>NC_090838.1:93887370-95087370 GCF_028021215.1 Eschrichtius robustus | reverse complement strand
GTCCTTCCAGATTGTATTCTTGATGGTGTAAATATTATGCTATGGAAATTCTGTATTTTCTCACTGCTCTGCAGAATTTTGCCGTTTTGTTACGCAAGGGGACTAACTCAGATGCCAACTGCACCTTGCACAGCTAGCTGTCTGGGCTGCCCCTCAGCTCTCAGTTCAGTCTTCCTGCCTTAGCTGCACATCACTTTCAGTTTTCCTACACATGCACAGTTAGCAATCTTGGAGGTTTGGGCTGAGTTTAAAACACATTTGGGCTTGACTTTCCCCCGCTTCTCTCTGTTCTGAGGTTGCCATGTAAGACAGTGGCTTCTGTATTGTCAGACATCAGTATGCTGCCGCCACGGTGACCGTGTTGCCCTAAGGGCACAGCTGCAAAAAAATCAGGGGCTTGCTCCAAATTTGGACAGCCTCCAAATCTGCCTTTTTAAAAAATCGAAGTCCAGAGTCCTCAGGTAGTTGCTTTTCTGTATTCTGCTTAGAGGTTGAGCTGTTACTTGCAGAAGGACCAGTGAGACAGGCTTCCACGGGATGAGGTTTCTACCAACTCGGATCCTCTTTCTTAGTGTCTCCTCCCAACAGGAGCTTCTCTGCTCTCTGTGCCTTTCGTTGTGCCCTTGCCTGGAGCACTGTTCTGTCTCCACCGCTGCCTGCCTGCCTGCCAGCCAACCACCTTGCTGCAGGAATTCAGAGCCATTTGCATTTTCTAGAAAGAGTGTACTCAGCCCTAATGAGAAGTATAGAATGTAATAAAACAATTTGAAGGTTTTACAGATGAAATTGGGGGGTGTAAGTATCATCAGTTGCTTATTAAACAGAACATCCCTCCCCTGATGTGCTTTCCCTCCCGACTCCCTGCCATTCCCCCCGCTTTCCGACCTTTCTCATTCCCATCTTTCCCACTCAGAGCTCTGTCTTCTAGCTTCTGAATGTTACTTTTGCCTCTCAACACTTGCCTATTTCTAGTGGAAAATATTCAGCATGTACAAAAGTAGAGAGAATACTGCAAGGAAATCCATGTAAGCATCTTCCAATGTCAACAGTTACTATTCGTGGCCAGTCTTGTTTAACTTACAACCGCAATTACTTCCCTGCTTAGTTTGAGCAAAGTCAAGACATCATATCATTTTATTAGTAAAAATTTCAGTATGTTTCTTTAAATAATTTTTATAAAAAAATGACTGCAATACCATTCACAGCACAAAAGACAAACAATAATTCCTTTTTATCATCAAATACCCATTACTCGCTATTTGAAGTCCCATTAATACTGAAAGTTCATCTTAAGATCTAAATAAGGTCTATAGATTGCAATTAATTAATGTTTACTATTTTGTTTTGCTATTTGAAGTAGTTTGTATTTTCATTCCAGTGTTTACCTCTATGTTAATATCTCCATTGAAACCATTGTCTTCTTCCTTTGCATGTATAGTCTATGGGTTTCATACTAAAATCAATATTGATGTTAACTCAAAACCTCATTTCTTCTCTTTTCCTGCCTCTTCTCCACCCTCCTCACACAAATTCTTCCAAGCCCCCCTTCGGCACTGGCTGTCTCTCCCGGCAATGCCCGATCAATAGAACCTTACTCAAGTGTCTTAATTCCAGTCCTGTTGAAATGTACAACTTCTGTGTACTGCTCCTTTCTGGTCCTGTATTCTAATTTCCAAGCCAGTCTGTCAGAGGACAAAGTTATGACTCTAAAAACAGTGTTTAATATTGGCATTCATTCTAGTAATCCTCCACTGTAACAGCTCCTTTACTTTGCAGTGAAAATTGATTTGTATATTCTTTGCCTCTGGGTCATTGTGGGATTTTTTTTTTTTATTATTCAAACACAAAGTCACAAAAATTATAATCATCCTCATCAGTCGTCAGTTTATTTATGTCTTGTAAAAATAAAATAGTGTGTGTGTGTGTGTGTGTGTGTGTGAAAAAAATGAATAAAAACAGTGTTTAAAGATAGCATCTTAATCCAGTACTTCTTAAACTGGAATCTGGCCACTTAATGCAGGGTAAGTCATGGGATAAATATAGTCCTTCTTCATGAAGTGCTAAGATTACTTTGTGATGAGTAATTTTTTAAATGACATTACATTTTTATAGATTTATTGTATATTTATGGCTATGGTATAGAGCATCAGCTTCAATTCATATTAAATCTTAAGGTTAATCATGAAACCAAGAAGGAATTTATGCTAGTAGTGGGCATTCTTTTCTGCCCCTAGTTGTGCTATTGTGGAGAATTTTGTCTTATTTGTTTTTATTTCGTTCCAGCTTTGCTGAGATGCAATTGACATATAACAAAGTGCACAGTGTGCTGATTTAATATACATATATATTGTGAAATGATTATCAATCATGTATTAGTTAACACATCCATCACCTCACAAAATTACAGTATTTTGTGGTGAGAACATTTAAGATCTACTGTCTTAGCAACTTTCAAGTATGTGATACATACAGTATTGTTAATTACGGTCACCATACTGTACATTAGATACCAGAACTTACTCATCTTATACTGAAGTTTGTACCCTTTGACCAGCATCTTCCCATTTTCCTCACTTTCCTGCCCCTGGAAACCACCATTCTAGTCTCTGTTTCTATGCATTTGGCTTTTTAAAAAATATTCCACATATAAGTGAGCTCATGCTGTGTTTGTCTTTCTCTGTTTCACTTAAGAGAAGTTTGTCTTAAAGGGTGACTGAGTATAAGAATTTCTCTCTCAGTGATGGGCTAGCCTGAAGAACTTTTGGCACACAGGGCTTTGTGGTGACTTTCAAATCACAGGGGATATATACTCTGTTTCTTCTGCATGTTATTAAACTCGAACTATTGGTCAGCCACATCCAACACGGCTGACAAAGATGTATGTATTTATGCGACAGTAAATTCAAACCTTTAAATTCCTAACAATATTTAACTAAAGAATGCAAACTATCTGATGGTATATTCCCTGCGGCCATTTTATAACTTTATGTACACATCGAAATTGCTGATATTCATTAAAAATTAATGAGATTCTGACTAGATAAAAGGCATGTTATTCTTGGCTCTTTGACATTTAAGGACCTTCGTTTAAATTCAGGAAGTACTTTTCCTTCCTTTGAAGTCTCATCATCTGTGAATGGCTTTCTACATTCTGTTTTCCAGCCACACATGACTATATATCATTCATTTTTATTTCTGTATGCCTCTTCTGATGTCTCTGTCTTGAATTCCTACACATTTTCAAGCATGTGGAAAATTTCAAATCTGGAACAAAAGTCACTTTCTCTGCACGGCCTTCCTTAGTTTCCCCCCAAGGAATGAGCTGCTTGTGTTCTGTGCAGAAGCTGTTCGTCCTGTTGGCCTAACAGTGTAGCACATGTGCTCTGGAATCATGCCCATGAATCTCTGTGTTATCCCTCACTAGCTCTTTGATAGTGGTCCAATTGCAAAACCTTTCTAAGTCTTTGTTTCCTCATATGTGACATGGAGATAATGATTTTATATCTAATGTTTTATAGGGTTGTCGTGAGGCTTAAATGAGATAACGTATGCAGATGGCTTATTCCAGCTCTTGACACAGTATATATATTTGGTATGTGCTGGCTGTCGTTGTTATTATTACGTTGGAATATGGTTAATGATGCGTTTCTTCAGTATCCTCCCCAGATTATGAATTCTTTGGGAAGGGGACCATTTCTTATTCAATTGATCATAATCTTCTACAACATGCAGTCCTGCACAAAGTTGGATAGTAGGTATTCAGTCAGTTTTTGCCAAATAAATTATTTAATAAACAACTCCATTGCCAGTTATCACTGTTTTATTCAACTTAGACCATTATTTTATTAAAGTAATTTTCTTAGCAACCATTGGCGATATCACAGAAATTATTTGGGTTTAATATACATATTTTATTCATGAATACCATTCTGACAGTTAAGGATTGCTATGAAACTGGAAAATAATTACATGGATTTGATTTTTTAAATGCTTAAAAAAGACTTAAATAAGAAAAAAAACAGTCACAGGTGATTATAATTTCAACAAGAAAATGGACAGTGAGATTCAGTGTTCATGTCCTTATCCCAAATGTGTAGCATTTTGAGAGCAGAGGGTAACTAAACATCATCAATTCATGTCAAGTTTTTCTACTATTTCTAGAATTCATCTCCTCCATTGTCACAACACCAAACCCCTAGTTCAAATGATCATCCGCCTGGACCTCTGTGGAAGTCTTTTAACTTGTGTATGTGCATCTACTCTGCATACACACATGTGCTAGAGTGAATTTTTCAATATGAAAATCTTATCACCTCACTTTTATGTTTAAAATAATCTGTTAATATATTTCCATTAAAAAATAAAATTAAAAAATTTTGGATTGTAAAATTAACCCAAGCTACTAAAAACATGTACAAAATTAAAAAGAATAAAAATTTATAGCAAAAAGGTCCATTGCTAAAGCTGTAGTATATACATTTTTAGATGTTTTTCTATGTATACACTAACATATGCATATATTTCTAAATTAGGTGATTAGTTAACATACTCCTTGGGAAAGTCAACCTATTTTTTAAACTTAATAATTTAGTATGGATATTTTCTATGTCAGTAACTAATAGGATTGATATTACAATGTTTGATGGCTGTGTACATCATTCTGTCAGATCATAGGGTCATCTGCATTTTTTGTCACTTTAAACAATACTTTGAGCAGTGTGTGTAAATGTACAGAGTGATGAATGAACACTGTGTCGAGGAATTGTTGGTAATATGTAGGTAATTTTATTATGTTTTATGGAAGATAGGATTAATATTGCTAAAACTAGAAGAATAATGGGATTCATCCCAAGGATGCATGGATGGTTCAATACCTGCAGAACAGTCAGTGTCATACTCCTCATTAATAAATTGAAGAATAAAAATCATATGATCATCAATAGATGACGAAAAAGATTTTGACAAAACTCAACATCTATTTATGATAGAAACTCTCAACAAAGTGGGTATAGAGGGATCCTACCTCAACATAATAAGAGCCATATATGAAAATGGCCATATGTGAAAAGCACACATCTAACATCATCCACAACAGTGAAAAGTTGAAAGCGTTTTGTCTAAAATAAGGATCAAGACAAGGAGGCCCACCACCTCCCTCTCACCACAGCCTGTTCTTCCTCCTGGGAAGCTGTCGTATTCCCAAGCTGAAATCCACACTCTAGCCTCTTTTAACAGTCTCTTCTTTGACAGAGCATTTCAGAGTTGCAACTTTACATTGATTTATAAATTATTATTTTATTAGTACCTATCTCCTCCACGAGACTCTGTGACAGCAGAAAGCCAGTTTATTTTGCTCATAATTTTGTCTCTAGAAGCTGGTACAGTGCTTGGTACGTAATAAGTTCTCAATAGATATTTGCGGAGTAAATAAATAAATGAAGGTAACAGTTGTGATCCTTCAGTCCTCAGATTGCACCAACTACTCCAATTTTGTTTAAATCTGGTCAGTAAACCAGAACAGTCTACAATAAAAGAGGAAGTCTAGACGAGTAAGTTGGCCTCTATTATTCAAGTCATTCTTAGAATTAATATAAAACACATTATCCATTCCATTTGGGCGAAGAGGGAGTAACGAGTTCTTGGTATTATTCACTGAGTTATTAGGTATGTTACAGTTACTCTTATGGGAAATTTAAATGCCTATAATATGCTGAGCGTTAGACATAGCATATAGAAGACAATTTGATAGTACATTAAGTGCTCAGTTTTCTCTCCACATCTTCTCTTACCAAAGCCCTTATGAACTATTATCAGTGCTAAAATAAAGGGGTTGCTTATTTGGACTACTTCGAAACTGAAAAATTCATGAATTTTATCTTTGTGCCACGGAATAAAAAGATATTAGAACTAGGAAGAACTTTACAGATAATCTAATACTCCTTCTTTAATTTACAAATGAGAAGGTTGAAGCTTAGACTGATTCATGATTAACTGAAGTCACGGAGCTGGGAACTTAAGCCCAAATTTCTAAAACCCGTAAGAGACCTTATTCAATTATAACGTGTTGCTGCCATGGCATCTCTCAATGAATTCAACGTGTACTTATAAGAAGCTTATTTTCATGATGTTAAAAGTAATGCTGCTGCTTCTTCTGGTTTGCACCATGCTTCAGTGATGGATAGCAGATGTATCTTCCCACTGCAAAGAGCTTTGAAACCACTGTGTTTAGGGATCGGATGAGATAGAGCATAACGCTGTGGTCCCGGGGGAAGGGACTCTTCATGAGATGAGCTTCACACGCGCCCTGGTTTTCTTGCTGGGGGTACATTCCAGCCGTGCCATAGGGTAATGGAGCCCAGGTCCAGTGGCAATGCTGGGTGGGAGAAACACAGAATAAAGTTCAGGGCCACTCAGGCTGCGGGAATGTGAGGAATAGGGTGTAAGAGAAGAAGGCCCACAGAGGAGGAGCCCTGTATAGGAGTTCCCTGGAGTGTTTGGCCAAACACTTAAGTTCTACAGACACAGGACGAAACTCCTCGAAGGCCGGCAAAGAGCAGCTACTGGGGGCTGTCGGGGTGACACAATGTTGAGAGATGCTGGTGATCTGAGAAGCCATCATAGGTACAGCAGGCATACGACTGAGACCCCAGCAAGGTCAGAGCACGGGGTGCGCTAGCCCTCGAGTATGGGAGCTTAAAGCTGCCTAACAAAGCCTAAAAATAAGCACAAACAGAATAAAGCTAATTGGCCAGTAAATGAATAAAATAAAGCTCAATATTCTTCTAAGGAAGTTAACATAAATCAGACTCTGCAACATAACATCTACAATTTTCAGAAATCCATAAAAAATGAAAACCCCAAGGGATGCTGGACTTGTAAGATAAGGGCTTGAATACAGCAAGTGATAATTATGTTCAAGGACTTAAGGGGAAAGGGCACAAAAAGGTTGACAAGATGGGGACTCCATACAGAAATTAATTCTTTAGAAAAAGAACCAAATGAACATTTTGCGTCTGCCAAACACAGTATCTGAATTGGAAATTTTATCCGATAGGCTCAACAGCAGGTTAAGAGAAGAAAGTTTAGTGGGTTTTAAGATAGGGTGATGGGGACGGAAATGCAGAGAGAAAAATGACTGAAAAAGATAACAGAGCCTCTGGGCATGTGGTCTAATGCACATGTGATTGAAGTGCCAGAAAGGGAAGAGAGGGAAATTGGGCTAGAACTACATATTTGAGGAAATAATGGCTGAAAATGTTCAGACTTCATGAAAAATATCAACCTACAGATTTAAAAAGCAGGACAAACACAAAGCAAACTGCATCATTTTTGATTGATGCAAACCAAAGAGAAAGAGAAAATCTTAAAAGCAGTCAGAGGAGAAGAAGAACAATGATAAAAAAAAATCAGTGCTGAACGTTCATCAGAAATGAAGCAATCCAGAAGAAAGCAGAAAGATACCTTTAAAAAGCTGAAAGAGAAAAGGAATTATGAACCTAGAATTCACTATGTGGTGAAAATAACGTTCAAAAATAAAGGCAAAAATAAGAACATTTCAGATAAACAAAAGCTGAGATCATTTGTCTTTGGGAGCCTCCACTACGAGAAATCTAAAAAGACGTTTGCGGGTGAGGAAATGCCCCGGGGGCTGGAGGACCAGTTTCAGGCTCCCGGCTCCCAGTTCTGCGTGATACTACATTATTATTCTGGTTGTGTGGTCTCTTTCTGCCCCACTGGTTTTGCGACATTAGTGCCCTAGTCCCTGCTGCGTGAGAGGCAGCGATGAGATATTTATGAGGTGAGTTATCCTTGCTAGACCCAGCGGTGAGGGACCTAATTTGTATTTGACCAGTGAATGTTTAAAATATGAAACTCAGTTAAGTGCAAGTGCTATTATTACATGGGGAAACTTCTGGAGCAGAGGTCCCGGCGGAAGATAACCTGTGAGCAGAGGCGTCCGGGCTTCTCCAGCCACGTTTGTCGGTAGACCTTCCATCCGCTCATAAAGCAGTCCTGACCCCGCTAGTCTAAACGTGGGGTCTTTACCTTCGAGGCTGACACCCTTGCATTTCTACTCTTCCGTGCGGGTGCGGGGTGGCGGGGGCCGGAGGTGAGGGTGCACCACCAGGACCTCAGAGCCCCGGGGTCCTCACGTGCTTGGCCCCGATTACATGCCCCTGCATCACAAGGGCGCAAGAGTTCAACCCCAGAGGCATTTAGTGGGAAGTATAAGCAGTGCCTCTTGGGGTGGCCCTGACCCTCACGATTCATCATGAAAATTCCATCTGGGAGAGGATGCGCCCGGCTGCCCGAACACTGTAAATGAGCCGTAAACTGCAGTGCGGTCCTACAGAAAAATGACGGTGGCAGCACTTCAGATGGAAATAGAAAGTACAGCTGCATGAAATGAAATATCAAGAAGACAAAGCAATCCCACTGGAGTCACATAGAGAAAACGTTAGACCCAGAGTCTGAAGACCTGAGCTTGACTCCTTGGCTGACTTGTGACGGGGTGCTTCCTCTTTTTCATCCTCACTTCCTTCATCTGCAAAGCAAGACGTTGGTCTAGACAACGTTTAAGCACTCCTTTAGTCTGTGCGGGAATGATTCAATGGAAGAGATCATTTGACTTGTATATTAATAATTAAAGCTCAGCTCTATTTGACAACAGACAAAACAGTCTCATTAGGTGATGGTGGGAGGCCTGGGATGTGAGGGAAGTTTCCTCTGTTTACTCATAAGTTGGATTTAACACCTTAAAAGTGAGGGAATACATTTCCAATTATGTTCCTATCCAGGCAGTGTTTAGATTTTCTTTCTAACAAACATAAAGGATGTAGTCTTTTTCTCTACCCCTGAAAAAAATTCAGAAGGAGGGAGGAGGGTATTTTGCAAACCTTGAAACTCCGACTTCGGTTTTGGCATTGTGGGAATTTCTCCAGCCTGGGATGAGAATTGTTCAATGTGCGAAAGTCTCAGGTCACATTCCAGTACATGTGGCCGTGTCTCAGGAGCCTAACTGTACCCGGTCTCAGAGCTGCGTTGGGAGGAACCTCAGGTTCGTCCCCTCCTATGGGAAGACCCACCATTAGACGCCTGGGGCTGGGCAGGCTTCCCAGCTTTGCACAGCTGCTGTGCAACTTCAGGGCAGTTGCTTGCGTGCTCTGAAGCGTCTCCGACCCTGCGGCCCTGGGTGCCCTTAGGCTTTTATGCGTGTGCAGCTGTGGGGTCACCATGGACTCACTGACTAACGGGTGGCATGTACTGATGGACAGGTTTCCCCTTTCTTACCCCGGGGAAGGCAACCCGACACATGTTTCAAACAGTCCCGCGGGACGGAGCAGCCCATAGCAGGAGCCAACTCCTTTGTGCGTCCCAGTATTACTGGCTTTACCCCATTCATATTTCAATCCCCTGTTCTTTATTCCTGCTCCCTGTGAATCACTTTCCTGAATAATTTACGTTTACAAAAGCCTTCCTCTTGGCCTCTGCCTGTGTGGGAAATCAGCTGAGACAAACCTCAGTGTTATTAAAAATCTAAACTGTCAGTGACCCAGGCACATTTGTCCAAGTATTCTCACTGTCGATCTAGAATTTTTGTTTTTACTTTGGCCTGGATATTGACAAATAGTGAAGCCCGTAGTCAACTGAGACAGTGGCATTTTGTGGTGGTCCTGGGGTGGGGCAGGCCTTGGTGATGCAGGGAGGTGGGTGGGGTGCTGAAGGGTCACCTCAAATGGAAAACAGAAACAGCTCGTGAGACGCGGAGACAGGACTGAGGCAGCGCTTGGAGTTAACCCACATTTACTTTTGCAGTTTTCTCCACTGGGGCGACCAGCATGATTGGTCACTGGAAGATCTGAAAAGGTTCCAGAAACAATATTTTCAAATTGCAGAAAAGAGCGCCCTTCCCCCTTCAGTTCTCCTGTATCATCTTTATTCCCATGTTCATGTACTTGCTAATTTAGTAGTTTCTTTCTTTTGTTATCTGAATGGATAAAATATCTTCCATTCGAATTCCTTTGCTTGATTTTCCATCTTTTAATGCAATTAAGTGATGGTCACTGTCTTAGTCATAAACTAACTGGAGATTGGAATGGAGACCTTTCTGAGGTCTTGCTACGCCTTCTTTTCAGATTGTGAAGCTTGAATGTCCCTATAAGTAAGAAGCAAACAAATTCCACTGTGGAAAATAAAGGCTAAATGCTGTTCATACTCAACCAAAATTAACAAATATTTCTATTTTGTCATGTTCTCCTAGATTTTTAAGTAAAAGATAAAATATTGTGATTAAAAAAACATAATAGAATGATACAAATGTTATTAACTTATATAAATTTTGAGACTAAAAGACAAATTATAAATTATGTATTATATGGAGATATATATGTATATGTGTGTGTGTGTGTGTGTATATATATATATATATATATATATATATATATATATATATATATTTAAGTCATGGTCTTTTAAAACAAGATAGATCAAACCAAAAGGTTGTTATTTTTCCCAAATAAATTTTCCCAAAATAAATGATAATTTTCTGCAGTTGTCTCAGCTATATCTTATCTGTTACGGAACACTGGAATCCCTTTTCAGTGAATTCAGTAATTTAAAGAAAATCTTCATTTTGGTGGAGATATTGCGGTCCTAGATAAAAACTATTCAGTTATCTCAGCAAAAAATTTATATAAATATTATACATATCTATGCGTGTGTGTGTGTACGTTGTGTAATAGGAACTATGGGTCAAATCCAGCCTGCTGCCTGTTTTTGTACAATCCACAAAATAAGAATGGATTTTACAGAAGCACATTTGCAATCAATATGATAATATAGAAAATTAACTTTGAACACCAATTAAATTAGCTGTCTCCCCACCCCCCAAAACATTCTTTTCATTGGTAGACAAAAAAACTGCTCTATTTATATATATATTTGTGGAAATTTGTTTTCTCTCTTGTTACAAAATAAACTCTACATACAGCCTTAATTTTGTCTTTTGGCTTTCAAAGTCTAAAACATTTACTTCCAGCCCTTTATTGAAACAGTTTGCCAATCCCTAGTGTAATACATCTTTTAAGATGAAGCATTTTCTGTATATTTGTGAAAAAAAATCACTGTACTGTTTGCAGTATTTTCAGTTAATATCTTTTGCACAATCAAAATACATTGAGTAGAAACCTTATTTCCTCACCTTTGGATGTTACCTCCACCAAGATCTGGCCCGTGTAGCACCAACCTCACTTATAATTCCAGGGAAATAAGCGCTTTGCTTCCATACAAATAAAACTTTCAAAGAAGCCCCTGAATTCTATGCTGGATTTACTGAAATGAGTGTGTATATTTTTGTCCCTTTATAGATGCAACCTACTATTTTTGAGGATCCAAATGGTTCATGTGTACCAAGAATTGACAATATTAACTAATACTTGAAAGAATAATTAGTAATTTCATCTACGAAAGTAAAAATAGTTTCACCAATGACTAATGACTTGCATCTTGTGAAATTCGGTGGTGGTTTTGGGGATCCCTTAACACCGATCTCTCATCTTTCCTGAAAGCCGTTTGTTCCTTGGAGTCCATGATGACCTGTCCTCCTGTATTTCTCCGACTTCTCTGGCAATCCATTCTCAGCCTTCTTTCTTGGATTATCTGCTTTTACTAAATTTCCAAATGTTGGAGGCTCAGTCATTAGACCCCTTTCTCACTACACATTCTCCTTAGTTTATTTCAATAACTTCCAGAGACTTCAACTTCTATTTGATAACTGCCAGATAAATATCTCCTCTCTAGGTTTTCACCTCTCACATCCAGATACTTAGAAGCTTTTCTGAAGCTCCAAGTGCTTAGTAGGTGCCGCTCTCAGGAAGACACACAGGCCCTTCTGAACCTAACTCCTGACTTCGTGTTCCAAACCCATGTCCTCTTTCTGATTCTGACTCAGTGGGACGCACCATTGGTCACAGACTTGGGGACCACCCCGCACAGAGAGTCAAGGCCCAGGCCTACAGCCCCCTTCTATCAGCTGCTCTCAGCTTCACTTTATTTTCAGGCGAGTCTACACCACGACCGTATTATCCTCCTAGTTTACATCGCAGGCTCACACTTAGGATTCTTTAATCCTTTCCTCCACAAGCGGCTACGCAATTTTAAAAAATCACCTAAAACAAATCTGACCATGCCGTTTCCATTACTCCGAAGTGTGGGGAACCAGCGGGCCTGGTGTGCCCAAGAAGAAGGGGATTCCTACAGGTGACTCTTTCAGTTTTAAAATCGGGACAGTCTTGGGGGAATTGTCCCTGTTTGCTTGGGACAGAGGTGTTTTCTGGGATGCAGAACTCTCAGTGCTGAAACCAGGAAAATCTAAGGCAAACTGGGGTGAGTTGGTCGCTCGAGTTTTAGGACAGATTTGCTGAAGTCCCTGAATGCCCTGCTCCTCTTTCCTTCGTTCTCCAAGCTCCAGCCACATGGCGTCCTTTCCGCTCCATAAGCGTGTCCTTCCACTTCCTGCCCCAGGGCCTTTGTATGTGCTCCTTCTGCTGTTCTGCTTTCTCTTTGAAACTGTCTCTTCCCACCTGTCAGATTTTAGCTAAATATCGTTTCCTCAGAGAAATTCCCCAACTCCCCAGACCAGGGCAGGTCTCCCTGAATATTCTTTCTTATTATTCCGCACTCCTTTTAGCACTTACAGGAACAGTAGTTATGTTATTTAATGTCTGTCTCTTCCTGGGATGTGAGCCCAGGAGGGCAGGACCCCCTGAGAGTTCTCAAGGGCCTTCCAAAGCATAGGACGGCGCCTGCCACAGAGCCAGTGTGAGTGAACACTTGTTCTTTTATCAGCCTCTTTATAATATCTATTTCCATGGTCAAAATATTTCCACAGCAAAATATTCAGCTGGCCCTATTTTCTGTAACTTACGTATTTAATCAAATCATGTTGTAAGTGCCTTCCCTTTGTTGGCAGTAAGATCATCTTTCAACAGATGGAACTGGCTGGGTGATACAGTCCGATCGCCCGAGGGTTACGTTCAAGGGAAACTGGGGGCACAAATTGTCTGCACCCTCAGGGTCTGGTGCCCCTCAGGCAGCCCCCATCTTTACCCTGATGCCATGGAGATGGGCGGAGGAGCAGAGGCACCTGCAAACCGGGAAGCAGGGACCCCGTGGGTGATTCCGAGAGACGGCTCCCTGCTCCTCTAGGTGTCCCTTTGCACCCCTCCTGCTGCTGGCGGTGGCCTCTCACATACTCCTTTATTGTCCAGGACAACTCAGTATCCTCCCCTGGCCTGTGTAATTCCAACTACAAAGCAAAACCCCACCGTGGGCCAAGGAGCCGGCCTCCTGTTCCCCAACCACAGCCTCCTCGGAAGGGTTCTTGTCATTTCTGTCCCGCATCTCTGGAAACTCACCCTTTTCGTGGACAATACATAAGCCCACAAGGAGTCTTAAGGCAGTAATTACACAATTAGGGAAGACAACAAGCATCTACTAAGGAAAGAGGGTGGAGAATTTGGGTTGTTAGTTTCATCATAATTAAAAAAAATCATACCATTTTTTTTTAGATTGCACATATAAGCAATAGCATATGATATTTTTCTTTCTGCCTGACTTACTTAGTATGATAAGCTCTAGGTCCATGCATGTTGCTGTAAATGGCATTATTTCATTCTTTTTTGTGGCTGTGTAGTATTCCATCGTATATGTGTACCACATCTTCTTTCTCCATTCATCTGTCCATGGACAGACAGGTTGCTTCCATGTCCTGGCTATTGTGAATAGTGCTTCTATGAACATTGGGGTGTATGTATCTTTTTGAATTATGGTTTTCTCCAGATTTTACTTACAAAACAGAAATAGAGTCACGGATGTAGAAAACAAACTTATGGTTACCAGAGGCGAAAGGGGGGGAGGGATAAATTAGGAGATTGGAATTAACATAGACACAATACTATATATATAAAATAGATAACTAATAAGGACCTACTGTATAGCACAGGGAACTCTGCTCAATATTCTGTAATGACCTACATGGGAAGAGAATCTAAAAAAGAGTGGATATATGTATATACATAACTAATTCACTTTGCTGTTCACCTGAAGCTAACACAAAATTGTAAATCAACTATACTCCAATAAAAAAAATTTTTTTTTAATGCCAAAGGAAAAAAAAAAATTCTAGGGAAATTGTGCTGGAGTTTCGGCACTAAGATGCCAGTAGCAATTTCTCCGCTGAATGAGAGACACGGTGATTTACCACCTGTCGCTGGGCGGAACCTCGCATCCCTGCGCGGAGGGGCGGTGCCAGCGGGTCAGTCTCCCTTTCCGTCCTCCTCTCTGCTGGCAGTTGTGCTTCAGGGGATTCAGCTGGAGAGGGTGCGCTGCCTGGGGGGTGGGTGGGGGGGTCCCAAGGCCCAGCTGAGCTAACGGGGCAAAGAGGGAGAGGAGCTGCTGAAGATGCAAGGAAGCTGCGCGCACGCACAGAGCGCAGCTCCGCGGAGCGTCTCCCAGGAGCGCGGTGCGCGGTGCGCGGTGGACGGAGCACAGCCTGCCCTTTCCGGCGCTGTGACTGACAGACAACAGCCCATGTTGGGAGAATCCTAGGACCTGATGGCGTGCGAGCTGCCAGGGAGCTGAGAATCGTCTGCTCCCCTTCCCCCCCGCCCCCCGCCCCCATGATGGAACTCAGGCCTCCAGGGGTTTATGCGACTCGCTGACGGTCTCTGGGTTATTTGCAGATAATGAAAACCCCTAGTTTCTACTTGACTGGGACCCAATCTTGAATGCACTCATTCAGGAATCTCCCCTAATGTACGTGAATTTGTAGTCTGGAAAAGCAACATGGTCGATGGTGTCCATTTTTAAGAACAAAAATCAGGGCTAAGTGACTTTTAAAATGGAAGGTTGATTAAAAATACACTTAGTGGAAATACTTGTGTTTATCATTCTGCCGTTAATGGTTTGGAACCGCAAAGTGATTTTTAATCATTTATCTCTTTAATCACCAGCGGGTTTTCATCAGAGGAGTGAGAGGGGCGATCTCCCTCCTGAGCACACAGCAGTGACTCTCTCTTGGGTCTCTGGCACAGCCAGCCTGGGTCTCTGGTCCTCGTGTTCTGAGAGCATCTTCTATATACATCCCTGTTGACATCCATGCTTGTGATCATCATTCAGCTTTGTAAAGTCAAATTTGAAGTCTGGGGCATCCCTTTGAAAGTGTGAGGGAGCAGGTTGATCCCAGGACATCCCACATCACAGGCCTCTGATCTCTCCCGCTCTGTTGAAATCGGTCCACACCCCGGCGGCTGTGCAGGAGCAGGCAAGGAGCCGGGCGATGGGTCTGCCCCATTCAGGGTGGGAGGGTGGTTTATGCGAAGCGAATGTTCTCGCAGAGCAGGACCGTTTCTTCCTTCAAGGATCTCAATGGGCTGTAACATTCTGCTGGCCGTGGACTACTGGATCCCAGGCTACACCTCAGTGTGCTTCAGGGTTTACATGGATTCCCTCATTCCATCTTGGTAACGGCACTGCTGTGTCCTCAACATGTGTAAATGCAGAGGGTTTAAGTGTCTGAGCCAAGGCCTAGGGCTTCACACAGGGATGGTGATCTGAGTTACCATCATGAACCAGTCAAAAAGGGAAGCAGTTGGGGTCTTCCTTTGTATTTACGGCGTAGGAGTTAGCAGGTAAAATTGTTTGGTTATTGGCAGAAACTGAGAAAGACCATCTATGCTGGTTCATATTTTCTTTTTTTCTCAGAGACATGAGTGTCTCTGGGGACGGCAGCCTCACCAGTGACTCTGTCCCGGCATCTGTCCCAGCTCAGCTTGGGAACCTGGGGTCAGGGTTCTAGGTTCTCCAGTGTGATGTCAGGAAACTAAGACTGATTTTCCAAACAAGCGACTGGCCTTCATATCTCTGAAGATTTCTTCAGCTTCCGTCTTGTGACCCCTTGATACTCTTTTTCCTTTGGCTCCTGGCCTCAGACACCTGGCTCACCTCCTGGACGCCAGGAAGAAGAACCAGGTCTTTCGACTTCAGGGACTGTGCTGCTTCAAAATCCTACAGTCCGTGTGCTGGAGTCTAATAATAATAATTGAGATTGAAGAATAATGATAATAATAATAATTGAGATTGAATCTGGGTTTGAAGCTAGCTCTGCCACATACCAGCTGTGTAAATAGAGGCAAGTAACTTATCTTCTCTGTTTCCATTTTTTTCATACTTAAAATTCTAAATAAGGTTGTTAAGAGAATTAAATGACAAATGTGAAAAATGGTGTGTACACACAGAAAAATGATAAATGTTGGCCGTGGTAGCTATTAATGCAATTGCTGGTACTGCTATTCCTGGTTTATACTCAGCAGAAGAGGGGGCCCATGGCTGAAATTCCCGAAACCTCGCTGGACGGTAAACAGAAAGCTGATGGAAAGTGCCAAGTTCATCCTCCCTAACAGAGGTGGACAGAAATCAATTCATCATCAGCTTTCTCGCTCAGCCCTGATCAGTGTCACCAGCAAATGAAGTCAGTCAGAGGTGGAGTGAATGTGGGCTGGGCTGGTGGCCGTTTGGGTGGACCATCCTCTGCTGGGAGCCTGGAGGAGTCGGCCACTGGGGAAGGAGAGCATCTCCTGGGCAGGTGATCTGAGCTTCCTAATGTGAAGATGAGGACAGGAGAGGATCACAGGGCTTACTTGGAGAGAGGGAGGGAGGGAGGGGGAGGGAGAGAGACAGAGAGAGAGAGAGAGAGAGAGAGAGAGAGAGAGAGAGCCCAGCACGGGGTCTGGCACAGCCTGACCCTCCAGATCAAGTCCACAGACGTTTGCATCCCGCCCTGCGTGGAGGCTGACCTCAGTGCATTACGTCAACCTGGCTTCCTTGCTCAGCGCAAACAAAAGTGGTGACCAGGGAGCACGCGTACGGGGCACTCGCTGGGAACACTCAGGGGTGGGATCATTAGGACCAGTGTGGGTTCCTTGTTCCGCTTTCATTCTAGAGCAGTGTGCGGAGGTCTAGTGGGCGTGGCTGCGGTTAGGAAGGCCGCAGCTGTGGCCTCAGAGCTGTGTGATTAGGGAAGCGTGGCTCCCTCCAGCTGAGATTAGGGCTGAGCGAGGGTGTGTGGGGAGGGCCAGCTTTGGGGGTCAAGCCTGGAGGTCATTCAGGGTCCGTGGCCTTAAGAACAGGGCTGTAGCTGGTTTCCATGGAGCTTTGGAGGAGGTCGGCTCTTTTTCTTGAAGATCAGCCTGCAGGGATCAATCTACCTCTTCCTTGTCAACTTCTGGTTGCGTTTGGGCAATGAGGGGCACCAGCAAGAGACTGGAGAGAGGACAGGTAGAGGGGAGGGGGCGCCCCTTCCACCACCGCCCCCCATCCTGACTGCGGCCAGGCCACGCCCCTTCCCTGCAGCCCCATCTTACAGCATCCTGCAGCATCCTACAGCATCCTACAGCAAAGCCTGTTCCCGGGCAGCCCCTCTCCCTCACCCCTGCGAGGGGGCTTCACCTCCCGCTCCTTAGGCCTGACCGAGCCCACACTTTTGTGAGCTGTCCTGACATTGACCTTTCTTCCGTCAGCCCCTTGAGGGGACCATCTGCTTCCTGCTGCAACCCTGCCTGGTGCAACATGGAAAGATATGTAATTTGTTTAAGATCTGAATGTTGCTCATTTTAGTCATTTAGATCTATATGGGCGTCTCTAAAACGTCACATTTTCTCAGTATGTTCAAACTTATGAGCTAAAGAGGAGAATATAAGAAAGAATTTGAATGGCTGTTAGACAAATGATTGAAAATACTCTCCTTTCTTCCCTTCTATTTTAATATCCTAAGAGTGATTTTTTAAAAAACCTCAGTGTTATTGAATTACATAGCTTTGCCGGGTAATCAAGACAAATGTGGAAAGAGGAAAGTTCCACTATTAGAGAAAAATCTCTCAAAGGTTTCATTCCAAAAATGACTCATTTTAGACTTGTCACAAATCTTTGTTTTGTACAACGCTCTACGCAAGTACAAATAAAAATAGCCAAGGAAGAAGCTTATGGATAAGCTCTGGTCTTAGGGTTTTTCCACGGGAAATTGATTTATTCTTCACAAGTCTATGAATTCAATTACCTCCTTGACTTCCTGTATTGATACAAATGCCGTGGATCCAGCGAAGGCTTAGGCAGACATGTCTGGTAAACACTGCCCATTTTTCTTTCTCAATTAGATGAGCTGAAATTGCATTACAGACTACTCTGCTCCGAGAGCCCATACATATATCGAAAGCCACTGTCTGGAAAAACGTGAGCCTGTGCAGGCAGCTGCCCTTCTGACCTGCTGCGTGATGCCCCGGCATCTGTCAGCGAAGCCCCTTTTGTCCCCGTAGTCACTGTTGGCTGAGATCTGAAGAGACTGCCCTGGGTGTCTGTTTTCTATGGATTAAGAAGTGGTTTAGGGACTTCTTTGGTGGTCCAGTGGTTGAGACTTCGCCGTCCAATGCAGGGAGTGTGGGTTCGATCCCTGGTCAGGGAGCTGGGATCCCACATGCCTTGCGGCCAAAAAACTAAAACATAAAACAGAGGCAGTATTGTACCAAATTCAATAAAGACTTAAAAAAAATGGTCCACATCAAAAAAAATCTTAAAAAAAAAAAAAAAAGAAGTGGTTTATTTTTTATGCCCACTCACACTTTAAGAGTTTGGAGTGTGAATCTGAATAATAAAGCCTCCACTTGGTTCAACAGGCTTGGGGTAGCTGGGTTTGCAAGCTGCTTTTGGAGAAATCATTCGTTCACTGTCAGTACTCGTGAACTTGTGTCTCCCCTTCACGTGCCTGCAAAGGAAAGTAGAAAAGACGAGGTCGGGATGTATAATCCACTCCTAAACACTGAGAACATGCCGAACGTTGTACCCTGAGCTCTGCTGAGCAATGAGCGGTTCAGAAAGAAGCGAGGGCCACGTCTCCATGTGGAGGGGTTGGTATCCCGCGGGAGAGCGAAAGCTGAGAAAAATAATAAAATGCCACTCATCAAAATTTTGGCTTTTCCCAGCAGACATATGAAATAATTGTTAGTGAATTTATTATTTGAAATGTCATTACGTTTCCTCTGGTCAACTGGAGAATTTCTAGAATTCCTGGTATTGCTGGTGAGCCCCCAGGCAGCTCCCCCCTCAGTCTTCCTGTGACGTGACCGTCATCTGAATCTACCTGGTGACAAGAGCTTGTCCTCCATGGGGTTGCCAACAGGGTCTCACTGCAGCTCCTGAGGGGCCCCATCCAAGGGGGTCTTTGAGAGGAGACAGGAGAACACAGCCCCTAAGAGCGCAGGTTCTAGGGCCAGGCTGTAACCGAGCAGGACCCTCTGGGGCCCTCCCCGTATCCTCTGCGTTAGCTCCTCTCTGAAGTACCTGGATAACAGTAGTCAATGCACACTCCTGAGTTGTTTTGCAGATGTGAACTGCCCCCCCCCCCCCCCCCCCCCCCCCCCCGTCAAATGGAAGAACTACTTGACATCATGAGCGCACAGCCCCAGGCCTCCTGGAGCCTCAGGGCTGGTACTGTGACCCCTGTGACATCACCCTGCTGCCTCACCATCAGCCAATCAGAGAATCGTGCGCGAGCGGATCACGTACCCTGCGACCACCCCCCACCCCCCAAACTCCTGGCCTTTAAAAAGGCTTTGCTGAAACCCTTCGGGGAGCTCGAGGCTTTTCAGGGCAAGAGCCACCCATCTCCTCGCGTGGCCCTGCAATAAACCCTTCTCTGCTCCACACTCCGACTTTTCAGTGCGTTTGGCTTCTCTGTGCGCCCGGGGCACGGACTTGCGCGAACAAGGCATCCTGGGTGTGGGCAACGTCCATCACGTGGTAATCGTGTGACCCTTGGCAAGTTAACTTACCTTTTCTCAGATTCAGTTTCTTCACGTGGAAAACGTGAATAGTAGCAGGTCCGATGCCTTAGCACGTGGAGCACTTAATGCGGCCCCAGCAAGTGGTCGTGGCATCTCAGCTGTGACTGTTTTTCCTAACACTCCTGAGGCTGCAGGACCCTGAAGCCTGGCCCGGGTCTAATCAGGCCCCTGGTAAACCTGCGAGGCGCCGGAACATCCGATGCTGCTGCCGGGTTCTTGGCTTTATTTGCAAGGAGACGTCTCAACAAAGTGTCAGGAACACTTACTTAAGATAAGAATATATTTGTCTCTGTATAATCGAGAAGAAAAAACACAGTGCAGTGAAACTGTTGTATTTTCCCCCAAATAGTCTGTCAGTGGAAAGAACAAGAGAGACAGTAGTCTGGAGTGGGCAACTGGAAAGGAGCATGCATGGGACCTGACATGAGGGGGCTCAGGCAGGAGCGGTGTTGAGGGCTCTTGTCCTGCCCCATAACAAGACTTTAGCACGGAAAGCTCCACGTCCCAGGAAACCCTTCAGCAGCAGGCCAGCTGGGACTGTTGTTCACCCCGTGAGTCACAGCACTGCGGCCTCAGTCTCCTTTCTGGGAGCTCCTGTGGCTAGACTAGTCTTTGTTAGTGGAGAGAGTAGGTGATGTGCAGCTCCCCAGGTGGGCACGGGCAAGCCCCCCAGCCTGGCTCTTGTACTGGAGTCTGGTTTAAGCTGCATCTCACAAGCCTGCTCTCTGTTCTAACAAAAACAAGAATTTATTCTGTTTTCATTTCCGATTCATGCATTATTTTATGTATACTATTATACAGTCAAAACAAACTGTTATGAAATAGATGCTGGATCAGGGCCCCAAAATTTAACAGTTCATCTTTTTGTGGAGATCTAAATATAGAACAATTACTGGTGGGATTTTACTAGAACTCTGAGATCTGGTGTAATCTGAACAAACTGACGAATGAATAAAGCCAGACTGCAAGTAATTCCAATTAATATTATGCAGTCAAATCCCAGAGTTACGCTCTAGCTGAATTCACAAAGCATATTGCTGTGAAGAAAGACCACACGCATGGTATCCTGAGGTACCTCAGACCTTCAGTGTGTTAGGGGAAGCTTTCCATCCCTAAACTGCGCGATTCCAGAAAGGTCTCCAACCTGACCCCAAAGCTGCAGGCACAGCCCCGGGGGCCTCTTCTGCAGACTGATGTTAATGAAGCTGCGGGCGGCCTCTGTAGGAAGCCCCAGGGAAATCAGCGTAAACAAGAAGAGGTTCATCTGTTTAGATCATAATTTTACCTACTTAATGGGCTCTGACAATCCCTGTGCTTTCATAAACCAACTGAACTACCCTCTTAATCCAATTTGCCTCGAAAAATGTTAGATCACACAAGAAATTAGAACAAAACAATAAAAAATTCCCAAAGATGTTATGCTGAGAACCCTGTTGGGAAACAGATCAGTCCTGCAAACTCGACCTCCTTTATTTCGGGATTGCTGAGCTGCGGAGGGGACGGCTGGGCAATAGATGGTCCTCAGCCTCAGACCAGCCTCGCTGCAGATGGAGAGGCTTTGCCAAGTTTCTGGAAAAACTACTTATGCAGCTCTGGAATTACATTTCCCCATTATAATCACATGCTGTAAATTCTGAGGCCACCTTAATTGGGAGCAAATGTGATCGGCGTGTCTGAGAGCACTGTGGGTTTTGAGCAGGGAATGCAGCATCTGGAGACAGCTTCTGGGTGAAGCAGCTGAATCTACACCCCCCTCACCCCCCATCCCCCCGAGCCTGGCTTCCTGGATTCGCTGATGCCGGACCACCTAATGCAGATGTTGTCTCTGGAACGCTGCCCGTTGCCCGTCCTGTTCCTTACAGATTCAGGCTCACAGGTCTCGTGGGGCAGATCCCCACATTTTCTGGGCCCGTGCTAGTCCTGGACCAGTGATGGATGGCCCTCCCCCTCCCCGACCTTGGCCTGTGCAGCCCTTGCTAACACCGCACTCGGAATGGCCTCCGAGTCTACAGCAGTGGAACCCCGCCTCCACTCTCCCAAGCTCCCCTGTGCCCTCCTGTCTTGAATCCAGCACAGCCCTGGTCATTCTCCCTCCTCGTTGTTGCCTGGGATGCGGCTCTCCCTGAGGCTGTAGAGTTAGACAACAAACAGAGAGAGAAAGGGGAACAGCGGGAGGCTGGGAGCCTAGGTCCTGATGCAGTTGAGACCAGACTCTAAGGATTTACAGGGGCACCGGGTGTAAAAGGACTGAAATAGCAAGTACCCTTCACAGCCTCTTCTCTGGTTGGCTGCGCTCAGAGTCAGCAAGAAACAACTCCTCCAGGCACTGACCACAGCTGGGTGGGCTCGTCCAGGTCCGGGAGAAGATACAGGCATTGGCATCGCTAGGTCAGCCTGGGGTAGGGGGGTTGGGGGCTAGGACGACACCTGTTCTCACGTCCCAGTGGTTACGAAGGAGCCGGAGAAGACAAGACAGAACCATGAAAAGCACATGACATTTGGGGGAAAATCTGTGAACTGCTAAGTTGTGGTTCAATTTGATTTTTGATAGGATTTTTTAATATCACAAAAATGCATTAAGACAGAAGGAGCCACCATGAAGCACAGACAGTTTGGTGTGACTCGGCTGAGCCCTCGCCCTGCAGTCACGGCCCGCAGGACCTTCTCGCTTCTGATGTGAGCCTGCAGCTCCCCTCAAGTCAGGCTTGCACAGCACGGCTCCGCCTGCCCCCCCAAATACGCGTTCGTAAATCTCCTTTGACCTTGGAACACATCTGCTGTGGTGGACGGCGGCTTCTTTCTCCGATGCTCCTCCCGGGCTCTCACGTCTCTCATCACACCTCCTCCTCTCCTTCTTCTCTCCTTCTCCCTCTTACGCTGGCATCTCACCTGGCTTAGGTTCCTCTGTAAGGGTTTGGACAGAGCAGCCCTGCCCTGGCGCACAGAGAAGGATCAGGACGAAAGTAGAAGTACCCGGATCTCCTTGTTGGAGATCTTGTGTCCTCCTTACCTCATGCCCCCCCCCCAGTGATCCTACCCCAAATATTCTGCCCAAATTGATGCCAAAAGCTCAGCTTCTCTGTGTGCCGGTGCCAAATTGAATCTCAGAGACAAGAGTTTGGGTGAAGTAGAAAAGAATAGCTTTATTACTTTGCCAGGCAAAGGGGGCCACAGCAGGCTAGTGCCCCTCAAAACTGTGTGTCCCCACCTGGAGGGGGTCGTGAGGAGTCTTATAGGAATGATTCAAAGAGGGCGTGGTCAGCTCATGGACACTCTTCTGATTGGTTGGTGGTGAGGTAATCGGGTGTCGGCATCATCAACCTTCTGGTTCCAACCGGTCTGGGGTCTCCCTGCTTGTGAGCAGCACACAGTTAACTTCTCCCGCATGGAGGGGGTTTCAGTGTCTGCAAAACAGCTCAAAGATATTGTTGAGTGCGTCCCTCGAGGGGGAACCAGGACCCTGGCCCAAGGCTGCGCTATTGTTTCTCTTGACTGTTTGTTTCTCCCTGGTCTTGCATCCCCTCCCTTCCCTATTTACCAACTGCTTGAATCTGCCCATTGGAACTCAGGGAAGGTCCTGGAGTCTGAATGAAGGCTATTTCTTGTAATCAAAGAAATGGGGGACACGGAAAGACTTTGTGCCCAGGAGCCCCACAGGGCCCTGCTCGGTATCAAAACCACCCTGGAACGCTGGGTGAGCACAAAGTCTCCAGCAGAGGTGGTGGGGGAGGAAGGGGTGCTTCAGAGCACCTTCACTCTGGCAAGGCCGGAAGGATGCTTCCTTTCTGATACTCTTTTATTAACCTTGCTGGAAGCCATACACGTTGCCCCGAGGATTTAAGATGTGAGGATTTAAGTCTGAAAGTTTAGCAGAAGATCTGCCTCAAGTCTGCGGGTGTTTCCAGGCATCAGGAGCCTCAGATGTTTGGAGGCCTTTTCACAAAGCTGTGGGGTGAGACTAGGTGTAGACTCAGCTGAACCACAGTTCTGCTTAGGGCCGACCCACAGTATGATTGGTGGAGACTTCCTGGGTGTTTCCTCACTTGGCGCTCCAGGAAGGATATTTTGATGGCTTAAAAGGCCGTAGAAAATTCCAGCCAGCACGAATCCAGAGCTTCCCCTTTCCTCCCACTGCCTGCCCTCGACCTTCTGTCCAGAGGGGGACCAGCCGACCCCTCAGGCTCTCCTTCCCCACCCCACCCCCAGGCTTCTAGAACATCCCAGGGCCACTAGGCAGCTTCTTTCTGAAGTACCTGCCACCTGCTGTGTCCAAGGGGCAGGAAAACACAAGGGAGGGACAGCCCCCATCACCTGGCCCAGCCACCCCCTGGGACATCCCTTCTCTTCAGTTTCAGGGCCGTCAAAGGTGGAGAAGCGACCGAGAGTGGGACTCAGTCTCCCTGGGACCGGACACAAGCCTCCCCCGCTTATCTGCCTTTATAGGATGTTTCATGGTGGGACCCCCCCCCCCTGGCTCATCTAGAAACCTGATGTCCCCTCCTGGTGCCACTCGCTCACTTTGGACTAATCTCTGGTTGGACTGAGGCCTGACCTTTGGTTTTATTTATGGAGTTTTCCTCTTGGGATCACCCTGGTTCCCTCCCACCAGCTGGGGACTGCTGGCCTGACTGTGGCTTTTCCCGTGTGTGTGAGGTATGGGGGCAGTTCGGTGGCCCCTCCTGACGCTTGGCCCGTGTGAGGAGTGATGGGAACACTTAGCGTGTTGCCATGGCTGCGGGTGCACAAGACTGTGTCTGGACGGGTCCCGCCTCCCCTCTCAGCTCCAATGACCGTTTATCGCAGGAGGCTGGTCTACCCTGTGTGGGCCTGAGAGTCTATTTAAATAGTGTCTCAGGCTTTGGAGAAGTCACTTCCCACTCGTCTGATTAAATTCTATTTGGATTCCCAAATTTATTGAGAAAACATGTAATTTTCCTCATTAAGTCTGATGTATGTTTTTTTTTTTTTTTTTTGAAATTTACTTTTGTCAAATTGAGGCACTTTTCTTCTATTCCTAGTTTGTTGAGAAGTTTTATCATGAAAGGTATTGAATGTTGTCAGATACTTTTTCTGTGTCTATATGATCTGAGGTCATAAGAGTTTTTTTTCAACTCTATTCTGTTTGAGGCAAGACATAGATGGGCCCCAAGCTAGGCATTTACAACTGGCCTCCTGTTTACATTTCATGGGGCAGGAAAAAGTGGGCTTCAGGCCAGACACTTACAACTAGCACTTACAAAATGCACTCCTGTTTGCATTAGGAGATAGATGGGCTCCAGGTTAGACATTTAAAATCAGCCTCCTGTTTGTTCTCTGAAATGGAAGTAACAACAGAAACAGGGTAAGTAGCCAGGCTTTGTCTCTTGAGGACACCCAAGATAACAGTCATGTCAGGGACAGAGAGGGGCTAAACCCTGTTAAAAGATCAAGAGGTCACATATTTCCCATCCTTGGGGCAAGGGAGACATTGCACATGCACAGAAAGGCTCCGTGGGGGTCAAAAAGGAGGGGGCACCAGCCCATAATAGGTGATGCTAAGGCCGTCCCATAGGCCTCTGGGCTGTAATCCACCTTGGAAAAAAGTTGCACACGCATGTTGGGGAGGGTGCTAGGGCAGGGCAGGTGCGGAGAAAGAAACCAGATAATTGGCCAGAGGTAAACAGAGACCCGGAAGAGCTGCCCTATATGCATGACCTAACCGCCCCTTTACTGCGCTCCTCCTCATTGGGGGGACGCCCACTCCCTTCCTCTCCAGGTGTGCATCTCTGCCCTGCTTCTGTCTTAACTAAACAGACTGTTTCTCTGTGTGCTCTCCCACTTGTTGTTGTGCTATGTCTCTAATAATAAACTTTGTACCTGTTTTTACAGTTTTGCCTCTGTGAGAAATGCATTTTTCACGGCGGGCAAGAGCCAGGGGGTGTGGTGGCTGGGACTCCTGGTTTTCATCCAGGCTCCCCAGGTTCAATTCCTGGGCAGGGAAGTAAGATCTCGCTTCACGCCACCACTCACTGCTGCCTCTCCGAGATCATGTTGACATGGTACACTTGGCCATGTGTACATTATCATGATTACTTTTTGATGGATTTGATTTCCCAATGTTTTGTTGAATATTCTTATGTCTGTATTTTTGTGAGGGATATTAACAATACATTTCTCTTTTTATAATGACCTTGTCTGGTTTTCGTATCACATTGGTAGTATTTTTCCCTGAAATATTTGTTAAAACCTACCAGTGAAACACTCTTCGGCCTGACATTTCTTCACCGGAATGTTGTTTACTCATTAGATTTCTGTAACAGTGCTGTTAAGGTTTTCTATTTCTTTTTCTGTCAATTTTGGTTAATTGTGTCTTTCAAAGAATTTATAAATCTTATCTGACTTTTAACATTTATTTGCATAAAGTTTTCATAATATTTTCTTGTTTTCCATTTAATATATATAGAATTGTTGTGATGTCTCCTTTTTTATTCTGATGGTAATAATTTGCTTCTCTTTTTCTTTGTCAGTTTTTCTAGAGGTTTATTAACTTTATTGATTTTTTGAAGAACTGAAACAACCAACTTTAGATTTCATTTATTTTCTTTATTGTTTGTCTCTATTCTCTTTATTTCCACTCATTTTTAGTATTCCCTGTCTTTTGCTTTTTTGGGCTTAATTTCTCTTCTTTCCCTAATTTATTAAGGTAGAATCACAGATTACTGATTTAAATTTTTCTTTTTTATTATATCCGTTTAAAGCCATCAACTTATATTTAAACACTATTTTTTGCTGCATCCCACAAATGTTAATATGTTGTATATCCATTATCATTCAGTTAAAAACAGTTTCTAATTTACTTATAATTTGTTCTTTGACCCATGGATTACTTGAAAATCTGTTGCACAATTTCTAAAGGGGACTTTTCGGATACCTCTTTTTATTTTAATTCAGCCGTGGTCAGAGAACGGACTCTGTACTATTTTAATCTTTTGGGATTTACTGGTACCAGTTTAGTAACTATTGTTACTTTTTAAAAGATTCCAGATGATTTTTTTTTTTTAATTTTATTTATTTATTTATTTTTGGCTGTGTCGGGTCTTCGTTTCTGTGTGAGGGCTTTCTCTAGTTGCTCGAGCGGGGGGGCCACTCTTCATCGCGGTGCGCGGGCCTCTCACCGTCGCGGCCTCTCTTGTTGCGGAGCACAAGCTCCAGACGCGCAGGCTCAGTAGTTGTGGCTCACGGGCCCCGTTGCTCCGCGGCATGTGGGATCTTCCCAGACCAGGGCTCGAACCCGTGTCCCCTGCATTGGCAGGCAGCTTCTCAACCAAAGCGCCACCAGGGAAGCCCCAGATGATTCTTATTTACGGTAACAGTTGAGGACCACTGGGCTAGATGATCTTTGGGGGCCTTCCTAATCTAATAATCTATGACTCTTTGCTTTCTTTTGTTAGAGAGAAGTTCTTAAATAATGGTTTTTTGGCTGACTTATGTGTGGGTGGGCTCTGCTCCACGGGAACTCGCCTTGGACACCTGTTTCCCGGGAGCCGGTGAGGCAGTGCATCGGCTGCCCCCAGGCCAGGCGGAGTCGTTTGTTCGAGGCTTATGGACAGGTTGCACTTATCTTGATTCATATCCTTTCTGTATGACGTGCTCCAACAAGAGCCAGAAACCAGCTCTGCTAACAGCTTTTCTGCAGAGACGCGACTTGTGCTATTAATAAAAGAAGAGCACTTAGTGAGTTTGATTCATTTAGCAGCTTTGGAGGGTGACAGATCATCTGCAGAACATATTAATTGGGTGTATCAAGTAGTCTGGGATGAATACCGATGTTATTAAGGACCTTGTGTCAAAATGACTTCCACTGCCAAGTCATAAAGCTAAGGCATAAGAGGGAGATGTTATGAATGTGGATTGAACCCATCTCAGGCATTGCAATGTGCGTTTCCTCCTTACTTTCATTATTTTGGAGTTAACTCTGCTGAAGCATCTATTTCAGCAGGAAAGCCATGGGCAGTCCTGGTGTGGCCCTTCTTTGACACTGCTAGTCAGAGCCAGAGAATGTGGGGAGGGAGATCTCATTGGAGTTTCTAATTCTAGCCAGATGACTCCTTAGGTCCTGTTCCATGGGAGGCTCTGTGATGCCTAAAATGACTTGCAAGTTATTTTCAAGGTGCCGATTTGCTTGTGCAAAATCTCAGTGGCCGGGCTCTTTGTCCTTCCCTTACTTTCCTGATTCACTGTCTAATGAACCCGTTCTATCACAAGGCCTTAGGTGCCCGCAGGTACAGCCTGCAGAAGATGGAAAGGTGACGGGCAGCAGAGGTGCTGGTTGAAAGAAACAGTTTTCCTTTTCTTTTATTCTTCCAGGCACAGTTCAACATTTTCTTATATTTCCTTTCCTTTGCTCTGGACATACACCCTGAACAATTGATATTATGATACACACTTTTACAGATGAGGAAACCAAGGCTCAAAGAAATCAAACTGCCCACAGTCATGCTGCAAGGTTTATCTGATGCTGAGCCCTGTGTTTCCCCTTAATGACTTTTAAAATCACACATATGACTCTTGGGAACTTTTGATTTCTTAGTGGCCCTGGGGGACGGCTCATCTGAAGATTCTCCCCAGCCCCCTTTTAGACTTTGTGTCACCCTGAATTTTCAAATTCTAGTTCTGGGACTGCTTCCAGAGAAAATATTGTCTAAAGTTCCATTCTCTCTAGGTAATACCTGGCCTGTTACACAATAATTTCACTTGAGTTAAGATTTTAGTGGCTGCCTTTCCCACACACGGTGACCCACAGTGGCAGAGAAATTGCTCAGTGAATTCACAGAGATTGAGAGGTAATTAAGTTGGATACAGAAAAATATAGGAATACACATAAATCATGAGAGGAAGACATATAATTTAATAATTATATTCTTAGAGAAATACAATTTTTTGAAATTGAGTTTCTAATAATGCTGGTTTTAATTTTATTTGGAGCTAATTTAAAATGGTTTGTTCTAGAAATATCTGTTGATTCAGGAATGGTAGAAATGAGTGGGATGGTATTTCAGATAAAGAATGGTGCCTCTATTTAGTCTCGACAAAATTAAACAAAGTAAAAACACAAACAGGCAAAAAATTTTATAGGCTGAATGAAAATGGTTTAATAGGTTATATTCCTTGATAACATTTTCAGGTTAACAGGGAGATTCAGTATCTCCAAACAAAGTAGTTAGCAATGTGAAAATCTCAGACGGCCGGGCGTGACTTGCAAAGGAGATATATTTGGACAAAGATAGGCTTGGGCACAAGATGCTTTGAAATGCCAGCATTAGGGGCAGGCTGAGGAGGAGAGCAAATCAAGTCTGAACAGGACAGGCCTTGGGGAGTTCACGTCAAATCTAGCTCTCCCACCAAAGCCCCTGGGCACATGCCGACTCTATAGAGATGTTCCCACAAAT
Source organism: Eschrichtius robustus (assembly GCF_028021215.1). Lineage (NCBI taxonomy): Eukaryota > Metazoa > Chordata > Mammalia > Artiodactyla > Eschrichtiidae > Eschrichtius > Eschrichtius robustus. Next base: position 95,058,050 of record NC_090838.1, on the reverse strand, counting down.
GGGCACCCCTTCAAGACAGGGATAGGTAAATGTTTCACCTAATTTCATAGAGACAGAGAAAATTAAAATGAGAACAGAGGAATATGTTTCAAATGAAAGAACAAGAAAAAAAACCCTGAAAAAACAACTAATGAAATGGAGATAAATAAATCACCAGATAAAGAGTTTAAAGTATTAGTAATAAAAATGCTAATTGAACTTGGGAAAAGAATAGATAAGCTCAGAGTTTTCACAAGGGACTAAAAAAAATAAAATAAAAAAAAAAAACCCAGTCAGAGCTGAAAAATACGACTGAAATGAAAAACACACTAGAAGGAATTAACATCAGACTGGGTGATATAGAAGAATGCTTAAGCAATCTGGAAGATAGAATAATGGAAATCATGAATCAAAACAGCAAAAAAAAAAAAAGACAAATTCTAAAAAATGAGAATAGTTTAAGGGATCTCTTAGACAACATCAAGTATACCAATATTTGCATCATAGGAATCCTAGAAGGAGAAAAGAGAGAGTACAGGACTGAAAATACTTTTGATGAAATTATGAATGGAAACTTCCTGAAGCTGAAGAAAGAAACAGATTTACAGGTACATGAAGCAAAGAGACTCCCAAACAAGATGAGCCCAAAGAGACTCACACCAAGACATTTCATAATTAAAATGGCAAAAATTAGAGAATTTTAAAGACAGAAGAGAAAAAAAGAGTTGTATACAAGGGAAGCCCCATAAGGTTGTCAGCTGATTTTCTGCAGAAACTCTGCAGGCAAAAGGGAGTGGCAGGATATATTTAAAGTGCTGAAAGGAAAAAACCTGCAACCTAGGATACACTACCAGCAAGTTTATCATTCAGAATTGAAGGAGAGGTAAAGAACTTCTCAGACAAGCAAAAACTAAAAGAATTCATCAATATTACACCGACCCCACAAGTGTTAAAGGGTCTTCTCTAAGTGGAAAAGAAAAGGCTATAGCAAGAAATAAGTATCTATAGGAAAGGAAAAATCCCACTAGTAAAGGCAAATATATAGTAAAGGCTGAGGATCAACTTAAATAAGGTGGTACAAAGATTTAAAGATGAAAAATTGTAAAATCAAGTATAACTGCAGTAAGGGATATACATGAAGATGTATAATATGACATCAAAAACACAAAGTATAGGGGAAGGGAGTAAAAGAAAGTAGATCTTCTAGAATATGTTTGACCTTAAAGGACTAGCTACTTGAAACAAATAGATATAGTTACAGGTCAACATATATGAACCTCACGGTAACATAAATCAAAAACCTACAATAGAAACACAAAAACAAGAAAGAAAGGAACACAAACATACCACTAAAAAAAATCATCAAATCACAGGGGAAGAAACTAAAAGAAGAAAGAGGAACAGGCAATAATGACAAAAACAACTGGAAAACACATAATAAAATGGCAATAAGTACATACCTACCAATAATCACTTTAAATATCAATGGACTAAATGCTTCAATCAAAAGACATAAGGTGGTTGATTAGATTAAAAAACCAAAACAAAACAAGACCCATCTATATGATGCCTACAAAAGACTCACTTCAGAGCTAAAGACACACACATACTGAAAATGAGGGGATGGAAAAAGATATTTTATGCAAACTGAAGTGAAAAAAAATTGGGGTAGCAATATTCAAAACAGACAAAGTAGGCTTTAAAACAAAGTCTATAACAAAAGACAAAGGGGACATGGTATAATGATAAAGGGATCAATATGAGAAGAGGATATAACATTAATTAACATATATGTACCTAATATAGGAACACCTAAATATATAAAGCAGATATATAGGGAGAAATGAACAATGATACAATAATAGTAGGGGACTTTAACACCCCACTTCCATCAATGGATAGATCATCCAGACAGAAAATCAGTGAAGAAACAGTGGCCTTAAATGGTGCATTAGATCAGTTGGAATTAATAGGTATCTACAGGACATTGCACCCCCAAAACAGCAGAATACACATTCTTTTCAAGACCACATAGAGTGTTCTCCTGGATAGATCACATGCCAGGCCACAGAACAAGTCTCAACAAATTTAAGAGGCTAGAAATTATATCCAGCATTTTTTTTTCTGACCACAATTGTATGAAACTTGAAATCAATTACAGGAAGAAAAGTGGGAAAATACAAACATGTGAAGAGGAAGTCAGAAAATACCTCGAGACAAATCAAAATGGAAATACAACTTCCCAAAACCTATGGAATGCAGCAAAAGCAGTTCTAAGATGAAAGTTTATAGCGATACAGGCCTTCCTCTAGAAACAAGAAAAATCTCAAATAAACAACCTACCATACCATCTAAAGGAATTATAAAAAGAAGAACAAACAAAGCCCAAAGTCAGCAGAAGGAAGGAAATAATAAGGATTACAGAGGAAATAAAATAGAGACCAAAAAAAGAAAAAAATTAGAAAAGGTCAATGAACCTAAGAGCTGTCTTTTTTTAAAAGGTAAAATTGATAAGGCTTTAGTCATGCTCATTAAGAAAAAAAGAGAGACTCAAATGAATCAAATATGAAATTAAAGAGGAGAAATTACAACTGATATCACAGAGATATAAAAAATCATAAGAGAATACTATGAACAGTTATATGTCAACAAATTAAACAACCTGGAACAAATGGATAAATTTCTAGAAACTAACAATCTTCCAAGACTGAATCTGGAAGAAATAGGTAATCTAAACAGATTACTCATTAGTAGTGAAATTGAATTAGTAATCAAAAAATTCTCAGCAAACAAAAGTCCAGGACTGGGTGGCTTCACATAGGAATTCTACCCAACATATAAAGAAGAGCTAATACCTATTCTTCTCAAACTATTTCAAAAAAATTGCAGGGGAGCGAGCACTCCCAAATTCATTCTATAAGGATATCATTACCCTGATACCAGGACTAGACAAAGACACTACAAAGAAGACATTTATAGGCCAACATCTCTGATGAATATCAATGCAAAATTCCTCAACAAAATATTAGCAAACCGAATTTAGCAATATGCTAAAAAAGTTTAGCATACACCATGATCAAATGGGATTTATTCTAGGGATGCAAGAATGTTTCAACATCAACAAGTCAATTAATGTGATACACTACATTAACAAGAGGAAGGATAAAAATGACATGATCATTTCAATATATGCAGAAAAATTATTTTACAAAATTTAACTCTCATAAAAATTTGTATAGAGGGAACATATCTCAACATAATAAAGTCCATTTAGGACAAACCAATGGCTAACTTTATGCACGATGGTGAAAAGCTAAAAGCTTTTCCTTTAAAATCAGGAGCAAATCAAGTATGCCAACTCTTGCCACTTCTATTTAACACAGTATTGGAAGTCTTAGTCACAGCAATCACACAAGAAAAAGAAATAAAATGCATCCAGATTGGAAGGGAAGAAGCAATACTGTCATTATTTGCAGATTACATGATACTATATATAGAAAACCCTGAAGTCTCCACCCAAAAACTATTAGAACTAATAAATTAATTCAGTAAAGTTGCAGGATACAAGATTAATACACAGAAATCTATTGCTTTTCTTTAATAATAAACTATCAAAAAGAGAAAACAAGAAAACAATCCCATTTCAAATTACATCAGAGGAATAAAATACCTAGGAATAAACTTAACTAAATAGGTGAAAGACCTATTCTCTGAAAACCATAAAGGAAAACCATGAAGGAAATTGAAGATGATACAAAGAAATGGAAAGATATTCCATGTTCATGGATTGGAAGAATTAATATTGTTAAAATACACATACCATCCATAGGAATCTACAGATTTAATGCAGTCCCTATCAAAATATGTGTGATATTTTTCACAGAACTAGAACAAATTATGCTAAAGTTTATATGAAACCACAAAATACACCAAATTGCCAAAGCAATGGAGGAAAAAGGACAAAGCTACAGGTATCATGCTCCCTGACTTCAGACTATACTACTAGAAAGCTACAGTAATCAAAACGGCATGGTACTGGCACAAAAACAGACACTTAGATCAATGAAACAGAAGAAAGAGCCCAGAAATATAGCCACACACATATGGTCAATTAATCTATGACAAAGCAGGCAAGAATGTACAATGGAGAAAAGACAGTCTGTTTGATAAGCTGTGGCAGGAAAACTGGACGGCTACATATAACAGAATAAAATTAGAACATTTTCTCACACCATATACAAAAATAAACTCAAAGTGGATTAAAGACCTAAATGTAAGACTGGAAACCATAGAACTTCTAGAAAAGAACATAGGCAGAACACTGACATAAATCATAGCAATATTTTTTGGGTATGTATCCTAAGTAAAAGAAATAAAAGTAAAAATAAACAAATGAGACCTAATTAAACTTAAAAGCTTTCCACTGCAGAGGAAACCATTGACAAAACAAAAAGACAACCATGGAATGGGAGAAAATATTTGCAAATGATACAACTGATTAGGGCTTAATATCCAAAATACATCTCAGACAATGATATCAAAAAAATCTGATTGAAAATGGGCAGAAGACCTGAATAGACATTTTTCCAAAGAAGAAATACGGATGACCAACACCTCACACCTGTCAGAATGGTTATTGTCAAAAAGACCACAAATATCAAATGTTGGTGAGGATGTAGAGAAAAGTGAACCCTAGTACACTGTTGGTGGGAATATAAATTGGTGAAGTCACTGTGTAAAACAGTATGGATGTTCCTCAAAAAACTAAAAATAGAACTACCATATGATCCAGCAATTCCACTCCTGAGTATATATCCAGAAAATATGAAAACACTAACTTGAAAAGATACACACACCCCGGTGTTCATAGCAGCATTATTTACAATATCCAAGATATGGCAGCAACGTAAGTGTCCGTCAACAGATGACTGAACAAAGAAGAAATTATATATATACATATACATATATATATATATATATATATATACATATATATATAAATATAAATAAAACAATATATATTGTGTGTATATATATATAGAACAATATATATTTTATGTATACATACATACAATGGAATATTAGTCATAAAAAAGAATGAAAAATTGCCATTTGCAATAACATGGATGGATCTGGAGGGTATTATCCTTAGTGAAATAAGTCAGACAGAGAAAGACAATACTGTGTTACCACTTATATGTGGAATCTAAAAAATAAAACAAACGAATAAAACAAAACTGAAACAGACTCACAGACATAGAGAATAGACTAGTGGTTACCAGGCGGGGAGAGAGAAGGGGGGAGACACAAGATAGGGGTGGAGAATTAAGAGGTACAAACTACTATGTATAAAATATATAAGCAACAAGGATATGTTGTACGGCACAGGGAAATACAGCCGTTATTTTATAGTAACTTTAAATGGAGTATAAATATAAAAATATTGAATCACTATGTTATCCACCTGAAACTAACATAACATTATAAATCAACTATACTTCAATATAGAAAGAAAGAAAGGAAGGAGGGAAGGAAGAAAGAAAGAAAGAGGTAGCTTCTTGGACTTCCTCTGTTATAAAGTTATGCATTTTATTATTAAGTTCTGATTATTAAGGTATGTAATTGTTGTCCCACCTTAGATAGATGGCTGGCCCTTTCGTAAACAACAGGGGTGGATGATTAATTGTTAACTCTCTGAAACACGCAGTGCTATTAGCAAAAGCCTTCCCCACTCCTGGCTGCCTGCATTTATGACAGTCTCTTCTAGATTGGAGTAATCACAGGTAATATATGACCAATGTAAATTAAAGTTATGTTTGTAATTTAGGACGGGCAGCAGTGCATCCAAGCACAAGTAATTACCTCTATTAATTCCACTGAGTGGCATCAGCTAGGGTAGGGGAACTGGTCACAAATAGCCCCCCTGGGTCCCCTCCAGTCTGTTTGCTTCCCTGTCACTATTCACCCTTCTGTACCGGTCTGCTCTGACAACCACAACAAAGTACCACAGACTGGGTGGCTTAAACAACGGAAAGTTATCACAGTTCTGGAGGCTGGGAGGTCCAGGATCACGGTGTGGCAAGGCAGGTTTCACTCTGTGGCCACTCTCCTTGGCATGTAAGTGGCCACCCTCTCCCTGGGTGCCCACACGGGAGAGACAGAGAGAGAGCAAGCTCTTGGGAGTCTTTTCTTATAAAGGCACTAATCCCATCGTGAGGGTCTCATCATCATGGCCTAATCACCCTTACCCAAAGGCCATCACATCGTGGGCGCGGGCTTCAGCATATGGATTCTGGGGGCAGAAACATTCAGTCCACGGCACTAGCTGAGTGATCTGAATTATCACAGCATCAAAGGCTCATGCACTTGGACGAGGTGGGGAAAACAGCCAGCCTGAGTCAGCGTAAAGTCCAAGTTCTAGAAACTTTAAGGAATGCAGTTTAACATGCAATAGCCAGCGTTACGCCCATCAGGAAACACCAGCTGGAGTGAGGCAGGTCTCTGTGTTTTCCATGGCCTTGGAGTCACCCTGTCTTATTAAACAGGTGAGACGTTTTTCATGCATCTCAACTATGTTATCAATCTGTTCAGTCACTCTAGTCATTCCTGGATACAACCATCACCTACTTCCTAACCATGGAATCAGAATAGGTATATTTCATCACTATCCTGTATTTCTACTTTCTGAGTGTATTCCCTCTTCTGCGACATTTAACTTGCCCTCATGCTATAGATTATAAATATCAAATAACAAAATAAGAATGAGATAGTGGATGACAAACATTCTGTGGTCTCTCCAGTTAGACACGTAAGGGCTTCTTGGTAGTTGGTCAGAGTATAATTCAAAATTTGACTTTGGCCCAGAAGCTCTTTTTAGTTTCAGTCTGGTTACTAAGGCTTACGTGCTCTGTGATGCGTCCTCACCAAGTGAAGACTTACTGTACATTTTTGGAACTTGTCCAAAATGCTACTTAGCCTTGAATTTAAGTATGCCGTTGATAAAGGCAGCTTCAAAAGCTCTTAAGCATTAGTGCTTAAGCACTAGGTCAGCTGTCGTTCATTGGGCAAATCATGCTCTAACTTGGTTGTTTGAGGACACGTTTCTAGTAGCCCATCATGTATGAATGTAATATGTGCAAAAAGTACCCATCTTCTCTTCTAGGAAACTCCACAGCTTGTTATTTGGAAAACATAAGCAGATATGTATGTTTTTGATGACGTGACATAAGGAATCATGTTTCTAATATTGTGACTCTGACAGGACAGGAGAGGGAATCTATTATTTATTGAAAACTTGCTATCTGCCCATTATCGTGCTGGGCTCCTTCACAAAACTACTCTTCCAGTTTTTAGGGACAAGAAAATTGAGGTTTGGAGAAATGATTAAATTACCCCAAATCATAGCACAGGTAAGAGCAGACACAGATTTCAAACCCAGGTGCTTTGAACCCAAAGTGGGAGAGCTTTGCACTGCACAGTGGTTCTCAACCCGGCTGCACGTTGGAAATACCAGGGTGGGAGGAGCCTCTAGAAAGGTGACCAGCGCCAGGCTCCACCCTCAGCAATTTTGATTTATTTGGCTTGGAGTGGGGCCAGGACGCTGTCATTTTAACAAAACGCCTCCCATCCAAGTGGTTCTGCTGTGCATCTGGTGCAGATCCACCGCCCTCTCCCACTGCTGCTTCAGAACGAATAGTATTATTTAACACCATAAGCGGGTGAAATTTTCAAAAGGAAATGATGTTTAGCAGTTTGAAAATGGGCTGGTGGCCAACGATCGGAACGCTTCTATCCTTGTGTCCAGACCACCAGATACGTAACTGGAGCCCCAGGTAACCCCAGAACTCAACCTGCTGTGCCGCAGGTGACAGAGAGCAAAGGTGGAGCCACTCTGGCTTTAAACCTCCGCAGAAGCAGGTCACGTGGAAGACACATGCTCAGAATCTACATCATGAAGGGGAAATTCTGTGTTTGGTTTCTGGACAAAACTGGAGCATCCACGTGGATTATAAAACAGGTTCATGCAGTTATTCTGAAGATAAGTGAAATAACAGGCATGAATGGACGTTGTGAACCACAGGGCACTCTACAATAATTATTTTTTTAAAATTTATTTATTTATTTATGGCTGTGTTGGGTCTTCATTTCTGCGCGAGGGCTTTCTCTAGTTGTGGCAAGCGGGGGCCCCTCTTCATCGCGGTGCGCCGGCCTCTCACCATCGCGGCCTCTCTCGTTGCGGAGCACAGGCTCCAGACGCGCAGGCTCAGTAGTTGTGGCTCACGGGCCTAGTTGCTCCGCGGCATGTGGGATCTTCCCGAACCGGGGCTCGAACCCGTGTCCCCTGCGCTGGCAGGCGGATTCTCAACCACTGCGCCACCAGGGAAGCCCCACTCTACAATAATTATTAATTTCATAAATCACAAAATATTAATGAAAGTAAGTTCATTTTTCCACGACATTCACTGATTTGTCTCAATCCTGTTATTAATGTCACCTACAAATTGGCACTTGCCATCTACCTCTACAAGGATTAAATCATGAGCCGCTGCAGCGGCTGACCTTCAACACCCCCTGAAAGGAGTTCAGGGTGGAGAGCAGGAATGAGGCCCTCTGTGCTCTGGGAAAAACTGGCAGAACAGGTCCTCAGATAGTTAAATATTTTCAGGAGGCAATTTTATGAGCCCAATTCTTGTATCTCCTCATATCTAGAAAAGCACTAAGATCCTTCATGGTGACGTCTGTTCCTGGTGACTAGCAGCAACTTTCAAGAGACTAGCAGCAGCCTTCTGCAAAAAAATATGTGCGTGTATCCCCTTCACAAAATCACACGTATCCTGACCTTCCCCCCACCTCTTTGGAGCAGTTCCTCAGAGCTATCTGCAATGCTGTCTCCCGGGCTACAGTCCTCATTTTGCCCCCAATAAAACTTAACTCACAACTCTCACCTTGTGCATTGTTTTTCAGTCGACATTAACTATTGTTTTTTAGGAAAGGAACACAGTGCTGGGGGAGCAGCATGTTTGAATCTTGGAGGGGGGAAACAAGGAGGAGGGAGATCTGGTTCCGGGGAAGCCGGGTCAGTCAGCTTTCCCTGCGTCCTCTAAACCTTCCAGCTTCAACTTAGAATGAAGATATTGCAATGACTGACCTGAAAAATGCGTCTTTTACCCTTAACAATTTGTTATATTTCAGACATGAAAGATAATTATTCTAATCAGCTAATGATCAAATCAACTGAGAAATGGAATATTTCCTGCCATATCAGTAAACAAAGGATGTCACAGTCACTGGAGATTGCAGCCACCTCTGATGGTGAGCTGGTGAGCCCTGAGGGGACTCAGGAAGGAAAAGAATACTTGCCACCTAGCAGCCATCACACTGCAGCCACTCCCTAAGGTGAGCCCTGGGGAAACTCAGGATGTGAAAACCCTGAGGGAACTCAGGATGTGAAAGCACAGGATACTGGCCCCAGATGGCTGAGGTGCACATCAAAGGAATGATTTCAGTGAGCCCAGACTCTTGCATCTTCCCATACATAGAAAAGCGCTACATTCCTTAACTTGAGATACCTGGTTTTCTTTAATTAACAATAATATTTTGATGTTCTGACTACCTGCCCTTTGTTGCAAAACTTCTATATAACCTGGGTCCCCCCCTCGCTTCCTCGGAGCAGTTCTCTAAGGGTTACTTGAGATGTTGCTTCCCGGGCTTGAAGTCCTAAAAATTCCCACTGAATAAAGCATAACTCTCAACTTTTAGGTTGTGCATTTAATTTTTTAGTCAATACAACTAAGAAACCCAAGTATACGAGATTTTTGAAGCCAAAGAAAAAAGGAAAATATTAAAAGCAAAAATCTGGAAAATCAGGCAAAATTAATGCTAATTTATTTGAATTAGCTAACTTTTTATCTCAGATATGAAGGCAGCAGTCCTAGATTTAAATATCTTTGAAATGAGATATTCAGAAGCAGAAAGAAATCCCATAAACTGGCTGAAGCAGTGAGTGTGACGTATGACATCAAGGGTGAGACGAAGCAAGTTAAGGTCAAAACTGACCTGGAAGAAAGTCATCTTTAATTATTAAATGGAGTTGGTGGCACCCATCTACTTCGGCAGTAGGTCAAAATGTTTCCATCTCCCAGTGCTAATTTTTCTCCTGGCACCCCTCTCGTACTGGCAATGTAATCCCGACAATAAAGAATTGGCGATAAAACTATGGATTCCAGGCTGAATATGCTGATTTCATAGTATGTTTAGGAAGGGAGCAGAAGGGAAGATTTATTTTCAAATTAGTTTTATAAAATAACTCAGGTTATCTTAGAAAATCCCTAGTACCTTTTCCCGCAGGAACATTCTTTGAAATTCCCTGAAATGTTAACTCTATTTGTTTCCTCTTTCAGAGAAGCTGTCCGTATGGTCTTCCCCTCATGCAACAGACTCAAACCCTTTTATCACCACAGGCAAACTCATGGGGAGTTTGCTTCTCGGATGACTGGAATACCTTTGAAAAAACAAAACCAAAAAAGCTTCCCGTCTGGGCACTTGCAGGAGATGTTCGCATTTTAGAAAGTTTTACAGTCAGAGTACACGGCTGTGTGTTTGCTGCGTCAGCTGGTAGCCTCCCTGCCACCTGGAGCTCCAGGTGGGGGATGAAGTAGGAAGGAAACCGGCTGCGGCATGAATTCCCAGGGCAGCCGGCTTGCAGGGAGCTCCAGTCACCACGGCGGAGTTTTACTGCAGTCATCGTCTTCCCTGATTTAGTTTGAAATGAGCAGAAAGGGGAAAGAAAAGAATCCTCATGAAAGTTTTCCAAAATCTGGGGACTGAGAATTATCCTAGCAAGCGGTATTGGGGGCGAAGGGGTCAGAAATCAAAATGACAAGCGTGCTTTTGGGTAGTACAAGCCACGGTCATCTTTCGTGCAGATCGCCACGGGAAACAAGTTGAAAGCTTTGTTCATGTGCAGGGAAAGGAAACAACTGCAGGGTTGTAGACATTTTTCTAAGTCGTGTTGAGCCAATGAAATTGTTTGAGGGAGAAACAGTTCTCAAATGAAAGCTGGGGAAGGACCAAATTTCCAAGGCATTGCAGACTAATACTTTTTGTAAAATACAATAATAGGAACTATTAGAGAAGAACAAACAAAAAGCCATAAAATATAAGCCTACTGATCTCATGCTTGGATGTCAGGGTAGTTCAAATTGCTAGAAAAGCTTCTGAATGCCTACTCTCTGTACTTTTCTCACCATGATAACTACAGCGATTGGCATGGGGGGTGGTCCTTGTTTTGAGGGGCACTGGCTTAACTTCTCCGCAGCTTCTTCTCTTCCTTTAGGTCTCAGTTGAGATGCCCCTGCCCCAGAAGCCTTCCTCAGTGTCCCCAAGACTGGCCTGGTTCCTCTCCTGTGTGCTTCCCTGGCAGGCTGTGCTTTTCCTAAACCTACGGGGATTATGTTTTATTTACCTTCCTATTTCCACGGCTCTTGAAACCTGGTGCACAGCTGATGCTTAATAAATACCGTGTGGATGCATTTCTTTCAAGTCAGGAGAGAATTAAGGTGCATATTGTTCAATGCCATTATTACCTGAACTTGGGGTAGGATCATTCCTGGCATTAACTAGACTTATTTCTCTGTTGGGAAGAATGCTTCCTTGGCAAGAAAACAAAAGGAATAAACAGCAGTATATTTAGACTCTGGGCAAGTCATATTCATAGAACTTACTCATCGAGTGGATTTTATTCACGAGCTTCAGAAGAGAGATTGAAGGTTTAATCTGTGTCCCTTTCTTAGAAGTGGATGTATATATCTTTGGAAGCTTTTCCTATCTTTAAAATGTATTGCGTTAGAAGATTTGTCTTTGACAAATCATGATTCTTTTGACTCACAGACTTGCTCAGAGTATAAATTGATGTGTGCAACAGTTTCCCCTAAGGGTTAAGGAAATGCCTCACCAAAGGAGTAGATAAGATTTTCCCTTCCTTCCTTCTTTCCCTTAAGGGTAAAGGGGAAATGTGATAATATGGTTTCTATTTTATAAATGGAGGTTTTGCACTTCCTTGGGGAGAAGAAAGGCTCACCCCCCCACCCCCACCCCCCCACTTAACAGAACAGGTCATTGTTTGGATAATCAAAGGAAAGAAAACACAGTTCACTTGAAAGATGATCCAATTGTTTTTCTCCCCTTGGGGGGGGGGGTCAGTTATTCCACAGCAATTCTGACCAAATCGACATTAAAGAAGCACCCATGCGCCCCGCCCAGAGTGCACTATCTCGACTCTGCTCTGCGGGTGGAAGTGGCTGTCCTGTTCTCTCCGGGATGTCCTCACCACGGACATGGACCCTCAGCTGGCCCCACGAGCCTCTTGCAAAGCCACAGTCTTCCTTTGTCTGCGAAGGAGGGGAGAGCACTGAGGTGTCTTCGTGATGCCGAGCATCTGGGGATAAAGCAGGAGTCTCCTGTACCAGTGGGAAATTAGTCCAGTCTAACCACATAGACCCGGGGAGCTGGAGACCTGGGGGCGGGAACCCTGGGGCCGTGGACGACGTGAAGCCGGGCGTCTGCCCCCGAAGTGTGCACCTTGCACACCCTGGCGACCAAACACACAGCTCTTCTTCCCGTATGCGGAGCGATCTCTAAATGTGCAGAGATTGTTATGCTTAATAATTTAAACATTTAAAAAAAATTATTGAATACATCTCAAAAATTTTCACCATTAAGGTTTTTCTTCAATCAACAGACGATGAAAATGCCACTGCTGCTATCACGTGCGAGTCTGTGAAAAATGTGGAGATTACAAAGGGCCCCTGAGTGTCTGGGATTGGAAGCTGAGATGTGCATGCCCTGGCTTCTTCTATGCACCTGCACAGGTGCGTGCAGGGCAGGGAGGGAGGGGCGGTCAGGTCACAGCAGGATCCAGGCATCCCTGGGTCTCCCCATTGAGATGCCATCACCGCACCTCCCTGATGACCATCCCAGCCGTAACACCTACCATGGAGGAGTGTCCGCATCAGAGTAGAGGAAGGGAGAGCGGCCGAGAGCGGGACGGACCTTTCCCACCAGTGCTTGGAGTGGCCCCCCAGGGAGGAGCTTCAGCCGCCCCGTCCATCCTGCCGGAATAAAAAGTATAAGGGGGAGAAAGAGAAGGAGAAGAAGAAGAGGCCTCACCACTTAACGTTTTCAAGGTTAAGCCCGATTCACAACTGACCCTCGCAGGCCACGCTTCCTCTTCCTGCGGCTGGATTCTTGCTAAGAGGTCGGGGAGGGTGACAGCTCGAGGGTCGGGGCTCGTGGGGCAGAGACCTGGCCAGTCTTGTTCAGCTCTCCTATCCCAAGAGCTGAACCCTGATCCTGACATAAGGGCGGCCCAGAGTTAATATTTGTTGCAATTTTGAATGAATGAATGCCCTCTTTCTCCTGAAGACTGACAGAGACCTCTGACCACAGATTTATTTACTTGAGTTTTGCCTACATGGCTTTCATTCACCCTGACTTGACTCCTTCCATTCGCGGCACAAGTAAGGTTATTCATTCGTGTTAAACATAAGAAAATTACAAAGCTGAAGATCAGGATCTCTGGAGAGATTCTAAACGATTCTAAAGATTCTAAACACAATGGGAGTCTCTCTGCCCTGTATACATAAGCAGATCCGTTGATACAGTTCCCAGGCTGCTAGCAGGCATCAAGTCCGATGTCACACATACACACTTTTCCGTACAAGGGGTGTTTGCACAACAGTACCTGAAGGCGGAGGAAAAAGCACATTCATTGTGTGACACGAAAGGTCCACTTCATATTCACCATTGCGTGTGCGTGCGCGTGCGTGTGTGTGCGCGCGTGTGTGTGCGTGTGTGTGCAGGTCGTCCACCCCACAAAGGTCTTGGTGAACAGCGTCATCTTGGGCCCCAGTCACGGGTACTGTGTTCCTGCCCCATTTACAAGGGTCACTTCCCCTCTCCTTTCACTTATTTTTCTCTCTTTGCTTCTCATTTTCATGTTCCCTCTCTTCCTTTCACTTTAATTGTTCTTTTTCCTTTTTTCTATTCTGTTTCCCTTTCTTTTTCCTTTCAGGTCTGGTCTGGAATTCCCTGTTTGCCCCCCTCTTCTGTAAACCCGCACAGAGCTCAGCCGTGAGGGGGACTCTCCGCTGTGCTTTGGTTTGAGCCTGTGTGAGACACCCACTTCCCGTGAAGGGGCAGGGATGTCCTCCCTGACGTTAGGCCGAGATGGAGCTATTTGTTTATCGTCGGTTCTTCCCACTGGCATTAGAAGCTATGTGGGAGCACTTTCTTGAGCTGCGCCTAATACGTGTAGAAACTGAAGAGGATTTGTGGAATAAATGAATAGACACCGGACGTCTGTGTAGGTAGACAGGGTACGTTTCACAACCTGATGTAAACAGATGCGGCCTGTCTGCACTCGCGCCAACTGAAATGAGGACGCCGGCGGCTTTGCAAAGACCGGCTGAATCTCCTGAAAGCAAAAGCCTTACATTCCTTTCCACTCTACCCCCAGGGACTTGCTGGGATTTCTCCAAATCCACAATGTGGTGTTGTGCCAGGCCCTGACTATTTATCTCTGTGATGAATACTTAATGCAAATGGCAAGCCATCCCAAGGGCAGCTGGCATCCATACCCACGGAGAAGGCCGGCAGTAGAGTGTGAAACACTGATGTCAGAGGCCATTAACGCAAATGAGACTGACCACTGTTCATCAGGGTCTGATGGTTTGTCTCCAGGTGGGCCAACCACCGTGCCACCTGTTTACGGAAACACGCTGCTAATCAGCCAGTAAAAGCCTGCAAATATCTGTGTTTCTCCGTTAGATTAGTCTCAATTAGCAAAGCTCAAGTGTGCAGAAATATTGAACATTTTATTTTAACGGAAAGCATCCTGCTGGGTGAGAAGTATGGTTTCTATCTGGAGCCCCTTTCTTTAGCACCAGCTGTTGGTTCCCTGTCTTGAAAGGTTAATCACAGGTTTATTGCAATCAAAACACTGATGTCTACTTTTTTTTTTTTTTTTTTTGCATTTCTTACAAATCATTAAAAACCTTGATATTCATTTCCTCAGTGATGAAACTCCATCAGGACGGTAATGACCTAATTTGTGAGTTTGAATTTTATCTTGTCTTCGGTTGAAGCAACAGAAGGGAAGTTGCTTCCTCACGAATGTTCTCTATTGTGTGAATAGTTGCCGTACAAATAAAACAGAAAACACCACCAGGCAGCAGCGGTGATGGCTTCATACACCCTGCTCTCTCGTTCCTGTAGAGTTGGCTCTGTTTTATTATTGTGCCTGCGGCCTGATTTCCGGGGGGAGGCCCTGTGTAATGGAATGCCAGTCGAATTCCAGCTCCCTGTGATTTAGCGGGCAGCTTTGTTCTCGAAAATAAAGTGAGAGGACTAGACACAGGTAATGAGAAAATACATTTTATTTACTGGCTGGTGTTTCTATGTTGATTTTTACAGGGGTTTAGGTTTTTCAGCCATCACTAAACTTCACAGAACTGGGCGACTGATAACTTCAAATCTTCCCAAGGGTCATCACAGTGAGAGGCTGACAGGCAGGATATGACAGGTAGAAATACACGTCAAGTATATGGCCATCAAAAGAGAATATCTCAGTAATCAAGGTCAAGATAAAATTAAATTAAAAAAATCAAGATAAAATCAAATGTCATAAATCAAAGATAACTTTTTATTCTCATCCATCATATTATGAAAATAATAATGATTCCTGGTTGTGTTTATCAAAAAAAGATGTAAAGGGTGAAAAAAAAGTAGTCTGATGCTGGAGCTCAGGAGGGCGTGGAAGAGAAAAGGGGTGGGGTGAGCCGCTGGGCTCAGGGCTCCTGGGCGTATTAGACCCCGACCCACTGCCCTTTGTGGATGGACTCACACTTCAGTTGTGGATTTGACTCCCTGACCTGTAAGCATCTCTATTCATCGACATACTACAGGGCACGCAGTGGGCAGCAAAGGACGTGTGACAGTGGGTCTCAACCGTGGTTCTCTGGTTCTTACCAAGGTCCCCAGACTCATATGTTGAGACTATAATGGCCATTGTGGTGGTGCTGGGAGCTGTGGCCTTCGAGAGGCGACTAGGTCACGAGGGAGGAGCTCTCCTGTTGGGATCAGTGCCCTCGCAAGGAGGAGAGAGCTGGTTTTCTGCCTCTCTGGTCTCTGCCATGCGAGGGCACAGAGAGAAGAGGGCTGTGTGCAAGCCGGGGAGAGACCTCTCCCCTGGAACCCAGTCGACTAACACCTGGATCTTGAACTTCCAGCCTCCGGATCTGTCCTACAGCATTTGTTATAGCAGCCCTAGCTGACTGTGGGCTCCCACACCCCAGAAGCACCTGGCCTGGTAGAATCCTGCATGGCCCACAGCGGGTTCAGTTATGGGAGAGTTGGGGGTGAGTTTGCACACTTACCCGTGTGGTAAATGCTCTGTACGAGTGGAAAACACATGGTGTTATTTCCACCATGGACCCAGAGGTGGGAATGGTCCCTCTCACTATCCTAGCTGTTACCCCACTGGAAGAATGTTCGATTCCTTCCCACACCTTGGACTTGTGTGTGTGTGTGTGTGTGTGTGTGTGTGTGTGTGTGTGTTTATGTAGGATCTGATCCCTAGGGAGGAATCCATCCACCCAGGAATATGACCATCCTTTCCTTGAGCTGGAAGCTGAGACCATCTCCTGGCCGTTTTGGCTTCTTCGGCTATTGAACCAACAGAGAGAGAAGGGGGTGTGGCTGTGATGACTGCGGGGTCGATCTCAGTTACTGAAGGACATTTAGGTTTCTGTTACACAGTTTACACGAGGAGGACCACGCCTGGGTCAGAGCTTTACTGGGGAGCCTCTTATTACTGTCTCGTCGAAAAGTGCTGGTCTGTGAAAACCTGCAGCCAACCCAAAAATCAGACCTGCAAGGATTCTCGTATCAAAAGAATAAAGGTTTGATGCATCCTGCTGGGCAAACAGTCCCACACAGCTACAGTGCAGGAAAAGACAGGGAGCAAAGACTGGGTGTGAGAATATGGAGCTATGCACCAACTTATGCTTCATGAGCAGCTATAGAATTGGGGCTCCCAGAGCTTTGTTTCCTGTTAATTAACTTTATTCCCCCCCTCTGTCCCCCTGCCACTAGTAGTGACTTTTAGATTTCAAATGTAAGTATGACAGAATCAACATTACCTCGAGAACCCCCTGTCAGCGTTGCTAGCTACCCCCAGGGACTTCGCTGTTCCTCAGGGTTTCCCTGCACCCTACCCACATCCTTTAAATATTCGCTTACCTGTGCTCTCCTAAAATTACCCAGTTTGTGTTGCATCTTTCCTGCTTGGATTTTAATTAATATACCCTTTAAATAAATAATTCAAGATTCTTTAAAAATGTTTTTCTGATGCATGTTTTATCATAATTATATTCAGTACTTATATAATGCTTTTTTACTACACAAAATATTTTATGCACATTATCTCATGTGTAACACACCAACATTCTGAGAAATGTATTAATGTTACTACTTCTTAGATTAAAAAAATGAGGGTAGAACTATCAAAATATTCACACTCACAAACTTGAAGAAGCAGAGCTGGGGTTGAATATTTTTCTTCTGGATCCTTTCCATTATGCAATTACTGTTTCACAGACAACAGTGCAAATGCTTTTTAAAAACTTATGTACAGTAAAGTTTACTTCCTCTTGGTGTACAGTTACATGAGTTTTAATACATGCGTAGAACCATGTGACTTCCACCGCAATAAGGATAAGAAAATTTCCATCATTTCCCCAAATTCTCTTATATTTCTTCGTCGTCAATCTGTCCACCATTGTTCATTTCTTAAAAAAATTATCTTTCTCCATTAAATTGCCTTTTCAAATTTGTCAGAAAACAATTGATCATCTTACCATGAATCTATCTTTGGACTCTGTTCTGTGTCTATATTTTTGCTAATACCACACTCTGGTACTAGAATGGGAAAGGGGTTGGGGGAGGGGGAGGGTAGTGAGGGAATTGGGCGGGGCCTGTGACAGCGCATCGTACGTGAGCCAGGTGGGAGGGCGGGAGCACAGGGGTGGAAAAAAACTGGGAGAGAGCGCGACTGAATATGAGCGAGCACGAGGGAGTACAGAGCTCCAGCTGCCTGCCTGGGGGACACATCCAGTCCAGGCGCATCCCACGCCCAGATGCGGCCCCACCCATATCACGTGCTGATTGCTGGTGCTGTAAGCCCTCCAACTTTATTTTTCTTTGAAAAATTTCTTTGGCTATTCTATTTCCTTTTCTTTTCCGTATCATTTTAGAGTCAGCTTATGTATATTTAAAAAACGCTGCTTGGATTTTGATTGCATCTGAGCTAACGTATGTATAACTTTGGGGAGAATCGATATATCATCTATATTATAATTCTTCTAACCCATGAACACAGCATATCTCCCCAATTATTTAGGTCTTCTTTGATTTCTGTTATCAGTATTTCATAGTTTTTAGCATGTAAATCTTGTACATATGTTTTATTTATTCCTAAGTATTTCCTTTTGGTGTTATTGTAAATGGTACTGTTTTACTAATTTTAGTTTACTATTGCTCAATTTGTAATTGTTCAAGTGTATAGAAATATGGTTAAGTATTGTATGTTGGCTTTGTATCCTGCAGCCATGCTAAATTCATTTAGTAGTTCTTGGAGATTTTTGTAGATTCCTTGAGAATTTCCACATAAACAGTTATGTTTCTGTGAATATGAACAGTTGTATTTCTTTTTTTTTCATTCTGTATGTCCTTTCTTCTTTTCTTTCCTTTTTCTTCCTTCCTTCCTTCTTTCCTTTCTTTCTTTCATTCATTCTTTCTTTCCTCTCTCTCTTTCTTTTTTCTCTCTCCCTCCCACCCTCCCTCCCTCCCTTCCTTCCTTCCTTTGCCAGAAATAACTATGTTGACTAGAAGTGACAAAAGTGCACAGTCTTGTCTCTTTCCTGAACTTAGGGGAAAAGCATTAAGTATATTTTAAGCTGTAGGATTTTTGTAGATTTTCTTTGTCAGATTAAAGCAGTTTCCTTCTATTCCTGGTCTGCTGGGGAATTTTTATTGTGAAAGAATATTTACTTTTCTCAAAAAATTTTTTCTGCATCTATTGAGATGATCATGTGCTTTTTCTTTTCAGTCTGTTAATATGGCAGGTAACATAGATTTATTTTCTTAGTGAATTGACCCTTTTAACATTATGGAATGTCTCTTGTTTTCCCTAGCACTTTTCCTAGTTCTGAAGTCTGTGTTTTTTCATTTTAATATTGCTATTCTAGTTTTTTTAAATTAGTATTTTTATTGCTTTTTGTTTTTTTTTTTTTTAGTTTTTCTTTTATTTCAACATATCTATATCAATGACATTCCAAGTGGATTTCTAATAGTGTTTCTGGCATATTGTTGCATGTTTTCTTGGTTTTATAAATTCAGTATGATTGATATTTTTAGAACATTTACACTTAGTGTAATTATGAGCATGGTTGGATATAGTTCTACAATTTCATTATTTATCCTGTTTGAACCCTTTGTTTTTCTTTCCTCTATCTTCTTTGTCATGGTATCTTTTCTATTATTTGAATATTACTTAGTATTCCATTTGAATTTATCTATTGGCCATTTGTATCTTTTTGAACAATATTTTTAGTGGTTGAGCGAGGGATTACAATATGCAACTTAACTTTTAACAGTCTACTTGGAACTACCGTTTACTGCTTCAAGTGCAAGCAGAAAACTTGCACCCGTATGTGTCCATTCCTCCTCCTCTCTTATATTATAATTTTGCACCCGTATGTGTCCATTCCTCCTCCTCTCTTATATTATAATTTACACATTTATTGTATCCACACGCATCGAAAATTCTATCAATCGTATAACTTCTGCTTTCAACTGACATACATATTTTACAGAACTTAGGTGAAAATCATCTTCTTTTGTTGTATTTACCCAGATATTTGCCATTTCTTTTGCTCTTCCTTTGTTCCTAAAGTATTAGATTCCTCTGATATCATTTCCCTTTTGCCTAAAGAGCTTCTTTTACCAGTTGTTTTGGTGCATGTGACTGACAACAGTTCCTTTTAGTTTTATTTTATTGAGAATACCTTTATTTTGCATACATTCATGACGAATATTTTCATAGGGTATAGAGTTCTGGGTTGACCTTTGTGTTTGTCCTAGTCTACTGATAGGGATGCTTTTGGCTAGCAATGCGTGGTGTACTCACCAGGGCAGTAATTCTCCAAGCCAGCCTCTACAGGCATTCTCCCCATCAGGGCCAATTTTGTGCCTGGACCAGCCCTTGGTGTTCTTATTATGAATGCACAACACAATTCAGCAAAAATCATTAGGGAACGTTGAGGATTAAATTTTATTACTCACAGGTCCTGAAGGGTACTTATTCTCAAGATTTGGAGCTTTTGGACAGTTTGATCTGATCAGTGAGTGACATAATCAGATCCGAATTTGTGAAAGCTGTCTCTGGTAAGAGCCCAGGGTATAGATCTGAGAAAGTTGAGAGACTGTCCCAGGTGCGTGATGATGTGAAGTGGAAGTAAGTCAGTGGCGGGGATGGAGAAGCAGGGACAGGGGAGGAACCCAGGGCAGAAAGACCAAAGGGGCTTGGTGACTGCACGGTGAGTGGTTACCCAAGGCTCTGACTGGGGGCTTGGGTGGGTGTGGCTGCCATACATTAGGAAAGACTATCCAGGGAGAAGTAACTCAATGAGCTCTGCTTTGAACAGGAAGTATCTGAGATGTCTGTGGAAGTTTTCAGTAGGAATAGAACTGAGAAATCTGGATTAAAAATCAGGATTTGAGGAATATTGTGGTGTAGGTGGTTGTTAAAACCAAAAAGGTGGATGCAGTGACCTAGTGAGGATATTTACAAGGAAAAAGGGCAAAGGCAGAATCCGGTATTTCGGAAGCTCTGGGCGGGGAAGGGGCTTTCAAAGGAGGCCCCACCGCACAGGGTGTAGGATGGACACAAAACTAGCAAGAGAGCCAGGAAACGGTGCTGTCAGGGAGCGCGAAGGGGCGAGGGGCTGCGGGAACTGGGGCGGGCGCGGGTGGGCAACAAAATGCAGTCCCTGAGGAGGCGAAGTCCCCAGGAAGGCAAAGCCTGAAAAGTATGATCAGATTTGGTTGAAAGGAGGCTGCTGGTGACCCCAGCGAGAGGCGTTCGCATGGCGTGTTGGGGCAAAAATGCGATTCTAACAGATCCAGGGCGGAGAGTTAGAGAAGCAGAGCCAGGGCTGTGCGAGCCTTTGGGGCTTCAGAGTGGAGGCGGAGGTGAGGAGGGAGTTGGACTCCCCCTCCC
The DNA here is from genome assembly GCF_028021215.1 of Eschrichtius robustus. Taxonomy (NCBI): domain Eukaryota; kingdom Metazoa; phylum Chordata; class Mammalia; order Artiodactyla; family Eschrichtiidae; genus Eschrichtius; species Eschrichtius robustus. Next base: position 95,036,734 of record NC_090838.1, on the reverse strand, counting down.
CCTGACCCCCAGCTGAGCAGGTACTCAGCAACCTCGCACCACCACCCCCCCCCGGCCCCCCCAGTCCAGCCTGCGGGACAGCGTCACGTTGCTCTTTCTGAAACATCTTCCTTAGGTTTGGCGGTGCGGTCCTGGGGCCTTTCTTTAACCTCTCTGGCCCTCAGATTCTCATCTCTAACAGGGACGTCAGGGGAGTATTTAATACGTTAAAAATGTGTGAAGGGTGTAGCCCAGAATCTGGCATAGGGTGATGGCTTAATAAATAGTAGTTATTTTTTTAATTGGTGTTTTTGTTATTTTTTACAAGGAATAAATACTAGCTACTATTGGCTATTGTGGTCAGTGGATTATTATCTTGCTTCATGAAGTAAAACCTTAAACCTCCGAGCTTGCCGGAGGAAGGAGACTCCCTGGAGGAAGGGACAGTTAAGTGAAGCCCACTTTTCGTGTCCCCTGAGCTCACCTCCAGCACCACTTGGCCCCCCGGCAGGAGCAGATTAAGGGATATCGCTTGTACCTTTGACACTTGCGCCAGGAGTGGATGCCGAAGTCCGCGATTCCTTTAGCAGAGACAGTATAACCTATGAAAACCTTTTCACCAGAAGAGTAACAGAGGGGAAATTAAGAGAATTCCCCCTTAAGGGAAATTCTCCTTCCCCTAGGACTTCATGCTTCCTCCGCCAGGATCCTTCGATTAGTTTCTAGACATCTTAAAGTCCTTTTATTTTCCATCGTAATCCACTGAAACCTTTACACCTTCTGAAAATGCTTCCTCTGTTGGTCCCTGGTTCTCCTTTAAGACTTTCTTTGTGGTTTTCTGGATTGGAACTTCGCTATGAACCCGCAGAGCCCGGCTTCTTTGAAAACCTTGTTCTCCCTCTTCCAGGCTTTTTATTTGAAGCCAAAACCTTCCTGTCATAATCCCTCTTCTTGTTGGATAATCAATAGCGGACAGAACTTTCTGCAGCTCCCTCACTCCCTGAGGATGTAGCCCAGGGACTCCCAGCCTTCCTCTGCTGCCCCACCTCAGGCCTCCCGCTTCCAGAGCCACGTTCCGGATGTTTAACAGCCCAGAACCTTGGCACGGCTTTTTAGCCTCAGCATTTACCTTGAAACAGTGCACGGCCCAGTTGTTTTTCCAAACGTCAGCCTTTCCTGCCGCCTGTCTGGACACCATTCTTCTACTTGGAGACTGCAAACACTGTGCAAACGTAAATGAACTAAAATCACATCTCCAAAATAAACTTCCGTATTATATCTGGAGATGTACATAATCTTTTCTCATAAGCAAAATAGGCTTATTTTTACAGGTAGCTCCCAGAGAAACCCATCCCTACAGCCTGGTGCTAACACTTAGGTGTCATAGTATCGCTTCCTGTTTTTTCTACTAGTTTTATAATCTGTAGAGTAGAAAAGGAAAACAACAACAGCAACACAACCAAATACCTTTCCTCTCAGTCTGCCTATTACATTTGGGATCAGCAGGTATCAAAAATAATTAATACAGGCTGAAAGGTGATCGTCTGCACCTGCAAATTTTGAAAGCGACTTGAAGCAGTTTCACAGCATAGGTATTCATGCTCACCAAAAGCTTTCCTCTGGAGAGTGTGTGTCTGTAGACTGTCTTTAAAAAACACACCCTGCAGAAGAAACCCCCTTTTGAAGAGAGTCGTTTTTTTGCTGCTCTGGAAGGGCAGAGTTCAAAATGTATCCCAGTGAAGCAGGGGGCTCCTTCCCCGAGCAGCTTGGCTTCTCTGCCCTGGGCTCCCTGGAGCTAAGATGCTGCTATGGGCTAATGCAGCCCTAGTTTCTCTCTGTCCTGCTCCACTGCCCTCCTGTGGGCAGCTCTCACCCAGGGGTTTTGGCCTCCGTCCTGGGAATTTCCAGAGGAGGACAAATAAGTCCATGTGACGGCGCTGCCATTTAAGTGTCTGTCCCCAGGCAGGTGATGAACTTATTAAGGGTTGGCTCTTTCAGAGGCCCCCCAGGGACAGCTCTCTGTCTCTCTGGTTTCTGTGCTCAGAATGTAACAGTCAAGCAGCCCCTGACTGGCCAAGCTTTGGTTGTGCTCAGCGTGTCCTTTGTTTCTGCCTGCACACCGGGTCTGCTGGGTGAAGTCTTAGGGATGGAGACTGCTGCTCCTATTCTATTCTGTTCTATTCTACTGCTGCATCTATTCAGGCAGGTCCTTCTTCCCGGGACTGGCTGACTTCAGGGTGAGCAGAAGAAAATCAAATTCAAGAAACTGTAAAGCAATGCAGTTCGGTGAAATGCTTAGAAGTAGAGACATTGACCTTACCAACTCGAGTTAGAGTTTGGGGCTTTTTGGGGCTTTTTGGTTAATATCCCATCTCCTCCAGTGTCACTGCTTAGTGCTGCGGTAGATTTCTAGCAGTCACAGTGGGTATATTGTTGTGAGAACCTCACGAAGCCATAAGCATATGAGTTTCAGCAGAAATATTGCTTCACATTTTTTGAAATGAGTCAAGTGTCAAAAAATACATCCAGTATCATCATAATGGCAAAACTGGCCACAGAAGCAGCTAAATCCCGAATATTCTCTCCTTTTAGATTAATGTTTCAATTTTTTGTTTTTTTAAAGATTTATCGATTGATTGATTGATTGATTACTATGTTGGGTCTTCGTTTCTGTGCTAGGGCTTTCTCTAGTTGTGGCAAGCGGGGGCCACTCTTCATCGCGGTGCGCGGGCCTCTTACTATCGTGGCCTCTCTTGTTGCGGAGCGCAGGCTCCAGACGCGCAGGCTCAGTAGTTGTGGCTCACGGGCCTAGTTGCTCTGCGGCATGTGGGATCTTCCCAGACCAGGGCTCGAACCCGTGTCCCCTGCATTGGCAGGCAGATTCTCAACCACTGCGCCACCAGGGAAGCCCCTAATGTTTCAATTTTTCAGTAAATTACCCTTGTGGAAGAAAACATATTGTTGCCATCCACGTTTTTGTTTACTGTCAATAAGATGATAGTCTAAGACTTACAAATAACTATAGGCTTTATCTTTATAGCTTTATCTTTATCCTTATAGCTTTATCTTTTTGTATTACTTAGAAAATAAGAAAATACAACAGGTTCATTGTACATATTGAAGTATTCATATATTTATAGTTATATATTTCTATGGTTTCTAGCTGAGATTACAGTAGTAAAGGCTTTTGTGTATGATTCTTATAGCAAATTACATTTAACAAAAGAGTGGGATTTTAGTATAGTAGATAATTAATAGAGGACTAAAAATTAAGACTAGTCACAACCAAAGTGGCTGACGGAATTAAAAAGAAACTTGCAACTTCTATTTGTCAAATGGTAATTGACCATGTAATCTTTTTTTTCTCATGATAATTATTTTATTTTTTTAATTGAAATATGGTTGATTTACAATGTTGTGTTAGTTTCAGGTATACAACAAAGTGATTCAGTTATATATCTTTACCTATATCTATATCTATATATAATTTTTCAGATCATTTTCCATTATAGGTTATTACAAGGTATTGAATATAGTTCCCTGTGCTAGACATTGGGTCCTTGTTATTTATCTATTTTATATTTAGTAGTGTGTATCTGCTAATCCTAAAATCCTAACTATGCTTCCCTGCCTTTTTCCTTTGGTAACCCTAAGTTTGTTTTCTAAGTCTGTGAGTCTATTTCTGTTTTGTAAATAAGTTCACTTGTATCATTTTTTTTTAGATTCCACATATAAGTGATATCATGTGATATTTGTCTTTCTCCGTGTGACTTACTTCACTAAGTATAATAATCTCTAGGTCCATCCATGTTGCTGCAAAGGGCATTATTTCATTCTTTTTATGGCTGAGTAATATTCCATTGGATAATGTACCACCTCTTCTTTATCCATTCATCTGTCAATGGACACTTAGGTTGCTTCCATGTCTTGGCTATTGTAAATAGTGCTACTATAAACGTTGGGGTGCATGTATCTTTTCTAATTACGGTTTTGTTTTCAATCAAAACTGTGGGAAAGGAAGCTTAACTTTGCAGTTTGTTACACAGGTCAAGTTTGAGGGAAATGCAGATTTTGCCCAACAAGATGAATGTTTGTTGAATGGTAGGGAATTTCTAATATTTGAGTAGGCAGACTCAGGTGTTGGTGAGGATCCTTCACTGGTATCTTTCAATGCGCTCTGAAGGACCACTTGGAAGGAGGGAGTAGGCAAGCGTTACTGAGGGGTCCAGAAGTTTTAAGTGAGTCTTTCAGGATTCCAGTGGATCTCTTTTCCTGGGGGAAACTTGGGAGAGGAAAGCAAATGGTACCAACTACAGCCGCACCACCGCACGTGGTTTCAGGGTCACAGCTAATGCTCATGGTCCCCCTTCTCTGCCAGCCGTTCTAAATCCCCTGCACCCAAATCAAGATACAGAACAGATCCATCACCACAAGTACTCTTCCATTTCCAGAATTCTTCAGTTCCCAGAAAACACTGAATTTGAGAAATTGGAAAGCAAATTTGAGTAGTTCTAGGATGAGTAATGAAGTACGTCTGGACTGATATGGAGTGGAGCTGTAGACTCATGTAGTTGTTAAATTCCATGCCAGAGAGATGCCCTGAAGATCATCATTTATAGAAAGTGACTTGGGGCCAAGACAGGTCAATTAGCTCATTGAAGATCAAACAGGAGCAAAACCAGGAGTGAAGGGCTGTGTCTCCTAACTCCTTGGTTCAGGAGGTGGTAAAGCCTAGAAAGTACAAGCCCTAATTCGTTTTCAACGAATGTTGAAAACTTGATTTTACTTCAGACATCATTGTTTAAAAGTCTCGAATTTTTTTTCGTAAATTAGAAGATAGAGTAAACTAAAGTGAATTTTAAAGTTTTTTTTAGCCATCTTTCTAAATAACTGTGATCTCAGAATTGTTTTGTAGATACTAGGTGTAAAAGGAATAGAAGACTGAATCAAATGTGCGTGAAGTAGACGCACACGTAGATGTTTTTATTTTATACTATGTTTTAAAATCTCTAGTTCTTTCTGAAAAATGAAATGTGGGAAATACTTACCAAACATAGCATCATTTAATAGAAATTTTACTCTAAAAACTGAAGTATATGAAAACAAAGTTGTTGTAAAATGGAAGCCTATGTAGGTCAGATTTTTTCCGAAGGCTAAATTTCAACTTACTGTTGATTAGCAGAAAATAGAGGCTGCAGCGTCCATTGTATCTCTTCAAGCTCCGAGAACACAAACAAATGTGGTGCGACTATGATTGCCTTGCATGGATTCAACCCAGATTGTTCCCTGCACTTAAGTCAGAGCTTATATTTTATGCCCTTGGCCATCTAGGCCTGGGACATTTTAACCTACATAGAGTAATATGGTTTGCAATACTTTCTTGACCTTGATGTCTTTAAATTTCATGTTAATTTTTATTGGTTTCCATCAGCATCCTTTCCCACTCACACCCAGGCATATACATTTATGGACTTTAAAGTTCAGCTTTGGGTGGTATTTGAAGAACAAAATTTGCTTTTTCAATCTATAATTTTTATTACTTTGTAAAGAATTGTTTGAATCACGATGGTTTTTAATGGAATGATCAGAAATGTACAGAGCAACTAAATTAAAGAATTTTAAAAGGACTTTTCCAAACCTGCACACCTCCCGTAGACTTTCTATTCCTTATTCTCAGTACAAAGTACTCTTGGGAGGTGGTATTGCCTGAAAATCCCAGTATGAATAGAGGTCAGCTTTCCATAGACGTCAGTGCTCCTAGTTCAGCCATATTCATACGCGAGCCACAATTTGGTGCATTCAGAGCAGCACTAAAATTCTGTTAAACTAGGTCCTTGAAAAGCCCAATAGAGCAAATACGATCTCTAGCTCAATATACTTTAGAACATGACTCTCCTTTCTTCATCCCTAACTTAGAATCCATGCTTAAAACTAGTTGAATATGACAAGATTCAAAGTCAGAATGGTTTCCCAAGTAGCTAGATATGCTTTGTCACAATTATCTCAGTTGGAGACCTCTGTTTATAGCTCTATATCTTTGCATTTTTAAGGTGTGTTCTACCATGTAGTCTCTTATGTATCCTATAATTTCAGCCTAATGACAGGTAACTGTGACCCTCATTTGGGAAACTGAGGCCCCAGAGGTTCAGAGATTCGGCCTGATCACACAGCTGTTGAGACCTTCAGTCTGAGGCAGAGCTGCTATCAAAGCCACATGTGTCCTATTCTGTGGTCTCCCTCCTGTCTGCTGACCCCAAGTTATGCTGTGGTCCCTACCCGGGTTTCCAAATTAGGGTGTCGTCAAAATTTAGAGATTTAAGAGACCTTAAAGATGATCTGAATCAGAAGCCTTAAAAGGACAAAACAGAGCCCGAGAGAGTTCAGTAATTCTCCCAGCTGCATCCATGTTCAGGCCAGAAGCCAGGAGTCTGATTCCTGGAGCCCTTCTTGGGCTCTGGCTCACTTCAGCTGCATTCACAGCACTTTTAGGGGGATATTTCCAATTACTCCTTTCATTAAAACCCACTACTCTGTCACTAGGCCTTTAGTCCTAACTAGTTTTTAACTACTTCTAGATGAAAAATTACTAAACCAACAGAGTATTTTGGCTTCAAAATACATAATGCAGTACTTCTTTTAAATAGGTAACCATATTTTTCCAACTAAAAATCAACATAAAATTTCCATACACTCTTTGACTTTAGGGAATATGAGTAATATGACATGACTGTTTTCACTATTTTGGAGTTTTTCTTTAGATGATTGTATAAAAAAGGAAGAAATAATCATTTCTCATTACCCTGTAGCTCCCTGGATTTCTCTCACAATATCTGTCTTAGGAGAATGCTGATGGTCAAATTAAACTCTCTTAATACAATGGTCAAAATGAAGAAGGCAGTTACAGGCTCCAATATCATATTCTAAATTCTCTTTTCTAGCTCTTAATAATTTCCCTTTTGGATAGATTTGTGATAAAGCAAATATACATGCTCTCCAGAAATGTGTCCATATGGCAGACCAAACTGATGTTATCTCAGTTGGTTAACAGTTTCCTGCCAAAACTATTTATTCTTTTCTTCATTCATGTTTTAGGTTACTCGAGGCCCCTACTCCCTGTATACATCTGTAGGCACAAGTGCTTATGACTAAGTTGTAAGGGGCAAAGATTCTTCTGTGAATTTATATAATTATACTTTTAAAGACCCCTGAGGGAGTTAGATAAGCGATATGAAGTATATACTTGGAGCACAAAAAGAACCAGTTCATGGCCTAACGATTGGTTGCATATCCTAAATCAACAATTATCAGTTACTATGGTTTTTAAAAAGCAGATCTTCTTGATATTAACGGTATAGATATAATGTCTGTTGATTTCTTTGATTTAAAGAGAGGCCTGGGTACAGTGATAGAACTTCTTTTCCAAGCAAAATAATTCACATTTTTTGGAGCTATGATATCATATATTGCCCCAAGATTTATGTGAGGTGCAGCATTTCAATTTAGCATTTTCATATGTTCCGGTAATGAGATGGTTTACTTCAATTCCGGTGCATTACTGTCTTGCAGCACTATTTATATTCCTTATAAGAGAGGGCCCCAAAAAGCCAAACCTAGACAATAATATCCTGAATTGCACCAGCACAATTTAATACAGTACCATTACATTTAAAGCATTTACACAGACAGTTGCAAATCTACTTATTTTAAGCACAATTTATATAATACTTTGACAGACAAAAATATATGTTTAGAACTATTATATGTATCTGTCTGTTCAGTAGCAAACTTACAATAAATTATACATTATACCAGAGTAAATTTTCTTAAAGACTAAAAAGAAAAAGTGACATTTATGTTTAAAATACAGTGCTAGTTCATTATTTCCAAATAAAAAAAGCTAACAGCCATTACATTAGATTCACTTATTTCAAGCTTACAGTCATTTGATAGTCACATCAAATTCATTACTTACAAATGTAGCAATGAAGTTGGATGTTAACATGGAGTGTTTGAAAGTTTGTTCCTAACACTTCAGTCCGGCTACAAGCTTGATAGTTTTGAAAAGCATGTGTAAAAAGAAACACTAAAATGACACAAGGAACATGTTATACTTATTGTAGAAGTATGAAAATAAAATATGTATTTTATTCTAACGCTTTATCCACAGGTATTGCCTCCAAAGGTTAATACACCCAGTGTCTGAGATGTTACTCTTTTATTTTCATTGAGAACGGGTTTTTGAAAATTAGGCCCACGGAGGAAAGACAGAAGCCTACAAAGCCGTGCGCATTACCCATGATGTCGAGACAGAGCAAATGATGGGCATAAAGCATTGTCTACCATGTTTCACAATTTTGTTCCTTCCTTAGAAACTGGGGGATTTGTGTGTAAATGATCCTAAATAAACACCCTATGACTGTTGTTTCATTCCTTTTGATCCTCAACTTTTTTTTTGTCCTTTTAAAAGAATCATCTTGCTAATATTTAGCCATTTACTGGTGCATTTTGCCCTAACCTAGTTTTTTTTTGTATATCTAGTTTGAGAGTAGGAAAGAAAGAATAGGTTAAATAAACACAGAACATTATTTATTAGCTTAAATTATTTACGTTTTCTAGTTTTTAATATCTTGGACAAGGTAAATGCTTTTCCCCCTTTATCTTTCTACTATTACAAAATGAATGGAATGGAAGAAATTTTCACTATTAGTATTAATTCTTTTTCACTGGATTTAAATATGGTCATTTGGACAACTGTTGCCCAACAAAATTGTAAAATATAATATCGGTAGAGACCATACTTCCCTGTTTCACTCTACTAACATGGGTGAAGTGTTTCTATGGAAGCATGTGCCTAAAGGGGTTGAAGCAAAAATTTATGATGATGGAGTGGGTGAAAATAATTATTCAGGTAGAGTGCTGGAAAGAGGCACATATGAAGTATCACATTTGCCAGGAGCTGCAGTCCCCATCAATTAATTACCTTTACCTGTCAAAAATTTCCACCTTTGTAGTTTTTAAAAAATGTGTTTCCTGCCCCTGTTTCTTCTCTCAACCCATGTCCGAGAAACTTGGGACTCCCACACTTGCTCATTCCAAAACTGTGCTCCTTTCCAAACACTCCATTCTGAGCAAAGAGATGGGTACAAAAAAATTCCCTTTTCATTTAGGTTACAGACGATGTTTTGTAAAGATTCTGAATGCAATGTCACATTCACCACCAAGCTTGGATAAAGCATTAAAAATATGGGAATGACAACATATAAAATTATTTAATTTCATGTTTTAAAAATTACCCTGTAAATTTAATTCATGTTTAATAACAAAGGAGAGTATTATTTGATGCTTTTGGACAATTGCAGTAAAAAAAGGAATTCTAGCTTCCCAAACACAACTTTTATACTTAATGTTGAACACTGAATTCTCACTTTGTCTATGAATCACAAAAAAAGAAATATTTTTTGGAAAAAGTGCTTTAGTTTGAATAATTCAGGCTGCCTTTCTTTAACTGGATCAAATGCTTAGATAATTTTTCCGCTGATCAGCTCACTCTGCTTTGGTAGACGCAGCTCCAGTTATTTCTATGATGTGACTGATGGGAAAGCATTTAAAATTCGAAAATGGATACAAACCATTACATATAAATATACACATATTTTTTTTAACTCCAGAAAAGGAGCAAAACAATATTTAATGACCAACCTCATGAAAGTTATGTAGACACCAAATGTTAAAATTAAGTCCTTCTTCCCTTTAGGATTAATTTTACTTTCTCCTTTCTTCTGCATTTTAAAATTCACTATATACGATTCGTAGTGGTGATCTGTCCAGTACCTAAGACTGGTTTTTGCAAAAAAGGGCCACAGAGTAGCTCTCTTGACACTAAATCATCCTCTTTAACTAACATTCAAAATCGAGTGGTATCGTTTTTCTAATTTTACTACTATCAGGAGGTATGGTTTGCCTCTCACTAAGCTTAATTGGTGTGTAACTATTTCACCTTACAAATGGCTCAATTTCACTTCCAATACTAATACATAGCAAGTCAACAGATTACTTCTTTTCTCATGAAGCAAAATTTTCTAAACTTCAGATGAAGGTAAAAGTTCACTGTTGTTCCTGTCACTTTCTACTTAGTGGCCTTCTTGATTTATTGCTGTAAGGTTGCCTAATAATCATGGCTTTCTCACTGTAGGTACTTTCCCCAATGCATATGGTAGTTGTATGTTAGTTTTAGACACACCCAAAGGAACCAGGTATCCGCTATCAGGACGGAATCTACTTTCCTATCATCTTGCATGTCAAGAAATGCCACTACACAATATTTTTTTGTGTGTCTGCTTTGCCTGCACTCAGAATAATACATACCACTACTAAAAGAAAAACAAATTGCATATTCAGCGAATGTTATAATTAAGAACATGAAAGAAGGAATCATTCATCACATTAGGGAAATCAGCTGATTAATTCGCTGCACCATTCCCTGGAGTGATGGGGATTTATTCTCATAACTTCAGTGTGAGAGTTAAACTAGACTCACAGGGCATTCGCAAACAAGGTCGGGATCAAGGCTACCCAGTCTCCTTGGCTTTCTCACATCTACTTCCTTTTTCCATAATAAAGGTGAACACTCTTTTTGGCTCTCCACTCTTTGGGGTTTTATTCATGTTTGAATACTTAACACAACTACTGACGGTCGAAATCAAATGAGGATGAGATGTGTCCACGAGGGAGAGAGAGATGCCGCTTCAGGGGTGCTTCCTTCTGGCTTGTCTTGGATGTGTGCAATTGCACTATTATATGGATTTTTGTCCTCCTGAACGTTATTTTTAAAATATATTTTATATGCCGCAAACCACCCTTCCGGGACTAGCCTGCTATAGCGCTCCGTCTAGGAAAGCAGTGAGGATGTGTTTATTGTAAATTATCTTCAGTCCCAGACCCCTCTGGACTGGAATCCATGTTGAGGAGGGCCTCCTGATTGGTGAAAGTCGAGCTGAGAGTTATGCTCTGCCGAGGCTTCACAGGTGCAAGTTCATCTAGCTTAATATTTTCATTTCTGACCAGAATTGTCCTATCCATGTTTTCTTCACTGTGCCTTGCAACGACAGCATCAAATACATCTAATTTTGGTGGCAAGGTTCCACTTTCAAATAGGTATTTGGCTAAATAAGAGATGCAAATGTTGGATAAGAATGAGGTCACCATGGCAAGGGTTTTAAATGGGAATCTCTGATTATATATGCCACTTTTATCAATGTAATAACCAGGGTAAAAGATCAAGGGCTGCAGGTTCAGGTACGGCTCCCCGCCGGTCACTCTCAGGAAAAGGCCAGAAATGTAACCTGCCACGGCCCCATACGTGTTGGTCCCCTTGATGAAGAGCACGCAGAGCAGCTGCGGGAAGATGATGATGTATACGAGGTCGGAGCTGAGGTACCAGAGCCCGTACACCGTCTTCGTCAGCAAGGCCATGGTCATTGCAGAAGCTCCGAACACGAACACGGTGATGCGCATGACCCAGACGAGCTCCTTGTCGGAAGCCTGCAAGAAATCGCCATCGAGTCAGTTTTTCTCAGGACGTGCTGGCTCCTCTAGGAGGAGAATGAGATGCCTCCCTGGGTTTTAAAGCTGCTCTAAAGAAACCCCCTGGTTCAAAAGGCTCAGTCTATGGCTAAAACCAGCCGAAACCACAGCATGTGAAGCGAGCAATCTAGGCAGCCTCCCTGGGCGACCTTGGGAGAGGCTTCAGTGACCCGTATGCAGGAAGCAGAGCCCACTCGCGCTCTTCGCTGAATGTCAGAGGGAGACGTGAGATGCGCCCTGGGTCCTTGTAGGGGAATGATAATGCAAGGGAGGATTTCTTTACTTTCCACGTTAAGGAATAGTTTTTCATGTGGCAGTGAGAGGTTGTGGCCTGTCTTCCTCTCTTCCTGGAGGGTAACCGCCTTACAAAACAAGTGGGACCATTTTGTTAACTATGACCTAGAAAACCTAGAGAAAGGCGAGCCTGAGTCAAGGAAGAAGGTGGAGGGGGGCTCTGGGCCCCTCAGTGAGCACGATCGTGCTGCTCTGCGCCCTTGCATTCAATAAGGAAAATCAAATTGAGAGGCTGTTTTCTGACAAAGGAGGACTTGGGGTTCAAGTGAAGACCAGGACAGGTGTGAGACCAACACCCATGAAATAATTACTCATTATCTTCTGCCCCTGCCAGGGTTCCTGAATTTCTTATCGTATTTAGTTAAACTCAAAGTTTTTCTAAGTTATTTGAGGTTTCATTGCTCGTTCATTAGAAAGAGAAGACGTTTAAATTATTACAATATGACTGTACCTCTTGGGAAATAGTTATATTGATTAGTACCCTTCAGTATTAGCGTGAATGACAGCATGCATTAAAAACCTCATATACAGCATAAACAAAGTGCTGAATCCAAGTAGGGTCAGATTTTCATGCAGACTATTAATAAGCATAGAGAAACACCTACACAGTAAGTGCAAGGATGAGAGCAAGAGCAATAACGTTATGTTGAAAGAAACTGTTCTTACATTTTGTCTGAAGGAAAGCTGGTAGATGTTGCGAGCAAACATCGAACTTGCTGACAAGATGGAAGAATCTGCTGATGACATGACAGCAGCAGAAACGGCTCCAAGACCGAAGTAAGAAATGTACACAGGGCAGAGATACTTCAGGACAATCGGCAAGATCATGTCTGCCTGTTGGTTGTCCTTGGGGTCAAGAGGCCTGTATCCAGTCTGGCTCCAGTCTATGGATAGAAACAACAAACACAACAACCGAAGAGCCATCCATTCATCCATCCATCCATCTGGGGTCATCCTATTTACTAGGTAGCTTTCGAAGTAAAATCGGAACCTATACACTAGTCTAATCAGTGGGAAATCTAATTACTCTAACAGGGCATGTTAGTTTAATTAGGTGGGAAGTCCATGTACTGGTCCAGTGAAATTGTCTCATATATTCCAGCTTCTAATGGGTTACAGTTAGTCTTATGCACAAGACCTGAACAGAATATGGTGGTGTGAAATATATATATATATATATATAAAATTAAATATATATTTAATATATATTTCTCATCTTCAGTGTTACAATGGTGTTACATTGTGCACACTCATAGAAAATAAGTGTTCTTAAGCTGAAGCATAGAGCGTTCCTCCAGCCATGCAGAGATGTGAGAGAACTCATACTGTTTCATTCCTCAGGTACACACATTAAGTGGATAAAGACGGCAGTGGGGCTATTCTCACCCATCCTCTTCCTGGATAGTCTTGTTATTGGAGCTTCCTCAGCATTATTCTTCTCTCAATTCTTTCTTGCATCGAATTCCACTTACTAGAAATAGGCATGATGGACCAAGGACAGTCCCCTTTTATTGAATAAAAAGTGCAAGTATGGGGCTGAAATTTTCAGGCAGTTTTTAGACTCTGTAGTAAAAGGACTTGAAACATAACTTTATCTTTGCATATGTGTCTTCTTTACTGTTTAGTTTTACTAGCATGTGCTGAAGAATACAACAGAAGCTTTAAATGTCCTTTAGTATATAGTTCCTTTTTTATTCGTTGAACTCTAATGTCATGATTTCAGGACCAAATAGGAGTGGTTTCCCTTGGATCCTACCATTTTTCCTTCCTCCATTTTCTATTACAATTGTTCAAAGCCGTGCTTTGATGTGGCCAATTTTATAGCATTAACTGAGATGTTATGGTACCAGAAATAACAACCAAGAATTTGTATCTCATCCAAGAAAAAAATAGGCTTTACAATTTTTTTTTTTAGTCTGTTTTCCAACAACACACACACACTAATGGCCAGACCTGTTTTCTGATTGTGACGTAAATGCCATCTTTTATTCTAAGGCACACAGTCACCTTTGTCAGCCACCTTTTTGAGTGTTCATCACATCATGGACGAACAACTGGAAGAGAGCATGTACACTATGAACCACGGTGGTTCTCTTCAAAATTAAATAGTCCAATCAACATCTCTATTAATTGAAAGTCAAAGTAGCCACTGAGCTTCATCCTGGGTCATCTTTACAAAACACAACAGAGCGAAAGGTAAACTTCCTTAATCTCTTTTAATTACCTCTACCTAGAGGGCACCTTTGATTTTCGGTTAATGTGATATACTTTCATGAAATGCTCTTGAAAGTTGTATATCACGGGAACATAAGGGTCAGGAGTAATTAATAAGTGGAATCAAATTAAGGATGTGATTTAAAAAATGTTCTGGATAAAATGTAAAATAGATAGCTAGTGGGAAGCAGCTGCATCGCATGGGGAGATCAGCTCGGTGCTTTGTGACCACCTAGAGGGGTGGAATAGGGAGGGTGGAGGGAGACGCAAGAGGGAGGGGATATGGGGATATATGTATACATATAGCTGATTCACCTGTTTAAAAAAACAACAAAAACAAAGAAAAAAACCAAAAAAACAAAAACAGAAACAAAATGTTCTGGATAGAGGCTAACTGGGAGATAAGTATCTCGTAAAGGTCTTTTTTTTTTCTTTTTTTTTTTACCAGTTTTGAGCAAGATATTCTCTAAGCGCCTTAGTGCCTTAGTTTATCTTTACCTACAAACTTACTGATTGGTTTCTCCAAGAAAGGAAACCTTTAATTAACAAACTATTGAAACCGTAAACAGAAGCCTCAAGTTCAAAGTGGTCCTTAGGTGGTCATGGTGATGGCAGGTCAACTTCTGAGTCAGTGGTTCTCAAATTTGACTCACCAAGGGGACGTTCATTATTTATTTAGTTATTATTTATTAATTTAATTAATTATTTTTGGCTGCGTCAGGTCTTAGTTGCAGCACACGGGATCTTTCGTTGTTGCGCGTGGGCTTCTCTCTAGCTGTGGCACATGGGCTCCGTAGTTGTGGTGCGTGGGCTTAGTTGCCCCGCGGCATGTGGGAATCTTAGTTCCCCAACCAGGGATCGAACCCACGTCCCCTACATTGGAAGGTGGATTCTTAACCACTGGACCACCAGGAAGTCCCTACCAAGAGGACTTTTAAAAACACCAGTCTCTGGCTCTATCTTAGCTTATTAAAATAAAATCCCCGTGGGGTAGGATAGAAATGAGTCCCTCCGCCTCCCCAGATGACGACAGTGTGCACCTTGGCTGAGAACCACTGCTGACAGGATCACAAATACACAGTTGAGAAATATACCAACACTGGGGGGGTGGGGTGCTCAAAAATGTCTTATTGGTGAGGTGTGCAATCAAACAATGTCTGAACTATAAGAAAATTTGTTGACATGTTACAAAGGTAGATATATGAACATGATGAGAAACCATTAATTGTGTGCAGGGAAGAGGGAAAGTGGGGGAGGGAGGGCAGCTGAGTGGTACCTGGTAGCTTGGATGAAACCTGATTGAGTCAATTAGTGAAGCTGTAAGAGATTTACCTGTTGATGCGCCAATGGCTCCAATGAGTATGGCTGGCAGAGCCATCACCATGCACCCGAAAGCTGCCAGGAAGGACAGCACTTGAGCGTAGGTGGCTGAGGATGAAGACAGGACCCTCTGGAAGTAGGCTTGCCACGGGATTCCACCCAGCATCTGCGTGGGAACCACGGGGACTCAAAATGAATTGGAGGCAAATAGCATCTATTAGGTATTTTTAAAATGAGATTTTTTTTTTTTAACCATCACATTCAGAATAGTCGCATGTATGGCTCTGCAGGGTAGAAAATGGTCCTACATGCCGCTTGTCTCCACTGCTGTCACTAAGTCATTGTCATAGGTTCAGTTGTGCAGAATTTCTCAAGTTCTTTTCTCTCATAATTATGTAGCACAATATTTTCTTTTGCTTAATTTATCTACTTTAAGCTGCATTATATACAACTACCCAGAAACCTTCAGTTTGTTCTTATCTGGAAGTTCTAACAACCACAGAATTATCTCAAAAAATTAAGATTCTGAAACCATGAAGTTTAATTTGATTCAAAACACCCAATGGATATTTCTGGATTCCAGTCATGTGCCAGGCAACGTAACGGTTGTCAGAGCCCAAAGATGAGTGAAAAGTGGTTTCTGCTCTTGAGGTCACTGTCCGCTGGGAGAGTCAGTGCATTATGGTGTTTTCTAGACTGGGCTGTGCAGAGGCTCTAGACAATATAGGGCATCAAGAAGATGCTAGAATTTCTCTTTATATTCATTTCTACCTCGTACCTAAATGTTATATTGTTGTTTTATTAAACGATTTACACAACGTGCTAGTACAGTACATATAAGCAGTTTATAATTCCTATCCCTACCTTGGGGGTGTGCTTAACATTCTTATGGAGGATATACAATAAAAAAGTTTGGAGACACTGAACTAGCGTGTAATTTGTTGATGCTATAAAGAGGTACACATGGGAACAATAATGAGAAACAATCAATCATCTGGGGGTAACAGAGGGAGGGGAAAGGTGGGAGGAAGACAGAGGCATGGTAACCTACAGAAACAGCATTTGAGTCCCCTTAAGCATCAAGAGGGTGTCACTAGGTGGAGATGGAGAGGGAGGAGAGTTCTTGGGAAAGAACCCAATGTGAAAAAGAAAAAGAAAAAAACAAAGAGGCAGCCATTAGACCACCGTGTGTTTGGTATGGGTAGAGGTCAGGGTGTGTGTGGGTGGTGAGAGAGGAGGCTGGAGAATCCTCTCACTGGCGTAGAGTCAGTGTTCAGTAAATATTTATCATGTGAGTGAGTGAATTGAGGAGGGAACTTCCCACATCACAATGTACTGAAGTTGCTTCTTTGATTGTCTGTCTCTCTCACTGGCTCCGAGTTCTGGGATATCTGTCTTGTTTATCGTTGTCACATCTGTGCCAATCACGTATTGGCTCCAGAACAATTTCCTTCTTATAAAAGCCATACAAGCTCAAAAGCAAAACAAACAAACGAACAAAACAAAACAAAGGCAAAAGAAGAAATTCTAAAATTCATAATCCCATGCCTCAAATCTATATGCTTCCAAAACTTTTCCTTTTGTTTTGCAACCTGTAAATCAGTATATCATTGACATCTTCCATGTCGATGAATATTTTGTCAATAATTTCAATGACTATGTGAATCGATATATCATAATTTACATACCTGTGTCTATGGACATTTAGGTCATCCAGGTTTGTAAGTCAGGTAAAATCTGACCTCCACTGACAAACAGGAGCTCTGATGGGCTTGGAGGAGTGGGACGTGGGTGGGCTGGAGGAGAAATGGGCTTGGAGGAGTGGGACGTGGGTGGGCTGCCAGCGGGGAGACCAGTGAGGGGCTGTCACAATAGGGCCAGGTGATCCAGGAGCTTGATCTAGTGCTAATATAGGGACGGGGGAAGTTTAGGGTGGGACGGGGAGATGCCTCTAGGGTACCATGAGCAGGACTTGACAAGTCATTTCCATGGCAACTGGAAGATCAGAGACCATTGGTGAAACGTTTCAAGACTCGCATCTACAGTTTATTTATTCAGTCAGTCATTCCGCATCTATTATTTCATTTCAACTTATCTTACAATTTGAAGGATGAACATGACTTAGTCATACAATTTTTTGAGATGGGAGAAATTGTAGCAATCATTGGATATAATGCCTTATCTTGAAGATAAGTAAATCCGAGGACTAAAGTGTGGTGTAGGAGAAAGGACTTTGGGGTCTTGGTTCTCTGTTTCAATCTGTCACTCAGACAATGGTGTGACTGATAATCAAAAAATTGCCTAGTTTTTCTAAGTCTCATCATCTCTCCCATATAACCATAAATACACCAGCCATGAAGGTAAAATTACACATACGTATAATATTTAATCGCCTTCTCCATTCAATTCATAATTGTAAACCATGCCAGGAAAATTTCAGCCAATGCACTTCTTAACAATCGTTGGGGAAAAAGCCCTCCTCCCCACCACTGGAAACATTAGTTTGCATGTTTTCCTGTCTTCTTACCAGTAAGTTCTTCACAGGGGCAGACACATCTACTTTCAGTGTTAAAATTTAACAAAGTGCCACAGACACATAATGAAATCACAAAATATTGTGAATCTTCTAAAAAGGGAACAAACATAAACATTTCCCCTTAATTTTGATAACAATTAATCTATTGCTTACTTTGAAATCAAATACATTGTTTTCTTAAAATACATAACCCCTCTAGCAAAATCACAAAATCACAAAATCTCTGAGGGAGAGGTTCTCTGGTACTCCCTCTCCCTCAGTCTGTGATCTGCCTTGATTTCTTCCACGCCCACCCCTCAAGGCCACCACCTTCACCCACAGGTTCTGCACATTCCCAGCTGCCTGACCTCCCAGCCTTCTTTCTTGGCATCTGTCCTGGGTGACACCTCCCTTCCCTACGTATCTCATGCACTTAAGGCCTTATGACACCACAAATTTAATTAGAGACTGAATGAGTTACTTATTTCAGAAGAAGTTGGATTTTAATGCCTTAATCCAAGATACAAAATAGAATTTTTAGATGGTGTGGCTCTCAGATTGGAGGAGGTATCCGGCAGTAGGGCATGGTGTTCAGCACAAGTGTGGACACACCACACGTAACCCCAGGGAAGTGATCGCTTTGACACTTGTCAGTGGCCCCATCCTTCTTCCAGTAGGAAGCAGTCAACCCAGAAATGGACAGGAGTGTGCATTTTAGTGTTACATATAAACACTAAAATCTTGGAAGTGCGTCTGATTTTAGGACAAGTGAGAGGGCCTTCCTCGGGTAAGAGCATCACTTACCAACAACAGAAAGCTATCGAGCCACGTGTAGACTTCAAACGGCTCAATGGTCCCCAGCCAGGGCTTCTGGTACTTGGTGTGCACGGCCGTGAACCCGATGTCAGCAACCGCAGAATGTGACAGCGCGAAGGGGACGCTGACCCACTGCAACCAGAGCGCGGGAGAGCGTTAGGCCGTGCGACTGTCTGGGACATGCAGGATTTAGTTTATTATTTTTTTCTCGTAGACGGCACAACTCAGTGTTCCTCTTGTTCAGGGAAGGACCTGGAAGCATGTTGTCTGTGGGACACCGTGAAACACTGACTTAGGAGAGTTAGAGCAGCACATAGTCAGCTTTTGTGCGAATGATGCCATTTCACATTAACTACACAGCAGCCAGCAAAGACCTTGGGGAAGAAAATGTTGAATTTGAGAACTTTACATATGTTTATATGTAAACTTGCTGTGTTTTCTTAGAATGAGAAGAAGATATCCATTCCTTAAAGTGACCGAGAAGATTTGATTGCAAATAATTTCTATGTCCCATGAGCAGTTTCATGGATTAACCAAAACTAATAGAAGGAAAGGTTAAGAGACAAATACAGATTAGTGTCAAGATTTAAATTTTAACTCTGAGGGAAGTTATTCAAGGATGATCCCACATGTGTTTCCATCAAATGGAGGCATGAAGGAGAGGAAGCCCTAGACCTTACTAAGACTTAACTGAGGGCACTTTTCTGTCAAAATCTCACAACGTGACTAGAGGTTTTTCATCCAATTAATCCACAGAGAAATGAAAAATTTCCAATAGTATATGACTTACTGTGTATTACTCATGATGGGAAGATAGCATTTCTGTTAATTTTTGCTGAGTTAGTATAAAATACCACATTATCTTTCACAAAAGGAGAAAGGAAGGAAAGAAGGAAGAAAAGAAGGGAGAGAGAAGGAAAGGAAGAAGGGAAGGAAGGGAGGGAGGGAGGGAGGAAGGAAGGAAGCAAGGAAAGAAGGAAGGAAGAAAAGAAGGAAGGATGGAAGAGAGAAGGAAAGGAAGAAGGGAAGGAAGGAAGAAAGAAAGTCTGTGAATGGCCCCACTTACCAGTCCCACGAAAATGCAGAAGAGCTGAACAACATCTGTGTAGGCCACGGAGTAGAGCCCGCCCACCAGGGTGTACAGCGTGGCGATAAGGGCGGAGACGATGACGGACACGCGCACATCGGTGCTAATGATCACGCTGATAGTGGCTCCTGGAAGGATTGGATGAGAACAGCCCAGGTGAAGTCTCACATTCAAATTCTTCCATCTCAGTAAACTGAATATGCACATGCATATCTGCATTTATATACATATATATATATATATATATACACACACATATGTTTAAAAATCTTCTTTTTCTCTGAAATTAGTGCTTTGCTGACTTATTTATGTGGGGACACCTGAAATTCACGATTTGTTTACAGATCCATGGCATATACTACATTGAATACTACTATAAGATCTTGCAGTAATGCCACCAACTACCTGAAACTCTGACTTTGTTGAACATATGCAGTATATTTACTCACATCCATGAGAAAACTAAGCCTTTATGATAAGCATAACCACCCATCTCCACATTTTACAATCAGCATTCATTTGCTCTTTTGCATTAACTCTGACCTCAGCCAGCTTTTATTAGATGACACATGGTATAAGGTACCAAGGTTTGAAACAAATGCGTAGGAGAAAAGAATAAAATTGGTAACTTGTTCCTTCCAACTTTTTCAGCTTTGTGAAAGACTGCTTTTATTTTATTTGTTTGCTGGAGCATTGCAGTCTTGCCCCTAGGACACCAGTGCACCGAAGAGCCGTAGATTTTAGCATTATGTTTTACAGTAATTTTCATCATCAAAATTGTAAACCTGCCTTAGAAGTCGATCTATGCTTTTCTGACTTTCTGACTTTGTTTACTGTGTTTGTTGGTGTCTGGATTTCCAATAGAATGTTATAGTATGGACAGCCGGACCACTGCAGTTCTTGGACTACCAGTTCAGAATTCACTTGCTGCTCTACACACCCTTTCCCTGTTCTTCTCAAAAGTGGTATAGTTTATATTTCGTATTGTTAAACGCAGCAATGATATTCCTGCCACGTTAACATACATGCAACAAATCTGTGATTTCTTTGAATCATTACTTGCAGTCTTACATTCTACTATCGCTTCTCAATGGCGTGCTAATAGCATAGGCCACCCACCCGAGATGAAAAATCCATTATCTAAAGAGCCGTATATTTGGATCTAAGAAAACAATACAAAATATTTTTCAAGAAATTTTTCCTTAGTGCTTTGGCTCTGGTATCAAAATTGAATTACTTTCTTGCGTAAAAACCAGGTGAGAAAAGGAAATGCCTAGTAAGGAATTAGGAGAAGGGAAAGAGGTCAATTATTTACAAGTGACTTTGGATAACTGACTGAATTATTGTTGTATAGATATTTAACAAGTTACTATTTTTTTTCTCCTGAGATTATTTTCTTCATGCTGAAACTTTAGTCGCAATTCTTTGTCATTCATCTTTGGTCTAGTTCTCTACTTTAAGAACAACATTTTAGAGTCATACCCCATGAATTATGAAAAGTCCAATTATTACCCAACCTCTTTTGAATACTGTTTAATTTCCCACCCTTTTGTGAAATTTCTATTAATCCTACACATCCAAAAGGTAGGGAGGCTGTATGTTATAGAAGAAAGATCACTAGACGGGGAGCCTGAAGATTTAGGGTCCTAGTAAATGCTGCCATTTGGCTGTAACTCAGTGGTTTTAAAGAAGTCACCTACTTTTGTACCACTATTAAGGTTGGGATGAATTTTTTCTCTAAATATTTTCTAAATCACCCCATCATTTGTAGTCAGTAAAATCAAAGTTATACTTCCAGATCTGTTGTGAAATATTAATTTACTCATGCAGCCGTAAAAGTAAATATACTGCAAATAAAGTTATACAAGTTATCTGAATTGAGCCGTTAAAAGTGTAAATATACATTTCTTCAAGAAGCTGTAAGGGTGCTGTCTGTTTATACCAAGAAGATAGTTTAAGATACTCCTAAGCGTTAGTGGTGAGCTCTGCTCATTCATACATATTCATAGTAAGGTGGTAAAAGATCTTGTCCCAAGTTATTTCTAATAAACACTAACTTTGAATTATGTCCAACTATTATTTTTGAAGAAAATAGAGGTGTTAATTTAAAATTCACACACATTCTTTTTACCAGAGCATATATTTCAAGAACAGCAGTAATATCTTCATAAATGTTGTTTGATATGTGTGTGTGTAGAGAGACATTAATATATTTTACATATATGTTGACATGCACCCACAGATGTAGACACATATATTTACAAAAATAACTAATTGCAGCAAAGTTGAGTTTAGCTATTAAATTTCCAAAATACTTTAGAAATAATAGATTATTCATTTTATTCTCCCTTCAGGGGTCTGTTATATAAATTGATCTTTGTTCAGTGAGAGTGAACATTTTGTATTCTGTTAGATATTCAGCCCACTCCTTTTTTGCTATCTCAGCAGGCAGTTTGTTCTCAAAGCCAACATTTTCTGGCGTTGAAACCAGTGACAAATAAACTACCGTTGCTTCTTAGCTAATGAGAGCAAGGTGGGAAGGGAGCTGTGCTTTTATATAAAATTTCATTAGGATATGGCAGTGGTGGTTGTGCAGTATGATTACTTAGTGCCAGGAAAGTGCAACATTTTCACTGAGTTATTACAGCTTTTTTAAAACTATCAAGTTCTCTTCTTTTCTACACCAAGTCATTCCTTCATTTTACAGTTGGAGACCAGGAAAATAAGATAGGATTATACAAGAGTCTAGAGAGACAGGAATGAAGAGTGGTGTAAACTAATATCTGATATTACAGAGACCAGATCTGATGATAATACTGAGACCAGAAGACTAGCTTGTAGTCTAATATGCAACAGAGAAGGAAATTCATCTTATCTGACTTTTGTTTTGTCCACTTAAAGCCTGACTGTAGACATAAGCCCATTGTTTCCATTTGTAAGAGGAGATGGAGAGTAACACAGCGTGTCCTGGGTGTCACACATGCACACGGCTCACTGAGGAAGGACAAGGAACGTCCAGCTCTGCTGGTCTTCAGGAAGGAACTCAACACTCAGTAGGATGGTGTAGGTTTCTCCTTGATGAGCAGGGAGGGTACTGAGCCTGAAGGTCTCCCACTGAAATCTCTCAATTTCTAGGTCATATCAGTGGGCTGAGAATCCAAGCACCAAAGACAGGCTGTCCTCAGCACTGATGGATCTTGATAGTAAGTTAGACCCCAAAGAGTCTAAGTCCATTTTCCAAATCCCTGAATATGTCTACAACCCAACAGTCTAGGATGCAATGGGATTACACTGAGAAAGGAAGGAGTGTTGTTTTCCTTTTTCTCTTTTGAAGAACATGTAGCTATGGGTGATTCATTCATTCATTTACTTGTGATAGGACTGTAAGTGTTAATAAGACACAGGTCCTGCCTTCAAGAAATTGATAGTTCCTTTTGTGAGGCTGGAAATTGGGAAATAGATAAATAGGCACATAATCATACAAAGTGATAAATCCAATGGAAGCAGAATTCCTGGCGCCTCAGGAAGCCCATAGGAAAGGCATCCAGCAGGTTCAAGATGACGGCCCTGAGGAAGTGACATCTCTAGCAGATCTGAAGACACTACCTGGTTGGCTAGAAAGGAGGGAGGGGCGTGAGTCCTAAGCAGAGGGCAGTGTGCTTGCAAAGTGTCAGAACTGCCATTCTGGAGGAAGGGAGAAGGAAGAGCCCAAGTCATAAGAAGCCTTCCTAGCCTGGTTCAAAGGTCCGGTTTTAAGCAGGAAAGGGACGTGATCAGATTCGATCTTATGGGAGAAAAGCAGGGGGGTGGTGGCGTTAATCCAGGTGCTGGAGGTTGGGGGTGGCCTGGCCTGTGGCTGAAGAAAGTAAAGCCGTGTATCTGATGCTCATTCAGCCAGAGATGCGCACAGAACGACGTTCTTTGGTCCTTACCTAAGGCAGAGAAAATGGCCGCAGCCCAGAACATTTCCCCCATCAGTGCGGGAATGAACAGGAGCCCTCCCATGCGCTTTCCATAGATCTGCTGAAAGGGGTCTAACATGGTCACGTATCCCTTGGAACGCATGGGTTTGGCAAAGAACAGACCACCTAAAAGACATTAAAGCAAGCGTTAATGAGAAAATGGAAAATCCCTAATACAATAGTCTTTGCCAACCTTTTACTGTATATAATTTCTGAAGGGAAATGAATTTTTTAGAACACTTGTGCGTGTTGAGGAACCTGTCTGCAAAATCCAGTGAGTACAGGACCAAGAAATATTTAGCAACAAAGTGGAAATTTCTTAATACAATTGTCGTTGCTTGCATCCAAGGCCATACATGGCATGGAAGAGGCGTGTGGATTGAAAAACATGGACCAGCACTGCACTCCGTAAAATGTCTTCATGTATTTGTGTCACCCAGCAGGGCATTCAGATATTTGATTAAGCACAAGACCCAACAAAAGTATTCTAAGTGCAAAAGAAATTTAGGAACTCTCTATTATATAATATTCTTGACCTTTTATTAGTCTGATTTACAAAATGAAATGCAGGTACAATTCAAGTTGGTTCATTTTTAACGATATGTCCGCACTATTTTGGAAAGGAAAAAACATCATTATGTTAAGAAATTCACTGTTTTGATAGCAAAACAATCAAGGGAATTTTTTAAAACATATTCCATAATCAAGAGATCCAATCACCTAAACATTAGTGTTACCACTTTCTGATAACAGCTACTTAGGGATTTCTGGTAGCATTTCCCACAATAGTTATTCACATCGTTTGACTTATTTCACTTGTTATTTATATTCCTGATCTTTATGCTTTACTGACTGAGTCACTCAGGTGTAAACTTTTGCTTACCTAAAACCAGACTAAGGGAATATCCAATTGGTGCCTGAGCCCACGCTAGACCGTAATCTGGAACATACACGGCTTCGGCTGTCCCATTGATGTAACCTCCTCCGACCCAGGTGGCTGAAACAGAATGAGAAGTGAGGGGAAGACGTGTCATACCTGTCATCCCTGAGACCTGCTCCGCCCCACACGGCGGCCCTGAGCATCAAGTGGCTGGTGAAGCAGCCACCAGAGACGTGGCTTGTCTGAAGTGTTGGAAGAATGCAAAAGGCACATCGGATTTCAAAGACGTAGCATGGAAAAATAAATGTAAGCGTTCTCATTTTTTTTTTTTGTAATGTTTACATGGCAAAAGTAAAACATTTTCAATGTACTGCGTTAAGCAATTCTATTATTTACATTAATTCACCTACTTTTTAATGTTTTTTTAAAGTGATATGTAGAGGATTTCAGAGTATATTTGTGGCTTACATCATATTGCCATTGAACAGTGTTGCCCCAGATATTTTCTAAATCCATTGTCATCAACATTTTAAAATGATAGTATTATATCATAAAGTCTGAGATCATATACAATATGTAATACTATATGACTACTTCTCAATAATACTACGACTTTTCCCCCAGCCTCCATAACATGGGGTCAAGGGTCTTCATTTCAAAGGCCTTTTGTTTTAATTGTATTGATCTTTTCTCATTGATCATGACTGTTTTCTTCAAGGAGTGGGAGGGGTGTGTGTGTGTGTGCGTGTGCATTTGTGGTTGTGTGTGTGCTTTTCACCAATAGAGTCACTCTGTAAGCATGCTGGGTGCATAGGATTTTGGCAAGTCTATTCTGAATTATAAGGAAGTTGTACTCACTCCCTTACACTGTTAAGGGAATGGAGGGAGGTGGGTGCCAGGTGCCCTAAAGTGAGCTTAAATTACCTTTTCCTTCTCTGTCTTCCCAAGCACCCGACCTACACTTAGGGCTAGATCAGCCTTCAGGAGAATTTACAACATTGGCTGCATGCCCATTTGCAATTCTTTGTTCTGCTCCGGGTCTTTCAGTGAGATGCTTGATATTTCATAAAGAATAGTAAGAAATATGTCTTCTTCAGATGTTATTTAATAACATTTCTGTAGCATAATAGGTGAAGAAGGGCTATGGAACCAAAGAAAAGACATTTTGATTAAACAAGTTTGGGCCAAGAATGCTCTATAAACTCTATCATTTTCTCTGAGAAGACACTAGACTAGTTGATTCTTGCTGAAAAGCCAGAGTTAATGGAACACTCAGATCTTTGCAGTTTATATCCTTTTAAGAGTATAGTCAAAATATTTAAAATAATCCCTAGGTAGAATTTGTGTAAAATTATGAGGAACATAGGCTGGCATGAAGCTTATCAAATATGAGACTGAATTCTGGGCTGTATCATGCAATGGGGAATAAAATTTGACTCTGAAAAATTCCCTGAAATTTCACGGTTAGAATGTAAGTAGAATAAATAATATGTATATGAGACTGCCAAAGACAAGTGTTTCTATTGTGTTTCTTGCCAAAATTTATCTGGCGTTTAATCCAAATCCAAAGCAAAGAAGAGAGAACGTTCAAGGGTTAGTCCTATTTTTAAAAGTCAACGTGAAAAGACCTTCCTGCAAAGGAATTTTAAGTACATTTAAATGGAGAGTTTATATACAAAATCCTCAAGTGGACAAATGCGTGTTTAGCAGCCGTCCCATCTTCACGGTAGCTTTTCCATGGTGTTGATAAATAACAAATGCTATGATGTGCTTTTCTCATCCTAAACCCTGCTGAAATTTTAAAGACTCCCCCCACCCCTCACTGGGCGAGTAACCAGGACCTGGAGCAACGGATTCTCACAGGCACAGCCCCTGAGACCTCACCTTCCGCCTGGCACCTGGGACCCTTGACTCCACACCAGCAATGTTTTGCTGCATTAAGTAAATATCTGATGGTCTTACAAGCACAACACTTATTAGTGATCATTTTTCATTGTGTAGGTCTCCTCTCCATTTCCAGAAAGAAAACTGGTGCCTGAATGATTGCAAATATTATAATATAGAAGGGCAGACTTGGTTACTTATTATGACTAAAGCCCCTCCATTTTTATCCATCTGGTCCTTTGCATGTTTGTATATTTCATGTCAGATTCATGAGTGAGAACAAGAATTCTTTTACATTATATGCATTTTTATTTTCAATCTTTATTCTTTATCGAATAATACAAGCAATGAATCTGACAAGGTTTAGATAATATGGTTCAGATTTTAATTGAATTATGATATTGATCAAGGCTCTTTTCAGTTCTGAGAGATTTTAAAAAAGTCTTTAAAAGCTGAGCTCGAGCATGACACTTTATAAGAAATATCATAATTCAAATTTTTTCTATACATTTTAATAGCCTATTAGATTAAAAATCACTCTAAATGATAAAAGATAAATTCTGAAATATTATCTTTATGGACATAATAAATGTACTGCTAAATTATAGTAATAGAACATTATCATAATTTACAATGAACAAAATACTTTGGTATACAACAGCTCATTTATTCTTTTCAACAGTTTGAGTGAAATCAAAAACTTCTGTCCTTCTATTTTGCTTTTCTTCTTGTTTTCTTTGTCATAGGAGAAATCCAAAGGAAATATAATTACAATGCTTTAATGCAGTTCAGATACGGTATCATATGTGGATCTTTAGAGGAAAGAATAAATGTTTGTGCTCTAATGAAAACTGAAAATGAAGGTATGAAGGTGTGTATTCATCAGCAGTTGGATACTAAGAGAAAAAACAAGAAAATCTACATGAAAATTTCAGTAAACATCTGCAGGTGGTAGGTAAGCGGGTGATTTTTATTCTTCATGTTTCTGTATTTTTCTAACTTTGTATGTTGTGCATCACAGAAAATATTTTGCAAAACACATTTTTTTTCTGCATATGTGTGTATGTAGAAAAAATTAGAAACAGAGGGTAAAAAAGAGCTCTTTTCACCCTGGGTATCTTCACGAAGAAGTGGGCAGAGACCTGTGGAGGGCTGGGTGTGGTCACTGCAGGGGCCCTGGCATGGCTGCCAGACCTGGGTGTGGACCTGGCTCTGGTCCTTACTAACCACGGGAGTCTGGGTCCTGACGTAACCAGAGCCCTTCCATAGTGATGTCATGAAGATTGAACGAAGCCATGTACAGCTGGCGAAGAGTTAAACAAACAAAATGTGAATATCTGAAAGGTAGAATCGACCGTCCATCAGTTATTCTACAACATTATAGGTTTCAGATGGCCAAACAGGGATGCAGTCTTCCCAGACTGGTTTGGAAAACTTTGTGATAAACAGGGTGAATCAATTTTAACTAGCACTTCAGGAATGAAATTTGACATCATTTCGATATGGTTTGCAATGGGATATTTTTCCACTGAGTACTCCACTCATATTAATCCACTGAGAATTCCTGTTAGTATGGATTATGTCGCTAACATTGAAGAACTTACTAAGAGTCTAAAATGAAATGTGTGTTGTTAGTGGATACGTATCAGGTGATATTACAGATATACTTTTAAATTGTTGTTTTTCAATATTATTTTCAACAACCGAGAAGAACACAAAAGAAAAACAAGCCACCACTTAATCAGAACCACCTCTGGGCAAAGGAGAAAACACTGCTCCTAGCATAGAGAGGCTTGAATGGGCAAGAGCTGCAGCTGGTAACCGAGGGATTCCTACTAGGACACACCCTGGCTTTTTTCGTTTCATATCAATGTTCCTGGGAATGTTTTTCTCAGAGCCGTGGATTCATAACATGTGATCGTCTTCCTGTGAGTAAATTATTTCATTACATGGGAGAATAAGGTTTCAAAACAGGACATCCATCAATTTGGAATTGGGTTGCCCCCATGTTGATTTATTCAGTTTTAACTAGTTAGTTAGAATCACTAGTTAGTGTTCATTGACTAGTTAGTATTCATTAAGACAACTCGAAGTCACAACTTCATGCCTGTCTTCGTGAACAGGAGGGGATGCTGCTTGTATCACATGAATGAACAGAAACACAACTTGTAAGGCTAAGGCATTTCTGCACATTCCTCCACCTCTTTGTTTTTACTGCTTCCACCCGCTCAACAGCCCAGATAGCCCAGATTTGTTTCACTGATATTCTGTCCAGTAATTGATTATAAAATCATTAGTTCCAGCGCTACTGAGTTGAAACCATTTTAATTTTGTTCTAAATAAATGTAAAAAATTATTTTTTTAAATATATAAGTAGTGAACACAGAGAATCCCCCAAGGACAAAGAACAAGATTTGCTTTGTCCCTGGAGCAGCAAGGGTGGGATGGCTGCAGGGGTGGGCGCGTCGGAACCCACCTGTCATGGTGAATCCGCCCACCAGCAGCCCGATGTCGCGGCCACCCACAATGATGGCCTCGCTGCGCTCCCCCGAGCTGCCGCTGTTCTTGGTTCTCCACGCAGCCCATATTCCAACCAGCAATATGAGGAGGTAGAACGCCACGATGGCTATCAGCCCTTCCACCTGGAAAGTGCTGGCTCCTGACATCCTGCGCCACTTAAAGAAGAAGTACATTGAAATCGCAAGTTCACCTGTGGTTGCCAACAAGTGTCCTTTCCATCACTCTATTTCTATTCAACAACTGAACCTTGTTTTGGGTTTTCAAGAAACAGAAGAAATTGGAGATGTTGTTTAAGGAATAATCATTTTGTGTTAAATAAATTCTTGCAATGTAAAATTAACCTTGTCTTGTGTTTTAACTCAGTGACAGTCAAGAAATCACTTACAGTGTGTCTGTATTTGCTTTTTGGAACTATGTACTTATTCAATCTAGAATTTCTCAGTTGTGTAAGTGTATCATAAAAGATTACTCTGAGAATTGACCCATATTCATTCATTCATTATCCTACCCCTCCTTTCAAACAACTTCAGGGAGTTGTTCCAGAAGTAATGTGACATGCAAATATCTGGGGGGAAAAAAACAACTTTAGGGAAATCCATTTCAAAACCACACGGCCTCCAATTTTCAAGTGAAGTACCCGAGGTTTAAGTTACTGCAGCCACTGAAGAGTTGCGTTGTTTAAAGGGTCTCCCTCCCGATCAACTGTCCCCATCCACTGTCTTCCGTTCCTTCGATCCTCCACCCCCTTAATGGCACATACAAGAAAACGATTTAAAGTACAGAAAAGCCTAAAACATAATGGAGCGTCAGAGGCACTAAAACCAAGACGCTTGGAAGAGACATGCCAAGTTCTAACGCCTTTACTTTCTGGAATTCTCTTGTTCTCTCTTATTTCCCCCGCGTGACCGCGTCTATTCATGCTCCCCAATTTACACAAACAAGTTTCTGGGGGAAAACTCAGATATCTAAGCACGCAGGTGAGTGACAGACCTTGGGCGAAAGAACCAGCCCCCCTGGGGTTCTGGGGAGGCGAAGGGAGCCCCGGCGGCGGGTGGGGAGGTGGGGTGGGTTTTGCCTTTGTAGCCAGAGCAGGGAAGGGCCGCTGCCCCTCCCGCGCCCCCGGTGTCCCTCCTGCGCCCCCGGTGTCCCTCCTGCGCCCCGCTGCCCCTCCTGCGCCCCCGGTGTCCCTCCTGCGCTCCGCTGCCCCTCCTGCCCCCCGGTGTCCCCGCGTCTCCGGCGGCCCTACTGCGCCCCGACTTCACAGCCGCTCGCACCCGCACCCGAGGACCCGGACTGCGGGACCCGCCCCGCCGGGCGTGCCCGCGGGAGGCCCAGAGCCGCGTCGGAGGGCTCGCCCGACGCGCTCCTACCTGGAGAGGTCGCCGCGCAGGGAAGCGCTCCGCGGGTCCGGGCTCCTCTCGGGAACCGCGGAGGCCGAGGCTGCACGGGACACGGGAGGGGTGGTCAGGGGCGCAGGGCGGCAGGGCCAGGAGGGTCAGGCTCCGGGGACTCCGCACCCCGGGTCTCCCGGAACGCGGCGCGCGCGGAGCTGACAGGTGTGGGCGCGGCGAAGTGGCGATCGATCCAGTATTGGCCACAGACCCCTTTATAAGGGCGGCAGGCGGGCGATCGTCAGAGCCGGGGAGGCGGACGTCAGAGGAAAGTGCCCCGCGAGCCGGCGGGCGTGGGGCGCAGGGGACGCGCCGGAGCCACCAGGCCGGGCTGGGCTCTGGGCTCCCGGCCAGCGGCCCGGCGGGGTCCCGGCCTGACGCCACGGGCGCGGCGCTGCCACTCCCGCTCCCCTCCTCCTGGAAGCAGGGCGTGATTCCCCGGGGTCATTTCCAATGCCTACTTCCCACGACTCTGGTTGGAAGCAGGGAATGGGGAGACGGGGAGGGTCTCAGGAAGTTGTTTTCAGGTGCAGCTGCTGGAGGTGCAGCAGAGAGGAGGGGCCGAGGGGTTTTGTTTCCCCAGACTTTTGCGGGAATGGTTTCTTGAGGGGCCTCTCACCGGTGCTCAGGGGCTGCCTCCCTCCCGGGCCTCTGGTGGAGGCTGATTCTGGCTTCCCTGCAAGGTGCTCTCTGGAGGAGATATCTTGGGAAGATTTCGAGAGTCATTTTTAAATTCATACCCTTTCCTCTTAAAAATGGGATCAAAATGAAAGACTGTAGGAGTCGTCCAAAACAGCAATGAAGGTAGCAGGTAAGCCAGACAAGGTTGAGCCAACAAGGTTGCTTGCCCACCAAAGTACGCTATACCAGTGCTGCAAAATTTTGCTATATACGTTTTAAATATCTATCTACACCTAGACATCTATATCGGACACCTACCTTATATATCCATGGGTATAGTTGCATATCTGTAGCTATATTTACATCTAGCTATATTTGTGTATCTATATAGATAGATACAGGTATCTGTGTGTATTTCTGTTAAGTGTGTGAGTGTAGGGGATGGAGAGAGAGAGAGAGAGAGAGAGAGAGAGAGTGTGAGCATGCCATAGAGCCACAGCCCCTCTGGCCGCTCTCTCACTCGGTCCCATATTCCACCAGCTGTGTCAGTGAATTAAACAGTGATATATGAAAATCTAGTAAAAGGTCGAATAAATAAGAGTGTTCCTTTACTACTGTCCACCTCTCTCTGTGCAAGATTTCAGATCGTCCCCCATTTTCTTACACTGGATTTGGAAATGAACCTTCACACTTATCTCGTTTTCTTTGTTCTCTGTATATACAATGACAGCATCCAACCACCTTGGCTGAGATAAAGCCTACGGAGGCCAAACAATTCAGATAGAGGAGAAGGGCCTGTGTGTGATTATTTTGTCTGGTTTGTATGATTAGCTCACTGCTTTTCTGGAAAACAGTTGCATAGCCTGTCAATATAACTCCATTTTTACATTTTTACATTTACATTAATTTAAGCAATTTTAAGAAACTGATAGAGGGAAGACAGAGGTGGAATTTCATATAATTACTCAAGTGCTTTTAGCAGCGATTCATTCATTCACTCATTCATTCATTTTGTTTTTGACAGTTGTAACTCAGTTTCTGCTTCTGGACATTGGCCACAGGTTAACTTCGGTCTTTCCTACCAGAATATACTTCAGGTGTTGACGGCAGAAAGCGTGTGACTGTAGCAGGCCCGACATGGGCAATGGCGGTGTGTGAAGTAGTGTCCACTGCTAAGGTCAGGAGGTAGACTCAAATCCAGGGAGGCACGAAATAAGAGGCTGTCCTCAGAGAAATAGCACCAGGGCTTTAAGGTATAAGCGTCGGAATGCAGCCAGGATGTGGGCTGTCCGTGGGGCCCACCTAATCCACTTTAAGGAGCCGGACTGGCCAGAGTCCAGATTCAGTGCCAGATCTGGGAGGTACAGTGACCTTGAAGGCGGCCAAACAAATTCTGACCTGGCAGAGGGGCTGTCCTTTATGACAAAGAGCACCAGTTGAAAATAACAACAGCTGACGTACTGAGTCTACTTCTGGGGAGACGTTTGCTCATTTGCCGCGTCCTTTGGGCTCCTCCGCCTGATCTCAGGATGACGCTGCTTGTGAATTTCTGCTGCAGGACGTGCTCTCCCTGACACCCATTCCTCTTTTGTCTTCAATATGCATCTCTCTGTCCATGCTCCAGAGAATGCGTGATCACGCATGCGGTTAGAGAAATTCATGTCAGTGGAAGATCAGTTGCAGCTCTGGTGGATAGAAAAGCAGGGATTGCCTTTCCAAATCATTCATTTACTTCATAGACATTTCCTAAGTGTCCTTTATGTTCCAAGCCCTGTCCTGAGTACAGAGAAACATGCAGACTGTTATATAGCCTCGGCTCTTAGGCAATTTATCATTAGTGAAAGGAAAGAAGGAAACAAGCAAAAGCTGTCCTCCAGTATATTCTTATAAACACTGGGAAAGATGTATCATCTATACACACGGATTTCAGGGAAAACACAAACAAAAGGCCTTAAACAGAATAGGGTATTCTCCCTGGAGGAGGGGAGCATTCATTCCACAAACACATGGTGAGCACCCACTATGCACCAGGAATTCTGATCCCTGGTAGGTATACAGTCAAGTGACTTGAAGGAAGAGAGCCCTGTCCTCAACGGGCTTACAGTCTGCGGCCTTGCTACTCAAAGTGTGGTCCTCAAAGCAATGTCACCGGCATCACCTTTTCTTTTTTAATAATATTGGTCATTTGAGAAAGACATCACTTGGCTTATACATACTGAACCTGACTCAGATAGGAATGAAAATGCACAGTGAGATTTTTGGGCATCCATTTTCCTTAAGTCATTGTCCTTCATCATGTCTTACTTTCCTCATAACAATTTCTACTTGAACCTTTCACAGTTTTTAGTTGATTGCATTCAGCTTCAATTGCAATTTTGGCCTGTCATTTCCAAACCAGGGTGATGATCAGAATCACAGAGCTTTAAAAATTTCAGACCCTAGGACCCCACCACAAGAATTCTGGTTCAGGAAATCTTGGGTAAGAGTTGAAATCTTTTTTTAATAGGCTTTCTCTCTTTTTTTCTTTTCTTCTCTTTTTTTAGAAGTAGTTTTCGTTTCACAGCAAAATTGAAGAAGAAAGTATTTCTGAAATACTCCCTCTGCCCCGACGCAGGCACAGACCCCGCCGTCATCAACACCCCACCGGATGGTACACTTGTTGCAGAGGATGAACCTACACGGGCACAGCGCCACCCAGAGCCCATTGTTCACCTCAGGGTTCACTCTTGGTGTTGT
This sequence comes from Eschrichtius robustus, assembly GCF_028021215.1. Classification (NCBI taxonomy): domain Eukaryota; kingdom Metazoa; phylum Chordata; class Mammalia; order Artiodactyla; family Eschrichtiidae; genus Eschrichtius; species Eschrichtius robustus. The sequence goes on along the minus strand of NC_090838.1, from coordinate 95,002,932 downwards.
ACAATCTGTGGGTTTGGACACAGGTATAAGGACATGTGTCCACTATTATTGTGTCGTACAGAGTGGTTTCACTGTCCTAAAAATCCTCTGTGCTGCACTGATTCACCCCTGCTTCCCCACTAACCTGTGGCCACCGATGATCTTTTTACTGTCTCCATATTGCCTTTTCCAGAATGTACAGTAGTCTCCCCTTATCCACGGTTTCATTTCCCATGGTTTCAGTAACCCCAATCTGAAAACATGAAATGGAAAGTGCCAGAAATAAACAATTTCTAAGTTTCAGATTGTGTGCTGTTCTGATTAGCGTGCTGAGACCTTGCTTCATCCCACTCTGGATGTGAATCATCCCTGTGTCCAGCAGATCCGCCCATTAACCACTTAGTAGCCATCTGGGTTATCAGATTGACTGTCAAGGTATTGCGGGACTTGGGCTCAAGTGACCCTTATTTTCCTTAATAATGGCCTCAAAGTGTAAGAGTAGCGATGATGGCAATTCGGATACCCCAGAGAGAAGCTGTAAAGTGCTTCCTTTAAGTGAGGTGAAAGGTCTCGACTTACTAAGGAAAGAAAAAAATAGTATGCTGAGGTTGCTAAGATCTACGGTAAGAATTAATTTTCTATCTATGAAACTGTGAAGAAAGAAGAAGATATTTGTTCTGGTTTTGCTCTTGCATCTCAAACTGCAAGAGTTACAGCCACAGTGCATGACAAGTGCTTAGTTAAGATGGAAAAGGCATTGAATTTGTACAATAAGATATTGAGAGATAGAGAGAGGAACTACATTCATATAACTTTAATTACAGTATATTGTTATAATTGTTCTATTTTATTATGCTGTTGTTAATCTCCTACTGTGCCCTAATTTATAAATTAAACTTTATCATATGTATGTATGTATAGGATAGAACATAGTATGCTTAGGATTCTGTACTATCCTCAGTTTCAGGCATCCACTAGGGGTCTTGAACTTATCCCCTTCAGGTAAGGGGGAGCCACTGTAATTGGAATCAAAAAGTATGCAGACTTTTCAGATCGGCTTTGTTCCTTTAGTCATATGCATTTAAGGCTCCTCCATGACTGTTCATGGCTTGATAGCTCATTTCTTTTCAGTGCTGAATGATATTCCGTTGTGCAGATGTGTCAGTTCATTTATCTATTCACCTACTGAAGGACATCCTGGTTTCTTGGTTGCTTTCAAGTTTGGGGGATCATGAATAAAAGTGCTATAAAATCCATGTAGATGTCTCTGTGTGGATATAAGTTTTCAACTCTTTGGGGTAAATGCCAAGGAGCATGATTGCAGGATGGTATGGTAAGAGTATGTTTAGTTTGGTAGGAAACTGTCGAACTATCTTTCAAACTATCTTCCAGTGGTGTCTGCACTACTTTTCATTCCCACCAGCTGTAAATGAGAATTCCCATTGCTCCACATCCTTACCAGCACTTGGTGTTGGCAGTGCTCTGAAATTTGGCCATTCTAATAGGTGTGCAGTGGCATCACATTTTAATTTTCATTTGCATTTCCTTGATGACATGATGTCATATGCTTACATATGGGGATGTTGCAGCTTCCAGTGACAGGTAATTACACGACTAGTGTGGTGGATAAAGGTCCCTACTACTGCATGTCAACTGTCTACAGGTCACACGTCGACTTCTTTATCAGCCTGTGAACTCTGGGAAGGGGAAGGTCACACCCCATTCTTTATATTCTCAGCACCCAGCACTATGCCTGGAGTACTTCTCATCAAAAACTTAGTTGAACTGAACTGCCTTATTATTTTACATAAGGAAAGAATTAAGACTCAAAATGAATGAAGGGCTGAGCACATTGGAATAGACCTCCATGTCCTGACAGTAACAGTAATACTGGAATTAATCACTTGGATACAGATCAATTAGACTCAAAGGCAATTGCCCAGCAAATGCCAAGTTTTTTTCTTCTGTCCTTTTGATAAATGGCACATGATGACTAAATCTTCATACTTTTCAGATAAGAAGATATATGGGGGTTCTGCAACTGTATTCCCTAATCCTGGTTAAAAAAAGTATAACAGTGATGAATAATGTATTTTAGGGTCAAAGATTTTGCTCTGTGGGTGGTATCAGAATCATTCTGTGTAACCACTGCTAGAGTTCTTGGGAGCAGCAGAAGACATTTTTCCTTCTGGTTATTTTTCTAACATTTTATTATGAAAATATTCAAGTAAACATCAAAGTTGAAGCATGTATCAAAGTTGAAACATGTATCCAAGTTAAGACTTGTATAGCCACCATTTAGATGGAGTTACATTGTTTAAATCTCGTATATATGTTTGTCCATCTTCTAGCTATTCATCAATTCACCTTATTTATTTAATGTATTTCAAAGAAAATGGCATAAGTACAGCTCCCCCTGAGTAAGCATACCATTAACTAGAGTTCAATAACTGTTTGCAGGTATTTTTTTTCTCTTGCGTTAAAATTTACATGCAATGAAATGCATGAATCTTGAGAGTGTATTAGCTGAGTTTTGATAACTGTAAGTACCACTGTAACCCAAACCCTGATCAAGATGTAAAATATTCCTTTTGCCCTCAGAAAGTCCCTTATACCCCCTCTGAGTCAATCCTTGTCATTGTCCTAAAAGGTAAGTGATGTTCTGATTTTTCCTCTACCATAGATTAATTTTGCCTACTTTAGAACTTCAAATAAATGGAATCATACAGTATGTATCAATACTCAGCGTACTATTTCTGAGATTCATCCATGTTGCTGCATGGATAAGGGATGTGTCCCTTTTTCACTATCATTTTCCATTGTGTGAAAATCCTACAGTTATCTCTGCTTTTACTGATAGGCACCTAGACTGTGGCCAATTTCGACTATTATGGATACAGATGCTCTGAACAAGTACTTTTGTGGACACAGGTTTTTATTTCTCTTGGGTAAACACCTAAAAGTGATATTTCCGGGTCACAGAAAAAGTATATGTTTAGATTTTTTAAAATGCCAATCTTTTCCCAGAGTGGTGGTACCATTTTATACTCCTGCCAACAATGTGTAAGATTTTGCTTCATATCCTTGCCAGCGTCCGGTGTAATCAGTCCTGTTTTAAAATAATTCTAGTGTATTTTCACTTTAATTTTGACTGTTCTGGTTGTTATGTAGAGATATGTCATTGCAGGTTTAATTGGCATTTTCCTAATGGCTAATTGTGTTGAGCACTTTCTCATGTGCTTAATGATTAATATCATGGCTTCTTTTGTGAAGTGTGTATCCAGTGTTTCTTCCCATTTGTGATGGGTTACTTTTTTATTATTGAGTTGTAGACATTCTTTCTATATCTATTTTTTTAAATGAGGATCAGAAGTTTTCAATTTTGACCAAATCTAATTTATTTATTTTTTCAGTTTTAGTTTCAGTGTCCACTCTAAGGCTTTTCTTATCCCAAGTCAAAAGATATTCTCTAACGTTTCCTTTGAAAAGCTTTATAATTTTACCTTTTACATTTAGTTTTGTGAGCTACCTCAAATTCATTTTTGTGTAATGTATAAGGAGATTTTACATCATCCTTTAAAAATTTTTTTCTGCCCCATTCTCTCTTTTCTCCTCCTCTGTGTCTCCAAATATATATATATATATATATGGCCTTTTGAATTTGTTCCACAGATTATTAAGGTTCTATTTATATTTTCAGCCTTTTTTTCTTAGTTTTCCTTCAGGATATTGATGTGAGATATTTCTTCCTTTTTAATGTAAACATTTGTAGCTATATTTCCCTCTGAGCACTACTTTTACTGTATCTCACAAATTTTGGTATGTTTTCTTTCATTTTCACTCATCTCAAATTATTTCTAATTCCTTTCTTTCTTTTTTTTTTAAATTCTGGAACCTGTAGTATTTTTATTAGGGCATTGCTCAATTTCCACATATTTCTGTTCTTTTTCTGATATGCATTTTTAATTTCATTCTTTGGTGATTGCAAAAAAATACCTTGTATGATTTAAGTCTTTTTAACCTTATTAAGACATGTTTTGTGGCCTAAAATATGTCCTATCCTGGAGAATATTCCATGTGCACTTGAGAAAAATGTATATTCTGTTGTTGTTGAGGGAAGTGCTCAGCATATGTCTGTTAGGTTCAATTGGTTTTTAGTGTTGTTCAAGTCCTCTGTTTCCTTATTGATCTTCTGTCTGGTTATTCTATCAGTTATTGAGAGTGTAGTACTAAAGTCTCCAACTACTATTTTAGAACTGTCTATTTTGCTATTTGCTTTGTGTATGTCTTATAGCTTTTGTCCCTTATTTCCTCCATTATTGCCTTTTTTTTTTGTTTAGTGCATTTTTGTAGTGACATGTTTGATTCCCTCCTGTTATTCATTAAATTGTGTCTCTCTAAAGTTCACATATTGAAGCCTTAACGTCTGTATTTGGAGATGGAGTGTTTACAGAGATAATTAACGTTAAATGAGATCATAAGGTTGTAGCCTATAGAAAACAAATAGCTAAATGAAAGCTGTAAATTTTATGTTATCAATGATGACTGGAGTTGTAAAGGGTTAACACTTCAAACAAATGCAGAGATTGGCAGAATGGATTATAAAAACCATGATCCAGCTATATTCTGGATCTACAAGAAACACACATTAAACCCAAAGCAACCAGTAGGTTGAAGGTAAAGGGTATATCAAGTAAATAGTAACCAAAAGAGAGCTTGAATGAATATAGTAATTTCAGGCAAAAAAGATTTTAAAATCAAGAATTTTACTAGATATGAAATAGAAATTTTGTGACTATAAAAGTGTCAATCCATCAAGGATATATAACAATTATAAACATATAATTGTTGCATACCTAGTAACAGAGCCCCAAAGTACACGAAGCAAAAACTGACACAATTTAAGAGAGAAATTGACAGTTCAACTATAATAATTGCAGACTTCAATATTTGTTTTTCAATAATGGGAGGAACAACTAGACAGAAAATCAGAAAGGAAATAGAAAACTGGAAAAACGCTATAAACCAACTAGAGTTAACAGATGTTTATAGAACACTCCTAGTAGCAGCAGAATAAACATTCTTCTCTAGTATACATGGAACAATTTTCATAATACACAACATGCTGGACATAAAAGAAGTCTCAATAAATTAAAAGAAAATTGAAATCATATGAAGTATGTTCTGTAAATGCAATAGATGAAATTAGAAATTAATGACAAAAGGAAATTTTGGAGATTAACAAATATGTGGAAATTAAACACAATCAGTCAAAGAAGAAATCACAAGATAAATTAGCAAATACTTTGAGAGCATGAAAACAAAAACGCAACCTACCAAAACTTATGGGATACAACAAATGTAGAGAATTAATTTTAGTGGCTCAAATCAATAATCTAACTTTCTATTTTCAGAAACAATAAAAAGAATAGCAACTTGATAAAGAACTTCTACCAAAAAAACTGCAGCTGGCATGAAACTTAATAGAGAAAAACTATAATTTCCTGCTAAGATAAAGAACAAGACAAACACAAAAATCGGACAAAAATGTCTGATTCATCATTTATTTTTGAACATAGTTCTAAAAGTTCTAGCCACAGCAATAAAGCAAAAAATAAAACAAAATAAAATAAAATAAAAGCATACATATTGGAAAGAATAAAACTGTCCCTATTTTCAGATGACATAATTTTCTAAGTAGAAAATTCCGAGGATTCTACCAAAACACTCTAAGAACCAATAAATGAGTTCAGCAAGGTCACAGAATACAAGATAAATACTCAGAAATCAATTATATTTCTACATATGTACAATAAATGTGGGGAAACTAAAATTTAATAAGCAGTATCATTTACTATTATCCCAGATAACATCAGTACTGAAGTATAACTTAACAAAACATGTACAGAATTTACATGCTGAAAATCACAAAATACCAATGGAAAAAATCAAAGACCTGATGGAGAGATGTGCCATGTTTATAGACTAGAAGACTCAACAGACTAAATATGTAAATTCTCCCCAAAGTTCTAGTGCAATTCTTTTCAAAATCACAGAAAAACTTTTTAAAAATAAACTTACACAAGCTTATTCTAAAATTTATATGGAAAACACAAGCCTCAGAATATTTAAAACAATCTTTATAAAAATAAGGTGGGCTAAATTACTTTACTTCATATTAAGACTTAACTGTATAGCTACTGTGATCAAGAGTATGTGGTATTGCAGCTGGATAGACACAGATCAATGGCTCAGAATAGAGAACCCAGAAATAGACCCACACAAAAAAGCTCAACTGATTTTTAATAAAGGTGCAGAAGCAATTCAATGGAGGAAGAATAGCCTTTTCAATGGACGTTGCTGAAACCACTGGCCAGCTATAGACAACAGAAACAAAGACAAAAAACTCTATACAGTTTTTTCAATTTATCAGTACATTTGAACATTCTTATAATAAAATGTTGGGGGAAAAGAACCCAACAGGTATCGCTTCCAATAATACTATTTGGTAAAGTTTTTAAGCCAATTATATTTGAGACCAACTTATTCCTTGATATATTTGGTCAACGTAGGAATCTTCCCATTTTTATTGAGAAAGAGCCACTTTTAATTTCTACGCAATCCTTGATAGCACCCTGAGTTCTGCACAGTGCTCTTGTTTCAGTCTTTAGAAGCAGGGTTAGTATTGCTACTCCACATCTTTATTTCTAGCTGGGGTTTCAAATAAACCATGGAAACAAAGATGGCTGTGGAACCAGCAAACGGCCGGAGGTCTACCAGGTAAAATTTCAAAATCTTCTCACTGATCCTAATTTTCTGCTTCAGGGACCCTGGTTTATAGAACTGAATTGAAGACAAATGGGATATCTGGAATAAACATTTTTGGGACAATTATTTAATGCCTTAATTTTCTTTAAAAATCATAGCCCAGTACAAAAAGATTTATTAAGGTAATTGGCTGTAATATAAAGAAAAACAAGTGAGTTAGCCAAAATTGTATGCTTGCATTTCATAATGTGTAAACACCTGACGCTTTCTTTCATAGACCTTTTCTAGTCTTCTTTCCAGAAATTTAATTTTAATAAGTTTCAATGCTGCTTACTGTTAGCAAGTTATAATTACATTCCATTTCTCCCCTTTATATTTGCTTGATCATTTGATATATAAGAGTGTGCTTTTTTCTTTGTCAGTTAAACTATTAAACAGTTAGAAAATAAAGACTTCTGTTATACTTAATAATAATATTGATTTCTTTTTCTCTGGGTACAAGTGAAACTATATGACTGTACTATATGTTGCTTTAAAGGTAGAAAGACTATTTTTCAAAACTAGAGTAACATTTTTCTTGCATCCTTTTGAGAACTTTCTCCATTAACTTTAAATTATGCTCTTTTGAGAAAATAGTTTTACATGTGCATTTGTATTGATTGCAAAAACTTCTTGCAGAGAACATAGGAATATGATACGTAATGGATGGGCTCCCTGAGAACATCCAGCCTGGACAGGTTTGTGATAGCAGTAGTAACACAGGCACACCTTGTTTTATTGGGCTTTGCAGATATTCCAATTTTTTTTAAAAAACAAATTACATGTTTGTGGCAAGTCTGTATCAAACAAGTCTATTGGGCCAATTTTAGCATTTGCTCACTTCATGTCTCTAAGTCACATTTTGGTAATTCTTACAGTATTTCAAACTTTAAAATTATTATTACATGTGCTATGGAGGTCTGTGATCAGTGACCTTCGATGTTACTCCCTCAACTTGCTGAAGGCTTAGATGATGGTTAGCATGTTTTAGCAATAAAGTATTTTTAATAAGGTATCTATATTGTTTTTTAGATGCTTAGTTGGTTTTTTGCACACCTAATAGATTACAGTATGGAGTAAACATAACTTTTATATGCCCTGGGAAACCCAAAAAATTGTGTGACTGGCTTTACTGCAATATTCGCTTTAGTGAGGTGGTCTGGACCCAAACCTGCAGTATCTCTGAGATGTGCCGGTACTGGATTTTGACGTTGATAACCAACACATTTCTTATAGTTGTAAATATAATTAAAAGCGTAGTAGAGATTCACTGTCTATATCCTAGGTATCGGCAGTAAGGATTTGGGAAATGGCTGGCAGCACGGGCCAGTTTTCAGCACTGCAGTCAGTAAGAGGTTGTAAATGTCAACAACATGGAGAGGAAGCAAGCTCTCATGTAGGAGAACACCAAACAAAAAATCTACAGTTACCATTATTCCAATACGGGAAAAATCAACGTCATATATTTTTTCGATGAATTTTTATTTTAGAATATTTTTAAATGACAGGAAACTTGTGAATAGATAAAAGAGTTCCCATATATCCCACATTGTTTCCCCTATTGTTGATATTTTACATTAGTGTGGTACGGTTGTCACTCTGAACTAAAATACATTCTTGCTAGCTAAAACCCATGCTTTATTCAGATACCCTTAGTCTCTACCCTTTCTGTCCAGGATACCGTATGACATCGAGTCCCCCACGTTTCCTTAGATTCCTCTAGGCTGTGACAGTGTCTCAGACTTTTTCCTGTTTTTGATGACCTCAACCATCTGAAAGGGTACTGATCAGGTAACTTACACGATGTGCTTCAGTTGTATTTGTTTGATGTTTTTCTCATGATCAGATTGTGATTACAGGTTTTGGGGAGGAAGATCACAGAGGTAAAATACCATTCTTCTCGTATCGTATCAAGAATACATGCTGTCAACCCACTGCTGATGTTGACCTTAATTATGCGGTTGAGGTCGTGTTGTCACGTTATCTCCACTGAAAAGTTTCTCTCCCCTCCCCTCCTCTCCCCCTTTCCACACTATATTCTTTGGAAAATTTGCTATAGGAACCTACGTTTAAGGGGTGAGAAGTTATACTCTACCTCTTTTGGGGGGGAATAGCTACATACATTACTTGGAATTCTTCTGCATGGAAGATTTGTCTATTTTACCATATATATATATATTTATATTTATATTTATATATATATTTATATATATTTATATTAGTATTATCTCAACTGAATTATTTATTTTGTTGCTTAAATTGTTCCAGCTTTAGAATTAGGAGTTTTACAGTTGTCTACTGTACCCCTTTGATGTCCCCCATTGTGTGTGTGTGTGTCTGTTAGCATTTCTTTACCTTCTACAACGACACGATGTTCCAAGTTCATTTTGTATATCTCCCACCTCTGCTGTAGAATGAGCCCTTTTGCCAAAGAACTCTAGTTTGTTTTATGGACAATGGTCGTGGGTGAGCTCATTGTTTCTGGAATATCATTTCTTCTAGCTCCTTTCAGATAAAAGAGTTTGGAAATATGTATGAATACTAACCACTGTGTATGAACATATCTATAAATAGTCTACATAGGTCCATCTGTATCGGTACATCCATCTGTATGTGTTTTGAAGCACCAGTTCATACTGATGTCCCCCAATCTAGTCCAGCTCCCGAGGGGTCATTTGAGCCTCTTCCCCTCACTTTTCTGCAGCCTCCAACTCCAACAGTGAGATACCTGATTTCCATCATCTTCCATCACTTGCTTAGTTGTTCACTTCCAGTACATGTGTATAAAGGTTTCAGAATTTCAACATCATATTTTAATGACAAAACAAAATTGTGTTAGCCCAGGAGATTCTTGAACTCTGTATATTTTTCTTTAGTAACATAAAGGATTCTGTACTAAGTACTCACAAGAAATATTTTATGCATTTAAGGAAATTAAAACCCAGTTAAGATGAATAATTGAGAATGGACTTTAGTTTTCCACCTGCTATTCACCTGAATTATTATTAGTACTAATATTATTAGTATTATTAGTATTACTTAGAAGTGAAGAGGAAAATAGATAAGCCAATTCTTCAGCCGTCACTCTTGTTGCCAGAGAGAAATCATGCTCTCCTGTTAGGAGAAATTTGATATTGCAGTGAAGAGCCCAGCTTTAATCCAGCAGACATGAAGACCTACTCCTTAACCACGGAAGACAGTTTCTTTTTTAAAAAAAATTTTATTGAAATACTGTTGATTTACAATGTTGTATAAGACAATTTCTTTTATTCCCAGTATCACCAAGCAGGCCTGATGTCATCTAAGATACATCTGCTATCTTTTGGGGACTATTATGTTTAAAATTGTGGAATCCTAGATTTTTAGGGGATAAATATCATAAAAACTAGAAACTAAAGATAGGTCTGTTTGCTAGTTTTTTTCTAATAATTATCTTGCTATTTTAGAGATGAATAACTCTGTAAGCACTTAATTCAATTTTACAGTGAGTCTGTGAATGTGAGTGTAATGGGCCATTTGCTGCATCTTCTCTGATTCATAGCAGTGAGACATTAATCATTCCTTAGTCACAGTGAGAATCGTCTGGATTGGGTGTCATGTTCTGCACATTGTAACTGATGATTTTGATCGTTTACTCTGTTCATGTTGAATGTAAACACATTCTGTAAGTAAGCGCTTCTGACATTACTGCTCAGTAAGGAAGAAAACAGAAATGAACGTTATCTTTACCACTATCCAACCCATGATTCAACAACTTAATAGATGTGGATGTTCAGAAGGTATTTGATATAAAAATGAACAGAAATTAACACTGTAATTATTTATATTACTGATTAACTCCTTAAAATAAATAAACAAATAGATTTCCAAATTTTATTAAGGATAAACATTTTACCTATACTCGTAATGTAAAATAGTTTTAGAGACACCCTGGATTATTAAAAGAAGATTTATTCCGTATGCAAAGAGTTCACCTTTGGTCCAAATAATAGTAAAGCAATTTAACCTATAATTTCTATGTATTTCTTTATTGTATATATTTTTATGTTTATATTCAGATTGAATTTTATTAACTGCAATAAGTCTATAATTAATGGCTTTTAGATGGTTACATAAGCAGACCCAGTGGTATGTTCCTGTTAATTTTAGTTATAAATGTCTAAGACCCGTATATGCTCTTGTGCTGAACATGGTAAGAAAACAATCCATTCTTTCAACAAATATATATTGATCACCAACTATATGCCAGGCTTATGTGCATAATAACTTTTTTTTAAGAGTAACTTTTTTTAAGAATATTTTATTTTTATATTTTTATTTTTTAAATATTTGTTTATTTATTCATTTGGTTGTGCTGGACATTAGTTGCGGCTTGCTGGCTCATTAGCTGTGGCTTGTGAGCTCTTAGTTGTAGTATGCATGTGGGATCTAGTTCCTTGACCAGGGATCGAGCACAGGCCCCCTGCATTGGGAGCACAGAGTCTTAACCACTGTGCCACCAGGGCAGTCCCCATAATAGCTTTTAATTTTTTTTTTTTTTTTTTTTTGCATGCCATGGAAGTTGAGTCATAAAAGTCAAATTTTATTTAAAGATACATGTAATTATGCACTTGTGATCCTCTCGGAATAAGCACTGGTTCACACTGTGCTGGTATTGTGAGTAAGCAAGACAAGATATGTATTATTGTTCATCTCTCTCTTTCCTTGCTGACCCAGAGCTCCCTACGTACTCTTTTAGGTACTGCAGCGCATAGACTACAGAAAGTCCTGTTAACCATGCTTTCCTAATCCTTGGCCTAATCCTTATAATTGCACTCTTCCTTTTATTTTTCTACTTAAGTATTTCAAATAAAAATAAATGTGGCATTATTGTAGAAAGAATAGTATTTTATTTAAAAAAGTAAACAATTCAGTAACTTGATTCTTTTTTTTTTTTAAACATCTTTATTGAAGTATAATTGCCTTACAATGGTGTGTTAGCTTCTGCTTTATAACAAAGTGAATCAGTTATACATGTACAATATGTTCCCATATCTCTTCCCTCTTGCATCTCCCTCCCTCCCACCCTCCCCATCCCACCCCTGTAGGTGGTCACAAAGCACCGTGCTGATCTCCCTGTGCTATGCAGCTGCTTCCCACTAGCTATCTATTTTACATTTGGTAGTGTATATATGTCCATGACAATCTCTCTCGCTGTCACATCTCACCCCACCCCCTCCCCATATCCTCAAGTCCATTCTCTAGTAGGTCTGTGTCTTTATTCCCGTCTTGCCACTAGGTTCTTCATGGCCTTTTTTTTTTTTTTTCCTTAGATTCCATATATATGTGTTAGCATACGGTATTTGTTTTTCTCTTTCTGACTTACTTCACTCTGTATGACAGACTCTAACTCCATCCGCCTCATTACAAATACCTCCATTTCATTTCTTTTTATGGCTGAGTAATATTCCATTGTATATATGTGCCACATCTTCTTTATCCATTCATCTGTTGATGGACATTTAGGTTGCTTCCATGTCCTGGCTATTGTAAATAGAGCTGCAATGAACATTTTGGTACATGACTCTTTTTGAACTATGGTTTTCTCAGGGTATATGCCCAGTAGTGGGATTGCTGGGTCGTATGGTAGTTCTATTTGTAGTTTTTTAAGGAACCTCCATACTGTTCTCCATAGTGTCTGTATCAATTTACATTCCCACCAACAGTGCAAGAGTGTTCCCTTTCCTCCACACCCTCTCCAGCATTTATTGTTTCTAGATTTTTTGATGATGGCCATTCTGACTGGTGTGAGATGATATCTCATTGTAGTTTTGATTTGCATTTCTCTAATGATTAATGATGTTGAGCATTCTTTCATGTGTCTGTTGGCAATCTGTATATCTTCTTTGGAGAAATGTCTATTTAGGTCTTCTGCCCATTTTTGGATTGGGTTGTTCGTTTTTTTGTTATTGAGCTGCATGAGCTGCTTGTAAATCTTGGAGATTAATCCTTTGTCAGTTGCTTCATTTGCAAATATTTTCTCCCATTCTGATGGTTGTCTTTTGGTCTTGTTTATGGTTTCCTTTGCTGTGCAAAAGCTTCTAAGTTTCATTAGGTCCCATTTGTTTATTTGTGTTCTTATTTCCATTTCTCTGGGAGCTGGGTCAAAAAGAATCTTGCTGTGATGTATGTCATAGAGTGTTCTGCCTATGTTTTCCTCTAAGAGTTTGATAGTGTCTGGCCTTACACTTAGGTCTTTAATCCATTTTGAGTTTATTTTTGTGCATGGTGTCAGGGAGTGTTCTAATTTCATACTTTTACATGTATCTGTCCAATTTTCCCAGCACCACTTATTGAAGAGGCTGTCTTTTCTCCACTGTATATGCTTGCCTCCTTTATCAAAGATAAGGTGGCCATATGTGCGTGGGTTTATCTCTGGGCTTTCTATCCTGTTCCATTGATCTATATTTCTGTTTTTGTGCCAGTACCAAACTGTCTTGATTACTGTAGCTTTGTAATATAGTCTGAAGTCAGGGAGCCTGATTCCCCCAGCTCCATTTTTCGTTCTCAAGATTGCTTTGGCTATTCGGGGTCTTTTGTGTTTCCATACAAATTGTGAAATTTTTTGTTCTAGTTCTGTGAAAAATGCCGGTGGTAGTTTGATAGGGATTGCATTGAATCTGTAGATTGCTTTGGGTAGTAGAGTCATTTTCACAATGTTGATTCTTCCAATCCAGGAACATGGTATATCTCTCCATCTATTTGTATCATCTTTAATTTCTTTCATCAGTGTCTTATAATTTTCTGCATACAGGTCTTTTGTCTCCTTAGGTAGGTTTATTCCTAGATATTTTATTCTTTTTGTTGCAATGGTAAACGGGAGTGTTTTCTTAATTTCACTTTCAGATTTTTCGTCATTAGTGTATAGAAATGCAAGAGATTTCTGTGCATTAATTTTGTGTCCTGCTACTTAGCCAAATTCATTGATTAGCTCTAGTAGTTTTCTGGTAGCATCTTTAGGATTCTCTATGTATAGTATCATGTCATCTGCAAACAGTGACAGCTTTACTTCTTCTTTTCCGATTTGGATTCCTTTTATTTCTTTGTCTTCTCTGATTGCTGTGGCTAACACTTCCAAAACTATGTTGAATAATAGTGGTGAGAGTGGGCAACCTTGTCTTGTTCCTGATCTTAGTGGAAATGGTTTCAGTTTTTCACCATTGAGGACAATGTTGGCTGTGGGTTTGTCATATATGGCCTTTATTATGTTGAGGAAAGTTCCGTCTATGCCTACTTTCTGCAGGGCTTTTATCATAAATGGGTGTTGAATTTTGTCGAAAGCTTTCTCTGCATCTATTGAGATGATCATATGGTTTTTCTCCTTCAGTTTGTTAATATGGTGTATCACGTTGATTGATTTGCGTATATTGAAGAATCCTTGCATTCCTGGGATAAACCCCACTTGATCATGGTGTATGATCCTTTTAATGTGCTGTTGGATTCTGTTTGCTAGTATTTTGTTGAGGATTTTTGCATCTATGTTCATCAGTGATATTGGCCTGTAGTTTTCTTTCTTTGTGACATCTTTGTCTGGTTTTGGTATCAGGGTGATGGTGGCCTCGTAGAATGAGTTTGGGAGTGTTCCTCCCTCTGCAATATTTTGGAAGAGTTTGAGAAGGATAGGTGTTAGCTCTTCTCTAAATGTTTGATAGAATTCACCTGTGAAGCCATCTGGTCCTGGGCTTTTGTTTGTTGGAAGGTTTTTAATCACAGTTTTAATTTCAGTGCTTGTGCTTGGTCTGTTCATATTTTCTATTTCTTCCTGGTTCAGTCTCAGCAGGTTGTGCATTTCTAAGAATCTGTCCATTTCTTCCAGGTTGTCCATTTTATTGGCATAGAGTTGCTTGTAGTAATCTCTCATGATCTTTTGTATTTCTGCAGTGTCAGTGGTTACTTCTCCTTTTTCATTTCTAATTCTATTGATTTGAGTCTTCTCCCTTTTTCTCTTGATGAGTCTGGCTAATGGTTTATCAATTTAGTTTATCTTCTCAAAGAACCAGCTTTTAGTTTCATTGATTTTTGCTATTGTTTCCTTCATTTCTTTTTCATTTATTTCTGATCTGATCTTTATGATTTCTTTCCTTCTGCTAGCTTTGGGGTTTTTTGGTTCTTCTTTCTCTAATTGCTTCAGGTGCAAGGTTAGGTTGTTTATTCGAGATGTTTCCTGTTTCTTGAGGTAGGCTTGTATTGCTATAAACTTCCCTCTTAGCACTGCTTTTGCTGCGTCCCATAGGTTTTGGGTCGTCGTGTCTCCATTATCATTTGTTTCTAGGTATTTTTTGATTTCCCCTTTGATTTCTTCAGTGATCACTTCGTTATTAAGTAGTGTATTGTGTAGCCTCCATGTGTTTGTATTTTTTACAGATCTTTTCCTGTAATTGATATCTAGTCTCATAGCGTTGTGGTCAGAAAAGATACTTGATACGACTTCAATTTTCTTAAATTTACCAAGGCTTGATTTGTGACCCAAGATATGATCTATCCTGGAGAATGTTCCATGAGCACTTGAGAAAAATGTGTATTCTGTTGTTTTTGAGTGGAATGTCCTATAAATATCCATTAAGTCCATCTTGTTTAATGTATCATTTAAAGCTTGTGTTTCCTTATTTATTTTCATTATGGATGATTTGTCCATTGGTGAAAGTGGGGTGTTAAAGTCCCCTACTATGATTGTGTTGCTGTCGATTTCCCCTTTTATGGCTGTTAGTATTTGCCTTATGTATTGAGGTGCTCCTATGTTGGGTGCATAAATATTTACAATTGTTATACCTTCCTCTTGGATTGATCCCTTGATCATTATATAGTGTCCTTCTTTGTCTCTTGTAATAGTCTTTATTTCAAAGTCTATTTTGTCTGATATGAGAATTGCTACTCCAGCTTTCTTTTGATTTCCATTTGCATGGAATATCTTTTTCCATCCCCTCACTTTCAGTCTGTATGTGTCTCTAGGTCTGAAGTGGGTCTCTTGTAGACAGCATATATATGGGTCTTGTTTTTGTATCCATTCAGCCAGTCTGTGTCTTTTGGTGGGAGCATTTAATCCATTTACATTCAAGGTAATTATCGATATGTATGTTCCTATTCCCATTTTCTTAAATGCTTTGGGTTTGTTATTGTAGGTGTTTTCCTTCTCTTGTGTTTCTTGCCTAGAAAAGTTCCTTTAGCATTTGTTGTAAAGCTGGTTTGGTGGTGCTGAACTCTCTCAGCTTTTGCTTGTCTGTAAAGATTTTAATTTCTCCATCACATCTGAATGAGATCCTTGCTGGGTAGAGTAATCTTGGTTGTAGGTTTTTCTCCTTCATCACTTTAAGTATATCCTGCCACTCCCTTCTGGCTTGCAGAGTTTCTGCTGAAAGATCAGATGTTAACCTTATGGGGATTCCCTTGTGTGTTATTTGTTGTTTTTCCCTTGCTGCTTTTAATATGTTTTCTTTATATTTAATTTTTGACAGTTTGATTAATATGTGTCTTGGCATGTTTCTCCTTGGATTTATCCCGTATGGGACTCTCTGTGCTTTTAGGACTTGATTAACTATTTCCTTTCCCATATTAGGGAAGTTTTCAACTATAATCTCTTCAAATATTTTCTCAGTCCCTTTCTTTTTCTCTTCTTCTTCTGGGACCCCTATAATTCGAATGTTGGTGCGTTTAATGTTGTCCCAGAGGTCTCTGAGACTGTCCTCAGTTCTTTTCATTCTTTTTTCTTTATTCTGCTCTGCAGTAGTTATTTCCACCATTTTATCTTCCAGGTCACTTATCCATTCTTCTGCCTCAGTTATTCTGCTATTGATCCCATCTAGAGTATTTTAAATTTCATTTATTGTGTTTTTCATCGTTGCTTGGTTCCTCTTTAGTTCTTCTACGTCCTTGTTAATTGTTTCTTGCATTTTGTCTATTCTATTTCCAAGGTTTTGGATCATCCTTGCTATCATTATTCTGAATTCTTTTTCGGGTAGACTACCTACTTCCTCTTCATTTGTTAGGTCTGGTGTGTTTTGACACTGCTCCTTCATCTGCTGTGTGTTTTTCTGTCGTCTCATTTTGCTTATCTTACTGTGTTTGGGGTCTCCTTTTCACAGGCTGCAGGTTCGTAGTTCCCGTTGTTTTTGGTATCTGTCCCCAGTGGCTAAGGTTGGTTCAGTGGGTTGTGTAGGCTTCCTGGTGGGGGGAACTAGTGCCTGTGTTCTGGTGGATGAGGCCGGATCTTGTCTTTCTGGTGGGCACGTCCACGTCTGGTGGTGTATTTTGGGGTGTCTGTGGCCTTATTATGATTTTAGGCAGCCTCTCTGCTAAGGGATGGGGCTGTGTTCCTGTCTTGCTAGTTGTTTGGCATAGGGTGTCCAGCACTGTAGCTTGCTGGTCATTGAGTGAAGCTGGGTCTTGATGTTGAGATGGAGATCTCTGAGAGATTTTTGCCGTTTGGTATTACGTGGAGCTGGGAGGTCTCTTGTGGACCAGTGTCCTGAAGTTGGCTCTCCCACCTCAGAGGCACGGCCCTGATGCCTGGCTGGAGCACCACGAGCCTTTCATCCACACGGCTCAGAGTAAAAGGGAGAAAAAATAGAAAGAAAGAGGCTATAATATAGTGAAGTAAAATAAAGCTATTATAAAGCAAAGCTATACAGACAAAATCTCACCCAGAAGCATATACACATACACTCACAAAAAAAGGAAAAGGGGAAAAAATAATATATCCTGCTCCCAAAGTCCACCTCCTGAATTTGGGATGATTCATTGTCTATTCAGGTATTCAACAGATGCAGGCACATCAAGTTGTTCGTGGAGTTTTAATCCGCTGCTCCTGAGGCTGCTGGGAGAGATTTCCCTTTCTCTTCTTTGTTCGCACAGATCCCGGGTTCAGCTTTGGATTTGGCCCCGCCTCTGCGTGTAGGTCGCCTGAGGGCGTGTGTTTCCCGCCCAGACAGAATGGGGTTAAAGGAGCAGCTGCTTCGGGGGCTCTGGCTCACTCAGGCGGGGGGAGGGAGCGGTACGGAGGAGGCGGGGCGAGCCTGCGGCGTCAGAGGCCGGCGAGACGTTGCACCAGCCTGAGGCGCGCCGTGCGTTCTCCCGGGGAAGTTGTCCCCGGATCACGGGACCCTGGCGGTGGCGGGCTGCACCGGCTCCCGGGAGGGGCGGTGTGGAGAGTGAGCTGTGCTCGCACAAAGGTTCTTGGTGGCGGCAGCAGCAGCCTTAGCGTCTCAGGCCCGTCTCTGGGGTCCGCGCTGATGGCTGCGGCTCGCGCCGTCTCTGGAGCTTCTTTAAGCGGCGCTCTGAATCCCCTCTCCTCGCGCACCAGGAAACAAAGAGGTAAGAAAAAGTCTCTTGCCTCCTCGGCAGCTGCAGACTTTTTCCCGGACTCCCTCCCAGCTAGCCGTGGCGCACTAGCCCCTTCAGGCCGTGTTCACGCCGCCAACCCCAGTCCTCTCCCTGCGATCCGACCGCAGCCCGAGCCTCAGCTCCCAGCCCCGCCCTCCCCGGCGGGTGAGCAGACAAGCCTCTCGGGCTGGTGAGTGCTGCTCGGCGCCGAGCCTCCGTGCGGGAGTCTCTCCGCTTTGCCCTCCGCACCCCTGTGGCTGCGCTCTCCTCCGTGGCTCCGAAGCTCCCCCCTCCGCCACCCGCAGTCTCCGCCCGCGAAGGGGCTTCCTAGTGTGTGGAAACCTTTCCTCCTTCACGGCTCCCTCCCACTGGCGCAGGTCCCGTCCCTATTCTTTTGTCTCTTTTTTTTCTTTTTTCTTTTGCCCTACCCAAGTACGTGGGGAGTTTCTTGCCTTTTGGGAGGTCTGACGTCTTCTGCCAGCGTTCAGTGGGTGTTCTGTAGGAGCAGTTCCACGTGTAGATGTATTTCTACTGTATCTGTGGGAAGGAAGGTGATCTCCGCGTCTTACTCTTCCGCCATCTTCTCCCTCGATCAGTAACTTGATTCTTTTGCTTATTAAATGCTGTTGGGCTGTGGCTAAGGAGGTGAGAGCCTGAATTTCGGCCCATTTGTCTGTTCTTTTCTTTTCTCCACCTCGCCAAAGTAGGTCATTATATCTGGGGAATAAAATCTTGGGCAGGTGGATAGGATCTTTTTCTCTTTCCATCCCAATAATTTATACTAGTCATGTGAACCTAAACCTGTATTACTAGTAGAAACATAATGGTTTATTGTTACGATTGTTACTGGGATTGGTGATGTGTTTTCACTGAGCTTTCAGCTCTTACTTAGCTCTCTGGCTCTCCCAGGAGCAGGGAGATGTTGCATGAGCTGGGTTCAGTCTGCAGGTCTGCTGTGTTTTAGTCACAGAATTCTGACATATATGAACGCCTTAAAACCAGATTTCCCCAAAAATTCAGATTTCTCCTGAGAGCTGACAAACTGGCCTGGCTCTGTGGGTTTCCGCAGGGAATGACATGACGGGCCGGGTAGAATGGTCATTGCTCCCTTTTAGTGTGGAGCTACGGGTCTCACTGACTGCTCTTGCTTTCCTGAGACCAAGGGCAAGTGTCACTTTGCATTTAATTCTACATCTTTACTTTGCATTTTAGAGTAAGAGTGAGGGTTTGGAGAAAAATGCACTGTTTATTGAATTAATATCTACCAAAAGTAGGAAAATAAAAGATGGACAGAGAGGGTCAATTGTTTCGCTCTTTCCCTCTCACTAATTGTACTACCTGCATATTTCAGTGGTGACCTCCACTGTACCTGAACATTATTTTGAATAAATATGCACTTGCGTATGTATGTGTGCTGTGGGTTTCATTAGCTAAATTCAGTGCAGTGGACATTGAATTAATGAGAGCTCGTGCACTCCGTTAAGACCTGAGGACACAGAAATGAATGAGACGTGATATTTTTATAAGGGAGTTCGTGGTCCAGGCAACGACAGTGGAAATCCTTAATAATTGTTTCCTCATTCATTTTTCATCCTTTAAAATGTACCTCTTTTTGTTGTGTGTTGCATGATAATCCCCTGAACTAGTGCTGAATTCCCCGTGTCATTAACTGTTAGTCCAAATATATACTAATCTTTAGATGATGGCTAAAATCTAAACTCACTTATTCAAAGGTACTCTTCATTTAAGTCTGCAAATAAATTTTCCAAAACTTATTGATAGTGTATGTGAAAAAAACCCGGTAGCTGATTTATTGAGGAGGTTAAGATTATTTCTATTGAGTAAAAAGTAATTCCTGGCAAGAATTATAAGATAATACCCAGAGAAAAGGAAAAACTCCATCAGAGAAAAAATTGATCAATTCATCTGTCATTACTTGAACATCAGTCAAATCCATGAATGGATTTATCATATTGTTTGGGAAAGAAAGTGAAAAAACTGTAAACATCTATAATTCCAGGCAGGCTTTACCGTCACTAACTTTCAACACTTTCATTATACACCCTGGGGATTCACAGAATGCTGGGTTTCTATTTCTTAATCCTTCCACCTGGAAGAGCTCACAGGAGAGAAATCAGTTCGTAAGACACAGTGGCAGTGGATTCAGCCGATGCTCTTACAATTAAAGCCCTAAGTGATTGCTCTGTTGAGAGCATGGTCATCTCGACACTGAGGTTGAGGGGGTTGAAGGTGAGGCTAGAGATGCTCCAAGATGAAGAAACATAGTGGGGATCAAGAGAAATCCCACAGCTTGGTTCTGAGACTAGCTGCTAGGTAACGACGGTGGAAGTTAGGCAAATTCTCAGGGAAGCCATCAGAAATTTGCCTTCCCTACAACACAGCTGTATTCTTGTTTCCTTTCTTCTCTTAAAACTATTCCTGTTTGTAATTTATCCCTCCCCCCTTCCGCTTTGGTAACCATTAAATTTGTTTCCTATGTCTGTGGGTCTATTTCTGTTTTGTATATAAGTTCATTAGTGATTAGGAGTTTGCGATTAACATATACACCTACTATACATAAAATAGATAACCAACAGGGACCTACTGTATAGCACAGGGAACTGTACTCGATATATTTTTTTTTTTAAACAAGAAGAAAGACTTTCTTTTTATTTATTTATTTATTTATTTATGGCTGTGTTGGGTCTTCGTTTCTGTGCGAGGGCTTTCTCTAGTTGCGGCGAGCGGGGGCCACTCTTCACCGCGGTGCGCGGGCCTCTCACTGTCGCGGCCTCTCTTGTTGCGGAGCACAGGCTCCAGACGCGCAGGCTCAGTAGTTGTGGCTCATGGGCCTAGTTGCTCCGCGGCATGTGGGCTCTTCCCAGACCAGGGCTCGAACCCGTGTCCCCTGCGTTGGCAGGCAGACCCTCAACCACTGCGCCACCAGGGAAGCCCTCTCTTAAACTTATCTCACTTCTCTGATTGTGTCAGTTAGGATGTTTTGGTGATGGGCAACAGACTCTGCTTCTAACTTAGGTCAAAAAAAAAAAAAGATTTAAGGTAGGTCATAGAATCAGTGGAAAGGAAGAGCCGGACTGGATAGCTAGCGAATAAGGATAAAATGTGAGCGTCTGCAAGGCGCTCCTTGGAGATATTCAAGGCCAATCGTTTTCTGAACTTGTGTCCATTCATTAAAATTTAAAACCTCTGGAGAGAGTGTGTGATTGAACTGGCTGAGAGCCAACCCCTCACCTTGGGTGTCAAGGGCGGGTCTCGTGGTGGGTGGCTCAGCATGAGTAGGGGTCCCACCAAAGCAATGGGAATGAGGAAAGCAGGGTGTTTGGTTAACAAAATAAAGGGGAAGGAATGCTGGATTGTAGGAAACAGAAGATAGTCACTACACTTTTGTACTCGATTACTTTTGACCTCTTATTATAGATATATTGGTAAGTCTTACCTTCAGCATTTTATTAATTTTTGGATCCTCTTCACACCCACCACATATTACTCACACACACACACACACACACTTATATTTGTTCAATAAATATAAACATACATAGGTAAGACTTCTCATTTTAAGACAAAAACTAAAAGACAGAATGTCTTAACGTACATAGTAAGTGTTAAATGAGTTCCTCACCTTCATGTACATTCATATTACTTCCTTCTTAGGGTACTTCCTTCTTTTTAAAATCTTTACCTTTATTATATTCATACTTTGTAGTTCCTGGTACTTTACCGTCTGTTCTCAAAACATTTCCTTCTGTAGAACTTACTCGAGTCCTTCCCTAGCGGACGCGTCTCCTCCTCCTTTTCCTGATGTCTGTGATGAATGAGAAAAAATTGGGAGAAGAGATTTATAATCTTTTGTTTAGATTGTGAATTTGGTTACTGGGGCCCTATGGACAACTTGTAGCTTATTCATTTGAAGATTTTCATTGCTCAGTGATTAAAAATGTTGCAAGCCTCTCCTGTTAGAAACTGAGGCACTCAAGTGGAGGACGGAGTCCCTGCGTGAGCGAGCTTGCAGTCTGCGGGAGCGCGGGCCGGGCAGGGGCTGCTGTGTGCCGCCCTGATGGGGCAGGCGCGAGGCACAGGGTAAACGGGCAGGCACGTCTATGCCTACTGGGGATGTGCAGCAAAGACAGTGTCCTGGAGCTGGAGGATCGAGTCCTGAAGGTCACAGAGGAATCCAGGGACAGAAAATTTCAGGAAGAAGATGCAGGAGCAAACGCATGGGGCACGCAGGACATGATATATTTAGGAAATTGCACGTATTCAAGTTTTGATTTTATTTTATTAATTCATATAGAACTTAGTGTATGCCAGGCCCTGTTCTAAGAGTTTTATACGTTTTAATTCATTTAAGGTCCTTTAATTATGATTAGAATTAGAGTTGGCAAATTAACAACCTGCAAGCCACATCCAGCTCATTATACATGTTGGTAAACACAGTTTTATCACAAACACTCGTGCTCATCTATTTATGTACCGTCTATAGCTGCTTTCATATACAGATGGGAATAGTGAGAACCTGCTAGAGAGATCGCGTAGCCCCCGAGGCCTCAGATATTTGCTATTGGGTCCTTTATTTTAAACGTTTGCCAGCGCCTAGTGTAACTTGAGAGGGGACACATAGGCTAGAGAGAAGGGGAGAGGTCACAGAGGATATTCGCTTAAGGAAGGAGATTCATTTATAACATAGCAGGGGTGTAACTGTACCCAAAACAGGCATAATTAGCAGCAGCCCTCAAAGACTGCTCAGGGAGAGCAGCTAAGGTACCTGCCAGACTACAGCAATATCTCGTGGTCTGTGGTCTACCCAGTTTTGCATCAAGTGGGAAACTTCATGAAAGCTGTGTGCTTGCACCTGTTCCTGAGGCTTTGGTTGTCTCCCGAGCTGCAGCAAAACATTTCAGTATTCACAGTCTAATAGTGTAATAGACAAAATAATGCCTGGATTGCAGATGAGCATCGTTCTAGTAAAAAGACAGATCTTAAGTATGTTTTTCAGCAACAATGATATTTAATATCTCATGCAAAGACCCTATTCATACCTAGAACCTCATACATAGGTCCTTACGTACATAAGAGCTCATTCACAGGTCCATACTAATTCCTTGATAAATTATGTGACTTCTTTGAACCCCATTTCCTTCACCTTGCATCAAATAATGTTTTGAGGATTCAATGAGGTAATAAATGTATAGCCCTTAGTATAGAGCTTGGCACATAATGGGAGCTCAGTAAATAAAGTTTATTATTATAGAAACCACAGAGCTTTAGAGACCTCCCTATATATCTCTTTAAAGCTGTTTTCTTGCAACCCATTTTTTGGGAAGAAAAGCTTACAGTTGGAAGTCAACAAGATCTACATCTCCTAAAACCTCAACTGAGTAAACAGCTGGAACACAGCTATGTACACACAATAACACAATAACACAATAAAAGCACAAACAGATAATGATTATTGGATTTTTTTTTTTTCAAAATAACCTGAGCACAAGGCAGAAATCATCTTTCCTGAGAAGAGGTCTGATTTCAGTGAAGTCTGGAAATATTATCAGAGGAAATCGATATAGTGTTTTGGTTTTCAATTTTCCAGACTCAATAAAGATGGAGAAGAATGGGAGTGTGTGTGTTAACTGTGATGCTGAGAAAGATGAGAAATGATGGAATTCAGTCACCATGAAACACTCCCCCTACTGGGAAAGCAAACCCATCCTCCATCTGAGTTCTGGATCCGCCCAGAAAGCGGCTCAGTTTCCAGGTCTCCGAGCTTACGTACTTCCTGCCCATCAGTCAGTGTTGTTAGAACAGCAGGGATTAGCCCTGGAGACCACAGCGTTAGAATCAGAGGAAGGGATGTTAAAGTTTCCACTCTTGATAATTAACAATCTAGAATATTAAACTGACAGAGAGAGGAAAAGAAGGAGGAGAGAGAGAAAAAGCAGGGCATGCAGTCATGGGCTCCTGGTACCCACAGGTCCTGACCCAAATGTTTCTGATAGGGACAGAGTAAAGGGACAAAGGAGGTGATTAGATAGTTAATCCCACTAGGGGATTGTAAGTAAAGAAAAATGCATGGGAGACCCCTGTAAGTTAATGATCACTCAAGAAAGCAGGTTTGCTTAACCACAAAACCAAGCAGGCTGGCTTGGCAACAAAACCATGCAACAGAAGCATGAAACATGCCCCCCAAACAATAAAACAATGGTGGCAAGAGACCCATGCCCTGCCCAGTGAGCTCAGTAAGTTAATGACCCCTAGGACGTGCTCCTCTGGGCACATTAAAAACAAAAGTATAAGGCAAGGGTGACATTATACTGAACCTGAGATGATTTACCATTTTTAGTATATGTTACCACCTTTTTTCTATTTCCATTGCGCCATGACATTCCCGGCTTGACCACGGAGGGACAAGAAAATTCTCCCACCCAGCCTGGGGGAGGAGCTGATGATGGAAGCATGACGTCTACTCAAGAATGAGGAAGAAAGTCATCTTCACCCCTTCCCTGCTTTTCCTTTGATTATAAAACTGTAGCCGGCTAAGTTCTTGGGGTGCGACACCTTCTCACCTGCCCCTTGTAAGCCTCACAAGCGTCCTATTCTAATAAATCACTTCTTATCTATCACCGCCTCTCACTGAATTCTTTCTGCGCTGAGACATAAGAACCGGAGTTCCTTGGAGCCCCTGAAACACCACCTAGCAGTTTCATTTCAGCAGAAGACTTTCCCATTGAACAGTCTGGGGAAGTCTTGGGAAAGGTTTTTCTCCTTGTTGAAACAAGCTCCTGGAGAATCCCAAGAGATCCACAGTTTACGTGCCCCACAGGCATGGAGTCCAGGAAATGGCCGTGTCATGTCTTTTTAACCGAGAAATATGAACTCAGAGGTTGATTCCTTGGAGTTTTCCTGCAGATTTGTTTCCCCCTTGAACAGTACCTGGTCGGATCTCTTTCTGTGGGTTCAAGAGCAGTCTGCAGTGGTGTTGTTCCCAGGTCTCTGAGCTGAAGTTCATGCAAGGGTTCCTGTCATTTATCTACGGGAGAAGCTGCCTGTACCTGCTGGTTATAAACGTGGGTGTCCTGCAGAAAACAGTATGGCAAGTCTCAGGATAGCTTTGCAGTTTATTTGTGGTGCCATTTGTTCATTCAATTTCCTCTGACGACCGAGGATGAGAGCAGTGGAGTTCCTGGGTGATGGGCAGGGTCTTTCAAAGCCCTCTCATTACTTCCTCTGTCGAATTTGCCACTATACAAACAGGAGGGTAATCCCCACGTGAGAAATACAAAGTCTAGACAAGACAGTTGACTTTTGACAGAGAAAAGCATCTAGCCATTCAGAAAATAGACAGTAGTAAGAACATACTGAACGAAGAATATCCATTTGAATGAAGCAACTGTATAAAATCCATCTGCAAATGTTCAAATAAACCTTAAAGCTCTAGTTTTTTCTTTTCCCCACCTTTACAGTTTTGCCAGGATTATGAGTTTGGCTGGTGAAAGGTGCCAGAAACTTCCTCAGCAACTTTGAATAAAATTGCTCTTTCAATATTGGCTTCATATTGTAGCCATTTTTCCTGCTCTGCTGTAGTGATAAAATCGAACAATCCTGGCTAATGAATTATGTTATCCATCATTATCAGAATGGAAGAGACTAGAATTCTTGCTTGAGGAATAACAAACAATTAATTGTTTACAATTAATTGTAAAGATGTAATCAATGGTTATTCTTATAAATGGTGAGACCATCAAAAAATTTATAAATGGTGAGAACATCAAAAAATTTCCAGGGTCTTTTGGTTTATATCCTGAATTTTATGATATTGTTCCAGATTGATAAGCATAATGAAATTTATAAATAATTATCAACTTGTACCAGTCCTTATGCTTGAACAAGAATGTTTCTTTAAACCTGAGAAGTATGAAATCATTGAAAGTATTTATTTTAATACATGTTATACCACAAATGATGAAGAATGAATTTCTCTCTTGATCTTTCAGGATTTTTTTTCCTTTTATCTTAATTTTGGTAAACAAAGAGTTTACTAAAACTTCAATATTTTGTGTGTATGTGTAACAAATGGAATTTTTTCTGTAACTGAGCTTTATTTCTACTTTAAGCCCCCACTCAGCTACAGTGACAATAATCTTATCAGCGGAGGCCGGCCCCCTTCTCAGGACTGTGTCTGGTTAGGGAATTTGTGAAGTGCCGGGGATGAGGAGAAGCGGGAGAGGTGAGGTCCTCGCATCCCTGGTACCCACACAGATTCTGAGATGCTGTTTGGCCACTCTGGGGTTTGGTTTTCAGTCTTTTGGTTTTGGAGCTGACAGGCCTGGCCCCTCTAATCATGGTGACTGCCTGGCTTGAGGGTCAGGATGCCTGTAGCTTCCTTGCTTCAGTGTGGCAGGAATCTCTGTGAGGCGGCCCTTCTGCCTGGACACAATTGAAACATCATCTCAGAACTTGTTAGAAACGCAAATTCTAGCTGCATCCCCCTGTCCCCGAGTAACCTCTGAAGTCAGAAACCCTGATTAAAAGAGTCAGCAGACTGCAAATTCTCCGGACTTCCACTCTCCAAGGCTCTGCCCAGGATGGAGCAGGGCCGGGCGTTACCAAAGAGTTTCTCCTCCCCCTGGAGTGGGAAGGGAGATTAGAGCCTTATTCTACTCCCTCCTCTCTCTCTTCTTTAAGACTGTCAATAGACTTTATTTTTTAGAGCAGATTAGCTCTGTAGAAAAACTACCCCTCTTCCCATCACTCAGTTTTCCCTATTATTATCTTCCTTTATTGTGGTATATTTGTTAGAACCAATAAACCAACATTTATGTGCTATTATTAACTGAAGTCCAAAATTCACATGGGGGCTCACTCTTTCTGTTGTACGGTTCTGTGGGTTTTGTCATGTATCCTTCCACACAGTATCAGACAGAACACAAAATTTAAGTTTAGGTAAATTAACATTTACAGACCACAGGGTTTCCTAGGGAAAATGAGTTAGGTAAGTAAAGTCCTTATTCATCATTAAAGGCCTTCAGAAACAAAAACCAGTATAGGAAATAAGGTAGTTTATGGATTTAGAATAGTTTACCCCCAAAAGAGACATGGTGAAAACACTCTGCATTTATAAAGTTCAAACTGACTAATTAAAAATAGGCTGGAAACAAATAACATGATTTAACTGATTAACCTAGACTAAAAATCAAGCAAAGTAATAGCCTCGGGTTCTCCAACTTGATTGAAGACTAAATTCTCAGCTAACTTAGCCTGCGAAGAAATCAGACCCTTTACAAAAGCAAGCATTTTGATGTTAATCCTGAAACATCATTTGCAAGAATTTCATATTAAATAATGTTTGTCAAGTCAGGCTAGGTGTTCCTTGGAATAGCTACAAACTACTTTCAACCCCTTAGCGTGTCCTGCGTGACACACAGCCTGTCTTCGAATCTAGGATACACGCATATGTTCTGTGACCTTACAAGCACCTCTGATTGCTTTTAAAGATGATAAATGATCTATATTATGTAATCAAGTGGATTCTGATTTTTCTGGCCACTTGTTCAAATTGTTTTGTTTGCAGGGGGAGAAGAAAAATGGTATCAGGGCGCCCTCTGCTGGTGAGCCCACATAAGAAATAAAAACGAGTCCAGATTTTGGAAGGATAAAATGACATATTTGGGGGGCTCTCCACCCTCCCCACCCAGTCCTGTTAAAGCATTACAGGATCGGGACTCAGAGGCATGAGGGCCTGCACTTTGGGTCTGAAGGGTAGAACACAGAACTGGGTGGGAGAACGCAGCTGTTAAATACAGTGAGGTTGATAGCTGGGTTGTTTTTCAGCTTTAGTGAGGCATAATAGACAATATTATAGTGTGTTTAAAGTATACAATGTGATTATTTAATATACTTATACACTGTGATTGGATTTCCACCAGCAAGTTATTACCATATATCCATCACCTCATATACTTACCTTTTTAATGTATTGGTGAGAACATTTAAGTTCTACTCTCAGCAAGTTTCAGTTATACAATGTGGTGTTATCAACTATAGTCACCGTGTTATACGTTAGATCCTCAGACCTTATTCATCTTATAACTGAAAGTTTGTGCCCTTTCACTAGCCTCTTCCTATTTCCCTCACCCCCAAGCCCCTGGCAACCACTATTTTACTCTTTGTTTCTATGAGTTCAACTTTTTTTTTTTTTTTTTTAAGATTCCACATGGAAGTGATACTGTACAGTATCAAACATTTTCTGTCTGGCTTATTTCACTTAGCATAATGCCCTCCAGTTGCATCCCCATTATCACAAAGGTTGACAGGATTTTTTTTTTCCTTTTTAAGGCTGAATAGTGTTCCATTGTATGTATATATCACATTTTCCTTATCCATTCATCTGTCAGTGGACACTTAGGTTGTTTACATACCTTGGATATTGTGAATAATGCTGAAATGAACATGGTAATACAGATATCTCTTTGAGATAATGATTTCATTTCCTTTGCATATAAATCCAGTAGTGGGGTTGCTGGATCATATGGTAGCTCTATTTTTAATTTCTTGAGGAACCACCATACTGCTTTCCATAGAGGCTCTGCAGTTTACATTCCCACCAATAGTGCCCAAGGGTTCTCTTTCTCCACATTCTCAACAGCATTTATCTCTTACCTCTTTGATAAAAGACATTCTAACAGGTATGAGGTGACGTCTCACTGTGGTTTTGACTTGCATTTCCGTGATGATTAGTGATGTTGAGCACTTTTTCATGTACCTGTTGGCCATTTGTATGTCCTCTTTGGAAAAATGTCTATTCAGGTCCTTTGCCCATTTTTTAATTGGATTGTTTGATTTTTTGCTATTGGGTAGTAGGGGTTCCTTATTTTTTGGATATTAACCCCTTATCAGATATGTGGTTTGCAAATATTTTCTCCATTCCACAGATTACTTTTTCATTTGTTGATTGCTTCTTTTGCTGTGCAGAAGCTTTTTCTTTTGATGTAGTTCCACATGTTTATTTTTGCCTTTGCTTTGCCTGTCAGATCCAGAAATTCACTGACACTCATTGAGTTTAATTGGCCCGTAGTTCAGCTTCCTCTCCTCCCATGGCTTTGTTTTCATAGGTTCCCTTGGGTTCCGAGGAGCTTGGTAGAAAGGAGGGGATGTGATTATGTAGCTGGTCATTTAGATGGTGTAGACGACAGCCCACCTCTGTTCTGACACACCCACCTGGGTTCTTGAAACACGTGTTATCTGTGTGTGAACTGCCTAGTTCTTGCCTCATAAAGCTTCCCGAGTCCTGATATCCTGGATCAGAGATGTTCTACCAGCACAGACGGACTTGGTAAAATTTCTAATTTCTTCTACATTACTTTTAAAGATCTGATTATTTGTATTTGGAAACAGTCTCCACCAAAATAGAATTAATGCCCAAACTGAAACAGATATGAGCTTAAATTGCAAGATACTTTGACCTTTGGCATACAAACCCTGGGGGCTCATTGTTTTCACTTTTTACCCCAATTTAAAGTTTTAACAGAAGGAGTTGCTTGTGTTCCTTCTGTTTTGTTGCTGTTGATTCACTAGAGGGGGGTAGAGGAAAAGGTTTCAAAGAGGCTGAGCCAGAAATCCCACAGAAAACCCAGTACCCATTTAAGTTAGCGTTCTGCAGCTCTCTAAAAAAAACTCGGGTCCAAATGTCAGATCCAATGGGGAAGCAAATTAAGGCACCGTGCCCTCACCTTGAGGATAAACTTATGATGCGTAATTCAGTCGGTGCATTCTTTGGCTAGGAGTTGATTACTGATTGGATTTGATGTCTTCTGTTTCTATGTCAATTAAAAGCATTCACAAATAACATATATATTTTTCTTCCGCTCTCTCTTCCCTTGATTTTCACTGGAAACAGCCTAATGAAATCATTTCCCTACTAGTCCTCCAAATTTCTCTTGCTTGTAGATGATGGCATTTTAAAAGCTGGCAAACCCTTACTAGCTTGGCCAAAACTGTCTACAGAAGAAACCAAAATTGGCCTTTGGAGAGAGAAGTCACGTGGGCTTCTTGTATGCTCTCCCTGGGGTCGTGAGGCAAACATACCTGGGGTGAACTTTAAATAGCCTCCGACAGGTAGGTTTAGAGACAATTGTGGGAAAGTGAACACAGTGCCTGCCCCCTGCCCCGCAGCTTTAAAAGGAGAAGGAAAGAATTGTGGCCTCTCCCTGGGGTGAGGGTCCCTGCCAGGAAGCTGAGTATTAAACACAAATTGCAGCGGTGGTGTCACCACCCTCCTCCTGTTAATTACAGAGCAACTGCACTTCATTGCATTCTGAATGGAATACTGTTCCTATTTCATTAAATATGTATGTTCCATAAAATATGGATTAGCCTGGGCTTTGCTGGTGATCAGTGCGTTGCAGACTTTCCAACCTGACCTAAATTATTCGTGTTGGTTTTATGACCTGGAAAGCAAATGTATGCATTCCAAAGACTCTTGCTAAGATGCTTTAAATTATTCCATTGTAATATGGAACAAATCCTTACATGTCATCGCTGAAAAAAAAGCAAACCCGTTACACTGCAGAAATGAGTTAGCCGTTAATTCAGGTAAGAGCCTGTGGCCCCATCACACAACTGCCCATCATTTATTCAATGTTGTCTTCTCCTCCTGGTTTGAATCCTGTTCTCTCAGGCACTGTGGCTTGTTGAAGGTTGGATGGCTTGATATATTGTTACCTTTCCTAAACAAATGAGCTGTGGTGTGTTTAAAATACAAGTAAACTAATTGGTTCTGTGCAGAAATGATACCTGGAAACTTGAAAACTTATGGCTTTCAGTGAGGAAAAAAAGGCATGCAAAGAGATAATAAATGATAATTCATATCGTCATAAACTGTTGTTAAATCTAGCACTGTGAGTTAATTTTAAAAACTAGTCAATGTAATCAGTATGTTATTTTTTTGCTCTCATAGGAGAAAATGTGTTTCCTTTGCTAGAAGCTTTCTAGTTTTACTGGCTATGTCTAGGTTTATCAAAATGTAAAACATATTGGAAAGAGCCCACTTTCTCCACCTCTTGATAAACTAAAATTAAAATGTAAAATGCTGCTGAAGATTAAAAACACCATCTGCTATATGGAATTGTACCAAATCAAAAGTCGTGCATCATTTCTTGGGGCACCGACTGAAAGGGATCCTAGGGCATAATTTTTATGGCTTTTAATAAACAAATGAATTTTCTATTCCTGAATAGCATACAGAGGGAGTTCGCTTTCATGTAGGGTACATATTCTCTACAGATGTATTTAGCTTATTCATATTTAAAGACATTCTTCTCTTTATAACTTCCTTTAATGTTTATGTGTAATTAACATTTACATAAAGCTTTGCATTTACAAGACAGTTTCAAAATACATGATCTATTTAATCTTCATAATAACTTTAGAGGTAGGAGTCATAGCCCTGTTTTACAGATGGGGGCGCAGTAACTTGGAGAGATTAAATCTCTTCCCCAAACTCGCGTGGAGTAAGGGGCAACGTGGGACACGAATCGCAAATTCAAGTCCCTGGTTTCAAGTCTTAACCACCCCAAGTGTCAGCTGACATTTAGACCCTTCCTGTCCGGAGCACCACGTGGTGACCTTGGCGTCTGCCCTTTGGCTCAAGGACTATTGGCAAATTTACAGGAAGCCCATGCATTCTTACTTTTTTCCTACTTCTACATCTAGATAAAATTACCTACTTGCTATTGAGGTGAAATATAGAATTAGTACAATATTTCCATTTTGAAATCTTAACCAGCTAGGTCCACGCCTGGCCCACACTCAGCTCCGGTGGCTTTTAGAGCTCACTAATGTCGCTGTGTGCTCACTGGGCTCCTTCGCTAGAAGATAAACTCCTTGAGGGACACTCTTTGCTGTCACAACCTTTCCCAGGCTTAGCCTAGGGGCTTCGTATACAGTTGATGGTCAAAAAATGTTGCTCAATGATAATGCTTAAAGGGCGAAGGTAAAGATCATCTTCCCTGGATGCTAAATTCTATCTCAGTGAGTCTAAAATTTTATAGCAAATTACAAGAAATTTGAAATTAATGAAACTATATCATGGAACATAGATTCCTTTTACTGTATCTCACATTTATTATACAATTTATATGCTGATGAAATTACAGCTGAAGACAGTTTTGAAGATCTGTTTTGCTTATCTTTTCCCCTGGGATCATTAGAATTTGGGATGTCTGTGTTTCCCTGAGGTTCTGCTAAGCAATGATCACTAACCAACACACCTGCTGATGACATCAGAGCCCACGCTCAGCATACCTCAAGGCATTTTCTGAGAGTGAACTCTCTGGAGGTTACCTTTGCAAAGCTTGGATAGGAGATCTCAATTTAAAATGTATTCTGTGTCCAAGAAAACTGGTATCTAGGTTTGAATTGTTACATAGCAGTAATTGATGATTTGAACACTTCATGTAAAATGTTTTCTATAATTATTAACCTGAAAAACGGCTGTCTTCTCCAGTAGTTTTCATCAACTATTTCTTCTGTCTCCTAAATCCCTAATCTCTGTTTTTCTGCTATGAGTTCACAAATCTGTGGCCCGTTCTAAAAATTCTTCCCTCGGTCCTATTGCCACCTCAAGCAACTGTTCTGATTCCACCATTTCTACACTCTAAACTTTCTGTAGGAATAACTATTCTTCTTGGTTACTTACTCCACAGCCAAATCCCTTCATCCTGACATGCTTGCCTCCCGCTCATGTGGAAAGAATTTTAATAAGGTAGCTAATGTCTTTGGATCACCCAATCTAATCAGCAATTTGACTTTTTACCTTACATTTCTATTAAATTTTAATAATGACATTTTATGTATTTATATACACATAGAAAGTATAGGAAGTACACAAAAATAATATAACACTTCTGCCAAAGTACTATGTAGATTTTGTCTTATGTTAATACTTTCTCATATGTTCTTCAATAGTCCCCCTTTAAGAGATAAAATAGTCCAGTACATTTAAATACTCACCTCATCTTTTCAGTACTTCTCTGTCCACTTTTCTGCAGAACTGACCCTGTGGACAATCCTTTCTTTCTAATGTCTTCCTGCCGGTACTGGTCCTGCCTGGATACTCCCCCTAACACTGCGTCTGTTAACTTTCATCGGTGCTCCCCACTCTTCCTTCTCTACCTGCCCCGTACTTGTTGGAATTCCCACGTCTTGCATCTTGGTTCTGCCTTGTGTCCCCAAATCTATGTTTCCAGCCGTGACTCTTTTGTGTTCCTGGGAACACAAGACATGGATTTCTGGGTGTGGTGCACTCCCACCCCTGCTGGTCCTTCATGTGTCCACAAGCTCCCTCCCATGACGCAGCCCCATGTGTCCTCCCAGCCCCATCCCTTCTCATCTGTTATGATCACCAAACATGGTAAGCAACCTTAGGAAGTTTCCCTAAATTCGGTCTCCTACCCATTGTGACTAGCACTGCATCGATGCTCTTCCTTATCACGTTATCTCAGCTTCTCACCCCAACCTCCACCTTCTAAATGGCTCACCTCACTAGACGTTTATACTCCATGCCATCAATTAGCTTACACGCTGTCAGAGTTTGCTTCTAAAAAAGTGTCTGGTCATGCACTGCCAACGCTTAAAAATTTCCACTGACCTCTGGCCCTATGAGGGAAGAAAAGGCGTGGGTTTATTTTTGTGCCACGTGACGCCCTTGGCACCTACCTGTTCCTTGTCTGCCTCACTGCTTCAGGCCTGTGCAGCCCTGCCTCGCGCACCTGGTCTCTATGTGCCGGGGGTGTGCTCTTCCCCACATGCAAGCAGAGCACTGGGTCCAGATGGCAGACGAGACCGATGTGCGACGCTGCCTCTACCTTCATTCTAAACACAGGCAGCAACTAAGTCATAGCAATAGCAAAAATAATACAAAATAAAAGAAAATGCATAGCTGAGCTTAAAGGTAAGAAAGGGAAACCTCTAGGTGCCTGAGAAGGAGTGGGCCGTCCATTAACCCCAAAGGACTGGAATTTGGTCTACATCTCCAGGTAGGGTTTTCACGTCCGTTCTACAGAGGCATTAGGGCTGCATTCCCTGTGCTCTGTGTGAAGTAGAACCAGGGTCCTTGAATAAGGGAGCTGAAAAGAGGTATTTATAAATGAACGGAAACGAAAATAAGATTGTGTTCACCACCCCAGAGATGTCCCGTACGGCACGCCACCTGCCTTGGACCACGGGCGTGGAAAGAGTCTCCAGCAGCAAGAACGCAAGCTACCCAAATGTGTGCTCTGCCTAAGTTTGGGATCCAATCTTGAATTTTTTACATGGTGAGAAAATCATGAGCTGAGAAATCAGCCATAAATACTTGATTTGTGAAACTGGTGCCACTCATAGTGCCTGGCGAGAGGCAAAACTGCCCCACACTGATGGCTCCATCACCAGCCCCTAGCAAAACTCCTGCAGAAAATGAGGCGCCTTGGGCATAAGTTCGGAGTCCAAAGTAAGAGCAAAAATTAGACACAGAGAATTCACAGACGATGAGCTGTAAGTTCAGAGTAATCTGAAAACAATTTTCAAGAAGTGTGCTTCAATTATTCAGAATGCACGAGGTAGGACTTGAATCCGCAAATAAACTACGAAACATTAGGAAAGAAATGTTGCAGCTAGATTCAGAAGGGAACTTAAATATGTGAGGACCCCCTTTCTGGCTCTGGGGGTGGGGTGTCCCTTGAGAGAAGGGAGACGGTAAGTATCCACACAGACCTGGGGGAAAAAGCGGTCAGTTTTTCTCAGGAAGGAAAAGGGCCGAGCAGAGGGGCCCCCGCTCAGCCCTGGCTGCACCTCTGTCACCTGTACCTGCCCCCGAACCCAACTGCTGCAGCCCTGCTTGGAATCACACTGCTCCTCCCAGGAAGTCAAAACAGCAGCGTGGACAGCCCTACTGGGGGTCGCCTGGGAGCCCCCGGTTCTCCCCCCACCCCGGGGTGAAGGCCCCCACGGGAGACACTGAGCCAAGTCGGGAGACACGCTGGATCGTCACACGGAGAGGGTGAGTGGCAGCGTCTGGTGGACAGAGGCCAGGGATGCCCTCCAGGGACCACTCAGACCCTACAACAGGGATGCTGTGATCCGCGTGTCAGTCGGGCTGAGGTGGAGAAGCCCTGCTGTGGACGAAGCGAGACCTTAAATATCAATCATCAACGTCACGCTGGCTTGGTGCCCTGTACTGACCGATGGGCCGGAGGTGAAGGGGCTGGATTACGGGGGTGGGGGGAGGGGGGCAGAGGTACTGTGAACACATTTCTATCTTACTGTGTGGAGAAGTGAAGGATTCTGCCCCAATTTAAGAAAACTCCAATGGCTAAAACTAAAACTCTTAGTTTTAGAAGATCAAATTATATGGAGATCAGAAAAATAGAATATAAAATAATGTAATATTTTTACAATAATGGAATAATATATAAATACTATAAAAATCGTGAGAAGGTGTGGGGAGGGAGGTGGTCGAGGTGAGCTGAGCTACTTAATCTATAGCACAGGTGTTAATTCGAATTTGATGTATCAGGAAACAGAAACATGTTCCACGGCTGTATAGTGTTCATCAGCAGATGTGCTGAACACAGAATTTATTGAAATACTGGGGCTGTTTGAATTTCTTAACGATGTGAACACACTGTTTCTAAATTTAAAATAACACAATTTTAAAACCAAGCGTTAGCAAGAGTGGGATTGTGAATATGAAAGGAACCATCTTTCTGGAGGGCATTTTGGCAAATATGTATCAAAAGCCGTACAACATTTCAGATCCTCCTACCCAGTAATTCTGCTTTGAAGTATTTATCCTAAGGAAATAATTAGAGATGCAAAGATAGATTTATATGCAAGAATATTAATTGAGGTTATTTTTTATATAGAATTGTTAAAATTGTAATATTTGAAGTACCAGAGTAGAAATCTACCAAATGAAATATGGAACATCCAGACAAAGGAATACAAGGTTCTAGTAAAATTGATGCTGTTAAATATTATCCAGAGACACATACAAAAATGAGCATAATATAATGATACATGTCTGGGGGGGGGCGTATTTCAAGAGTGTGCTCCCAATTATATTAAATATATACTATTATCAGAGGGGCACCTCTGCACCTTTTCACACCCAACTTACTTTGTCCTAAGGGCAGAATGGGCTTAACGATCAGATTATCTGATATAAATTTTGCTCAGGAAGAATTAACATAAACACTACGTTGATTCTCCCAAAGGCCTTCACAGAATAATGTTAAATAAAGAAAACGTACAGGGGCTTCCCTTCCCTGGTGGGGCAGTGGTTGAGAATCTGCCTGCCAATGCAGGGGACACGGGTTCGAGCCCTGGTCCGGGAAGATCCCACGTGCTGCGGAGCAACTAAGCCCGTGCGCCACAACTAATGAGCCTGCGCGTCTGGAGCCTGTGCTCCGCAACAAGAGAGGCCGCGATGGTGAGAGGCCCGCGCACCGCGATGAAGAGTGGCCCCCGCTTGCCACAACTGCAGAAAGCCCTCGCGCAGAAACGAAGACCCAACACAGCCATAAATAAAAAAATAAATAAATAAAATTAAAAAAAAAATTCATTTTGGAGAATGTTTTATTGTATTGGAGCTGTTTTTCTCCTTCAACTGTATAGAAATCAAGGTGCTCATTCATTCTCATTCAATGCAATACTTCAGTTTGTGGTGAGTCATTATATCTCTGTAATATCCCCCAAATATACCTTAACTGAGAAAACAAAGGTAATGTAAGCAAATTTTCTCTCTCAGTTAATCCAGGTCTTCTCTCTCGCACAGCAGTAAGAGAGTGATGCAATTTTCAATCAACTCAGGCAGAAAAATGGGTAAAGGCACTTTTGATCAGAAGCGTCTCTCCCCTTGATACTCTATGACAAGAATGATGAAATAAGCCAGGGAAACCTCTAGAAATACCATGTCAAAAATTGGCTTCCAGCATTATTTTCAGGAAACAATGAAGATCCCCTCCACTTCAGAGCTCTTCCCTTTATTCGGCACTTGCTCGGGTGCAGAACAGACCCTGACTGAGTCAACGCAAGCCTGGCAACCGTGTTCACTTCGTCCAGTCAGGGTCAGCATTGACATTGTGCACCAATAAATGAGCCATCTTAGCCTGAATTCTGAGCCCTCTGTCGGGTATAAGCGTGTGGGGTTAACCAATGAG
Source organism: Eschrichtius robustus (assembly GCF_028021215.1). Lineage (NCBI taxonomy): Eukaryota > Metazoa > Chordata > Mammalia > Artiodactyla > Eschrichtiidae > Eschrichtius > Eschrichtius robustus. Next base: position 94,965,580 of record NC_090838.1, on the reverse strand, counting down.
AAAAGATATGAATGGACCAGTTCAAAATATTACAGAGCTATCAACTCTGGTATTTATCTAGTTTTGACAATCCCAGAGGATAATGTCCTGATGTCTGTTGGTGTGAGTTTTACTTTTCACACTTTTAATCAAAGAGATTTTGGTCCCCTGGAAACTTTGTCTTCTGGCTGAAAACCACCAGAATTTTCTAATATTTCCTAGAAAAAGTCATGTGGCCCAGTTTCCATCTTCCCTGTGCATGCGCCCAGGGAGGCTAAGGGTTTTGAAATCACCGAGCGTTTCAGGCACAGGAGTGTAAATGGGGGTGCCCAGGAATGTGTAAGAATTAGGCCTACTGGGTTTTTCTTGATTGGGCTGAGCTACAATCCGAATCTGATTTTAAAATGAAGTTAGTCCTTTAAGAACCTAATGATCTTCCTTTTCATGTCTGAATAATGCAGCTTGAGGGTTGGCTCCCTGGTGTGACAGGAAAGTAAGGACAGGCTTGTACTGATTCCCAGCGTGGTTCTACTTGATTTTTACTTCATGCCACATCATTCCTGTTGCTGACGGAACTCTATTTCTCTCTGTCTCTCTGTTCAGTTTTAACTACACTGCATATGATAATGCTAATTAACAAGCACCCATTTCAAAACAATCTGGGACATAATATTTGCGAATCAATAAAAATTAAGCCAAACGGGGAATTCCCTGGCAGGTTAGTGGTTAGGGCTCTGCGCTTTCACTGACGAGGGCCTGGGCTCGATCCCTGGTCGGGGAACTAAGATCCCACAAGCCACACAGCACAGCCAAAAAAATAAATAAAATAAAATGCACATCTTTATGTAAAAAAAAATTAAGCCAAACGGGACTCAGTGCCCAGAAAAATCAGGTACAATCACTTGTAAACAACTGAGGATATATATAAATATATATATATATATATATATATATACACACATACTATAAATTAAGAAAAATATAATATATAAATTCAGAAAAATATAAATTAATAAAAATATAAAACAGTTCAATTAATATGTGGAATATTGTGTAATTAAAAACAATTAAAATGTCCCTTGGCCATATGGAGTCTTGGGCCTTTATGACAATGTCAGGGGCAGGGTGTGTAGACAGTCCCTAGTGTGGGTCTGGCTGTGGCAGCTTTCAGCCTTGGATGTCCTGATGGGGGGATAACAGTAGTGGTGATGACAGTAGTGACGATCGTTCCCGTTGAATTTTCTCTTCACTCGTCACATCCCAAGTCATCCCTTCATCACTTTTGTTCCTACCATGAGCCGTCCTGTGTGCTTCAGTGGACTGCTTCCCTGTCCAGTGACCCTAAATGAATCAGCCAAACTTTTAGGATAATGTCAACCTTTTTAAGGCTTTTTGCAAATATAAGTTACTTGGGAGTGTATTTTTCCCCAGCTGGTTATGAGAGTAAAAAACTTAAATGTATCAGAGCATCAGGTCATTTGAACATGAATACTTAAGTGTTTAAAAGCCAGAGAAATGCCGATGAGAGTAGATATGATCTAAATCTTTTTCTGGACACTGAGTACCTTTTACGCTTCAGCTGGGCATCCAGAATTGCTGATAACTTAGCAGCCACAGCTAATGGTGTTTGAACCAGTGTGTGAGGTGGCTCAGAGGTACGAGGGAGCTGATTGGGAGCTGCCTTCTGCTTCACGACTTAAGCAGCAGAGTAAAGGGCAGGTAGACGCTTTGTTGGGAATAATGTAGGCTACTAATCTGCAAGGAAAATACTACGAAAAATAATAGAAACAAATGAGAAATTTACTTTAATTGAGAGCTAATGAGCTCAGGAGACTAGAAAACCTTTTCTAAATAGTAATTAAACAATGTAACTGGGCAGATTTTGCCTTTTGTAGGATTTGACTTAGAAATGAGGAGACAGAGGCCAGTAAGACATCATCAAAATTTGCCTTGATCCCTACCATGAATGGGAGAGTGCAAAGGGAAAACGCTTACGCTGACACAGTGAGACCCTGCGTTAACGCTTGCCTTTCAGATCCCTGGTTTCTCCCACTAGGTACGGTAACTGTCGTTACTGAAGGAAACATCTCAAAGCATCTTTAGTTGCAACAAGCAGTAAACATTTACAGAGTTGGCTACTTGTAAAATGTGTTTTATATTGAAGAAGCAGTACGATATAATTCAGAAATAATCATTGCAAGCAAGACACCTTGATTAACCAATAAAGAATAAATAATCCAATTTTAATTGAGTATGTAGTATGTCCATGTACTGCCCCACGAAACTGAAGATACAGTTTTCTTGAGACAGAAGTCATCCCTGCCTTCCAATTGTTAACGGTCCGGCAGGAAGGACACACATGGGACAAATAATTACAAGTGTGATGAGTCTTAACAAAATAGGGGGACAGTGTGGGTAAAAGAGCTTAGAGCAGGGGAACGTAACTCTCACCAAGGGCACAGGGAAGGTTCTATTGAGGGAATAACATTTAGGTAGAGACCTACAGGTGAGTAAATATTATCTGGTCAAAGACGTAAGGAGAGTAATCCAGGCCGAGAAAACAACACATGAAAGGCGTTTTGGAATGAGAGTGCATTTGAGGCATAGAAAATAAATACTCCTCATGGCCAGACATAGAGAATTCAGGAAAGTGTTGAGTAAAATGAGGTTGGAGAAGTTAGCCATGGATTTGGAATTTTAGCAGATTAACAGGTAACCACTGAAGGATTTTAAGCAAGGTTAGCATTAAACACGGTTAGGTTAGCTTTTTATTTTTATTTTTTAAAAATAAATTAAATTTATTTATTTTAAAAATTTTATTGGAGTATAGTTGACTTACAATGTTGTGTTAGTTCCAGGTGTTCAGCAAAGTGAATGAGTTATACATGTACATATATCCCCTCTTTTTTAGATTCTTTTCCCCTATAGGTCATTAGAGAGTACTGAGTAGAGTTCCCTGTGCTATGTGGTAGGTCCTTAGTAGTTACCGATTTTATATACAATAGTGTGTATATGTCAATCCCAATCTCCCAATTTATCCCTCCTACCCCCTAACCCCCTGGTAACCTAAGTTTGTTTTCTACATCTGTGTAGCTTAGTTTTTAAAAAGAACCTAGTTTTATCCTAGCCGTGCAACAAGGAACCTCTCTGTACTTCAGTGCGGTCCATCGGGGCAAAGAGGCTGGACATGCTGTTTGCAGACCCCTGCTGCTCTTGAGTCAAGTGCAAATAAGGCAGACACAGAGGAACAAAATTGCTAACAGGGAGGCGTGAATGTCCCGTCTTGACTAACCGGCCATTCGTGCGTGCATGTGCCTGCGTGTGCACGTGTGTGTGTTTGTGTGTGTTTTCTACTGGGGGTGGTGAAGGTTACTTATTATTCTGGTGCATGACTGAGTGAAAAGTGTCTGCTATTTTCTTCAATCAGCCCAGGCACAGGTGCCATATAATTGCTGAAATTATTTACATCTTGGCTTTTAGTGACACATTGAAAAATACTCATCCCATTTCCTGACTTAGGCAGACAACTTACTTTTGCAAGTGTGGGCCAGTGTCATGGTTATTCCCAAGCTCCCGTTTATTTAAAGCACATCACCCCGGTTTTTATGCTTCCCCCACAGGAGAGAAAAGAGAATTCTGGTTCTTTGAAGACTGACTCCACAGAACACCAAAACAAGATGAATGATTAAAAAAAAATGCATAATAAGAGAGCCACTTCATTTTATCAACAAGGCAAGAAATAAAATAAGCTGATTTTCAAGTTGTATGCCTTGTGCTACTTTGTCCTAAAAGTTCTTACATTTATCAGTCCTTAGGGTAGGTTAAGGTTTTTATTATGATTATTTTTATTTTTGGCTATGTTGGGTCTTTGTTGCTGTGTGCGGGTTTTCTCTAGTTGTGGCGAGCAGGGGCTACTCTTTGTTGTGGTGCACGGGCTTCTCACTGCGGTGGTTTCTCTTCTGGTGGAGCACGGTCTTGAGGTGTGTGGGCTCAGTAGTTGTGGCACGCGGGCTCAGTAGTTGTGGCTCACAGGCTCTAGAGTGCGGGCTCAGTAGTTGTGGTGCACCGGCTTAGTTGCTCTGCGGCCTGTGGGATCTTCCCGGACCAGGGATCAAACCTGTGTCCAGGGACCGAGCCTGTGTCCCCTTCATTGGCAGGTGGATTCTTAACCACTGCACCACCAGGGAAGCCCTATTATGATTATTTTCAAGGTCTCTTATCTAAAACCGAGCATGGATAGTGAAGTAGATTTTATGTTGGATGTGAACAGCATATAAGATGAAGATATAATGTTCCTTCCCAATAGTCATTGGGGAATGTACCCATTGGCATCTGGTCACCTACATTTTCTAGTCAAAAAGTGGGTCGTGAGATGGCACAGTGGCAGACTTCAGGCTGTAGAGACTTCCCGCTGGCCTGGAAGCAGCTATGATACCTGAGGACTTGAGAGTGTGTAATTCAGGCTTAATTCCAAATTTAAATAAATTTAAAGAAGAGTACAGATTGGTATTAGTAGTGGCTATTACCTTTCCAACTTTCAGAAGATGGTGGTGTTGATATTAAACTTTTAATCTTTAAGAACGGTTTGGAGAAGAAAATGCAAATGCAAATGCATTTAAGAATTTGATTTTAAAAATTATATATCTTCTCTATATGTAACAGCACTTATTTATGTTATTTTTATAAAATACATCTTGTTATTATTGTAGTGAGGCTTCTGCCCTGAATCCTATTCACAGAGTTTGTTATCATAGAATAATAGGAATATCATATGATCATATGAGTTATAGAATCATAGGAATATCATAGAATCACTGATTAGTTGCATCATATGGGGTTATACTTTGCTTATGCAACATTTGTTTTTTTCATTATGCTAATAGCATATGTATTCTACCCACATTTCAAATTAGGACCTTTAATTGGAATTTACCGTGTTTGTTTTATTTTATTTTATTTATTTTTATTTACTTCATAACATCTTTATTGGGGTATAATTGCTTTACAATGGTGTGTTAGTTCCTGCTGTATAACAAAGTGAATCAGCTATATGTATACATATATCCCCATATCTCCTCCCTCTTGCGTCTTTCTCCCACCCTCCCTATCCCATCCCTCTAGGTGGTCACAAAGCACCGAGCTGATCTCCCTGTGCTGTGTGGCAATTTCCCGCTAGCTATCTAGTTTACATTTGGTAGTGTATATATGTCCATGCCACTCTCTCACTTCGTCCCAGCTTACCCTTCCCCCTCCCCGTGTCCTCAAGTCCATTCTCTACATCTGCATCTTTATTTCTGTCCTGCCCCTAGGTTGCCGTGTTTGTTTTAAATGAAAATTGGACCTGTTGAATTGAGGCTAGAGACGCAGGGTAGGGCTTGACCACAGGGAGTGATGGAGCTTGTGGCACCGTCACTGAGTAGCTCCTGCTGCCTGAGATCAGATGGGGACAGGACTTCTGAGACTGGAGCTGAGAATGCCCCAACCGATAGCACTCCAGGGAGAAGTGGAAATCAATAACCAGGAAGATGATAAAACTAATGTAGCAACCCAATGACCTCTTCAGAGGCTGCTTGCATTGGGCAGGGCAGGATGAAATGTTAGGGTATCCGAGTAGGCTGGAGTGTCAGGGACGGAGCTTGACTCTTCCTGCAGACACTACAGGGCAAGTCTGCATACTTATCCCCACATGCAGAGGTAAGCACTGGCCCAGATTCCGGACACAGACAACTGCAGAGTAAGTGCAGACACTTGTGGCCAGTGAGGGTGTGGGTAGCTTTGTGGATTGGGGCTGTGTGGATATTTAGAGAGACTTAAAGTATTGTAGAATTTGTGGTCCTTGGTAGTGCCAGCTATTCTGCATCCATTCTGGAGCTGTAGGGACCCCACTCCCGCCCTCCAACATTGCCAACATCACCACGAACAAAGAGACTTAATAATCATTTGCACCAAGCTATTCAAAGGCTCTTTTGAACAAGCAGAGATCTAAGGACACTTTGAGTTTTGACCTTCCTTGTATCCAGAGGGTTGCTCCTTTGTGCTTTCTCCAAGAACAACTCAGAAAAGAAACACTGCTCCTGGCCTTTGGCTGCTCTTGGCAACGAGAATCAGGAGAAGCATCTAAATTTCCTGGGATCTGAAAACCGGAAGGTTGTCAGAACAAGCTCCCGGGCAAGTAGGTGTCTACATAACTCAAAGTGTCACATTGTATAATGTAGGGAAATATAGCCCACACTGATCAGATTTGGGAGAATTCCCAGTGACACAAACTCTAAGAATCCCTGAAGATATCTTGGCAAGATAGTCACTAACAACATGGAGTGAAAGAGCACAAAAAGGAAAGAAAAGGAATAAATATCAAAGGATTATTTTAAGTCAAAACAAACAAACAAACATTGCAAGATTCTCTCCTTGGGCAGGTACAAAAATCATGTTTCCATGATGACTTAAATGGAGTGTTTGAGACTCTTTGTTTAAGTGTTGATAAAAGAGATTAGATATATTCAGCTCTAGCATTTACCCATTTGTGACACTGAAGCTAGATTTCCCAGCTGGCAAATATCTATTTTCAGAACATGAGAGCTAACAAAATGTGAACATAAAATATTGGACTGAACCTTTGCAGATATCTGAGTAATTTAAGATTGAGGCCAAAAATTGACTTCGTCGCAGCAAAGCAAGGTACAGCTTGGAGAGAAAATAGAATACCAGACATAACAGGTATTTAATCTCATCCAAAAGAACATAGGTTTTCACATTACTCCTGAATAGTCTCCTATGGATATTCATTACAAAGAAAAAGAAACCTCTCATCCAGATAATTGTTTTAAAGCACAAAGTCAAGTTTTTTATAGAACGACATATGGTAAAGTGAATGTAGTGTTTCTAAGAGGAAATCTCCTCCTAGTATTTCTCAGGAAATTCATGTTTTTGTCAGAATCCCAAGTTCTGGGGGAAAAAATTCAAGAAATTGGGGAAGTGGGAGAGAGTAGTATAACTCTTCTATGAGAATTAAAAGTTAACCATCAACACAGGGGCTAATTAATTAGTTGGTCTAAAGAATCCACTGACACAAAGTCAGCAGCTGAGGTGGGGTTGAAGGTTAAGGTCCATATTTCAGGAACAGGGGCAAACACACTCTGATCTGTGCGGATTGCTTGTGAGTGTTGACACGTGCAAAGCCCGGTCTGCCGCTAGTGGCAACTCGTTCTTACAAACAAAACAAGTAGTAATAAGTTTATATGCAGAGTATGTTTTATACTATGAGTGATATTCCAAGAATTGAGTATCGAAAGCAAAATGAGTCCTTAAATTGGCATTTTCAGCTCCTGAATCTGTACTGCTAACTTTGCTAGGGGACCAGATGTTGTATTATTCAAATGCAACCCAAGTTTACTGGTATCTTCCAGCGCTAGACTATCTGGAAAGGCTTTTGTTCTTTAACAGAAGAAATGCAAAGAGAAGGTGGGACTGATGAGGAATACCGCAACGTGACAACAGAAACTGATCTAAAATCTGAATTAGCAGCGCAATGTCAATTCCAATGGCAAACCCAAATGAGGGCAAGTAGACAAAAATATCTTCATCTTTAAAAAGAAATAAATAAAACAAAAGAAAAGCTTTTTCTTTCTTCTGGAATATTTGTCATGCAACAAGGTCAAAGCTACAGAACAATTAGTTTTTTTTTTTTTTGTCTGTTTTAAGAATAACTTTAAAATAGTGAATATTTGTGGTATTATCTTTTAATTTTAAATGATTTTTATTAACATTCATTTTATGTTAATATTCTTTTCCTTTAATGTTTCATATTATCAAGTGTCCAAATCAGATAGAGATTTTTTACATATTACTGAAATATATAATTTTGTCATATTATATTATATTTTATATATTATTTGTTATATCTTTTTAATTGAAAACCTCTAAAACTTTTACTTCCTTAGTTAAATTTATTCCTAGGTATTTTATTCTTTTGGATGCAATTGTAAATGGGATTGTTTCCTTCATTTCTCTTTTACCGTAGTTTGTTGTTAGTGTAGAGAAATGCAAGATTTCTGTATATTAATTTTTCACCTTTGAGTGTAACGTCGGCTGTAGGTTTGTCATATGTGGCCTTTATAATGTTGAAGTATGTTCCCTCTATATATTGTACCTCCTTTGTTGAGAGTTTTTATCATAAGTGGATGTTGGGCTTTTTCAAATGCTTTTTTGAGATGAGCATATAATTTTTATCTTTCATTTTGTTAATGTGGTGACATATATTGATTGCTTTGCAGATACTGAACCATTCTTGAACCTGGGATAAATCTCACTTGATCATGGTATACGATTCTTTTAATGTATTGTTGATTTCAGTTGTTTTTTTTTTAATTTTTGAATTTATGTTTACTGAGGATATTGATCTCTAATTTTCTTTTTCGTAGTGTCTTTATCTGGTTTTGGTATCAAGATAATACTGGCCTCATAGACCAAATCTGAATGATCATTCCTCTTCGATCTTTTGAAATAATTTGAGGAGACCAGGTATTAGCTCTTCTTTGAAGATTTGATAGATTCACCTGTGAAGCTGTCTGGTCCTGGACTTTTTTTTTTTGCTGGGGGTTTTTTGATTCCTGATTCAATTTCAATACTAGTAATTGGTCTGTTCTGATTTTGTTTCTTCCTGATTCAGACTTGGGAGATTGTACATTTCTAGGAATTTATCCATTTCTTCTAGGTTGTCCAATTTATGGGTGTATAATTGTTATCAGTGATCTCTTATGATCCTTTGTATTTCTGTGGTGTTGCTTGTAACTTCTCCTCTTTCATTTCTGATTATATTTATTTGAGTGCTGTCTCCTTTTTTCTTAATGAATCTGGCTAAAGACTTATCAATTTTATTTATCTTTTTAAAGAACCAGCTCTTAGTTTCATTGATTTTTTCTATTGCTTTTTAGATCTGTATTTCATTTATTTTTGCTCTTATCTTCATAATTTCCTACCTTCTACTAAGTTTGGGCTTTTTTTCTAGTTCCTTTAGGTGTAAGGTTAGATTGCTTATTTGAAATTTTTCTTGTTTCCTGAGGTAGGCTTGTATCAATATAAACTTCCTTCTGAGAACTGCTTTTGCTGAAGTCTGCAGATTTTGGAATGTTGTGTTTCCATTTTCACTTGTCTCAAGGTATGTTTTGATTTTCCTTTTGATTTCTTCAGTGATCAATTGGTTATTTAGTAGCATATTGTTTAGACATCCTGTGTTTGTATTATCTTCAGTCTTCTTCTTGTAATTGACTTCCAGTTTCATACAGTTGTGGTTAGAAAAGATGGTTGATATGATTTCAATTTTCTTACATTTACTGAGACATGTTTTGTTACCTAGCGTGTACTCTATCCTGGAGAATGTTTCATGTGTTCATCCATTCTTTTCCTGAAGCGAGTAAGCACCTTTATGATTATTATCTTAAATTATTTATTGGGTAGATTGCTAATCTCCTTTTCATCTGGTTCTTTTTCTGATGTTTGGTTGTTCTTCCATTTGGAACATATTCCCATGTGTTCTCATCTTGCCTAATTCTCTGTGTTTATTTCTGTTTATTTGGTAGGTCTGTATGTCTCCTCATCTTGGAGAAGTGACCTTACGTAGGAGATGTTCTCTGGGGTCCAGCAGCATGCCTCCCTTTGGCCACCAGAGCTGGATGCTCCAGGGTGTTCCTACTGGGGCTGCATCCTCCCTTCTTTTGTGGTGGGGTCACTGCTGCAGGCACACTGGTGGGGGTGGATCCTGGCTTGGCTGTCTCAGAAGCCCTCCCTCGTCTGGTTGCTATGGGAATGCTGGTGGGTGGGGCCAGCCCCTGTGTCAACACTGTAGATTGAGATCCTGAAAATGGCTGCAGTGGGTGTCTATGACCTTGAGGGGGAGTCCCAGCCCCCTCTTGCCTCTCCAGGTGGTTCCCCAAGATCCGTAAGTGGGTCTGACACAGGCACCTTTCAAACTGCTGCCTCTGGGCTGGGACGCAGAGTGTGTGAGATTTTGTGCACTGCCTTTAAGAGTGGAGCCTTCGTTTCCTACAGCCTCTCAGATCTCCTGCACATAAATTCTGCTGTTTTAAAATCCTGACATTCTGGGGGTTCACCTTCCTGGTGCAGGGGAGCCTGATGTGGGGTTTAGACCCCTCGTTCCTTGGGGAAAATCTCTGTGGTTGTGATATACCTCCTGCTTGTGAGTTGCCGTGCTGGGGGTGTGGGTCCTGACTCCACTGCGTTTCCACTCCTCCTACCCACCTCGTTGTGGCTCCTTCTTTGTATCTTTAGTCGTGGAAAATGTTCTCTGCTAGTGTTCAGGTCGTTCTCAGAGATAGTTGCTCTGTACGTAGTTGCAATTTTGGCGTGCCCATGGGAGGGGGTGAGCTCAGGGTCTTCCTGCTCTGCCATCGGGACCCCAGCTCCAGTGCATGTCATTTAATTGTAGCACAGTTGTGTCCTGAGAGAACTTGGATGGTAGAAAACGTCCCCTAATAAGACGGGTGGATCTGGCTACGGAGGTCTCCAGGCAGGATGTTGGAAAGATCGGTTAAGTTCTTCTAGTTGCATGTGATATGTTAATTGCATGAAAGAGACACAGTAAGAGGAAATTTTTCAGCTTGCAAAGAGGATTTAGAGGAAATACAGTGTCTCTAATACTTGCTGAATTGGAAAATGATGAAAACTGTTTTTCATCCCCAGTTTCTCTAGTCTGCAAATGATTCTCATTGTAAGAAGTGGTCTCTGGATAAGGATCAAGGCAAAGGTATGGCTGTAAGACCCTTATGTACAACAGTGGGTCTTGAACTTTACCATGCATCAAAATTGTCTGGAGGGCTTGTGAAAATACAGGGTCCCTCCTCTCTCTTGAGGATTCTGAATTAGTCGTTTAAAGGTGGGGTCCAAACATTGCATTTCCAGCAAGTTCTGAGTGATGCGGCTGGTCAGGAGACCCTACTTTGTGAAGCATTGTCCTACACAGATTTAAGTCTGTGACAGTCAGGCCTGCTAAGCTAGACAAACAGCTTCTAAGAATCTTAAAGGTGCCATCCTGCAATAGCCCCAGATAGGGCTATTTGGCATGCCCCAAATAGGAGAGATTAGTCTTGAAAAGAATTATGGGTGTGGTCTTTGGGGCATAGAGTCAATCCCAGTAAGATTCAAAAGAAACTCAGAAAAAATAAAGAGAAATGTATTGGTGAAAGTTCTAATTGCTTGAACTAAATGGACAGAAGCACTTACAAATGAAAAGAGGTCTCCAGAGAGTGGAATTTCCGTGGGCAGGAAGTGAGTGAGAAAACACTGCAGATGCAAACATAGATTATTATTATTATTATTATTTTTTAGGCAAGGAGGACATCTCAGAGGCTGAAGCCCAAGAACACAGGAGAACAGTGGATTAGGGAACCCCTCCCAGGGACCAGAACCGGGAACGTTCAAGGATCATTCCCTGCCCCAGAGAAGTGAGCCCTGGGCACCTGTCTGGGCTGCATTTCAGGACTTCCACAGGCTAACGACAGCTCTGGGCCTCTTTCCTCCCCACTTTGAGTGGGAGCGTCTGCTCGAGTTTTCCTCACCCTGACTCCCCCTTGTACGTGTGTGGAGAGCTGGCGACGCGTCCTTTCGGTTCACGGTCTCTGGATCACTATGGGATGTATCCAAGGAGCTGCCCTGGGGAGGTTCATCCACGTGTGAACCTGAGGCAGGACGGAGATCCCCATCTTAGCTGAATGCCGCAGTTGGGATGGGACTTATTGGGTCTCTGGGCTGATGTGAACATTGTGCAGACAGAAGTAACAGAAATACTTCAGGACAGATGGCAGACAGTCAAAGATTGCCAAGTATGAGCAGAACTTCCTCTGAGCCCTGCACACCACGTCCCATTCAAGAGAGAGTCTGTTTCTCCACCTCCTTGGATCTGAGCTGAGCCTGTGTCTTGCTGGGACCCACAGAATGAGCAGAGGAGGGTCTGTGAGGCTTCTAAGCTGAAGCCTCCAGAGGTCCTGTCCTTCTCGTCGTCTTCACGGAAGGTAGATGCCACGAGACAGGACTGAGCTGGCTGTGGAGGAGCCTCAGGGGAAGATCCGGGCAATTTAATTGGTTTTGAAGACTAGAAAAAAGGGACCCCACGTTATGCTGGTGCAGAACAAACTCTCTCCTGGTGCCATTAGATGATAGAAATTTAAATTGTACCATACTTTGGTACATACTTCTACGGAACATGCCAAGTCTACGTGCATGATTAATAAAAGGTACAGAAATTCCAAGGCCAGAGTAATTCCCATCACACACAGTATTCATAGTTTTCTTTGGAGAAGAGAGCCTAGATTTTAAAAGCCAACAGAATTTCATCAAAAATAAAATGGCCACGCCCAGAAGACAGATGGTGTGTTGCCAGTGGTACCAGGTAGGCATAGTGTCAGTACCCACATCTGACTACACTTCCAATTTGGTGTAAGTGTAAACGAAGAAGAAAGGAGGTGCCTTTTCCAGTTTTCATGCACTTCAGCAAGTACCTGTTGACAACCCACTATGTGCAATATGCTGTACTAGATGCTGTGGGAAAGGCAGTAAACCAAGCAAACGGAAGTGCCTTCTGAAAGGAACTTAGACTTGTGGCGGGGGAGGAAGACGATGCATGAAACAAGTGAAATAAGGGTATGTGGGAAAGCAGTGAGTGCAGAGGAGAAAATATAAACTAGAGACGGCAGGTCGGACGTATCTTTGAGAGAGAGTGGCCGAAGCTTAGGTTGGTGCTCGCGTTCAAGAGGGCCTCCCTTGAAGCTGATTTTCATGTAAATACCTAAAAGGAAGGAACGGAGGGCCATGAGGATATTATTTTAATTGGAGTATAGCTGATTTACAGTGTTGTGTTAGTTTCAGGTGTACAGCAAAGTGATTCAGTGCGTGCAGTTTAAACAACGGGGATCGAGGTTCTCGTAATTCTGGAGGCTAGAAGCCTAATATCAAGATGTCGGCAGAGGTGGGTTCTTCTAGGGTCTCTCTTCTTGTCGCGCAGATGGCTGTCTTGTCCCTGTGTCTTCACGTGGTCCTCCTCTATGCCTGTACACTTGGGACCTCATTTTAGCTAAATGACCTCTTTAAAGACCTCCTGTCTGCATTCTGAGGTACTGAGGGTGAGAACTTCAACACACGAAGTCTGGGAGGACACAATACAGCCCGTGACATTAGCATACGTGGTATTTAAACACGAGACTGGACGAGACCATGCAGGATGGGTTTAGATAGAAGATAGAAAATGTGCCAGGATGAGGCTTGAAGTCCGACAATATTTGGAGGCTGCAGAGATGAGACAGAACCAGCGACGGAGATGGGCCTTGTTAAACTGATCCTTTATCAAGGATGTGAAGTGCTTCATAGTTTGCCAATATGAAGAGATATTTCCTGAGACCCTCTGTCACTCCAGAAAAGCCTCCAAAACACCAGCCTCTTCTGGAATACACATATGAGTTAGGTTCCCCCCTTCGGGGACTTGGGATAGGAAACTGGGAAGATTGCCTAATGGGAACTCTTCATTTGAAAATGAATTAAAACTCTGTGACTTCCAGCTGCGGCCATGAAATCCGGGCTTCTGTGCCTGAAACAGGAATGTGAGAAAAATCAGGTTGTGTCCAAGTTTGATATTTATTTGAGTTGACACTGTCTGCCACCGGTGCTAATTTTGAGCCTTTCTGAGTGTTCATTGCTGCTTCTCCTTTCAAGCCTCAAGTAGACAGTACACCTGTGAAAGCAAATGTTGATGGACCTAAAACTCAGCATCGGAACCCTCCCTTCTCATACCGGCCTTCATTTGGCCTCCTCTCCAGGAAATATCCATTTTTTCTTTCCTTTTCTTTTGTGGTCAGTCTTCATGGAAGCAGCACTGCGCCACTGTTACTGCTTTTAAATTAGTTTCACCACCGTCATCAGCTTTGAGATTAGATCTGCTTCTTGAACACCTGGTCTGACTTCAGAAATTATTTGCCATCTGGTCAAATACTGAGTAATTATAACAACTTGATGGCAGGAGAAAACACAGTTTGTTAAGAGACTTGATAGTCTTTTCAGAGTTAGGGAGCATTAAATTAAGCTCTGCCATTAACTTAATAGATGTGCTCCCTTTACTGACGGTAAAGATGCTACTTTTCAGGGTGTCCTGTAGGGGTTTCCTTGGTGTTAGCCTTCCGGACATCGTGCTAGCGAGAGCTCGGACGGGCAGGGGCGTTCCCTTCTCAGATCCACTAACATCACACTTACTCAACACTTTCCATCACATATTAAGTCAAGAAGCAGTCCATGGCTTTGGGCTGACAAGCGCAGACCTGAGACCACACTCAGTCCGCACTTTATCGTTAGGATCTTCAACTCACCCGAAACCCCAAGTCTGTTCAGGGCTGTGCGCCTCGTGCACAAGCAGCGCCGCCGTGTGAGGCCCTGGTCTTCCGAGGACACCCTGGAAGGCAGGGTGCATTCAAAGCCGGGCACATTTTGACGTTGGAAGCCGTTCGGGTGATTGGACAGGAGAGGCGTCCTTGTGTCACGCTTAAGGGCATGCAGTCTGGAGCCTCCCTTCCTGAGGGGACACTGTTCTGCCACTTACTACCCCGGGTTCTTGGCCAAGATGTTATTCATATCTGTCCTCTCATCTGTAAAGCAGGGACGATAGCAGTAATCACCTGAGGGTTATGGGAAAGAATGCACACAGTAGCGTCTATTAAGTGCTCAGAACAGTGCCTGGCATGTAAGAAGTGCTGTGTCAGTGTTAGTAAATAAACGTGACTATAGAAAACCATACATATGTAAAACATGAAAAAGCACATAGCCATTCTTGTTAAGAATTAGATGAGATTGTATGAGACTTGGATAGATAAGGCTCTCGGTCTAGGACAGAAAGAAAAAGACACGCATCTCACAGGTCCCTAATCGCCTGAACTGCCGAGATAAACCTTTCCTTCAATGTTCAGATGGATTCCACTGCGTTTCCACCCATACACAGCATGTACAGATTCAGGGCGTTTAAGCTACGTTGAATTATCACTTGTATTGTCTAGCCGGCAACCTCCCTGTTCTCTTATTCTAGTTTTGGCTTTTCGCTGACCTGTTTGTTTCTTTTATTATTATTTTATTTTATTTATTTATTTTTAAAATATTTATTTTATATTGCAGCACAGTTGATTAACAATGTTGTGTTAGTTTCAGGTGTACAGAGAAGTGACTCAGTTCTACATATACATGTATCTATTCTTTTTCAAATTCTTTTCCCATTTAGGTTATTATAGAATATTGAGCAGAGTTCCCTGTGCTATACAGTAGGTCTTCGTTGGTTATCCATTTTAGATATAGCAGTGTGTACATGTCAATCCCAAACTCCCCATCTATCCTCCGCCACCCTTTCCCTCCTGGTAACCGTAAGTTGGTTCTCTAAGTCTGTGAGCCAGTTTCTGTTTCATAAATGAGTCCATTTGTATCATTTTTTTAGATTCTGCATATAAGTGATATTATATAATATTTGTTTTTCTCTGTCTGACTTACTTCACTTGGTACGATAATCTCTAGGTCCATCCATGTTGCTGCAAATGGCATTATTTCATTCTTTTTTAATGGCTGAGTAATATTCCATTGTATATATGCACCACATCTTCTTTATCCATTCCTCTGTTGATGGACATTTAGGTTGCTTCCATGTCTTGGCTATTGTAAACAGCGCTGCTGTGAACATTGGGGTGCATGTATCCTTTTGAACCATGTTTTTCTCCGGATATATGTCCACCAGCAGGATTGCTGGGTCACATGGTGGCTCAGGGAAGCTGGGACAGGAGATGTGGGGAGAAAACCTGATAAAGGCCAGGACCAGCCGAGGCCCCTGGTGAGGAGTGGGGGGCGGAGACGAAGTTACAGGAGTGGCGGGTTTTGCCCTGCTCCCTGGGGGCTGACGCGCCCCCTCCTCCTTCTCCCTCAGCACCTCTACCCCAAGGCTGTCACGCTAATGGATTCTTTCAAGAATCCATGGTCATGGAAAGCCGTGACTCCTGTCCTGGAAAGATTTCCACTCTCCCCTCGGTCCTTGGTTCCCCGAGTTACCGAACCATCTCCTTGCCACTCCTGTCTCTGCATCACATGCATGTACCTGTTACCTTCTCATGCAAAGAGGCTTAACTCTCTCCCCTCCAGCCCCAGGCAGGTTCTGGGCTTACTTTGCACTTTTAAAAATATAAGTCTTCTGCTAAATAAGGAGTTGTCTACTTGTAGCAATATAAAAAAATGGAGGTTTTGAAATTACAATTTTTTCATTCTTACACATAGCCAGAACCAAACTGTTCTAACCCCACTCCTGCAAGCAGAATTCAAGACTTCCCCATTATTTAGAATGGACATCCAGGGGACATGCTTTTTTTGTTCGTTTGCTCTCCTTTTGGATCTGCATCTAAAGCTGGCTGTGTAAGGTATGGTTTTACCTGTAGCTGATTAAACAAATCCTTATCTTTAAAGCTTCCCCCAGTGAGGCTCCGTAAGGATTAGTCTCCTCCATAGGAGACAAAACTTCCAGCAGGAATCATCTCTTCCTTCCACCTTTCCATCTCAGAACAGCATCGGACCACAAGCCTTCCTTCTTCCTTCTCCCTTCTTCCCACGCTCACAGTCTGCTTCAAGAAGGAAGCCGCTCGGCATCCTTACAGACAGACAAGAACCACAGTGAGAGACACCAGCGTTCTACTGGTGGCCTGGGACACTAGGAGTCCCGACGTGTGCGAGCTACTCAGAGCTTTGGGGGCTCCTCCTTTCTGACCTAAACTTCACAGAGGAAGAAAACGTTTCCTGTGATCGGGCTGCATGTGAAGGCAGCGTTCCTGGGGGAGGGGATGTAGCTGCCATGATGCCGACATGGCCCAACCACTCTGCTTGGCCTTCCAGTTTGCATGGGAAGCCTCCAGATGCCAGTTCCACGGCCCCGGTGACGGCTCAGGCCCAGGAGCAGCCCTGATCCCAGAGCACGGGCAACAGCCGCGGCATCCCAGATGGCTGCTGGTGCGCCTTCCCTCACGCAGACCTCCCTCCTGCCGTTGCCCTCAGCTGTGCTCACACCATCAACATCATTTCCGCAGGCCAGTTGTCTCTGTGCAGGGGCTTTGCTGTGAGCCCAGGGAGTCTGTCCCTGAGCTAAGGCTTTGGAGCCTTCTCCTAGAAGCCAGCAAAATGCCCAGCTCACTCTGCATGTCTCTGTGTCAAGTACTGATGTTTCATATTGGGGTCTAAGTGCCAGGAACCCTGGTGAACACACAATTATTTATGTGTTATGTGTAAACCGAAGGCTTATTATTTCAGGAAGCTGCAAGTTGGAAATTTTTTTTTTAAGTAGCACATACTAACAAACTACATCCTCACATGTGCCTCTTGGAAGGGGTTAACGGCCGTCAGGATGAGTGATCCCCATCCCAGACTTGCCTGGCTTTATCAAGAATGTGGGTGAGGACTGTGTCGTCTGTATCTGGGAAATGATACAACTGACAATTGTATCATTTGATACAATGATACAACATTAAGAAGGGAAATGGCTCTGAATGACTAACTCAGCCAGCCTGTGACCCACTTTCTTCACAAGGACCCGTCTCAGTAGTGAACTTGGAACTATGCATTGGAACGTAAGGCAGGCTCCTGCTCTGACTAAAGTGAATGAATGCTGCCTATGACAGCGGCTGAAACAAGTGACTTGTAATTAACACACTAGAAAGAAGTGTCCATAAGTCAGCACACAGCTAGGTTTGAATACCACATCCATCTTCAGCTGTGTGGCTGGTCTGTGACCCAGCAGCGGGGTCTGATGGGCTGTGGCTGCTTTGGGTGGGACCACGCGATGGATCCGTGGTCCCAGTCCTGAAGCCTATGCAGATTTTCTGCTGAGCTGCAGCGAATGAATGGATCCGATTCTGTTTTATGGCCACGTTGGTGTGTAATGGAATCTTCTCTATTATCTTAAACTCACTTGTAGGCTGTTAATACCAAGTGAATAGAGCCCTTGACTATAGATTTCTGTATTTAAAGAAAACACATGCTGTATTTGCCGAATTTCCACATTAGCAAATGCTTTCCATGTGAGCTTTACATTAATTATCATGGGACCAGTATTTCATGTTTTTGACCTCCTTCCGTTTTGCTAAGGCAAACTCAGGACTGGCGTGGGCAGTCAGGCCAGAGTGAATTCTTAGTGGTGAGGACGAAAGCAAACAGTTAATAAAGCACTGCTGCTAGAAGAGAAATCATGACTTGATGATATAAACACAAATTTAGATGGATTGTTAAAAAAAATTACCCGGCAGGCACGACTGCTGATGAAATTCCTCCATGGTCGTGTCCAGCTTCTTTATGAGACGTAAACTCATTAGGGTTTTCTCCAGAGAGTGTCAGGGAGTTATGATTTATGTTCATCCTTATCAGACTTCACAGAGGTTTCAGAATATTCACAAAAACAGAAGAATATGTTCCAGTAACTTCCCAGAGCAAACCGCAAATCAAACTCCTCGATGAAGATGCACTAAACTTTTAAATGACGGTCTGACCGTCCTTGTGCAATGGAGGGGATCTGCTGACATCTGGCTCCTGGTGGAGATGGTGTCTGCAGCTTTCGGTTGCAGGGTCTGTCAGGGCAGCTGCTGAGAATGCCCCAAATTTAATATCTTTAGTGACAGACATGCTGTATCCCTGGTGTACACAGCTCACCGGGAAAGTGAAATCTCTGAACAAGTGTTACATAAAAGTACCTTGTTATGGACAAAATGTGCCCCCCAACAAATCCGTATGTTGAAACCCTAACCTCCAGTGTGATGGTGTTTGGAGAGGTGAGGGGCTTTGGGAGGTGATGAGGGTGAGATGAGGTCCTGGGGGTGGTGCCCATGATGGGATTAGTGCCCTTGTAAGAACAGACACCAGGGAGTTCATTCTGTCTCTCTCTCTTCCTCTGTCTCTCTCTCTCTCCCCCTCTGTCTCTCTCCTTTCACTACATGTGGCCACAGAAGGAAGACAACCATCTCCAAGCCGTGAAAAGGGTCTCACCAGGGACCAAGTCAACAGGCACCTGGATCTTGGACTCCAGCCTCCAGAACTGTGAGAAATAAGTGTCTGTTGTTTGAGCCCCCAGGTCTGTGGAGTTTTCTGACAGCAGCCCGAGCAGACTGAGACAGCCATGCTTTGTGCAGAATATCATGGTCTGTGATGTCGTTTGTAATGAAAACCAAGTCTGTCTTCACAGGCAGCGTGTGGCCCTTTGGAAGTAGCACTAGCCAGATGGACAGAGCTCAGCCTTTGTCCTCGTGGACTGACTTCAGGGAGCTGACCTTGAATCCCCATCTGTCCCTGTTCTGGCTGCTAGAATATCAATGGACAGATTCCCTGTGTGGGTTCACCTTCCACTGTTATTTTTTTTCATTATGGATGCCTGCCCATCACAGAGAATATAATCAGTGAAATAAAGCAACTTAAATATGAAGAGAATTAGCTTGTAGGTGGCAAAGGAAGCCTGAGGGTTTCCTTAAGGGTCTTGATATTATTAACTGAGACAGTGGGCCAGTGGTTAAGGGGGAGGGTTTCAGAGCCACGTGGATTCAAGTCCTGGTTCTGCTATTTATAAGATGTGAAACTGATGATTTTCTTACCTCTCTGTGCTCTTGTTTCCTTATTTGGAAAGTGAGGACGGTAATGGTACTTCCCTCTAAGGTGGTTGTGATCTTTGGCAGAGGTAAGATATATAAAGCACGGTGCTTGGAACATAGTAAGTGCTCAATAAACATAAGCCTTTATTACCTCCTTATATTTTAATCTGTGTTTTATCATGGCCTGAATGGGAAAATAATTGTGCTGGAGAAAGCGTGCTGCCATGGTGAGATATGGCCACTTGTAATTAGCTCTTGAATATGGCACCAACATTTGGAGGCCCACTTAGCACAGATCACAGATGGGCTGCACTTATATATAACAGTGCGTGAAATAGAGCAGGAAGAATATTTGCTGGTGATAATGATGGCAATTAAAATTGCAGTGATGTACTAACCAGTGCAGTATTTGTTAGAGCTGCCCAGACAGAGAAAAAAGACAGGGAGGAAGACGGATGCTTTGCAGTAAACAGAGAAGAAATACTGAAAAAAAGAAAATTCAGTTTAAGTCTTGGCAGTGGAGACTTGTCAAGGGCAAATTCCCAAGGCTTGCCCTTTCCCCCGAAGCTGAATCCGGCCTGTGTACCCTGACACCGAATTAAATCTCGGAGACAGAGTTTTGGGTGAAGTAGAAAAGAACAGCCTTATTGCTTTGCCAGGCAAAGGGGGCCACAGTGAGCTAATGCCCTCAAGACTGTGTGCCCTGCCCTGGAGGGGGTCGTGAGGAGGTTCATAGTAATGGTTCAAAGAGGGCGTGGTCGGCTCGTGGACACTCTTCTGATTGGCTGGTGGTGAGGTCATCGGGAGTCGGCATCATCAACCTTCTAGTTCCAACAGGTCTGGTGTCTCCAAGCTTGTGAGCAGCAGACAGTTAACATCTCCCACCTGGAGGGGGTTTCAGTGTCTGCAAAACAGCTCAAAGATATTGCTGTGTGCATCCCTTGAGGGGGAACCAGGACCCTGCCCCAAGGCTGCGCTGTTGTTTCCTGACTGTTCCTCCCTTGTCTCTGCATCCCCTCCCTTCCCTGATTAGCATCTGTTTGAACCTGCCCGTTGGAACTCTGGGAAGGTCCTGGAGGCTGAATGAAGCCCATTTCCTGTAATCAAGAAGTGGGGGACACGGAAAGGCTTTCGTGCCCAGGAGCCCCACAGGGTCCTGCTCTGTATCACCCCTCCCACCCAGCCCTCCAACATCACCTACTTTGCTAATAACTTATGAAGAATTTTTCACCACTGTAAAAAAAGATACCAGGAATTAGCAAATGTAACAATTATGAGTCAAAACCATTGCATAGAAAGAGGTAGGTTTCAGTCACGAACGTACCACTTACCACGTCTTAACTTTGGGCAACCTGGTCTGACACTTACCAGCTTATTGTGAACGTTTGACTTCGGTTTGTCCTGTGTACTAAAGGCTCTGGCTGGCCTTTGTCCTCTGTTCCTGGGCCCCTAAGTCCTTGACATTTCTTGAGTGACAGGAGCATCTTTGTTATTCATAATGGGCCTGAAGGTTTACGAGATGAGGAGCAGACTCAGGACAGGCCACGTGTGCTGGGAGGACAGGTGAGCAGAGGGTGGGGCTGATAGCAGCCCAGCCTCAGGGGAAGGGAAGGGGGTCAGTCAATCACGCCGATGCAGTGAGCCCCGGGAACCCCTGGGACTCGAAGCTCGGTGAGCTTCCTGGGTAACAGCCCTCTGCACGTTGTGACACATGGTTGTGCTGGGAGATGGCGGGTCCTGATTCCACGGGATGAGGACCCTCCAGACCACACTCTAAGCACCTCCTTTTGTGGATGGTCCTGGTTTATATCCTTCTCCCTCTAATAAAACCGTGATCACGAGGACTGCACTTTCCTGAGATCCATGGGCCAGCCTAGAGCCTTACTGAACATAAAGGGGTAATGAGACCCCCGGATTTGTATCCCAGGTTGGCCTTGGGAACCCTGAGTTGCGGCTGGAGCCTGAAGTAGGGGCATCTTGTGGCGACTGTGACCCAAGCCTGTGCAGTGCTTAGTGTCAGAAGACATTTCAGCTGGGGGCTTCCTCACTCTAGAATCCAAGACACACGGCGGGAATCCCATCATCAGTGTCGTCTAGTCGCACAGTGGTTCTCAAAGTGTGGTTCCTGAGAAGCATGTCGGGATCCTCGGGCAGCTGGTGGAAACCAGAATCTTGGGCGCCATCCAGGCGTGCTGGTCAGAGGCTCTGGAGGGGCCCAGCGCTCTGCTTTGAGAAGCCCTGCTGGTGTCTCTGGTCCACTCGTAACCGTGAGAACAACGCTCCAGCAGTTAGAGGTAGAACTCGGGTTGGGTCGCCTGGTTTGAAATCCCGTCCCACCATAGATTAGCTCTGTAACCCTGGGGAGGTTGCTTAACCTCTCTGGGCCTTGGTTTCTCATCTATAAAGGTGGACATGGTGATAGAATTCCCCCACAGGGATGTCGAGTGGGATAAATGAGTTACCACACATAAAGCATTTCACGCTGGACGTGAAACTTCGAGGGCTTTCCCAAACGTTTGTCATCATCATGGATAAAACAGGAACACTGCTGCTTGTCCCGGGGTGGCGCCGAGAGCAGGTAAAGTGCATCACATAATTCTTGATGCAAATGACAATGATCCTTGATGATCGTTGTTTTTATTACCTACAACTTCAACTCATTTAGGCATGGAGCAAATACCACCATTATTTTCCTGAAGAGCAAGTGGAAATTATAATTAAGCTGCTTGGAATTTCCTCAGAAGGACAGACTGTCCCATTCCTGACTCTTCACCAAGCCAAGGGCGTGTCCACAATCTATTAGAAATTGGTGATTGTATTAGAAATGCCCCCCTCCCTGCCGGGGGCTGACTTCAAGCTAACACTGAGGAGAAAACAGCAATTTGTTCCTCCTCAAAGCTCAACTGGTTGTTCTAGATGGAGACCATCAAACTACTGATGGTTGTTCAATGGTTTCATCACCACTTAACGATTTTCTTTGTGGCATCTCATGATTATTTTAGGGCAAGATGTGCTCTGCTTAATTTGTTGATTTTTTTAAATAAAAAATGATATTTCAGTTTAATTTTCTGCACGTAGAAATGCAATGTTTCTTAAAGACTATTCCAGAGATGTACGTGCATCGAAATTTCCTGGGGAGCTTACGGTGAAAATAATTACACAACAAAACCCGAATTAAAACCTCAGTCCTGGACATTGAATTTTGAGAACCACTGTTTTCAGAAATAACAGGATAGTAGGAAACGAATCAAAATAAAAAACCCCTAAAGCGTCAAGAGGAGTTTAAGAGACTTAGAGGGGTCACGATGAAGAAGACCTCAGATCAGGAGAGAGACAGGAAGGGACGTGAGGACCAGGGGGAGTCAGGATGGAAGCACATCAGAGCATCTCAGACACCTGGACCCGTCCCTGCGGGGGTGGCACAGGCGGCGTTTTGCTGACTGGGTGACGGAACCACGTCCGTTCAGCTCTTGATTGAGCCGTGGTGAGTGTTGTCTGTCCTGCAGCACAAACCCCAATCCCTCTAATTCTCTCTGGGTAGAGCAGGGCCCCGTAGGGCCAGAGCTCGCCACTCCTGAGGGAAATATTAATCTTTTAATGGTGTGTTCTAAGAGCAACCAGCTGCCGTGTGCCCTGCCTGCCACTTTTTTTTTTCCTTCGGTCACTTTAGAAAGAGCATACAAAGGAATCTTCTTGTTTCTGCACATCTCCTAAATGCCAGGCATGTCTCTGCAATCCGGGGCCAACAGCTGCTCTTCCTCCCCTTCATGCCCCCAAAGCAAAGATAATCTGCTTGCTATTCCAACGGATCCAATGATGAGACACTTTTTCTTCTTGGACAGGTGCAGTGAACAAAACATCCTTAGAGAGACACACACAATGAGAGACTTATCTACGTGAAAGGGACTTAGTGATTTCTAAGTAAGTCATAGCTAAAAATAGGGAAACCAGATGACTCGATCCTCAGATCGTTCACAAAACTCCTGTTAGAGTTCTGCTAACATGAAATCTTTTTACTGATGCTGTTAAAATGGGACTTGCCAATGCTTGTCTAATTCCCTTCCCCGCTGTTCCTCTGGAGGAGACGTCGGCGAGCTATAAAGTAGGAATATACACAGAAGAGGGAACTGTCCAAACAAGGCATGAGATGGATGATTGGTCCCTGGATAAATGGAGATTATTTCTGGGATAGCTTGCCATCAGAAAACACAGAGTCAAAATGCAACAGTATGGGCCAGTTGTGTGTGTTTGTCTGTCTGAATGGTAGGACTACTGTATATAGCAAGTTGGCCCATTAGGTTATCTGAAACGTTCCTGCTACCAAGACACCTAGAAATGCTGGATAAAGTTTAGCAAGTATACTTTTAAGTGCAGAGGTGAATTTGTAAGAAAGTAAGAGAAATTGCCCCAGGCTGAAAGCAAGGAGAAAACTACAACTAACAGTGGTCGGTGGGTACTGAACCAAGTTGCCTTGGGGATTTCACCAATCTCAATAACCAGGAAGCATGCATTTTATGGCCACAAAAAGTAAATCATGTACCTGATGAAGATGGGGGATTGGAACTGAGAATCCTGCATTTGGTCCAGGCCTTGAAAGGGAAAGGCTCTAGTGGAAGCCGTAAATACAGATGAATTGCTCATTGATGAGGGAGGAAGTGTGGAAGCTTGTTTATCATGATTAGAGTTTGGTGTGAAAAAATCCATAATCTCCCTGAGAGTTTGTAATCACTAGTGCCCCATAGAGGTGGGTTTAAAGTTTGAATTTATATTAATTTATAATCCCAAATCTCCCAAATGAAAAATAACAGAGACCGGAAACATCGCTGAGGTGCCTACAAAGTCAAATGTATAATTTATTTGGAGTAATACCTTCTTAATGCAGGTGGCATACTATTTCCGCACACGTAATCCTACTGAAAATGTATTCACAATCTAAAATTACAAAGCATAGGAGGACACAGAGAGAATGGGCAAGAATCAACACAAACAACAAATATCGAGACACTGGGACTTCCCTGGGGGTCTAGTTGTTAAGACTCTGCCTTCCAATGCAGGTGACATGGATTTGATCCCTGGTCGGGGAGCTAAGATCCCACATGCCTCGGGACCAAAAAACCAAAACATAAAACAGAATCAATATTGCAACAAATTTAATAAAGCCTTTAAAAAAATGGTCCACATCAAAAAAAAAAATCTTTTAAAAAAAAAAGACAGTGCCCCCAGAGTTTCAAAAGTCATATAGACAGAAACTACAAAATACATATGTTTAAAAATAACAAATATAAAATAAATAACAACATGAGAAATAAACAACAAGTTACTATCATCCAAGATGAGATACAGTTGAGAAGAAAAGAATGTTGAGGCCGGCAAATTGATTCTGAAATTCTTCCACCGTACCTTGGTGTCTTTGACTAAGGTCAATTAATCTATTTTTGGTCTAAACCGACTGATCTGTAAGACGTCCTCTTGATTTTCCCGGCTAGATAGAGACTAGGCTCCCTTCTTATTAGTTTGAGAGATCAATGATGCTTTGGCTCTTGGTACCCACCTCTCTTGGATAGATAACTGACCAAGAAGGCAGCTGTGACAGCTGGGGGGATTTGGAGCCAACTGGCTACATCCTTGTCTTTGATCATCATCAGCCTGTAGACTAATGGGCCACCGGGCATTCTCATGTGCATCCCAACAACAAAAGGACCCACATCAGCTTCCTAGTTTATTATCCCCTTTTGTACAGATATTTCCACTTTCAGCATGTGCATTTCATTTGTACAGATCAAAGTTCTTTGCTAAATATAGGATTCAAAATTTGCACAATTATGGGATTGAAATCTGTTTATCATAAAGCATGATTTCGGTGCAGATTAGGGTCAGAGTGGGGGCCAGTAGTGGTGGCAGGCAGACTCCGCTGGCAGACTGATCACTGACTACACCTACAGCCCTATGGATGATGCCTGCGTCTGCAGGTTCTTCCCTCCGGGCGTTTACCTGAAGGAAGTTATTGGAAATCAAAGCAAATCCAAGTAACTTCCATATGGGTGGAAATTAACCAGCAGTGACCCTGCAGACGTACACTTCTTTCAGGACATCTTATTGTACCAATCATTCTGGGAAAAGGAAACAAGAAAATCATGTCCTTTCACCACCTGTCTGTAATTAAACCATTTAGTCCCGTGCTTGGGGACCAGCCACTATTAGCAGATTTCAAAAGAAAGGCTGTGAAATCACATCTCAGATAGGAAGTTCGTGTTGGATGACAGGATACCTTTTTCTCGCCTGAGAAAATGACACTTCTCAGAAATGTGTAAAGACATGAATTGTCACAGGGAGTTACTTCCCGAGTAATTGCTGTCTGTAAGAGGTCAGCCTGAGCAACTTTGAACAGACTCCGCCGTGATGGAAGAAGACGGAGCGTAGAGGATTCAGATGAAATCAATGCAGTATTTTATGAAGCGTGTTTGTTTTGGGCTTTTCAACAGTGAATTGCTGATTTGCATTAGCTGAGTTCCAAATAAAAGTGTGTGATGAGAGGACACAGTGGATAAGGCGGGGAAAAAAAATGTCATCTTCTTCCTTCGTATGGATGTCAGTGGACGCCCTTTGGAAGAGTGTCGCTATTTTTTTAAGATGCTGCATCTATATGTGGAATCTAAAAAAAATGATACAAATGAACTTAATTACAAAACAGAAACAGGCTCACAGATTTAGAGAACGAATTTATGGTTACCAGGGGGGGAAGGGTGGGGAGGGAGAGGGATAGATGGGGAGTCTGGGATTGACATGTACACACTGCTATATTTAAAATAGATAACCAACAAGGACCTACTGTACAGCACAGGGAACTCTGCTCAATGCCCTGTAATGACCTATATGGGAAAAGAATTTGAAAAAGAATAGACACATGTATATGTAGACCTGAATCACTTTGCTGTACACCTGACACTAACACAACATCTTAGTTAATCAACTCTACTCCAATATAAAGAAAATTAAAAGAAGCTGCATGACTTAAAA
Organism: Eschrichtius robustus; assembly: GCF_028021215.1. Taxonomy (NCBI): domain Eukaryota; kingdom Metazoa; phylum Chordata; class Mammalia; order Artiodactyla; family Eschrichtiidae; genus Eschrichtius; species Eschrichtius robustus. The sequence goes on along the minus strand of NC_090838.1, from coordinate 94,938,944 downwards.
AAAAAAATCCCAGTTATCTGTCCCTCAATTTTGGATTTTATGTAGCCTTCAGCCTGTCTTACAATGACCCAGACAAGAAAGTAAGTCTCGAAAAAATAATCCTTGCAATAAAGACATCAGCCCTTTCCTGCCTTTGGACTCCAGCTGAAACATCAGTTCTTCTTGAGTCTTGATCCTAAGGCCCTTCAGACTGGAACTTACACCAAGGGCTCTCCTGGGTCTAATTGTATAATTGCGTGAGCCAATTCCTTATAATGAATCTCTTTAGATATATATGTTTCTTGCTGGTTCTGTTTCCCTGGAGAAGCCTGACTAACACAAGACTGACTTCTGCCATCTTGTTATTTGTTTCCTATTTGTCTTACATCTTTTTGTTCCTCAATTTCTTCATCACTGTCCTTTTTAGTGTTAAATCGATTTTTTTTTTCTAGTGTGCCATTTTGATCCCCTTCTCATTTCCTTCCCTGTATATTTTAAATTTATTTTCTTGGTGCCTATCCTGGAGATTATAATACACATTCTAAATTTCTAGAAATGTAGTCTGAATCCATACCCACTTAACTTTGGAAGCATACGCAATGTGGCTTCTTGTTGAAGCGTTTTTGTTATGGTTGCTTTAAAATCCTTCTCATCCTCTGATTCATCTTCACATCAGTTGATCATCTTTTCTCATTCATGTAATTTTCCTGGTTTTTGGTAAGATGAGCGGATTTTCAATGTGTTCGCATTCTTTGATTGTTGGCTTTTGAGAGTTCTTTATGTATTCTAGATACTAGTCCTTGTCACACAAGTAATTTGAACACACTGGATGTTACATTAAGAGAATCCTGATCCTCTGTGATACTCTTTTTCAGCTGGTGCCCCCCCTGCTCTGGTGCAGTGGGCGTGTGTGTTTGGCTTCCTCTGGGTCTGGCCGACACTGCCCTGCAGAAGGAGGGCTGCACGCCCCCTGCAGTGGAAGTGAGGAGCCTTAACCACTGGACAGCCAGGGAAGTCCCTAGAACAGTGCCTTTTGGATGGTAATGGTAAATCTTTGATTAACACTTTCATTTCCTCTACTTTTATTAATCTATTTGGGTCCTTATTGCCTAAAGTTTTTCAAATTAACTTAATATTTAAAATTTATGGTTAAGTTGTACATAGACTTCTCTTGTTAATTCTTAAATCCCTATTATATTTGAAGCTGTGCCCCACTTCCTGATATTTTCTTTATTTATATCTTTTTATTTTTTATTTTCTTGATCACACTTGCCAAAGTTTCTACTTTGTTAATTTTTTTACTAGCTCTGTGATCTTGGGCAACTCAATTTAACTCCATATGCCTTGGTTTCCTCATTTTTAAGAAAGTTATAAAAATGGCATTTATTTTGTAGGGCTGTTAAAAGATTAATTCTGTTAATAAATATAATGCTGAGAATAGTGCCTGGGAAAGCCCTGTATAAATAGTAACAATTGTTATTTATTTCAAAGGATCAACTTTTGCTTTGAATACCTATTTCTGCTTTTAAGAAATTTGCTAATTCTTTAAGTATCTACTCTTATTTTTTTAAATTATTTTTTCTACTTGATTTAAAGTTTTTTTCTCCTAAATTTTTAAGTTTAAACTTTCGTTCAATTCTAATTCAACCTCACTTATTTCCTAATAAATCAATATAAGGCTCGATATTTTCCTCAGAGTTACCTCTTTGCCATGTAGCCAATGTTAACGCATTGTGGTCATATTGTTTTTTAGGTCTAAAAAGTCTGTACTATCTGTATCGTTTCCTCACATCGCCCTCATTCTTTCTCCTCTTTTCTTGCACAAGTCAGCTGAGAAGCCAGCCTGGCTGGTTCCATCTCCTCCAGGCATCTCGCGTCTGCTTCTTCACTCCACCTTCCGGTCGCTGCTTTCCTTCCGGTCGCTGCTTTCCTTCCTTCGCTGCTTTCCTTCCGGTCGCTGCTTTCCTTCCGGTCGCTGCTTTCCTTCCCGCCGGCACTGTCTCTTTCTCTGGAGGATCCCACGGGCCTTTTAAAGTCTACCCTCCTCCAGTTTCTTTCCTTCCTCTTCATCATCCATGCAGTTGCCGTGGTGACCATTATAAAAATGAAAATTTGACCATATAATTCATCACCTTCCCATCAGCCACAGAAACGTGCTTATGCATCGCACCCAAAGGTTTTCATTACCGACTGCTTATCCAACTTATTATTATTATCCTAATCTTCATCATCATCCTTTGGCACTTTCCTCTATAAGTCCACTATATTTTGGTTGGACTATCTTATTTGCTGGTCCTGGGAATAAAGCATGTGCTTTCACATCTATATATCTTTGCACATACTTTTTTCTTTTTCTGGAAAGTTCCAAGTTATACCGTAAGTCTCAGGTCAAGGGCTGTCCTTCAGTGATGTTCCTGTGACCATTCCTTTCCTCATTTAGAGTTAGGTGTCCCTTCATGCCCTCTGTTCATTAATCATAACACATCATATTATGGTAGGATTTATTCTTCATATGTTTTCTCCTTGTGGGTAGAGACTGGATCTGATTATTTTTGTAGCTCCAGCACCTAGTACAACAGCCAGGAACATAGTGGGTGCTCAATAAATGTTTGTTGAAAAATTATCAAAGACGAACAAATGAGAGGGCCGTATGTTTGTTTTTTTTTTTCTGTAAAAATTTCAGGTAATGCCAAATGTGAAACAGAGAGCTAGTGGGAAGCAGTGGCATCACACAGGGAGATCACCTAGGTGCTTTGTGTCCACCTAGAGGGGTGGGATAGGGAGGGTGGGAGGGAGACACAAGAGGGAGGGGATATGGGGATGTATGTATACGTATAGCTGATTCACTTTGTTATACAGCAGCAACTAACACAGCACTATAAAGCAATTATACGCCAATAACAATGTTAAAAAAGGAATTTCAGGTAATGAATTTGATCCTTTGGCTGACTGAAGCTGGATTTACTGTAGCTAGGGAGTCAAGTCCTCATTGATAAAGAAAACTGACTGAATTGTGCCTTGGATAGATCATTGCATTATTAGGTAAGTCACATGGGTGTGTTTATAAAGATGAGACTGTTTGACCTAGTCCATTTACCAAAAAAGTAATTCACATCTTCTCCAATATCCCTTTATTAATAATATTTTCCTCATTATCTCTGATGATAATGAGACAATTTATTAAATGCAGGGAATGGGGGGAGGTGACAGGATTGGATATTCTTCTGCTTTTGTCTCACTGCTAGTGGTCAGGGTTTAAAAAAATTATATAAGCTTCACTCTTGGTGTGTCCATGGTCAGTAGAAGATCTTTCATTTAGTGTCACCCAATCCTTAGATTTGCTCATTCATACACCTCACTCCTTGTTCTGATGGCGTCCACCTGCTCTGAACCACCCCTTTGATGGAGTGAAAAATACATTTCATACCTGTATTTTTCCTGTTTTTGGCATTTCCCTTTAACAGCTTTACATTCAGGGAACTACCTGAAATCCATGTTGTTTTGACTTTGTTAGCATTTGTGAAGAGGAGTACAGGGTGCTGGACGGGGAGCCTGGTTCAACAGCACAAGAGAAGTTGAAACAGAGAAGCTTATGACTCACAGGTCCTGGGTGAAGCACAGGGAACATCTCAGGGGGCCCAAAGGAAGGTCCAGAGGGAGCAGAGAGAGAGAGAGAGAGAGGGAGAGAGAGGGAGAGAGGAGCAGGACCAGGGTACCTGCCTTTATTAGGGACAGTGGCGGAGAGTTTTGTGGTTCCTGGGCTAAGGCCAGGTGGGTCAATTCAAGCCAAAAGGGCAGGATTTTGGTAAGACCCATAGGGGTCTCATCTAAGGGGCACGTAAGGGGAAGACCCTGAGAGACAGGGAGACCACTCATCAAAGGGCGGCTGGGGAGTCATGTCAGGAACATACACCTGCTCGTGACCCTGTGGGCTGTCATCTAGGGCACGTGCTGGCACCAGGGGCTGGTGTCCGTCTAAGGCCCCCCCCCCAGGCCCCTGCTTGGCCATGCAGAACGGATGCTGAGGCAGCAACACCATGGAGCGGCTGAGCTAAGCTCTGGACACGTGTCCATTGAAACCAAGCCAAAAGCATGTTGACCTAGCAGAAAAAGTTCCACTCTATGTCTTTTCCCTCAGTGGTATGTATGTTGTCCATGCATTTTTTTTTTTTTTTTTTTACTGTATATATAGGTCACCTACTGTTTTTCCAAGAGGACCCCAGAATAGAAGACTTTTGTCATATTTTCTTAATGACGGTGTCTTGTGAGGATGGGCTTTCTCCTTCTTCCCTTCCTTGGTCAAATTACTTGAGTCTTCTTCTCAAGAGACAGCAGGATAGTAAAATGGAGTGCATTCCAATAAGTTGGATTGCTACCTGGGTTCAAAGTCATTCATAAGAAAACCTCTGCCTGGTTACAAGAATTCAAAGCCTCAGGGAAAAAATGTGGACTTGTAACTGAGCAGGACCCTCTGGGGCCTTCCCGGGACAGGCCCTCCCCATATCCTCTGCGTTAGCTCCTCTCTGAAGTACCTGGATAACAGTAGTCGATGCACACTCCTGAGTTGTTTTGCAGATGGGAACTGCCCCCCCCCCCACCTCAAATGGAAGAACTACTTGATGATCATGAGCGCGCAGCCCCAGGCCTCCTGGAGCCTCAGGACTGATACTGTGACCCCTGTGACATCACCCTGCTGCCTCACCATCAGCCAATCAGAGGATCGTGCGCGAGCGGATCACGTACCCTGCGACCACCCCCCACCCCCCCAACTCCTGGCCTTTAAAAAGGCTTTGCTGAAACCCTTCGGGGAGCTCGAGGCTTTTTCAGGGCAAGTGCCACCTCGTCACCTTGCGTGGCCCTGCAATAAACCCTTCTCTGCTCCACACTCCAAAGTTTTGGTTTGTTTGGCTTCACTGTGCGTCTGGCACGTGAACTTGCGCGAACAGTAATGCAGTTTCTAGCCACTGCCTGGTACCTAGTAGGAATTTAATATTATTTTAGAATCATATGGATAAATTAAAGATACAATCACTTAACTTGAATCAAAAAAGCTCTCTCAAAATTTTGTTGTTTTCTGTAGGAATAAATGCGTCTTAAAAAATTGAAAATAAAAAAAGACCCCTCAGTAACAAGAGTCCTGTTTCTTGTTCCCTGACTCCTCACATGTGTGACATTTCTGTGGTCAAGGCTGATGGTGGGGTGACAGATCTGCTGCCAGACTGGAGGCTGGAAGGTCTCCCTCTCGGCTGTTATAAAATGTCAGAATTGACACATCTCCAGAGGAAAATCTGAAGCAAATGCAAAAAAACCTGTTTTTCAGTAGGGCTTAAAAAATGTGTGGACTCTTGCATTCATACGGTTTTATAATTTTGAGATCCAAAATGGTTCATCATAAAATGTGATTTAGAATACTATTTGTTCGGTCAGAATATTTCTCCTCAGTCTTCAAACTCTTACACAGGAGGATGAATGCATACCCTCTGGGGGGTGTAAGAAAAGTAGCTCAAAGAGACCCTCTTCAAGTCAGAGATTATTTGGCAGTCTCATTTTTCATCTTAAAAATTCAGTTGAATGTAGTATTCTTTTCCCTAAAATACCCCATGTCTGTTTTAGTAGTAATGTTTTAAATTACTTGTCATCAAATAAAATTGGGATCTTAAAAATGTCAGGTTTCTCCTGTGGTACCCTATGGGCAGATGCTTACCCCAGAGTAATAAGCAGAAAAGAGCATGGAGAGCAGACCAATGTAAGGACCGAGCTCGTTTGTAAAGTCCAGGAGATGACTCTGCGTTTCTACGAAGCTGACCTCTCGACCTCCCCCTGTATCTGATGGCTTTGCCAAGCGTGCTCAGAAGTGAAGACCTGTCTTCAGAGTGTGCACAGACCCCTTCCTTCTCATCCCTCTGCCTCCCCCAACACTCCCAGCCTGCAGACCGTCTGCTGTGTAACCACCTGTCATTCTCTCGGGGTGAAGAGGAGAGACGGTTGGATCTGGAGTCTGCGACGGCTCAGACCTTGTTCTGCCACCACCTCAGAGTAAAGCCTTGAGGGAACCACTTGCTTCTTCAGAGTCTACTTTTCTCTTTAGTAAAATTAGAGGATGGGTTGGGATGAACATATAAGAACCTCTTCCATGCCGAACTTTCTGTGATTTCCTCTCTCTGGCTAATGACACTGTAGCCTTAGACACTTCTGCAAACAAGAGCAAACAGCTGGGACTCTCATGTAGGCAAAGGGAAAAACTGAGCTTACTAAACATAAGGACAGAGAACTGACTTAGCGGGCATTTAGCAGATTTACAAACAGAATGGAAACTAACAATATAGATACAGGAAAGAATACCCTCTCTGGAAGGCAAAGTCTGAAAACATGTTTTCTAGCAACACCATTTTTATTTCCACTTTGGCATATAGAGTAATTTCAGATAGACAGCTTAAAATGTATCCAGGACAAATTTGAAGGAAAAGGAATTCACTTGATCAGTGAACCAAAGTATTTTTCTAGGGACTCTGGAAAATGCTAGTTGGAATATTTGGCAAAAGACGCCAGTGCAGGTGTTTGAAAAATGTGCATGTCACGTTCCTCTAAAGAGATCAGAGGAAGGGAGACAGGGAGAAAAGGAGTGATAACATTCCAGAAGCCAATGTCATCATATTCTCTCTCTGGGGCTTGGTGGTGTTTAGCTTGGTGGCATGATGTGATCTCAAATTATATCAAATCACTGTTAATTATTTATAAGAGAAATGATATAAAAACGAACATGGCATTTCTTAATTTGCCACAGATTTGTGACTGAAGTCAAAAGGTGCTGAATACCCCCCCCCCACCCCATCCATCACATCTCCCATGTGGGAGGTCTCAGGAAGGATGAGAAGAAAGGAAATAAATTCTCTCCTGCCTTCTTTTCCTCTGCTCTAGGTCTTACTGATCCTCACTGAATTTGTTTTCTTTCCAATTCCTATTCATCCTCAAAACCGAGCAGGAACGGGCAGGGTCTTCCCAGATACAAGCCCCTCTGGGTCCCCTGCTTATTGTTTGTAGAAAAAGCTTCGTCTCCTAGACCTTGCCCAAGTTCCAAAGAGCAGACTCAAACAGTGAATAATTAAAGAAGTGAGAAGATGCAGAAACAGAAGAAAAGCAGTCAAGAGAGAAAATTAATAACCGCTTGAGCAATAGTTCGATAAAACAGTCACAGGACTCCTAGATCCTCCTGAAGGGATACAGATAACAATCTGATGCATATCCTTCGGTTTTATAGAAACCAGGACTCCACCAGATAGAAACTGCTGACCGCAAGCACGAAGACCCCAGACTGCTTGGAACGAGAAGGTTGAGCATTGAGATTCCCATAATATCTCCCAGTTATGTCACCACCAACCAATCATATGAATGTTCATGAGCTGATCACACACCCTGCGACCCTCATCCCTAAAGTTGCCTTTAAAAATCCTTTGCCTGATAGCCACTGGGGGTTCGGGTCTTTTGAGCATTAGTTGCCCATTCTCCTTGCTTGGTGCCCTGCAAATATACGCTGCACTTTCCTCCACCACAACTGGCATCAATAGACTGGCTTTGCTGCCTGTCGGGTGAGCGGATCCAAGGTTTGTTTGGTACCAAACTTACCTTGAACTCACTGACCCTATTGTTCTGTAGATACTTTTGCAGTCGCTCTTCCTTGGAACTCCAATCCACCTTGTCCTTGCTGCTCCCACTTACCCGTAGATCCATCTCATCTTTCAGGTCTCAGCTCACAGGTCTTGTCCTCAGAGGGACCCTTGGCAACCCAGTGAATGTAGCCCCTGTGTTGCTTTCCATCACACTTCAGAGGGCAGACTTGAATACACCTGGACCCTAATTTAGGGTTAAGAGTCTCCGAAAACTGTATATTAAGACTCTACTATAAATGCATCTTTGTCTGGACTGACCCCTGACCTGGCCCTGACGTTTGCTTGTTGGGCAGGTCTCTGCCCGGCCAGCCGTCTGCACTGACCCCGCCCGTCTCTGACCTCTCCTAAGCCAGCCTGGCTCCCCTGGGCTCTCCCCACACCTGGCCATACCTCAGTCTGGCTCCTGGGCCCTGATTACCTGGCATTCCGCACACGCGTCCTTCACTTACGCTGAGCTCACCTGCTCAGAGGCCCAGCCACACCCGGGAGGTACATGACTCAGGCTTCATCAGGCAGATTTGTTCTGCTTCCCCAGGCAGTGGGTGTCACGATGACTTCTGAACTTGCTGTGAATAGGACAACCTACTACTCAGTTTTCTCCTTCTTTAATCATGATCATATTATAAGTGACCTCAGAACAGAACCAGAGCTGAGAAGTTGATGAAAACTCTTCCCCTGGCCCATGAGGATTTGGGTGGGGCAGAGTGGCTCCCTTCCTAGGCAGTGGGTTAAAAGGCTGTTCTGTTTTAGCCAGAAAGTATTACGGAATTATAAAACTTCCCGATGGTTAATTAATCATTGTTTCATCCACAGCTCTCAAAACAGTGGAGCCCATAGAGTGCCTGGCTTCCTCTCAGTGAAAAACAGCCCGTGACATTTATTACGTACATTAACAGTAATTCACCCTTGATTAATCAGAGCAGTCAGCTACAGTACTTTTCAATCATGCATAATACTTACTTTACTAGTTGGCTGGAATATTTTATTCATCCATTAGTCTCAGAGGCTCTGCAAACAGCTTGTAAATTTAGACAGGGCCCCAGATCCTGAAAGTGTAGTGCCCTTTTTATGGCTAATTTATGGCCCATGTTTATATTTGTGCCAAGACTCAGGATTTCTCACTGATCAAGGTTTGAAATATGCAGTCGTAAACTCTACTTTTGTATTGGTCCATCAGATGGAAGATATGTGTCCTGTTGTCCCCAGCTCTGCTCTTTATGGAGTTCTTATTCACAGCTGGCTGCTGGTGATCACATCTAAAAAGTATCAACACTAACCTTCCTGGAATCAGTCATTCAGTTTAATATACTACAAGGAGACATCGTCTCTGTTTAGCTTATTTGTTCATTGAATTCCTATTGAAAAAATAAAAGGGGCATTTGTGAAGAAGTTGAAGACATCTTTAATGCCTTGGCGTCATTTATGCACAGAAATTCATTTTCTTCACAAATTCATGTCCTCATACATATATTTTTATGGGCTTATCTGGCTTAACAACCAAATAACCAACAGTTAAAAAATCTATACTGAGAGCAGTATGTATACAATCACTGAGAAAATACTATATACACTTTTGTAGAGATGTTGGCTTTGGAACTTGTGCCTAAAAGAGTTGCATTTATTGTCACCATTTTATATTCTGAACGTGCATATTTGTTCATTTCGTCTACTTTAGATTTTCTGTCTTATAGAGTCTGAAACTGCTCTGGGTCCCAGCCAGTCACCCTAATGCATATTAAGTTCTATTTCAGTGCAACCTCATGTGGTAAAACCAAAATGGTTTCTTTCAGTTTCTTTCAGTTCTGTTGCCTCTCCCCGATTGGTTCATTTGGATTCTCCACTTTTCTGTGCAGAATTCAAATCAAGATAGAGCCTTGAATCCAAGAAAATTTCAAGAGCGAGTGAGGATCAGTGATATAACCTGTGCTAACGCAGAAGAATCAAGAAAGTCTTTCTTATTTAAAAATCCTCTATGATCCCCTAAGTTCATTTGCAATAGCATCACTCATTAGTTTTAGTAAAATGGCACTGGGCAGGGGAGGACGCTTACTTTTTTTTTTTGCTAAATAAACAATGTGAGGCATCCTGGAGATTAGCGGCATGCAATGTGCATATAATATGTAGGGGAAATCACACATGCAGGGAAATTCCTCTAAGTGCAAAATTCACATTAATATATGAATCTTAGACGGTGTTTGCCAACAAATCTTTGTCTTTCTCTCTCTCTTTCTCTCCTTCTTTCCTTCCTTCCTTCCATGATGCATACCTCACAAGGGAAGCAATCGCTTCACAGAACTTTCTTTTGGGAAATGCCAACTTGCGTAAAAGTTTAGGAAAATCTTTTGCTCTTTTGGATGAGAATTTGACCAACGGTTAACTCCCTATCTTGTTCTCCCAGCAACCAGATGCAATTGGATCATGCATTACAAGCAACATTTCTTGTGGTCCAAATGACCCCCAACTGGCAAATTGCACTTGGACTATAAATACCTTATGGGAAATCAGTGTTGGGCTTCCCTCACTGTACGCTCATAACTGGGCACATTTCTTGCAGAGACCCTGGAGGTTATGCCTATGGAATTGTTACAAAAGTGTTGGCTCCTGTGCAGCTTGAGTCTTCTAGGCTGGAATGCCCTGTGCTCGGTCAATGTGAGGTCAGTCCTGCTTTCTGACAGGTGAGCTATCACCTGGAGAGCCGGGGAGAGCAGATTCCAGAGGGTTAAGTGGGCTGCTGTGATGACTGCCCCACAGAGGAGGGTACCTGGTGGGCTGGGCCTCCTGTCCTGTATCCCTCCGAATAGACAGGTTCCACGTGTGGTCAGTCAGAGTCTTGGGAGTTAAACTAGGAAGGCACCGAGTGGGGCGTGGCACCAGGTCTAAGAACCTGAAAGTCTTAACCACTGTGAAAAAATGGGTTTCAACCCATATAGCAAAGGATTTTTCAAAGAAGATATTTTCCAAATAATTTTTGACAATTTTTTAGACTCTTTGTAGCGATGTGTCTGCGATCAGCACGTCTTTTTACAAAGATGGTAGGCAAGATTGTTCCCATGTCCTGGAGATATCATTGAACCTCCAGTGACCTTCTTTGTTTTGCTGCACTTTTCTGTTCTTTTGGCTACATCCTGGATTCATAAAAATGGCCTATAATAGTGAACAGGTTTGTTTTATTATGGTATGAAATATGCAGAGTCGGTTCTTTGACATATCCTGCAATTTTATGAGTAAATGCAACAGCTAAAGCATGAAAAATGAAAATTTACTTGGCAATTTTAGCTCTTTGTTCATAACTTGGAAAATGGAAACTGTTTCTTAATGAATTCAGAACCTTCAGGAGAGATGTCCCCTAGGTCATGGGTAGAAGTACCAGGAATTTTGAGGCCTGACCTTGAATGGCTACTATCTTATCTCTCCAGAAAATACAGTCTTAAACCCTCACCAACGTTTGATATTGCTTTTTGACAAAGTAGAGATGTAATTTTAAGTGGTTTAAGACAAAAAGCTATAAACAGGGGTTTGGAAGAGACATAGAGACATGAGGCAAAGAGGATAAATCATGAAACAAGATACAAAATGTTTCATAAAAGAGCAGTCTGGTTCAGTGAGATTGTTTCCATTCCCCTAGATGCCTCACAGCCTCTTAGACGGGTTTATTTAAAGAAAGAGTTGAGAAAATCATAATTCAAAAAGACATGTACCACAGTGTTCATTGCAGCACTATTTACAATAGCCAGGACATGGAACCAACCTACATGTCCATCGACAGATGAATGGATAAAGAAGATGTGGCACATATATACAATGGAATGTTGCTCAGCCATAAAAAGAAACGAAATTGAGTTATTTGCAGCGAGATGGATGAACCTAGAGTCTGTCATACAGAGTGAAGTAAGTCAGAAAGAGAAAAACAAATACCGTATGCTAACACATATATATATATGGAATCTTAAATAGTGGTTCTGATGAACCTAGGGGCAGGACAGGAATAAAGACGCAGATGTAAAGAACGGACTTGAGGACACGGGGCGGGGGAAGGGTAAGCTGGGACAAAGTGAGAGAGTGGCATGGACATAAATACACTAACAAATGTAAAATAGATAGCTAGTGGGAAGCAGCCACATAGCACAGGGAGATCAGTTTGTTGCTCTGTGACCACCTAGAGGGGATGGGATAGGGAGGGTGTGAGGGAGACGCAAGAGGGAGGGGATATGGGGACACGTGTATGCATATGGCTGATTCACTTTGTTGTGCAACAGAAACTAACGGGGTATTATGAAGCAATTATACTCCAACAAAGATCTATTAAAAAATAAATAAATAAAGTAAAAAATTTTAAAAAAAGAATGAAATATTGCCATTTGCAGCAACATGGATGGACCTAGAGAATACCATACTAAGTGAAGTAAGTCAGATGGAGAAAGACGACTATTATGTGATATCACTTATATGTGGAATCTAAAAAAATAATACAAATGAATTTATTTACGAAAACAGAAACAGACTCACAGACATAGAAAACAAACTTATGGTTACCAAGGGGGAAAGAGGAAGGGAGGGATAAATTAGGAGTATGGGATTAAGAGATACACACTATTATATATAAAACAGATAGACAACAAGGATTTACTGTATAGCACAGGGAACTATATTCAATATCTTGTAATAACCTATAATGGAAAAGAATATGAAAAAAAATAATAACCGAATCACTGGGCTGTATACCTGAAACTAGCACAACACTGTAAATCAAGTATACTTCAGAAAAAAAAGAAAGAGTTGAGTGAGTAAAAGTGGAGTACGGATGAAGAAGTTACCTGTAATAAGGTTCCCTGACACCCTCAGTTTTGCTATCAGGCACTTTATTGATATTTACTCTTTGTGCTTCTCCAAAATAATTTTTACTTAACATCCCCAGAACAACTGTCTGACAGCCACAGAGATGGATTTTGGATTCCTTGGATTTTGCTTCGTTTGTGATTTTCCTGTCTGTCCCCTAAATTATTAAAGCACACACATGCAACATCCTTAGCATTTTGGTCTGGCTTACTAAACTGACATCTTTCAGAGCTTGCTGGATGGTAAGACCTTCTACGTGGCTCCAATGCAAGTAAATTAATCTCACTGTTAACCCCAGACCTCAGGTCAGCTCAGGTTTCCTGCATTTGTAAGTGAAACTGGAGCACGCGTGACTCCTTAACCGATTTTGACAACACAGTTTCCTAAAGAACAAGAACAAAAGCAAAACTATGGTAGTGATATATTAATAACTGCAGGATGACTTTGTACTTAATATTGATAGGTTTTCAAAAAAATATACAAAATATATTTTTATAAGACAGATTATTCTTTGGATACAATTTCAGGATATCCTGATTCTGCTTCGCATCAGGCACGCATCATGTTACGGAAGCATAATGTTATCCCCAAGGGTTTAACATTCTTTCTTTTGCCATAAGCAGTAATACTTCTTAAACAAAGAACCCAAACTCTGCAAAAAAAAAAAAAAAGAAAAAGAAAGGAAGAAATAGGAATCCTTAGAATTCCAATATTAATCTGTCTTCTACGTTCTTTAGAAAAGGCTCTAATTTAATATTTTTGTTACTGCTATTAATTATGCTGATACATTTGTATTTTCTCCCAATTCATTATAATCTATATTCAGCAGTGTTTCTGAATCTGTGGAAGGAAAGATATTTTTATTGCAAAGATGAATTAGTTATTATTTTAAAAAGCTGAAGAATAAGCCTATTTTGCTCTCAATCTGCTTATTCGTCTCTTTTTAGAATATGAACTCATACGTTTCAAAGTCTTCAGAAATAAAGCAGGATATACGATAACATCCTTTGCCGTAGTCCATCAGCCTCCTTCCTAACCTTCCTGAAATGTAGTTCACTGGCAATTAAGTTTACATGTGTTATAATTGTGACTATATTTCATTGTTTCAACAACACCAGCCTTAACTCTATTCAGTATTTTTCCTTTGACAGAATCGTCAAGTTCTCACCTCATTCTCCAGGATGCTAACACTTCCCCTGTCCCGTCCCGGGACTCCCGGGGTGGCTTTCTGTCCTCTTCCATCCCCTCCACAATTTTCCTTTCTCAATTTCCACACTCAGTGTATTATTGCACCCAGTGACAGCACAAATCATGGTTTCTGCCCAAGAGCTTTTACTTGTCCTTTCCTTGAGCCCTGAATAAATGTCTTCATCACTTTTTCAGGATTCGTGAACTGAAATATCAATCAATCATCAAATATTTATTGAATTTTATTATGAGCTCAGCACCTTGCTGGAATTTTATAAGGATATAATAGTATTTCATCTTACCCCTTTTATTCATTTTACATCTCTGGGTGCTATTTGTTATTTTTGTCTGATATCATAAGTGCCTACATTTCACGGGTCGAGTACTAAATACAGTGGAATAGACTTTCCCCTCAACGCTAAGTTTCATAGCTTCTAAATCTTCCTGGTTTTTCTTTCTACGTTTGCAGTCACTGCTCTTATACCGTTTCCGTTTTCTCTTGTGTTTTCTGGCCACAAGTGAGGTTTCAGGTGCTCTCATCTCCACCGGAATATGACTTTTGGTCTTTGGACATTAATCATCTTCTGTCTTGAGCTTCTAAAACGCTCCTTTTTTGACAAGGCTGCTCTTTCAAAATTTTATTCCGTGTCCAACTATGCTTTTCTAATTTTTCCTGTGATTCTACCGCTGTCGTGCTTGGAATGGAATTGGAAGAATTAGGCAAGGAATAAAATGTGTGTGTGTGTGTGTGTGTGTGTGTGTGAGAGAGAGAGAGAGACAGAGAGAGACAGAGACAGAGAGACAGAGAGTCAGAGAGAGACAAAGAGAGAGAGAGGAGAGAGAGCGATACAGAGAGAGGAAAGGGAGGGAAGGAGGAGGGAGGGAACCAGATGACAGCATGAGCTGACTTGACTTGTATTTGCTGCTCCTTAGAGACTCAAAATGGGTGTATCTGTAGTTTAGTCAATACTTTTGCATTTATGTGTTATTTAATCCAACAGTTACGTACTGAGAACATGTTATATGTTAGGAGCTGTATTAGGCACCTCCCCCCAGGATGCACATGTAGATCCTTGCACCGGGCAGTAATAGGGACCCGCTGTAGGGAGTGGGGCGAAGGTAGGTAAAAATGTCACTAAGCTTTCCTACCATTTTTGTATTTTTCTTGGTTGCTGCAAACGGTGCTATTTCCTGGAGTTCTGAAAAGTTGTTTCTGACAATTTCTTTTTGTCTTTTGATGCTTCGTGGGGATAAGAGCTTGGAGCTGCCACTTTGCTAATTTGCTGAATCACTTCTCTCACATACATTGAAGAAAGCCATTGATGTTTGCAGGGCAAGTTTGCCATAAAAAGAGGATTTATTAAAATTGCATTTTGTGGTTATAAAAACTTCAAAGGAGTTTTTATGTGTGAGGAAATGTCAGGTAAATCAAAATAAACTGCAGCGTGACGCAGCCTAAGAGAGAGGGCTCTGCTGACACCGGTGGGAATAACAGAGAAAGATGCAGAGGAAACTGAACTCCAGAAGTGCAGTGTCTCCTGAAGAGATGCAGGTAGCCCTATGACACAGACAGGTAGGTCCTGCATTACTCGCGGTAACTACCATCATCATCACACCCCTAAATATGCACCACCTCTCTTGTAGAGCCCTGTGTTAGGTGCTGGTGATAAAGAGCAGGAAAAGATAAAGAATACATCTGCAGTGCTCAATCTAAACTGTACATTAGATGCATCCTGCTTGTATCTTTTTGATATTGAAATATAGACATTGTCCCTAGAAAATTAGATTATACAGGTTTAAACATTAAGGTGGGCGAAAGTGCTGTAACCAATAGGCCCCCAATTTTGTGGCTTAATAAAGTTTATTTCATTCATATGGCAGCTCAAAGGTCTAGATCAGCCTGGGCGGGGGGTCACTCCACATGGAGATCCATGGATCCAGGCTCTTTATCACGCGGCTAATCCACCTCCTAGAGCAATGCTGCTCAGAGAACTTTCTACAGAGGTGGAAAGATTCTGTATTCATGTTCTCCAATTATGGTGGCCACTCACCTTAGTGCTTGAACTATGGCTAGTGTGACAGAAGAGCCAAATGGTTAATTTGATTTAATCTTTAATTTTAATTTAGTTCATTTACATTTAGATAGCCGCATGTGGCTAGGAGTTACTGTTTCGGACGGAAGCTTCTTTAATCACCTGCATGATCAAGGCTAGACGTCTATGTCCAGGTACTGGTCAGCCAAAGAAAAGATAGCTTAGATGAGGCCCAGTGCATGAAGGGACCAAGGTGACACACCCATATGGCAATGTTAGTAGCATACCCGATGCTGCATAGCGAGTGAATACTTTGTAAATGCTGAGTAACTTAGATGACATGAAGCTCATAGCTCATGTCAATCAGACGCACACGAATCAGAGCTCTTACCCAGTGTCAAGCTGCACTAATAATATTAAGAACTCAAGTTAATGCAAAGCACAGATGAAGTACGGAGAGTCTGGGACTTTCAGAGCACCTTCTATTACTGTTTTGTTTTTGCAGAGTTATATCCTGCTCTGACTCAGACTGACATATGAGGTCTCCAAGGGATGTGTGAATTCACGTCACTCACACATAATACATGTTTATGTTATGCTGAAGTCTTTTCAGACAGCTGCATAGCTAGTTATATTCAGGGATATTCAGAGAGTTACATTTTAAAGGGCGCTATGTTTCCTAAACTCAGGGTTCCTTACCATGAGTGATCCTACACAGCCTGATGAAAGCACCCAATAGACAAGGACTCTCCAGCTAGCAAACACAGTTAATTCATTTGTTGGAAGATCCGTCATGAGCCTTGTCCCAGGAAATTTGATGAGGTTACCTTCTTTCCTTCCTGCTGGTGTTGCTTCCACGTCAACAGGAGAGAATGAATCACAAACATTTAGTTCCCCACGCAGCTCAAGATTTCCCACGCTCTCATTCCGCAATTCATCCAAAACGTGGATTGAGCCTTTCCCACATGTAGGGCTTAAGCCATGTGGTGGCTTGTGTTCAAAGCCCAGTGACTCCACACTTGCCATGAGAGTTTTGAGCCTTTGCTTATTATCTGTTAAATAGGGATAATTACACCTGCTTCATAAGGTGGTTACAAGGAATTGCCCTAAAATAAGCCACATTGTAAACTTGTAGCAACTATTCTATAAGTTTTAGTTGCTAATTTATCATTGTTTTGTTAGTGACTATAATTTCTGAAGGAAGGAGAGCAGGTTCTCCTATTTCTCTGCTAGACATTAATATTCCTAAAGAAAAGAAATAACAGTTTTTCTAGATGCTATATGATGTGAAAATTTCCTTCACATATTCTGATCTCCCTACCCATTTTTACTTTTTTCTAATTCTCCAATTAATAAAAAAAAAAAAACTCATAGAATTCTACTGTATCTAAATATTGAGAAAACCAGAAACTCCAAGATCTGGGAATACCGACATAACTAAGATAAGACTTTCCCTGTAAGTGATATCACGCTGCAGAATGGTGGTGCTCTGTGTAAGGTATGTGCAAAGGACTGTGCGTGGAAAAGGCTGGGAAGAAAGCAGTTCTTTTCTGGCACATTTGAGTAGGATCCAGGTTGGTGACTACATTTTCCAGGCAGAGAAATGGGAAGACTTTGAAATCCTATGGGTCTCAGTAGAGTAACCTGCCCTGCTTATAGCAGAGGCTGAAAGTTGTCTCTTGATAATTTGTGAAGAGATTGCAGAGTCTCCCATATAACAAGTTATTACAAACACACCTGATCCCTAGGCAGACTTGCAAAAAAAACCTGAGGCACTAGCACAGCTCTGTTTTGGCATATCTGAATATCCCCTCTCAGCAGTTGCCAGATATGTCTGCCTCTGTTGGGATGCTGAAAAAATGTCACCTCTCGGCTGAGTGAACTCACTGCTAGATGGAGAAGAAGACTCCTAGTTTACGCCTCTAGACTGGCAACAGTGAATGACAAATGGTAGAACAGAATTCTGGAATCAGAATGACATTAAAGGCTCTGTCTTAGATGGTTTAACGTATTTGCCACCAGCCAAATAACTCAATCCAGTTGAGTGATAGTTTCTAAAATCTGTTGGAATGATGACCTGGTTAGGGTTGCAGTAGAAAGCAACTCATTAAGACTTACAGAAACCAATTGTCTTCGCTAGTGCTTTCTTCTTTTCACTTTTTGCTCTCTAACCACTAAAAGAAAATTCAAGAATGGATATTAGTGAGTTTTACTTTCTGAAAGCACCTCTTCTTGTCAAAGAAAAAATTACACCTTCTAGCTTTTGTTGCACTGGGGCTTTTGCTTTGTTTTGCTTTTGTTGTTATCTTTAAAAAATTTTTTTTTGTTTTTTTTGGCCGTGCTGTGCAGCTTGCGGGGATCTTAGTTCCTGGACCAGGGATTGAACCTGGGCCCACGGCAGTGAAAGGGCCGAGTCCTAACCGCTGGACCGCCAGGGAATTCCCTGTTATCGTTTAAGATTTTGTTTTTCCACTTCAGAGATTTAATATATATATCACCGTAACCAACATCTTAACAGTTTACCATTACATACACACACACTGTATATGTATATGTGTATGTATGTATATGTGTATATATTCATAATTCAGCGAGACCAGGAATTGTATGTTGGGGATGGTTTAAATGAAGAGCACATGGTCCAGGCCAGCAGCAATGCACATATATACACACACACATACATATATATGCATTTCGTGAGAAATGCATTCTGTTTGGGGAGCCGCCGCATCCTTAAAGACCTCTGTGCTTGCTCTTCTCTGATCCCATTGGTTCTGTTTTAATGGAGAATCTTGATGAAAAGAGCGTGTGATGAAATTTTAGTCCCAGTTACAAAGAACTCAGAGACAGAGGTTTGGGTTTGGAGCCCAGCTTTGCCCCTGACGATGTGGCCCTCAGCCAGTCCTCCTTGGTAAGCCTCAGCGATCTCACCTGTGTTTTGGGGTGAGATCACCAGCTAGTGAGTCTGTGAGGGTCAAGTGGGAGGATGTGCTACAGAATCTGGGAAACGTTCTTCAAGGATGTAACCAAGCTCGGAGACATGGTCGGTTTTACTTGACTGTAATCTGACTTCTTTTTTAAAAAATTGTATTGAAGTACAGTTGATTTACATTGTTGTGTTAATTTCTTCTGTATAGCAAAGTGACTCAGTTATATATATATATATAATATATAATATTATATATATGTATATGTATATATATTTTCTCCCATTCCGTAAGTTGTCTTTTCATTTTGTTTATGGTTTCCTTTGCTGTGCAACCAAACCATGATGGAAGAGAATATATATATATGTATATATACATATATATGTGTGTATATATATATATATATTCTATATATATACACATAAATATATGTGTATATATACATAAATATATATGCATATATACATAAATATATATATGTATATATACATATATGTGTGTGTGCGTATATATATATATATATTCTTTTCTATCATGGTTTGGTTGCACAGCAAAGGAAACCATAAACAAAATGAAAAGACAACTTACGGAATGGGAGAAAATATTTGCAAATGATGCAACCGACAAGGGCTTAATTTCCAAAATATACAAACAGCTCACGAATCTGATTTCTATTTCTCATTTCATGATGTTCATTTTTGGCCATTCCAGTGGGTTTTTGAGGCACTTCATGAATTCGTAATTCCGTAAGACCAAGAATTGCCTGTTGAGGATAGTTTCAACGAACAGCATGTGGTCCAGGCCAGCAGAAATATAACGTGAGCTACATTAAGACAGCAAGAAGAAATAGGTAAAATTAATTTAAAAAATATGTTTTACGTAACCCAATACATCCCAAATATTATAATTCCAAGGGTAATAATACAAAAAAGAATTAATGAGTTATTTTACTGGGTTTTTTTCATACCACGTCTTCAAAGTCTAGTGTGCATTTTGTATTCACAGTAGATCTCCTTTTGGACTGGCCACCCTTCACGTGCTCAGCTGCCACGTTGGGGGAAAGACCACTGGACGGAAGAGGTCTGGGCTTCCCCAAAGGCAAATCCCATTGTCCTTCACTTTGCACTAAGCACTACACCATCTTCATTTGTGTATAATAAGGTGTAAACTTGTTTTAAAATTCCATGTCAAATGACTAATTGTTTTTCCTACCATGAGAGGCAACCAGGGGGATGGGAGGGTCATACTCAAATATTACTGCTGCTTTGAACACTTCTGAGTTAGAAGGAAAGAGAGGCAATTTTTCTTCTTTTCTTTCTTCCCCCAAATTACATACTGGATTTATTAATCCTCTCCATCACTCTGCCTAAATAATTGTGTCACCCCTTTTTAAAAATGCTGTAATTACTATGAAATTGTCGATTAAACTGTAATTTGATTTTGGATTTAACACGCAGCCCAGAGTATAATTCTTGTGTAATGGCCCTCTTTCCTGGTCATGTGCTTTCATTTACAAAGAACAGCTATGCAACGTCTGTGTCATCACACGTAAGTGACTATAATTGCTGCTGATGGGTGTGCTGAAGTTGAGCAAGTGGAAAAGTAATTTTTCATGTTCCATTTTAGCAAAGGCCATTTCTGGGGAGTCATGCACTATGAGGGCAGCGCAGGGACCACCAATAACTAGAAGTGCCCCCCAGACCTCGACAGCTGAAGCGAGGAGGCTGTAAGTGTCCTCACTCCGTTTTCCAGCTTAGCTCAAGGTCATATTCAAAGAAATTCTAAGCACAGCATTTCTTGGCTTTATGGATACAAGTGACCTGGCACCAAGGTGTCCAGAGCAGTAAACAGGGCTAAGACTTAGTTAGAAAGAGTCGAAGGGGAAACCAATCATTTTCTAATTCACTGGTTTACTTAACAAGAGTTTTCATAAACATTTACTACGTGTAAGCCAGCATTCTACAAAGTGACAGTGGAAGTCTGATATCATATCATCGTCCACAGAACCTGAAATCACCTAAGAGAAAAGAAATCGACACAAATAACTATAGTGCAGAGCAATATGAGAAATGTGTGAATAAGAACCAGGTTGTTCAGAGGAAGGAGAAAGCGTTGCTTGCTTAGTAATCAGGGGAGGCTTCCAGGAGGAGGGGGCACGAGGAATGGAGGATTTGGATGGACAGAAATTGGAAAATGGAAATTCCACTTTGGTTTGGCGATAGCGTTTAGCTAGAAGGATAGGTTTGTAACAGGTTAAAGGACGGGATGGGATGGTTGGGTACCGGACTCGGAGATTTGAGCCTCGTCTGGCAGAACGAGGACCCTGAGGCCGCAGCAGGTAGGTTGTCTTGTGCCGTGATTGGAATGGTGATCGAGGGATGTTTTATCCAGCAGTGGCGTCCACTGGGAGGAGGGATGTCCGCAGCAGGGTTGGGGAGAGTTTACTGCAATGCGCCAAGAATGCAGAAGCAGGGCCTGCACTAAGTTGGTAGCAGTGGGAGCAGGGGCTGTAGCAGGAAGGTGTGATTGTGGGTCTGGACGTGAGCATCGTGCAGAAGAAGGGGAGGGGGAGGAGAGGCTGACCCAGGTCTCAAGCTGGGAGACAGAAAGGCCTCATAGAAGTACTGTCTTCACAAGATGAGACTGTAGTGAAATCGGTCATGTGCGTTGAACTTGGGACGCTCAAAACTGCCCTCAGGGAAGGCTGGCAAAACAGCCCAAAGATGTCCACGTCCTAATCCCTAGAACCTGTAAATGTTACTTTATATGGTTTAATAAAAAGATTTGCAGATGTTATTAAGTTTGAGATCTGGAGATCCGGGGTTCATCCCCAGTGGTCAGGGTGGGCTGTTATGGGTCCTTGTAAGACAGAGCAAAGGGAGAAGGGACACACAGAAGAGAGACGGCAGTGAGGCCAACGCCGCGGAGGGAGACGTAAAGATGCTGAGCTGTGGCAGCTGCGGCGGCGGAGGGGCCCCCCAATACGAGGAGTGCAGCTCTGCATCTGGAAAGGCGAGGAGACAGATCCCCCAGGGGGTCTCGGGAGGGAGTTGTGACCCAGGGAGACCGACTTCAGACCTCTAGTCCCCAGCACTGCAAGAGAGCAAATTGGCATTCTTTTAGACCACCACGTTTGTGGTCATTTGTTATAGCAGCCCTAGGAAACTATGACAGAAGGCATCTCCAGAACATGGGAAAGGTGGGGGTGAAGCAAAGAAGACCAAGGCCAGAGGCCAAGAAGCAGGGAGGGTCTGCGGACGTGGGGTGGAGGGGTGAAAGGGGTGAAAGGGGGGAAGGGAAGGGAGAGCTTTGGGTCGTCCACATTGGGGTCAGTGGAGGGGGGGAAAAGGGATCTGGCCATGACACGAGAAGCAGTTGTTGAAGACCTAAGAGGAAAGTAAGGTGGCCGAGATACTCACTCAGGATAAGATGATCTAGGTTTGAAAACAAGACAAAACAAAACAAAGGGGGAAAACTCTTTAAAGAATTTCAGAGGTGGAGAACGTAGCAGGTGGAGACGCTAATGGACGTTCCTGGAGGGAATTCCCACGAGGCCCTTTCAGGCCAGCTAAGGCTGACGAGAGCATACCTGTGACTGGAGAAGGAGAGCCGGTCCAGGGTCGCTACAGCCGTGATGCTTCAGAAAAAGCTCCAAGAGCTGAAGCACACAGTTCTTTTTAGCTGTAAAACACTGGATACAGACACAATAAAAGGAGAGACATTTTTAAAATTCAACGTGAATTTTTAAGTAAAATTCATGCTTTTCAGGAATCAAGTGTTAGTGAATTCGAGCCCATGTTAAGATTTTCAAAGTAGAATTTGGCAAGTAAACTGATTCACTAACCCTAAACATTTTCCCTCATTTCTTCCCTACTTCAGATTAAAATTTTCACCCTATTTATTTTAGAACATGTGATGGCCAACTTTATATCTGGTGGGAGGTGATTCCAAAACATCATTTGCTTTGAACCAGAAATTAATTTTTCTCCAGAGAAATATTATTGTGAATAATGCTTGGGGAACCCAGACCAGCACCCTCAAATCTCAGCACACGCAATAAGATGAAAGAGTGTTGATGTGAGCCCCAAGCTGGAGCTCCTGTGAGCTCTGAGCTCCCTTGAGCTGCAGGCCTGAATTTCTCCTCATCCTGATGGAAATTCCACACTGTCTGAGCTCTAAGCTCTGTCCCCCTAAACCCTAGAGGACAAAGGAGTTGATTCAGGGCCTTGCAAACTCCCCTTGCCACAAAGTAGAATGCTGAAAAACAGAATCTTATAAAAAGAGCAATACCTGGGGACTCCCCTGGACTCCGGCTGCAGGACCATTGCACAGCTGGTGGGACCAGGAGGTGGTGACCGTCACATACGTGGTCCCCAGGCCAGGCTGCACACGCAGTGCCTCCTGCACTTGCCATCAGAGGAATTCTCTTGGTGCTTGACTTCGAGCCCAGACTGAGATCTGGGCCCAGGATCACAGGAAAGGGGTTGGAAGCAAAGAACAAGGATTCCAGTACACAGGAGAGCATCCGTTGTGACCCAGGTGGCCAGGATTTGTGGCCGAGCAGTAATAGCTGAGAGGGGAGACATCTGGGCCGGTAATTCTGTCTACCTCCACCTCTGTGTGCCCCTCACTCCGCCCTCCCTGCTCTGTGTCCTGGCGGCTGACCCGGCCTGGATAGTCCTGCCAGCTGGCCACCGGGAAGCAAGGGCCCGAGAACGGGGGCAGCTCCCTCCTCTTCACATCTCTTTGCACCGAGCCTGCGTCTCTGCCAGCAGCTCGGTCTTTCCTTGGTTACCTCTCCTGCCGGGCAGCCCTCACTGCCCGCTCCAGGGAGGGTAACAGCTGGTCCCCGGGTGCCCCAATATCCCTTGTTTTCCCTTGAACCTACTCACATGCCCCTGTCTAGTATCTGGTCGTTTTATTAGCGTCTCTTTGTTTGAACCATTTGGGCTGAATTAAGTTTCCTGCTGGGATACTCGTCACCTAAAGGTCAGAGAGTGGTGTTCAGTCTTCCGTCCCCCACTAGCCCACCCCACCAAGGGGACCCTGAAGTGCCACCCCGTGCGTGCTCCTTCTCCCCCCACCTCCTACATGGGAGATACCCTTTCATGCCTAACACAAGTTACTCGGAGCCACGTGACTAAGGAATAGAGAGAAAGGGAGTAGGTTGGAAAGAGAGAGAAAGGAAGTGCTGCTGGGAGCTTAATTTGTAAAGCGAAGTAATGTCAGAGTGTGGGAGGAGAGGGTGGGAAAGTAAAGGACAATCCGGGGCTTTCTGTAGACTCTGAAACTCCCTTCATGGATTTTTAGAAAACCATAGGTGGATCTTCACTTATTTTGGTTGTTGAGCTGTTTCTGTTTTTACTGACATGTAATTGACACATAATATTATATTAGTTTCAGGTGTACAACGTGACGATCTGGTATTTGTATATGCTGTAAAATGATCACCGCAGTAAGTCCAGCTAACATCCATCACCACACATAGTTACAGTTTTTATTCTTGCAAGGAGAACTTTTAAGATTTACTCTCTTGGCAATTTTCAGATGTAGAGTATTATTAACTATAGTCATCATGCTGTGCATTACATCCCCAGGACTTATTTTGTAACTGGGAGTTTGTACCTTTTGACCACCTTCACACATTTCACCAGTAAGGAGATTCCTCAGAAAGATCAGAGTAGAACTACCCTATCATCCATCAATTCCACTACTGGTTATTTATCTGAAGCAAACGAAGACACTAATTGGGAAAGATATCTGCACCCCCATGTTCACTGCAGGATTATTTACAAAAGCCAAGACATGGAAATGGCCCAGGTGTCCATCAGTGGATGAGCAGATAAAGAAAATGTAGATATATAGTCATAGCTATAGATGTATACAATGGAATGTTATTCCTCCATAAACAGAAAGGAAATCTTGCCATTCGCTACAACATGGATGGACCTTGAAGGCATTATGCTAAATGAAATAAGTCAAACAGAGAAAGAGAAATACTGTAGGATCTGTTTTTTTGTCTAAGTTTTTGATCTGTGGTTAAATCACGCAGGTTCTGGATGTATCAGGGTTTCATTTTTGGATAACGACATTTTTCTCCCTCTATAGAAGTGGAGCTCTTTTCTGAACAAAATTAGGTATCTTGAAGCCCCCTCCGCACATCCAATCCACTATCCCGCATCCTTCCCAGAACGCTTTCTGAACGGATGGGGGTGGGTGCAGCAGGTCTGTTTTTTCCAGCCTAGTTCGTGGGCTTAAATGCCGGGCTTGCACTACCTATTTAGCAAGGATGCCGTGGCATTTCCCTGACAAAAACTGGAGACATTCACATCATTAGTCATCTTTTCCACCATTACATTGGGTTTAATTTCAGGCTCACCCATTACCCAATGCTTTTTGCATTGCTTGATTTTTGACATCCATCAGGAAGGATCTTATTCATTCACTCCCTGAGGCAGTTATTTCCTGAGCTTTCACCGTTATGGACTCTTCTAGGACTCCGGATGGCATCCTATAATTATCAACATCTGATGACTTAAGTATTTTTTGCTATTTCTTAATGTCTCTTTAGCCTTTTTTTGCATGCATTTCTCTTATTGCCATTTAATTTATGTTACAAGTATAACTTTGGAGCTGAAAATAGCATTAAAGCTCATTTACTAACCCATCCACCCACCCCCTCAATTAGCATCAGAAAATCAGACTCTCAGACTAGTTAAATGATTTTCACAGGGCAAGACGGCTAATTACCGAAAAATCAAAAGCTGGAACCGAGTCTTCCTATGTCTCAGGCCAAGATAACAACACTTTACTAATGTTGGATATTTTTTATTTCTTTCAGAGTCTGATTTATTATACCTTCATTTATTCCTAAACAATACAAACAGCAAGACGAAATCTGGATATTAAACCTCTGGGAGTTTGATTTGTATTCAGAGCATGTTCTTGGATCTGTTCATTTCCTACAGACTAGATTTAGAGTAAAGATAAACAGGTTGATACACTGTCTTGCCCACCTCAGATAGAAGTCAGAGATCACGTAAGTGATGGATTTGGGAACCCAAACTGACAGGATATCTTAAATGTGTATGGAGAGTTTTGGTAAACAAGTCGGCCTGTAGTTATCTGTTGGCATCTTTGAGAGAGCAGCTCTGTGTAATGAGTGCAAAAGTGCTCTGTCGCTGGTGGTATAGGTGGGAGAGGTTTGCTATGGTTCCGTCTCCTAGGAGCTTAGAGTCTAAAATAACACCAAACGCTTATTATATCGTTTTGATACCCAAAAGGGCAGAAAAGCACACACACACAAACAGCCTAAACATGTAATAAATGTGAATAAATATATGTGAGGGATGATCATTTATTTCTTCAAGACAGTAAGCTGTTCTACTTCAATGATATCATAAAGAGAGAGCAAAGGGAAACAAAGATAGACTATTTAATAAATCTAGCTGTAGAAGTATTACGGATATGTAGGTAGAGATATAAATGTACACCCACAATAATTGACATCTTCTTTTTGACCTTGTTTTGACCTAGACCTGGGCCCTAATCAGTCTGCAATTCACACTGCCTCATTAGAACTTAATGAGTCAGGTTCAGATCCCTAGTTTTGTCCCTGGCTGCAGACAGCACCAAATTAATTTCCAAGTGGCGACCTGAATTTTTTTTGAGCGGGTCTTAGTAAATCATAGAGAGAGATATTGAAGAGGTTTCTCTTGATACGATTATCTATTATACACTGTTATCTGAGTGTAATTCCACCCAAAACTCAGGCGGTGGCAGGGACTCCGAAGGACCGAGCCCTGATCTCTCCCACACATCCTGTCACCTCCTGCTCAGTCCTCAATGCTGTCCATTTGCAAGGCTGCCTCTACACTATACTTGCAAAGCCCCTTTTATTGGCCTCTGCAGACCCGCCCTCCACCCACTGGCCCTCCCTGTCACTCTGGAAGGCTCACTGGATGCACCACATCCCTGGGCTCCCTTCCAGGTTCTAGCTGATCCAACCTATGGAGAGTCAGCAGATCAGAGGATAAAGAGAGTCAGGACAGGATGCCTATTTCCCCAGGTCCATCCCTGCAGGGTTGCCTGGGGCTGATGCGGCCTTCGACGGAGGTCACTGCCTCTCTCAAGATGGGACTCTCTGAAAACTCTCTCCACATGCTCATCTGATTTCCAGTAAGTTCTCCCTCCTCTCAGCCCTTTGAGATGAGGCTGTGGTTACATCTCCATGGTTACTAGTTTCAAGCTACTGCACATCTCTAGAGCTATACCTGCATCCTGCTCCCACCATTGCAAATAGTTTCTTATTCGTCCTACCTCGAATAATCCTAATTTGAGTATGTTACCTGTTTCCCGCTCTGGCCCTGGCTAATACACCTCTCTTAAAGTATTGTAGCCCTCTGACAAAAAGTCACTGTTTCCCTTATTTTGTACTTTTGACAAATCCTTGGAAAGTTTAGAGAAAAATCTTTATGCTGGATGGCATTAGATGAGAAGTAGTGAATGTCTTTTCTGTTGTCCGTTCTCCTACTGGAGAATAACTCGAGGTGACCGCCATGGAGACACCACGAAGTCACTGTCACTCCAGACATCTGAGGGCAGAAAAGTGGTGATCCAGTTTTAGAAAGCACTAAATCTTGTACTAAAATGGTGAAGTGAGTAGATACAGGTGAACAAACAAACAAACAAAAACCATTAAGAATATGTTCTCATTCTCTTTAAGCCTTTAGCTGGTTCAAGAGTTTAAAGGCAAGTCTTTAGAAATCACTCCATTAGTAAGTCAACAGGACTATATGGTGGACAAACACGGAATGACAACTTGAGTAATGAGAAACCTATCAAGGCTGACCGGTCCTCTCTTCTGCAGCATGCTTGCAGGAGTTCTGAGCAGTCTGTGTGGTCCTGTCATCTTGGCTATTTTTTTGGAGGTGACAGGGCAGGATGGCGGTGGAACTTAACCACAGGTTCCTTAAAATGAGCTGCAGTCAATAAAGACCCACTGTTGGGAATGATGAAGTCCGGTGAATCTCATTTCAATGAACTGGTACAAAACCATGATTGTTGCTGCTGAACTTCGAGATAGACTTGGTAACACGTTGAAAAGGAGTCTATCAAAGTCGGAGATGTTTATCCCTGGAAAGAATCCTGAAAAACATCAATGTGGAGTCTTGGTTAAGTTTTCCTGATTATTTGTCTTGAAGGAAATGATGACAGATTATGCCAGTTAACTGGGTATATAGTACAATTTCTGAAATGTTTCCAAATCTAGAATTAATTTTAGTACACCAGAAATGTTGATTATCCATAGAATTCATGGAAGGAATTTGGGCAGGGCTGTATGACAACTATCTTCTGAAATAATAGCACTTTAAAAATAAAATAAGGCATTTTTTGCAGGTAGATACTGCTGACCTTTGAGTGGCTTGAATGTCAGATGCCTCTTCCACAAGCAGTATAAAATATGTAAGTGTGAAAATCCATATTTATATGAAAATCCACACCATTTAATTTGATTATATAAAGAAGCAGATCAAGGAGTTCTTCCAAATCAAAGTTTGCAGTGTGGGATTTGCATAGGCAAACGGTGCCATGTACCAGCATTTCTTGCCTCCCTTCCTTCCCTCCTTCCCTCCCTCCTTCCTTCCCTCCCTCCCTCCTTTCCTTCCCTCCTTCCCTCCCTTCCTTCCCTCCTTCCCTCCTTCCTTCCCTCCTTCCCTCCCTCCCTCCTTCCTTCCCTCCTTCCCTCCCTCCCTCCCTTCCTTCCCTCCTTCCCTCCCTTCCTTCCCTCCTTCCCTCCCTCCCTCCCTCCTTCCTTCCTTCCCTCCTTCCTTCCACCTGTAGCGCCCCTTATAGTTGCTATTTTTTTCTATCCGTCCTCCAGCTCATATGTGATGTCCTTTCAGATTTTGTACCTAATACTTTGATGGTCACAACATTGGTGACCTCACTCTAAGGCGTGTTTTCTTCCGCTCTGCACCATAATACAGAGCTGTGTCCCTGGGCTCTATCTGCAGCCTTTAGCTACAGCCTTTAGCAGGACTAAACCCTCTAGATATATTATATATGTTATATATATTATATATTATACATTTTACATATTATATATGTTCCAGGACAGTTTACCTGATGAGAAGTTCAGGAATTTTTAGCTGTTTTCGATTACAGAAGTTGGTTACTTTCTAGATTTCGAGTGACTTATTTCAATACCTATCTACAAATAAAATTACAAGGGCTTATCTTTTAAAGTTGTTTCTAATTTGGCCAGTACCTCGTAAATCTCTTTACATCTTCTTTCTGTTGGAGTGATCAACTGAGATAAACAACTAGAGCTGTGATTATGAGTGTTATGAATTGGGTCTTCCTCTGAGACGCTTTGGGGTCCCTCTGTGCTGTAAAAAGTAAAGCGTTTCTTATGAAAGACCCATACACCAAATTTATTCCATGAAGGGCCATGTATGGTTTGAAACCCTGAAGACTGCAGACTCGAGAGCTTTGATAGGGTCTCGGCAGAGGTGGACTGAGGTCTCGTGAGGCCTGAAGTTATCACATTTAGAGTCCCTTTTATGGAAAAGAATGTATTATACATTGAAAATTAAGTACAGGGCCTTGGAAGTAGCTGGTGCAACTGAGCTGCCTGAAGCTTGAACTTCATTGACTTATTTGTAAATTCATCTCTGGATCTATGGAAAGATTCTCCCAAGAAACTCAGCCCCAGGCATGCCTGTTGGCTGTACTTGCAAAGGGGGATAGTGTTTGAGAAGACTTGGACCAGCTCACATGTGGGCTCTGAGCGTAACTGGGTGACCTGCACTCAGGTCTTGATGTGTCCCTGCAGGACAATGTACAGCCTTCTTCCAATGGCCCTGCTTTGTCAGTGCCACTTCTTCTTGGTGTCCTGATTAATCTCTCATTTATCTCTGGATTTGGAGCCCAATCTTGGCTCAACTTACGTGGCTAAGATCTAGAAACTGTACTTGGCTCTTGTGTCTCTCACTTTATATGGGAAATACCAGCCTGGACCATGACACTGACATTGAACACGACCACATGTAGAAGTTCTTCCCACAGCCTGCTGCTGTCATGCACCAGACCTCAATCCTCTGGGTACAGATTCTGGTTCAGATTGAGAGTCTTGGGTTGCCTTTCCTTCTTTGCACAGAGTGATGTGGGCTTTTGGCTTGAAGTCAAGTTCTATTGTTGAAATCGTATCTCTAGGTAGGATTCTACCTATTCCATACTTCTTATCCTTCTTTGCAAGTTCAGTACGGTTGCACTTGCCTTGAGAAAAAGCCCATTGACGCAGGAGATCTATCTTCCTGACACAGCCATCAGTGAATTTTTATATAAATAATGTAGCATCTTGACATATCTTATGCTGGGACTTCTGAATATGATAACAATTTCTGGGGTTTCCTGCCATGTATAATCAAGAGTACCTAATGCAGGATGCTAAGAAAAGCTGTGACATTTCTAAGTCTTATTATGATCAATTTGAGATTGACAGAGTTTTCTCAAGTTAGTCTTCATCTTATAGAATCTGAAGAGCAGAGAATTGGTGTGACTGTCCAAAACAGTGAGAGTTGACCTGCTCAAATCAATCTGTGAATACGGAGAGGTGCAGTTTTCCAGGCTGGCAAAAACTCTCCACCTACTTACGATAGAAGGTGGTTGTATTACAATCCATTTGTTTCATTTCTGTGAAGTGCAGTGATGCAAGGGCAAAGTTTTACGCTAGAAATGGTGGTTCCAAGAACAGAGGAGGGGTGTTGAGCGTCTCAGGTAGTCAAGCTTTTCAACTCTGTGGCGAGGCATTGGAGAACCAGGTGACAATGCGTCCATTTTACTTTTAGGAGTAACGCATCCTCTTTGTGCACCATAATGGGCCATTATAAAGTCCAGAAGTGCCAACACAACTCAGAGGGGATGCACAGTTGGGTGTCAGAGCCCCTTCCTTTAGACGGCTCTCTAGACAGGTAAAGGAATTTGGCTTTGCAAGTTTTCAGGGATATTTCAGCCATGCAATGAAAACTGCCTCATGAATCTTTGTCCTCCCCCTTTGTAAATTAAAATATACAAACTAGGATACAATTTGAATAATGTCTACCAATAATTTGCCTAATGGCAGCGCTGTTTTATACTCCTTTAAAGGAGGCTGGCAAAAATACAAATCAGTAATGAGAAAGTATAAAAAACAAAAGTAACTCATCCAGAACTAACAAAATAAATCACTTAAGGGAACATTAAGTCCTAATTGTAGAAATAACACACATTAATCACCCCTGGGGTTCCACCAGGGGACGGGTTTGCTGATAGGCATTCCACAGCCTGACACAAGGGAGAGAAAATACAGATGCAGCCGAAAGATCTAAGTTTCAGTGCAAAGGTGTACATTCAGAAGCCTAGGTGGGCGTATGGTTACATCATTTTGAACTTTATAACGGAGAGAAAACCCTGGCAACACAACATTAGTGTTGCGAATGCAGGCGCCCGTAAAGGAGGCCATTCACCTTGGAATGTCACCGAGCTTTCTTCTGGCTTCAGCTCAAAGGCATTCGACATAAGGCAAAGCTCAACGAGGAACTGTTAAATGTTTCCATTTACCTTCAGGTTGGGAGGCAAGAAATTTCAAATGATGGCCACTACCAACTTCTCAACTGAGCGGAATTGGCCAGTTATGACCACTGGTTCTCACTGTAGAAGCAACTTCAGCTTCTAAACTAAATTAAACAGCCTGAGCAATGAGAACCCATGACGGGTCTGAGGTCTGGAGTCAGACAGACCTGTGTTTCTGTTCCGCTTCTACTGCGCACTGGATGGAAGGGGTCTCCATGCCCTGCCTCTCAAACGGGGACGCTAATAGCCACAGGCAGGGTCGGTGTGCGGATTTCTGGTAATGTACATGGAGATTCTAATATAATACATGGCTCCAGAAGAAAATAAGTGACAGGAATACCGTAGCCTCTGAGAACAATCCGCTGGTGCCTATGGGGGAGGGGAAGCTGGTGACTACAGGGAAATAGCTCCCAATCAAATCTAATTCATTGGCAGTCTCCTAAGCAATTTTGTGTGGCCCATCCATCCCTGGACAATTTTCTTATGTACAAGCTCCCAGAAGCAAGAAGGAGATAAAATGCAAAGTGAAATGTAGAACTCCAAGTGAATTAAAGCATCTGTCAGCATGATGAGTTCTAAATCGAAAAGTAAACTTAATTAAAAAGAAAAGAAAACTCTTGTTGCTGCCATAATGAAGTTCAGGGTTTTGAGGCTGACAAAGAGGAAGCTGTGCGGAAAGGTTCATAATTACATGATGGGGTAAAATTATCACAGGATGTTTACTCTGCAATCTATGCTCAAATTTATTTATTTTCTTGCCTTCCAAAAATAAAGGCTATAAAATTGAGCGCACAATTAAATTATACCTGTAGCGCCCCCAATTAACCAAATCCTGGAACATTTCAAGTTGTGTCATCCAGCTGTGTGCATCCAAAATTGCATATTAGGGGCTGGGAAATGTCTCCTTTAAGCTTGTTTCCTGGCACAGGATTTAAAAACCTGGCTGGTTAATAGCGCTCTGCACTCCTTCTAGCCCGGTCTTGCTGGCCCTGAAGGTCAAGCAAGAGGCTGCAAGGTCAATTCGCAAATGAAGTGTGAAATATAGACCTTGGATTTTGGTGAGGAGAGAGATGGCGCTGGGGCTGAGGCGAGCTTCTCTGATGGGATTAGAGGATCCGCTGTGGTTAAAATGGTCAGCGTTCAGATGGCAGCAGAGTTTTCTTGTTAGTAAATTGTTTTAAACATGCTTAGTTATCCACCACTCAGATCAAACACATGCCAGCATTCTGGCATATTTTGTTTAGTGTAGATACACGTATATGTAGAACTGAATCCCTTTGCTGTACACCTGAAACTAACACAACATTGTTAATCCACTATACTGCAATATAAAATAAAAATTTAAAAATAAATAAATGAGATATAATTAAAAATTTTTAGTTTAGGCTCCCACTTTACCTCCTTCCTTTATTCCTCCCTTTCTACTCAAAGTGCTATTAGTATATGAGGTTACCGTGCATTTATAATATTTTAAGTACATATGTATGCGTTCATACCCATTCTGTAGTGTTTTCTTGCGTATAAATTCATTTCAATAAACAAAATGTTCCTGTATGGGCACACAGAGCCATATAAAGGATGCTCATTGCAGCCTTGCTTATAATAGCTAAAAAATTGAAAATAACCGTATTCTCACCTATAAAGGATTATTTATTCATTAGTTTATTCATACCACGAAATACATTATAACAGTTTAAATGAATGAACCAGATCTCTCTGTGTTAATATAAATATCTCTAAAATATAATTTTGAATGAAAAAAGTTGCATTTGAGATTTTGAGTGAATAACGTCAGGACGAGAAGCGTGGATGGGAAAACCCCCAGGGTCCATGTGTGTGAGATGCAGGAAGAAGCTCAGCAAATGGGGCTCTTAGATGATGCTTCCCAGGCGTTCCCACAGCCAGGTGGGCCGAGTGACAGTTCTGGTCAGTGTCACGTTGGAGAGGTCCGGTTCACCTTTCCCGGGCCTGACCCGTTCAGGCGTCTCCCAGGAACCTTTCCCACTGCTGCCCGGATGCAGACGACCCCGTGGAGATGCTCAGCCCCGGGGGATGGCGGAGCCGGGAGCCTCGCCGGTAACACAGGCTGTGCTATGACATGGCCGAGAGGCACAGCTTCCTTGTGTCAGGACACTGGCATTTGTGATTGTGGCTTCTCCTGACATGCTCGCCTCTCCAGGAGCCTCTGTGACGCTGGCCGTCAGTGAGTAGTTTGCAGGGCAAGAGCAGGAACGGCTGCGGACGGACCAGCCCCGCGTCTCCTCCACGTGGCTCAGCTCTGCTCCCACCATCCATCCGCCGTGGCTACATCCGAAGTGGGCGCCTGGCTTCCTGGGCCCCCGCCACAGCACCCCTGGCCCTGCTGCTGGTGAGAAGTTAGAGCAGAATTTCATGTAATCACAGGCTTTTTAGTGCAGAGCCATCCTTTGTCTGGAGAGCATGTCTCTAAAAAACGTAGAAGGTACCCAGTATATTTGCCTTCTTCCCTATGCTAACAGCCGCATCGGAATTCATACACACACATCTTCTTTCGTGATTTTCCTGTTTCCCCGTACCTTACTCTCAATTCTTTGTGAAGGTTCCCTTAAGAATGCACATGGGCTTGCATGGGAAAGCCAAAGGCTTAATCTAGTATTTGCCCTGGGTTACTTTAGCTGAGATTGTTTAATGGGCCATTTTCACGCAATTGTTTGTTTTAAATAAAATCTTTGAAAATGATCATTTTAGAATTACAGAAACGTTGGAAAAATAGTGAAGAGTTTCCATACAACCTTCACCCAGTTTCCCCCTATGCTAACGTCTTACCTAACCATAGCGCAAGTATGGAAACTAGAAATGAACTTGGCCCTAATCTACAGAACCTTCTACGAAGTTCATCAGTCGTCCCACTAGTGCCCTTTTTTCTGGGCTGGGGTCCAGTCTGGGATCGTACGTTACATGCAGGCGCCTGGTCCCCTTGGTCTGAACAAATCTGTGTTCTTCACGTTTTTTTTTGGAATGACCTTCCACTTTTGAAGAGTAAGTTCAACTACTCTGTAGAATGTCACCCAATTTGGATATGTCTGATGTTTCCTCACGATTAGAGTCAAGTCATATCTTTTTGGCAGGAATACATCAGAAACAATGTGCCCGCCCCAACGCATTTCCAAGGGGCGTGGAATGTAGGCCCAGCATCTCACTGCCGATGGTGTTAACGCTCATCTTCATTGCTCTGTTAGGGTGGTATCTTCAGGCTTTCTCCACTGTAAACTCACCATCTTTCCCTTCGTAATGAATCAGTATTTTGGAGGAGATAGTTTGAGGCTAGGC
Source organism: Eschrichtius robustus (assembly GCF_028021215.1). NCBI lineage: Eukaryota > Metazoa > Chordata > Mammalia > Artiodactyla > Eschrichtiidae > Eschrichtius > Eschrichtius robustus. Next base: position 94,904,390 of record NC_090838.1, on the reverse strand, counting down.
AGCTACTCTATTTCTCATTGTAGTTTCACTCGCTAGTGTTAGTATTTATTGATGATTTTTGTCTGCAGTAATTGCTGCTGCAGTATTGACGTCACGGGGATACTTCTACTCTTCCCAGTCCTTCTACATTTATTAATTGAAATTCTGCTGTGAGGAGGAGTTGTCCTTTATTCCTCAAATATTTATTTATATCAATACTGAATCTGGATATTTATTCCCTCTGAGGATTATAATCGAATCCTCTATTTACTTTGCTGCTCAGATTGTCCCAGCATTGGACACTGAGGGTTTCTTCAAGTTATTTCTGTGTCCTTTCAACATGTCCTTGTTATTTGCTGAGCATTTCCTTACTTTCAGGAACCACAAGATGTTTGGGCTCATTTTGTATTTTCCTTGTCCAGAACCAGTCATTTCTCCAAGGAGCCCTGGTTTCCTTTATGCGAGAATCTTATTTAGAAACCAAGATCTGGGTTCTGGGTACATTCACTGCTTCTGGGGTGTCACTGCCTTTAGGTGTCCCCAGGGCACACAACTAGGAAGTGTACGTAGTTTTTGTAACACACACACATATACAGTCGTCTCTCGGTATCCGTGGGGGATTGGTTCCAGGAGTCCCTTATACAAATGGTGTAGTACAATAAATACAGTCAGCCCTCTGTATTCCTGGGTTTTGCTTCTGTAGCTGTGGATACAAAGGGTTGTGGTACAGGTTTCCCCTGTTATCCGAAAGTAGAACATTCCTGAGGAAACTTTTGTAAGCCGAAAAGGCACAAAGTAAAGAAGCAATTAAAGAAGCAATTACCTGTTTTCATAAAAGTGATATCCTCTTCTTTCCCGTAGTGAAAACAGGTACTAGTGTACGTCTTTCGTGAAAGCAAAGTGGCGTAAAGTGAACTTTTGAAAAGCTGGGGATCCCTGTACACATATGTCAATCTATTCCAGTTTTGATATCTCTGCACATGTATTAAAACCATAAATTCATACCGGTACCTCTGATTCTAACCCAACACCACACTGTCGTTATATAGTCTCCCCCCTTTCAGCGATTGTAACTTCTTTATATTTTAGTATTTCAGTACTGTGACTTCTTTCTGCAACAGCGAGATACCTGGTTTTCTTTTCCATATTTTCATAGTTCAGTACTAGTATGCATGTAAAGCTAACCCTTTGAGAAATACGTTTATTAACTAGAATAAAATATTTGTGTATATTCCTTTTTGTCATAAATCTTAGCGTATACAATCAAAATGGTGTTTTCCATAGTTACTTAGGCTAGTTTCTTTTCTACACCCTACATTGCGATTATGTAATTAAGCAATCTTTTTCTAAAATAGATTCATTTTTTACAGCTGGTATTAAATTTGAGTTCCATTCACATCCTAGTTAATTTTAATTTATTATTTTGAGTGTATATGAAGCTTTACCATTGTGCTAAAAGTCAGAGCTACTAAGAAAAGAAGCTGTATTAAGAGAAATGTCACTGCCCCATCATTCCTATTATCCTATGGCCTTTTCCTCCCTGTGCAGGTAACCAGTCTCACTAATTTCTGTTTATCCTTCCTGTAACTCTTTTGCACACAATGAGGAGACACATATACGTTTTTGTATACCCCATCTCTCTTACGTGAAAGGTGGCACAATACAGATACTCTTTTGGACTTTTCCTTTTTGCATTTATCAACATATCAAAGAAATCTCTATCACTGCGTAGATCTTCCACATTTCTTTACAGTTGCATGGTACTGGTACTCTGTTTTGTGGATGTGCCAGAGTTTATTTAATCATTCTTCAATGTACGGGCATCTAGTCTCTTTCAAATATTTTGCAAGTACAAACACTGCCACAATGAATAACTTTGTGCATGTTTATTTTCATATTGTTGAAGATGTATCTTCAGTGTACATTCCTAGAAGTCATATTGCTGGGTCTAAATGTAAGTATATTTATAGTTTTACTAAATATTGCCAAATTCCTCTCCCCAAGGGTTGTGCTTGTTTGCGTTTCTACCCAGCGATGTACAGAAGGTGTAATTCTTCACAGCCACACCCACAGGATGTATTGTCAGACTTTTTCATGTTCTCCAATCATCATTTCAAGGTGTCTGTGTTGTATTATTTTGCATTTATCTAATTGTGATTAACTTTGAGTAGTTTTCAAGTGCTAAGAACCATATGTATATATGTGTATATGTGTGTGCGCAAATTTTTTCACTCAATTTTTTAAGCAAACACAATAATAGTAGTACACTTTATTGATGCATTTGACACATTATTAGTTGGCAGCTACAGTGGTGAGATAATATAAAGGAAGACAGTTATTCACGGAGTTTTAGTTTAGTGGGGGAGACCAGTTATGAAGCACTTTACTTTTTTTTAATCACATTTTTTATTTTGAGAAAACTGTAGATTCACATGCAATTATAAGATATAGAGAGATCATGGGTACCCTTTACACAGCTTCCCTGAATGCAAGCTGCAGTAATGGCTAAAAAAAAAAATAGAACAGCAAATGCTGGTGAACATATGGATAAACTCAATCACTCACAGGCTGCTGGCAGGAATATAAAATGGTGGAATCGCTCTGGAAGTCAGTTCGGCAGTACTTCACAACTGCAGTACAATATACGACCGGGATACTGACGTTGATGTACTCGAGACACAGAATAGTCCCATCGTCATGGGCTCTCTCTTGTGCTTTTACAGCCACACCTGCTTTCCTTCTGTCCCTACTCCTTCCCTCACCCCTAAGTGACCACTGTTCTGTTCTCCGTTCCTATCATTTTGCCATTCCAGGAATGTTTTATAAATGGAATCACATAGTCTGCAACTTTTGGGGACTGGCTTTTCCTCTTATAATAGTGTTCTGGAGATTCATTCAGGTTCTTGCATATATCAATAGTTATTTCTTTTGATTGCTGGGTAGTATTCTATGGTAGGAATATTTTGCTATCAACAGTTTATCTAACCATTCACCCCTTGAAGGACATCACACTTGTTCTCAGCTTTTGGCTATTACAAATAAAGCTGCTGTGCACACTGGTGCAGAGGTTTTTGCATCAGCTTGTTTTCATTTCTTTGGGATAAATGCCCAGGAGTGCAATTCTGGGTCATATGGTAGCTGCATGTTTAATTTTTGAAGACACTGCCGAACTGACTTCCAGAGTGATTCACCATTTTATATTCCTGCCAGCAGTCTGTGAGCGATTGAGTTTATCCACATGTTCACCAGCATTTGCTGTTCTATTTTTGTTTTAGCCATTCTAATAGGTGTGTAAGATTATCTCGCTGCATTTATCTAATGGCTAGGGGTGTTAAGTATCTTTTTTTTTTTTTTTAAACATCTTTATTGAAGTATAATTGCTTTACAATGGTGTGTTAGTTTCTGCTTTATAACAAAGTGAATCAGTTATACATATACATATGTTCCCATATCTCTTCCCTCTTGCATCTCCCTCCCTCCCACCCTCCCCATCCCACCCCTCTAGGTGGTCACAAAGCACCGAGCTGATCTCCCTGTGCTATGCGGCTGCTTCCCACTAGCTATCTATTTTACATTTGGTAGTGTATATATGTCCATGCCACTCTCTCACCCTGTCACATCTTACCCCTCCCCCTCCCCATATTCTCAAGTCCATTCTCTAGTAGGTCTGTGTCTTTATTCCCGTCTTGCCACTAGGTTCTTCATGGCCTTTTTTTTTTTTTTTTCCTTAGATTCCATATATATGTGTTAGCATACGGTATTTGTTTTTCTCTTTCTGACTTACTTCACTCTGTATGACACACTCTAACTCCATCCGCCTCATTACAAATACCTCCATTTCATTTCTTTTTATGGCTGAGTAATATTCCATTGTATATATGTGCCACATCTTCTTTATCCATTCATCCGATGATGGACACTTAGGTTGCTTCCATGTCCTGGCTATTGTAAATAGAGCTGCAATGAACATTTTGGTACATGACTCTTTTTGAACTATGGTTTTCTCAGGGTATATGCCCAGTAGTGGGATTGCTGGGTCGTATGGTAGTTCTATTTGTAGTTTTTTAAGGAACCTCCATACTGTTCTCCATAGTGGCTGTATCAATTTACATTCCCACCAACAGTGCAAGAGTGTTCCCTTTCCTCCACACCCTCTCCAGCATTTATTGTTTCTAGATTTTTTGATGATGGCCATTCTGACTGGTGTGAGATGATATCTCATTGTAGTTTTGATTTGCATTTCTCTAATGATTAATGATGTTGAGCATTCTTTCATGTGTCTGTTGGCAATCTGTATATCTTCTTTGGAGAAATGTCTATTTAGGTCTTCTGCCCATTTTTGGATTGGGTTGTTCGTTTTTTTGTTATTGAGCTGCATGAGCTGCTTGTAAATCTTGGAGATCCTTTGTCAGTTGCTTCATTTGCAAATATTTTCTCCCATTCTGAGGGTTGTCTTTTGGTGTTGTTTATGGTTTCCTTTGCTGTGCAAAAGCTTTTAAGTTTCATTAGGTCCCATTTGTTTATTTGTGTTTTTATTTCCATTTCTCTAGGAGCTGGGTCAAAAAGAATCTTGCTGTGATTTATGTCATAGAGTGTTCTGCCTATGTTTTCCTCTAAGAGTTTGATAGTGTCTGGCCTTACACTTAGGTCTTTAATCCATTTTGAGTTTATTTTTGTGTATGGTGTCAGGGAGTGTTCTAATTTCATACTTTTACATGTATCTGTCCAATTTTCCCAGCACCACTTATTGAAGAGGCTGTCTTTTCTCCACTGTATATGCTTGCCTCCTTTATCAAAGATAAGGTGACCATATGTGCGTGGGTTTATCTCTGGGCTTTCTATCCTGTTCCATTGATCTATATTTCTGTTTTTGTGCCAGTGCCAAACTGTCTTGATTACTGAAGCTTTGTAATATAGTCTGAAGTCAGGGAGCCTGATTCCCCCAGCTCCATTTTTCGTTCTCAAGATTGCTTTGGCTATTCGGGGTCTTTTGTGTTTCCATACAAATTGTGAGATTTTTTGTTCTAGTTCTGTGAAAAATGCCGGTGGTAGTTTGATAGGGATTGCATTGAATCTGTAGATTGCTTTGGGTAGTAGAGTCATTTTCACAATGTTGATTCTTCCAATCCAGGAACATGGTATATCTCTCCATCTATTTGTATCATCTTTAATTTCTTTCATCAGTGTCTTATAATTTTCTGCATACAGGTCTTTTGTCTCCTTAGGTAGGTTTATTCCTAGATATTTTATTCTTTTTGTTGCAATGGTAAACGGGAGTGTTTTCTTAATTTCACTTTCAGATTTTTCGTCATTAGTGTATAGAAATGCAAGAGATTTCTGTGCATTAATTTTGTATCCTGCTACTTTACCAAATTCATTGATTAGCTCTAGGAGTTTTCTGGTAGCATCTTTAGGATTCTCTATGTATAGTATCATGTCATCTGCAGACAGTGACAGCTTTACTTCTTCTTTTCTGATTTGGATTCCTTTTATTTCTTTGTCTTCTCTGATTGCTGTGGCTAACACTTCCAAAACTATGTTGAATAATAGTGGTGAGAGTGGGCAACCTTGTCTTGTTCCTGATCTTAGTGGAAATGGTTTCAGTTTTTCACCATTGAGGACAATGTTGGCTGTGGGTTTGTCATATATGGCCTTTATTATGTTGAGGAAAGTTCCGTCTATGCCTACTTTCTGCAGGGCTTTTATCATAAATGGGTGTTGAATTTTGTCGAAAGCTTTCTCTGCATCTATTGAGATGATCATATGGTTTTTCTCCTTCAGTTTGTTAATATGGTGTATCACGTTGATTGATTTGCGTATATTGAAGAATCCTTGCATTCCTGGGATAAACCCCACTTGATCATGGTGTATGATCCTTTTAATGTGCTGTTGGATTCTGTTTGCTAGTATTTTGTTGAGGATTTTTGCATCTATGTTCATCAGTGATATTGGCCTGTAGTTTTCTTTCTTTGTGACATCTTTGTCTGGTTTTGGTATCAGGGTGATGGTGGCCTCGTGGAATGAGTTTGGGAGTGTTCCTCCCTCTGCAATATTTTGGAAGAGTTTGAGAAGGATAGGTGTTAGCTCTTCTCTAAATGTTTGATAGAATTCGCCTGTGAAGCCATCTGGTCCTGGGCTTTTGTTTGTTGGAAGATTTTTAATCACAGTTCCAATTTCAGTGCTTGTGATTGGTAAGTTCATATTTTCTATTTCTTCCTGGTTCAGTCTCGGCAGGTTGTGCATTTCTAAGAATCTGTCCATTTCTTCCAGGTTGTCCATTTTATTGGCATAGAGTTGCTTGTAGTAATCTCTCATGATCGTTTGTATTTCTGCAGTGTCAGTGGTTACTTCTCCTTTTTCATTTCTAATTCTATTAATTTGAGTCTTCTCCCTTTTTCTCTTGATGAGTCTGGCTAATGGTTTATCAATTTAGTTTATCTTCTCAAAGAACCGGCTTTTAGTTTCATTGATTTTTGCTATTGTTTCCTTCATTTCTTTTTCATTTATTTCTGATCTGATCTTTATGATATCTTTCCTTCTGCTAGCTTTGGGGTTTTTTGGTGCTTCTTTCTCTAATTGCTTCAGGTGCAAGGTTAGGTTGTTTATTCGAGATGTTTCCTGTTTCTTGAGGTAGGCTTGTATTGCTATAAACTTCCCTCTTAGCACTGCTTTTGCTGCGTCCCATAGGTTTTGGGCCGTCGTGTCTCCATTGTCATTTGTTTCTAGGTATTTTTTGATTTCCCCTTTGATTTCTTCAGTGATCACTTCGTTATTAAGTAGTGTATTGTGTAGCCTCCATGTGTTTGTATTTTTTACAGATCTTTTCCTGTAATTGATATCTAGTCTCATAGTGTTGTGGTTGGAAAAGATACTTGATACGACTTCAATTTTCTTAAATTTACCAAGGCTTGATTTGTGACCCAAGATATGATCTATCCTGGAGAATGTTCCATGAGCACTTGAGAAAAATGTGTATTCTGTTGTTTTTGGGTGGAATGTCCTATAAATATCCATTAAGTCCATCTTGTTTAATGTACCATTTAAAGCTTGTGTTTCCTTATTTATTTTCATTTTGGATGATTTGTCCATTGGTGAAAGTGGGGTGTTAAAGTCCCCTACTATGATTGTGTTGCTGTCGATTTCCCCTTTTATGGCTGTTAGTATTTGCCTTATGTATTGAGGTGCTCCTATGTTGGGTGCATAAATATTTACAATTGTTATACCTTCCTCTTGGATCGATCCCTTGATCATTATATAGTGTCCTTCTTTGTCTCTTGTAATAGTCTTTATTTTAAAGTCTATTTTGTCTGATATGAGAATTGCTACTCCAGCTTTCTTTTGATTTCCATTTGCATGGAATATCTTTTTCCATCCCCTCACTTTCAGTCTGTATGTGTCTCTAGGTCTGAAGTGGGTCTCTTGTAGACAGCATATATATGGATCCTGTTTTTGTATCCATTCAGCCAGTCTGTGTCTTTTGGTGGGAGCATTTAATCCATTTACATTCAAGGTAATTATCGATATGTATGTTCCTATTCCCATTTTCTTAAATGTTTTGCGTTTGTTATTGTAGGTGTTTTCCTTCTCTTGTGTTTCTTGCCAGAAAAGTTCCTTTAGCATTTGTTGTAAAGCTGGTTTGGTGGTGCTGAACTCTCTCAGCTTTTGCTTGTCTGTAAAGGTTTTAATTTCTCCATCAAATCTGAATGAGATCCTTGCTGGGTAGAGTATTCTTGGCTGTAGGTTTTTCTCCTTCATCACTTTAAGTATATCCTGCCACTCCCTTCTGGCTTGCAGAATTTCTGCTGAAAGATCAGATGTTAACCTTATGGGGATTCCCTTGTGTGTTATTTGTTGTTTTTCCCTTGCTGCTTTTAATATGTTTTCTTTATATTTGACAGTTTGATTAATATGTGTCTTGGCGTGTTTCTCCTTGGATTTATCCTGTATGAGACTCTCTGTGCTTCCAGGCTTGATTAACTATTTCCTTTCCCATATTAGGGAAGTTTTCAACTATAATCTCTTCAAATATTTTCTCAGTCCCTTTCTTTTTCTCTTCTTCTTCTGGGACCCCTATAATTCGAATGTTGGTGCGTTTAATGTTGTCCCAGAGGTCTCTGAGACTGTCCTCAGTTCTTTTCATTCTTTTTTCTTTATTCTGCTCTGCAGTAGTTATTTCCACCATTTTATCTTCCAGGTCACTTATCCGTTCTTCTGCCTCAGTTATTCTGCTACTGATCCCATCTAGAGTATTTTTAATTTCATTTATTGTGTTTTTCATCGTTGCTTGGTTCCTCTTTAGTTCTTCTACGTCCTTGTTAAATGTTTCTTGCATTTGTCTATTCTATTTCCAAGGTTTTGGATCATCCTTACTATCATCATTCTGAATTCTTTTTCGGGTAGACTACGTACTTCCTCTTCATTTGTTAGGTCTGGTGTGTTTTGACCCTGCTCCTTCATCTGCTGTGTGTTTTTCTGTCATCTCATTTTGCTTATCTTACTGTCTTTGGGGTCTCCTTTTCACAGGCTGCAGGTTCGTAGTTCCCGTTGTTTTTGGTATCTGTCCCCAGTGGCTAAGGTTGGTTCAGTGGGTTGTGTAGGCTTCCTGGTTGAGGGAACTAGTGCCTGTGTTCTGGTGGATGAGGCCGGATCTTGTCTTTCTGGTGGGCACGTCCACGTCTGGTGGTGTATTTTGGGGTGTCTGTGGCCTTATTATGATTTTAGGCAGCCTCTCTGCTAATGGATGGGGCTGTGTTCCTGTCTTGCTAGCTGTTTGGCATAGGGTGTCCAGCACTGTAGCTTGCTGGTCATTGAGTGAAGCTGGGTCTTGATGTTGAGATGGAGATCTCTGAGAGATTTTTGCCGTTTGGTATTACGTGGAGCTGGGAGGTCTCTTGTGGACCAGTGTCCTGAAGTTGGCTCTCCCACCTCAGAGGCACGGCCCTGATGCCTGGCTGGAGCACCAGGAGACTTTCATCCACACGGCTCAGAGTAAAAGGGAGAAAAAATAGAAAGAAGGAAAGAAAGAAAGAGGATAAAATATAGTGAAGTAAAATAAAGCTATTATAAAGCAAAGCTATACAGACAAAATCTCACCCAGAAGCATGTACACATACACTCACAAAAAAAGGAAAAGGGGAAAAATTAATATATCTTGCTCCCAAAGTCCACCTCCTGAATTTGGGATGATTCGTTGTCTATTCAAGTATTCAACAGATGCAGGCACATCAAGTTGTTTGTGGAGGTTTAATCCGCTGCTTCTGAGGCTGCTGGGAGAGACTTCCCTTTCTCTTCTTTGTTCGTACAGCTCCTGGAGTTCAGCTTTGGATTTGGACCCGCCTCTGCGTGTAGGTCACCTGAGGGCGTCTGTTCCCCGCCCAGACAGGACGGGGTTAAAGGAGCAGCTGCTTCGGGGGCTCTGGCTCACTCAGGCCGGGGGGAGGGAGGGGTACGGAGGAGGCGGGGCGAGCCTGCGGCGGCAGAGGCGTCGTGACGGTGCACCAGCCTGAGGCGCGCCGCGCGTTCTCCCGGGAAAGTTGTCCCTGGATCACGGGAGCCTGGCCGTGGAGGGCTGCACCGGCTCCCGGGAGGGGCGGTGTGGATGTGACCTGTGCTCGCACACAGGCTTCTTGGTGGCGGCAGCAGCAGCCTTAGCGTCTCAGGCCCGTCTCTGGGGTCCGCGCTGATAGCTGCGGCTCGCGCCAGTCTCTGGAGCTCGTTTAGGCGGCGCTCTGAATCCCCTCTCCTCGCGCACCAGGAAGCAAAGAGGTAAGAAAAAGTCTCTTGCCTCTTCGGCAGCTGCAGACTTTTTCCCGGACTCCCTCCCGGCTAGCTGTGGCGCACTAACCCCTTCAGGCCGTGTTCACACCGCCAACCCCAGTCCTCTCCCTGCGATCCGACCGCAGCCCGAGCCTCAGCTCCCAGCCCCGCCCGCCCCGGCGGGGGAGCAGACAAGCCTCTCGGGCTGGTGAGTGCTGCTCGGCGCCGAGCCTCCGTGCGGGAACCTCTCCGCTTTGCCCTCCGCACCCCTGTGGCTGCGCTCTCCTCCGTGGCTCCGAAGCTCCCCCCTCCGCCACCCGCAGTCTCCGCCCGCGAAGGGGCTTCCTAGTGAGTGGAAACCTTTCCTCCTTCACGGCTCCCTCCCACTGGTGCAGGTCCCGTCCCTATTCTTTTGTCTCTTTTTTTTCTTTTTTCTTTTGCCCTACCCAAGTACGTGGGGAGTTTCTTGCCTTTTGGGAGGTCTGACGTCTTCTGCCAGCGTTCAGTGGGTGTTCTGTAGGAGCGGTTCCACGTGTAGATGTATTTCTAATGTATCTGTGGGAAGGAAGGTGATCTCCGCGTCTTACTCTTCTGCCATCTTGCCCTATCCCCCTACGTATCTTTTAAGAGCTTAGTCGACATCTGTATATCCTTTTCACTGAAATGTCTTTTCATGGATGTTGCCCATGTTTTAACTGGATTGCTTGTTTTTCAACTGCTCTGTTTTGAGATGTGTACATGTTTACCTGTATCTATAGATACAGATATTCTAGATACCAGTCCTTTGATATGTAGCTGGGGAATATTTTCTCCACTTGATAGCTTGTCTCTTCATTTTCTTCATAGTATCTTTTACAACGTGAGATTTTGAATTTTGATGAGGTCCATTTTATCAAATTGTCCTTTGATCGATGATGGCTTTAATGTCAGGTCTAAGAATTCTTCACCTACTCCTAGTTTTCAAAGATTTTCTTCTACGTTGTTTTCTAAAAGTTTTATAGTTTTTTGTTTTACCTTTAAGTCCATGATTTATTTGTGCACTTTGGGTTAATTATTGGATAAAGTGTGAGTCATAGGTCAAGATTCTTTTTAAAATTTTTGTCCGATTGCTCCAGCCCCATTTGTTGAAAAGTCTGTATTCTTCTGTTAAATGGCTTTTGCACTTTTTTGGAAAATCTTTTGGATCTATTTGTGTGGACCTATTTCTGGGTTCTCTGTTCTATCCCATTAATCTATGTGTCTATAACTCTGCCAATTCCATAGATATTATTATAACCATGTAATAAGTCTTAAAACCAGGTAGACTGAATGCTTCCACTTTATTCTTCTTTTTCAAAATTATGTTAGCCATTCTAGCTCCTTTACTTCTTCATAGAGATTTTAGAACAATTTTGCCTATATCTACACAAAATCTTTCTGGGATTTTGATAAGAATTATGTTAAGTTTGTACATCAATTTGTCAAGAAGTGACTTCTTTACTATGTTGAATCTTCCAATTTTTGAACATGGTATATCCCTCAATTTATTTGGTTCTTCTTGGACTTCTTTCATCAGTGTGGTTTTTAGCACATAAGTTCTATACATGTTTGTTAGGTTTACATGTAAATAATTCATTCATTGATATTTTGAGTGGTTATAAATAGTGTTTTTGAAAGTTTGGTGCCCACGTGTTTATTGCTAATACATATATATGTAATATAAATGTACAATATATGTAATATATATGTTATATATACATATTATTAATTCATATATAATATGTCATATAAACATGTATATGTATTATATATATAACAATTTATAATTATAAACGTTATATTATATATAAATTATATACACACAACACAATTGATTTTTAAATGTTGATCTTGTATCCTGTGAACTTACTGAGCTCACTTATTAGCTCTGAGAGTATTTTTTTTCTTTTGTAAATTCTTTGGGATTTTCTATGTAGACAACCATGTCATTACCAAATAGGGATGTTTTATTTCTTCCTTTCCAATCTCTATGTCTTTCTTTTCCTTGTCTTGCCTTATTATACTGGCTACAACTTCCAGCATTATGCTAAATCAGAGTGGTTTTCTATTTTCTGGAAGAGATTCTGCACATTTCCTGTTAGTTTTTTATACATTAGGTAGACTTCTCCAGTGAAACCATCTGGGCCTGAAATTTTCTTTCTTGGGGAGTATTTATAAATTCAGTTTCCTTAATATTTATAGGGCTATTCAAATGATCTATTTCATCTTGGGGGAATTGTGGTTTATATTTTCCTGGCTCAAAGGGGTCTGGTACCTCCCCTTCAAGAGGCAGTAAAGCATGGCTAGATCATGACCTCTTCAAAGGGAGGTAACTAGAGTGAGGACCCTCTGGGGCCAGAAACATACAAAGCAGGAAAGGGACCCAGAGAAAATCATGGAGGAAAACTGCCCCCCAAATGAACACTTTTCTTCTTTCCCAGGTCAAATGCAGCTTCTTCCACAACCCGTCTATCCTACCCTACCTTGCTTTGAACCCTCCATGTTGCTACAGTCTTAATTCTGGTTCTGGTCTTTGTGAGCTGTGTGACTGTAGGAAAGTTATCTGCCTACTCCGTGCCTCGGTTTCCTCTCTGTAACAATGGAGATAGTCATAGTATTTTCCTCATATGATTGTGTGAGAATTCAAGCGAGTTCATAAACATAAAACGTTTAAATGGTGCTACTGGCTATCTTCTTTTTCCAGGACCATTTATTGAGAAGGCTTTCTTTTTCTCATTGATTTACTTTGACACCTTTTTTTGTTCTCAGAATAACCTACGACACATGTGAGTTTATTTCTAGATTCTTCTCATTTCCGCTGATCTATTTGTATATACTTCTGCAAATAGCACATGATATTTGTTACTGTTGCTTTAGAGTTAGCCTTGAAGTCAGGGAGTGCAAATGCTCTAATTTTGTTTAACTTCATGATTGTCTTGCTACTTGAGGTCATTTGTATTCCCATGTAAATTCTGAAATTAACTTGCCAATTTCTAGTTTTTAAAAGAGACTGATATAATTTTTTTGGAGTTGCATTGAACCTCTAGATCATTCTGGAAGAGAACTGACATTTTAACAATATAGAGCTTTTCAATGCACCAACATGATTTATAGCTCCATTTATTTGGGCCTTTTAAAATTTCTTTCAGCAATGTTTTCTAGAAGTGTTGTCCATCTTTTGTTAAATGTGTTCCTAGGGGTTCTTTATAATGCTACTAACAATTCTGAGGTTTTAAACCTCATTCTCTAATTGTTTATTGCTGGTAGAAATATAATTAATATTTTATATATTGATCTTTTAACCTGAGACCTTGCTAAGTTCATCTGTTCTGGTATTTGTATGTTCCCTCAGATTTTCTATATACAAAATCATGTAACCTGCACATACAAAAGCTTTACTCTTTTTTTTTTTTTTTAAATGAAAGCTTCTTTATTTATTTATTTTTGGCGGTGTTGGGTCTTCGTTTCTGTGCGAGGGCTCTCTCCAGTTGCGGCGAGCGGGGGCCACTCTTCATCATGGTGCGCGGGCCTCTCACTATCATGGCCTCTCTTGTTGCGGAGCACAGGCTCCAGACGCGCAGGCTCAGTAGTTGTGGCTCACGGGCCCAGTTGCTCCGCGGCACGTGGGATCCTCCCAGACCAGGGCTCAAACCCGTGTCCCCTGCATTGGCAGGCAGATTCTCAACCACTGCGCCACCAGGGAAGCCCCAAAACTTTACTCTTTACTTTCCAATCTTCCCACTTGTCTGTTTCTCTTTCTTTCTTTTTGTTTTTCTCTCTCCTTTTCTCAATCTCTCTGTCCATCTGTCTCTCTCTCTCTCTCCCTCCCCTTCTTCCTCCTTCCCCCCACCCCTCTCTCTTAATTGCCCTGGATGGGACCCAGGGTACGTTTCGAATAGAAATGGTAAAAGTAGATATTCTTGCCCTGTCCCCAACCTTAAAGGGAAAGGTTTGGTATTTAACCTTTAAGAATAACATTAGCTGCAGGTTTGCATAAGGACCCTTTACCTATGTATCTTTTAAAGCTTTGTATCCTCTCAACGTTTTATTTGTAAGATTCTTCCAAGTTGGTCGGTGTGTAACTGTGTCTTCTTTTCCACTGCTGTGTGATACGTCACTCTACAAAACTGTCACAACTTATTTATTCACCACTTAATTGATATTTGGATGTTTCCACTGCTTAAAAAATGCCTATAGAATCCCTTCTATAATTCCGCTACATGCTCTGTACGCTTGTGAATTTATTTGTGGCATCTTCCCAGACCTGGAAGGCATGTTCACTGTTGACCTTAATATTTTTAGACAAAATCCCTCTGCAAAATGTTTGTCCAATTTATACTACGCTGTGTGCAAGAGTCTCTATCGCTTTACAGTCTTATGGACTCTTGTTATTATCAGACTATTTAATTTAATTTTTACCCATCTGGTGAGTACGAAATTATATCTCCTTGGAATTTAGTTTCACTTCCCTGATTAATTGAGAGATGGCAAAAGTTAAAATTTTTAAGTTCATTTCTAAGGTTTCCTCTCCTGCTAATGTTGTCCAGTTTCCTGTGGCTGTTGTTTCTCTATTGTTTTGTAGATTTTAAAAATGCACACCAGACACTGATTCTTTGCCGAGACTATGTGCCACCCACGTATTGCAGACAGTGTCTCCCCGCTTTGTCACCTCTCTGTCTCTGTCTCTCTCTGTCTCTGTCACACATGCTTTATGCTGAGTTTTGATAAGCAGAAGGGATGATTTTTGTGTGATGAAGTGTATCCATTTTTAAATGATTTTGCATCTTGTTTTAAAAATCGACTCGAGATGACAGCAGTGTTAATCCTTCATTTTCTTTCAGAACTTTCAGGTCTGACCCTTCACATGAAACTCATCTTAGTTAATTTTGTCAGGGAGGGATGCTATCCTTCGTTTGGCTGTGTTTATAAACAGCTGCTGGGCACTGTCATGAAATGTTCCACCTTCTCTCCACAACGGGCAGGCCCGCTCCGCCACGTGACAAGAGTCATAAAAGTCTGTGCGTGTTTCCAGCCCCTCCATCAGTTCCTGTGTTTCCACCCGTTTCTGCAGCCTCACTTTCCTGTCCTACCTACTGTCACTTTTCTATAAGAGATTACGCCTGCGGGACCGTCCCCGAACTGTGTGTTCATTCACATACATTTTGAAATTAGTATGTTAAGTTTCAGGAAGTTCAAGAAAAACTCTGTTGGAATTTTAATTGGGTTTACATTGAATTTTTTACACGAATTTGAGGAGAACTGACAATTTTAGGACATCTTTCAATTTCTAGATATGGCATTTTGCTCCATTTATTTAGGCCTGCTTTAATTTATTTAAAAAAGGCTCTGAAATTTTATCCAACTGGGTTATATACTTCTCATGAAAATTCATTCCATGTATATATGGAATATTATTTTAAATGGTATCTTTTTAAAACTACATTTTGTTGTTGATGTATAGAAATGTCATTGATTTTTAATCTATATGTTGTATATCCAGCAAAATTGCTAAGTTCCCTTATTACGTCTGTGTGTTCCCTAGTAATTCTCTTGGCTATTTTATAAGAAAACAGGATGATAGTCTTGTTTCTTTTCTTCCAATCCTAGTATATTTTGGATTTTGTTGCCTATTCAAAAAACCTGTCTGTGATGGTTGTGAGCTACAGAACGGTGAATCTGGGTAAGGAGATGTGCTGTGATTTTTGGTACATGTGGGGTTTACACTATGGGAGGGCACACATGTCACATACACCCCTCCTCGTGTGCTTGGTTACGGTGTGTTCTCAGTCACTAATTGTACACTGTTCATTGCTCTTTTCAGAATGTCAGCATTCTCACTAACTTTTTTGCCTATTTGAGAGAGACATTTTATTAAGGTAGTAAATTTTTCAGTTCTCCCCTAAATTTCTGTAAATTTTCGTTTTATACATATTATTTTTTTTTTTAGTGGAACTTAGAGCCTTGACACAAGCTTGTTTTTTTTAGAAACTTGTGTTCTCACAAGTTCTCCTTTCTCCTTTCTTTTTTTTTTAAACTTTTGGGTTTATTTATTTATTTATGGCTGTGTTGGGTCTTCGTTTCTGTGCGAGGGCTTTCTCTAGTTGCGGCAAGTGGGGGCCACTCTTCATCGTGGTGCGCAGGCCTCTCATTATCGCGGCCTCTCTTGTTGCGGAGCACACGCTCCAGACGCGCAGGCTCAGTAGTTGTGGCTCACAGGCTTAGTTGCTCCGCGGCATGTGGGATCTTCCCAGACCAGGGCTCGAACCCATGTCCCCTGCATTAGCAGGCAGATTCTCAACCACTGCGCCACCAGGGAAACCTCTATACATATTATTTTATCTGCTTTGAAATTTGGCTACAAGGGATCTTTATTTTCTTGGAACCTTTGAATATCAACTCGGGCTGCCATAACAAAATACTACAGACTGGTGGCTTAAACGACAGAAGTTATTTCTCACAGTCCTGGAGGCTGGAAGTCTGAGGTCAAGGTGCCAGCGTGGCCGGGTTCTGGTGAGGACTCTCTTTCTGCCCTGTAGACGGCCACCTATTCCCTGTGGAATCCCATGGCAGACTGAGCAAGCTCTCTCCAGACTTGCATTAGTGTACTAAAGACACTAATTCCATCATGAGGGCCCCTCCCTCATGGCCTCATCTAACCCTAATCATCCCCCAGAGGCCTCATCCCCAAGTACCATCACCTTGGGAGTCAGGGCTTCAACATAGGAATCTCAGGAGGACACAGTTCAGTCCATGGAAACCTCTTATCTGTATTTATCCTCTTTCCCTACTAATGCTTTTGTTTGTTTTCTGGCTAAAGTATGTGTTTTGTCTGAAGGTCCTTTTGGTGGTGAGTAATTATCCCTTGGTAGTAGTATTGTATAATAATATAATATACAGCTGGAGATTAAAAAATATAACAATGACTTTTAATGAGAGTTTACCCACTTTCATTTACTGTGATTACTCATATATTTGGAATTAGGTTTTTTTGAATATTATACTCCTAATCAATCTTTTTCTTTTTTGTTGGGATGGGTGCTTCATTGAGGTTTTATTGCTGCACTGTGCTTTCTACTCCTGGTTTGAAATTTATATGGGCTATTTCTATTATCTCAGTGGTCACTTTTTAATTGTAAGTTGCATAACCAGTCAAGTAGAAAGTTAGCTAAGTGCTCTGCCATCACCCTGAAACATGTAAATACCTTCAGTTTTTAAATTAGTTAGTGCCTTTCCAACTTGCATGCTATTATTAACCAGTATTTTGAGTATTTTGTTTTGTTTATCCTGAAATTTGACAACCCTATTTCTTATGTAACCAGCGTTCATTAAGATCTACCCGCGTGCTGAACAGTTTCTTGCTCACTATTCCTTTGTGTGTTTCAGGTATTTCTTCTGGACTTATTACATTCCTTCTTCTATCCTTCCTTTTGACTTTCTTTTATGAGAAAGTTCTTAGTAAACCAGTTTTTGCCTGAAAATAGAATGCACTGTCTTTCTTGAGTAACTGTCCTAAGTGTTTCATACTTTGGGTTGGTAAATATTTTCTTTCCAGGTATTGAATGAGTTATTCCACCATGTTCTGGCTTCTATTAATCTACTGAGAAGTCAGCTCTCAATCTCATTGTTTTTATTTTGTAGTTATGTCTTAACTCAGAGGCAGCTTGAGCTTTCTTTTTCTTTGTTGTTCTATGGTTTTATTGTCATATTTTTAATATTTTTCCTTAATTTATTGCCCTATGACTGTAGTTCTTACTAAATCTAAGATTACACGACTTGCTTCAAATATGGAAATGTCTCACCAATATCTCCTTGACTACTTTCTCTTCTACATTTAATTTCTTCTCTTCTGAAAATTATGTTCTGTCTTCCCATTCTATCCAACATGCCTCTTAGCCTCTCCATATTTTTTCATTTCTCTCTCAAATGCATTTTTTATATCTTTCCAGACCATTGCTATTTTTCCCTTCAGCAGTGTCTAGTCTGCCTTTTAATCTATCCATAGAATTTTTTAACATATTTATGACACGTTTTTCATCTCTAGAAGTTATATGTGGGTAGATTCTAAACCTGCTTGCCTTTCTAAGATAGTAAGTTTTGGGGGGTCATGTTATCAATTCTCTGGTTTGTTCCTTTAAAAAATCTTATTCATGTTTATTTTTATTCTGTATGCAAGGACCCTAACATATGATGTCGTCTGGACTCTCTTTGCTCCTTAATCTTTTGGTCATTTATTGCTCATGTGTTTCATAATTTCAGATTGGAGTTTATGCTGCCCTGAACGCCATAGACACTTTGCTTTTGCATCTGCTGGTCGCCATATCTCTTTGAGCCACTTCCTTACTGTAATTTTGCAAATCTGTGTTTCCTGGACTGGGCAGAAAGTATAAATTCAAACCTCAAATGCTCATGAAGGCAGAACCGTGACCACAAATCCCAGACCAAGACAGACAAGTCTCTTTTCCATGCAGTCGGTTGAATTTTTGTTTTGTGTTATTCTATCATTGAGGCGTCAGCTCTCTGAGGGTCCCAATTACACGTAGGTTTCTCAGTTCTCAATCCTCCACTTTCTTGGGCCCAGGCCCATGTCTCTTATCCCTCTTGTGATTGGGAACATTCAGTACTTGAATTTACTAAAATTGGCAAAAAGGTTTGGGGGCACTTGTGGCTTTAGTGCACTCTTAAAAATTCTGTTTTCTGTGCTTTCTTTGTTTTGGGCACGTAGAAATTTTTCTTAATTCCTTGTTGGTTCAGTTTAGGGTTTAAAGTTTTTATTTTGCTTTGTGTTTATCTTTACATTTTCCAGCATTTTATGTGTTCTATAGACAGATAAGTTTTCAAGATATCATGTTTTCCTGTTGCCGAAAGTGAAATTTAATTCAATATGTTTGTTTATTCAAAACCTATGATATATAGGATTACATCACAGTGTCTGCATTGAGGCAGTTGCAGAAAAAGCTCCAGTATTGGTTATGAAGTAAGGTATTGTTAGGATAATCAGTCAGGATTTAGGCAAAGTAAGCTCACCCTGTTGATGGGCCAACACTTAGTTTGGAAGAGAGCTGAGACTCTCAGCTGACAGGACCAACTGGTGGAGGCCAATTGGTGGTAATTCCTCAAAGTATTGAGTATACTTTCTCTTCTGAGAGAGAGAGAGAAAGAGAGAGAGAGGGAGAAAGAGAGAGAGAGAGAGAGAGGAAGTTTAACCATTGGAAACCATTGGAAGACACCGATAAAACATTATGAAGAGTTCAGGCAGACTGGGGACAGACTCCCTAGATTTGAATCATGGCTCCTACCATCACTACGTATGTGACCCCAGAAAAGCTACTTAAACTTTCTGTGCTTCAGTTTCTTCACCTGTGAAATTGGGAAAATAGCGTGCCTGTTTCAAAGGGCTGTTATAAAGAATAGGTGAGTCAATACTTAGAACGGTGTCTGGCATATAATGTTCAGTGCATCTTAGCTCTTCTTATTTTAAACTGTTTTCTGAGGTCTGTACTATGCAAAACGCTGTGGATGCAGTAATGAATGACGGTCCCTGCTCTCAGAGGGCTCAGTCTGCTGACTGTCTTGGCAGATACTAATAGGCCACTGTACCCTACATTACTTATAGGTAAAAGGTGATCATCGAGGCATCCGTACACTAAACTAGGTATAGAAGTAGCTCAGAGGATGAGTTGATGAATTCCTCCTCAAGGGGTGAAATGAGGTAGAAAAGAGGAGGACCGCATTCGGGAAGAACATGATAAATATACTTTGTTGTCATGATAAATGTAACAGCCTCTTGGAGATGACCGGCAGGCAGTTAGGAAGAAAGGTCTTGACTTACTGAAGACAGCTGGAGTTCTTTGTGGGCTCTGGGTTTCTGATTCAAATGTGTTTCCAGTCTTGGATTTCTTTGACACTTCTCTCATTGTGCAGAATTAATCACCAGGTGTTTGAGAAGGCTGATGAATGCTAGACGGAGCATAATGCTTGCTTCAAGACCCCGACAGATCGCCTTGAAAGGACAGTCCTTGCTTCTCTTATTTCCCTCCTATTTCCTATTCACCCCAATCCCAATGAGGGTGGAAAACGACTAATGTGTTTTTGTCCTTCTGTTGAATACAGAGGACATGCGAATTTCTGTGAACATTAACTTTCTACTTCATAGAACTGAAGGCTTTGTGCTCAGGACCCGCTCAGGCTTGTCCTTTTAATGAAACACTTGGTCTGAACACTTTTATCATTAAAAAAGTAATAATGAATCCGTTACGAGGCCGCAGAAGGAGGGTGGAAAGTTAATGCATGTTATAGAACAGAAAACAATTCAGCCACCACAGCCAGTGAATACAAATTCCCTTTATTCTCCTTGAAGTCATCCACTAAATTTTTTTAACACTTTTCTCTTCTCTTCCTGACTCAGTTTTTACTCTGTCTTAAATGAGCAGAGTAAAAACTGACCCTTCAACCAGAAATCATTATTACCGCACAGCCACAGGAATGATGATGAATGCTTCCAGCACTGACCCCAAAGCCTGTGAGATCTTGTTGAATCATCAAAGATTAAATTTCACTCAGTAGCATGTCTTTTATCTTATTCTGCTTCTTTGAAATCTGAAAATCAATTGCAATTATAAAGTGAAAAGGCAAATTCCACCAACCACTCACACAAATCCATTTCATCACTGGATAGTCACATCTGACTTGTTATTGCTCTCCATTAATTAGAACACTTGATTGACTAAAATAATTTCATATCCTGGACAGGCTCAATAATGACATTTAATTTATATAGGAACTATTAATATGGGTTTCCTAATTGCAGCCCTCAATTCCTTAATATGAATGGAACCACAGAATCAGAAAATATATCCAGCTTGCCACCTAAGGGGTAGTAAGGTGCACCTGCTAATCTTATGGGACGGGCAGATCCTGGGAAATATTGTGAAGTTATGGGCCTCCTCCAGGAGACAGGTTCTGTAAAGCTGCTTTTGGAGGACTTCCAATTTATTTCACCTACAGACACACCCTAGCTCAGTGGCAAGTCATAGATTTCTTGATTTATCTTGATTCTTGATTTATCAACTTTAGATAGTACCTACTGGCTCTCCATTATGAAAGATGATAAATTTTCCCTTGAAATTTATTATTTTGGAAGCCCTTTTTTTTTGCTTTATGATTTGTGCATTTGGAGCTTCATTTAGGAAGTCCTACTTACATAGCCAAGACATGGAAGCAACCTAAATGTCCATTGACAGAGAATGGATAAAGAAGATGTGGTACATATATACACAGTGGAATATTACTCAGCCATAAAAAAGAATGAAATAATGTCATTTGCAGCAACCTAGATGGACCTAAAGATTGTTGTACTGAGTGAAGTAAGTCAGGCAGAGAAGGACGACTATCATATGATATTGCTTATATGTGGAATCTAAAAAATGGTAAAAATGAACTTATTTACAAACCAGAAATAGAGTCACAGATGTAGAAAACAAACTTTTGGTGACCAGGGGTGTAAGCGAGGGGAGGGATAAATTGGGAGATTGGGATTTACATATACATACTATTATATATAAAACAGATAATCAACAAGGACTTACTGTATAGCACAGGGAACTCTACTCAGTACCCTGTAATGAGCTATATGGGAATAGAATCTGAAAAAGAGTGGATATATGTATATGTATAACTGATTCACGTGACTCTACACCTGAAACTAACACAACATTGTACATCAACTGTACTCCACCAAATTTTTTTTAAAATGCAATTATTTCCCGTACCTGCCCCCGCCCAAAGTACACATCCACATGCTTACAACATTTGACATAAAATTTCAAGGGAATTGTTTGAATTTCTGAAGTTCGTACAATGACCTCATGTTGAGAATTGTTGATACCTAACTGAGTGCGTTCTATATGCCAGGATACATGGGGGGTACAAATTGAATAGCGAGTGTTTTCTGCCTTCAAGGAACTTACAGTCAATTAGAGGAGGCACGCAGAGAATAAAAGATGCAACAGGAATTCACTGGAAGGATACTTAGAATTATCCTGGGAGAGGGTTGAGAGAGTCGTCCTAGAGGCAGAATGCCTTACTAACAGCTGCATGAAGAATGGGTAGAAATTAGCCAAGCAAAATTGGTGAAGAAGTAGATGGAAAAGGATGTGCAGTGGTCCATTTGAGGCAAGAATGCACACAGAAGTGTTCAAAGAAATGAAAGTATCTAAAATAAGTAGAGTGTGATGCAGGATGGACAAGGGATCAGGCTAGAGGATGGAGCTACCCTTTGTGCCTTATTAAGGAATTTGAATTTTCACCCTGAGGGTAAAAGAAAATGGTTTTAGTGTTCTAGGCTTAGGTGAAAAATACTTTGAAGGGATAAGTTACAGTGAGGTGTAAGAAAGAGCACAGACTCTACTGCCGGGTCCCCTGGACTTAGTCCTGGTTTCACCACTAAGCACTTAAATATTTAACATTGTGCTCTGGTTTTCTCACCTGGAAAGTGGAGAAAATTACACATCTTCCCAGCCGAGCCATTGTGAGGACTGAACGAGTTCGTATGTGGAAAGTACTTGGCATGTACGAGCCACATGAGTTCTGCTCTTCCCCTGTCATCACCATCATCATGATCTGCAGCATCTTCAAGGTGCAGATGTCACCGTGTTTAAGGAAGTTTGTGGCTGTAAAAATAGACGGAAGTGTGCTGATTGGGCAGGTGCAATTGACAGAATATGGTGATTGGTTAGATGTGGGTGAGGAGGTGAACCTGGGTGGATTCCTGGGTTTCTACATTTAAGAATTAGATGAAGTGTGTGGTCATCACCATGCAGACTGAGGAGTAGAAGGACAATTGAAATGGATATATATTTTCCCATTTTTAGATGTAGAACTCTATGCATCTCTACCAAATGCTAAATCAAGGCTTCTAATGGTATAGTTCAAATCTCCTGTGCCTCACCAAGTTTTTGTCTGAGAAAACCTTCATGTACTTATGTAAATGCATGAACATCTTCTGTTCAAATGGTGGATATGACAGTCTTGTAGCTATGTCAACGCTTATGTATATATTAATTTTTATCATCCTAGTGATTCGAAAATTCTATCAGAACATATTTTCTTAAATTATTATTTTGAAAATCTATTTTATCTGATGTTAGTGTAGAAGAGATGTGACAGGGTAAGAGAGTGTCATGGACATATATACACTACCAAATGTAAAATAGATAACTAGTGGGAAGCAGCCGCATAGCACAGGGAGATCAGCTCGGTGCTTTGTGACCACCTAGAGGGGTGGGATGGGGAGGGTGGAAGGGAGGGAGATGCAAGAGGGAAGAGAAATGGGAACATATTGTATATGTATAACTGATTCACTTTGTTATAAAGCAGAAGCTAACACAGCATTGTAAGGCAATTATACTTCAATAAAGATGTTAAAAAAAAAAAAAAAGTGTGAATAATAGCAAAGCAATTCCATAGTGGACGTGGACATGAGATAGAGGTTTAATTACTGACTGAGCTTGTCTTAGGCATGGTGCCATCGGTTTTGTTTACTAAGAAATTAAAGTTATAAGCACCTTTTTGAAACTCACGTGCATCACCCACAGTAATGAATGCAGTTATAGTTTTTGAGATGCTCTGGGGAAGAAATGAAAATCAGCACAAACTGAAGGATTGCAGGAGCAGAGGTGCAGTGGAGCTCACAAGCCAGCATCTGTCCGAGGCACTCATATCTGTCCCTGCATCTGGAGGCTGCAGAATCCAAGCAGGCACGCGTGTCGCTAAAAACCTCAAGCCTCAAGTGGAGACACACTGTGTGGTCTCCTTCTCCTCATTTGTTATTGTCACAAAACCACCCTGCAGTTGAGCATAATTCACTGCAGCTGGTGGTCCTTAGGAAGGGCCAGGAACAGGAATAGCAAGAGTTATGGGAGATGGTAGCATATTGATGATGTATAATGTTAGTTTGGAGTCCAGTCAAACTGATTGGAAATATATCAGCTTTTAAACATACACCTTACCTTCTCTGCCTGGATTCCGATAATATCCAACTTTTTACTGAAGTAGAGTTGATGTACAACACAATAAAGTTACAGGTGTGCAATACAGCGATGCACAATTTTTAAAAGTTATATTTCAACAATATCCAACTTTTAAAACTCAGGGAGTTAATTTCTTCACAGATCTACATGTATTCTTATGCATCATGCAGTGGAAATGGTAGACAAAACAGAGGACTCTTAAAGGGGGACCAGATCACCATCACAGAGATGAGTCCTCGAATCACAGCGATATGCCAGGGTTCATTGGAACCACTTATTCCCTTAGTGTTGTGGTTTAGAGAAGCTTATTACCTTGAATTCATGGGCGGGAAGGAGCAGAAGGGACATAGCCACAGAAAAGCATCGCCAGCCTCACCTGGTTTCAGGATTGAAGTATGTTTCCAGAATGGGACTGTTGATGAGGGACCCAGACTCTGGGAAGTCTTGCCTTTTTTAGTCATGTTTAGTGGGTTAAATCCTTTCTGTGACCCTGATGAACCCAGAATCCCAGAATTTCTGAGTTGCAATTTCTTGCTGTTTATAATTTTGTAAACACTTAAAATTTATATAGCAAATTACCTCTGAGTAAAATAACTGGAACCAATCTGTTCTGGAAGGGTTAACCAAACTCCAAAACAGCAAGAATTCTTTCCATATTTATATAGAGGACTATACTCTTTACCACAGTATTACTATTCATTACTCCCGGAGGTCTAGTCTGGTCCTGGACCACCCCAGAATATCTTAATGATGAATACAATGAATAAATGCACAGCAGGTTCCAGAGACGTACACATGAGTTTTGCTTTACGAACAGCTGGAAATTCATTTAACCTCTATTAGGTTGGATAAGAATTCTGAGCAACTGATCTTCTAAGCGCCTCCTTTGAATTGTGCTTGAAAACAATTGAGAGATGCCTCCCGGAAGTCAGAAACCTGGAAATGTGTTAGGATACAGCTTCAAAACAAAGTTCTTCCTGGATATATATCTATTATTCAGAGTGATATATATATATATATATATATATATATACACACACACACACATATATCTCTCTCTCAACTGTTATATATATGTATATATATATAACATATATATATATAACTTATATATATAAAACTTAACTGTGGAACATGAAGGGAATCAGAATGTGCCATCCCAAAATATGCCGCCACTTTGGCGTGAAGATTATTTTGAGCTGAAGATAACTGAGAATCATCAGATGCAGGAAGAGTTCTCTGCCCGCCCTCATCTGCCCAATGCAGGGCATAAATTTCCCTTGATGAAGATGCTTGTTTATATAAACAGATCTTACTAAAATAATTTGTATCCTTCATCAGTTCTCCCATATATTTCCTAGTCACTTCCATATGATCTATCATCCCTCAAAGCCCAATCCCCCCCCCTTTTTTTCTTTGTCAAAATGGTATATAAGACCCTGAGTACAGCCACTTCTTTGAGTTTCACTTCTTTTCTGTGAACTCCCAGGCATGTAAATATTAATAACTGTGTGCCTTTTCTCCTGTTAATCTCTTTTCTTAGTTTAATTTGCAGGCTCCCAAGCAATAACCCAAGAGTGTGGAGGAAAAGTTTTTCCTTCCCGACAACAGCCTCTGGTAAATCGGAGTCTAAGCAGCCTGCCTACAAGATCCCAGGCCCAGGTTGACATTTGCAATGACACCCTCAGAGTGTTTCACTGACCGAAGTTTTCCAAGAAGACAGGAAAACCAGCTAACATTTTTTTGAGTGCCCACTTCTTGTCAATCACTGTGTTCCTAAATGTACCAAAGCCTTCACAATGGGTCTCATTTTACAAAGTAGGTCTCACTTTCTTAGTTTACAAAGGAGGAGATTGAAGCTTAGAGAGTCTAAAGAAATTGCTGAAGCACACCCAGGCTTCCCTTTCTGCTTAGCTCCGGCTCTTTCTATGGCCCCTCTTGTCCCCGTGGCATACAAATATTGTCTTAAATTATACTATTAAAACTAAAACACTCCCAAGCCAAGTTCCCGCAGAATCTTCTCTTGGTTTGCATTTTGGCACCACGAGTTTTTAACGCAACCGAAAAGTCTTCCATCTGCTTTCATTTAAGAAGCTGACTATCTTGTACTATGAATTTACATATCTGTTCCCTCTGTGATTTCATAACTTCCTAGTGAATAATGCATTAAGCTTGTGCAGTCTCCTATGACTGCCAGATGAAACTCGCGATGCTGCCTTCATGTCCATTCTTCCTGTGATAGTGAGGGATATCCTATCCTCCATTCCCCCTCCAGAACAAATTTCTGACTGGTAAAATAAAAAAAAAAGAACACTCTTAAGAATTCACAGTACTTTCACACTGTTTGTCACAGCCGACAGACACCTGTCTGCCTGTCTATTAACTTTCTGCCACGGAATAACAGTTCCATATATCCAGTTCTTTCTTGAATTATTTTCCCCCTGGGATAATGTTTCTTTATAATAGTTGAAGACATAAGGACACACGAATCTTAGGTGCACTTGTGTGCGTTGATTTCTCTGCTAATCAGTCCCATTTCTGGCATTTCACCATACAGCATATGCTTCTGTCTCAGAAATCTCTAGAATTAAGGGGAACATACTTCTTCAAGAAGACATGACATATAAAACCTCAGTTACTTAAATTTTATCCACATAGCCAAAATATATTTTGCTTTAATTAGTGTTCCTTTGAAGGGTAGTAATAGATGTTAATTTAGCTGTATTTTTAGCTGTGGGTCATCATTAAATGTAACAATTTGGGAGAAAGAACTAACCAGCTTCAAGGAAAGAGGTTGGCATTGAAATGGTTCAGAGTTTTTATTGCATCAAGGTTGAGTATTCATGGCAGGTGGCGTGAGGCTGGGGATGAACTGAGACCCAAGCAAGGGCCAAGATCTGTGGGAACAGGTGCTGAGAGACAGGCCTAGCTAAAAGCACATGTTCAATGGGACGGCAAAGGCCTGGATTCTCCGCTGCGAGGCTCGGTTACAGCCCAGGCCATGGATTCTCCGAAATCAGACTGCGGAGGATACTGACCAATCAGTAGAACAGAAGGACATCAGAAAAAATACAACCACACGCCTGTGTTCAGGGTCTATCACTGTAGATGAAAAGCACGTGGGGTGTGTATGTGTGTGTGTGACGTGTAGCGTGTGCTGTGTGCATGTGCATATGTGGAGGTGGTTTGGATATATGCACACATAGTGTGTGGTGTGCACCTGTTTATGAGGGAGTCGTGTGTGATGTGTGCATATGTGTGTGGGGTGGTGGTGTGTGTGTAGTGTGTGGCGTGTAGTGTGGTGTGCATGAGTGTGTGTGTGGTATGTTGTGTGGAGTATATGTGTGTGAGTGTGGGGTATGCGTGGTGTGTGTGTGTGCGTGTGAGAGAGAGAGAGAGAGAGAAAGAGAACACCACCTTTAGAACTGGGCAAGTGTAGTGCCTGTATTTTAGAGCAACTTCATTAAAATACCTAAGTCACTGAAGTGTCTGGGACAAGCTATGGCTGGCAGTGCCATTGGGTTAAGGCATTTCAAATTTGAAAAGAGACATTGTCCCCATTTCTCCCCCTTGGGAGACTGTCTATCTCTTGCATGGGGTGAGCCAGATGGCCTCTGGGACTACACTGACGAGGTCATCTCAGGACCTTGTATCCAGCTTCTGATTCTAGGAGGTGGCCTGGTAAACAGATTATTGTCACTGGTCAGGCAACGTTTCTTTCACGGGATTGCATGATATTGGGCTGTTAAAACGGTGCTGACACGCCAACTTTGGGTGAGCCCAGTGGTCTCCATGTCCAGAAACCCCATCAAAAGAGGTTGCCAGGGGGCCCTTCACTTTAGTGGCAGCCCCGGTGTGTGAGATTTTCAAAGGTTGACAGGGAAGACCTATGGGATGGGGATATTTGAGTAAGATCAGGAGGAAGCGATGGAGTAGATTATTCCAGTATCTTGGGCAGAATGTCCAGGCAGAAGATAAAGAGGCAGGAGGATGCTTGGTGTATCTGAGTAAAAGCAGAGGCCAGCACAGCTGAGCAGAACGAAGGAGGGACATGGCAGCAGAGGGGACAGAGAGGCGGAGGAGGGGCCAGATCATGCAGGTCATTGTAAGGATTTTACCTCTTACTCTGAAGGAGCTGGGGAGGAATTTGGGGGCTTTGAGCCGAGGATTAATTTAATGTGACGACTTTTAAAGGGTGTTTTGAGGCTTATGGTTGTAAGAGATCTAAGGTGGGAACAGAGAAGATCTATAACAATAATTCATGTAAGAAAGGGTAATGGCCCAGAGCTGGGTGGTAGTGGAGGGTATGATGAGACATTGTCAGATTCTGGATGTTCGTGACAGCAAAGCCAATTGATTGGGTTTCGATGGACGGGAGACGGACAGGAAAGTTTTTGCTGCTCCAGAAACGTATTTATTAGGCAAGCCACTGCATTTCCTCATTAGTCAGATGCGGGCTACGTTAGGACTGTTCCCCGCTGGCTTAGTGGTTCTGTAAATTCAGGCTTGCTTTTTATTAAGCATTCATATATCAAGCAATAATTAAGTGCTTATTGTGTGACAGGAAGTGTCCACATGCTGGGGCTCTAGAATAAAACAAGGCAGTAGAATTCTCAGGAAAGAGCAGTTTGGTGGAAGAACCAAGAACAATAAGAGAATATAAGACCGAGGTGTAAACAGTTGCCGTCGAACCGACTGGGGCAGCAGTGAACAGGCGCAGGGGCCCTCGGCGCATGCGCACCACGGCGCCTGGACCACGCCCCCTCCCTCGCGCCCCGGCCCCGCCCACGGAGCTGCGAGAGGCGCCACGATTCCAGGGCCTGGACTTAAGCATGATGATGTAAGGGAAAATCACTATGTAAAACGAAAACAGAGAATTTACAGCCCGTTTTCACAGGGAGTAGGATGTCTGCCTGCTTTGCAAGTTGCCAGACATAGGTCACCAACCCTGTCAATTCTACCATATCAAGAAAAGCCTATTCAACCTGAAATCTGGAGCTAATTTATACAATTGGGATGGAGAAAATATCCTTATATGTACTAGAATAACTCCTCAGTAAGATAACGTCACTGCAAATGTTTCCAGAGGAGAAAATTAAGACCAGAAGCCCGGTTCTTGTCTTCCTGGCAGTTCATCAGACTTTGTTACCACAGGACTGGCTCCGGGCTAGTTAATTAGTGAGGAGTATTTGGAGAGATGGATACACTCAAGTCCCACGTGGCGCAACTGCTATCTCCACCGGCACCTCTGAGTTTCTATTCGCTGAGACAAGAGTGGGCACCTCACGTGAAGGTTGACTATGGCAGGAGGAGGAACCGGGTCTCACAGGGCAGCTGAGTGTCCCCTCCGGACACTATTGCCGCGTCCCAGAGCTTCCCAGGACCACCAGGAGGACCAAAGTCTCTGGGACCTGTTACTTAGACAATCACAGCTGCTCTCACGGACCGGTGTCAGAGGGGCTTTTGAAAGGAACGTTGGATCAGAAAAAGGGAAAACGGCGACTTCCGAATGGACTAAATGCTGGAGCCGAGGGCAAATGCTCTCTGATGCTGCATCACTTCCATCGCCTGCATCCTCACGAGGTCAATGTTGCATGTCATGTTTCTTAATGAGGGGTTCGCAGCGGCTCTGCTTCTGCTAGCTCAGCCGGAGCCCCCCACCCGGCCCCTGGGACCCCATCGTGTGCCGGTCACTGGGCATGCTCAGAAGACAGGACATTAGGGCAAATTAGGGCACGCTGCCTGGAGAAAGCCCAGACCTCCAAGGCAGGGTATGTGTTTTCACTGACTGCATCGCGCTGTGCTGCTGGACTAGTGAAATTGCACATCCGCTTGCCCTTGCCTGCTCCGTGGGGAGATGCAGCGGATGTCTCCACAAAACAGACCTAGAAGCAATATGCATGAAATAAAAAGAGCGAGCGAGACGGATTTGCCCGAGGCTAGAATGGAACAGACACGCTCGGTGAAGGTGTCTGCTTCTGCATCAGGCAGCTGTTTGTTCAGCACCAAGTAATCACCTGACATTTTTATGCTGTGGTCACTTATGCCCGTGTGCTCGTCGGGGTTTCCTGAAAGAGCCAGGGAAGGCAGGAGGTAAGAGAAATGAAAACAAGGGGCAGGAAAAGTGAAACAATCTGAGGAAGCTACAGCAGGGACATCCAGGAGCCAGATCTTCAAGATGGGGAAGTCATGTTAAAGTAGTTTTCTCTTTCTGCCCTGACCGCAGAGCTCCTGGCTTCCCCTGCGTGCCTGCGTGCACGTGCACGCACACACACACACACACACACACACAGCAAAACAACATGCCAGGTTAACCCCATTCAGTTGTCTGCAGCACTCGTACATTTTAATGGAGGGCACTTGCTTGTCTGGAAGTTCTGGAACGTTGATTAGCATAATCAAGCTCTCATGCACAGAGAGCCTGAAAAAAGATAATAAAAACAGCACCTATTTCTTAATTGGAGAAGATAGTGCTGTGACGGCAAAAAATAAACACTGTGCCTGTGATGGGTTTTGTGGGGCCGGAGGAAGGATGAGTTAGCTGTGAAAGCTTCTCTAGACCTTGGAAGTCACGGGTGGGCAGTTCAAGTCAAGTGTTAGCTCTTTGAACATGGGAGACGTCTATTCCGTCATGTTTCCAAGACAGAGATGTGAACATTTTCAGTGCTTGACTATTGTTTGTCGTGTGTGTGTGTGTGTGTGTGTCCTTTATCAACACTTACTAGTATTTTAGGGGAAGAGGGGCAAACGGTGTTCAATATGGCACTTTGACTCTACTTCACTTAGAAATCTGGAATTGTTTTTCTCAAATAGATTTTGTTTTCTTCAATGAATCTTTTCTTATCATCAGTGTCATTTTAGAGCTTCACTGGAAAGCCTTCACAGAAAAGGAAGCAGCAACACACCAGGACTGTTGCGTGGTCTTCTCTGTTGAGTGATGGCCGAGTGACTTAAGGTTGAGAGTTGGGGTCTCCATCTTACCTTCCTTATTCTGCCCTTCAGAATGGAAAGTGGCAGTTATGAGTTCTGTGTGCAATGCACATGTCTGCCTTTGTATCTGTGGGCCCAGCCTTACCTGCATCCACCCACCTCCTTCTTCAGGGGGTAAATCCACCAAACAGTGGCTTCTCAGGCCCATTTTCTAATGTTCCCCAACTCAGGAAATAGGAAGAGAGGGTGACACATTTTCCAGTCAGAGAGCTAAGGCTTCTGTTCTACCAACACCAATCACCAAAGTTCCTCTTGACATTCACGTAATGGGCTAGGCTTTTTCTACCCTTCATATTTACAGCATTGGTGACACGAGTCTAAACATGAGCAGTGATTCTCAGTGAGGAGGTGGGCAAGACTTCACCCCCACGGTCAAGAGCTTTCAAAACCATCTGGATGGCATTTACTAAATTCCACATCCTTTTACTGAAATGTTTATGTATTTCCTTGAGGGTACATCTCACCCCTCCCCTCCCCAGGAAACAGTCACTGTCTTCTTGGGAGCTATGGTTACTGGTGATGAGTGGTCCCCCTCAGATAATAGACCCATGGGCAGTGAATACACACAAATGTCTCTAGAGTAGCAACCCCTGTGATTACATACAAGGAATTTAATGCTATAAATATGATATAAACAACTTGTTTTCTTCATCAATAATGTGGGAATAATGATGTGTAACTTACAGGATTACTGCATTAAGTGATACACTGAATATAGTGTGTTTGGCGTGTAATTGGTCAACACACATTAGCTAGCATTATTATTATTTTTAGGGGAAAAGATGGAAACCCACAAATGTAAAAGAGCATTGGGGTATATCATCTAGTTCAGTTCAGCAAATATTTACCAAGTAAGTGCCATGTACTAGGGATACAGAGGTAAGATTTTGCTCACTTTCTCAAGGTCCTTGCATTCCGTGGGAGAGACCCTTGCACGGAAACGTGGTCATAAATGAGTGTTATGTGGCACACAGGCTGCTAGAGGTATGCATAGGGTGCCAAGTAGCAAGAGGAGATGGGAATAATTCAGCTGGGGTGGAACTGTGGGTTTAGGAAAGATTTCTAGGTAGAGATAACATTTACTTCTGGTGTTAAAGCAGGTTAGAGGCTGAGTATTAAGGGGAGAGAGTTTGAACATCACATTGATAGGAGACAAAACAGGCAGGCACACACTAGTATTGTACTCTTTTTAAAAAGAATTTATTGGAGTAGAGTTGATTTACAATATTGTGTTACTTTCAGGTGTACAGAAAAGTGATTCAGTTATACATATATATATATATATATATTCATTCTTCTTCATATTCTTTACCCATATTTATTACAGAATACTGAGTAGAGTTCCCTGTGCTGTATAGTAGGTCCTTGTTGGCTATCGATTTTATATATAGTAGTGTGTGTATGTTAATCCCAAGCTCCTAATTTATCCCTCCCCTGGCGTTTCCCCTTTGGTAACCATACATTTGTTTTTGAAATCTGTGAATGTGTTTCTGTTTTGTAAATAAGTTCATTTGTATCATATTTTAAAAATTAGATTCCACATATGAGTGATATCATATGATATTTGTCTTTCTCTGTCTGACTTACTTCACTTAGTATGATCGTCTCCAGGTCCATCCGTGTTGCTGCAAATGGTATTATTTTGTTCTTTTTTATGGCTGAGTAATATTCCATTGTATATATGTACCACATCTTCTTTATTCATTCCTCTGTTGATGGACATTTTTTTTGTTTTGATCTGTGTTTTGAAGACTCAGGAGGCCAGCGTTTGTGAAGGGCATAGAAGACCTTGTGGAGAGGAACTATTTTAACTGGAGAACCAGGAATCTGCATGTTGAGAACAAAGTGTGAAGGCTTTGTTAGCCTTTTTTTTTTGCATTTAGTGCCTTAACATCGTCATATTTTCTCTGACATCAAGTTGTCAAGTTGTGAGTAATTTGGGGGAAACTCCTTTGGGAAAGCACCTTAAATGTCATCACCTTTGGGGTCTTTTGGAACCACTCCATATTCCCATTCTGAATTTCCACAATCTCTTCTCTGACTTCATCTTTTCACTTTCCTACTCTGCACGTCTGTGTCTCAGTCTTCCCCATTTCAGTTCCGTGTACCCCAGCCAGGTAACCCCTGTCCAGATTTCATTTTCCTCTCCTCCTCCTCCTCTGGATTGTAGATGAGCCCTGTACTCATTGCCAGAGTAACATTGTTGATTTTCTCATCACTTTTCCACAGTTTCCTACTGTTTGTTCCTTGCCAACCATCAACCCTATATAATGTACACAGCCTACTTTCTTTGATGCTAGAATTCAAGGCACTGATGGTTGAAGGCACTAAACTATCCATTGGATTTGCCACAGATGTACCATGTGGTCCATTATTCTGCAGATATTTAACGCTGTGCATGATAAAATTTTACTTTTCTACTAATCTTATTTGACTGAAGATCTTTGTTTTTATCACTAGCTGAAAACCCAGCAAAATATTTCTTAGTGGAAGCTGACAAAATCCTTGTACATCTGTTCACTGCCTTAACTTTAAGCCTATGTTAAATACATCTGCTCCCAATTTGCTAAAAGCCTTCATCCGTTCCAGTGGATTCTTCCCTCTTTGCTGACCCCTGTCCTTTGCTACTTCCCACATACATATATAAGTATGTTCAAATGTCTTTTATCTTAAATACACACACTTCCCTGTACCCCGATCATGCTCAAGCCATCCCAAACTATGTGTAATCTTCCAGCCTTTGCTCATGTGTCTCCCTTTGCCTGAAATGCCATCCTCTTCGTTATCTGGATATTACATCATCAATCGTTTGAGATGCTGTCTCTTAGGTGAAGACTGTTTTTCCCCTCACTAATGGCGAGGTCAGGTGCTTCCACTGCATTCTCCCATAGCCCCTTGGGTTCACCTCCATGATAGCCCCTTTTTCCTAAGTGTTTGCTTTTGTGCATATGCCAGTCTCTGAGCTGCTCCTCGGCAAACACGGTATTTTCTATCTATCCGTCGCTGTATAAAACAGCCTGGGGCATAGCAAGACTCAGAGGAGTGATGAACGCATAAACGAATGAACCACAAGGCTGCTTACATGTGCCCTTCCCCCTCCCTAAAGGCCTAAGTTCTTTGTTGAAAAGCCACAGGTGGAAGCACCAAGAAGAGCGGTCCTTTTTTTTTTTTTCTTGCAAGAAGTAAGGAAATTTATTATAATAGTAGTAGGTTACAGTATAAGGACAAGCTACATATATATATACACATACATCATCAATTTGGGAGCACTTGCCCTGCCACGTATGTTACGAGTTTGAGAGAAAATTCATCACCAGGTTGGGAGAACAAGCAACATATAAAGAGATAGCGCATACATCACCAATTTAGGAGAACTTCATCCAGATCCAAGCAATGCTGAGAAGTCCCTGGAACAGCAATCTGGAATCCCAATTGGGAAGGTCCCGGGCGGTGCGTCCACGCCACGAGTGAGACTTCAAAGTGTCGCCCCAAGGAATCCTGCTTTTTCGCCAAGCCGCAAGCTGATAATCATCAGCTTACGTGCAAATGTGCAGCTCTGGCTATTAAGTTAAATGCTCGTATTTCTAATCATAAGTCTCAGAATGTTCGCTGATCCCTGGGAACTGGCCAGATTCCCAGGGCCCAGGAAGCTTCGCGACTAACTCCCCCTGCTGGTTCTCAAGACCTGCTGGACTTACTCCCTTCTTTGGGAGTTGAGAAGAGCGGTCCTTTTGCAAAGGCTCTGGAGCAAGTGTTTCTCGACAGAGGCCGTGTGGTTTGGGCTGAGGAGGTTGGTTTCGCGTAGCTATGGTATTCTCCTCTCTGGTCTGTTACCTGTTCGCTGTAGCTGATGTGGAAACATGAGGCTGCAAACTGAGAACGACTGTCAGCTTCAGTGATTTCCGAAAAGACTTCCTTCTTACTAACTAATCTGCATTTTTAATAATAACACAAGTACATTTTATATGTTTGAGTGGCACAAAGTCTGCGGTTACTATACAACAAGGTGGTTTTAGCTCTACCCTATAACCACATTTGGAAAGAGGACAAAAAGCCATAATGATATCTCAGCTAGGAGGCTTTCACCTTCTTACTTGAGACCTCAATAGCAAAGTGGAGCTTGGAGAATTTATGTATGTTTCCAGGAACAATGACATGATGTTTAGCCTCGAAAAAATTTATCTTAGAACACCTTGAGAATTCAAGTACCCAAATAGATACTCACTAGAAGAAAGAATCTTGAGAAGCAGTTATGTTGCTTAAAAAGTAGAAAACCCTGGATTATAGTATGCAAAAAGTCGGAGAGTAAGTTTAAAATTTTTAGGGTAATAAAAAGCCGATGTAGTTTCAGTTTGCACATGTCCAGGCTTTGTTTTGTGGATAGGTAATATCACCTTACCACAAAGCACAGGAAAGACCACAACAAAACTTCTGCATCAGGGGACACAAGAGATGTGGGGGCCCATAACCAAAAAAGAGGAATGATTTGCAACATGAATATAAATTTTTTAAAGACCCCAAACTGTGTATTGGGCAGTTAACTAAATACCCAAGGCATATATGATTATTTCTGTCAGTGTTTAATGCCAGGAAAATATTCACAGAGGTCAACAGAGAATTTTAACCATGAAAAATTAATGATACATATTTTTACATGACATAAGCCTCTGAGGCTTTCGTAATATTGAGGAATTAGTAATCTGGGTAAGCAATGATATATTTCTAACCAGCCTTTTCAAATATTTATTTTCTTGATATTATATGAACAACATGCAGGTAAAAAAGAAAGGGAGAAATAAATCATTCATTTTGGGCACGATATGTAAGGAGCTTGGAAGTCATTGCTGTTCTCACAACCTTAAAAAAAAATATGAACTGAAAATCGTCAGCTCTTCTGAGATCCACCACAGAATTGAGAACACAAGGCAGACCACCATCCCCAACGTGGGAGAGACAGGTGATGATAGCGAATCGTAACTTACTGGAGCAGAAACCCACTGCTGCAGCCAGACCCAGGGTATGCAAACTTAAGCCGTAACTGGTGAATTGCTGTAGTCTCATTGTGGACAGACCTGAGACTTAAAAAGCCCAGGGGGCCCACCCAGTCTTGCGGGGGAGACATCACACGTCTGGGTGTTGTATCGCCAAGAGCCCTACGGGGTTCCGATGAGGATTAAGGACGAACCCCCTCTGCTCTTGGTGAGGAGTAGGGGTGGGGTAGTCACTTTGAAAGGTGCCAAGAGCTTTCCGTTCTTCTTAACAAGGCCTGACCTCCAACGAAACGATTTCAACAAATCCCAACCAACTGGCCTTCACTAGGGGCAACCAAACTGGGAAAAAAACCATCCAACTCAAATCCACTCTAGCCTTTGACACAGGGAGGAGGGAAACCCACCAGGTTCGCAGGGTGAAGACAGGAGAAAAATGCCTCTGTGTTTTGTGACAAGGGGAGGAGAAAAGTAACCGTTTAAATGTAACCCCCATATTCTAGTCTCCTTAACAAAAGTCTGTCTGCCTCCAAGGGAAACTAAGTTTCCAGTCCCTGCCCTTCCCTTTTCTTTCCTCCCCTCCCTTCCCCTCCCCTTCCCTCCCCTCTCCTCTCCTCCTCTCTCTCTCTCTCTCTCTCTTTGAACACTTTCTTACTTTTTGAAACCTCAAACTGTTAGAAGCTCACTGGAATATTTCTAACCTCAGTTCAGGAATCAGCCATTTCTCCAGGGAACCCTGTTTCCTTTTATTGGATAATGGTGTTAGAAACCAAGGATGGGGCACTGGGTGTGCTCATTAATACTGGGGTGCCACTGTCAATGAACCATCTCAGCTGACAGAGCAAGGAAATATATGTGCACATACTAACCCCTGGTACACGTATTTATAAATAATTCTCTATATAACTATTTGTGATTAGAGTAAGCTCTAGTCTATTTCCATGTGGGTCATTCTAGGCTCCCCCCTTGCTTATCTGTGACCTCTCCCTCCAACAGTGAGAAAAGGGGCTCATACCATCCACCAGTCATTTACATAATTTTTTTCATTCCAGTGTTCATGTATAGCAGTATCAGAATTCTTAAACTTACTCCTGAGGGATACAACTTTATCAACTGGAGTGCAGGTCTTGTGGACAATTTCTTTTGTCTTTAATTTTGCAGACTCTTCTCATTTTCGAAGTTACTTAGGTCATCACCTTTTCTCCCCATCCCTTTAGTGAGATTGTTTCATATATTTAGAATACAAATTGTTGTCAAATTCTGCCTTCCATTCTATGACTCAACCAATTTGTTACAAAAGTTTTTAAAAATATGCATGCATTCGTTAAGTTTCACTCTGTGTGCTGCAAAGTTCAGTGGGTTTTGACAAATGCATAGGGTCTATGTCTAAAATAACAGTGTCCCACAGAACAGTACACCCCCAAAACAGTCCCCTGTGCTACCCCTATTTCATCCTCCTTCTCCTCCCCATGAACCTCAGGCAATCCCTGATCTTTATACAGTCTCTGCCTTTTCCAAGATATCACATAATTGGAATCATACAGTATGTAGCATTTAAAAAAATTTTTTATTGGGGTATAGGTGATTTACAATGTTGTGTTAGTTTTAGGTGTACAGCAAAGTGAATCAGTTATGCGTATACCTATATCCACTCTTTTTTAGATTGTTTTCCCATGGGATTGACATATACACACTACTATATATAAAATAGATAACTAATAAGGACCTACTGCATAGCACAGGGAACTCTTCTCAATACTCTGTAATGGCCTATATGGAATTGAGAGCTGGTATTTCTTCCCTAAGTTTGTAGGGTGCACCAGTGAAGGCATCTGAGCCTGACGTTTTCTTTGTTGGAAGGTTATTCATGATTCCACTTCCTGAACAGATACAGGCCTATTCAGATTATCTTATTTCTCCTTGTGGGAGTCTTGGTAGCTTGTATCTTTCAAGGAAGTCATCACATTGCTGGACATAGAGGTCTTCATAGTATTTCTTTTTTTTTCCTCACTTTTACCATTTTTTAAAATTGTATCATTATGTTTTTTACATCTTTATTGGTAAAGGACCTACTGGTCCTTTATTGGAGTATAATTGCTTTACAATGTTGTGTTAGTTTCTGCTTTATAACAAAGTGAATCAGCTACACGTATACATATATTCCCATATCCCTTCCCTCTTGCATCTCCCTCCCACCCTCCCTATCCCACCCCTGTAGGTGGTCACAAAGCACGGAGCTGATCTCCCTGTGCTATGCGGCTGCTTCCCACTAGCTATCTATTTTACATTTGGTAGTGTAATGAGGTATCACCTCATACCGGTCAGAATGGCCGTCATCAAAAAATCCACAAACAATAAATGCTGGAGAGGGTGTGGAGAAAAGGGAACCCTCTTGCACGGTTGGTGGGAATGCAAATTGATATAGCCACTATGGAGAACAGTATGGAGGTTCCTTAAAAAACTAAAAATAGAACTACCATGCGACCCAGCAATCCCACTACTGGGCATATACCCTGAGAAAACCATAGTTCAAAAAGAGTCATGTACCATAGTATTTCTTTATTATCCTTGAGCATTCATGGGGTCAGTAATGATGAAACCACATTCATTTCTGATATTCAATTGTGCCCCCCCTCCTTTGTGGTGAGATTAGCCTTGTTATAGGTTTATCAATTTTATTAATCTTTTTAAAGAGACAGCTTTGGTTTTACCTATCTCTCTGGTTTTCCTGTTTTCTAATTTCATTGATTTCTGTTCTATTTTTATTGTTTTCTTTTTTCTGTATGCTTTAGGCTTACATTTCCCTTTTTTCTATAAATTCCTAAAGTGAAAGCTTAGATTATTGATTTTAGAACTTTATATTTTAAATGTATGCATTTTGTGCTATAAATTTCTCACCAACCATGGTTTTCAGTGTATCTCACAATTTTTTTGATAAGTTATATTTTAGTTTTCACACAAAACAATACCACGTGACATGTGCTAGACCTAGGTTCCTCTACTGGGGATTATTGATATTTGGGTCAGACAATCCTTTTTTGTGATAGGCTGCTCTGTGCATTGCAGGATGTTTAGCAGGATTCCTATCCTCTACTTACTAGATGTCAATGGATATAACAACCAAAATTTCACAAAATATCCCCTGAGGGACCCTGACACCAGTTGATAATCACTATACTAAACAAACTTCAATATCAAAATACTGTAGGAGCTGAAAATGGATAGACCTAAATGTAAAATGCAAAACTATAAAAACCTCTGGAAAACAGCATAGAAAAAAATCTCAGTGGCCTTGGGTTTGGTGATGATTTTTTGGATATGACACCAAAAACATGATCGATGAAAGAAAAAGTTGATAAGTTGAATTTCATTAAAATTAAAAACTTCTGCTCTGAGAAAAACACTGTTAAGGGAATGAAGAGACAAGTCACAGACCAAGAGAAAATATTTGAAAACACATATTGGTAAATGACTTGTATCCAAAATATGCAAAGAACCCTTAAAACTCAACATTAAGAAAACAAACAACCCAGTTAAAAAAACGGGCAAAAATCTCAATAGATTCTTCACCAGAGAAGACAGAGAGATGTCAAATGAACATACAAAAAGATGCTCAACTTCACATGTCCTTAGAAAATTGCAAATTGAAACAATGAGATGCCAGTACATGTCTATTAGAATGGCTAGAAGCCAAAAAACCCTGACAAGCCAAGGCTGGTGAAGATGTGGAACAACAGGAAGTCTTATTTGTTGCCACAGGGAATGCAAAGTGGGGCAGTGACTTTGGAAGGCCGTTTGCTGATTTCTTACAAAAGGAAGGGCACTCTTACTATGTGAGTCAGCTATTGACTCAAATGAGTCAAGAACTTCTGTCCACACAAAACACCTGCACTTAAATGTTTATTGTGGTTTTATTAATAATTGTTCAAAGCTGAAAGTAACTGATATGCCCTTCAGTAGGTAAATGGATGAACAAAGTGTGGTACATCCATATAATGGAATATAATTCAGCAATGAAAAGAAGCTATCAAGGCAGGAGAAGACTCAAAAGAAACTTAAATGCAAATTTCTTAGTGAAAGAAGCCAGTCTGAAAAAGCTATAGTGTACGATTGCAACTATATGACACTCTGGAAAGGACAAAGCTATGGAAACAGTAAAAAGTTCAGTGGTTGCCAGGGTTTGGGGAATGGGGGTGGGAGGGGTATATAGATAGAGCACAGGGTATTTTTAGCACAGTGAAGTTATTCTGTATGATCCGGTAATGGCAGATACCTGATATTATGCAGTTGTCAAAACCCATAGAACATACGGCACAAAGAGTGAACCCTAGTGTAGACTCTGGACTTTGTTTAATAATAATGTATCAATGTTACTCATCAGTTGTAACAACTATACCCAACTAATGGAAGAGATTACAAATAAGGGAACTGTGTGCAGGTGCATGAGTATAAATGAAAGTAATTTTTTACTTTCATAAATAAAAGAAATGCTACAGCAGGCTTGTCCTAGCTTGAATGACTGTGAAAGTGTGAAATAACCCATAGGTCTTTGCTTACTGATTAAGAAAACTAGTGTGTCCATGTGAAGATTTTATTTTATTTTGTTTTCTAACTTTTTATTTCATATTGGAGTATAGTTGATTAACAATGTTGTGTTAGTTTCAGGTGTACAACAAAGTGATTCAGTTATACATATACATGTATCTATTCTTTTTCAAATTCATTTCCCAATTAGATTGTTACAGAATATTGAGCAGAGTTCCCTGTGCTATCCAGTAGGTCCTTGTTGGTTATCTATTTTAAATATAGCAGTGTGTATATGTCAATTTAAATTGTTGTTATTCGGTTTTCTTTTCTGAAAATGTTGGAAAGTAATGACATTTTCTCTTCAAAAGGGCGTCTTATTTTAAAAAAATACTCTGGAGGACATGAACGATGACACCTGTTTTTGCCTAGGATATCAAAGAATATCCATTCTGGGGGCACTTAGGAGAGATCAGAAGACCCCCCTGATGTTTTCCTTTCCCTTCTGCTAGCTGGATGCAGAGGACCAATAGCCATTTCAGATGGATGTCCCCAACTTACAGTGTTTTGACTTTACAATTTTTTAACCTTACAATGGTGTGAAAGCGATATGCATTTAGTAGAAACTGTCCTTTGAATTTTGAATTTTGATCTTTTCCCAGACTAGTGGTACATGGTACAATCCTCTCTCGTGATGCTGGGAAGCCCTGCAGTCACAAGGGTGAACGACGGATGTGTACCAAGGCTACCACTCTGCTTTTCACTGTCAGTATAGTAGTCAATAAATTGCATGAGATACTCAACACTGTATTATAAAATAGCCTTTGTGTTAGATGATTTTGCCCAACTGTAGGCTAAGGTTAGTGCTCTGAGCACGTTGAAGGTAAGTGAGGCTAAGCTGTGATGTTTGGTAGGTCAGGTGTATTAAATGCATTTCGCCTTAGGATATCTTCAACTTACGACGGGCTCATTGTGACATAAGCCCATCAGTCGAGGGAGATCTGTATGTGGGGGTGACCTGAATACCTGGAAGAGAACCAGCTGCCCACCAGGGTCAGCAGCCTATGGGGGTTAGATAATGGGAAAATAAAATTCTATCGTGTTTGAGCCGTTTGCATTTTGAGTCTGTTTATTAGAACCGTGTAGCCTCTATTAACTAATACAAGTGACCTGGGGGGCATCCAGTTTGCATTACTGGAGGAAGGGAGAGTGCGTCATGGGGAAGAGCGATGAACATTTTAAACCCATTGAGCTGGGAACCAATTTTAACCACTGGATATTTTTCCAGGACTTCTGATCCTGTCACATTTGAAAAAGTTTCTATCTAGCAAAAGCTTGTGTCTGGACTTTAAAATTAAAAAAAAAAAAAAAGTTCCTAAGCAGTCTACTGCAGTGAATGCTGCTCTGAGACACACCTGTTCCCAAACTCGGCCTCAGCCTTCAATTATCCTTGCCACACAGAAGCTTCCCTTCTCCGCCTTTGCCCAAACTTGCCATCAAAGAACACTTGCCTTACTTCAATATTTCTAATTAACCTTATCTCAGAGTTTCCCTGGGTGGCTTCATCTGTTGCTCAAATATTCTTCTTACAGAAATACAGTTAACCTGTGGCCACACAGCCATGTCACTGAGCAGCCGTTGCCTGGCCTGAG
The DNA here is from genome assembly GCF_028021215.1 of Eschrichtius robustus. Lineage (NCBI taxonomy): Eukaryota > Metazoa > Chordata > Mammalia > Artiodactyla > Eschrichtiidae > Eschrichtius > Eschrichtius robustus. Next base: position 94,862,456 of record NC_090838.1, on the reverse strand, counting down.
AACCTGAGGCGAGACTTGTCTGGAACGGAACTCAGATGGAAGACCGCTTGTCCGGATGGTTTGCGTAAACACTTTGCTCCCAGAAGTATGTGGACTGATATTTTCTTATACTCTTTCCTTTGCTCGCAATACAGGAATTTAATGCCTGTCCTGGTGCAGGTTTGTTTACCGTCTCTCATAGGTTTAGACATTTAGATCAACAAGAAAAAAATGATACAGATAGCTTACTGCTTTTTTCAAACTCGAATAAACTGAATAACATTTTTATTCAAATAGTTAAAATGTTCCAGTGCATACACAGCAGAAAATGTGGCGCTTTAACTTTTGATAGAAATGAATTCATGCCGAGCTATTAAGATGTGTTTCCAAAATAACCAATGTGCCACAGTAACTTCATGAACACACGGCTTCTAATGATCTCCTGTAGAATAAGACTATGTATTCTTTTACTACTATGAGTTTTATTTAGGTGATGAGAGTAATTATTCTGGCTATCATTAGATGTGATCGTCACATGTATTCTGGTATTCTTTGTTACTTTATTGAAATATCAAAAAAATTCTCCAGAAATGATCCAGAGAAGGGTAATAGCATCTTTGATGTATGTCTACCCATCAGTCAACAACTCTGTATTGAGAGCTTCTTATGAGATGAACAGGATGAAGATGTTTGAAGACCTCTGGGATGGATAATATATACCGCTTAGAGGTTCAGGCAGAAACAGATTGAATACATAAATTAGATGCTTGTAAAATAGTTGAGATGATGAAGGCTCCAGACTGAGCCTCCAGAAAATTTTACTACTAGAAAAATTCCCCAGACTGCCTTGCCAGTGGAGCCTCTGCCTCTGCCACAAGCAGGGATCGGGGTGGGGGGGGGGGTTGTGCAACTGCTCCGGTGGCCTCCAGGATGATACAACCTTACCTGAGTCCCAGGTGTGGCTCCAGAGCCAGCTATGCAGCTGGTGATGCCCACAGTGGGCGCCTCATGTCCCAGCACTCACCTTCCCACTGTTCTGAACTGTGGTCCCTATGCAGGTACATCCAACTGGGGAACCTAAACGTATCCAAAAAACCTGGCCACAAGGAAGTGTGAGAAGTGGAGATTTTAGCTTTCAAGCCTTTGCATAACAGGAAGGCACACTGACAAAAGCTGAAACGCATGTGACCAGCCAAGTTACACATCTATTGTATGGGAATAAAGGTAAGTTAACTGTCAATTGAAATATAACATAATATAGGAAATACAGATGCTATGAAAACACATAAGGGCAGCATCAAAACCAGACTTGGAAGGATGGCTGGTGAAGACTTCCTCTTAGAAGTGATAGCTAGGCTAAGCCCTGACCAAAGAGAAAACTGAGTTTGCCAGGTGAATGGATCTTTAGCTGGTCCCATTCACTCACCGGTTAAGGGGCTCAGGCAGGAACCTCGAAAAGAGTTAGTTAAGCAGAAGCCAGATTGCATCGGCCTTTGTAAGCCAAGTTAAGGAGTTTGCTCTTTTTGCTAATAGAATGAAGCATTAAAGAATTTAAGCAAGGGAATGACATATGCAGATTTCCATTTTAAAAAGTCCACGTTGACAGTGAAAGTTTCCAAACGGATTGGAGAGAGGCAACCCTGGAGTTAGGAATACAGGTTGGTTGCAGAGGCTGGAAGTAGGTTCACAGAATTGATGATGGAAAGAGTGGACAGGTTTGAGAGCTGTTAATAACCAATGTTTGGTATTTGGTTTTAGGTTAGTTGAGAGAATAAGAGAGAGCATTTCTATCTATCTATATAAAATATGTTATACTATAACTATAAAATTGTAACACATTACACTATCATAAAATTGTATACTGTATTATACATAAATAATACTGTAATATACAGTAATGTATATTGTAGTAAGTCATGCTACAGTATACTTTTTTGGCAAGACAGTGCATGGCAGTGCCATTTACTGAAAAAGGAAGCACCAGACATGACATTTATTTGGGTACAATGACTTTATAGTGCTTATGGGGCATCCAAGGAGCTATCCAAGGAGAAGTGGAATAGAAACTCAGGAGAACATTCTCGAGTGGCTGCAGAGATTCAGGAATTACTGTCGTATCGATGGCAGTTGTAGCAATAGGAGTGAATGGGTTGTGTAGGAAAGGCGGCAGAATAAGAAGAGAAGAGAGACTAGGATAGAACCCAGAAGAATAGCAATGGTAAAAGGACTGGAAAAAAGTAGAAATTCCTTTCAAAAATGAGACGCAGGTAACCGAAAAAGGAAGAGGAAAAACTGCAATTGTGGTAATGGACATTATGGGAAGAAAACGTTTTAATGAGAGAGAAATAATGATTCAAATCTCCTGAGAGATTAAAAAACATGGTCCTCTGAGTTATCAACAAGGCAGCTCTTGGCAAGTTTGACGGGATAATGAGAGCAGAAATGGGTGTACAGAGGGCTGAGGTGTGAGTGAAGAGAGGTGGCGACAGGAATTTTTGACAATTATTTCAAGAGATTTGATAGAAAAGGGGAGAAAAGAATGAAGTAATTGGGGAGGTTAGGAGATGAAGGGGTTGTGTGTCATTTTATTTTGAGTTGAAAGAGACTTGAGAACATTTAAGTTTTATTGCAAAGTAGCCAATCGAGAACAATATATTGAAATTTAAAAAAGATTTCCTGCTGCAGTTCTGACATATGGAGAGCTTAGAAGTTGTCACTCCTACCCTTACAATAAGAAAAAATGAAACGAATTAGAAAGCAATGACTTTCTTGGATCCAACAGGAATTGAGATCTCAGGGCAGACCCCCCCGCCCCCCGCCGCCCCCTGCCCCAAGTCTGTAGAGATGGTTGAATCCAGAGTCACAGCCAAGATCTACTTACCTGGAACAGAAACTGTTGGACCCATAAACTGGTAGGAACACTTCCACGGTTGTTTTGCTGAATTGCCGAGCCTGCGTGTGGACTTGGGAAGTGAGAAGCTCACGGACCTCCATCTCGCGGGGGGCTCCCACACTTACGTGACTCTTACCTCCAGGAACTTATCAGATTTTCATGGTGAAGAGCTGAGTAAGCTCCCCTCCGGGCTTTGGCAGGAGGAGGAAGAGTTCTCCATAACAAGGACCTACTTTGGGGAAAAAGACCTCACTGGAGCCTCATTTGCCCCGGGGGAACGGCATTTCTCAGACTCCAGACCTCTCTTCCTTCCCTTTCTCATCTCGGGGGGAGAGGGTGAGAGACACTTGTGAAGGTCACGGGACCAATTAAAAGCTGAGATGCATTCATAATATTATAGAACAATTCCCCTCCCCACCCATTATCACCCCATCCACAATTCTCCAATATAAGAGTGGATTACAGCTGAAAAAGCTGCAAGATGCAGACTCAGCTAAGGAGGCATTCTTACAGAAGCCCCCAAACAACACAGGAGATGAAAACAAGATGCATAGGTAATTTGAAGACTCTGGCACCTACAACTAAAAATACATTAAATGCAGCCCAACTCTTATCCAGATTAACATAAAACCTCACAACAGAGGACTGTTCATCTCAGTTTCTATCTGGCTTTTCACAACAACAGCAACAAAAGCAGAAGGCATGATAAAATGCAAGAAAAAGCAGACTAAAGAGACAAAACAAGCATCAGAACCAGACTCAGACGTGAAACAAATTTTGAAATTATCATACAGGGAATTTTAGAATAACTATGATTAATATATTAAGGACTCTAATGGAAAAATTAGACAACATGTAAGAACAGATGTATAACATTAAGCAGAGAGATAGAAATCCTAAGAAACAATCAAAAGGAAATGCTAGAAATTAATGAGAAAAAAAAAAGCTTGAAGATAGGTCAATAGGAATGTCCCCAAATGAGATGGAAAGGGGAAAAAGAATGAATAAAAATGGAACAAAGCATTCAAGAACTGTGGGGTACTTTCAAAAGGTATAACAAATATATAATTGTAATACCAGAAAGAGATGAAAGAAAGTGTGGAAGAAAAGAGATATTTGCAGTAATAATGGCCAAGAATTTTCCAAAATCAATGACAGACACCAAACCAGAGATCCAGGAATCATAAATAACATCAAGCAGGATAAATACCAAGAAGAAGGGACGGAGAGTAGATAGAATGATTTCTGGACATGGCGGTGGGTGTGAACCAGATTACAGGGGAGGTCCTAGACATGAGCATAAGTGTCAGTTCCCATTTTATTGGGGCTGGAGGACAAGACCATATGGATCCAGGAGTCTTGCTTAGTGTTGAAAAGTCCAGGTGATATCAGTCTGAGGCTGGGGTTCCCCCCCACTGCTCCCCTTCTTCCTCTTCCTCCTTCTTTGGTAGCAGAAATAATTCTGACCGTGTGGTCAGGCTTAGGAGAGAGAGAGGGAGTTTTCTAGTTCAAGGATTATGGTGAAGTTTTATTGAGTATTGAGGCTCCCTTTGAAGGAGAAAACTTTATATTCATCATTCTGTGATTGCTGTTGCTGGATCTCCGAGGTCTGTCTACAGTTGGATGGAGACACAGGACTTCAGGATTCATTAAGGGAGTTCTAGTCAGTCAAACAGCCCAGGTAGTGGCAGAAATTCTGTGTGAAACTGTCTCTTCACTTCCCACCCCCATCTGCCCTGACCCCAGCCTTGTCCTCCTGGACCTTAGCATGAGTGCTCCTTCCTTTCATCCCTCGTAGTATTTATTCATTCTTCTCATGCAACACAGTTTACAGGGTCCAGTTGCTTCTCATATCCTTTTTGAGAACAAAATATGGTGTAAAAATAAATATACAAATAAATCAATAATATGCATTATTTACAATAACACTTGCATGACTTACATGTCTTCTCTCTCCTTCTCTACTGTAAATGTGGTGGTACGTATAAAGCAATCATCTGTGGACGGATGTGGAAGTGTTATTTTATTTACTGTTCTTGCCCTTCATCATGAAGCCAGTCTTCTCACATTTGGGAGCCAGCTGAAAAGGGACCAATGTAATAAAGATGTGAGAAAAAAGACTTGCTTTGATACTTAGTGTCTAAGTTCAAACTAGGACTTACAGTGGGTGAGAATAGACTGGAAACACAACGCAAATGTGTAGGACAGGCACCCCACAGGTCTCACACACACACACACACAGACACACACACAGAGAAAACCAAGGCCACCACTGAATAATCCATCCAGGGGTGGAGGAGAGCAGTTTGGGGAGAAGAATGCAGTTGGAAGCAGTAGGGGTAGGTGTCCTCCTATGCTCATATCTTGAGATGAGAGAGCTGAACAGCAAAATAGAATGCTGCTCAGTGCTCCGGAGAACCTAGGAGCGCAGGGGACTTGCCATCCACTCTGCAGACAGCAGGCTCACAAATGTGATCGTCTAGCCACCAAGGTACAGAGCAGCCACCAAAGCCCCAGAGCTTCCCTGGCTTCTTGGGAAGCCAGGGATGGAAGACAATCTGTAAATTTCCCTGGGGCCTCAGCAGAGCCCTGAGTCAACGGAGAGACAGAAATGTCTTACCAGGAGCTAAGACAAGGTCACCAGGTAGGAACATGAGAAAATGCATCAAAAAATGTGGCGTGAATGGCCTGTCAGGGATACAAGAGAAAAACTCATTGCAACTTGAAGTATAAGCAGTGCTGCCCGCCAGGGAAACAAGGCAGGGGTGGTGGGGGTCAGACAGCCTGCAGAGCCGCCTGGAAGGAGCCCGCCTGCCCCCTGAGCGTAGAGTTCAGGCTGGCGGAGGGAGCCCCTCAGGGCACCAGGGAGGAAAGGGTGAACGGGAGATTTCTCTCTCTTTCCTTTCCCCTCCCTCCCTCCCTCCCCTTCCTCCCTCCCTCCCTCTCTCCTTCCTTCCCTCCCTTCCCTCCCTCTCTCCCTCCCTCTCTCCTTCCCTCCCTCCCTCCCTCCCATCCCTCCCTCCCTCTCTCCTTCCCTCCCTCCCTCTCTCCTTTCCCTCCCTCCCTCCTCCCTCCCTCCCTCCCTCCCTCCCTTCCTTCCTTCCTTTCTTATTTTTATTTATTTATTTTTAAACAGGCAAGTGTCTAAATTATAGGTTTGAACTGACTGAGGAATCACTGGCTTGAATTGAGAACAAACACAAACACAGAGTTGATTAAGCTTTCTGCTTAGGCTGGGACTTGGAGCCCAAACCTAAATTGAGTTAAAGACATAAAGTCACAGCTTTGCACACCTATGTTTTGGGAGCTTGTTGTGACCGTATAATTCATGCTCACTAAAGAGGCTTCTGGACAGTAAGCACCGTGTAGAATTTTATTTCTTCATGACACTTTATTATGAAAAATTTCAGACATCTACAATAAAGCTGAAAAAATTTTGCAGTGAAGATGCACATGTTGACTCCCTAGGTTCCACTATTAACATTTTAATGTAATTAATTTATCGTGTATCTGTGTATTTATTCACTCCTATATCCATCCATAAATGTCTTATTTTTTTGAAGCACTTCAAAGTAAATCGCAGTCATCAATGTAATTTCTCTAAGTATTTCTTTCAACATCCTTGTTATTAACTAGAGTTTAACATTTGTTCGGAGGTTTCAGTTTTTATCTTTTTATGTAAAATATACGTAAAATGAAATGCCAGGCTGTCAAGGTCCATCTTCTGAGTTTTGAAAGTGCAAACACCTGAGTAACTCAAGCCCATATCATGATAGAACAGGAGTAGCCATCCTTTTCCTGTAGAAGTCTGTCAGATATGTACACTATTTTAAGTTTTATAGGCCACATACAGACTTTGTTCCATATTCTTTTTTTATTTTATTTTTTGTGTACAACCTTTAAAAAGTGTAAAAAACATTCTTAGCTAGTGAGCCACACAGACTATGTGCTCTGGGGCTCAGTTTCTCATCTGGGACTGTATCTGATCATCTTCATGTCCTATCTCTAAAGACCCCCTCAATGTCGTGAGGACATTACCTACAGCTCTTTTTGTCCTTCTGTCATATTTGGTTGAAAATATACTCTTCCTACACTTTATTCTTTGTTTCTGGATTGTTTCACATTGACCAATTCTAATTTGAAAAATGAATAAACCAGCTACGTCAGGTGACAGAAGATAATTAGATGAAATGTAAATGTAATTCGATTACATGTAGGGTTATTTACCAAGGAGTCATAGTGCTGTTAACTCTATTTTTACATAAACATATTGATTTCCCTAATACAAACTATAGTAAAAATAAATAGAATTACATAATTTTTTGGTGGCGTACTTGCTATTTGTGTTATTTATCTACTGCTGTAACAGATCACCACAACTTAGTAGCTTAAAAACATGCCTAGCCATCTCACCATTTCTGTGGGTCAGGGTCTGGGGGTAGTTTAGTTGAGTTCTCTGCTGTAGGACCTCTCCTGAGACTGTAAGCTGTAACCAAGGTGATGGTCGGGGCTGGGGTCTCCCGTGAAGGCTCAGCAGGGCCAGGATCCATTTCCAAACTCACTTGCACGATTGCTGGAAGCATTCAGTCCCTTTTAAACTGCTGGACCAGGTCCTAGCTAACTGTCAGCCAACAGCCACCCTCCGTTACTGGCCACAGGGACCTCCCAAACATGGTAGCTTGCTTCATCAGAACCGACAGGAGACAACCCACTAGCAAGAAGGAAGTCAGGCTCTGGTGATCTAATCATGGAAGGAATATCCCCTAAACACCGAGGCAGTGTATGAGTGAGAAGTCAGGCGCTCAGAGGAGGGGGTTACATGGGGCAGGGCCTGCAGCAGGAGGGTTCATTGGTTCCGTCTTAGGAGCTGCAGGCCACGTCCTTTCATTCTGTACTTCAGCTGGATCTAAGGTGAGTTTGTAAATCACTGCATCATAAAATAAAAGCTGATGATCTAATTAATTGTTTTTATACACTGGCGATAGCATAACCATATGCTATAGAAAGGCTTTCTTTTATAGAGAAACAGGTAACTGTCGTTCTCAGGAATTACCAATATTGAGTGTCTTTTTTCTATCTTCCCTGCTGGCTTAGCACAGTCCTTGTATATGCATAACTGATTCACTTTGCTGTAACCCTGAAGCTAACACAACATTGTAAATCAACTAGATTCCAGTAAAAATTAAAAAAACCAGCGAAACGACACAGCAAAAACCTTGCTTTCCTTTTCTTAAATAGGCAACTCCTTCTCAGGACAGCATTTCAGAATTTCATAGCTCTTAAGTTTTCCTCAGTCTTCCTTTAACTGAGCTGATTCTTCACTTCTGCCTTTATGCAGTCAGGTTCAAATCTGCCCGCAGTGTGATGATTAATGGCTACATAAAAGCACAACCTGAGTGGGAATTTGCCTGAAAGTATTGTTTTGAAGTGGCTGCGAAACAAATCAGAATTGCCTTCAGGACTCTTAGAGGGAGGATGGATTAGGCCTCAGCAATGTTACCCTCACCTACCAGCTAAAAACCCCTTTGTTTCCGGAAACTTGACTCTCATTAATTCTTTAATTCTCTCCTCTCTCCCTTTCTTCTATTCACTCTTGCAGCTTTTGCTTTATTAGAAACATGCTTCTCTTCATTTGCTTATATCTTCCGGTCCTAGGAGCATAGTAGGTACACGCATATTTGCTGTATGAATAAATGATGAATCTAACCATCCTTGATGACAGAGTCTTCTAGTAATTTGTTACATCTGCAAAGACATTTGAAGCTTAGTCTAAAGGCAAACATGGCTAGTTGATAAAGATAATATCTGCCAGCACAGAAATATTATTAAATTAAAAATAAGCTTAGAATGATGTTTTGTGATGAGTTACATTATCGAAATTAGAATACGTTTTGTAACTTCTCCTTTTCAACTACTTGAGCACTTTTGCTGAGTACTTCTAGTTCTGTTGAGTTTCGTTGTTGCAGATTGTTCTTTAGAGAGTTTTTAATTAGTTTTAATTTGGAAAAAGAACATTTTTGTGTTCTGTGATTAAAACTGTCAAAATAATATGAATAAAGAATATACTTCATTTGTACTCAACATGGAAATTCATGATTACACTCATCTAATCTGTAAATAATTTTTCCCCTATGTCACTTTCTAATTATTTTGCACAAAGTTTTACTCATATTGGTAATGATTATGACAGGTCACTTGCAAGTTTATTTGGCATCTTTACTGCATGTTTTGCAATGGACTTTCCTTCCAATCATATTGATTTATTTGGCATAGCAAAAACATGTGGACGATTCCACCATCTTGTAACCTTGTGCTAGTTGGGAGATTATTATGTAATGTACATTATGAAAAATAATAACCTAATAATGTCTTAGGAGTTACTGCTGAAGATCAGGGCACACTTTTGACAAAGGGGAACCTGTGACAGGAGATGGAACTTCTTTTCTCTTCCTGCTCTCTGACTTTCCTGCAACGCTGAAATTCATAAGGTGTCTTAGAAGACTGTCCCATGAGATTAGCAATCAGTTATTCTTGGTGTCAAGCAATGGTCAGCCGGGAGCGTTGCCTTATATTTGCTCTCCCTCCTTCTCTGTCTCAGTCATCTTTGCTGTCCTTCTGCTTCCCCATAATTTCATTTCATGATATATTGGTAGCATATAAGCTTTTGTGCTTATATATATACAGAATTTTAAGAATAAATTTTCTAAATTGGTTCTGGGGTTTCTGGAATCTGATTGGATTTAAAGACACTAATGACTCTATTTCCAGTAGTAATGAGAGCACCGATAGCTCATGGCGTGGTCTGGCAACAGAGATACAAAGTATCACTGTTGGAGACTCCCAGTCAAACAGCTACAGGAAATAAGAATGTCAGTGAACATGTATATGACACTTTTGAACATTTTTACCAAATTAACAAGTATAATGAGGTTGGCTACTTACTCCTAAGGTCACTGGACAAAGTGGGGAAAGAAAGGGGTGGGGTGAGGTATTTGAATACCCAGCTCAAGTACCACAAAAATGACCTGAAAGCTTCTGTGACTACCCTGAAAGAGACCTTCGTCTCCTGTAGCTGCTGGGCTGGGATTACGGAAAATCAAACTCAGAATCTCATCCTGCAAAAGGCTGAATTACAATGCTAGTTGAGAAACCCCTGCATTCTCTCTCTAGCCTCCAGGGCAGGCACAGAATTCAGCAAACATCCCTTGAACAAAATGAAATACGTATTTGAGGTTATTCAAGTTTCCCTTTTTTCCCTCCAGTCCCATTTGGCTGCTTCAGGTTTTGTTTGTTTCCTTTCCCCCGACCTGGGGCTTTTCGGGACCTGCCTGATTCATACAGCTCGTGTCTACAGCTGGCAGATGGCCCCGGATGGGAGGAGGAGCATGGCACCCACAGCTCCCCTGGGAAGGCTTCTCCTCTCTGGGATTGTATTTCATCTAGTTTTCTTCAATCCCATAACTATCCCAAGCCTTTAAAATTAGACAATTTCTGTAAATTATCTGTTTTTTCCCTAAAGTTTGCAGAGGTGACCCTGCCTTGTGCAACCCACTCTATGCTACCTAGAAGTGGAATCCTTCACAAACACTTTTTCTTAAGCTTTAACTAGAGCAGGTCTCTGAATGCTGACTAGGAAAATAACTTTGGGGTACTATTAGCCTAGTTCTGAAAGTTTTCCTCTAAATATAACTTTCTTTTAAGTATTAAGGGCATCTATTAATAATCTATTTCTTCATTACCAAAATTATTAATTAGGTTTAGCCTCACAGATCCTTCTTTTTTTCTTTCTCTCCTGCTTTCTGCTGCTTCCACGCCAGTTTGGGCCTTTTATCATGGAAAACATATATGAAATAACTTCCCAACAACCCTTCTAGCCGTTAACTTATGTCCCTTGTCACCATGAGTTTTCAAACACAGCTTTCTATTTAGTTCAGCTAAAGACAGAAAGATTCATTAGGACGCACTGGAGAAAAGAAAGATTTTTAGCCAAAAGAAAAGATGTTTCAATGTCATATATTTTCCAACATTTCAAGAAATGTTCTTGGAAGCTGTTGTACTTCTGAGTGCAAGATTTGGGGACCAATTGAAGGTAATCATGAGAAATAAAATTTCTGGTAATAATAATAATAATAGAGCTCTTAGGAGAAAGGAAAGCTCCCAAAGAAGACTTCACAAGATGCTGATTCTGCCACGAAATGAAGCTTTGCACTCCTTGTTACCAGAATTGTTCCCTGAAGGTTAAACTGTCCATGTCACGTATGTGGCTTTGACTAGAGAGTTACACCAGTTAATCCCTAGGAATTTTTCCCATCTAATATTTTATGACTTAATTAGACACAGGGTAGTGCTAAAGAAAGACAAGGGATTGGACCAGTTGGTGGTGGGGAAGAAGGGAGCAGGGAGAAAGAGAAGCCTCTTCAAAAATGCAGAGATTTGTTGAATATATAATACTTACATTTATAAATATATATTTCATGTTTATTTAATATATACAAATATGTGTGAATGCAGGTATATGTATGTGTGCATATATATGAGCATGTATATAAACATACAGATATATAACTGTACATATATACATACCTTATATTTTACTTTTATATGTAAAAGAGCTTGGGGTTTATACATTATTATGTAACCTGCTTTTCCCACTCAATACATAGTGTTTCCACGTCATTACATATTTTTCCATAACCTGATTTTAGTGACCATGAAATACTTTATTGTATTGAATTGGCCATAATTTATTAGACAAGCCTCCCTTAATTGGACATTTGGTTTATGTCTAATTTTTACTTTTTAAGGAAAGGTAAAAATTGATGGACTTTATAGAGATCTTTATCCATCCAGAAAGTTTGCTATTATAGTACAGAGTGTCATGTTCAAACGGCATTGCCTAAGTGGATAATAATGGAGTGTTTTTCACACCTCACTAATAATTTTTTAAACAGATTATTTGAAAAAGGAGTAATTCTTTTGAATAACATGTAAATGGCAGGCCCTGTGAGATCCGGTTCCCTCAAGACACACCAGATTGTACACACAGTTGAGTGATTAGAGAACAACAGCAGAGCATGCCATGCGGTGAGGCAATATCCTATATGTTCCCTTTGGGAGGAAATGATACTCAGGGATGAAAAGTTTATGCTATTATTCTACTTACTTAGCATTTACAAAAGCACTTGCTCTACGAAAAGATTTCTAAACATAAATTATTTTACCTCATTCTCATGAAACTATATTATCACCAATGAAAACAGAGTTTCCTACAAACTTATTCCCCTGGTTTAACATGGCATGGAAGTTCTGATGAGTGAAAAGCTAAAACTGTTAACTTTTTTGATTTGGTGCTTCCCTAGTACCTGCCTGATCTTCAGCATTTTTGTTATATTACAGATTCGATCACATAACCCTCCCTAAGACTGATTAGCAGAGCTAAGACCATTCTACAGAAATTAAGAATTGAAACATAACTACAGTGCAGAAACCCACTGTCTTACTTCCCATTTCCTACAAACAGCACCGAGGCAGGAATTCTTGAGTGAGCAATTTTGGACAGGGGGAGTGAGAGAAGCAAGAGAGGAAGAATAAATGTTAGGAGAATATGCTGTTAGCTGGAGACAAGCCTCCCACTTAGCCTCCGGAAGGCTGTGCAGAGTTGGTCCAACCTTGAGTCAAGGTCAAGCATTGGCAAGTGGCTTCTTTAGGGATGAGGGAGGGGACAGGAGCGTCACCAGTGAGGTGGCCCCTAGCTGGCAGAAGAGGGCTTCTCAGAGCTATTAGCAGCAGCCAGCCCCCAAAGCTCACCTGGATGGGGTACCGACAGCACCTACTATGGTCCAAAACTTGCATCACTTTGACCCACTTCCATCTGACACTGAGTTTATGTCATCCAGATCCTGCCTCTTTAGGACTCTGGTTTGTCATGACTTTTGGAAAACTTAAACGAAGAGGATTGCTGGGACCATTACTGCACTCCTGAGGCCGTAATGCATGTTCTTTATCAAATTCCTCTGCCACCTGTTCTGGATTCCCTTCTCTGGCTAGTTGATCAGTGTGTCCTGCCTCGTGGACCCAAGCTTTCACTCCTGAGAGGTCTGAGTCTGGATATCCGTGCCCTCAGCAGTCCTTGTTCTTGTATTTGCCCGTTTACAGTTATAACAGGATATAGAAATAACCACGTGAGTGATTCTATCATCCCCATGTTACTGGGGAGCCCAGCTCTGTCACAGCTTCTCCTCCCATCACTGTGTCCTATGGGGACAGCTACCCTTGAGCTCGCAGTGGACGGTGTTGGTGACTCACTCACCTGCACGTGTCTTGTTGCCTCTGGGAACTATTTAGGAAAAAAGTCACCTGGTAGGTGTCCTGAACTTACACCGTAGATCCGTTACAGCGTGCCTACTTTTTGGAGCATTTTGAATCCTTCTTCCACAGTTTTCCATGGTCTCTACTGGATATGGGCTATTGCTTCTTCCCCTACTGAGCCACCCAGGAGTGTATGAGACCCTTTTCCCGGGGAACTTGCCAGGGTGTTAAGCCCTATGCCACAGTACAGGTCTCCACAGCGACACTCTTGTACTTACCTAGACGTCCACTCAGCCTGCTCTGGAACAGCCCCTCAGATCCACACCCAGGCCTTCTCCCCTGCTTCCTTCTGGAACGTGTTTTCCAGGGATCGCAGTGTTTTCGGTGCACGATTGCTCTCCCCCGTCAGTAAACAGGCCAAACATTTTAAAAGATTAGTTTTATTGAGTATAATTGACATAAAAATCGCATATTTTTAAAGAGGACAGTTGAATAAGTTTTTTAAGGTAAGAAGCAGATTTAATAATATCACCTGTAAAGAGGTTGCAGGAAAATGGGTTGTGAGAGGACGGTCACATCCCAGGTCTCGGCGATTCCTGGGTGGGGCTGCCAAGGGAGGGTCCTTGGCTGCGTGCAGGAAAGAATGAAGCCACAGTAAAATGAAAGCAGAGAAGCACATTCCATGGGCAGAATGTGGTCCATCTCAGAAGGGGAGAGCCCAGTTTAATAGGTTTTGACACATAGATAAACCTGAGAAACTATCAGCACAGTCAAGACAGTGAACATATCAACCACACTCAGAGGTATCCCCTCTCCCGACTGTGACCCCTGCCCCACATACTCCCGGGCTCCTAGGTCACCACTCTCTGCTTTCTCTGACTGTAGTTTGTATGTTCTACAGTTTTCCATAAACGGAACCATGTAACCTGTACTTCTTTTTGTCCGGCTTCTCTCACTCAGCGTAATTAGTTTAAGAATCATTTGTGTTGCCACGTGTATCAGAAGTTCATACCTTTTTATTGTTGACTATTTAAGTATTCTATTCAATGTATAACCACTGTTTACACACGCAGAATTGGTGATATTTGTCCCCAAACTACCTTGTGCCTGTAATACAGGTTACCATTTGTATGTATCAATAACCTCATTAGATATTACATAAGCAGATGAAATTTAACAAAATAGAAGAATTTTTTTCTCTGAAAACAAATTATAACACCTTGGAAAGAATAGATGAAAGAAAGTTGCCTTAAAATATTGCTTCTAAATTAGGAACGGGCAGAGGAACATAGCATGCAGGGAACACAGTGTAGGTTTTAGGGTCTCCTCTGCACAGTTTCCTTGCACGTCTGGGGGAGGCCCAACCAATGTGTTTTTGTAAAATTTGTGAAAGTAAAATATTTCAGTTTCAATTGATGAAGGCCTGTGTGTTCCTCTCCACTTTACCTTCAATGATGCTTCACCTGTAACTGCGAGGTGTTGGGATGGGCAGATACCAAGTTGTAGCTAAGGGGTTGTTGAGTGAGTTGGGGGTGCATTCACTTGGGTTTCATGCAGTATATTTGTGTGGTTTGAAGTCAGATTTCTTTTGTTATTGCGAAGTATCCTGCTGTAAGAATGACTTCCCAGAAGAGCAATACAGTTGTTGTATGGACTCACCAGCCAGGAGCTGGTCTGTAGAAAGTCTTCCAAATCCTTGGACCTGGCAAAACTCACAAAACCCCACAATAACAAGAGCATACCAAAAATCTGGTTAATGTGTGTTGTCAATTCAGAGAGTATTAAGATTAATCACTATTCTAGAAAACGCAAACAATCCATCTGAATTTGATAGCAAACCTAAAATGTTTATGTCATTACCAGTAATGAATTGTAAAGCTAAAAGCTCAATAATAAAAACAAAGTTTCCATCAATAATTCTAGAGGAAAGATAAAGTGATCTTTCTGTTCTCTTTGTAATCAGTGACATTACAATAGTTTTGTCATAAAGAAAAGCAATCAAAATTAGGCAGCCTAAAAGGGAACCGAAAATAGAGTTATGTCAAACAGTTGATTATTAAAAAATTCTATTTGGACAATTTTGTGGTAGTTACTAGTTCTTTGAAAAATTTTATTTTGTTGTGATTACTTTTCTCCTTCTAAATAAATATGCACTTTCTTACCTAACTTTATCTTCACAAATTTGTATTGTTTTTCATAAATAGATCACACAGTTATATCATTTTCAGAACCCCAAAACTTACATTCACTCTGTGAACAAGGCAGCAGTAAATGTTTGGAGAGAAAAATTATAACATTTTGAAGGCACCTGTATTTAGTGAACAGGTCTTTAAAATTCTCATTCCACTTTAGGTTTATACCATTTTGATCAGCAGTGACACTTAAAGAATAAGCCTTGACACCACAACATAAGATTGGAAATGAATGTGAAGTAGTATCTTGTCATAAAACAAAATGTCTAAAGTTGTGAGTGTATCATTTTTAAAGATTCCCTGCTTTAATTAATATTAATTTATTGATTCAACTGATGATCAATATCACCTTAGATAAGAGCACATCTACTACAATACAATCATGGAGTATTTACCATGTGATCCTTCCCGGCCATTTGACATTCCCCTCCCCCTCAGTCTCCATCCATCTCAACAAACTCCCTAAGTAATCTAGGTAACTGTAATCTAAACACACACACACACAGAGTTCACGTCAAGTGTGGAGCTTATGAATTGTCCTTCTTACGCTTCTGCTATATAGAAATTTGGAAACTTCCATGGATTTCATTCCATTCCATTTTTATACAACTTACCCAAACTCAGGGTAGGTGGAAAACAGATGAGCTGGAATTCAATTCCAGGGCTGTCTGACCCAAACCCCATTCTACTCCTGAGGGTCTCCAGCCTTCTCCTAGTAACGTCCATCATTCACTCACCTTTCAGCATCCTTCTAACCTGTTCACCATGACTAGGTTTCATTCTTAAACATGCGATGAGTTTGGTGATTCTAGATAAGCTGTGTCTTAGTCAGTTGGGGCTGCCATAACAAAGTACCATAGACTCAGTGGCTTATCAACAACAGACATTCATTTCTCACAGTTCTGGAGGCTGGAAGTCTGATGTCAGGGTACCAGCATGGTTGGGCTCTGATGGGGACTCTTTTCCGGGTTTACACTGCTGGCATCTTGTACCCTCACAGGCAGAGAGCAGAGAGAGGGGTCCCAAGTATCCTTTTTTTATAAAGGCACTAATCCCATTCATAAGGGCTCCATCCTTATGACCTAATTACCTCCCAAAGACCTCACCTCCAAATACCATCACAATGAGGATTAGGCTTCAAAATACTAATTTTTAGGGACAAAAACTTCAGTCCATATCAAGCCTTAACACCAAAATTGATAATGTAGTTGATAACCTACCGATGACCATCCTCTGCTAGGCAAATGAGCTGTTGAGTTTTAGGGAGGAACTTGTGTTTCAATGGAAAACTATGCAGGTTATCTTGATTCTAGCCTTTTATTGCCTTTGCACTATTTTACAGCTCTGTAAGTTGTAGGTGACTGATAGCAATGCAACCTCTTGTCCGTAAACATACAGATTCATTCTTCTTCTTTCCCCATCATGAAGAGGCTCCTTTTGTATCTACCAAATTTATTTCAGCATCCCTTTACTCCATTTTCTCTTATTCCTTATGATCCTTTGAACTGGATGCAACATTTTATCAATCCCTTCATTATTGAATTAAATAAAACATGTAATATGTGTTCATTTTATATGAATCATGACGTCACTTCTTTTTGAAAATTATCCTTTAACAAAATATAAGCTAACCTGTGTGTCTTAAAAAGAAATTTTATAAAGTCTTCTTTCTGACCTCCGAGTTCTCTCACGTCCTTCCACCTGTCTGTATAATTTCTGTGTCTAAATGCAGCCTTATTTTTCTCCCAGTTCTAACTCTTGGATTGCACTGTCTCTCCTTTCTGTCAAAGTCCATGACTTTGTGACATTTCTCGTTCCTGTTTGGAGAGGAGAACCTTTCAAATTTACTTTGCGGTAAACAGCTGGACCGTGTTATGCACTATTTAGTTGTACGTAAATATATGTAATTACTCACATCTTGCATATTGAAAATTTCATATTGTTCTTTGAGATAAGAGCCACATAGACTATTTTAAAACCTTGGGGAATTCTGTTAGATCCAGGAATATGCTGTGTGTGGTTTGAGTGACAGCTTGCTGCCTGACTAACAATGGGAACAGTAAGATAGGTGTCAGACAGGAAGCAGTGAGAACAGTGGCAAAATTAAGTGTTTGATTTAAGGAAATATAATGTGTCTTTGTTAACAGACTGGTAGTTATTTAAACCGATTTCCTTCAAAGGCTGACTAACCAACTGAAACAGAGAATGAAAACTGCACAAAGTGTCCTTTCTATAGAAGGGCTAAAGGTAGCTGAGAATGAAAGGAATTCCAGTTCCCCCATATACACGCTTATTTTTGTTAATGGCCAGGGAAGAGCCTCTAAATGTATTATATTAGCAAGAGCTACAGGGTTTTTTTTTTTCCTGGCCAATTCCTGCTGCTTTTAAGGGGGTGTTA
The DNA here is from genome assembly GCF_028021215.1 of Eschrichtius robustus. NCBI lineage: Eukaryota > Metazoa > Chordata > Mammalia > Artiodactyla > Eschrichtiidae > Eschrichtius > Eschrichtius robustus. The sequence goes on along the minus strand of NC_090838.1, from coordinate 94,844,686 downwards.
GTGTTCCCCCTTTTGCTCCTTCTCCGTTGTGCAGGCTGTCCCCACCTTGTCCACACCCTATCACTGCTTCAACGAAAAAGGTTACCCAGGGTTTTTTAAAAAAATGATGTTGTAGAAAAGTTTTTTAATGAAGCAAGCTCTCTAACAAAAATAGACTTTAATACCTTGAGGCTTTGAGCCAAGAAGAAATGGTGAGATGTATTTTCATGGCTGGTTGGTTTCTTATTCTTTTTTTTTCTTTTTTTTAGTCAGATGTGCCAGTAGGAAATTTAAAGTGTTCCTCTTGATGTAAAAGCCTATAGCATAAGAAGCTATTCCTACTTTGTGTGCAAGCCATTTCTTTTTCTGAGAAGTCCATAAAATCAGGCTGATAATTCACTAAGTGCTCTGTTTAAATTGAAGTCTTCTGCTTTAAAGAACATCATGTCCCGGACATTAGTCTTACTTTCTCTGAGTTCAGTGACAACCCCTCTTTTATCTCTGGTGTTTGTTAAATAGCAAAAATTCAACTGAGTAAATTTTAAAGATCTAACTGGCTTTTTGGAACAATTCATGACTCGGGCATCATCCCATGTAGCAAGTAGAGAGGAGCTCACAGAGCTGTAGCTTGTGTAGGCAGGAGGGGAGGGAAAACGAGAGAGGGTTTACCTCCCTGGCTCTGGGGGAAGGGAGGGGCCACGTGGCCTATCACCTCACTGGTGCTGACCAGAAACTTCCGGACTGATGGTTAAGACTGCATTCCTGGGGGAGGTTTAAACTGCAATTAGCTTAGGTATTGAGTTTCAGTTGTGATGTGGGCTTAGCACAAGTGACTCCATTTTGGACCCGTTGTCTCTTTTTTTAACCTGTATTTGTAAAGAACTCTGAGGTTGGTGTCCAAAATATCCAACCAGATATCTGAGAATTTGACTTTTCCCCTATGGAGGTGAGAAATGGCTCATTGATTGGGTGCAGGTGAGAAAATAGCTGTTGAAAGAGAAGAAGGGAAGCTGCAGGTGGAGGGAGAGATGGGTCTGGTTCAGTGAGAGGAAGGAAGCTCAAAGGAAACAGGCATACCTGTATGCTACATCACCAGCGTAAACAGTCAGGAAATCAAACTCCGCTTTCCCTTACCGAAAGCACTGAAAGGTGACTTTTGTCCATTTCTGTGTCATCAAAAGCATCAAGAAATTTGATTTTTCAAAGGAAGCTAAAACAAACTACTAAAGTCTATGACCATATTTCATGAGTATAATTTGATTTGTTCTATTTTTAAAATAATTTGTAATACACAAACCAGTTTTTGCAAAATGAAAAAAAAATCAACTCTTTGTTGTGAACAGGCTGTTTAACAGAGTAAATCCATTAAGGTACCTCACTATAGACCACTGTTCCCCTGGAAAAATTAAGTGATACCAATATGAAGAAGTTCTCCATTAGAAAATGACATGTTACATAGATATGGATAAAATTCCAGAAGCAAAGGACAATATAGCAATTTAGGAAAGGATGCTTATAATGCCCTGCAGGAAATGTTAACTGCCTCATTATTGGACTTTAGTCTTAGCTCATCAGATGTACTCTTCCTGGACTTCCCTGGTGGTGCAGTGGTTGAGACTCTTCCTGCCAATGCAGGGGACACGGGTTCGAGCCCTGGTCCGGGAAGATCCCACATGCCGCGGAGCAACTAAGCCCGTGCGCCACAACTACTGAGCCTGTGCTCTAGAGCCCGTGTGCCACAACTACTGAGCCCGTGTGCCACAACTACTGAGCCCGTGTGCCACAACTACTGAAGCCCGCGTGCCTAGAGCCCATGCTGAGCAACAAGAGAAGCCACGGCAATGAGAAGCCCGCACACCGCAACGAAGAGTAGCCCCCGCTCGCCGCACTAGAGAAAGCCTGCGCGCAGCAATGAAGACCCAACGCAGCCAAAAAAAAAAAAAAAAAAGATTTACTCTTCCTTGCTTTTTCATTTTGCATCTGAACAGAACTTCAAGGGAAGTTAAAAAGCAGACACTTTTCACTGCATGTGATTTGCTGTCCTCTGTATACAACAATAGAGCTAAGACCTTTCTTTGCCTCTATTTTTTCCCAAAGAAGAAGTGAGTATTTTTTCCTTTGTCACTGGAGCTCATAAACTGAGTCAGCCGTCTGCTTTAGAGAATGGGAAATAAGACAGTGTTAAAATGTGAGCATTTTCTCCTATTTTCTACTCAGCCACGTAGTGTTAGCTTGGAAATAGGGCTGCACCCAGAGGGGCCTCTGAGACTGTCTCCTAATTGTAATTGCTTGTGGATGTTGGCTGTGTGTGTCTCTAACCAACTCTGTGTTTAGAAACTGGAATTTGCAGCTTGAAATTGGCCGTGGTGGAAGTATTTATGCCATAGACATTGACAAATGCTGCAAATCAGAGATTACCCTCCCTGCAGTGGCTTCCCAACATACTATGGGCTGCAACCAGCTTTCTCTTTTAACTCAAGACCTATCTCAGGTGGAAATAGTCTATTTTATGCAAATAGGTTTCTATAAACCATAGTAATTCTTTTTATAAAATTCTCTCATTCCCGTTATTCAGAGGCATTACTTCTCAATTTCTTTTTGGCCCTTCCCAATTTTAGTCAGTTGGCTGTCTTTTCTTTTTGTTTACTTAAATCTCCAACAATCTTGCCTGTTCAGACTTTAGCCGTATGTTCCCATTTCAAAGAAAGTTAAAAACAAGGTTTCACACAAGTGGGAAACCAAGATGTCCTTCTCAGAAGCTGGGAATTTTTTTATTTGGCATATGAAAATTGATTACTATCGTGCTTTCACCATCAAAAACTTATGATCTTGGTCTTTCCTCTTGCCTTTGGATAAGGCCAAAAGAGAGACATGGGCTACTTTGACAACCTTAAAGCAGACTCCAGGAATGTCACCAACAGCATGACCTCTGTGACCAAATCCAGCAACAAGATTGGAACAATTTGCAACAATTCTCTATCATTCTTAGCTACTTCTGCCCCAGTTGTGTAGAGAGAGAGATTTTAAGAACTGAGTTATGCAATTGTGAGGGCCAACAAATACAAAATCTAAAAAAGACCTTCCCAGGGACTTCTGGACTGGTGTTTGACAACATAGCTGGGTGCCATGGCCAAGCTGACACTTGTAATTAACCATCACAGTAGCTACTGTTAGACTATGAAGAAATATGTTTTGTATTTTAAATTTTCATTCCTCTCTTAAATACATGGAAAACAGTCTTACTGCTGTGGGAAAGGAATGATAAGCTGTTTGTCCTTTATAGGAGGTGCTGTGGGACCCAGAGTCGTCCAGTTCAGGTCTTTCCTGACTTATGTGGACTTTGCAGGGATCACTTAACTTTCCTGTGCCTGAGCTTGCTGGTCACCCAAGTGGACCTTGCTGAATGTGGTCTGGGGAAAAGAGAAAAACTGCTACTCGGTGTTAATGGAGTCCATGATGTCTCTTCACACTCCTTTGAAGAAAGGGGCTATGAGAACACAAATGTGATTATTATGAGAGATTTAACACTTCCATTAAGATAGGAACAGATATTTCTGAATTTCTTCTGAGGGCATTCAAATTAAAAGCATCTCTGAGCTACTTGAAGTGCTGTGTTGGGAATAATTACTGAAGTTTTTCTTTAGCCAGCCACTTATACACTCTCATAATTACTATCATTTTTCTGGCAAAAATTCACAATCAGATACTGAAAAAAACATACAGGACAAGATTTTTGATTAAGAAATAATAAGCTTGACAAATGTTACAACTAAATGTCTCCTTTTGTTTCTGATCCAATTTTTTTTTTAAGGTGCTTTTTTTTTTTCAGACATGGAAGAATGATTAGGGGAAAAATGTTGAATCTTAAAATTTCGTATGTTTGTGTTACTGACCATAGAAAGTATAGTATTTAAGGCTTATTGTCACGGTGAACCTATCTAGTGACATTATTCATTTTATTATATACAGACTCCTATGTTGCTTCATACCAGGAAAAGTGGCTAAAATAATTGTCTGAATAATTCTATAAAAACAGATACCTATTTTTTTTTTCAAATTTCCCCAAGTATCTAGGGAGGTGAGGGAACTTGAGTTTAGAACCCACATTTTCAATGTGATTACTCTAATTATTCATGTAGACGTAACTTAGTTTCTTCTTATGGCTAACAAATGTAGATATAGACTTTTATTTCCCTGTGGTGAGAGATTGTAAATCTCATTCTTAAACAAGCTCTCGTAAGAGCTTGTATTTATCTGACAGCCACTTCTGTTTCGTTCTATGGAGGAGACTGTGGAAAGTTAATTTCTCACTGCCATTAAGTACCAACATTAATTTGGTCTTAATTATACCTAATTTTGTATAGACGTTGAGAGATTTGATGATCAGTTTATAAAATGAAAAATATCCTTCCATTCTTACAAATACAAAGAAATGTGTAAAGTCTCCTCACTAATAAAATTCGAAGTACCTTTGATGATTTTGTTTACTCCAGGCTCACATAAATGATGACAGGATGATTGCCTTCAGTCTTGTCAAACTAATTCTCCTTACAGACTATGAAGTATATTCCAGACTGTAAGGCCAATACATCTTGCTCCGTGGGCTTTTTACAACTTCTCCTCCTACACTTTTTCTCATTATTTTCTAACTTCTCACGCTAACATCCTGTATTACTCCACTCTACCGATTCTTACAACGGCTGACCTGAGACCTTTAACATTCTTTTTCAGGATTTAGAAATAATTTTTAATGGAAATAAAAATTACCATAAAATTCACTCAGAACATGGAAACTAAAGCTATGGAAAGAATGTTACAGATATTTAACTCCATTATTTTAGAGTTAAAGGAACTGAGATCAGGAAATTTGTTAAAGATTTCTCCAAGGACAAATATTTAATGTTTCATTTATTTGGACCCATGTTCCAGTGCTCTTTCTACTATCCCACCGGGGCAATAAGTAGATAGCTATTTATCTGTTACTAATCAATAATAGCTTATCACATTATAATCTATTCTGTTCAACAATCTATTCTTAAATTCAGTTGGAAAGTGAGTGTTTAAGGGAAAATGTTAGGGAGTGTTTGGGGGGAAAAATATTAGAGGAATGAGACATTTAGTGTAGAAATTTGAATCTTGTGATTCAATAAATATATTTTATAAATAAATCAGACCAGGGATCAAATTCCAGCCTGACAGTGTGATGTGCTTTGCTGACTAACTCTCCAGTAAAATTGGTGAAAATTAGTTATTAGAAAGTCAGACTCTGGAACTGGTTCTAAATGCAAACAGAAAGTGAAGCAAAATTTATTCAAATATATCTATGAAAATTTGTTAAGAAAGGCAAGAATCTGCGGTGTTTGACCCAAGATTGCTCCCACCCTGTCATCTCTCCTCACCTCAGTGATACAGAGACTCCATTCCAGACTGCTGTTGTCAGGAACCCAGGCTTCTCTCTCCTCCCAGATCCAGTTTGGAGGGCTTTCTTCCCGGAAGGAGTAGAACTTTAACTCTTCTCATCCCGTCCCCAGCCACCTGTTGCCGAATCTCAGTTCAGGGAAAGTGCAGTTGAGGGATAAGGGCATCCTTCCTCTGCCCTGCCGCACTCATTGGACAGGGGCTCTACCTTGAGTGCAGCTGAGATCCTGGGGCCAAGCTGCACTTTCGCTGGCTTATGAGGTGGTGTTTACATTCCAGGAGACAAGATGAGAGGATCTCAAGCTGCTGCCCCCTCCCACTCTCGACCACTGAACTACAGCTCCCAAAACAGGGGCGTCACTCAGAGAGAAGTTTGCCATTGTCCTCACACCAGCTCCAGACTCTTGGCTCAGACTTTATGCTAAGGGGGCCAGGGAGAATCAGCCCATAAAACAAATAGAATCTTTTCCCATCAGAATTGATCTCATTTACAACAGAGTGTGGAGAAGTTAGAACCTAAAGCACTGTCAAGAACGCTGGAGGCTGTGGTGAAAGACAAATGAGGGGTTGTTTGTAGACTGAAGACGGTACAACCTAGATTGTGCACCGGCTACTTCGGAGGATAAAACTAGGGAATAAAGAGCTCTCCTAGAGTCAGATCAAATATAAAAAATGGACCTTAGAAGTTAATCCCTTAAAGATGCCGCAATTTGACTGGATTAGCTTGTAGAGCAGTTTAGGTCTCAGAGAATTTCTGAAAACCGTAAAACAATCAGCAACAATTAGTGGAGTTCAGAAGACCTCATGCTATACTTAGAACTTCCACCTTGTCCTGGTCTGTTAGGTGACCACTAATTTAAAAGCAAAACTGATCTTAATCAGCCTTCCCTCCCTCTACATGACCCTCTCCAGAGGGCTTCCAGCACTGATACCAGTAGACCCCAATGATGAAAACACGGAGGCACTTCAGGGGAGTAAGAGAGTTCTTACAGATGAAGGGTCAAGGGCTTCCTGTAAGTCACTCTGTTCTGACAATAAGTGGAGTACCTTGTGTCATTAATGAATTTTTGAGATAAAAATAATGGGTCACTGCTTTATAAATGAGAACCAAAAAATGTATTTCCAATGTCAGCTATCTTCTCCTTAGCAGGGCATTTTTCTCCTTCAAAAAAATTTCAGTTTTACCTGAGTATTTAGGGCAACTGCAGGTGGGTCTTTTGCTAGTGTTGTTTATTGGTGCACATTGGTAAAAAGGAGCAAAAATAACAGAACACTGAAATGTAGCGACATGAGTGGCAGACACCGAGCAATCCTTGTGCAACACAGGAAGAGTTTTTGCTGCTGATTTTATTTTATTTTTTTAATTTTTCTTTTTTAGTACATCTTTATTGGAGTATAATTGCTTTACAGTGGTGTGTTAGCTTCTGCTGTATAACAAAGTGAATCAGCTATACATATATCCCCATATCTCCTCCCTCTTGTGTCTCCCTCCCACCTTCCCTATCCCACCCCTCTAGGTGGTCACAAAGCACTGAGCTGATCTCCCTGTGCTATGCGGCTGCTTCCCACTAGCTATCTACTTTACATTTGGTAGTGTATATATGTCCATGCCACTCTCTCACTTCGTCCCAGCTTACCCTTCCCCCTCCCCATATCCTCAAGTCCATTCTCTACATCTGTGTCTTTATTCCTGTCCTGCCCCCAGGTTCTTCAGAACCATTTTTTTTTTTAGATTCGATATATATGTGTTAGCATATGGTATTTGTTTTTCTCTTTCTGACTTACTTCACTCTGTATGGCAGACTCCAGGTCCATCCACCTCACTACAAATAACTCAGTTTCATTTCTTTTTATGGCTGAGTAATATTCCATTGTATGTATGTGCCACATCTTCTTTATCCATTCATCTGTCAGTGGACACTTGGGTCGCATCCATGTCCTGGCTATTGTAAATAGTGCTGCAGTGAACATTGTGGTACATGACTCTTTTTGATTTATGGTTTTCTCAGGGTATATGCCCAGTAGTGGGATTGCTGGGTCGTATGGTAGTTCTACTTTTAGTTTTTTAAGGAACCTCCATACTGTTCTGCACAGTGGCTGTATCAATTTACATTCCCACCAACAGTGCAAGAGGGTTCCCTTTTTTCCACACCCTCTCCAGCATTTATAGTTTGTAGATTTTTTGATGATGGCCATTCTGACTGGTGTGAGATGATATCTCATTATAGTTTTGATTTGCATTTTTCTAATAATTAGTGATGTTGAGCATCCTTTCATGTGTTTGTTGGCAATCTGTATATCTTCTTTGGAGAAATGTCTATTTAGGACTTCTGCCCATTTTTGGATTGGGTTGTTTGTTTTTTTGATATTGAGCTGCATGAGCTGCTTGTATATTTTGGAGATCAATCCTTTGTCAGTTGCTTTGTTTGCAAATACTTTCTCCCATTCTGAGGGTTTTCTTTCGTCTTGTTTATGGTTTCCTTTGCTGTGCAAAAGCTTTTAAGATTCATTAGGTCCCATTTGTTTATTTTTGGTTTTATTTCCATTTCTCTAGGAGGTGGGTCAAAATGGATCTTGCTGTGATTTATGTCAAAGAGTGTTCTGCCTATGTTTTCCTCTAAGAGTTTTATAGTGTCTGGCCTTACATTTAGGTCTTTAATCCATTTTGAGTTTATTTTTGTGTATGGTGTTAGGGAGTGTTCTAATTTCATTCTTTTACATGTAGCTGTCCAGTTTTCCCAGCACCACTTATTGAAGAGGCTGTCTTTTCTCCATTGTATACTCTTGCCTCCTTTATCAAAGATAAGGTGACCATAGGTGCGTGGGTTTATCTCTGGGCTTTCTATCCTGTTCCATTGATCTATATTTCTGTTTTTGTGCCAGTACCATACCGTCTTGATTACTGTTTTGCTGCTGATTTTAAAAACAGAACTTTCCTCCGGGTAAAATGAAGGGCATTCTCCCAAGTTGCTGTAAACACTTTGGAAAAGAACCGAAGGAAAGGAAACAAATGCGATGACTTTGCTTTAAACCCAGTGGCCTGAATGTCTCAGCAAGTCGTCCCCGCAACATGGGTATTTTCATATTCAGAGACACAGGCTCAGTGCCAGACCACAGGTAAAGAGCCCGAGTCTCTTTGGCGCCCACTGTGTGCCGGGCGGGGTCCTAGGTGCCTGGCGCGCCCACCTGCACCCTCCATCACGGCAGGTGCACGAAGGTGCCCCCTCTTCAGGTGAAGGGAGGAGCTTGAGGGTGGGTACCCGACGTTCTCAAGCGCACACAGCCAGGGAGCGTCGTGTTACTTCATTTGAATCCTAGTGAAAACACTTCACGTAGTTGTTTCCGTGTGATTTTATAGCTGAGGAGTCGTGTCAGGGAATTCAAGCGGCTCATCCGTGGACAGGTTTCCAGCAAGCGGCGGAGCGAACTGATGCGCAGCTTCTGTGCGGTGACAGGCGTCCCGTGACGCTCTGCTCCTCAAGGGGCGTCCAGATGGGCAGCGAGGTCGCACCTGGGAGCGTGTTAGGAATGCAGAGTCCCGGGCCCTCCCCAGACCTGCTGCGTCCCGTCCTCATTTTAACAGCGCCCTCTCCACCCCCTCCCCCCCCCCGACCCCCAGGGATTGTGCAGCACATGAACCTTTCAGAAGCAGTCCCCTCATCCTCTGCTCCCCTCAGATACACAGCCTGGAAGCACGTCGACTATTTCAGGGTTTCACCTGCGCTTTCCAGAAGCCCCCTGAGATTGATAGACACTCCTTCCTTGATTTTCTTAATGAGTCTAATGGTAAAAATGTTTCCCTAATGGACAGAAGTGGCTGAAAATATACGTGACTCATAGTTTCTTCTCTGGATTGGTTAAATCATAGTGGTTGGACCATAAAATCTGCTTTGATATTGTCTCTTGATTTTCTTTATATTACTGAAGTTATATTTTGGTCTATTTTAGTGGCTTCATCTTTCATTGTCTTTTTGGCTCAATGTAAAAAATATCATAGACACTTTAGAGGCATTTAATTCCAACCTCCTCAGTTAAACCTCTTGTCCAGATATTGTAAACAGATAGTTTATAAGTTGCTCCAGTTATTTAGAGGCTGCTCTTAGTCAGATTATTCAGCGTTGCCTTACTGAGCAATTTCTGCAGAACTGTGGCTCAGTTATAATTCCAGGCATAAGAGTAGATTGTTATTCTTCTACCTTTAAGCCAAAGCCATTCTAGCTACTTAAAAACATAATCATAAATAAATAGTACACTCCAAAAGGATAGGGCTGTATCTTCAGTGCACATAGCCTGTCTAGCAAGTAGTGTTTTTTTTAAATTATTAATTCATTCAGTAACTATTTACTGATTATCAGGCACTACGATAGGTTCTAGAGATACTATGAAAACCAAGATACATATTAATCATTGTCTCTCCTACCAAAATGTGGGCGTTACGAGGGCAAGGACTTTTTGTCTTATCCATTGCTTGTTCAGTCCTTGCACCCAGAAGAGTGCTCGGTACATAACCGTTCTTGGTAGGTCTGTTGAATGCGTGGGTGAAGTAAGGGAGTAATGGCAGTGGTCCAGTGTAGGAGACAAGTAAACACAAGAAACATATGACACTATTTCAGATCATGATAATGGCTCTGAAGGAAAAAAAAAAAACTTTTGTTCTTTGTTTTCTAACATATGTCATAACCACTTTTGGGAATGTCTTTCTTGTTTCACTATGGCTATGAAAACTCCAATGCCATTTATTTATTTATTTTTTTATGGAAGAGAACATTTCTTTTTATAATTTGAAACAGTGAAATAGCTAATTGGAGCAGTTAAGGTGTGGTCCTTTAAGAAATATGGAAGAGGGCTTCTCTGGTGGCACAGTGGATAAGACTCTGCCTGCCAATGCAGGGGACACGGGTTCGATCCCTGGTCCGGGAAGATCCCACATGCCACAGAGCAACTAAGCCCGTGCACCACAGCTACTGAACCTGCGCTCTAGAGCCCACGAGCCACAACTACTGAGCCTGCGTGCCACAACTACTGAAGTCCGTGTACCTAGAGCCCGTGCTCCACAACAGGAGAGGCCACTGCAATGAGAAGCCCACGCACCACAACGAAGAGTAGCCCCCGCTCGCCGCAACTAGAAAAAGCCTGCATGCAGCAACGAAGACCCAACGCAGCCAAAAATAAAATAAAAAAAAAAATAAAAAAAAAGAAATATGGAAGATTCATTTACTCAACGGTAGTTAGTTAGTGCCTGCCAGGCACCAGGCACTGTCCAAGATTCAGGAATTCCAGCAATGGACACACAAACAAGGGAGGTTCCTGGGCTCCTGTCTGCTCTGGGTGTCTCTAACTAGACTCTTAGGGTGATCCCAAGGTCACTTTGTGCATGTGTGTGAATCAGGACAAGCACAGGTCTAGAACTGAGTTCCCTTAAAGGGTCAGGGCTTCAGGCAGATACCTGGTGAAAACTCTTTAGGACACATTCAAGGTCCAAGTTACCCCTCAGCATGATAATAACAATTCAAATGCTCGCCTACAGCTTAGAGACCTAGACCAGTCCTGTTTTTACACTATCATTTAAAATCTCTGAGTTTTACTTTCCTAGATGGCAAAAAGGATATCTAACCCAGTGGTCACCTAGAGATTCCTGGGTACCTAAGTGGTTCTTCTGCATGGGTTAGCAGTATGATGCTTTAAACATCCCTTTCTTGCATGTAATACTTAGTATAAATATCTAACTTATGAATGAGGCATAGCTTAAGTTCTGAGGGGGACAGAGAGAGTGCACATTTCCTAACTTCCCACAGGCTCCTACACGACACTCTCCCTTTTATTTCCATCCTTATTAACCTCTCTTCTATCCTCTCCTGCCTCATTCTTCTGCTCCCCTTTCTCTGTCACACTCGCACCTTCTGTTAAGCACACATCCCCAGAATCCCATTTCTCCTCTTCCTCTTTCACATAATCTTTTTAGCATCCTCAAATTTTTAATTCACCATTTGTGTTTCACACAGATCAATTTTTAATACGCCTCTTCACAGTACTAGGTGGATGAAAGTCCCCCCTCCTCCCCTGCAAGGGAGCTTTCTCTAGTTTCCTTCCTCTATAAATCTATCATTTAATTCAACAATTATTGATTAAGCATTACCACATGCCAGGGACAGGGTATACATTGGTGGGCACATCAGACACAGCCCCTGTCTTCCCTGAGCTGATAATCAGAGGGGGAAGATATACCATAAATGCTTAGGGACACAGAAAATTCATTGAGATAAGTGCTCTGAAGAAGATGAACAAGGTAGAGATGAGCAGACCGGTGGGGGAGTCTGCTGAATATGTGTTGTAGAAGCAGACAGTGAAAGGGTGTGAAGAAGGTGGCTGCGGCCGCGGAAAGACCAAACATAAGTACATGCAGGGCAGCCATGCCAGTCTGCGCGAAAGCTTTGGGGTAGCAAAGACAGGTCTTTTTAAAAGACCTGTCTACTGTGTCAAATTTTGAGGGGGCAAATTAGAAGAAGAGAAATATGCAGAAATGCCTAAGGTATGAGAAATTCTCTCTCCTGGGACTTTATATCTACATTTCGCCGGGATGGTAGAGTCACATCTACACTCACAGCCCTGACCCTACTTGGGTCCAAGACCCATATCTTGCATCTGGGTTCCCTCGCGTCATCCCCAGCTAAAATCAGCCTGTTCAGACACGGGTTCACTGTGTTCCCCTCACCAGCAGGCCTTTCCTCCAGGTGTCTCTTGTCATAAATAAGAAAACCTCCAATCTGGACACTTCCTTTGGGCCTGACTTCACCTCTCAGCTGCCTGTGTCCAGTTTGGCCTCAGTCTTGCTCTTTGAGTTCCTGACCTTAGGCTCTGGCGTCTTTTCCTCCACCTGTACCTCCTCTGTGTGGGGTCTGGTACCAGCAGCTCTCACCTGGGTCACTGCACTGAGGCACTAGCTGGCCTTGTCTTCCGTGTCTTTCTGCTTCAGTCTGTTGTCCTCGTGTTGTCACCAGGGAAATCAGGTGGCACCGTGCTCCCAAGCAAGATCACTCCTCAGAGGGACATGCAAGTCACCTCTGAGTCTTCCCACCTGCTTTCCCAGCATTGGTCCCTCCCCTGGATTCCCTTCATGCTCAGACACAGTGTACTTCTCTGTGGCCTGGGCACCCCGCTCTCTTTAATGTCACCATTCCTTTGCACAAACTTTTCTATTTCAACCATCTGCCTTTTATTTCTCTGCCAGAGGAGTGCCTAATCTTCCTTAAAGCCCCAGCTGAAATGTTTCCTCCCCTGCAAAGTCTGCTTTTGACCCTCTGCTAATTGTCAGTGAGAATTCCTTTCTCCCTTATCTGTACTTAAACTCTGTTTTATTTATCAAAGCAGTTTACATGACCGAATCTTTCCCAATAGACTCTATAGTCCTGGAGAGCAATGCCAATGTGCATTTATCTTTTATACCAGCACCTAAAATAGCGTCTTGTCTGAACTAAAACTTTTTTTTTTTAACATCTTTATTGGAGTATAATTGCTTTACAATGGTGTGTTAGTTTCTGCTGTATAACAAAGTGAATCAGCCATACATATACATATGTCCCCATATCTCCTCCCTCTTGCATCTGCCTCCCACCCTCCCTATCCCACCCCTCTAGGTGGTCACAGAGCACGGAGCTGATCTCGCTGTGCTATGCGGCTGCTTCCCACTAGCTATCTATTTTACATTTGGTAGTGAACTAAAACTTAATATGTATTTATTAGATTAATAATATAGGATTAGGCTGTCCGTAGGGAACAGAAATTCACTGGAAAATCCCCTCCCAAACTGTAATCCAGGTAGAAGTCAGCGTTTCTTTATGGCATTATGAAATGATACAAAGATGTAATGATCCTAGAATCATTTCTAAATGATTACTAAAAAGAAAACGTAGAACAAGTATTTTGTCCCTTAGGTTATAACCCCAGAAAATGCTGAGACTCCTTGTGACTCAATCTATTCCAGGACTTGTATACAAGGAAGCACAGTACAGAAACACTAAACGATGAAATGGCATCTATGCTAACCTGTAGCTGAATCTCTTAGAGACCAGAGAAAGGGTTGAATCCATAGTAGGGCTACGTTTCTCAAATCCATGTCTCTCCTTCCCAAATATCCCCACCTTGGTCCTCCACATACTCTGTCCACTTCTATCCATTTTTAAATATTTATTCCACGGAAACACCTGCCGCCTCTCTTTAGACCTATTTGGTAGAGAACAACTTTGCTTTTTAATGCCTTCCACCCATATCTATTTCTTCCATCTTCTCCTGATTTAAGTTGCATGCATTCTTGGAACCAAACCAGCATCAACTTTCCATTATGTGGGTGAGAGCTCACAAACACGTTTGCCCAACTCCTATATTCCTTAAGCACTGCAAATTAAGATAGGTGCTTGCTTGGCTGAGTATAATTTGATTTTTTAAAAATAGAGTTGACTAAAATTCCAAATGAGAGAAGGGTAAAATTCATAACACTTGTTGACTCTGATTTCTTTGTTAAATGAAGACAATAGTTAAAAAATTATTTGACCATTTATATCCCTTATCCTAGATTTATATCATCTCACATAAACATTTGGGGGCAAGTTTTCAGTTATTTTTCTCTGATATGATGGTGTAAATCTGAATAGAAATTTCTTTGGACATTAATTTTCTCTTGCAGTAGGGGGGTGGATACACTCAGTGAATATGGCTTTTTACTTGTCTTATTTATCTTTTTGTGTTTTGTTTGGTTTCTTTTGTAACCAGTGGAAAGCAAAAATCAAGAGCATTTTTTTTTCTCTGTTTGGCTAGCCCCCATCTTAAAAGTCCTTTCATATAGCAGGTCATTTAAGAAAACAGCAAGCAGACACTTAAAAATCCATTGATAATTGCTTTCAGCTTTGTGACTCACACCCCACCCGCCCCCCAGGAAGTGCTCTTTGTGTTTGGGTTTTAATTTTTGGTTTTTCAAGCTGCCCTAAACACTCAGAGGTGAGCAGGAGGAAATGGCTGTATGTGGCATGTGTTTGAAGCCATCTGTTTGTATGGAATAAAAGATAACTCTGGAGGTGTCACTTTCATCACTGTTGATGGGCAGGGTAGCATTTGTTCTTCCCAGGCATCTCCTCGCACTGCATTTTCCGTCAGTTCCCCCCATTCAGAGGATGATCCAATTAATGTCAGGGTGGAGGGTTTGACAGCTTGCCAACACAGGTGTGCTGCAACTACTCTTCTTTCCTTTTTATTTTTCCTTCTATCTAGGGAAAGAGGAAGAGTGCATTTTCAATCATAGAGAAAAGAATCTGCCAGAATATTTCTGGTGTCTTTTTGGAAAAATAAAGCTTGGGGACACATAATTTTTAGCAGTACTTTGATTTTTAAGGCAAGTATTTATTTACAGATTCATTATCATTTCTACAATTATCATTATTGGCTAATCAGTTGAATGATACACGTGTCCTAGATACGTATTATTTTTCTGCAAATGTATGTTGTACCAAGGATCAAAGATGAGTAAGACCTGTCTTTGACGCCAAAGGGCTCACTGACCAGTGATGAAGACAGAACTCCATAAACAGCACATAACAAACATGTTTGGAGACGTAACAAACATCATAACATACGTACTATAGAAAAATGTGTATGATATGCTAAGGAGGTAAGATGGGAGAAGCCGTGTGCTCTATCAAGGGTGCAGGAGAGGTGTTGCTTGGTGGAGATGGCATTCTGCTTGGCTGTGGAGGAGGTTCAGGTAGAGGAAGCTGGCATTGAAGATATTAAAAAACAGCTTGGGCAACATTGAGAGACATAGAAGGGCGTAACAGACTTAGGGCAGAGATTATTTTATTGAATCTAGGGCTGGGAAGGGGTGAGAGGTAGGACTGAGAAGTAGCATGAGCTGGTGGAGACAATTCTGTAACAAGCTAAGCAATTCACATTTTCTATTGAAGGTAATGGAGACCCACCCAAGGTTTCTGAAACACTATCTGAAAAGTTCTAGTTTAATAGAAAAGTGAATGCAAATGACGTGAGTTGTGGTAGTAGAGATTTGGGAACATGGAGCCAGATAATGAGATACATCAATAGAGGACCATAGGTTTATTCTACAAAATACTTACTGAGCGCCTCCTATGTGACAAATGCTGGGGATAACAAATGAATTTAACAAGGTTACTTCCCTTGAGAAACTCACAGCCCAGTGGAGAAGCTAGACGTTTAAATATGAATATAACAGTACAACTTGGCAATTCCTTGTTGGGGTTTTTCAAAAATGCCGAATAGAGAGAGCCACTGATTGCTATGAAGTGACTGGGAAATGTAACACAGGGGATAATATTTAAATGCTCCAGGTCAAATAGAAGTTTTCAAATGTAAAAGCATTGGGGTGGGGGAAGTAGAATGGGAGATTACAGTTCAGCCAGAATGGACAAAATGAAAAATAAAGAC
The DNA here is from genome assembly GCF_028021215.1 of Eschrichtius robustus. Taxonomy (NCBI): domain Eukaryota; kingdom Metazoa; phylum Chordata; class Mammalia; order Artiodactyla; family Eschrichtiidae; genus Eschrichtius; species Eschrichtius robustus. The sequence continues at coordinate 94,828,843 of NC_090838.1, read as the reverse complement.
CAGAGATTCTGTCTTGAGAAATACGGCAGTTAATTTATGTTAGTTAAAAAGAATAAGAAAATGATAAGACTTAATTGCAGCAGGAAATATTAGTGTTATATATGTAAGAAAGAGCTTCCTGGGAGTAAAGAGATACCCCACAAAGCTTACAAAATAATAGTAGTAAATGGGAACTGAGTCGTAGCAAAAGGGCAAATGGGCCACGATTTTTACCTGTGCCCTTGAAGAGTTAACTGAATCACAAAGACAGAAACAGAAGGAATAGGTTGAGAAAGAAGAATGACTCACTGAAGAGGAATCCTTGGGTTCTGATCATCTTTTCTGGGTCTTGATACAAACTTTTGTGATGTATATTTGTAATTCCTTCAATAGGCAAAAGTTGTCATATGCCTCATAATACATCCTTTGCATCACCCACTGAGATGCCACTGTACCAAAAGATTGTGATTGTTTATGTGCCAGTCTCCCAGCTAGACTGTAAATTCTTGAAGACAAGAAACACCTTCCTCACTCACATCTGCCATTGTAAATAGCTGCTCAGAATAAGCTATCAGTAAATATTTGTTGGATGCAGGGATGTGTTAATGAGTTAACTAATTAATTAAGCACTAAAACCATTATTCAGCTGGATGATTTTGTGTGTACTCTCCACGATGTGTGTGTAAATGCACAGTGTGAATTCAGGATTTCAATAAATCTAAGTTTTATCAGGTGATGATTCATTAGAAGTCTTTTCCACTGTCATCCATCTTGGGGAGTAAAAAACCAAAGTCCTTTTGTTGTTCTCAAGTGTAGGTTTGGGAGGTGAGCTGTCCCCATTGTGCAAGAAAACGAAGTTATTAATTTTCTCCACGTGCCCCTGCAATGATGTCGTTACTAAGGCTACGTAAAAAACTAAATCACCCACCAGACATATCTTACACTCGTCTCCTTTGATTCTTTCCTGCCAAGTGTTTGATGTGAGAGTTCCATTTTGCCAACAAATGGTATCTATTACCCTGAGACGGAGTTAATGATATACTAACCAGTTTAAAGCAAACTTCTCAGAGAAGGATGGAAATTTTATTGGAAGAATCTGTACCTAGAAAATTGAAAACTGAGAAACACATTGTCAGATTGAAGTTGGAACTTGCCTATGATAATTCCTGCTTGGGGGAGGATCAATAAGGCTGCTCTGCATGTGCAAATTCATAGTGAAGAACAGCCACAGAAAATCACTTCAAAATTCCCATAATATCCCTCCTTAATGACTGGATTCTGCCCTTAACGGTTCTCATCACATGGAGAAGTAAACACAGTAACTGCATCTCACATGAATAGCCAAACAGCATCAGAGCGGCAGAGTCATTATCTAAATGTATTTCACATTGACTGGCAGAAGATCCTCAGTGGCTCTAAGGGTGATGAATTCTAACTCGGTTAAAATCCAAGGCAACAAAGGCTCTGAAGGTGGTCCTCAAAGACTCCTGTAGGGTGTAGTCATGTCTCGAGAAGTGGAATTAGAGATTTTTGAGGTATAGATGAAGAAGAAACCCCAAAGTGAATGTATTAAAATCCTTGCACCTTGGTGAAATCTTAGTTTCAAGCCAGTAGTGTTCTCACGGTTTGGTAGTTGTTAGATCTATAAAGGGGAAAAAATTGAATAAAATTTTTTTGCCTTCAGCATTGCTGAACATGTACTGTTAGTCTCTCCAGGATGAGAGACATTTCCTGCATGAAAAAACTTACTCATTTTCAAAATGAATTGGTCACGTGGAGGACACTGAAAACTGTACTCTTCCCCCCCAAAGCTGTCAGGATGGTGACATGCTTCCTGATGTTGATGTCATTTAGTTCAGATAAGTTTCTTGTTATAATTAGTAACACTGTACGTTTTCTGAAGAATTCACCTTACAAAACATTATCCCATGCATTGTTATGCTGAAACATAACCACAGCCCCAGCTGTTTTATACTCCATTTAGCACATGAGGAAGAAAAGGTTTAAGACGGACCTACACCACGTAGGATAGGAGAACTCTTAAGTGTGAGATCAGAGCCTCATCAGAAACATGCAGAATCCATAGGACTTTTTCCTTCCTTGGTGTAATTTACCTGTTATACGTGTGTGGCTTGAAGACCAAGCAGAACGGGGAGAGGCTGGGCTTGCCTTTCAAACCCCCCTCTCCTGGTCCCTCTGTTTACCGAAAGTGGGGTCTGGCTGCTCGCCTCTCAGAAGCCAATACTCAAGAGGCAAGGTTGGTGGAAAGGAGAGTTTGCTTTATTTCGAAGGCCAGCAACCTGGGGAGAAGGCAGACTCATGTCCAAAGGCCGACTCCCCCCTTGACAATCAGTGGGTAAGGGCTTTTAAAGGGGAGTTTCAGGGGTGTATAGACAGAGGGAGGGGGCTCCGTGCAGGAAGAGCACAGGCAGCTCTGACAGTCATCTTGAAACTGATCATCGGTGGTCTGACCAGCGTCCTCTTGATGGTTTTAGGTACCGTTCATCTTCAGTTCCAGGGTCGGTTTGTTCCCATTTCTTTGGGGCCAGTTCTCAGAATTGTGGCAGCTTATGTCATGGCTACAGTCTGGTCATCATGTAGTTCACTTCTTCAACTGGGTGGAGGTTTCAGTATCTACAAGACAGCTCACAGGATATGGCTCAGAATATTATCTAGAGCCCTAAAGGAGGAACTAGATGTTCTTGATTTTGCTTAATGACTACACTGTTATTATTTTGGCCTGTTTGACTGTTTTCTTTTGCTTCTGTGTTTTCTCACTTCTCTGATTAAACTTACTCTTTGGTTAAAGTTTTTCTGCAGCAAAAGGCAGGTGGAGGACATGGGGTGGGGGAAGGACCCTAGCGTCCTGCTCCATTTCACCTCTGCTTTGACAGGCCATGAGTTCATCCACAACATGGGTGTTGAGAGCCCCCTGGTCAGCACCCGACCCTGAGTTAGACCACCTGCCCTTCTCTCCTGGACCATTCTCACCAACAGCTCCCGACCGCAGCTGCCAGGATGATCAAATTCCCGGACACCCCCTGGTCAGCCGCGTGCTGGACCACACGCGTGAGGAGGGTACGGGGAGCTACCAGAACAGACCCTGATCATCTCTTGTACTGGTCACTTGTTAGCTCTATGGTCAAAGGCACTTAGTTCACACCTCTGAGCTGTGGATTCCTGATTTGTAAAACAGAGATTAAAATGCCTATGATGCAAGGTTTTTGTGTAGATAAGAGAATAATAAAGCAAGTCACCTGTGAGGTAGAAAACATGTATTGGTCTCTGCCCTAGTTCCTGGCAAGGAGCTCCTGAAGCCCTCATAATTGCCTAAGCGATAAAATCACTGCGAGCATCTTTTGTTTTACTATTTGGTGGTTGACCCCATTTCCTGCCACAGGGCACCTGAAACCCTTGGAATTTCCTGGGCGATATTTTGTCTTTTGATGAAAGTGTCTTTTGTCCTAATGAGGAGACTCTGGGCGGGCTCCTGGGGGGCTGATCACTGGAAAGACCAAGACATGATTAGAAGCTTGCAATTTTCAGCCCCACCCATTCTCTTGAGCAGAGAGAAAGGCTGAAAGCGGAGCAGTGACTGATCATGCCTACGTGATAAAGCCTTCTTAGAATTCCCGGAAGTACGGGGTTCAGGTTGGCAAACGCACCCACTTACTAGGAGAATGATGCAGCCCAGCCTCACGGGGACAGAAGCTCCAGGGCCCAGGACCCTCCCAAACCTCACCCTACGTATCTCTTCATCTGGCTGTTTATCTGTGTCCTTTGTCAGATCCTTTAATAAACTGGTAAACCTAAGTGTTTCCCTGAGTTCTGTGAGCCACTCTTGCAAACTAATTAAACCCCAAGGGGGGGGTCATGGGAGCCTCAGATTTGTAGCTGATTTGTCAGACTCTTAGGTGGTAACCCAGACTTGCAGTTGACATCTGAAGTGGGTGAGAGCAGTTTTGAGGGACTGAGCCTTAACCTGTGGGTCTCACGCTGTCTCCAGGTAGTGTCCGAATTGAATTAAACTGAGTTAAACTGTAGGACCTCCAGCTCATGTCACAGAATTGCTTGGTGTGGGAAAAATCCCACATGTTTGGTGACCAGAGTGTCAGAAGTGAAGTGTTTTGTGTGAAAGTAAAGGACACACAGGAGGAAGACTGGTTTTTCAACACATCGCCGAACCACCGCCCCTTCGCTGCCATCGAGAGATGCGGGCCGATTAACCTCTAACTAAAGATGCATAGCTGATAAGAATCAAAAGGACGGCCTTCCATCACTTGAGAAAGGAATCTTGAAGTCTTCAAAGAAATTTCAGCATAATTTCACTCTCCGTGGTAGGACTGGGGCCTCTGATTAAGACTTCATTCCCCTTAAAAAGAACATGTTGGGCACCGACCGCATGTGAGGTTTCGGGCTAAAGAACAAGATGTGGAGCCTGACTTTGGAGAGTTCATTGCAGCAATTTTTCACCCATCGGCCATGGAGCGTGGAGACCAGCTGTCCCCCAGCCTCACCACCTGGTCTCTCCTCCTAGAACTCCTCCCCCCTGCATTCTCTGATGAGAGAGGTCATCCTTTAAAGATCACCTGAGAACTCACCCTCTCCAAAAATATTCCATAACAGAAGCTTATGGGACATAACCCCATCCCTGCACCTCCTGCCCGAGAGCACACCGTGATTTAATTATACCCACTCACGTTACCTTTGTACATCTTCTTACACGTGTGTGCCAGCCCTACTGCGAGCTCACTGCTTCCTCCCATCACCCGGCATCGTGCTGTGCCCTCCCCACTAGCAAGCATGCAATTTTTGTATTGAATTAAGTTGAATTGGGCTACATGAAGGTGTGCGATATTTAACTTAGGTTTGAGACATTTCTAGTAGGAAAAACTATTAAAACCTTGAGACTGACATTCAAATCAGGTCACATAATCGGGTCCCCTTGAGAAGAATCCATCTTGCGATGCTTTAGGCGTGAAATTACACAGTAACATGGGATAAAGGTAGACAAGCTCGTGGTACACTTTTTATCTGAGGGAAAGGTTTTTTGTCCACCAGCCCCTGTTTGTTATTGCCTTAACAGGAGGAAAACAACTACAGATTTTGTCAGAGGCTGGAATCCTCAGACCTTAGTAATAGAGTTGGTTTTTTAAAGTATAGTTTTTGAAGTAGAGTTAATTTACAATGTTGTGTTAGTTTCAGGTATACAGCAAAGTGATTCAGTTATATATATATATATATATACACACATATATATATACACACACACACACACACACACACACATATATATATATATATATATATATACACTTTCCAGATTCTTTTCCCACATAGGTTATTACAGGATATTGAGTAGATTTCCTTGTGCTCTCCAGTAGGACCCTGCTGTCTACCTATTTTATATGTAGTAGCATATATATGATAATCCCAAACTCCTAATTTATCTTCCCTTCCCCCACTATCCCATTTGGTAACCATAAGTTTGTTTTCTACCTGTGTGAGTCTATTTCTGTTTTGTAAATAAGTTTATCTGTATCATTTTTTTAGCTTCCACATGTAAGTGATATCATATGATATTTGTCTTTCTCTGACTTACTTTATTTAGTATGATAATCTCTAGGTCCATCCATGCTGCAAATGGCATTATTTCATTCTTTTTATGCTGAGTAATATTCCATTATATATATATATATATATCTCACATCTTCTTTATCCATTCGTTTTTTAAAGAAAAATTTTCCACTAAGTTCTGAATATATTAGATAAAGCTATTGTTTTAGTAATATACTGAATAAGATAATTGCTTATCTGTGACGGTGAAAGGAGCAATTTTTCTAGCAACTTCTTCCTGACTCACCCTTCAAAAGATATCAGGTGCAAAGTTTAGGACCATCTTGCCCATTTTCAGGTATTCGTTTACACCAGCCTTCTGAGTGCTACTATGCTGCGAACAGATTTTGAAGAGAACATTTAGGCATGTCTCTCATAGCTAGTACATCTCTCTGCTTAATTAAGAGATCAAAATAAGGACGAAAAAATAATGAACTATTTTTTTTTTAATTTTTCAGGAAAAAAATACAATAATGAGGTCTTGCCAAGGTGCATAGTTGACAGCCTGGGTGCCTCACTGATAAAGTTATTTCCTTGTCTTTTCAAAGCCTCTCGCTGATGATGGTGTTTCTTGACCATTACAAACATTTTCTAGGCCATGCTGTTCATTTTGTATAATATTCTGAAAGATCAGAGAGAAGATCTGCCTTAAATGAGGTCATGAATCATCAAGAGGAAACTCGGCAATGAGAACCCAGGGCATGGTGATGGTCATTGAGCAAGCGTAACAAGCTCTGCACACCCACCGCTCTGTGACATCCGACCCCTTACAACTGTTTATGGACGTGCCTCTAAACAGAGGGGGTGTCTCAGAAGCTACTCTTGAATGTTCTAAAGAGGATACTTTCTTCCACTAAAATACAAATAAATCAGTGAAAATAATTTTTATTTCATCATTCCCAGGTGTTCCAAGTGTTTTTGAAGATGATGTCCTTGACAATGAGGGTCCTTTTGGTTAAATATGAGCTATGTTTATCACGCACTATAGGAAGATATTGCAGCAAATGACTGTGAGTGCCATTGAATGAGAAGCGAGTTCCATACCCCCACTACTAAGCTTTATAAGCCAAAGAGGAAAAACTTTCCACAACTTTCTTGCAGTTTATTATACTAGCTAATTTCATATTCCTGAAATGCTTAAATCGGCTTGTCTGCTCTCATTTGCCTTTTTCCACTGATGCTCGTAATTCACCTTGTACCTGGGTTCACCATAATCAGACCATCAGCAAGTCTCACAGAACATTAGTGATGGATGGATGAAAGTACCGTACAAATCTGTCTCACTTCCAACTTCACCTTTTTCTCTATCCATTTTTCACTCTGATGTGCTTTTGCTCTTACCACACACAACTAGAGAAAGGTCAAGTTAGAAACAAACAGGTCTTGAAGGAAGGTACTCAAAAACTGAACATATTTTAAATGAACAGGTTGAATTTGTTTTTTCTATGTTGACTCACATTCTTAGGACAATTTGTATGAACATGTATCTGTTACATTTGAATTTCAGATGAGAAGTAATTACAGGACCAGAAAGGAGACAATTTTAAATCTAGGTTAGTGGGAAAGTGAAGGGGGTTCAAATGAAAATTATTTTCTGATTGAAAATTAGATTAAGATTTAGTCTAGAAAAACATTAGCACTTAGCTTTGGGTATTAAGCTGATCAGATAAAACATAGGTTGTCTGATAAAATACAGAATGCCCAGTTAAATTTGAATTTTAGATAATTGTTTAGTATCAATATGTCACAAATATTGCATGGGACACACGTATAATTAACTTTTATTTGTTATTTATTTGAAAACCAAATTTATCTGGACTCCTGGTATTTCATTTGCTAAATCTGGCAGCCCTAATTAACATACTGAGATTTAGGCAGCCAAAGGAAACAGGCTGAAACTGAATTCAAGGACTTAAATTTTTTTGTGGTTACTCAGTAAATATTTGGTGAATAAATTAACATATTTAAAATGTGCAGGAGACACCCTGAATTTCAGAGGAAAGATCAATAGCATTTAAAGTTCTCAAGACTCGGGCTGGAGAAATCGTTTCCGTACAGGAAAGGTTACTCTTGAAAGGTTACTCAAATAGGCTTTACTTCAGGGATTTCTAAAATTGGGACCATGCTCCCCTCCATGGGGGAGGGGAGAAGAGTCACCTTGGCAAAAAGCAACGGATGATAAGCATTATAATAGAAAATATATAACCGAAGTAGGCCTGAAGGATGTGAGGGGTGAAATTCAGAGGCCTCATGCTGAGTGGAGAAAATAAAGGCGATTCTGCTAAATAATTCAAGCTCAGTGAAGCAGATGAGACTCCGCTGACGATCCCTTACCAAAAGCCACTGATGTTTTAGACACATTTAGCCTCCACCTTCTTACTGAGACTTACGGGGCTGAGCTGGCCAAACAGACCCAGAGGTGACCAGAAACGCGGGGGTCAGAGCACCCGGTATCAGGCTGCAAAATAACACCCAAAAGTCAATGCACGTTCCTAGCTCATCGAGGCTGGATGACATGGAAAAAACAGCTAGGTAAGGAGTAGGACTTACCAGTCATCACACAGTCCCTGAAGCATCTTTTTTAAACAAACAAACAAAACAAACCAAAGTGCAGAATTGAAGAGCCCACATTATTCTGTTTTAGAGTTTAAGGGCTGCAGAGTCCGGTTGTCGTAAACGCTGGTGGAGGATGTGGGCACTACCCTCAGGGTCTGTGGCCCACTCATTGTATTCCGCCTGTAACTCCAGGGAGTGTTCAGATACTGAAGCTTGTTTTCCTCTGTCCTGCCCTCGCTAGACCCTAAGGGGCATTACTGGCTTTTCCAAAAGTGACTGGTGTTCTTGCCACCCACGTAGAGAGCCGACCAAGGAAAATCATTTTGCTGTTTCCATTTCAACTCTTAACATTAGAGGGTTTTGTCCTTATGGGTTCCAGCAAGACAACTACTGAACAAAATGCCACAAGATAATGAATTCACAGTCTTAGCAGAATCCTTTATTATTAAAAATTAAAAATATCAGGGACCAAAACCAACCCTTAGGTACTGCTTTCTGGAGAGATGGGTAGTATTGAACATTCCATAGTTTTAAAGTGTTCGTTTGAAAGGTTTGGAGAAAGTGAGATATTTCATTGCCCTTCGTGCTTTGTTGCTACCCCACTTAACAAACCCTAGTGTCAATAAATCACAGAAAATCTCTAGTCCTCTACCTCTGAAAGGTATTGTACTGAGAACAGAAATCCACAGAACAGTAATTATAGAGCAGTAGATGAAGTGGACTTTACAGGGGGACTCTTTGGGTATCAGGATTAATAAGAAGAATAATGATAATGACAGCTAGCATTTATTGAGCGATGTTTATTGCAGTCTATCAATGAGTACTTCCAACTATTCCTTAATGAAGTTACCTATTATTATTCCCATTTACCTAAGAGAAAACAGGCTTACAGGGAGGAAATGCTTCACCCGTTTGCAGCTAGCCGAGTCACCAAGACTGGCATCTTGACCTTTGACTCCAGACTGCGTGGTGGCCACCATTCCCACTAGGTCCCAAAGATGAAAGAAATGCCAGAGGAACACTCCAAAATATTTATTGTTTGGTCTACCCTGATGCTTACTTAGGAAATATTTTCCAAGATGTTTAAAAAGTCAATAACCAGTTCATGAAAAAAAACAAAGAAAAAAGAAACCTTATTTTGACTTCAGCCCATTATATATGCAAGGATAGACAGGAATAAAAGCTAACTTTGTGGATATCGAGGCTGCTTTCAGCTTAAGCACAAAACAAGGCAACGCAAAACAAAAGCTGTCAGAGCCAGCAGTGAGTTGTGGGTAAGCTGCAGGGGATGGGGCACAGAGGCAAGGCAGAGGTTAAAAGGCTCTGACAGGCAGAAAGCTTGTGTCAGCACGAAGGTAGAGGGCTGTGAATCGATACTGAGTGAGAGGTTCCCACTGTGGAGCTCGTGTCAGGGTCCCCTCGGCCCACTCGGTGCCGGGTACCATTGCCAAGCTCACCTGCTCACCCTCTCATTTGCCCTGGGCTCTGCCAGCAAAGCAGGGTCCCTTAGACATGGGGATGCTGATGAGAGAGCGGAGCAGTAACGCCACCTTCAGCAACACGAGGTCCTCGATGATCAAATGCTTCCACGTGAACCTCCATACTCCCCAAATTGGCATGAATTCCAACGCAAAATCCTCTTGTTTATTAAAAATTGAAGGCAAATTCCTAGTCTCCTAAGAAGCTATAATTCTAATGACTTCACACCACTTTTACAAAGAGAATTCCCTGGCAACCATACCTCGAGGGTTTCCTTGAGTTTTCTCTTTTCTGCCACCATTGCCAAAGCAAGAGCTGTTTTGAACTAGCTGGGGGCTCTTTTTTTTTTTTTATTATTTTCATCGCTTCTCAACATTTCACATCCCTGGGCTTAACGGAGACTTCCTTAAATTTAAATCTAACTTAGATCGCTAGTGTCTATAACCTATATAACTCTTACACTGGGTTAAGCCATATGAAATTGACAATATTTGACTGTTTTTTACCTACAGAAATGGTAATAAGATTTAAGATTCAGGTTTCCCCTTTCTTTCACTAGCTAATTTCGACACCGCCAGGCTGCAGTTACATAAGTCAATGAGAAAGTCTCTGTCACCTTCCAAATCAATCCCTAAAATTCCCTAACATCCTCCCACAAAACCTTCAAGGACAAACTGCCTCACCCACACTCCCTCTGTTCACATTTTAGGGAATTTATTTATTTTCAGTCATTCGAGGCAACTTTAACATTTGAGGTGACCTTGCCTGCAGCAGGAACCTGTGTACTGTGCGTGGACACGAAGGTCAAGGTGAGCCGTGAGCTACTCAGGGATGCCATTTCAATCTAAAGTAGAGACACAAGCTTTCTCCATGAAGCCAGATGCTGCATCCCAGCTCAGCATCTGCTAAGGAAGGAAAAGCCCCAATGGGTCCTGTTCTCGGAGAGTGTGCTCGTGAGCCTGTGCTGCTTTTCCTCTCAGCAATGCAGGCGGCAGTAGGATTTAAATGCAGGGCTGTGGCCGGGAATCAGCAGTGCAGGACCTCATGGGGGGACAGCCGGAGAGCCTGTCCCAGAAAGCTGCACTTCATCCATGGATCCATTCACTTGCATCATCCTCTGGCACTGCCAGGGACATCCCAGCCCAGCTTTCTCTTACCCACACGCCTCCTCCCAGCCAGAGTTTTGCTGCAGTAGCTTTTGGAGAGAAGCCAGTCTACGCATCCGTAGGATTAGACAAAGCAGCCCGAGTTAGCAGCACCAACGGCACTGTCTTGGGCCTGTGTTCAGAGATAAGAGGAACACAGCTAGACAGGGAGAAGCCACGTAAATATCCTAAAAGACCGTGGTTATTCGGATGAACATTTTAGGGGTATATGAACAGAAGAGATTTGAAAACATTAATAAGAGCTGGACCTTGAATATGCTCCGCAATGGAAAACACAGGTTTAACTTTGATCCAGTTCAGACCCAATACCATAAGAACGTCACTGACCTCTCCTAGGTGGACTCTGTAATTTATTGACAAGGACAGAAACCTTCTAGATATGAAACAGCCTTAATGTAGGACTAGAAATATTCCAAACTGGATTTTTAAAAATACATATTTTAGGATACATTTGTCTGAGAAACAAGTCTTAAAAACTTAGAAGATATAGTATCCTTGGAATGAGTTGTGCCAATGACTTTTAAAAGCTTAGGCTTTCTATTTCTTTTTGAGTCAATCTTGATACGTTGTATATTTCTAGGACTTTACTCATTTTTTCTAGGTTGTCCAATTTGTCACTGTATAATAGTAGTTCATAATAGTCCTTTATGAGTTTTTTTAAATTTCTGTGGCATCAGTTCCATGGTGTCCTCTTTCATTTCTGATTATATTTATTTGAGTCTTCTCTCTTTTTCTTCAGTAGTCTAGCTAAAGGTTTGATGATTTTATTGATTATTTTGTGAAAAATCAACTCAATATTGTCAATTTTCTATTTTCTATTTTATAATTCTTTTATTTCCTATCTAATTTTTATAATTCGCTTTCTTCTACTAACTTTGGGCTTAGTTGGTTCCTTTTCTAGTCTCTTGAGGTGTAAATTTAGATTGTTTATTTGAGATCCTTCTTCTTCTTAAATTTAGACATTTATCACCATAAACTTCCCCCTCAGTACTGTTTTTACTGCATCACATAAGTTTGGTACATTGTGTTTCATCTTTATTTGTCTCAAGATATTTTCTCGTTTCCCTTTAGACTTCTTCTTTGCAGTGGTTGTTGAAGAGTGCCTTGCTTAATTTCCATATATTTGCGAGTTTTCTCATCTTCCTTTTATTACTGATTTCTAGTTTGATTCCATTGTGGTTGAAAAAGATACTTGAAATGATTTCAATCTTAAATTTGATAAGACTTGTTTTGTGACCTAGCATATAATCCAACCTGGAGAATGTTCTGTGTGCATCTGAGAAGAATGTGTATCATGCTACTGTTGGAGCATGGAATATTCTGTGTATGTCTTGTTGGTCCATTGGTCTAAAGTATTGTTCAAGCCTGTTGTTTCCTTATTGATTTTATGTCTGGATGATCTGTCCAATATTTAAAGTAGTGTATTGAAGTCTCTTAATATTATTGTATGGCTGTCTATTTCTCCTTTCAGATCTGTCAAGGTTTGGTTTATATATTTAGACAGTCTGATGTTGGGTGTAGATATATTTATAATCGTTATGTTTTCCTTTTAAGTTGATTGTTTTACCATTATTTGTCTCTTGTGACAGTTTTTGACCCCGTGATCTTCCTGGAACGTAATTCTTATCTCCAGGATTCCATCACCAGTCTTTTTCTCTAATTCCCCAGTTATCTCACCTGCTTCATGACTTCAAATGCCATCTACATACCAGTGACTCCTAAAGCTGAATCTCTAGCTCTAATCACTTGTATCAGATTTATTGTTCTACCGTCTTTTGGCATAAAATTTAACCCATTATATTTCACCACTTCTGTCTCCAGGAACAAAAATATTTTGCTTCCTATCTTGATTAATGATACTACCATCTACCCAGCTCTTCTGTTTATATGACTCTTGATATGCACGTAGTCAGCCATCAGCCCTGTCCATTCAACATCCGAAACGTCACTGAGATCTTCTTCACTCTCATTTATGCTGCCTGGTTGATTCCGCATCTACTCTTGCCTAGACTGTAACAAATCAGTCTGCTGACCGACCTCCTGCCGTTAGTACCCTGCCCCACCATTTGGCACACTACCGCCAGAGGTTCTGTCCACAACCTGTCTGCTCATGCCATCTCTTCACCTAGGTGGCTCTGGAGAAGGTGAGAGGCCAAGGTGGCATCTGTGTGGGCAGCTTTGATGTCTTCTTCCCCCACGCCAGGTCAAGAAATGTGTTTGAAGAAATTATTTTGAGTAGGGAAAAAAAATCCCTTTTTTTCCTTTATGAGTCTTTAAAACACAGAGAGCCCCTATAGTAGAAGATTTGGTTTCAGCCATTGACGTTGGAATCCTCTCTCCCCAGGTCCTACTCTCAGGGTCCTATGTCACACAACCCACCCAGCCCTCCCCCTGTTAGGGACAGTCCATCAGCCCCTCGTGATACCGGCGCCCAGACTGTAGTCTAAACCTGCTACCCAAAATAGCAGGTACCAATACATGCTAGAGGAAAGAATATAATTGCTAAAAATTGTCACTAACATTGGAAATCACTATATAGTCACTAATATTGCAAATATTTTCTACTACTCTGGAATAAATTGAGTATTTTTATGAAAGTAATAAAAAATAAAGCCAATTAACGTCTTGGATACATGCAAACTTTCTAAAGAAGACTAAACCATCTAATACTTTGATAAGTAAAAAGAAGCTAATTACAAAAAGTAGAAAATATAATTCTAATTTTGTAAAACGAAAGAACATAGAGGGTGTATTTATGAGTCATTGACTAAAACAATATAAACAAAATGTTGAGATAATTATCTCTGTGTGATAGAGTTATTATGGCAACTTTATTTTCTCTTTATTATTTTGCTGATTTCTCTAAATGTTCTACAAAACTGTGGTAATTGCATAATCTGTAAAAAGAAAACAATTAATGTAGAAGAATAATACATGATCCTGTGTTACTGATACGGTGGTGATTTATGAGTAGTGGGGTTGTGGATGATTTATACTTTCATTTTTATAATTTTGGTAGTGGTCTAATTTTAATTGTTTATGAAATAAGCTACTTATAATTCATGGAATAGATTTCACAATATAATTTAAATTTAAAAACAATAAATGTTATTTTTATACAGAATGTGAGAAGTGTGTTATTCAGGGTTTCACTGAAAGGTAATTGCTGGGCTAATGGGACTACCTAAATCGCTAACCACCTCTTCTATTCCCTTAGAATTTTCTCTCCAGATCAGTCCCTGGGAAAAAGCCGAAGAACGATGAACAGGAAGCAGAATGGTGAATGCGGGGCTGGCTGGGGAATACTGAGAGTCGTGAGACCCCAGTGGGTGTCTAATATTTACCTTTTCTCACGCACTGTGCTCTTGCTGTGCTACAATGCCTGAGGGCTCACTTCTGGAAACTGGAAAGTGCGCAGCTGGCCATTCTACGACTGCTATTCCATTCACCTGCCAATGGCTCTTCTCTATCTACCCTTCAGGATGAAGCAGAAAAGTAGGAGTCTGCAGCCTCTGGATGTTCCCTAAGCTCGGATCCCTCCCTTATGGCAGCACTGCCAGATCGGAGGTGGGCGATGAGGCAGTATCTCAGTGCCGTTCCTCGTGGAAAGGACAGGCAGTGCTTTCTGCCTTGTGACCAGTGACCCAAGAAACAAATCTCATCCTTCGGCCCATGGCGCCCTTTTCTCCTAATTGCTTTCAGGCTTGGCAGAGCATGTTCAGATCTTGCACATAAATCTTTTCTTGGTCCAAAACACAGGGAAAGTGATTCCCTTTGGTGCCTTATCCGGGCACATGGTCATCCTAGCCTAGCTTCCCCATATCACTAAGCACGTTTGTCAACTATCTGCCCCAAATCTGAATTGTTGAGTGATCAAGGAATGCAAATCAGTCTTGCTGTCCAGCCTTAAAACATAACTAGAAAGGTGAGTTGGAAAGTGCCTCAATATATGTAGACAACATATATTCAAGGAATACCACGTCTTACGCGCCATCATCAGAAAATTCACCCATCCTCATAGATTAATTTTCCTATACCTGAAGATAAAGACATTATGAGCATGGGAACTTTCATCTTCAGTATTTTTGTTGACCAGAACACATTACCCTGCACCACAGAGCACAGAGAAGAAGTTAACCTTTTAATGGACATAAAAGCATCAAGATGAACATCAGTTCCTGGGCTAAGCTGGGGTGCGATGTGCCTCCTTCACGGACTGTTGAAGAGGAAACACTTTCACTTACCACCACTGCAGGTTCTGGGGTTTCTCGGTCGCGTGTGCGGTTAGGGTGAAGCAGTGGTGACCATGTGCCCTGCTACGGGGATGCTTTACCGACTGGCCCTGACTGCACTGCGCTTTTGAGTCAGTGCTGACCGGGGTGTCCAGCCGTCCTGATGGGACTGCTCCTGCGTTGTTTCCGTGGATACAGGACTTTCAGCGCTGAGACCGGGACATCCCAGGGGAAGGGGGAACTTCGTCACCCAGTGCAGCCCAGTGATGCGGTGGGGGGATGGGGGGGGATGGCAAGCATCAGTGCTACTTGCTCCCATTACGTAGAACTGTGGTAGTAGATGGCTGTTAGTTACTTAGTCGGTGAATTTAAATGCTTCTCCTTTCATGGACAGCGCTCTCTTCCTCCACTGCCATGTCTTGCCGTTGCACTTCCCAACAGCTTAACCTACCATCTCCTCTCCTACTCGCTTTCCCTTCTGCCCTCCATCACCTCTGCTCTGTCTCGCTTTTCCTTCTTCTCTTCCTGCCACTTCTCCACACCCTCCCTCCTGTTCTTTCCTCACGATGCTCATTTTGTGTGTGTGTGTGTGTGTGTGTGTTTGTGATTTTGTGTCGTATTCCCTTAGTTCTTTTTTTAAAAATTTATTTATTTATTTTTGGCTGCGTTGGGTGTTCATTGCTGCGTGTGGGCTTTCTCCAGTTGCGGCGAGCGGGGGCTGCTCTTCGTTGCGGTGCGCGGGCTTCCCACTGCGGTGGCTTCTCTTGTTGCGGAGCACGGGCTCTAGGCGTGTGGGCTGCAGTAGTTGCGGTGCGTGGGCTTCAGTAGTTGTGGCACGTGGGTTCTATAGCACAGGCTCAGTAGTTGTGGCGCACGGGCTTAGTTGCTCTGGGGCATGATCCCGGACCAGGGCTCGAACCCATGTCCCCTGCATATTGGCAGGCGGATTCTTAGCCACTGCGCCACCAGGGAAGCCCATGATGCTCATTTTTATCCATGGGACTTCTGCTGTCTCAGCCTTCCCCGAAGCGAATCAATTTTATATTCCTTTCCTGCCAGAGAGATTCCTTTTTTCTTAACTTAGTGAAAGTGACACCGATGTCACATCATGTGCTCTTTGCCTTGCTGCTATTTTTAACCTTAGTCACTGCTTGAAGGCTCTCAGTTATGCTTCCAAGGGTGTTGCTGTTCTAGTGGTTGAGATTCTCAGGTCTGACCCCCAGCGAGGGTGTCCTCCAAAGTGTGGCCAATGACGTAACATTAATGTTTCAGGAGTCCTTGTGGGTGTTACAGAGAAAAGTGGATTCATCATTGAGTAGGTTTGGGAAGCATGAGATTAAGGGCATGGAAATGGGTGTGTTCTGGGAAGTTTCTCGCCCCCGGGGTGTCCACTGTGGATCTCCAACCCACATCATGACGCTTCCTGACGCGCAGCGGCGAAGGGCAGCATTGGACATCTCCGGGGCACGCCTACTGTGCAGTCACTGAACGCAAAGGGTATCACGGAGTTTTTCCTGGCAGAAGGCAATACAGTGCCCTGAGGAAGCAGCACCTTGTGCTAAAGTATGGAAAGTCTTTGAATCAGGTAGAGGTGGAACTAAAGCAGCATTTCCAAACTTCCTTTATTCCAGGAACATCTTATGCAGAGGTATTCTGAGGACAGCAATTTGGGAACATGGCTGTAATATATTTCAAAGCCTATGTAAACATTTCCTTCATCATCTGATCACTGCTAACATCTCCTCCTTCAGTGTTTATGTATTTTATAGGCAAATAAGAGGTTGAGCAGGAGGTGCCACGTGCCATGTCAGTCGCCGCAGGCGCGAGGAGACGTATATCTAAACTCTCCCCTGTCCGTTATCTGCTACCAAATTTTCCACGACTTACAATGTAAATTTAGATGACCAAGCAGCATTAAAAACAGGCAATACGGGCAGACCACGTGACCTACACTCCCCCCTCTCAGAGGGTCACAATGCACACAATCTGTGTCACAGGTTCTGGGGTGTCTGCAAAGCCTCCCATTTCACTGGATCTGACCCTGTGCTTCCCAAACTTGTTTTACTATGAAATACTGCTCTGTTTACTGTCTAGTACTTCATTATAATCTGTGGCATTAATGTCATTTTGGAAGCATTGGTTTAATATATTTTGCCTTCTTTCAAATTTACTTCCTCTAAGCCCATTGTCTGCAAAATACCACCCTTTCTACTGCCTGGCGGCACTTCAGGACACTTTTTTTTTTGTACGTAAGAAGGCACATTTGCTCCTTACTGGAACAAAAAAATACTTTAAAAATTGATTAATTAATCTCTTTCCAGAATGATGTGAGAATAGTTCCGCCTGGTGTAGAGGTGTATTAGCTTTTATATCCAGATCTTTTCAAGTCCTTTTGTTTTATGGTGAGCTGCTTGGGAAACACTGGAGCAAATTGCTGAACAAAGTTTGTTTATGAATGTGATAGGCATTTATAATTATTGCAAGGAAAAACATCTCTCTTCAGAAATAATACTGTCTGAGAACACACAGGTGGAAAACGTCTTGACTACACAGTGGAACAGATGGGTCGTCAATATTTCATAAAGTACTTTTCATATTCGAGACTTCAAATGCTTTATAAGTATTAGTATTGTCTTCACAGTATCTCTCGTAGATAAGGCAAGTACGACTTAATAAGCCATTTCATAATTCGGAAAACTGAGTCATCTAAAAGCGTACTCTTTGACTCTTATTTGTTGAGAAAAATTAGTTGCAGGGATGAGCTTTGAACAGAAAGTGAGGTGCGGTCCATAAGGGAGAGTTGAAGAAGGTTCCAAAGAAGGAGAACGAACACGCTTGGGAGAGAGTGAGGCCCCTCAAGGAGGCCTCAGGTCCCAGTCACCTGGGAGCTTGTGGAGATGCGGCGCCTTTGATCGAGCCACCCGGGATTGAGAGTCACCTAACAACCTGCTGATGAAACAAGCTATTCGTGCGACTCCCCAGCACCCTGAAGTTTGAACATCCTGCAAGGGAGAAGGGGGCCGATGACCTTGGTGCTTCTGTTAAGTGTTGAACTGGGACGATGACATGACGTGGCATCACAACAGAAGAGCAGCAGGGGGCCTTACCTGCGTTATCTGAGGTGATGACAGGCCAGGTTTTGGTGGGACCATTTCTTTCCTTCCATTTATAGAGACGAAGGAGGTGAGAACTAAGGATAGAGACTCCTGGAGATGATATAAATGGCTTTAATGTAAATGCTGACATAAGGGGAAGACAATGAGCAAAAACACACAACATGCTGTTGGATTGGGAGCCCGTAGAAAGGTCAGCACCAGGGACATCTTCCTGAAAGTGAGGCCCGGTGAGGAACGCGGACCCTTCAGCGCCAGACGTGTTCCCCACTAGCTTAGCTTTTCCCGGTGTAAATAGTCATCCACGTGTTGCCTGGATGAACAAGGTGTTAAAAATGAGAGTCTTTCTGAAGCAGCCAAGGTCCAAGTACACAACACACGTGCTGCCTGATACTCCGTCATCTAAGGTGAAGTGTCAGGTCACTATCAGGGCTTGTGAAAAAGATGGGTTTGCGACATTTGGCCCAACATGTGTTTCAAAGTATAAACTCAAGGACTGTTTTTTAGTTCTTAGAGCGCCCTGCCTCAGATAAAGGAGAAGGGTTTCGCGCTGAGGCCTGGACCCAGATTTCTTGAAGCCTTTGCTGGGGCAGGGTCCTCAGTAGGGAAGAGTCTGGGGGGCATGCTATGCTGTGAGAACTGTTCTGAGGAAGCAGCGTGGACGGGGCAGCTGCCTTGGAACTGGGGTCTGCATTTTGCACGGATGGGTCAGTTCTTCCAGACTACGGGCTTTCTGCAAGATTCTCTCTTCTTGCTACATGCTGTACAGACAAAGCCAGACGGCCTCCCCTGTGGGCCCTGAGTCAGGCCCGTGGGCTCCTGTGAGGGCAGTTCCCACCTAGATTCTTGATCGACTCCTTTCCTTCTTGTCTCTGGCACCTAAAAATATCTTTTTTTTTTTTTTTTGACATTGATATATATAGAAATACTATACACAGTTGTAGCTAAAGTTCAGACTCTGACTGTTATCATTCCTCTGCTTGAATCTTGTTCCTGACATTCACTTGTAATATTTTGGACAACATAAAAATATCTCTATGCTTAAGTATATTCATTGTGGGATTACAATGACAGATCATTGCAAAGACAGTACAGAGAGTTCCCTGACACCCCACATCCATTTTCCTTAAGTGTTAACACCTTACATTAGGATGGTACATTTACCACAACTGTTGAACCAATAGAGATGCATTGTTATTAACTAAAGACCATATTTTATCCAGATTTCCTTAGTTTTAACCTAATGTCCTTTCTCGGTCTCAGGATCCCACCCAGAGGACTGTGTAATGTTTAGTTTTATGTCTCCTGAAGCTCCACTGGGCTGTGACAGTTTCTGAGGTGCTCCTTGTTTTTGATGACCTTGACAGTTCTGAGGAGTGCGGGCCAAGTATTCTGTAGACTGTCCCTCAGTTTGGGTTTTGTTGGATGTTTTTCTCTTCATTAGATTGGGGTTTGGGGAAGGAAGACCACAGGGGTAAAGTCCATTTCATCACATCATATCAAGAGTACACGCTATCAGCATGACATCATTGTTGACGTTGACCTTGATCCCCTGACTGAGGTCGTGTGTAATGTAATGTGGTGGCCTAGATGGGATTCTTGGACAGAAGAAGAAGAACATTAGATAAAACATAAGGTAATCTGAATAGAGTATGGGCTTTAGTTAATAATAGTGTATCAGTATTGGTTCATTAGTTGCGATAAATATACCGTACATAAGTAAGATGTCAGCAATAGGGTGTGGGTATATTAGGTCTCTTCTGTATTATAGTTGCCATTTTTCCTGTAACTCAAAACTATTTTAATTAAAATAAACATTATTTATTTATTTAAATAATTAAATAAAATCACGAAGGAAAAGAAAATCCCCTGTGCTTCGTGTATTCAACGCTTTGCCCTGACAAGCACTGATCTGTTTTCAATCTCCATGGCTTTGGTTGTTATGAAATGTCACGTAGTTGGAAACACGCCGTATGTCGCCTCCTCAGACTTGTTTCTTTCACTTAGAATGATGTGAATTTAAGATTCCTCCACTTTGTCACATGGGTTGACAGTGTATCCTTTCTTAGAGCTAAATGATGTTCCATTGTACAGATTCTGCTTGTTCACCTACTGAAGGGCATTATGTCTGCTTCGAATTTTTGATGATTATGATTATGGCTGCTATAAGTATTTGCACGGAGATTTTTGTGTGGACATACGTTCACCAATCAGTTGGATAAATACCTAGGAGCATAATTGTTGGATCGTATGATGATACTATGTTTACCTTTGTAAGAAACTGCCTTCTGAAGTGACTGTACCCTACTGCGTTCCTACCATCAAGGAATATAAGTTCCTGTTGTTCCCCATCCTCTCTAGCGATAGGTTTTTTTGGGGGGATTTTAGCTCTTCTAGTAGGAGGATAGTGTATTTCACTGTTATTTTCATCACAGACTTTTTGTGAGAATTAAATGAATGGTTGACATATAGTTTTGTATTGTTATTGTATTTTATCCAAGATTTCTATGTGTTTTAGTGGACTGAGTCTTGTGCACCATGTACATGTTTCCTTCATGTAATTTTTTTTGCCATTTAGCACGAACTCAGGCAAGGCCGCTTGTCACGTGTCTCTACAAGTTATTGTTTCACTGACAGACATCCCCCAAATTAAACCTTGGGGATATTTTCTACTCCTATGGTACCCAGTTCTCCGAAAGCTCATCAGTACATGTTTGCTGAGCGATCCGGTTGATGATCTGGTTTTTTTCGTTCTTTAATTTACCCCATCTTCTTTCCTCAGCCCTCTGTTTTACACTGAGTAATTCGAAGGATTTAGGATTCTGAAGATTATTCAGGTGAATTACACACACACAGGTGAAGATTGCTGGCACCATCAAATCTGCCTGCAGGCATGCTGATGCCGTGAATGTTGCCCTTGTCTTTTGCTAGTTTGTGGTGAGTCACCGCCTGCCTCATCATTACAAAATGACGAGTATGTTAAATATGCCATCCTGTCTCTGAAGTTTTGATTTATTGTAGCTGGTGCAATGCATCACAATACCTGTTCATCCCTTATCGAAACTGACATCGACACACTATCATAGTCTTTTCTGTTTTTATTTAAAAATGCAACAATTATTAAAAAATGCTTTCTGTCAAGCAACGTTTCAATTAACCACTCCAGAGCTCTGCTGAGAGTGGTAGAATTTAGGTTTTTGTCTACTTACATTAAAGAAATGGGAAAATTGTGACAATGTGAAGTCTTCAAGGTAAAACAGCACAGTGTCCAAATTTATTCAGCAAACAAGTATGAACGTTCCTTATCCAAAATACGAGACGTGGAAGCAATAGCTAAATAACATTAGCGGCTGCTGTTAGCCCTGGCAAAGCAGTGGTGTGGGAAATTCTTGTCGACTTCTCACGGGGGAAAATCAGATGAAAGCAATGCTCTGATTCACTGTAGCCAAATAAACTTGGAACATCTTGTGCACTCCTATAGTTAATGAGAAAGCTAGCATTTCCTGCTATGTCAAGACAGACCTGCAACAGGGAGTAAAGGCTAAATCTAGAGTCTGCCAGGACTTTGTATCTGCAGCAATTCAAACCTTCTCTTCATTAAAGTCATAGAGATGTGAGTTCTCAATGTTTCAAAGAACTTATAGAAAAGAGCAATAGAAAATCAGGTTGGTTGAACTATGGCCATTACATCATGGGTATTGGTAAAGCACTCCATCCCAGGTAAGGAGATGAGCTTCATTCTATTAAAAGACTGAAGCCGAGAGATAATCTAGTCAGAAATAGTATATAAAGGAATTATTAGAAAACAAAAGACAAACAACAAAACATCGATAGGACTGTATCATCTGTTATCCACCTGAAACAGCACCAACTCACATAAACTTTTGAAAAGTGAATAGATCAAAAGCTGAAAATACAGAGGAGGCTTTTATTCCAAATAATGGTGTAAGCTGGGATGGAAGAGATTAACCTATTATGTCTGCAGTAAGATCAAAAATAATTTTTTATACATGCACTTTCTGAATTAACTCTGATACTGCTGAGATATTAAAGAAAACTTTGAAGAAAGCAACCAACATTTCTGTGTTTAGTTCAGGTGACCTACTTTGGACCCAAGTACGTGTATAACAAATGAAAAAGACAATACATGAAGGCAGCATTATAGTTGAGATTTTGTACACACAAAACCCCAGAAAATCAAATTTATGGTTCCCATGGCAACTGTAACTCTGCCACACTGCACGTTATAGTAATCACTGCAGTGAGCTCGATAGTTATAGTTGCAAGATATTTTGGGCTGTAACTCCTTATTTTCCAATGCTTGCAATAATTTTTAGAAAAAATTCTCTTTCAGGACTCTAACTTTTAAAGTTTGTCTCTACTGAACAGTGCACAATATTGGAAAGTTGTTGAAAGACTCCTGTGGAAGAGAAGCCTGGAAGTTTTCTTTTTCGAATGTATATATATTATATATATATTAGTTTATATATATACTATATATATTTGTGTATATATACATATATATATAGTGTTTGTGCCTTTTCCTTGCAAGGCACTGTGTGAGCACAAATTGGTAGTATAAACAGTGTTGTCACCCGGTAACACAGAGTTTATGTATATGCTCATACAAGAAATACACAGAGGCAAGCCCCTACACCTAGAACATGAAATATAGTAGGCAAATCCATGTAACTTTGCTGGAATAACAAACAAAGATAATTGCATACAAAAATGTCAGAGGAGTGCAAAGAAAGATGATTTTTATCTACATCTTTATAAAGAAACTGGATGTCATGTTTGGGAAGGTGGTGCTTGATTATGACGGTAGATTGCAGGCTTCACCACCAACTAGACTCTGAACTTGGCTACTCTATGGACACTGCCCGTTGCTTATCCATTGCCCATCTTTTCCTCCCTAACAGAACACCAGATGTGTTTGGATCTGTAGCTTTCTCCAGCGGATCCCAGATGACACTGACTCACCCCCAGCACTGGGAGAGTATCCGTTTAGCTGAGTCAGCCAAGCTATCCCATTCTCTTGCCCTCAAGTGTTCTGGCCTTGGACACGTGACCCAGTTGTGGTCAGTGAGAAATGAGGTCAATCTCAGGGGGAGTTTCTGGGAAAGGTTCCTTGACCCTAAGTCTTGGGCCGGGAGGAGATAGTCTTCGCCCTTGCGCTGGCCATTGCCAAGTCCAGCTGGACTGCCCGAACCAGCCTGAATATCAAGGCAGAGGGTCCAGCCAACACCAAGAACGTCAGAGGAGAAAGGGAACAAGGGAGGGTGTTTAAACTCATCATGAGGGACACGCACAGTTCTGAAACCTGATTTTCCCTTTGGTGTGCCCATTACAAAGATACTAAACTCTTTATTTTTAAGTCAACTGAAGAAAGGGATTTCTATTATTGGCTGCCAAAATCATCCTTCTTGATACCATAAGTTATTAAATTCTCTGAGTTTTAATTTCCTCATTTATTAAACATCAATAATAATATTTCCGTGTCTTCCAGGAAATCTGTACAAAATACTATGAATTGAAAGGCATTATACAAATGGGAGGCCAATAAATTGACCTTTGTACATACATTATTTACATCCAGTGGTGTGCTAAAGGCAGCTTGTACCAGCTCACACAAGCCAATTTTCAAATTTTTAGGAATTGTGAAAGCTAGTTGACATCACATAGGTTAAAATCAGCTATGATGGGCTATTTCTATTACAGGAAAATGCTACATATTAAGGCTCTTCTTTGTTTTATGTTTCTTTACTGCGGAGAGCCAGTTGTTAAAAATGTACCAATATGCCATTATTTATATCTGTCTTGGAAACTAAAGGGTGACGACCTGGGATGTCTTGAGTATCCCAAAGAGAGTGAGAACTTCTAGTTTTAAACCATGCTTAGTTAAAGGGTAGTCAATTTCCTTTAGCATCTGTCCTCTGTTCAGAAGTCCCCTTTCTTTCTATTTTTCCAAGACCCTGACTCCTTGATATCATGCCAGCCATTCATGCCCTAGCCCAAAAGGAAATAAAGGGAAATATTAACAATAATGACTATAGGTAGTTCCCATCTTCATCTTCATTCATCCACCAAATATACACTGAGGTCCTCCTACAGAGGGCCCTGTAACAATGGGCTGAACATCTGGTGTAAGATAGAAAGTGTTCAACACCTGTACTCAAGGAACTCACATTCCTACAGCAGAAGACACATAATGCAGAAGTTGCTTTAAGAACACAGATATTTCAGAAACCCAGCCAGAAATGGCCAGGAAGGCTTCCTGGAGGAAGGAGGGTTTAGTAGGTTAAGAATAAAGCAAAAGGGGAGAGAAAGCAAGCCATCTTCCATTCAAGAAATTCTAATTTATCAGCTGTCTGGTGACCTGGACACATATAACAGATGGTTGAGAGAAGAGAAAACCAACAGCAGGATAGGAGTGGCAAATAGAACCAAATTTCACATACAGTATAATAAGCAGTGAAAATTATCTATGGGATTTATTACCTAGGGTGTCACCACTGATCTCAGAGCAGTTTGAGGGAAATCATGGGCATGAGAGTCTCATAGTCACGATAGATGGTCATGAATTAGACAGGGAGTTGCAGTCTGTGCATATCTATATGTATATACATATATACGTGTGTGTGTTTATATATATATATATATATATATATAAAATCACAAACCATGCATATGTGTGTGTGTATGTGAGAGAGAGAGAGATGGACCCGGGAGATAAAGAGATAGAAGTAAGAGAAAATAATTCATAGGATAAGAAGAGGAAGTTTGAGCAGGTGGCAGGGATGTGAAAGGCTCAATCTTAAACAGAGAGAAGGATATCTTTTTCTCCAGGATGCAAAAGGAAATGGTAAATTTTTGTGTTGACGTGGATATATTTGTAAATTAGGTGCGTAAGGTGTTGGGGAAACCAGAGATAAAATCACCTAGGAAAACATGTAAATCCAGAACGGTAGAGAACTAACATAAAACTGAATCAAATGCATAAAATGCATCATTTTCATCACAGGCAAGGGGGCAAGACTCTTTTTCTTCTTCTTTTCTCTGTTTTATAGGATTGGTTTTGTGTTTTGTTTTTATTTCATCCCTACCCCCCGACACACGCACCCGTTCACCCATATTCACTCTTTTGAAAACATACACACTCTATTTCTATCTTAGTGATTATCATTAAAATTCTTATCATCAAAATCTCATAGTTATTTCAAGTCTAATCAGTATCTCCAACCTGCTCTAGAACAGTAGATGTATTTTAGGACGTTTTAACTTTGGTCAAACCCTTTTCCCCTTACATTTATTGTTGACCAGTATTTTAGTTCTATCTTGTTTATCTTTATGTTTTTAATTAATTTTTATTGGAGTATAGTTGCTTTACAATGTTGTGTTAGTTTCTGCTGTACAGCAAAGTAAATCAGCTCTACGTATACATATATCCCCTCTCTTTTGGATTTCCTTCCCATTTAGGTCACCATAGAGGATATGTTTATTTTTTAAAATAAATTTCACTGAGGTATAATTTACACACAATTTAAGTGCACAGTTTGAGTCTTGACAATTATGCACAGCCATGTAATCACCAGCCCATCAAGATACAGAGAATCCCCAAAAGCTTCTACCTTTGAGCCCCTCCCCAGGCATACTCCACCCCATCCCTGGCCCCAGGTGACCACTGATCTGCTTTCTGAAACTCCACGTTAGATTTCCTTCTTAGACTTTATATAAATGGAACTCATCCTTCATACAGTACATACACATTTTAGTTTGACTTCTTTTACACACCATAATCACTGTAATGTTTTTGAGGGTTATCCACGTTTCCGCTTATAACAATAGCTTTTCCTTTTTATTGCTAAGCAGAATTCAGTAGTACGATTGCACAGTAATTCGCTTATCCAGTCACCTGTTGATGGATATTTGGGGTGTTTCCAGTTTGGGGCTATTATGAATCAAGCTGCTATGAACGTTCATGTAAAAGTCTCTGCATGGACACAAGTTCTCATTTCTTTTCAGTAAAAACTCAGAACCTGCTGGGTCATATTGCCAGTCTATGGTTAACTTAAAAGAAATTGCCAAACTGATTGCAAGATGATTGTACCATTTCATACTCCTCCCACCAACACGTGAGCACTCCAGTTTCTCCATATCTATGCTCACACTTGGAATTTTAACTTTTAATTTTAGCCATTCTACTGAATTATAGTGGTACCACATTTGGGTTTCTATTTGTGTTTTCTTAATGCTACTGAGCATGTATTAATGAGTCCATTTGGCATTCAAATATCTTTGAATGTTCAAATCTTTTGCCTATTTTTTTATGGAGTTGCTTGTCTTCTTATTATTGAGTTGTGAGAGCTCTTTATGTATCCCTGATACAAGTCCTTCCTGAGATGATATATATTGCAAATATTTTCTCTCAGTCCCTGGCTTGCCTTTTATTTTTTTAAATATAGTGTCTTTCAAAGAATAAATGTTTTAATTTTGATAGGGCTTATTTTATTGTTTTTCTTTTATCATTCATGACTTTTAAGTGTTGTCTATGAAATCTTTACATACCACAAAGTTACAAAGATTAGTTGTATTATTTCCACTACTGCAGTTTAACTTTTATGTGTAGGCATAGGATCCTTTTTAGTTAATTTTGGCATATGGCGTGAGGTAAGGGTCAAGGCATACTTATTTATTGTCTGTACAGAAGTCCAGTTGCTCCAGGACCATCTGTTGAACAGATGACCTTTCTCCACTGACTCATAGCACATAGTGAGGACCAAATGAGCTAACACATGTGAAGTGCTTAGACAATTGCCTGGTACATGGTAATTGCACAATAAGCATTTACTACGGTCTTTGGTGTCTACATTCCGTCTTGCAAATTCAACCTTTTGTCCAGCGTTGCACACTCTTCTCCTGAAATACTTTCTTTACAAAGTCCTTTAGAGAAAGTCTTTTGATGATCTGTTTTCATTAGTCTAAAAATGTCTGTATTTCACCATTCTTGCAAGACTTACTGTGAATAGAATTTGAGGTTGACGGCTGCTTTCTCTCAGCACAATTGAAGATACTATTTCTCCA
Source organism: Eschrichtius robustus (assembly GCF_028021215.1). Lineage (NCBI taxonomy): Eukaryota > Metazoa > Chordata > Mammalia > Artiodactyla > Eschrichtiidae > Eschrichtius > Eschrichtius robustus. The sequence goes on along the minus strand of NC_090838.1, from coordinate 94,801,618 downwards.
TCATCTGAAGCATCTTCCAATAGCTGACGAGAAGAGCAGCAAGCCTTTCCTTTGTGGTAATCTGTCTTCTCTCCCTTGTTCTTTTATTCTCTGTCTTTCTCGCTCTGTCTTCCTTGTGTGGATTTATTTTTATCTGGAGTCATTAGACTTTCTGGGTCTGAGGAATAGGGTTTTTTTTTTTCCTGCTTTTATCTTTTAAGTGCTTCCTCTCCTTTATTCTTTCCATTTTCTTTATCTAGAGTTCCATTTAGACGTATGTCAAACCTACGTATTTTATTTTCCATTTCTCTCTCATATTTTCTCTCTCTGTCTCTCTAACCTGCTTTATGGGGAAGTGCTTCACATCTAACTTTCAGTTTACTACTTCTTTTATCATCTATGTCTGATTTTAGGTGTACTTATCCATTGGGGATTTTATTCCAATGGAAATGTTCTGTTTCCAGAAGTTGTATTTGAATCTTTACCAAGTTGGCTTGGTTATTTGTGAGAATAAATTGTACCTTGCTCATATATCCTATTTTCTCTTTTACAGCTTCAAACATTTAACCTTACTTCTTTTATTTAGTATCACAGAGTTCCGAAGGCTGAATCTCTCAGTTAGTGAAGATGTGTGTGTGTGTGTGTGTGTGTGTGTGTGTGAGAGAGAGAGAGAGAGAGAGATTTGATTAAGAGTTCATCATATTCTGGCCACTGTCTGTGAAGTGTCGTTTTGAGTTGAGCATGCAAATCTACTGAGGTTTTGCACCCTTCCAACCCAGGAACATGCTGTGACCAGAAGGCATGTCAGCTCAAAATTTAAAACCACATAAAGTAGTTGTGGCTATAAATGAATTCTCAGGTAGATTTTTCTCGCCAGAGCCAAACCCAGATGGATTAATGCCATTTGAATCTCCCCACACTGGCAAGAAGATTTCTTTCTAGTCTATTTTTTCACAGAAGGTGTAGCTTATCAAAGTTCCTGGCTCTTTGTGTGAAGTTTCCCTTCTAAATCCCCATTTTTCTGTGTGTCAAATTACCGTCTCCTCTGCCCTGCGTGGACCTTAAAGCCCAGTCACCTTGGATCACAGCGACCCTCACACATCTGAGGGTAGCAGAAGCTTCAGTGGTATTTTGTGGCTTTTTTGTAGCAAAAAAAATGTTCTCAATTTCCAAACTTGCTCTGCCCTTATTGTCTCCAATCCAGTAAGTTGAGTAAAGCCTCCAGCATACTGAGCCCAAGTACTAAAAATTATAACTGATTCACATCTAAGTGATAACAGCTAGTAGCTAGTCAACCTTTCCAGAAGCATTTGGATCTTAGACTAAGAGTGTCTTAGCCTGAACCAAAAATAAAAAAGGTCTCTAATGAAGACTTTTCTATAGATACATTTGAGGGGAAGGAGATTTCTGGAACCCACACATTTTACCAGCTAATCCTTGTTGTGCAAGGAATGTTCCATCGGAGCCATCGCATTTCTCCTTCACATGTGCTGTGGTGGAGATCATGGCACCTCTCCTTCAAATGTTAGTTTCTTCACTAATCTGTTCAATCAGTAAATATTTATCAAGTGCCAGCTCTGGGCCAGGCAATGAGCTGGAATAGTGATGAGAAAAGTAGTGCTTGGTCCTTTCTCTAGTGAAGACTATGGCCTCGTGAGGAAACAAAGAGGCTGATAATCACCTAGATATGAAAAAATGTAAAAGGACCCCTGAGAGATGCTTTGAAGTAGATGCACCTGTGCTAGGAGAGCCGTGATGACAGATCCCAGGGTCAAAACCAGCTCCTTGGGCAGTGACGCCAGTGGCAACATGGGAATAGTGAGGCAGTCTGGTGAGCGCGTACAGAGGTGAGGGTGGCTAATGTGAAGGGAAAAGAAAGAGTGATGGGAACGATGCAGCCAGAGCAGCTGGGTCACGAGGGGAAGACGTTCCTCTATTTTCAGTCTCTTAATCAGGAGACGAGCATCGGGCTCTACACTAGAGAAAAGGGCGAAGGGAAAAAAACCGTCATGGTTAATGTCACCAGGACTTTCTTTCCCGTGAGAATAATTTAGTTGTCTTAGTCATGTCTTAGCCATGGCTGTACCATGACACCCCGTCTTCCTCTCTTTTAAAATATTAAAAGACATTGTGAACCTGAAATTAAAGGAATCTGATCAGTGAGTCAAAATCCTTTCGTATTTTCTCACATGCAAATTCTGCAAAAGCAGCCAACTGAAACTTTGCAGGGAAAAGCTACTTGGATCCATTTCATTCCTCAAAGAATGTGCAATCAAAGGGTCTGTCTCTGTCATTCAGCATCAGTCCTGGTCCAAATGGCAGCCGAAACAGTTAATCAACTCGTCCACTGGGAAAAAACTAACATTTAAGGATAAAGGAGCACCAATTTTACAATAATCGTGCATCTATCCACTCACTTTCACTTAGTGAAAATTGTTCAGCAACTACTATGTGTCGGGCTCTATTCTCTATCCTAAAAAGGAAAGTTAATTAACTTCCAATAGTTTTATTTTTATTAGCAAATTTGTCAAGGTCTGCCAGAGCTGTCATCCCTCCAATAACAGCTTGTACCAAATTCCTTTCACCCCCTGTTTAGTGAAACAGCAAACTAATGGACACCAAGAATACAGAAGCCAAAGCAGAGATGACTGCTCATGTTGAATTGTGTTATTCTGAGACAGAGCAGGGACATTTCAGGCCAGCACAGGGGTAATTAGTGGCTGGTCATGGACACCCGGGTATTGTATCAGTCTGAGTTCTGTGCTTGTCTCACTTTTGGAAATGGCTCAGAAACAACCTGCATGCCTGTCAATGCTCTGTGAGCAAAATTTTGCACAGGGGAAGAGGAGAGAGTAAATATCACAAAAGTGGTCACTTCCTGGTCCACAAATTTCAATAAGTTTCCTCCAGATGGACTCCAGCCTCACCTTATTTTTGTACAAGAAGTTAGCTGAAATTAATATATGGGCTGACAGTTCAGCTTAAAGTCAAAAGGAAGAGATCCCAGGAACAAATACTGGCTTAAAAAACACAGAAAGAAATGGTTATGTCTCTACATTCCTACTGCATTTTTCTATTTTCTGTACCCAACCAAGACAAAGAAAGTGTGTGCATTACAGGTGTGGTTCCACTACAAAAGCATATTTGGATTTACCCACTTATTTTTCAGCTGTAAGTTGCCTAAATTCCAACATCTGCAATCCTGGCTATTGATTGGGGCTGAATGGGCTCAGCGTTTATAAGGAGAAGTCATTTCTGTCCATGACAATCTTATGTTATCTTACAGTTAAATCTATCTATTATTATTTTTTCCCTTGGCAATAAAGAGAAATCATGAATGCATCATTTCTGATTGTCCTCAGGAAACGTGGATCTGACTGTTCCCTGGAAACATTTAAACAGAGAATGTTCTCATCTGCAGTGAATCATTTCTGTGGAGTCATCCCTGGATGCAGGGGAAGGGCTTGGATGACCCCCTCGAATCCCATCCAGCAGCAACCTTCCTGGTAAGTCTAATGGAAGCATCTTTCCTCTGAGCTGCTTTGTGAGAAAAGCAATAAGCCGTGACTCCTATGGTGGTTCCAGAAATGGAATTGCTGCCCACAGAGCACTGTTTTCTGTCTCTCTAGGAGGGTAGCCTCTCGCCTTTGTAGGAATTTGCAGTAATGCAGCTAACTGCAAAGAGGCAAATGCTTACCAGGATTTTCCCTGCCACAAAGCCCTGGACCTTGGCAAGATTATTTTCCTCCCACAGTGATGAAATAGAGTATTAAATGCATATCTCAAAATGAAAAATGCAATAACAATCCCTTCTTAGCCGGTTGTTTATAGAAACTTTTCATTCTGGGTTCATTACTGATCTTTTTCTTTTAATTGAAGGCAGATAAAATTAGAGATGCATGACCCCATGGCAGAGAATGTCTCTTTCTGTGAAAAATGGGAGATCTAAAACTAATATCAAACAGAAAACACTTTCAGATCACAGATAACATCTCTTGCCAATTTGTATCTCCATAAGCTAAAAGAATGGCTGATATAATCACTTATAAATGATATTGACCAGTGGACAGAAATGTTATGAAAGAAAGACAAAGAAAAAAGGTTGGGAGAGATGGAGACACTTTTCACTCTGTAGTTCGTATTTGACAAGAGTCTCTTAATATAACACTTGTGGCAGCAGAAAGGCAGAGCTGTTCAAGTGCCCTCCCCAGGGCAGGGCACTGCTGAAGTTGCCTGCAAGGTGGCTTTGACCATGGGCTAAGCAGCTGGTGTGAGTGTGTGCATGTGTGGATGAGAGAGACGAGGCAAGTGACTTAGGATTCGTTTTAGAACTTTAAAAATATGGACCAGGCTTTGGGTTGTGTGTGTGTGTGGTTTTTTTTGGGTTTTTTTTGTTTTGAGCCTTTAAAAGCCCAACAGAAAGTATTGCCAAGGGCCCTCTGCTCTTAATGCTGAGATAGGAACAAGCTTACAAAGTAGCAAAAAGCCAGAGCTGTGCTGGAGGTGAGGGGGCTGGACCACCTCTCGAGGTGACGACGTAGTCATTTGAAGTGTCCAGTCCTTGAGACATGTAAAATCATAGAGAAGCAGATTTTGGTAGGAGTTGTGGAGGAGTTAAAAAGCCAAAAGCTCAGTTTTGGAAGTTAATTTAGAGACGTCTATTAGCTACACAAGTGGCGTGAGCGTGGTTGGAAACAGGAGCTCTGGGGAGAGGGCGAGGCTGGGGATACAAATCTGGGAGTTGCTGGTGTGTAAAACGCACTTAAAGGTGTGACCCTGAATGAGATCATCTTAGGAAAGAGAGAGACTACTTAAAGGAGACGGTAGGTGGGGACATTTATCTCTGAGATGAGGAGGAACTGGGGAAGGAGACCGAGAAGAAGCATCAGCCAAGGGAGGGAAAGAACTAGGAGAGATTGAAGTCAAGACAAGAAAGAGTTTCAAGAAGCAAAGAGCGACCAGCTGTGCCATGTGCAGCTGAAGATGAGTGAAGGTGACCCTTGGCTTTGGAAAGGTAGGGCTGGCTGGTGGTCTTGCTGAGAAGTGTTTTTTCACTGGCACTCTGGGGACAATGCCTGAAAGAATTGGAGGCGGAAGACAATAAAAGAAGAAAGATGGAGACGGTTGAGTACACATGGCCATTTCAAGAGGGGACCCAAGCAGGCAACTGGATGGACACACTAAGTTGGCCACAGATGAACTATTCTTGTAGAAAATTGACCCATTGGAAATTGGTGATTCAGGAGGTCCATTTGATTTGAAGACACAAATACTGTCCATGAGGAAACGGGTGGAGAAGTTCTCCAAAGAATTATTCAGTATTATTGCATCTGAAACACAGCCATGGTGAAACCAACCACAGACAGTAGGGTCGAGTAGAGGGTCTCAGACATCAGGATGTAATATTCAGATGCGGATAGACACTCAGCTGAAATGATACTAAAAGTGAGTGAAAGCAGAGAAGTTAAGCAAGATGGCCGGGGCAAAGTGAATTTGTCCTGAAAGAAATTTCAGTGGGGCTGAGTTCTAAAAATCAGGGCCAAATTTGTACTTCCAGTTCTGCCAATGTTAAGGAAACATGAATCAAAAAGTTAAAATTTTGGTGTGATACTCCCTCTAAAAGGATAAGCCTATGTGGGGCTACAGAAAGCAGATGCCTATCAGATGAGGTGGAAGGTTGTAGGGCAAGATCCTGCCAACAAAATTTCCAGGCTACTGATCATAAATGTGAACTTCGACTCATTTATTTTTCTGGACTTTGAAGCACTTGCTGGAAGGGTTAATACCTTAACCTCTTACCAGGTAAAATCTGAGTGAGGGTTAGTCTTACTCTGGCGGGAACTTTTTGTAGCTCATACTAATTCCCTGGGAAGAGGTTAATCTGGAAGGAAAGAGAGGGAAGAACCGGAATCAGCCAGGTCTCAGTGTTGCTGAAGGCGGGTCAGTCCTCCCGCGGCTGCCCCCTCCTCAAGGTTTGGATGTAACGGGAAAGCAGTGAAGCAGATAGTCACCAGGGAAGCTGAGTCAAAGCACAACAAAGTCACCAGGGATTTCAGTGAAAAAATACAGGAGAAAGAAATGTTGTTTGTTGTGTCGTGAAACTCACAGCCTTCCATCTGGATAGCCCCATGCTTTGAAACGAAGTTGCAGGAAATAGTTAACTTTGCATATCATTGAATTAGATGACTAGGGAATCTTCACAAATAAGATATAGAAGAATGATGTTGTTCATCCTTTTTTGTTTGTTTTGCTTTTTAAATTGTGATGGAATTTTATTTGAGGCTTAGGAAGAAACCTTGAACCAGAAAGAGCTAGCATGCAGCAGGTATAAGGCCTTTCAGAGAAAATCTAATATCCCATACCTCATAATAAACAAATACATCTTGCTTCTAAAGGGGAAAAAAAACCCTGAATTGTTTATTTTGTCTATGGGGATGTTCAATCCATAGACCCTTTTTTCTTTGAGCATCTGTGTTTTCCATCACCTTTAACACCCATCTTGATTTTTCTCTTTGACTTCAATGATTCTTCCTGGTTTTCCATTACTATATCCAACTTTCACTTACTTTTCTGCATTCTGGTTTCACCCTAAGCCTCTGATGCTACGTCACCTGGTTACACTAACTGTAAGATATGCTCCCTGCTCACAGCAGGAGCTGCAAACAACACTTCTATCCTGTTTATACTTATTTTGATCTATGAGGCAGGCAGTTTCATTACTTTGTTTGTATAGAGTGTCTATTAAATGTCTACAGTACTTAGATTCCTCTACTCTACCTTGATGAAAGTACACTTTGGGGGTAATTCCTATCCGTATGTTTCTTTCATTTTATGGGACTCTTTCTTCATATAGGAAAGATTAAATTTACATCAAAATGTGGGAGAAACAAATCCTTTAAGAACAGCAAAAAACAAAAGCAAGACAGTATGTCTGTATCTTAGAAGAGTCAACTATTCCTATATTTTAATTTCACGTCTGGTTTTTTACCTAATATTTTGAAGGGTAAAATCTACCCTCTAGCTTGACACTCTAGTTTCCTTTACATGTTATGGTAATTCCTTCTGCTTCCACATTGCTTTCCGCATTTTTCCTGATTTCTTCATCTTCTAAAAGGATGCATTTTACAGTTTTGTTATCTTAAAGGTTTCTTTGTGTTTGATAAGTTTTCTTTCAAGGTTATCATCTGTCTCTTCCATCTTGCTGGTTTCCTGTGCAGCTCTCAACACACGTGTTCCTGTAGGAGCTTTAGAGCCATAGTTTTACATTCTGTCTGGGCTTATTACTTGGACACCCAACAGGCTCGACGTAGCATGTCCGAATGATATCATCATTTGACTCCCAATCTAGTCACTCACGCTGATTTCCTTATATCTGTCAGTGGCCACACAGGGAGTATAGCTGGGCCAGTGCTGCCATAACAACCACCAATGAGATACACACACTAAAAGCAGTGTTTGCCTCTGGGATGAAGCAAAGAACGCAGCCTTCAGAAGCAGGAGCTCTTGATCTGGGGTACTGTCTTAGGTAACGTAATACCATGGGAGGTACGGGGAGACTCCCAACCTAGAAAATAAACTCTAGGTGAATTCCAACTTAACTCCCATCCTACTGGTCTCCTGAAATCACCAAATGTGACATTCTTAATGTGAATCTTCATTTCTTTCCAAGAATCCTTGCTGTAAATGAGAAAACAGATGACACCTAGGAATTTATCCACCTTAGACTCTTATCTACAGACATTTACACACAGGAATCAAAGCCTAAGAGCAAGACGTCAAATAGAAAAAAACCCTATGGAAACAAAATTAATAGAGTGGAAAAGAAAAACCTTGAAATAAATAGTCCTCATCAAAAAGTGAGATATAATCCATTAAAAAAGAAACCAAGGAGGAGGAGGAACAGGAGGTAAAGGTAGAAGAGAAGGAAAAGAAGAAATAGATGGGACAGAAGTAGTTAATAGGAAGGAAAGAAATCTCTCGAGGGTTCTTGGAGCTCTAAAATATTGTTGTGGAAACAAAAGACTAAAGATTTAGTGAGTGGATAATAAAGGGTCTTGGTGAGAAAATAATTTGTAAGGAGGAAACGTGTGTGAAGGAAATAAAAGGTGGGTATTGAAAAAAAACATTGAAATATGGACAATAAATTTATAAGTTCTAAATCCACCTCTAGGAATTCTAAAAGCCGGGAAAAAAGGTATGTAAATGATGAAAACATCACAGAAACTTATAGAAACATAAAATAAAACTTAAAAGTGCAGAGGAACGAAGGGGTCCACAGGGTGCAGAGCAGACTAACTAAATTCACATCCTTTGTACAGTCTAACTATATGGCAGATAGTAGGATTATAAAACATAAAGCAGCTGCCAAGAAATTATTTCTGAGTACTCAGAGGCCTAATGTAAAAATAATTGTCATCTGGAACTAAAATTCCACTGGATTTTAAGAAAGCACAGGATGTGGCTAAGTTGGAAGGAAAAGTAAAAGCATGTCAAAAATAGAGTCTTTCAGTGTGCAGTGTGGAGAGACACAAAGGAATATGTAACCAAAACATATTTTGTATAAAGCTTCTGAAAATAATAAACAAAAGAAAAACAACTCAATAGAAAACAACCAGGCAAATGGTATAAAATCACAATTCACAAAAGTCCAAGGGCCAACAAACAAGTAATTAAAGAAACAAAAACCATATAAAAAATGACGAAATAGTACTTTTTGTTCTCCAGATTTCAAAACTTACAAATTATACTGCTTAACGCATACTAAGTGCTTACTGTGTACATGGTCCTGGAGTGAACGCTCCAAAGACATGACCTCACTCAGTGCCCATGCTAAGCCTGTGTTATTTATATTAACATCCTGTCTAAGATTGTGGAGATTTTCCACTCCTCCAGAAATCCTGTCACCTCCTCTGCACAGCTGAAACTCTTGGAAGCCAACTCAGAACGTGTTACATCCACTTCCTCACCTCCTTTTTCTTCACTCGTCAATTTACAACAGTCTTGTCTCTACCTCCAGTGAAATTTTTATTTCCAAGCAAACCACTATTTTATTGTTCTGATTCCTACGTTTCAGTCTCATCTTTACTGGCATCTCCAGATGTTTGACATTGTGTTTTTCTTGAAGGACCTTCCTCCCCGACTCTGTCCCAATGTTTGCACGTTTCTCTTGACCTCCTCTGCTCAACCCCTCACCCCCCCTTTCTCTCTTTGCCTTGTCCCCTACCTCCCAAGCGCCATAGTGCTCTCCAAGTATTAGTTTTAAACAACTTTCCTTAAAATATACAGACTCTTTCAGATAAACATATTATTACATCTAGATATAAAATGAATATGCACAGAAGACAATTACATTTCTTAAGATAAAAAAATAAGTACGGCAGCTATGACCTTAGCCCACAAAATCAGACTATCTCGTATTACACTTGTTCATGTTCAAAAATTATAGTCTTAACTGTGATGGTTGTTTTGGTATACATGGGGCTAGAAAAAGAATACAGCACAGTAACTTCCTGACTTGCACCAGGATAATAATCTAGTAAATGCTCCAAGAGAAAGAAACTAATAAAGAGAAACAAGATTTTATCATTAAAATCATGAAACACTCAATTTACCTCCATTTTTTTCAAAACTGGTCATGGAATTGAATCACAGTCTTTTAAAGGAACGCCTCACTGGACCATCTAATACTATATAGTGCATCAAAAGTTCAGAAATAACAGAAGTAAAAACAATAAATCACCAAATAATAGTTAATAAAAGTTTACGGTGCACACACCAAAGAGACGGTTTGCATCCTGGGAGCACACCAACCAAAACAAGGAAAGAAGCTCTGGGGTATATTGTTATAAAGCAGCTTATATAGTGAAAAGCAGTGACTGCTTATTCTTCACAGTGATTGGTTATAATATTAGAATGTTCTTAAATGATAGGAAATCGGTTAGTGTTATCTCATATCAACCTTGGGGAACACAAGTTTTCCTCATGATTTACAGAGGCATAAACAAGAAATGACCCAGGTCAAGGTAGTCTTGCAAAATAAGCTATATTAAGCTTTGTTTGTATGACTAAAATGGTATTGTACACTCAGGGAATTTTCAAGGCTGGTCGTCATTTGTTTTTTATTTTAACACCTGCAATCAAGCATTCTTGAATGCTATCTGTATAGGTAGCAAGCTTCAGAGGCTTTAGAATCTTGTCATAAATTGTTGACTTGCTTAGATCCATATAATTGAGATAAATAATATCTCAAAACAAACACAGCAAAGGGCAATCATTGCTTCTGTCATTGATTGAACCCCAGGTTAACGGTTGAAAAAAGCTTGAGAAATATTAGACTGTATTGTTCCAGAGATGCCTACAATAAATAATTTCTTACCGTCAAACTGCAGATTCTATAACTGTATTTAGTGTTTTTAAATCTCCAGTATTAAATATGAGGATTCAAGGAAGAGAAATTAAAATTCCCAGAAATTCTTAACATTAAGAGTTACTCTTCATTTTTTGTAACTCTTTATTTTTGTATTTTAACATAACAAGTGACTGTGATGCTAGGCATTACATCGTATTTCTGTGGCAGAATTTCACTAAACCTTTTAGAGGTTTTCTTTAAAAAAATTATAACTATATATAATATAATAAAAGCATGGCTTATTAACAAATATATTTTGATGTATTTTAAAATAATAAAAACCAGAAATATTCAAAATATTCAAATAGTAAAAATATTTGGAAATACAGAAATGATCTCTACTTGATAGAGACATTGTTTGGCAATAAAAGCAGTAATAGCAGGGAATATTGATACTAAAGACAATTTTGTAAAAATTGAAAGATAATACTACAAATATTTAATATTAGAAGATTTCATTACCTTAAGTACAAAGGATTAATTGCCCTATCCTATAATGTTGATCGTTGTTTCATGACAAATATCCCAGATATAGAAAATGCCCCATTTTGTGTTGAAGTTGGTCTCGTTGTTAAATGCGTCCCAGAGCATCTTCACATTGAGCTTTGCTGTCTTGCTCTAATACTGGGTTTTTGGTTGACATCACTATCGCTTTTTAATTCAGATTTCAGATCAGTTTCTAACTCCATGTCACAATATTTCAGAACATTATTATTATTTTTCTTTTATCTCTTCTGTTCAGTTATTTACAGAGAACTGTAGCCTATAGCTAGCAAGGTTAATAGCACTCCAAGGAATCTCCTAATGAAGTCGCCAAATTAAGGACTCTTTTTCTTGCTTCCAAAGCTTGCTATTCGTTGGAGCAGTACTCACAGGAGTCGTACAAAATATACTGTGCATATAAATGTATTAATATCTGTTTTATTTGCAAGAATGCTTCACCATTAGCAGCACACAGAGCCAGAAAACACATAATATGGCGACAACTACATGAGAGACGAATTAGAACAGGATGTCTTCTCTCTCCGTGTTCCTAACCTGGTCCACGGAAATGTTGACCTTCACCGTCAACTGAGTATCAGCTCTTGCTTTTGACTTGTTGTCAATAGATCCCCCTGAACAGGTAAAGTCTCCATGTCGCTTGTTAAGTTTTATTTTTTATGTGAAAATTATACTGCATTTCCTGTTTTCCTGATTTATTGAAAGATTTCTCACAGGATTTGGGATTTGAAAAAGCAAGATCCCAGAAAATTCTGGGAAGGAATTTGGACACAGAAGCATTTAACTATGTTTACACATATGAGGACCATCTGTTTTATAACATAATATTTAACTTGAAAATGTTTATTGTAAAAGCCAGTAGTCCTTTCTTCTTTCTCAACAGGTATTTATCAAGTGCTTATATGTAGGAGACATTATCCTAAGTACATAGATGAAGGAAAAAAATAGAGTTGTATGGAGCTTTGAACTCTGGTGGCTCCAAGGAGGCAAGGTGACTTAGTAGTACATAAATTAGGACATAAATTAATATAAGAAGAGTCTTAGCAAAGAAAGAAGTAGAGATAAAACATAACAGGATATCAGTGGAAGGTGAGTTATCACAGCTCTATCTATTCCGTGTAGATCCAAATATCTATTCCAAATGGCACCTTTAGATAAGTGATAGAAATGGTTTAGAACAAGTTCTTAGCTCTCTCTGTCTCTCTTTCTCTTTCCGTTTCTAATCCATTTAATATTAACTCTTAAATGTCAGCCCTGGGTCTGCTTTTGTGTCTGCTATAGTAGCATTTAGCAGACTAAACCTCCCAATGAAAACAATTAGAAAGCTCATAAAATCTCACCTAATCTCTGTCTATAATATTTTGTATAAATGTATAAATATAGTATAATGTATTATATGTACTACTATATAATATACAATACTGTTTACAATATTGTATATTAGTACATAAATAATACAATATATCATATATTATGTATTATTATATATTATATAATATTATTAACTATGTATCTCCAGACTAGATGGACAAAGATTGCTAAGAGATGAGCTCACATTTCATAGTTAATTTTCTGTGGGGACCTTTCCTGATTGTGAGGTTGGATCAAGCTTTGCCCAGGTAAAGGGTAACTACTTGGTAGTGGAAAAGATAGGTAAACAGGCAGAGTTTGGGCAGTCATGAAACGGAAAAGGAATAAAAAATGGAGAATTGTCTGGCTAAGATCCTGTTGACCAGAGAAGGGTGGAGAGCTAATCTTGACACAAGACAAAAACAATTTTTCTATATAATATCAGCAGCCAATTGGAAATGCCAATTTTTAAATTCCATTTTTAATAGTGTAAAAATCATAAAATACTTAGGAACACATTTTGCAAAAGATATATAAGAAGTCTACACTGAAAAAAATTAAAAAGAAACATTGGTGAAAGAAATTAAAGAAGATCCAAATAAATGGGGAGCTATATACTATCTGACTTCAAGACAATATAAAGCTATAGTAATCAAGACAATGTGATTTTTCAGGCATGAAGAAGAACAAATAAATTAATAGAACAGTATAAACAGGACATAAAGCCCAGAAATAGAAACAAACTTAGTCATTTGATTTTCAACCAAGGTGCCAGAGCAATCCAAAGGAAATTGAAAGTCCGTTTAAAGATGGTGATGGTAAATCTGCACACCCATAGGAAAAAAAAAAACCCAACAAACTTTGATCCATGCTCCACCATGTACACAAAATTATTTTGAGCTTGATTACACAACCTAAATATAAAAGCTGAAGTTATGAAGACTTTAGAGGAAAACATAGGAGAACTTCTTCATGACATGGAGGAGGAACAGTCTCTTGGCCAGGATACAGAAAGCAATAAACATTACGGGAAAACAGTGACAAATTATACTTCATCAAAAGTAAAAGCACCAGCATATCAAAATACATCCTTAAAAATACATGGCATGCCATAGAATGAGAAAATATTTTCAAAAAACGTGTCTGACAAAGGATTGGTATTTAGAATATATAAAAGGTTCTTATAATGCAACAAACAAGCAATTATAAAATCTTAACAAAAGATTTGGACAGACACTTCATAAGGAAAGAAATACAAATATCCAATGAGCATATGAAACATCAGAGAACATTAAGTAAAGGGGAATGAAAATTAAAACCATAGCAAGGCTGTTGACAGGAATGTAAATTGATACAGCCACTACGGAGAACAGTATGGAGGTTCCTTAAAAAACTAAAAATAGAACTACCATATGACCCAGCAATCCTACTACTGGGAATATACCCTGAGAAAACCGTAATTCAAAAAGAGACATGTACCACAACGTTCATTGCAGCTCTATTTACAATAGCAGGACATGGAACCAACCTAAATGTCCATCGACAAATGAATGGATTAAGAAGATGTGGCCCATATATACAGTGGAATATTACTCAGCCATAAAAAGAAACGAAACTGAGTTATTTGTAGTGAGGTGGATGGACCTAGGGTCTGTCATACAGAGTGAAGTAAGTCCGAAAGAGAAAAACAAATACCGTATGCTAACACATATATATGGAATCTAAAAAAAAAATGGTTCTGATGAACCTGGGGGCAGGACAGGAATAAAGATGCTGATATAGAGAATAGACTTGAGGACACGGGGAGGGGGAAGGGTAAGCTGGGACAAAGTGAGAGAGTGGCATGGACATATATACACTACCAAAGGTAAAATAGATAGCTAGTGGGAAGCAGCCGCGTAGCACAGGGAGATCAGCTCGGTGCTTTGGGACCACCTAGAGGGGTGGGATAGGGAGGGTAGGGAGGCTCAAGAGGGAGGGGATATGGGGACATGCATGTGCATATGGCTGATTCATTTTGTTATACAACAGAAACTAACACAGTATCGTGAAGCGATTATAAAGATCCAATAAAGATCTATTTAAAAAATAAATAAATAAGTAAAATGGATAACCAACAAGGACCTACTGTATAGCACAGGGAACTCTGCTCAATATTATGTAACAATCTAAACGGGAAAAGAATTTGAAAAAGAATAGGTACATTTATATGTATAACTGAATCACTTTGCTGTGTACTTGAAACTATCACAACATTGTTAATCAATATTTGCAGGGCAGGAATAGAGACACAGACGTAGGGAATGGACATGTGGACACAATGGGGGGAAGGGGAGGGTGGGACGAATTGGGAAATTAGGCTTGACATATACATATACTACCATGTGTAAAACAGAGAGCTGGTGGGAACCTGCTGTACAGCGCAGGGAGCTCAGCTTGGTGCTCTGTGGTGACCTAGACGGGTGGGATGGCAGGGGGAGTGGGAGGGAGGTCCAAGAGGGAGGGGTATATGTATACATACAGCTGATTCACTTCGTTGTACAGCAGAAACTAACACAACATGGTAAAGCAACTATACTCCAATTAAAAAAAAAACTATACTCCAATATAAAATAAAAAGTTAAAAAAAAATAGCTCATAGTATGTGCTGATTTTGTCTGTTACATAACCTCTCTTGACTTCGTTTTCCCCGTGGTGTCTATTTCATAGGGTTGTGGAGAAAATTAGATAAGATGCCTCATCCAATCTTAGGACAGGTGAACATGCACACGTGCTAAGATCACTGGGCATTAATACCATCTCCACGATCTCAGAGAGCTCTTCCATGGAGACCAGCTCAAACTCTGTGAAATTCTTCATAAATATAAAGTGTAGATGTGGTTTATTAATGCTTGTCAAGCCAATGATCTCTTGCCTCAATGGCAATCCAAACCGAGGCTTGTCAAACATGGGGACCGAACGTGGAAAAGAGAAGAAAAAGCAGATCAGATGTAGAGTTTAGGCATCGCCTGGGTTTCAGAAAGTAAGAGCTCTCTCCAGGAGCCGCCCAGGGAATGAGGTGACCTTCTATTATTCTACGTTGTATTTCATGGCGTTATTCCTGAGACTAAAGTCTCTAGTGACATTTCATTTAGAAAGCAAGTTGCCTGAGCTGAACCTCGTCCATATGCACGCATCCGGCTTCAAAGAACACGGCCCCTTATTTACACTTTCCGAGTGACTGACCAGGTGGCTTTAGCACAGGCCACGGAACGCCTGGAAGTTACAAAAGCTGCCTGTGCTTCAGACAAAGGCAGCTGCCGAAAGTTCTCGGGTTTACGCAAACTCTCTGCCACTGACGGACCTCCTCAAACAGACAATATTTAGTATGCAAAAGGTTGCCTCAAAATAAGCACTGTTTTTACCCCCAGCAGTGAAGGACAGGACCCCCACGGGAGGCCAGCGGCCACAACGATGTTCTGTCTGAGCCCAGATCACTCTGTAGAAGGTTGCAGTCCGGACTGGTCTGGGCTGACATTTCAACACGAGGGACCTGAGACACAGCTACCTTCCTTTACAGAGTGTAACCAAAGTATATTCGCTCAAGACACTGCTCTGAAAACACCCAGCAGACATTTTCCTGTTCCTTTGGCGGTGGGACACTATGATAAAGCGCCCCCCGCCCCGGTTCTGTTTGTGATCAGGGGTCAGCAGCCGGGGTTTAGCCCTGTGCTGTAAGGATGCCCAGCGCCAGGCCTGTGTTCCTGCTGGGGGGAGGGGGAGGCCTTGGTGTGAAATCACCCATCCCCCCACGCAGGCCTCTCCCTGAGCTGGGTGCTTGTAAGGACACCAGCCTCAGGAGGTATTAGGGTGCTGCACCTGGGGCTGCACATCCAGGATGGGTCACTTCTGTCAGCAGACTTTAAAATAAAGATGAAGACACAGCAGGCCTGTCTGTCCACCATTTCAGGAGAGGAGATAAAGCTGTCCTGTTCGTGGTTTAGTGGAAAATGTGTGACATTAACCGTTGGGGGTGTGATGAGTGCAGGCTCCAGAATGTTCTGTGCAAACCCCTTGGCCTTAGTACACACTTTCCCTCAGAGTCAGCGGTCCCAGGGGAGGTTGCTAATGAGACATGAAGACAGGTCTTACGCTGTCATCTATGGCTGGCAGACTCTGAGGTTACCTGGGTTATTTTCTGCAGGAGTTCTCAAAGCCTTGAAAATGCTAAGTACAGGATGCGGCCGAAAGGCGGCTGTAGAACATGCAGCGCCACTGATGACACACGGTCCTCCCCACAAAGCATCCCGTGTGGTCCTCAAACAACGCTGTGGACACACAGCCTCAGGGGGACCCTGAGAAAACACATGTGAAGTAGCTGATAGAGTCCCAGTAACAGAAACAGGCTCCAGTCAGCTGGGACAATTGAAACCACAGGCTTCAGGCTTAGTCCCCAGATCCCAGGTGGGAGCTGTCTCATAATCACGGGGGATGGGAAAAGCCAGTGCCCAGATGACTGTCCTTGGGTGGGAGTGAGGTCACGTCTCCCTGGATGTCCAGGGAGTTAAGACTGCGGTTGCACTAAGCACACGGGTAAAGAGGAAAAGGAACTGGGTTCTGACCCAGTCCCTGAGCCTGCCCTGCCTTGCAGCTGCCCACAGGGCCCCAGGCCCATGGGTCCATTGTCTGTCCTGGTGGGAGGGATACTTCTGACTCCCTGGATAAAACGAAGTGCAGAGAAACGTTCAAAGGAGCCAGAGAAAATTAAATTCTCTCCTTGGACTTCTGTCTATGTGATGGGAAGGACTCTGGGCTTGGTCTTAGGAGACCTACATGGTCATTTCCTGATCTTTATGATGAGAAGATCACTTAAGAGAATCTCCAGGGTACCTCGAAGGTGAAAAATCTAAAACTCTGTGTCGGTATCAGACCACGTTTGCTTACCGTACCTACTCAACCTCGTTGTTGTTTGTTGAGTGATAGTTACCCTGTGGTCCATTAGGAAAGGAGAAAAGGAAATAGAAAGCATGAGTTTTACAAGGAATTTCTAAGCTTCTCTGTGCAGTGCACTGTTCAGAGAAAGAGCTGTAGCGATGCTGGCATATTCCCCGAGGGCGTGCCATGGGTTAGCACAGTGGTACTTACACCATCACCAACTCTTGTCTACAGCCATCGCCCTTTGGGGTGCTTAGGGAACAAGTAGGAATTCCCCCCTTCCTTCCCTTCCTCCTTTCCTCCCTTCCTCCCTTCCTTCCTTCCTTCCTAACTTCCTTCCTTCCTTCCTACCTTCCTTCCTTCCTTCCTTCCTTCCTTCCTTCCTTCCTTCCTTCCTCCCTCCCTCCCTCCCTGCCTTCATTCTTCCCTGCCTTCCTTCCTCCCTCCCTGAAATAAAATGAATAAAATGAATTAATAAGATAAACCTATTGGAAGTAATCAATTTCTTTCAGTGCATTATTATGAAATTTTGTATGCTCTTGATTAAGGCTTGTGTCAGATTTCAATGCAAGTTGAAGCTTTGCACTTGATATAAGGCCCATATTTCCTCATGTCATATACTGTAGAGAAATAGGAATTATTACCCTCCTGATATAACCAAAAGTACTGGACTGAGTATTCTAGGATTAGATTTAAGTGTGGCAATGGCACGCGGCCTTACAGCTTCTTGGTAATCGCCATGTCCACAGAAACACACGAGGAAATTTACCCAAACACTGCTCTGTGCTGCTGATAACAAAAGTTGGTGTTTCAGAATCACCTTTCATCTTGAGACTCAACTTCCTGTGAAATCTAAATAGCCCCTATACTCCCAAATGGCATTAGTGCAGCAGGATTAATACATCACATGCTATTCTTTGCACTGTGTTGGCAACAATGTCCTCAGGCAGTTGAATTGTTCATTTTGCTAGCTAATACCATTGTGATAACCTCCACAAATAGTGCATCTTACAGGATGCTCCCACCACTTTCCATATTCGATCTTAATGAGTCTGACATTCTATTTTGTAAAGGGTTATTTCCAATTATTAGCAAAAAGAATTCTATTTAAGCACTTGATATCATTGCTGAGATGTGCTTACGAGGTGATAAAATGGTCATTCTATTTCCCCAACAGTCTCTCTGAAGATGCTCTGTAATAAGACAGCCATTTCTGAATGGGTGTGCTCTCTGACTGGCTCCGTACACCCGACCCACTTCAGAAAAGCAAACTGAATTTGATTCACTCATCAGGGAACAATATTCTACAACCTGTCAGAGAATAAAGCGCTGGAGTCATTGCATTCTGCTGCCAGAATCCAAATATCAGGACTTAGCTGGTGGATGCGTGGAGAGAGCAGGTGTCACTTCTACGCGGGGACTTGAGGAAATACCAGATGCCCCTGATGCCTCCAAAATAGCCAGGAAATAACAAAAACTCTCAAATGACCTTCACCGTTTGCTACGGGATATGAGTTCACATTAGAGGTTCATTCTGTGGGATGAAGGTCTCACGCCTTTGGAAGGGCTCTACTTACATCAGATCAGCCTTGGGTACCTGACACTGAATGAGGTCAACTCTCCTGAGAAGAGCTTTTCCTGGAGGAAGTTCAGGAGAAGCATGGGGCTACTGGTGGATATCTAAGGACCCAGAGCTCTCAGACCCAAAGGGAAAGGCCACTCACACCTTCTGACAGGATCCTACTCTCATCCAGGGCAGCCTTATCAGGGGCTTTCTGCGACTCGCTGCTTTAATCTGAGGGCTTAACAGCCCCATGGCAGGAGTGCCTTTTAATGCGAGCCACTCCAAAAGCACTTTAAAGACCTCTTTAGAATAAATACCATAGAGCTGGAGTGGCACTCAGTCCATCCCGCACAGCTGCGTGTACACACACATACACACACACACGGTTATTCACCATTGTCCCTATAATCAACCTCAGTAGTTGGCAAACTGCTCTAATAAATGCTGATATTTGCCTACGCCCATGCTGCTTGGCTCACGGCACACGGTTCTGACTCACCACTGCGCCCCTGAGCCCAAGGCACCCACGTTTGCTGTGCAACCTAGAGGTTAGGGTCTGGGGCAGGTGGGCAGCATCTTGGGATAAAGGAGCACATTGTGATGTGAGGGTGGGGGAGGGGAGGTGTAAGAAGAGCAAATAACTGACCAGAAGACCTCCTTCTTGATTTTTGTTTGTTTGTTGGAAAGGAACCATTAGGAAACATTTTAGCGGGCTGACTTCAAAGATAGATTTGGGAAGCCAAAGGCCACTCAACAAAAATGCAGAATTCTAGACTGAGCTAGAGAGCACAGCTGCCCCTCCTCCCTGGTCTCCTCACTGATCCTTCCTCCCTGGTCCCCATAACACTCCTGGCTCTGCTCCAGGGCCCTGTGTCTGCTCCAGGTTACACCAGGAATGGCCAGCGGTGTTTCATGCCGGGGCCCTGGCTCTGCAGCCTTTGGCGAGCTGACGGTATCGGAGCGCGTGACATCTGTGCTGGATAAACAGCACTTCTTCTCATCTCACTTCCTTCTCTCAGCTCTGACCTCTTGAGCCAGTGGTCTCTTAACCACGAGGAGCCCACCTGTCAAGTCAGAGCATCACCCAGGTGCCTGGCCTGGTTCTCAGAGCCGGGAGCTCAGGACAAGGAGGCCTGACCTTACTCCAGGTGACAGCCCACCCGCTGTCCACCGAGAAGGCCAGCACACCCATCGCAAGCCCACCCTCAGCTCTGAGCTTCCGGGGAGCACGAGGGATCCCCAGCAGCCTCTAACTTGGAGTCCAGGTGCTGAACAGAAAAGATGGGCAGTGACGCGTAAACACATTGCTGTTACTACAAGTGCAACCCAAAGTCTATCTCCTGTGGATGGCGTGTCCCACTGAGGGATGATCTTGGCTGTGGTTGAAAGTAACGTGCACTTCCTAACTCATTCCGGGAGGCGAACATCATGCTGATACCAAAACCAAAGCCATTCCAAGAAAGGGGAACTGCAGGCTAATATCTTTCATGAGCATGGATACAAACATCCTGGGCAAAATTCTAGGAAAACTAATCTAACAATGATTAGAAAGAATTACACAGCACAACCAAGTTGGATTTACCCCAGATGTACAAGGCTGGCTCAACATCCTGAAATCAACTCTTGTAATCCATCACATCAACAGACTGAGGAGGAAAAGTCACGACTATCAATAGATGCAAGACATTAATAATAGGGAAAATGCAATGGAGTACGGGGAAATGTTTGAAAATATAGGTTTTATTGTAATTTAGATAAAGCAAGGCCAACAGACCAGGAGACGATTGCCAGTGAACCACAGTCTGTTACATTTCCCAAGAGCAGAGGGTGCTTCTCCTCCCTGAACCATGGGAAGCACTGGGGTCTGTGAAGACGCCGGAGCTGCCAGCAAGGGGCTTATTACAATTTCCATACGAAGGAACAACAAGGCAGGGTAGGCAGGCTTAGAATCAGCTGGTCTCAGTGGTTCCGGTAGGCTCTGGGTCGTGGGACTGTCCCTAGCTGTGCAGGACCTGCCACGGTGTGATGAACTGTCCAGAGCAGGGAGCTCGGCAGAGGAGAAGGTGGGTCGGGGTGTGGACCCTGGACCGGGGGTTTGCATCTGGAAGGAGTCGTTTATTCTCCAGAACTGACCAACGCTGGTGGAGGGGGGGCGGTCTCTCCAGGGTCAGCCAGGCCCCTGATGCCAGAGCATCAGATACAGGTAACAAGAGACGCAATCGTTAGAGGAACTCTCTGTACTTTCCACTTATTTTTCTGTAAACCTTAAATTGTTTTGAAAACAAAAGTCTATTTAAAAAAAAAAAGTAACGTACAACGAAAGACACATTTTAACAAATTAGTCTGGAATTTCCTATGTGTTTCAGAGCTAAAAGAGGCACGTCATGCCTGGGCCTTTGGGTTTAATCCTCTCTCCCACATCTCTTTAAAGGGTGGTTGCTAGACCACGTGCCAAAGCAAGAACCTACCCTACCCTCCCTCCAAACTATGTAGGAAGGACTGAAGGGGCCTTTGATCCTTTGAAAGATATAAGCAAATAAAAGTGTGGACCGAACCGGTTCATCTGTACCATTTTTCTGGATTCCACATATATGCATTAATATAGGATATTTGTTTTTCTCTTTCTGACTTACTTCACTCTGTATGACAGTCTCTAGGTCCATCCATGTCTCTACAAAAGACCCAGAAATAGAGACACAGATGTAGAGAACAAACGTATGGACACCAAGGGGGGAAAGTGGTGGTGGTGAGATAAACTGGGAGATTGGGATTGACATATATACACTAATATGTATAAAATAGATAATAAGAACCTGCTGTATAGCACAGGGAACTCCACTTCGCTGTACACTAGAAACTAACACAACGTTGTAAAACAACTATATACTCCAGTAAAGAAAAAAGGAAAAAAAAAAGTGTGGACCGAGCGTGTGGTGTGGTGACACGGCAGCACTCGGGCTGCGTCTGTAAGGGGTCTTCACTGGGATCCGCGATCAGATAACCTCAGTGCAGCTCTTACAGGAAGGAGCAGGGGTGGGACACGGAGAGGGTGCACCCCCTGCTGTCCCGGGTCTCCTAGACAAATGAGCTTCACTCTTCCTTCTCGAAGTCTTGCTAGTTAATACTTCCGCTAAAATATTCAGGCTCCTACACACTTTGCAGCTTTAAGTACGTAGCCTTTCCCCTCTTCCCCTCCCCTGCAGAGAGAGAGACGGAGACAAGAGAGACAGAGGATGGTATTTCTTTCCTGTGATTCTCGGCTCTGGTTTCCCAGAGTTCTTAAAATCTCCTAATCTCTTGACATTAACTTGGAAACACTTTGGCTGGTAGAAATCCCTTTTCCGATGCCTTTCACATAGCTCTGCTCGCGAGGCAGGAAGAGGGGTTAAGATGCTGGCTGACAGGCAGGTTCTGTTCTGCTGGGGTGGAATTTTTTTCCATTAGCTTGTTTTTGTTTTTAGAGAACATCATTGGAACCCGTGAGTAAGACAGCTGTAATTCCTTCTTGGAAAACTACATCTTGCCGAAGGAAAATGACGGAATCTATACAAGCCTCGCTCCTTTCTGCTCAGAGAAGCCCTTGTCCCCGAGGGAGGAAGATGTGGGTGTCTCTGAAGGGAAAGAAGGAGAAACCCTTAGCTACACTGCACCTTAAGGCAAGCTGTCTTCCTCCCAGTGGCTATAGGGTCCTGAAAGCCTTTGTGTGTAAAAGTCCCTGAAAACACTGACAGTCTCCAGTTCTGGAGGGATGATTAAGAGGAAAAATTGAAATAGACATGGAAGGACAGGTGGGGAAAGTACAGGTCTCTTGTTAAGAACATCTTTTTAAAAGATCAAGAAAAGAAGGGGTTCCAGGAATCAGGGCCCCCAGGAGGTGGGCTCTGGTGTCTTGCTGGGGCAGGAGAAGGTGCGGGGAGAGGCCCTGGCATTGTGCAGGTACACGGGGGCTGCTCCCTCCTCTGGCCTCCCCTCCACTCCCGTTCATTGCACAGCAGGTGGAGGCACGCCCTGGTGGTGGAGATGTGTCTCTGAGGACGCCCCAAGCTGCTAGGACGCGGGCTCCCTTTTCCCCGCAACGCATTCTCGGTAAAGGGCGCCTCCTGTAATCAGGAGCATGGGCTGGGCTCAGAATCCTATCAGATGGCAGCAGGCTCTTAATCCGTGTCTGGGGCTGAAGATTAATAACATTACAGATGCCTGTGTTACGGTCCCCCATTCGCTTTCCCTGTGTTTGCTTGTCACGCGAAGACCTTATGAGGAGCTTTCCTTCTCCAGGAAAGCTCAGACCCCAGTGCCGCAGGGCTGGGTGGTTTCTGGGTAGGTGCTGTTGCCCAGAAACAGGTGGTGGCCACTCCTCACGCCTGCAGGGACCTTTCCTTTCCTCCCGTGAAGCTCTTCTATCTCCTGGAGTCGTCTTCACAGGGTTAGATGCATTCTGTGTTCATCATTCATGAAATTCAGAAGGTGGAAGCCATCTTCGTGTCTTGGGCTACCCTGAAAGCAGAGGTGCTGTTGCTGGGCAACCAGGAACCCAATTCTTGGCTCCACTGATGGAAGGGGACACGGATGCCGTCCCGTGTACACAGGATGGAAAACAACCCATGAGAACATTGCAGAAGGGGGCCCGGCCACGCAAGAGCCGGGGAAGCTAGTGACGGGAACTGGGACCAAGATGTTTGCAGCAGGGCCCCGGGGGCTCTCATCCAGCTCTTATTTTTGTGTTTTGTTTCCTCTTTTGATGGAAGAGAAGGATTTGAGAGAAAGGTAACTCCAGGAAGCTGCTTTTAACGAACTCAAAACTGGAACACTTTCCCAGGGTGTTACAAGATACTTCAGGAGTTCCTGCTTTCACTTTTATTTTTGCTTTTTTGACATTTAGTCTCATTTCAAAAACGTTCAATTAAAATACTCGGCAAAGACATTCTGTTCATACATCCCATCCCCTGCGATGGCAGGTCCCAGCTTCAGACCTGCAAGCTGAATTTTTCAGCAACCATTTTGTCTCCTAACAGCATTTAGTTGCTTTTATCTCCTTACTTTTGATTTAAAAAAAAGAATGTTTCTCTTCCACGTGAAACTTCATTTCACAAAAAAGACTGACGGCAGATGTTGAATCTGGAAGCTCTTCCACCAAGAATGACAAAAATAAAGAGTGATGCTGAAAGCTGCGCTGCATGAAATCCTCTCTCTGCCATACTTTCCCCAAAGCCCTAACTGGCTCTAAAAAGATATTCTGAGAACAGAAATTGGGCATCGCACAGACAGGCTTTTATGCAACGATCAAGCGATACCTCACCTCCTGTGTTTTTCCAAATAGACAGCAGGGCTGTTTTCTCCAAAGTGAAAGAAAATGTTGGCAAAGATCTCACATTATCTGGTCATTTTCAAGGTCACTCACAGCCCTATTATCTACTGCTTCCTAGTAGCCCGAGGGATGGGCTCAGAGGGCAGGAAAATATCCTTTAACCTTGGTCTGTAAAGGCATATTGCTGGACTTGGCCAGGGTAGAGACAGGCAACCACAGACTTCTTTCTTGATGCAAATAAGGGGAGTCAGTCCCTTTGTTACCAGTTGGTAGCTGACATTGGCATGTACAGCAGCAGGTAGGTGCTGGCACAGAGCAAACAAAATGGCCATTTTAAATGTTGTTGTTCCGTTGGGGCACGTCCACAAATTGGAGTAGCGAAATCAAACCTCATGCATAGTAATGAGCCAGGAGGTTGAGTTTAGAGAGAACACCCTCTTGTGTTAATGCAGACGGGCGGACATGGGAATGACCTTGGATGCAACACAGAGATAGTGAGACAGAGAACAGTAGTGAGTGCAGGGGGCTCCTTCCAAAATGCTCTCACCCACTGTGTGTCGCTATCTGTGATGGAATGAAGGACAAGTCAGAACAACTGCCTGCACTTCTCTTTGCCCTGAATACTTTCACCAAGGATGGAGAAAAATACGCTCATGGGAGACCTTGAGGGGCGGGGAAGACATCTCCTGATCGACACGGATGATGATTTCACAAATGGAGACCCTAAAATGTCCCCTGACAGTTGATAATTCCATGAAAGTCTGTTGTCCAGGAACACTGAGACCGACCTGGACCTGTGGAGCTGATCATCTCATGTTCACATCACAGAGTGTGACAGCGGCAAGAACGCATGCGTAATAACCTGGTTTCCATAGTAATCGAGGATCGGCTCTCAGATCCTTAATTGAAAATAATAATGGCCAACAGTTATTGAGCCCTCACTGAGTGCCAGCTACTATAACAGGTACCTTATGTATATCTAATATCACAACATGACCATGAAGAGTAACTATTTTTATCTTCATTTTAGGGAATAGGAAGCTGAGACCTGGGAGGGTAAATAAACCACACAGCTAGAAAGTGATGGAGAAGAATTACAAACCTAAGCAATTTCACTTTAAAACTCATGCTGTTAATCACTACGTTAAATTTGCTGTCATCACAACTTTACAAACGTCCACAAATATATCTAAAATTGCAAAAATTTGAAATGCTTTGGCTTTGATTTTCCAGTATTACATTCTGATTTGATAAGTCTCCAGATTATCTTCGTTACTTAATTTGACTGTGTTGCGTCAGACTTTCATGAACATTGAAGAACGCTAGAACCTTGCGTTTCGTAAAAGAAACAAGTGAATACCCTCATTGACATCATCCTAATCCTTCCTGAGTATTGACTGAGCTGAAAATATCTGAGTGCTGGTCATGAAGACCTCACAGACCCCTTGCTGATGGAGTTTATCCACTTCTGACGCCACTTCAGGTGTGAAAATATGAAAAGTGTGAATCACACAAATGGAAGTAAGCTGCCAGAGACCAGGCTTATTTCACCAGCCGTACTTATGCACATGGCCCGAGCCTTTTAAAGATGGTACGAGCTATTTCCCTCAGCATTTCCCAGCCCTAATACCTGACATGTGCTTTCCACAGAACTGCACGCTTAATTGACAATGAGCTACATGGAATATTTGTCCTTCCTTGGTAGAGGGAGTCAGGTTACTCCACCATGTGCTTGTGGATGGCTTCATTCATCCTGACCTTGTACACCATCAATGGGACAGGGGTGCAGAGCTGGGTGATCCTCTGCATAACTAAGGACAAATGGAGCACCTAGGGTAAGGGTGGCTGCTGTCACCAAGGTGTGAAATGACTGAAGCTCTGGTGTGATTTGTGTAGCTGGAAAGAAGCAAAATGGAGACCGGAGCAGTAGTCGTGAATCGTAGTTGATCTTTTTACTAATGTTGGTGGCAGATTTGCAATTCTATTTTCCATTCCATATAAACTAAAATAAAGGGTTTTGCTATCAGGCGTCAGGCAGAGGTGCTCATAGACAAACGGAGCTTGTCTTAGTGATTTTGTCTTTTTCTTGCTATTTGTGGACCAAAAAGCAATATTTAAAAGAATATCCATAATATCTACTTACCGAGGAATTTCTGTACCAATGTATGCTAGGCACCAGCCACTAAAAAGGGGGAAGAGGGGGAGGTTATTAGGTCATGCAAATCACTTATTAAATCATCTTATTTCATCCTCTTGACAACCCTAAGAGTATGTAGTCCCACTGCCACCAAGTACAGGCAAGGAGACTGACCCGCCCGAGTCAGTGACCTGTCCGAGTCCCATAAATAAAAAATAGAATAGCGGACCTTAACACCTGTTTTACTGGCCTCAGGGCCCACTCATGGTCCTGAGCACTATTGCCCTGGCTCCATAAAACAAGGAATTGGCCCTGCAGTGGAGGACAACATGAACTGAAGAAATTTTCAAGGCTAAGGATATATTTACTTATTAATTAAAAAAAAAATCTATCTAGATGCTATCACATGCAGGCCATGTGCTGCAAGCTGAAGATATACAATCACAGCATCAAAAGTAGTTCATAGTCATTGAGAACTGACTACGGGCCAGACACTTTAATTCTCTATCTCATTTAAATCTTATAACAATACTGTGTGGTAGTTACTATTATCTCCCAAACTATTTTGTTTTTTTCAGGTAAAGTCTTTATAATTAAGAGAGAGAGTAATAAAACATAATTTAACTAGACACAGAGACCTGATGATGGGATGTCCACAAGTATAATAACTAATTTTATTAATAATTATAATAAATAATATATATTATTTATTTATATTTATTATCTACAAATTATAATAATTAATAATATTAATAATTAATTTTCCATTGACTTAATTACTTTAATCAATAATTTAGTCATTACAATTATAATATTTATTCTGACTTAATAGGATTAATTTGTAAGATTCTGACATTCTTTGGCTGCTCAGTCTGAGGATCACATCAGTTGTTTTTACGGTTCCGATTACTCACATGCTTGTTTTCACAAATTTTAAGATTCCCTGAACTAAATACATTCTTAGTGTTGTGGACATGATATTTGAATAGAAGGCACACATGTTTCCTCTCCACCTGTAGATATATTAGACGTCATCACTGTACTGAGAGAACATCGCTCCTGACCCAGGGAGGTAGTGACGAACAATAGCAATACAGGACTCCTTCAAGGCCCCAAACTATTTTGTTTACATATAGACGATGGAATATTACTCGGCCATAAAAAAGAACGGAATAATGCCATTTGCAGCAACGTGGATGGACCTAGAGATTGTCATACTGAGTGAAGTAAGCCAGACAGAGAAAGACAAATATCATATGATATTGCTTATATGTGGAATCTAAAAGAAGTGTACAAATGAACTTATCTACAAAATGGAAATAGAGACACAGATGTAGAAAACAAATTCATGGTTACCCGGGGGGGGGGGGGGGGGGGAAGGGGAGGGTTAAACTGGGAGATTGGGATTAACATATACACACTACTACATATAAAATATTCAATAGATAACTAATAAGGACCTACTGTAGAGCTCGGGGAACTCTACTCAATACTCTGTAATGGCCTATATGGGAATAGAATCTAAAAAAGAGTGGATCTATGTATATGTATATATAACTGATTCACTTTGCTGTACACAGGAAACTAACATAACATTTTAAATCAACTACATTCCAATAAAAATTACAAAAAATTTTTTGAAGATAAGATAGTTTGGCCACTTGCTCAAGGCCAATGAAGTTGCAAGTGGCAAAGTCAAATCTCTGCGAGGCCGGAATCCAAGGTCTTCAATTTCAAATTAACAAAATGAAAACTCAGGAAGTGGCATGAAACTGGATGGGCATATCGAGAATGACTAGTGTCAGTGTTGAGACCTGAGTCTGATTCAAAGAGAGTTTATGCTGTGATACGGAACCATCAAAGGATCTGCGTGCAGTGTAGATACATTGATAAGGTCTACGTTTTACTTTTTTATGCTATAGGCTTATGGTCAATACAGCCTAAATTTCAAGTTCTCTGTTCAATGGTGGTAATAGATTTTTATAACTCTCCACTTCTCAACCAGTGATCCATTTGTACCTGATTCTTCTAGCTCTTTGTAATATGAATCCCCTCAAACACACTTAAACTGAGAAGAAAAATAGACAAGCGCTAGATCCCACATCACTGTCTCTAGATGCTCAAAAGATGCCCTGAAAATATCTCTCTCATTCACTCCATCTCTTGTCTCTACTTTGCTCAGGTGACGGCAAAGGTGATTCACAGGCTTACCTGGTCCTTGGTGTTCATGACCAGAATGAGATTCGCTTCCTCTTCCTGGGCTCGTATGGCTACCCGGTGAAGTGGTCTGCTTGGGTCACGTGTCCACCCCTGTTCCAGTCCCCCGGGCAAGGAGGATTCTGATTGGCCAGGAGAGGAGGACCACTTGGTGGTCCTGCCACATCAGGGAGGGGTAGTTCCCAAAAGGAAAAATGAGTATTCTCTTCCTTCACCATGGAAACAGATGCTGGGTGGGCAAAAAATAACAGACGTCCTCTATCAGGGCAGACGCCTCTATGACCAAATGGGAACGGCAAGGAAAAAACCCCATTGCTCACCCCTGATTCCCCACACGACCTTCCTTGGGCACAAGAATTCCACGGTTAGTGACTCCTTTGGGATAGGACATTGAGGGTTCTTTTTAAAACGACAAATATGTTATATGGGAAGGCAGACACAGTAAGGCATTATCACCCACTAACAGTTTATTAGGAAAGAGCTTTTCAGATTGTCCACTTGACCTCCTCGTTTTGCCCAGGGCAGGCTCTCACGTTCCTGAGACGGTGGGGACAGTTACTAGTCGAAGAAAGAAACAAAATAAATTGACCTTTGATGAGCTTCATCCTGCGCCATGGACTCACTAGCAGATGGCAGTGAACTGAGAAATCTTGGCGGCATTTTACCCCTAAGTTGTAGGATGGCCTCAGGAAAGGAGTGTCTGGACACGGGAGGTACCGATGCTGGCAGTTTCATATTTAATACCATGTACCCAGCACGATGTTGGGCATGCTGCCTAAATTATCTAACCTGACGTGCTCAAGAAAACCGTAATGCACACACTTCCATTATCCCCATCTCATGATGGAGGAAATTAACTAACTCAGGCAACGTCACGCATCTATTAAGTTGTGCAGCAGGACGGACCCCCAGGACTCCATGACTTCAAAGCCACGTTAATGCCATCAGGCTGCACCAGTGCAGATGCTATGAGAGAGATGCGTCCATCCAGGGAGAGTTCCCATAGACAGAATCTGGGTGTCCTTCCAGCCCGGAGGCCCGTGAGTCTGCGGGGTCTTCAGAGATTTTTGTGGGAGAAAGTCATTATTTGCATGGTATGTGGCTCTCTCCACTCTCCTTTATCCTCATCCCTGGAGATTACATGTGTTAGCAAGTTCCCTACGGGAATATTGTCTGGGCATGAGAACAGCATAGAGGAAAATCACCAGCAGTTCATCACCAAGGCCAGCTGAGGGCTGGAGCCCCATCCCCTGGCTGTATTGTCTTTGCGGAGCACTCACTGTGGTCATGATGCTACAGCCAAGCCCCTGCATGAGGGCTACGACCAGGTAGGTCACTGTGTCTCCAAGTGGAAGAATAGCTCTAGCTGCTGGACCCGCCCTCCCATCCGTGGGAAAGCTCTACTGAGATTGCACCCTGTATCCTACCCTACCTGTACTGCTAGTCTTAAGGTTAGGGAGGACTTTTTGTAAAAAAAATACGATGATAGATGTAGGTGTATTGACCTTGGGAATCTGGCTGGAAACCTATACACTTGCATCATCTGAAAAGCCTACACCCTGTATTTGCAAGTTAATACTTTTTATATTTTCTTAATGTCTACCTACACCTGCCCAAATTCCCATTTTTTTCACCTAGATCTGGAATCCTGGACAATTTTCCTATAAACTAGTAGGTGATGTTTAGCAGCTGAGTAAGTTTTATGTCATAATTAACCTGGGGTTCACAAACCACATGCTTTTCAAGCAGGTGCAAGCACCCAAATGCGCATATATATGGAGATGGACAAAAAGTTTGCACAAAATCATCTGTAGGAAATATACATTTAAGACACGCAGGGTAACTAGATCCCTACCTCACTCCTTAACACACACAGAATAATTCTAAACAGATTTGAGATTTTAACATTTTTGTTAAATTCAACAAGTTTTGAATGGGAGTCCTTTCTGTGGGTGACAGAAACTCAAGGACCCACAAAATAAATGATTGATAAATTGATATGATAAAGAAAATTCTAAATGGAAAAAAAAACACTAATAAAGCAAGACAAAGCCAACAACAGAAAGAAAGACAACACCCTTTTAAAATAGGCAAAAGTATTTACAGGCAATTAACAAAAAAATAAACATCACTGATTACTAATATTAAAAATAATTCAACGGAGGGACTTCCCTGGTGGCACAGTGGTTAAACTCCGGGCTCCCGATGCAGGGGGCTGCGGTTCAATCCCTGGTCCGGGAACTAGATCCCACATGCATGCCACAAGTAAGAGTTCACATGCCACAACTAAGGAGCCCGTGAGCCGCAACTAAGGAGCCCACCTGCTGTGACTAAGCCCCAAAGCAACCAAATAAATAAATATTTTTTTTTAAATGTTTTTTTAAAAAATAATTCAGCGGAA
The DNA here is from genome assembly GCF_028021215.1 of Eschrichtius robustus. Taxonomy (NCBI): domain Eukaryota; kingdom Metazoa; phylum Chordata; class Mammalia; order Artiodactyla; family Eschrichtiidae; genus Eschrichtius; species Eschrichtius robustus. The sequence goes on along the minus strand of NC_090838.1, from coordinate 94,770,842 downwards.
TACTACTTGGCAATAGGAAGGGGCAAATAGGTTGATGCATGTATTAGGCACCACTGTATGACACAACATAAGGGCATTCATTATGCTGAGTGAAAAGCTGATGTCTAAAGGTTACATGTTGAATGATACCGTTGTTATAACATCCTTGGAATGGCAGAACTGGAGGTGGAGAGTGGCTCAGTGCTGCTGGGAGGGCAGGGATGGGGTGGGGTGGAGGATGTGATCAAGGGGGTAGGATGACAAGGTTCTCTGTGCTTCTCTGCCTTGGCTGTAGGGATGGATGCACAGATCTGCACACGAGATCCAAGCACATGCTGGAAGAGAACAGTTACCCGTACCTACCACACACACAGAGTACGTGTGAAAACTGACGAGAACAGTGTAGGATCTGTAGTCTCGTCCACAGCATCATACCAGCGTCCGTTTCCTGGGTTTAATATTATACTGCAGTTCTAGAAGACGTCACTTTTGGAGGAAGCTAGGTGAAGGATTTACAGGACTCCACGCACTATTTTTGCAACCTCCTTGTGCATCTATATTCATTTCAAAATAAAAAGTTCACAAAATTACATAAAATACTCAAATCCAACTTGAAATGGAAATTGAAATCGTGAGATGCGGATTTTTACTTACCATGTTGGGAAAGTTTCATAATAGTCCCCGTCGGGAGCTGCTATGGCTGTATTGAGTCCCCACCACACGGTGACGCCCTAACCCCCAGGACCTGCCAACATGACCTTATTTGGAAACAGGTCCCTGCAGACGATCAAGGTAAGATGAGGCCACTAGGGTGGACCCTAGTCCAATGGGACTGGCATTCTTATAAAAAGGGGAAATGTGGGCAAAAAGACATGTAAGGGGAAAAACACAGGGAGAAGACAGCCGTCTATAAGCCAAGGAATGTCCCAGGTTACTGGAGCTGGGAGTGGAGTCTGGAACAGACTGTCCGTCATAGCCATCAGACAGAACCAGCCCTGCCAACGCTGATCTCATACTTCTACCCTCCGGGGCTGTGAGGCAAGGCATTTATACCACATAAGCCACCCAAGTTGTGGTACTTTGTTACAGCAGCCCAGATATCTAATACAGGAGGATTACAAGGAAACAGACCTTTCATATACTGCTAGTGAGAATATTACATTGGTGCAACTTCCTTGGAAGGGAATTTGGCGATATTTGCCAAAATGTAAAATCACATGTCAATTGACTTCATCTTCAATATCAATTCTACTTCTGGAACTTCATCCTAAGGATATATCCTCGTATTTCTCCAAAGATGCATTTTTAAAAATGTTCATTTCAGTCCTGTATTTAATAATAAAATCCCTAAAATAACCTGAGTTCCATCCGTAGGAAAATGGATAATAAATCTAGTGACTCCAAGCAGTGTGATACCCATCTATATCAGCAATTCAAAAATCCAAACATTCTGGACACTGAAGTTTTAAAAAGAGTTTGCAGTGTACACATTTGTTGGTGAATCTGTTCTGTGTTGTTGATAGCTTTTATTCATTCCAGTCAGTGTAAATTTGTTACACTGAAGAAATATCAGTATGGTTGAAAAAGAAGTGCCTCCCCAGACCTTTCTGGGAATTTATTATAAAGAGTATTATCTTTCCAAACTTTGAAAAATTGTGACTACTGAAATACATCTGACCCTAAGGATGTGGAATAGGGGACTGTGGGCTTGTATTCACAGCAGTTGAAATTTATGCAATAAATATATGTGGTGTTGATGGGATATTACCTGATAAAAAGCAAAGATATAGAATAGTGTGTATAAAAGTTCTTTGGGTAAATGCTTCTATGTGCATAAACATAACTGGAAAAATGTATAAAAATCTAATTCTGATGTTTTACTCTGGGAATTGGGATGGATTCCGCCCTAATTCTCTGCCAAAGCTGCCCTCGTTAACTACGCACTGAAGTAAAGCAGGTACGTAGCTCCTTGGGTTCTGGCTTCGGCACGAGGCTTTTAGTGGCTGAGAAACTTGCTCCCTCTGCTTGACCCTGGCAAAACTTAACGCAATTTATCTGACAATACATACTTTCTAAAATAATGCCTCCTGGGTATTAATAAGTTGCCTTCCTTGGGGATTAATATACATTAAATAAGCATCTCTAAAGAAGTTGATAAATAGTATTAACATGTAAAGGAAAACATATTAGCTTATTAAGCTCAATATCACCAAAAAAATAGAATACTTAACAAATACTACTAAAAGAGGAACGTTGACAATAGCAAATACACACACACACACACACACACACACACACACACACACACACACACACAGCCCAGGAGGTTGTAAGAGCCCATTAGTAACAATGGAATATCATTTCTTACTATTTTGCCTTCACATGTAGTAGCTTGACAAGGACTCACTTTAATTGAATTGAGCCACTGAGCCCTTAGAGACGGTCCATTAAGAATGCACACGATGTGTTATTAAACAGGTGTAATGAGGGAATTCCCTGGTGGTCCAGTGGTTAAGACTCTGCACTCTTGCTGCTGAGGGCCCAGGTTTGATCCCTGGTCAGGGAACTAAGATTCCACAAGCTGCGAGGTATGGCCAAAACTAAAAAAAATAAAAAATAAAACAAACAGGTGTAATGATGCAAATTCACTCTTGGAGGTTTAGATCTTAGAGATAACAGAGGTCAACCCTCTCATCTTCAGGAAAGGGATTGTGTTTGTTTGTTCATTTTAACTTCCAACTTCATTCCGGGATCCGGGACATTGCAGAGAATGAAATTATAATCTTACATGGAATAATAATATTATCTGGCTGATATAGAAGAAGAAGCCTTTACCTTATTCTGACTTTTTCTGGACATAAACTAGCTATTGGCTCAAAGCCATCTTTCACACTTCCTACTGGTGGTCCTCTTCTTTATCCAGGAAGCTAATTATATTCATATACTTGCTCATGGTTTGGCTTTAAAAATCTCCATTTCTATGCTATGTCATTAAGGTACTCTATGAATCCTTAATCCTTTCCTCACTGACTTCGATATGATGTCGTGTTACATCCAGTTACGTGTTTCTTTTTTCTTGCTTTATTCTTTATTCTGGTCTTATGCACTCCCAGACCCATCTCCTGCCCCATGTGGTCAGTGCCTTCCCTCCCCCTTCCCTCCCATTTCCCTCCCTCCCTATCCACACCCGGCCCCGGCCACACCTGTGCCCCCAGGGCCCACCATGCCCTTGGCCCTGACCTTCCCTCTAGGAATTTATAAGGGAGACATTGACAGACCACAGCCTGTCCTGGCTCTGCTCCTTCTTCTGTTTCCCTATATAGTTATTTTACAAGCAGACTTCATAAAATCAGCTAAAAATTCGCCTTTATTCTTTCATAGATCACACAAAATTCCTAAGTCTCTTTGTTTGTATCATCCGAATGTTTAGATTTTCCTACAGTGTCACGTGATACTTTTCTGAAAGAACCAAACTGGCCTGTAAACTTTTTTTAGGAACATTGCCGATGAAAGCATCATTGTGACCACGGGGATCGCCTGAGCTGCCTGCCTCCAGCTAATTCCCTCCGGACACGCCAGCATTTCCCCACATTTTGTGAAAGTTGTATTTGAGAACCTGAACACTACACAGCCTAACAGACACATCAGACGCTGTACATGCTTTGGGGCTATTCCTCCCTTTTCTCACAGCTGTGTGATCCGGAGTAGCTAAGGGGCACTGCCGTAACCGCAGGATCCTGTCAGAAACACCGTGGTCCGAAGACAGCATTTCTCATCCTTGGTTCTTCTTTTTCTCTGCCAGCTAGGGTCCTGCGGTCCCTGACTGTAGCACAGCCCATGGGGCATCTGATCAACTCTCTGCCCAAGCTCTTTCTAAGAGGGTCAGGCTATGTGGACTTGAAAGTCAAAACACTAGACTTTATACCCAGCCTGTCATTGTTTCCTTCTGGGCTCCCAGACTCTGCCGATGTCTGAGTTCCTGTGATTAGGCTTTTCTGCGCTAAAGCCCACAGAGTCCCTAAATGAAGGGGCTGTCTTAGCTGTTGTAAATGGGAACCCCCAAGTTAAAACGCCTAAGTCTTCTCCCCCGTTGCCTCTTCACCTATTTTCCCATCTCTTTGAAGAGCATCAGTGTCTAGGCATTAAAGAGAAACCTGGAGAGAATGCAGACAAAAATGGTGAGTTTGCGCGATTTGGGAAACAGGCCAAATACAAAAGGAACTCAGGTAGATTAGCAATACCTGTACGAATTAATACGTGTAATCATTTCATCTTAAAAGTAAATAAAGCTTATTCATGTGATTGTAGGTTAAACATCATTATAAAGGTATTTTGATGAAGTTGGTAATGTCTAATGTTGATGAACTTGAAAGGAAGCCTCGGTTGTTCTTATACAGAGATTTTGGGGGATTTATCAGCTCCAGGGGATCTTGATAAAGTCCGCTGGTCTTCAGCCCTTTTTGTCAAGGAGCGAACAGGCCATCCACAAGACATTGGGAAGTGTGTTCAATGTGGCACTTGGCCTGCCATTTGTCTGACTAGCTCTTCTGGAGAATGGTCGTACACTTCATTTCTTAATGTAAAATTGTAAGGTGGTATACAACATTAATTAATTTTGCAAACGTAGAGGTCTCCAGTGCAATGTGAGCCCTCACTGTACTGGAACCTCAGGGACATTTCTGCAGAGTCTCTCTGGACTGACCAGAATGCCCAGTACAGCCCCCTCTGCCCCTGGACGTATCCTCACACATCCTGGGGCGTAGCCAGAGCAACTGTGACTGTGGACATGTCTGTCTCCTGCTGAGACTGTTACTGAGGCTCTGCTTTATTCCCAGTGTCTAACGCAGTGCCTGCCACGCTCATGTAATTCCTTAAAATGAAGTATTTACTGAATAAGTGACGAAACGCTTATTCCAGGCAAGTGCCTCCTAGCAGGTCAATACCACGGCTCAGCTCTTTAGGAACTGTGGGCACACAAATGAGGTACGTTCCTGGCTCAGCAGCTGTTACGTCCCTGGGTGCTTTGACAGAGATACCATTTCTCTGGTCCAGGCGACAGGATATGAGGGCTGGGGGCAAGTCAGTGCCACAGAAGCCGCACACAGTCAGTGAAAGGCTGTGAAGATAAAACTGCAACCAGGCTGGGCTTCTGGGGGCCTGCGGGGAGTCTGCTGGGAGGTCGTCGCCTCTTTTCTCAGTAATGGTTTATTACATAGAGAACATGCAGGAAGGAGCCCAGTTTTCAATCCCAGTGTAAACCACTTCTTAGTTCTATCACCTCATAAGTCACTTAACCGCTCTGAGTCCCCAAATCCTTATATGTTTTTTGTTTTTATAAATTTATTTATTTATTTGTATTTTTAATTACGGCTGCGTTGTGTCTTTGTGGCTGTGCACAGGCTTTCTCTAGTTGCGGCGAGCGGGGGCTATTCTTCGCTGCGGTGTGCGGGCTTCTCATTGCAGTGGCTTCTCTTGTTGCGGAGCACAGGCTCTAGGTGCGCAGGCTTCAGTAGTTGTGGCGCACGGGCTTGGCTGCTCCGCGGCATGTGGGATCTTCCCGAACCAGGGCTCGAACCCGTGTCCCCTGCATTGGCAGGTGGATTCTTAACCACTGCGCCACCAGGGAAGTCCTCCTTATTTGTTTAAAAAAAAAAAAAAAAAAAAAAGTAGTAACTGCTTTATTTATTTATTTATTTTTAAAATTTATTTATTTGTTTATTTATTTTTGGCTGTGTTGGGTCTTCGTTTCTGTGCGAGGGCTTTCTCTAGTTGTGGCAAGCGGGGGCCACTCTTCATCGCGGTGCGCGGGCCTCTCACCATCGCGGCCTCTCTTGTTGCGGAGCACAGGCTCCAGACACGCAGGCTCAGTAGTTGTGGCTTACGGGCCCAGTTGCTCCATGGCATGTGGGATCTTCCCAGACCAGGGCTCGAACCCGTGTCCCCTGCATTAGCAGGCAGATTCTCAACCACTGTGCCAACAGGGAAGCCCCCATAACTGCTTTATTTTTGTCATTAAAAAAATAAATTTCATAACTGATTGTTGTAAGGATTAAATTTCATGAAGTATGTGAACATTCCTAAAATACCGCCAGACATTTTTTCATTGCTCAGCCAATAAACATAAATAGAATCTGAATCTGAATGTTGTGTCTGGGGAATTTATAGTTTCTGTATAGGAATGTAACGGCCTCAGGAAGGTCCGTAAGAAAAATATGATTTGTTTTGAGGAAATATGCGTTATAAACAATTTAATGCAATGCACCTTTTCTATAAAAAGCATCATTTAGTGATTGTCCGCTACGCAAAAGAGGCAACTGTTTCTAAAACCACCTGTGCTTAGGAAATGGAAGTAAGCTTTGCAAGATCACGTCAACTGGTGACCAAATCAGGAAAGTAATTTGAGAGCCTGGATTCATGGACATATGCTCAGCTGTTTGATTTATCCTGGAGGTGAAGCTGGAGCCAGTGGGGATAAGATGGTTGATTCTATTTTTCTCAGCCCTGGAAGTGGATGCCGGAGCTATGAAACACACCGGTGCTTGTCCTCTTTATTCATTGCCTTTTCCTTGTTTTGCTCCCTTTGAAACATTAAATCTGTAATTTTTTCAAGTTGTTATTATAATATGAATGAAATGCATTCTCTCTCCTCCATCTTCTGATTGCTTGAAACCACATAAAAGCAAGTGAATACGATGGGAATTAAGTCTTGGCAGTGGGTATTAGGTTGATGTATTGATTTCAAGTTGCTATTAAGGAAATAATTAAACCATGATTTTGTTGGTGATTTTATTTGTCTGCTGTGTGTGAAGGACATTTCTTTGCATTAGTAGAACATTAATTAATAAATTTCTATGCTGTTATATAAACTGGGGTCCATCTAAGCAAAAAAGGATAGATTTGCTTATCTAACTAGATACTATTAATTTAAGGGGAAAACAACAACAACAGCAAAATTCCTAATCAGCAAATAATTCATTTCAAGTCAATGAGTTCTAAAAGGCCAAACAGTTGCTTGTGTTTTCTTTCTTTCTTTCTTTTTTAAATAATTTCAGCATTTAAATGTTTTTTTCTTCTTTTGCCCTTACATTCTCATTGTAGTGTGTTTATTTTACTATCATGGGGGCTGCAAATATTTATTTTTAATACTCTAGTCTTAGAATAAGAAATGATATTCAGCACCAAGGCATGCACACTTACTTAGCATAAGAATGTGTTCTGCTTTAAAAGCAATTGCCTGGGAAACAGCAGTGCCAGAGCTAGAACAATTTATATTGGGGAAACTTGACTACATGAAGACACTGAGTGCTGAATTATCAGAATAATCCTGAGATCAGGATGGTGTCTTCCTATGCTTGCCTTTCCTTGCTTATCTCTGCCATGGTCATGCTGTAGTCATATTTTGATGATCTTGAATTTTCAACATCTTAGTGCATTTGCATTTTCCCTATTTTCAAGATAGAGATCGTGCTGTGTTATAAATACATTATAATGGTAATGTCAGGGTAAAGAAAACCCCCCTTTTCTTTTAATCTTGACAAGATTTTTGTCTTTCAAGTGGGGGATGAAAGAGTAAAGATGGATTATAATTCCTTTTCTTAAAATAATGAAGAACATATTTTATAAAAGGCATTTAGAGCTGCAAACTAGCATCTATAGCTACCATTTGATTTTTTTAATGTATTCAAAGTAGGATTTTGGGGAGAGGGTGGGAAAAGCTTAAATATGGAATTAAAGAGTTCAGTGCAATTTCAAACTATAAAGAAGAACGTTCTTACTGTTTCCAAGAAAGAAGATGTCATTTTCTCAAGATTCCACTTCTTTCTTGTATACAGCTTTCCTCTAGTAAACTATTCTTTAAACTTTCTATTGGAGGATAATATTCATTATATCAGTGAGCATGTCTGTGTAACCAGCACCCAGGCGCAGGACACACCTGTATCCCAGGAGTCCCCGTAAGCTCTAGCAGTCACTACCCTCCCCACAGTAACCACCACTGACCTCTATCAACAGACTGGTCCACCTGCTTTCCTACTTTACATTCAAGGAGTCCCACAGTATCTACTTACCACTGACTTTTTAAAAATTGAAGTATAGTTGCTTTACAATATTATATTAGCTTCAGGTGTACAGCATGGTGATTCAGTATTTTTATAGATTATACTCCATTATATGTTATTACAAGATAATGGCTATGATTCCCTGTGCTGTACAATATATGCTTGTTGCTTATCTATTTTATACATAGCAGTTTGTATCTCTTCATCCCCTACCCCTATCTTGCCCCTGCCCCTTTCCCTCTCCCAACTGGTAACCACTCGTTTGTTCTCTATGTCTGTGAGTCTATTTCTGTTTTGCATATACATTCTTTTGTTTTATTTTTTAGATTCCATATATAAGGGATATCATACAGTATTCGTCTTTCTCTGTCTGACTTATTTCACTAAGCATAATAATCTCTAGGTCCAGCCACATCACTGCAAATGGCAGAATTTTTTGGTTTTTATGGCTGAGTAATATTCCATTGTACATATGTACCACATCTTCTTTATCCATTCATCTGTCGGTGGACACTTGGGTTGCTTCCATATATTGACTATTGCAAATAATGCCGCTATGAACATTGGGGTGCATGTATCTTTTCAAATTAGTGTTTTCATTTTTTTCCCAGTATATTCCCAGGAGTGGAATTGCTGGATCATATAGTAGTCCTATTTTTAAGTTTTTGAGGAACCTCTATAACGTTTTCCATAGTGGCTGCACCAATTTACACTCCCACCAACAGTGAACAAGAGTTCCCTTTTCTCCACATCCTGGCCAACATTTGTTATTTGTAGACTTTTTGATGATGGCCATTCTGACGGGTGTGAGGCAATATCTCATTGGGGTTTTGTTTTGATTTCCCTGACGAGTAGCAATGTTGAGTATCTTTTCACGTGCCTGTTTACTATCTGGCTATCTTCTTTGGAAAAATGTCTCTTCAGGTCTTCTGTCCCACCTCCCACCCACTATGCAAGGAGCAAATCTCTGAAGCCCCTCCCCTCAGAGGCAGGATCCCCCTGTGAGCTGAGCCTCACCCCTCACCTAGCAGCAGGAAGATTTAACACCCGAAGGCAGCCAGGCTACTCAGCGCTCCCCTCCACCCCTCCACTCACAGTCAGTGACGCCCAGAGGGAGGCTGGACCCTCTCACCTTCACGGCATCAGCAGGGGGAGTCGGGTTGGCGGGGGCAAGGTGTGAGGGCTGGGACTCGGTGAGGCTGCCCTGCCCCCCGTCCTCCCCTGGTGTCAGCGGGCCCCACTGAGGAGCTGAGCGTCCGCCTCAATCCCGCAGCTAAAGAGAGTGTTTTCTGAGTCAGCCCTCAGCTTCCTGTCCCTGGCATCAGTGGGGGGCCCAACGGGGAGCTGAGGACACACACCCACTGGGAGAAAACAAGCAGTTCAAGCAAGTGCTCACTTTCGCTGGGAAGGTTAGGCATCAGTGGGGCCCGTCTGTAAGAATTTGGACAGAAGATTGTATATCCCGAGTTAGATGACTGACATAGATTTTCTTAGATTTAATGTTATTCCAATAATGTGTTGCATGTAGAAGTATTGTGACATTTCTTAGAAAGGATATAATTCATTTAAAAATAGATAGGATAATTAGCCAATAATTATTCTAATGTGTTTAATACTTACCCCAGTTTTTTGGATATTAGATTGGCAATTTAATCCATGAGAATACATTAAGGTTGATTGAGGAAAAGGGCAAGGATGAAGGGCGTGACCCTTCAATAATGAAAGTAGAACAGGTATGAATATTATACCCCTCTGTAATATCATGTTTTATGAAAAAAATTGTACGTATTTGACTTTTGGAGTTTTCTTTAGGGAAGAACAATTATTCCCTTTAGGAATTTTCACCTCATCCAAGTTTCAGTTTGAGTTTAATTAATTCACTTTTGGAGACAATTCAAAGTAGAAAATAGAGAAAACTATACCATCAAATATGAGATATTGAATAGAAAACTCACAAAGGAAGATACACAAATGTCTGATAAACACCCAGATCTTGATTTCTAAATATCATTCTCCAGGAAAATGAAAAAGCTTTCCTTGGATAAATGAGGCCACAGTTGGGACAGGGAAATTCTGAGATGGTCCTGGGACATCTTATTGCACCAGAAAATGGAGAAATGCTGAAAGGATAGTGGGAGGAGGTCATAGGTCACAAGGTCACAAGGTCACAGGTACTAACATGAACAGGTTTGCCCTGGTCACTTTTGGGACAAGTTGAACGTAAAAAGAAACAATTATAGTAATGGATTAGCACCCACTGAATAATAAAAAGTCATTAATACATGACGATATAAACAAGGAAAACAAACAACCAGATGATAAAAAATGAAGAACAGTAAGCTCCTCCTCACAGTTGAGTGTTAATATAAAACGAACGGTGGACTTGGAAAATTATCAGTGTGTTTCAAAACTAACAGGTTATTTAATGTAGAATTGGATATTTACATGTTAAAATGACCTCCCCACAAATTATCACCACAAAAAATTACCTAAAAGGGACAATAGTAACATTATTGTAGGGAAACCTGGCAAACACCATCTTAAATGACATCATGTGCCCCCTAATAGGATGTTCCGGGAAGGATGTAATGTCACCCTGATGCCATTCCTGCCAAAAGACATCACCTAATCATGAGGAAGCGTCAGACAAATTCGAATTGAAGTACATTCTAAAAATCATTGGTCTGTACTCTTACAAAGTATCAAGGTCAGGAAAGATATAGAAAAGCTGAGAAACACCTCGAAATTAAAAGAGACATGACAGCTAATTGAGCTGTATGATCCTGCATTTGATCCTAGACTAGGAAAACAGTAATTAAAAAACTATAAACTATAGTTTATCAATAAACCATAACTATGGGGACTAGTGAAAAACTAACATGGACACAATAGATTAGATCATTATATATTAATCTTTCTTAATTTTGTCAATTTTGCCAACGATATCAGCATTATATAAGAGAATGTCCTCATTCTTAGGAACTACTTACTCAACTATTTAGGAGTAAAGGGACATGATAATTCCAAAAAGTAATTCAGAAGAAAAATACCTATCTAAATATTCATATGTAGATATAGAGAGAGAAATTTATAATACAAATAGGGCAAAACAGAAACACTTGGTGAATATGGGTAAAGAGTATAGGAAATATCCTTGTTTTATTCTACCAACTTTTCTATGTTTTAAATTCTATCAATAGAAAATTTTACCAGAAATGAAGGAATACAGCTAAAAGCTAGAAAAAAACTACAACGGTAACACTTCAGTCTTCATCTCACTCCACTCGTCCCCAGCCTTTGACACAGCTATCATTCACATCCTTGAAATTTTCTTCACTTGGCTTCCACAAACCTATATTCATCTTCTTTCCCTCTTCTTTCTATGGATGCTCCTTCTTTGTCTACTTTGTCCTTTTCCTCATCGCTCCAACCTCTAAAATTAGGTGCCCCCGACCTCTGCTCGTTGCTGTCAACGCCCATGTCCTGTATGATCTCGTCCTGTCACATGGGTCCCCACGCTGACCACCCCAAATGCAAGTCCCTGGGCCCCTTACCCAACATTCACACCCGTCCATCCAGCTGCCCACTTGACCCACCTGAGCGCTCAGGAGGCTTCAAACTACATGTCCCGAGTTGCGTTTCTGCTACTCACTTTCCCTGTACCACCCTGATATCTAGATTGTTCTCCTCTATCCTTCCAGCTGTTTAGAACAAAACCTGAACGTCAGCCTTGATTTCTTTTTTCTTTCATATCACATCACAAAATCCCCTTGGAATCTTATTACCTTCTGTCCCTTCCATTACGATACACCATCCTTCAAGCTACCACCATCCATGCCTAAACTCTTTCAATATTTTTTTTTAATTTAGTATCCTTTCTTGTGACCTTGACAATGTATTCTCAACATGGCAGCCGGAGCGATCCTGTTAAAATACCCGTTATGTGATGTCATTATTCCCTCAATGTCTCCTCTCACTCAGGAACGAAGGAAAGCCCTCACTACGGCCCGGGAAGTCCTCCAGGATCTAGGCCCTCACCCCCTTTTCACCTGCCCCTTCATTCTGCTCTAGCCGGCCTGGCCTCCCCGCTATTTCTAGGACATCTGGGCATCCTACTGCCCCACAGCCTGTGAACCAGAGCATCCTTCCCTCAGACACGTGCACGATCACCCCACACTTCCCTCGGGTGCTTGCTCAGAGGGACCTCACGTGAGGCTCCCTGGTCACTGCACACCTAGCCCTCTCCCCTGCCGCATTTGTTGTCCTTAGAACTATGTAGAATGTGGGTGCGAGTCTCTCGTCTTCTGCCTGACTCTTCCACTATAACTATTCACAGAGGCATCTTTATGTGTTCCCTCACTGTTTATGAGCTCTAGCACATAACAGACATCGAATATTTGTTGAATAAGTGAATAAAATCTTCAAACTTAGTTTTACCTTTTAATATTGTGAAACTGGACTATTGCAACAAACTCTAGCTTCTAACCTCCTCCAGTTAACCTATTACCAGATTAACAAGCAGACTGGGACCCACACACTTCAGGAACCCTTCCATGATGACCTATTAAAATAATCCAACAGCTAATTTACATGTGTCTCCCATGTGCCAGACACTGGCTGGACGCTAGAAATAAAATATGTCCAAGACTCTGTCTTTGTCCCCAAGGACTTCAGAGTGAAGCAGTAGCAGATGAGGCTGTTAAGTAATATATAGCAAAAAAATAAATAAGAAAAAACCCTCATATAGCAGGGAATTGGATGCTGTGTTCTTCAGTATCAATGTACATCGTGTCCAGGTTTCCACTGCAGCTGGCGATGGAAACAGTATCACTAGAGTTCAGTTCCTGCTCTCATTTTCCACAATGGTGCTGTGGGGTGTGAGATGGTGAAAGAGGACCCAGGAAGCCGTGGCTCAGGAGCTGAGAGCAGCAGACTGTCTGCAGGGGGAAGGCGTAAACAAAGGATGAGGGGCATCGCTGAGTCTGTGCGTAAGATCCAGCCAAAAGCCTTGGCATTGTCAAATGGGAGCTACGGCAACAGTGTCACACGTGTATACCCTTTCCAGTCCTTAAAAAGCAGCCATCTACAGGAGCTCAGAGGCAAATGGGCAAGGTCTCTTGGCCCCTGATCTACCTTCCCAGGCTGTTTCTTGGCCGAAATTCCCCCAAAGGTCACAGGCAACTCGACTCTGTTGTGGCAGGTGGAGATCACGCGACATGAATTGTGACTTTGATGTCTTTTCCTTGGGTTTTGTTCTATTAGCTTTCCAAGCAGAGCAGAGTTGAAATGATCAAACCAGTGGATTCTGTAGTGTAGCTGCTGTTATGGAAATAAACACATGAATATGTATATACACTTGTACACACAGGCGCGTGCACTGAAGAGGCTTCCCGCTCTGCTCGTGGGAACCGCTAGAGCAGTGAGAAGCTGTCTATATGGAAATCCTGACGTGCATGCAGCCACGTGCTGCACCTTGCAGGTGACCCAGTAACAGCTGGAAATGCAGGAAAACCCGAAAGTGCGTGGTGAACAAAGAGGAGTGCTGAAGAGAGGTGGGAGAAGCACAGCCCTGGGTAATCAGCGCTGAATTACCTGGGGTGTATTTGCACGCAGTGCTGCCGGCAGCCCTGCACTGCGCTGATTTAACACTGCTTTACTCTCTGATCCTGGCTTTTCCGTTTCTGTGGCTTCTGTGTGCGACTGTCCAACCTACAGAAACTTTCCTCATCTCCGGGCAGCTGCTTTTCCAGGTGGCGCAGGTCGAATTATTTTGGAGCCGAAAAGTGTGCACGTTTCTGTTTCGGGCCGTCAGGTGCCTCCCAGCCCCCAGTCCCAGAATGGCCTTGACTCCCAATGTGCACAAATAGAGCAGCTCACGCGAGATGGTTGAAACTGCACAGTTGGCTCCAGGGCCAAAAATGAAACTCAGTCTCATTCTGTAATACGTCTATTGTCTTTTATTTACCTCCCGCTTTCCTGACTTTTTCTCTCCTGAATGCCGGGGCACCCTGAGCTGCAGTCGGGGGACAGCTGTGGCACGTCTATTAACTCCGCTGGGCACTAACCCACAGGCGGTCCTGGGCTCACCGTCTGCCGTCTGCTTGAACTGGGAGACCCTCTCCTCTCTCACTGGCACAGGGTGTACCTATGGGGCTTTACAGAAATGAAATGAAAACCCCATAAACATAGTCTAGCCTGGAGGCTTATATACCATTCTAACAAAGGGCAATACATTTGTGGAGAAGTGAAAACACACAGGAAAAGGGTTTCGAATTTCTAGGGGCAGTAAATTGCGGGAAGGTAAACATACGGGGAAACTAATGTAAGATCAGGGTTACTTTTGTAAGGTTTATCTGTACAGGCCCGTCTCGGTGCCAGCTTCCTGTCTTCTTCGTGGATTTAAGGCACTCCTCATTTCTAGAAGTTCCTTTCTTAGTCCAATAAGGGAAGCTCCAAGGAGGCTTATTTCTGCATATGTTGATTCTCAATTGCTTTCAGCTCAAAATAATCCAAAGTGGCATACTTGGGAGCAGTGTATTCTGGTCCCTTTCGCTGTCATGTGGAACTGAGAAATGGAGAAACAACCAGAAAGAGCCGTAGGATGAAGGAAGGGCTTGTGTATTAAAGATGAGAAATACTGCACCATAATGGGAATAAATCAAGAAAGAGGAATTGATTGTGTAAAAGACAATAATAATAAGGTGTAACGCAGGAGCAAAGCCCACGAGACGGTGCTGGGGTGGTTTCCCCCACAGTGAGGAATGGCAGGCACGTGCGTACTTTGTCCCTCTTTACAGGAGGGGAGGGGATGCAGGAGGCGTGGTGGACTTTGTGGAGGGAAGATGAAGAAGTTCCCCTTTCGGTTGCTTCTGTTTTCTTGGTAGAAGACAAGGTTCTCATCTGAGAGGGGAGCATGTGGGCCTTACGCTATGATGACCCAGGGGTGCAGCATGAGCGGGACACACAAGAAGCCTCTTGGTTGTGGCTATGTTAAGTGACGCTTTTTATGGTTAGCCTGAATTGTTTCCTATCACTATCCACAGCCCCTTCCCAAATACACACGTACACACACGCGCAGCTGCCATTTTTCAATTCAGGCTAACCTGAGGCTCTGCCATCTGTGGGGAGATGCCATGAACAGCCTTAGCAAGAGATCGTCAAGCCTTTGCCAATTTTCTGCTTAATATAATCTACTCATCTCTCTCCCTCTGTCTCTCTCTAAATGGTGCCTCTGGTTTCACATATAACCTTTTCTCTTGCAATAAGTTGATGGTACAGGTGAACCTCCTTTTGTGGAAACCAACCGTGGCACCCCTTCTGAGAGGGTTTGGATAATAATTTTAATAAAGAGCAACAAGCAGCCTTTGTGCAGTTTCTCAGAGGAGGACTTCTGTAACCCAATTTCTAAGGAAAATAGCTTAAATCGACTTGGTTGTCCAATTATTCTGGGTCTACGCTAGTCTCTGGCTGCTGGTCAGGTTTCTGCAGTTTTGACATTTGAATATGTCACCCTGTGACGAGTCAGAGACCAGACCTGGTTCAACCACAGGCGAGAGAGGGATTGGTATGAGTTCAAGAATAAGGTAAAACCTGCTCTGTGGACACCCACCATGGCTTGTCCTTTGGGTTAATCAGTTCGACTGTGCCTCTTTGAGCTCCTATGTGGGATACACAACATTATGGAAAATCAGCATAAAGTCATTTCCTTTCTGCCTTGTTACAAAATTCCTGGAATCTTCATCTGTTTCATTTTGGGTCTTTTTTTTTTCTTTTTCTTATTTCTTTTTTGAGAATCGGCATTCTCAACTAAGGGTGATAACAGCTTCATAATGCTTTACCTAACAGACTGGTTCTGACTGAAAGACACATCCATTTCAGCCACAGATTTAAGAAGAATCCATTTTTTTCTTTTGGAATTGCTTTTTATTTCTCCATTTTCTGTTACACCTACCCAGACCTTGATATAAATGTCATGAATCAGGCACAGTTTATATTTGCCTACCATCTCCCATTGTATGAATTTCTGAATGAGCTTGTCCTTTTTTCCTATTCCTTGAGACTGCCAGTTGACCTAAGACAATCACGGTGGCATAGAATAAGTCTTCCTATTCCTCCTGATGCTCTGGTTGCCCAGATACCCATTCCCATCTCATTTTGTTCCCTACTAGTCATCTTCATCTTCCTCTCTTCTTGGTACTTTACTAGAGAAAATTGCATTTTCCTGATACTTACATTTTACATTTTAGCTCTCTTTTTTTCCCCTGTGCTGATTGGCCAAAAGGAAAGTGAAAGAGGGCTTGGGGCCAGGGGTCCAGCTGCCACCTGACTTCACCCACAGCCCTGTTAGCTTTTTTCATGTAATATAGTATGTGATATGTCATGATACAGTAGAATAGAATAGAATAAGATATACTGCGATGGACTTCAGGGTATGCTTGTATTTGAAAGAAGTCATGATATACCCAGGTCATCTCTGCTTGGCCTTTTCTGGCTCTGAACTTCTGTTCAGAGACCCTGGGTTCTGACCCCTTTGACTATGAGTGGACCACCCATCAGACTGGCTCCCATGCCCTGGAGGGAGGCCTGGCAGATAGAGACATGAGCTGGGAGTGAGAAGTACAGACAATGCAAGTTCTGACCTGTCACGCCCACCAGCCAGCTGGGAGACTATGAGTAAGTTATTTATTCTGCTTGACCATCAGCCAACTTAGGTTTAGAATGAAAGATGGATTCTAAGGACCTTTTAGACTCTTCCCTCGTAAGGGCTAAAGGCCTGGAAAAATAATGTGCTCCAGGCAAGTGTTCACTAAGTGTCCTGCCAAGAAGACTGGCCTCTGTCTCTACTTGTCACGCCAGGAATATCTGAGACTTAAAAGTCCACAATGTTAAGAGCCTAAGCATTAACTTCTGATATAAGTTAACCTCAAGCAGCACTGATTTCCATAGACTGACAACTGTTTAGGTCAGGAAGAACTGTTCTGTAATTCATAGCATTGGCAAACTCAACCTGGATCAGATTCTGTAAAAATATTTCAGCCAATTATGATGAATTCACTGAGGGAACTCCTAAACACACCCAGGACAGTGCATGCCTTTCAAATGAAAAATAAGTGAAAATCTCTCTTTCAATGAAGAACTGGATTCTAAGTTTTAAACTAGAGAAAGGCAGCACTGTTTAATAATAGGCTGTAATTAAAGAGGCTGCATTGGCACAATTTATTAACGGTAAAGGCAAATTGTGAGTGGGTAAAAGTTTACTTATTCAAGGAACTTTTGGTTATTCCCAAAGGTTAGACGTATATCTGAAAGTTTTATTTTTAAAAATACTCTTTAATTTGGGATTGAAAATTCCCCCCTGAATCTCTCACCCATCCCCTCTACTTCTCATCTCCAAAGATGTCTGGATGGAAACTGGGTTCTTCAGCTACAAAATATTTGAAAGCCACAAACCTGCTGAGCCCCATTTTAAAAAGTTATTTCTGAAAAGAGCCATGCAGCAGAAAGTCTAAGGGTGCATCTATCTCATATATACACATATCTGGCTAAGAAAATGGTATTACTGTGGAGCCCAATTGAGACCATCAGATCTGAGAATATAAGTGCAAACCTCTTCCTCATCTATGGCAGAGGCGTTTTTCACTTGAAAACAAATAATCAAAGAAAATTTTTAAATAGATCCAACCAAGCCTCAAATCTATACCTGTGGTTTACAAATGAGGACAATATTGCCCTGTACTGGACATCTGGCACCATCTGGGGACAGTTTGGTTGTTACAACTGGGGTTGGAGGGTAGGTGGAAATCTAACGGGTAAAGGTTAAACATTCTGTAATTCACAGGAATTATCTGTCAATATGTCAATAGCCAAATGTCGATAGTGACACTGTTGGGAAACCCTGATCTACCCACATTGCTTGTGACAATGGGTTGGTGTCCAGATACCTGGAAAGTGACTGAAAATTTAAGAGAATACCAGCATTAGGATGTTAAAATCTGATGTGTCATGATGGGATTGTGTGTACTAATCTCAGAGGTAAATTTTTGCTCTCTAATTTTCTTTCTATCTTTTCCTAATGGAGCTTCATAATAATTCTTTCATACTCCATGCAACCAAGAATCAACAGCAAAAGCTAATCAGAGTGCCTTTTTCAAGGGATCTTGATACAATCCAGATAAAATCAATTATATGCTAATGTTCCATTCAGAGTCTTATATTTTTGCAATATCTTGTCACCCATCTCATCACAACATTCATCTGAATTTTATACCAAGCTGAAGTAATCTTCCTTGGTTACACACAAATAAATTTTTAAAATGAAAAACCCATAATCTAAGTGAGAAGACAACTAACTCAAGGTTAGTCAGAAGACAACTAGCATGGTATTTCAGATTAACAGTTCTGATACTACTACACGTGTATAATAGATTTGAACAGTTAAACAAATCAATGCCAGATGGAGGGAGTCGGGTTCCTCATTGTTGGAGGGTGAAATTTCTGTTAAACAAGGGAGAAAAACTAGAATGAATCATTTGTTCCTAAACTAGATGCAGAGGCATCAGTATGAGCTCACGTTTAACCTAATATAGATACAGATGGATAGATTAAATAATTTATAGATATGTGCGTACACATGGGTTAGTAAACATACATGTATTTTCTAGTTCTGTCCTCTGAGAGAGCCTAGACACAGTGACACTGCATTAGAAATGAGCACAGTTCTTGGTTTCTAATGTCATTCTCCAATAAAGGGAACCAGGACTCCTTAGAGAAAGCTGCTTCTAGGGCTGGAGAAGGAAATGTACAAGATGAACTGGGGATCCTTGTAGTTCCAGGAAGTAAGAAAGTCCTCAGAAAACAAAATGATGGCAGCATGTGAAAGGGACACAAAAGCTAAACTGAAAGAGCTTGCAATGACCAAAGCTGGAACAATCTGAACAGCAAAATACAGTCGTCCTGGATTGTAATGCAAAGTATTACATAGATGTCCACGAGTCCATACTGAAATGGATAGGAATCGATGTCAGCATCGTATAGCCTCTGTCCTCAAAGAGGAGACGCACTAAAGATCAATGCACAACAGCGCTAAGGGGAGCAACTCAGGAACAATTGTGTGTTAAACAAAGAGAGAGGAATAAATAACGGGATTGCTCTTATGGCAAAGAAAAAAAATTCAAAGTGTAATCCATGAGAGATGAGTCGTAGGATTGTCACAAATATTATTTTACACACAGTAGGAAGATCCTAAACAGGCTTTATTAATTTTAACCACAATTAAGGTAAGCATTCTCTCATTTCTTATCCAATAAATATTCAGTGAGCATTAAATATGCAACAGAGGATAAAACAGGTAATCATTTTCAATATATTTTGACATTTTATGTATACAACTATCTGCCTATGAATATACGAGGGCAAGTTTGAAGAAGCTGGCTTGACAGTTAGGGGTAAATTCCCGCTCGTGGGAGACTCGTAGTGATGATGGGGGTCAGATCGAGGCTGGTCCCGCCGTCCTTGACGTGTTTACATGTTTGCTTCTAAGCAAGCAAATAAGGTCATGGTTTCTCTAGCCATTTAGCTGGTTAAGGGGGAAAAAAAAGATCGTGGCCGCCGTCACTTCCTCTCACTTTCTAGGACAGAACTTGAACATTTGGCCGAATCCATCAGCAAGGGCAGCGGTTGGAGGAGTGCGGGGGAAACATGGTCTCTGGCTGGAAAAAGATGAGAATGAGAATGGATTTGGAACCATTCTTGACACCTAATATGATAGATGCATTCTGGTGTGGATGGCTTGAAGTCCGCACCACAGCGCATCTGTCATATTAGGCATCAAGAACATGCCTTGGTTAAAATGTCTCAGTGAGTATGGTAACTCCTTTACTTTCTGAATACATTATTTGAGCAAATTAACCCCTCTAAACCTGTTTCTTGTCTGTCTATCTATCTATCTATCTATCTATCTATCTATCTATCTATCTATCTAACATCTATCTATATATCATCATCTATCTCTATATTCATATACTTTAATATTTATTTGATTTAATATTTAATATATAATTATATAAAATGACATTTAATATTTAAAATTTATTAGTTAATATATGTTAAATCATCAAATTAGGTACCTTAAAAGTCACATTGTACAACCTAAATACATACAATTTTTATTTGTCAATCATACCTCAATAAAGCTGGGATAAAAAAACGTAGAAAAGTAATAAATACAAAAATAAAAATAAAACGGGACTAATAGCATTCCTACTGTGCCAGTTGAATTTACTGCTCTCAGCTGGAAATCCATCCTTCAGTACCTGCTCTGATGTAATGGACGTTTCCTTTGCGGTTAGCACAGCGTGAAGTGTTGAGTGTGGAGAGAGCTGGGGAGACACGGCAAAGGAAGGGGCTCCTCTTCCTGGTTCCTGCGCAGAGTTTGCTCTTTTCTGTTCCCGTGGCACTGCCAGTTAGCTCTGCATGTCTGCGCGGGCACCCTATTCACGCTGCCCCAACCGTGCCCTCAAGCAGGTAGCCTCTCAGGGACCGCACAGCCCCACCTCGCCTCGGGAATCACAGGCTCCAGCTCACAAGTCGTGGACACACCAGCGCCGCTCCTATCTTGTCCCAGCAGTGGCACCCCAGCTCCATGTGCACACATCCCACCTGCCTCAGTTCACCTGTTCCCCAAAGGGTGCTAACCGGGGCCCTCCTAAGATGGACACTGTACCACAGTTCCCATGGCAATGCTGCTGTGACCTCGAGCAGGACTCCCTCTGCATACCTGCCCACCACCTGCGCTCCCATGTGCCCAAGATGGTGGCGTCCTTCTGTCCTATGACTCTGGTTCGACTCTGGCAACCCAGCAACTGTTTCCACTGTGCAGTGGGCTCCAACCCACTGGTCAAACGAGGTCTGCACCCCAGGCTTGAGGTAGGCAACCCTTCCAAGTTTTCCTTTCCTTAGATGCTCCCCCTCAGCTGTACACTACTTTTTAAAGTTCCTTCTATATCTTTAGTCCTCTTATAATTGTTTTAAAATTCTTTATAGTAAACTTCTATTCAAATTACTGTGAAGTTTCTTCCTCCTGATTGGACCCTGACCAATGCAGTCAACTTTTAATGATTCTGTGAGTATTTAATAAATTCATTCAATCTAAGCCCCTACCACAATCCCTGGCCTTTATTTAGTTTCTGATAACACCATCATCACCATCATTATCAACATCATAAGCCTTATTTTCACCATCATCAAGAGCTGCAGAAGTGGCATGGATTCCTTTATTCAGATTATTACTTATGGTTTTAAAAAAGGTGTTTGTTACGGACATAGAAAGCAAACTTACGGTTACCAAGGGGAAAAGGGAATGGGGAGGAATAAATTAGGAGTATGGGATTACCAGAGACACGCTACTATATATAAAATAGATAAACAACAGGACCTACTGTATAACACAGGAAACTATATTCAGTATCTTGAAATAACCTGTAATGTAAAATAATCTGAAATATATATATATTTATATTATTATCAGTCATATACTTATATAACTGAACCACTTTGTATACACCTGAAACTAGCACAATATTATAAATCAACTATACTTCAATTAAAAAAAAGGTATTTGTTGAGAGCTACCTAAACTTGCCTTTCATACCCCTTGGCCCCTACCCCTGCCATAGCCACTGTTGATACTGTGAAAATCACCTTCAATACCACTGTCAGAGGAATTCACTTCTAATAATTAGTACGACCAAGGCAAATCAAATTGCTCTATAGTTCAGTGTCTTCATTTAAAAAAAAGCCTTATAAAGCCTGCCTGCCTCCCTGGGTGAATAAAATGAGTTAATTCTTTATGTAACAAAGCTTGGAGTGTGAAGTGCTGTCCCTATACAAGGCCTTATTACTATGGGACGATAGTCCATTTAGAAAGAAGGGTCCCCCTGTAGCAAAAAGAGTTCCCATCTTAGCTGCCTTTTGATGAAAAGTCAGTATAATGGATTTTAGATGATTCACTTTTGAATGCAAATCAGCTGCACCATGAATCTTTTTTTTTCCTTGAAAATTTTACTGTGTCTTTCTGTGTATGAAAAACTCATGAAACCTGAATAAAAGGAGAGGAAATTCAGTCTGGATGTGCTGGAATTTCCGTAAGTACTATAGGGGGTTAACAGCAAAGGTAATGAAATATCCTCTTCATCAGGACACGAAAGGCAGGGTCATACCAGGCCCTTCCAGGTGAATGAGAGGGTCACTAGGGACCAGGATGGATCAAAATGAGATATTTGCATCTACGATGTCCAGTGGAACGAAGCATCATGTTCAGGCTGATTGGGTCCTTATACGCATCCTATCATTGTCTTATTTACTTCCTTTGTAAATATTGCTCACACGGCGTGTATATTATACAGCTGCACCAGCAAATTGTGGTGTGCGCTTAGTGTGTTTATTAAGTAAATTAAACACAATCTAGGTCATTATCATTTAAAAAAATTAACTCACCATCTACTACATACTGAATATCTTTTACTTGCTCTCAAGAAACTCATAGTGTAATTAGACCTGACAAATGAATCATACTCCATGGTATAAAAATGTGCTGTAGGAAATTATATGTAAGGGGGAAGAACAATGGACCCTCCTGCACATAAATGTGACTGTGAATATTTAATGGAGCAGGAGACTAATGTTGAGTTGCTAATTGCTTCCAAAATAGGTTAGACCTTATTAAATAGAAGCAATTTTTTTTTTGTTTTTATAGACATTTTGATGAGTTTGGGTATGTAACAGAGAGCCTGAAGGTGAATCACGGGATAAGAGCTGAAGAGAACTGACTAACTGATCATATTGTCTGAAAAGAATTAGGAGATATTGTAGGAGATTAGGCAGGGAGATGGTAAGGAGGGAAGTAGAAGTGAGAGAAGAGAGAGGGCCAGCCAGATTCTAATGGCTGCAGCACCTTGGAATATGAAGTTGCCAGTAAGCTGTGAAAATCTCTGATGGTGATTAGACAAAGAGTTTGGTAACTGCAGGGCTCAGATTACTTGGGTGCACATTTCTGGTGTGAGAAATTCTATGTTTCATTTCAGGGACTAGATTGATGCAATGACTGTTAGAAATAATCCAGGATAATGAGAGTACATGCAAGAAAAATAAAAACAGATAGTCTAAATGTCTTGATCTGACAAGATATCAAATGGCAGAAACCATAAGGGCCAGAGGCAGTGGGTGACTTATTAAAAGCCCTGAAAGAAAAAAACAAAACAAAGCTGCCAAACAAGAATCTTGTAACCAGCAAAGCTATGCTACAGAAAATGAAGAAGAAATTAAGAAGTCCCAGATAACCAATAATAATCAGATAATCAGATAAACAATAACTAAGAGAGTTCATTGATAGCATATCTATCCTACAAGAAATACTATAAGCAGTCCTTTATTTTGAAAAGAAAGAACATCAGACATTAACTTGAATTCATTAAAGAAATAAAGAGTACCAGTAAAGGTAATTACACAGGTAAATACAAAAGGCAGTAAAAATACATTTTTTTGTCTGTAACACTGTTTTTCCCTATTTGATTTAAAATAAAAATGCATACTGCAATAACTATAAGCCCAAGTTGATGGAAACAATACATAAAGATATATTTTGTGACAATAAGGGGGGAAGGGAGACCACAACTATACAAAGTTTTTTGTATAGCATTGACTTTAATTTGATAGTAATCCAAATAAGATTGGTATAAATAAAGATGTTGACAGTAATCCCCAAAATAAACATTAAAAACTTTAAAAATATACAGTAAAATAAACAGTAAGGGGATTAAAGTATTCACTAGAAAAATATCTAGTTAACAAAGAGGGAGGCAATAATAGAGAAATCGAGGTACAGAAAAGACATGGGATATATAAGAAACACATGATAAAATGGCATACATAAATTCTACCTCAGTAATTACACCAAAAAAAAGGTAGATTGGCAGAATGGATACAAAGACAAGATCCAGCTACCTGTTGTGTAGAGGAGATCGTTTATATTCAAAGGCACAAAAGGTTTGAACATAAAAGGGTGGAAAATGATACACCGTAAAACAGTAACCAAAAGAGAGCTGGAGGGGCCGTACTAATATCAGTAAGAACAGGCTTAAGACAGCCACTAGAGACAAGGACACACTGTAATGATGAAATGACCAATCACCTAAGAAAATATGACAATCATAAACATATATGCACCAACAACAGAGTCCCGAAATACATGAAGCAAAACCAGACAAATATAGGGAGAAATAAACTAATCAGCAACAAAAATTGGAGACTTTGACAAACCACTTTCAATAATAGACAAAACAACTAGGCAGACGATTAGCAAGAAAACAGAAGACTCAAACAGCTCTGTAAACATAGGCCTGACAGACATGCACAGAACACTCAACAACAACAGAATCCACATTCTTGCCAAGTGCACATAGGACATTCTTCAGAATAGACCGTATGTTATGCCACAAAACAAGTCTCAATAAATTTAAAAGGATTGAAATCATAAAAAGTATGTTTTCTGACCACAAGGTAATGAAATTAGGAATCAACAGCAGTAGGAAATTTGAGAAACTTACAAATTTGTGAAAATTAAGCAACACACTTCAAAGTAAACAATGAGTCAAAGAAAAAATCACAAGGAAATTTAGAAAATAATTTAAGATTAGAGAAAACAAAAGCACACTGTACCAAAAATTATAGGATGCAGCAAAAGCTGTGCTGAGGGAAATTTGTAGCTGTAAATGACTAAATTAAACAAGAAGAAAGATCTCAAATAAATGACCTAGGCTTTCATTTTAAGAAATTAGAAAAGGAAGAGAAACTAAATACAAAGCAAGAAGAAGGAAGGAAATAAGAAAGTCTAGAGTGGAAGGAAATGAAATAGAGAAAATCAGCAAAAGCAAAAGTTGGTTCTTTAAAAGGATCAATAAAACTGGCAAACATTTAGCTGTACTGACCGAGGGGGGCAAAAGGACTCAAATTACTAAAATCAGGGAAGAAAGAGGAGACATTATTGTTAATCTTACAGGAATAATAAGGATTATAAGGAGATACTTTCAAAAGCATAACGAGGCGCCACTACACACCCACCAGGATAACAATAATTTAAAAGTTGGACAATGCCATGCGCTGGCTAGGATGTGGAGAAATCGAAACCCTCAGGCAATGATGGTGCGAATGTGAAATGTCACAGCCACTTTGAAAAATCACTTTGACAGTCCCTCAAAAATCAAACGTAGAATTACCATATGAATTAATTTCCCAGGGCTACCAGAACAAAGTATTATGTTCTGCAACAACAGAATTGTATAGTTTTACAGTTGTGGAGGCTGGAGGTGTGAGACCAAGGCGTCCACAGGGTTGGTTCCTGCCTATGGTTCTGGGGGAGGATCTGTTCCCTGCCTCTCTCCAGGCTTCCGGTGTTTGTTGCCATGGTTTGTGGTCCTTGGTTTGTAGACACATCCCTGCAATCTTTGCCTTCTTGTTCACGTAGTGTGTCTGTGTCCAAATATCCCCATTTTATATGGACACAAGGGCTACTCCAATGAAGATGACTTTATCTTAACTAATCACATCTGCAATGACCCTATTTCCAAATGAGGTTGCATAAGGGTTACAACTTCGACATATGAATTGGGTGTGGGAAGGTAGACAAAATTCAATCCCTGATACCACGTGATCCAGCAATTTCACTCCTAGGCATATGCCACTCCAAAGCATATACCCATGAAGACATATGTTTATGTAATAACTTGTAAATGAATGCTTATAGCAGCATTATTCAGAATAGCCAAAAATAGGAAACAGTCTAAATGTCTATCAACTGATGGATAGATAAACAAAACATGGCATAACACTACAATTGAATATTATTCAACCATAAAAGAAATGAAGTCCTGATACATGCTACAATGTGGATCTACCTTGAAAACACTTTCTAACTGTAAGAAGTCAGACACAAAAGGCCTCCTATTATGTTATTCCATTTTTATAAAATGTTCAGAATAGGAAAATCCATGGAGATAGTAAATAAATTACTTTTTTGCTACAGGAGGCTGGATAGGTGAGTAGGGAGTGACAGTAATGAGTGTGGGTTGCTTTGGGTGCTGAAAATATTCTGGAATCAGACAATGGTGATGGTTGCACAACCTTGTGAATATCTGAAAAACCACTGAAATGTAAACTCTAAAGTGGTGAACTTTGTGGTATTAGAATTCTATCCCGATAAAAATAAATACATAAGTATCTTGATTCTGTATGATTTCCTTCCTTAGTGAAGCCCTTAGCAATTCCAGCTGTACTTACTGCCCTGTGTTTCAAGGGTATCCCCACTTCTTTTAATATATTTCTCTTTTGCAAAAAGTAGCTCATGAGCATTATCTTCTTTGCAACCCAATAATTTGTAATTAAGAATGGAATCTTGGGACGTACGTTCAAGGCAGTTTGAAATGAGTAGCTGTGTGCCGTGGAAAACTATTAAAGTGTTTTGGGCAAGGTCCAGTGTGCCCAACCTGTCTTGTAGGAAGATTAATGTGGCACTGGCGTGGGGCATGAATTAGAGGCATGCCCTTCTTGCCCTTAAATTGCTCTGGAGGCTATTTGTCAAATGCATTACTTTCCACAACTGCCACATGGAATTTTTCATCTGGAATAATCTCCAGGGATCTGAATATGGGTGACAGAAGAACTATCTACTTGTTTTGATAAAAGAAAATCCCTGTCGTTCTTCAAATGTCATTTTTGCCGGATGGGAAGTTCTGTCAGAATCACGGCATCAAGCTTCAGAGCAGGAAGGAAAAGTTTAGCTCAATTTTCTCATTTTCAGATAAGGAAAGTGAGGTCAGGGGGGGTTAAATGACTTTTTCAGAGTTATAAAATAAATTAATTATTTAATATTTGGCTTAGGAAAAAAAAAGACCTGTATATCTTCAACCCAATTTTATTTCCTCTTTATTTTCAACCTTCAGTGATTCTGAATAATTTATCTTCAACTTGATTTAATGTGCTTATACTTCATTTTTGCTCCTTGAATAAGTTTTATTTTTCTTTATAGATTATAATCTTTGAAGTTAGACCCCTTATACTTTCCTCATTTATTATTTAATTCTTCACATGGTTTAGGATATTATTTTACCTGCAGTTACTGCTCAGTGAATGTGAATTAATGAGTGACTGGATATGATTCAAGTCACTGGATATAATTCAAGACGGTACAGTTTCAGTGCCTAGACTAATACCTTAATTTCCTGAAAGCTCTCCTAAGTGTCGTACAGATTAGTGAAACACTGGAGAACGGGACGTGTTCCAGGTTCACAGTTCTTACAAGGGGAGTTCTGAGGTTAAATGTACGTGGGCAGTAGCTGCACAGAATTAGTCAGGTTTTCTGGTCCAGCACGGCAGTTTCTCAGAGCTTCCATGCATCACCATCCGTCATGAAACTCCCAACATCACTGTTTCTGGTCTATGACTCCTCCAAGCTGGAAACCACCATAGTAGCTCATGACTGGGCATGTACTTTCCTGCCTTTCCTATTTGAATCTGTGGTCTTGTGAACATTTTAATATTTTTAAAATAATTTACGGTATTAAAACTTGAAGAAAAAAATTTCAGTCCAACTGATTGAATTTTTAAAGTGAATTTTTAAAAAGCATATTCAACTGACGTAATTGAAGAGACATGTAAGTTAGAAGGTCCCAGACTTAACTCCGGTACAGGAGTCATTCCTTTTCTTTCTTTCTTTCCCTCTTTCTTTCTTTCTTTCTCTTTCCTTCCTTCCTTCTTTCTTTCTTTTCTTTCTTTCCTTTTCTTCCTTTTTTCCTTCCTTCCCTCTTTTCCTTCTTTCCTTCCTTCCTTCCTTTCATTCCTTCTTTCTTAAAAATTTATTGGCAGTTCCTAAATGACTTGAAAGAGTTGGTGGAGTTAGATTTTTTAAAAGTTCTTTTTTTCTGAGAGAACCCATCTAAGTAAATTTTGGTCTTTATTTAACAAAAACATATTAATTGTACTTCAAAACTGTTCAGACACTGTGATACTGAATTTCACTTTCTCCTTGTAGAGAGGAAGTCAAGAGAATGTCAACTTAGAAAAAGCTAAAATTTTATGGTTCAACACATTTTCCCAATGTATTAATAGTGAAAACTGGTATGAGTATTATTTCCCCTGTCACACACCTACAGGTAATGAGAGGAAGACACATTCAGACAATGGGTGAGAGTAAACTTTGAAACAGATCATCCACCTGACCTCCCTGGTTGTAAACAGCAAGGCAGCCATTGCCCCTGATGTCTCAGGAGACAAAAAGCCTTGGAATATGCAAACAAATGCTGATTCCAAAGCTCCAACAACCATGACTCTTATTCTTATTGAAAGGTGGAGAAATAAAATGGGATTTAACTGATTCACAAGTTATCAGAAATTTTACTTAAAGGTTACTCAGCAGGATTTGGAGAAAACATGGAAAATAGGGCAAAAGCCATCATCACCCTGGAGCTGGACACATCATTGGTTTTCAAGAGATGAAGGACAGAAGATTCTGCTGACAGCAGCCCCTTGAGCCTGGTGATAGACGTGGAAAGGATTCTGAGTTATTTGTGAGCCTATTGACACAAAAGCAGAGACTACTAAAACAAAATACTGAATCAATAATAAGTAAGGAAAGAACATTTTGATTTCACTTATGGCTGGATTACTCAACTGATGGGAAAAAAAATGGTGTCATGGACACTGATGACTTGACTACCAGATGCTGGGCATTTCATAACTTCCCTGATGGCAGCCCTATGGAGAAGACTGAGAATAATTACACAATTCACTGACAACATTCTTTGAAGTTTGAAAAAAAACATTAGCATTTGTCTCAATGTTTTTACCTTACCTGTTCTTCAACTTCCCATTTCTGTGTCCCATGACTTGTCACCTGGTACATGCCCACTCCATCTTTTCTCCTGTGTGGGAATGACAAGTTTTCTGTTGTTTCCATGTTGTGTGGTCTGCCTTGTTCATTGTATGCATTAAAAATTTAAGAATGCATTGGGGATATTTAATAACTCATCTTCCTACACTGGAAGAGAATCAAACCTTAAAAGTTCTCAGTTTTCACCAACCTTACATCTTTTCAGATCCTGTGTCTCAGTAAGTTTCTGTCAGAAAGAAGGATATTGTCAATGAGGTTTATCATGATTTTTGTCACCCTACCCGCACTCTATCTCTGTAAGTCGTCAGCTACGTGTTTGCCAGTGGCGGTGAGCAATGATGCCCCAGTAGGAGAAATTCTTGACATGGACATAGTTTCCTGAGAAAAAAATGAACAATCGCTGAGTGTTCAAAAGATCTTTGTTCTAGCACTGCATTATAATATGAGACAGAATGCCGAAACCTAAGCTAAAGAAGGAATTCAATTCCTTACAACGCACTGTCTAGATCAAATATGTCTGAGTACAAAGATCAACT
This sequence comes from Eschrichtius robustus, assembly GCF_028021215.1. Classification (NCBI taxonomy): domain Eukaryota; kingdom Metazoa; phylum Chordata; class Mammalia; order Artiodactyla; family Eschrichtiidae; genus Eschrichtius; species Eschrichtius robustus. The sequence goes on along the minus strand of NC_090838.1, from coordinate 94,741,332 downwards.
CTGTTAGGATATTTTAACTATTGGAATAAGACCCGAAGATTCAAGCTTTCATGAATTAGATTAATTCAGTAGAGGAGATTAGGGTCTCTATCTCTAAACCCCTCCCAACATGCACACACACACACACACACACACACACACACACACACGCACACACACTCCAGCTATGTTTCTGTTTGATTTAACTCATATGTACCTAGCAGTTCCCTCCACCAACAGGACCTACCATGAAAAAGTTCACATCTGCTAACATTTGTCCATTAAATGCTATCGGGAAAATGAGCAAAGGAATAGGAATTTCAATATATAAGTGGAGAGCAGACTATGGCATTGTTCCTGCCCTCCTAACTCAGAATGCAAATATTTTATTGAAATTCTTCATGTCTCTTTCTCACATCACTATTTGAATTCTAGTCTAAAATTGAGTGAAAAGCATCACAGTGTGACGAGGCAGAGGAGAATCAGCTCCTGGGAATTGCAGTGGTCCTGCTGGAGACTTCTGTTCTGCTACCATGACTCAGGTAGTAATAACTCTGGCAAGCACTCACCCAAGTTCAAGTCCATGTGGAAAGCAACATGGAAAAAAGCTTGTCTGGGGCCAGAATTATGCCATTTGTTGCTTTCATGTTCTTTATTTTATTTTTTAAAAGTTTGTAAATTAATACAGGCAGGTATTCAAAGATCAAACAGTACAAAAAGTTTATAGTGAAAATTAGCAGTTTTTTTCCCTACCGCTTCCTACCTGCAAACCCACTCCTCAAATGATCACTTTAAGTTTTTTCTTTTTTTTCTTTCTGCTGGTATTGACTGTCATGTTTCTAAATACCGTGCTTCTCTGCTGTTTCTTGATTTCTGTTTTAAATGTCATCAGGTTCTGGAGAAATATTGCATGGGTGGCTCTAGGCTAGAGGTTAAAATCCATCCGTTCATTATCTATAGAAGCGATAATACCAATACCATGTAGTCAGTGAGATCATTAAATAAAATAACACATAAATAGTGTTTGGAACAAGCCTGGCGTGTGGTAAGCGCTCAATACGTGTAAGTTGTTGATTTTGTCATTAATCACAATTGCATTGTTTTTCCAGTTGATTCACTTTACAGCAGATGATGATGTGTTGTCCTAACACTGCCCCCATCATGGCCTATCTATCAGGCACTATAGATCATTGCTTAGGACCTATGAGATTTTCAAGCGCTTATGTGTGAAAGCTGAAAAAAAAGGGGTTCCAAAATGTAGGAAAACAACAAAAATAAAATTCATAACTGCTCAGTTAATTGTAAAATACAACATTTGTTAACTATTCATAATTATCTATAAGTTATAGGCAGTAAGGGTGCATTTCACTGTGTCATGATGTGAATGGGGCTCTTCAAAAGCCATATCACATTCTCCCAATGGCGCCATGTCACATCTTTTGATAACTAAGCAATAATCTGTGTTCTTATTATTATCACTGATAGCAATTGTGTGCCATGAAATTTTTATACAGCATTTTCTTCTTCACTATAGTAAACATCTGCCTAACTTTTTCAACTGCATGCTTTTCCAGGCGACTTTTCTTTCCAGTCTGCCCCATCAGGTCATCTTTTCCCACAAGCGACCACCCCTGCAGAGGTGTCTGCCCCAGGCTCTCCCCCCACCCCACTCATGCAGACCACCCCTCAGGCTGGGGCACAGCTGCTGTCCCAGGACATCCCTGTATCCCTTATTGGGTTGACCGGGTGCAGCCCCCAGTCCGTGTCTTCCTCTCCCTTGTTCGAGCCCCTCGTTTCTTTGAAAGCACATCTTTAAGCAACTTCTTAAGAAAGAGTAGTGGGAGGCGAACTTAAAAATGTAAATTTGAAAATGTCATGGCTTCACACTTCAGAAGAGATTCACTACATACATTTCTAAGATAAAAATAATTTTCCCTCGAAATTTGGGAGATATTTTTCCATGATTTTTATCACCTGGTAATTTTGCTGAAAAATTGACAGTCAGCTGATCGTTTCCTTGGAGGTGATGTACTTTATTTTTTCTTGCAAGAAGGTTTTAGAACTATAGCTGCATCCTTGCTGTTCTGAAATTTCTTGATGAGATTTCTTTTACTCGGATTCAATGATAAATAATTCTCATTAACAGAGAGAAACAAGCCCAAGCCCAAATGAGCTTGAACAATAAAGGAATTACATGCTCCAGTAACAGAGACATGGGTGCCAACAAGGGCTCAGTTTCTCCCTGTGTCTCCACTCAGCCTTCCAGCATCAGGTCAGGGGACCAGGCTGGCTGCCACCAGCTCCCAGCTTCCTTGTTTGGGGTCCAGCGTTCCTCATTCAAATGGTTTATCTCTGCATTCCCAGAAAACCTGGGAGTCACCAATTGAGGCTGCATAAGTAGCCTTTTGAACCAATCTCTGTAGCCAGAGAGATGAAATAGACTATAGCATCCAGCCCTGGGGCTGGGGGTGGAGTCTGCTTCCTGGGGACCACAAGGTCCCCATCAGAAATAAAAGACTGTCGGGAAGGAGAGCGGGGAATGGGGGCTGGGAAGCAGTCAGCTAATTTCCATGAGAAGTTTCCTTTCTTTCCCCCCATTTTTATTCAGGACACTCAATGGAACCTTGTGATGTCGAAACTAAAAACGTTTCTTTTATTATTTCTTAGGAAAATCTGTCTGCTTCTTTTCCTCTCTTGTTTCCATTTGGAACTCTCATCAACTGTTTCTCATTGTTCTTTCCTCCTCACTTTTTTTTTTTTTTTAATAAATTTATTTATTTTGGCTGTGTTGGGTCTTCGTTTCTGTGCGAGGGCTTTCTCTAGTTGTGGCAAGCGGGGGCCGCTCTTCATCGCGGTGCGTGGGCCTCTCACTATCGCGGCCTCTCTTGTTGCGGAGCACAGGCTCCAGACGCGCAGGCTCAGTAGTTGTGGCTCACGGGCCCAGGTGCTCCCCGGCATGTGGGATCTTCCCAGACCAGGGCTCGAACCCGTGTCCCCTGCACTGACAGGCAGATTCTCAACCACTGCGCCACCAGGAAAACCCCCCTCCTCACTTCTAATACTGGGTCCTTCAGTCCTTTTGTGGCTAAAACAATAGCTCATCAAGGGTCCTCGGGCCTTCATGTCCACGTGTAAAACCCAGACAGGCGACCTGCCCAAGGGATAGGAATTGAAACTATTTTTAGTCGAAGGGAGGGAACTGAATGTGTTTCATGCAGATAAGTACAAATTAATTTGCTCCAAACAAAATCACCGGATCTTAATAAAGATGTTAGCTGTTGTGATTCCAGGAAACACTCAGCACCCAGGCCCTTAGCTTAGGCCTTGCTGGTGCCCAGGTCATTGTTTCACATCTTGCTGTTGTCAGCTGGCAGCTCTGAAGGTCCGTGGCGGTGTCATGGTCCCGTTTTGGCTTCTACCCATACTGGAAGTATTTCCTTTTTCCCGTAATAATGTCCAAGCTAGGTTTGCGGTGGTGGGGATTCTGATGCCACCCATTCTGTCAGTAGTAGTATCTGGATTCAATCAGTAAAAATGTGGGTTCCCAGCAACTTAACACACACTTGCTCTCCAGGAGAAAAAGGTGAAAGTGATGGGAACTGCAGGTGTGAGGGGCTCTGACAGGGAACGGGTGCGTTTCCCTCTTTCAGAGCGTGGATCTAAACTTCACAAACTGATGTGTTTGTACTTTTCAACATTGTGTTCCAGAATATAAACTTGTTGAAGGAAGTCCGTCCTTAACTTTTATATAGGATATGCAGCTGTGAAGGTAACAGAAGGAGGTCCTGAGCCTGATTCTGGTTGGAAGGTCTGGCAGATGGTCCCACATCTAGCCAGAGTGCTTGAATCATTTGTGTGCCCAACTCAGTGGGCAAAGCTTCCGGCTGGCCAGTGTGATCTGCTTTGAGGCTGACCACCAAGTCCACGTTCTTCCAGAACTGCTACTGCCCTACCCCCAATTCACAGACCATCTAACCTGCTCTGAGCAGTGTTCCTGATGCCACCTGCAGCCCCAGGGATCCCGTCTCTCTCACACAGACTGCAGCTTATTCCTGCCCGTGGTTTCCCCCATGGTTAAGTACTAAGTGAGATGGGGAAGAAGGGCAACAAAGCCGTCTAGAGAATCATTCTTTTCACTTCTAATTCTGCTTCCTCACTGGCCTTTGAGTGAAACAGGTTGCTTCGGGGGGAGAGTTAGGGCACTAATTAGTGTTTTGAAATCCCATTCAAAACCAGGATAATAAGACTCTAAATTCCCAGCTTTGCCTCCAAACTAAATCCTTGAGATATTTTGAGTGGTTCCTTAAGTTCTTTGTTCTCCACTCAGCATTCATTCATCCTCTTGGTCTAAATTACTCCTTTTACTCCAGGATAGTTTTAGAATTAGGAAGGTGTCTCCGAAGATGTGATGTGCAATTTTCAAGCAGGAAGAGACTCAGCTGCCCTCACCTTTCATTTATCTCATAGCAGCCTCCAATGAAAAAATTAATCTGCTTTTCATTAACGTTAAAGAAATGAGCAGGAAAGCATGAAGGCACTCCCACCCCTGCAGTGATGCGGATGGATTCACGGAGCAGGTCACAATTTTGTGCTCTGGTTTTCTCCAGCCCTCAAAGGAAATGATATAGGTAGTACATTACCACCTGTATGTCTCCTAGAGGTAGACTGAATGATGATTTGAGTGCATCCAGTGGTTGGGCACAAAAGTGCTCTAGAAAAGCAAAGTGTTATCTCTAAGGTTCCCCTCAACTTGCAGTTTATTCAGACATGCTCTTCTTGGGACAGAAACAATAGTTTAACCACGTCCAAGAGCATAGACGTTTTCCGTGGGCATTCACCCAGCTCCTCTCTCCTGGCACCAATCTACAGAATTAGGTGCTATTAAATCTATTTTAAAAATATGCAGAAAGCCTAGAAGGAGTTTGCAACATTACTTTATTAGACTTCTATTAAGTCTTCAAATTTCCATGTGATTATACTACTGCTATAGATTAAGAAATACTCCCCAACCCCACATCCTTGCTGTGGTGACCCCGTTAACTTGAGAACCGACAATCCCCCAGACTTTTCCCACCAGGCAGCCCAGGGTAGACACAGCCAGCAATGCTCACTGGAAATCAGAAACGCTCCCCATAAATTCTTAGCACGTAGTATCTGTTTCATTATTTGGGGGAACAGAATATTCACTTGTATTACTTATTAATTACAAAGATTGTTTATTAATTAGAAATTTAAACGGTACCTTTGCACTGGAGAGGTCTGACAGATACCCCGCCTTTAACCAAGTTATTCTACTGAATTTCACTAAGACTGGGACAGTTGATATCACGTGTCCAGATATGATACATTATCACCAACGTGATATTCTTGCCCAAAGTGTTTAACATGAATCTATACTTTAAAAAAAATGAGAGGACATTTAAAAAAATAACTGGCCTTGACTCCTTAAAAATGTCAGTGACAGGGAAGATAAAAGAGGTAGGGAGACCGTCTTGGACTGAAAGATGTTAGATGTTAGGCAATGATTTGATCCTGGATCTGGGCCATAAAAAGCTATAAAGTGTCTTGCAGGGAACACTGGGGAAACAAGACTAATGACTGTGTATCATCTACTCGGATGCTACACATACTGTCACCTGTGGGTCTCTTGCCGGTGGTGGTGCTGAGGTTATATAGGAGAACATCCTTGTTCTTAGGAGACACATCCTGGATCTGGAGTATTGATGAGAAAGGACCACGATTTCTGTGACTCACCATCTGATCATTCAGATGCACATGCACACACACAGGTGGTAATACGTTACCAGTTATTAACATATTAATAATTGTCAGATATGGACAAAGGGTATTTGAGTGTTTATTATACTAGTCTTTCAGTGTTTCTGTAGGTTTGAAAATTTTCAAAATGAAAGTTGGGGGAAACCTGTTATTGCCCCTGATAATTTACTTGAGGAAATAAATGGCTATATTTATTCAATTTCCCAAATCCTTAATCTTGCTCACAGGCCTTGTGGCAGACCATCACGCTCTTGCAGGTAAAGACAAGAACGGCATTTGCTTAGTTCAAACAAATGAACAGTTTTATTGAGATATAAGTCACATACCATACAATTCATCCTTCTGAAGTGTATAATTTTGTATTTTGGTTTCTTACTTTTAGTATATTTGCAGAGTTGTTGAACCTTCACCATTATCTAATTTTAGAATATTTTTTCACTTGAGAAAAAAAAATCTCATACACATTAGTAATCATGCCCTGTTCTCTCCCTCCTCTCCGTCCCCTGCAGTTCCTAATCTACTTTCTGTCTCTGCGTATTTGCCTGTTGTGGAACTATAAAGGGAAACAGTGTAGACTTTGGTGAATGTCTTTTCACCAAAGACTTTGCTTTCACTTAGCACGATGTTTTCAAGGTTCATCCATGTTGTAGCATGCATGCAGTTTATTCTTTTAATTGCCATTTATCTTCTGCAATATAGATATACCATATTTTGTTTATCCATTCCTCGGTAGATAGATATTTGGGTTATTTTTATTTCTTATAGATTGGTAGTTGCCAGAGTCCAAGGGGTGGGGGAAGTGGCAGATGGTGAGCAAAGGGCACAAACTCCCAGTTATAAGATGAATAAGTTCTAAGGATCTACTGTACAGCATGGTGACTATGGTTAACAATACTGTATTATATACTTGAAAGTTGCTAAGAGAGATCTTAAATGACCTCACCACACACACACATACACACACATATACACACACTCACACACAAATGGTAACTATGCAATGGATGTGTTAACTAACATTACTGTGGTAATCATTTCATAATGTCAATACATATCAAATCATCACAGTGTATACCTTAAACTTACACAATGTTATATGTCAAATATATTTCCATTAAGGTGGAAAAAATTAACAAAGGACTTGAATAGACATGTATCCAAAGAAGATCTATAAACGGCCAATAAGCACATGAAATAATACTCAAAATCATTAGTCATTAGGGAAATGCTAATCAAAACCATGATGAGATACCACTTCACATCCACTAGGATGAATAAAAAAGGCAAACAATAACAAATGCTAGCAAGGACATAAAGAAAATGGAACCCTTATACACTGTTGATGGGATTGTAAAAGGGTGCAGCTGCTTTGGAAAGCATTTTGGCTGGCATTCAACATGTTAAACATAGAGCTTCCTATATGACTCAGCAATTCCATTTCCAGACATATACCTCAAAGTGATGAGAACATACTTTCACTTAAAGTTTGCTTGATTTTGCATATAAATATGTTTCCATAATCTTGTTATATTAATATCAATCATGCAATATGTACGTGCAAGAATATTCAACCCTTTTAAAATAAGAATATTTCCTTTGGGGATTTTTTTTAAAGTTCAGAGTTGTTTAACTAGACATCAATAGATACTTAAAGAAGACTGTGCTGTGAAGAATAAAAGCAGACGCAGTAGCTCACAGAAGAGACAGTATCACAACCAGCGGCTTCATATGTATGCGTCAGGGACAGACATTGGGACCGATGAGATTGCAGGTCATACCAGTAACCACACTTGGAAACTGAATAATAGGATCGTTTATGAGGCATTTCTAGAAGTAAAAATCAATTGAAAAATGGATTGCCTGCAAAATAAATAATGATAAAATAAACAAGTATACCTATTACTGAAAGGTCTATGTAGGAGAAGGAACAATAAAATGAAAGCATGAAACACGGTATATAATAAGACCAAAACAGTTGACCTTGAAAGACTGAAATGTGGACCCCTCACCCTCTCCTACCACAACCCATAGTGAGATGATCAGAGGGTGGTAGACCCAGGTGCTGTGGAGTGAATTGTGTCTCCCCGACCCACTCCCAAGACATTCATATGTAGAATCCCTAATTCCCAACGAAGGTGTTTGGAGGTGGGGCCTTTGGGAGATAATTAGATTAGGTTTAGAGGAGGTCATGGGGGTGATGTCCATGATGGGATTAGTGTCCTTGTATAAGAAATACCAGAGCATCCGTCCTCCTTCACCCCCTCTTTCCCTCCCTCCCTCTCCCTCTCTCCTGCCAGGTAAAAACACAGCAAGAAGACAGCCATCTGTACACCAGGGAGACAGCTCTCACCAAAATAAATTACCTGACCCCTTGATTTTGGACTTTCCAGCTTCCAGAACTATGAGAAATAAATGTCTGTGGTATTTTGTTTTCAAAGTCCAGGCTAAGACGCCAGATGAGGAAATGCTAGTGGTATTTTATGATAAATGCAAATATCAGCGTCTGGGAGACTTAGACCAAGTGGTAAACACTGTCTGTCTTTCATTCTCAGAGCACATATTTGATTAAATGTATATTGACTGGTTTTTAAAGTTGGACCTTCTATTGACAGAAAACCCTCAGGGAGTGTGTCTAATAAACGCTCATTAAATACGACAGCAGCGCACAGCAGCCTCGTAACGCAAACACAAAGAGAGCATCGCAACGCAGACACTGTGGCCAGGCTTGGATCTGGACAGGCCACTTAGAGATGGGGCTCTTCTGTGTGGAAAGCAAAACAGTGACAGACTGTGTCCGCCCAGAGCAAGCGGGGGGCTTTCTAGTCCCAGGACGCTGAGTATCACTGTGGACTTCTAAGTGCTATTGGCCCAGAGAACTGAATGGAGAACCGTTGTTCTGCAAGCCTGGCATTCACCGTGAGAGGCCCCTACAGCTCTTGCTCCTGATATACATGCTGTCATGCACTGCAGCCATGACAACATCTATATCCACCCCCATCGTAATCCATAACAGGGCCCAGCGTCCGACATCGCCCCTCCCACTGTGAAGTTTACACACAGCGGACGTTTATCGCTTCAGGCGAAAATCCATGTGGAACTTGATCAAGAAAACGGCGTTTTATTGACTGAAAAACTTTAGTTTTTAAAATTATAAGAATGAAACACGTTGATTTTTAGAAAACATATGAAACTTGTAAGGAAAAATACACATACAATTCTCCAGCAATCTCATTAAAGGGAGAAAAGCACTATCAAAAATTCTTTAAAAATCTTTTTTCCAGCATGGATTATAAAGTTCAAATTTCACTAAACTCAGAAATCTGCTTGCATCAAAGCCGTATCACTCAGAATGATTATATTACACTGAATCATTGTTCTGGGCTCTCAAATGCCTCGTTAACAAGGAAGAGATCCGGGCGCATTTTTTTCTCCCGTTGCAGAATTAAGCTTCTAAGCTCCCGGTAGCTTCTCAGCGGTTCAGGTCATAAGCTCTCTTGAAAACACCTAAGGCCTGTAAGCCCTGGAGGTGGGAGCATCGGCTCGGGCTGAAATGCTAAATCCCGGTGGGACAGACACCACATTAATTCACTGTCTTCAGATTTTCCACGATTGTTTCAGCTCTGGAGCCAGAGCCTAGTGAACATATAAGGCAAATAGAATAAGAGCAACAAGGACCAACAATCATTTTTTTCTAACATCTTTATTGGAATATAATTGCTTTATAATGGTGTGTTAGTTTCTGCTGTATAACAAAGTGAATCAGCTATACGTATACACATATCCCCATATCTCCTGCCTCTTGGTCTCCCTCCCACCCTCCCTATCCCACCCCTCTAGGTGGTCACAAAGCACCAAGCTGATCTCCCTGTGCTATGCGGCTGCTTCCCACTAGCTATCTATTTTACATTTGGTAGTGTATATGTGTCCATGACACTCTCTCACTTCGTCCCAGCTTACCCTTCCCCCTGCCCTTGTCCTTTATTCCTGTCCTGCCCCTAGGTTCATCAGAACCATTTTTTTTTTTTTTTTTAAATTCCATATATGTGTGTTAGCATATGGTATTTGTTTTTCTCTTTCTGACTTACTTCACTCTGTATGACAGACTCTAGGTCCATCCACCTCACTACAAATAATTTCATTTCTTTTTATGGCTGAATAATATTCCATTGTATATATGTGCCACATCTTCTTTATCCATTCATCTGTCGATGGACACTTAGGTTGCTTCCATGTCCTGGCTATTGCAAACAGTACTGCAATGAACATTGTAGTACATGACTCTTTTTGAATTATGTTTTTCTCTGGGTATATGCCCAGTAGTGGGATTGCTGGGTGGTATGGTAGCTCTATTTTTAGTTTTTTAAGGAACATCCATACTGTTCTCCCTAGTGGCTGTATCAATTTACATTCCCACCAACAGTGCAGGAGGGTTCCCTTTTCTCTACACCCTCTCCAGCATTTATTGTTTGTAGATTTTTTGATGATGGCCATTCTGACTGGTATGAGGTGATACCTCATTGTGGTTTTGATTTGCATTTCTCTAATGATCAGTGATGTTGAGCATCCTTTCATGTGTTTGGCAATCTGTAATCTTCTTCGGAGAAATGTCTATTTAGATCTTTTGGATTGGGTTGTTTGTTTTTTTTGATATTGAGCTGTATGAGCTGCTTGTATATTTTGGAGATTAATCCTTCGTCAGTTGCTTTGTTTGCAAATATTTTCTCCCATTCTGAGGGTTGTCTTTCTGTCTTGTTTATGGATTCCTTTGCTGTGCAAAAGATTTAAACTATAAATTATATATGCTTCCAAAATATATTCTCAATCAGTTTTGATTCTGTTGTCTCCATTAAAAAAGATAACCTATTGCGGCACACAGGCTTCAGTAGTTGTGGCTCGTGGGTTCTAGAGCACGGGCTCAGGAGTTGTGGCTCACGGGCTCTAGAGCGCGGGCTCAGGAGTTGTGGTGCATAAGCTTAGTTGCTCTGTGGCATGTGGGATCTTCCCAGACCAGGGATTGAACCCATGTCCCCTGCGTTGGCAGGTGGATTCTTAACCCCTGGGTCACCAGGGAAGTTGCCACAATGAGAAGCCCTGCACCACAATGCCCCCGCTCACTGCAACTAGGAAAAGCCCGCACGCAGCAACAAAGATCCAACGCAGCCGAAAATAAATAAATAAATTAATTAATTTAAAAAAATAACCTGGGGATAAGCTATAAGCACCTCCACCACTACTCGCTTTGGTGCTCATTTAGATCTAAGTGACTTGTGATTTTTCAAAGGCATTTGGAGTCACAGGAACTCTTTAACTTTGGAAAATCAAGTAGAAGTGTTTGTGTGTGCTAGAAAAATGCTTCTCAAACTGTGTGTGCCAAAATAACAAGTTTTTTCTTTTAAAGTTTTCAACTTTCACAAAATATATAAAAATCAAATTATTAGAGAAATGAAAAATATATATAATAAAGCCCCTAAGTTTTTATTAGATTAAACAGATATAAACTTACTATCAATGCTCAAATGACTATAAAAGTTTTTAAGGTTCGATTTTTTGCTTATCTTACCTCAGAATGGCAACTTCTTGCAGACCAGTCCACAGGACCACACTATAAGCAACCGAAATAATTTCTAGAGTCAAAGGAAAACACTCTTAAGGAGAAAAGCTTGACTCTTTTTAAGAAAAAGCATTTAAAATTCATGACACTTTTTAGCTGTCAGAAAGAAACTCGTTTCCGTATTTAATCCCTTATCTGGTGGCTTTTACATCTTACACCCAGATTCAGTTCTGCAAAATGTTTAGTGACTCATCAAGAACAAAGATTTGGAGAGTTTTGTGTGAGCCAAAAGAAGATGTAACATTCATGGCAGAAAATGTTCTAAATATTCTGATAGCTTTTTAGAAATTCCTTATACATTTTTTCTATGATTTGACAGTTGAGCAGAACATCAAATATTCTTAAAAGAAATAAATGGTACGAACATTTTGACCCAGATTTATTTTACCATACTTGCGAAAAATGATCCCAATTATCTTTTTTCAAATTTGTCTGTTCTGCAGGGGTATTTCCTGTCCAATAAAGACTGACTTAGTTTTTTTTCAACTTGATGGATCTATATAGCCAATGCCAAGAGGAAGATTTTGAAATAGGCTGCTAAATTTCAGACAATCTGAAATATAGTTTGCACAAATTCCTTTTTAAGCTGAATAATGTTTAATAACTTTTGGGATTGAAAAACTGCTCAAATTTTAACCTCTTTTTTTCTTAGCTCTTTCGACCTGTCCCAAACGAGAACAAGTCAGGGACCACATCTGTATCGTGGACAAAGAATCCCAGGGAATATATCCAAAAAGGACAACTTGAACACAGCCACATCAGATGATGAAGTGACAGCAGACTTGTTTCTTTCTCCTGGTATTTCTACCAAATCCAGATGAGTGACAGATGCAGTTATATCTGATACCCTTTATGGTGGTTACTAAATTTTCAGAGTCAGCACCGATCTCTATGACAGCACATAAAATGTGTTTTTGCTAATTATGGTTGCGTATAGGGTTCACCAGAGAAAGAAATTTGCACACACACACACACACACACACACACACACACACATTCTTAAAAGCCAGCAAATAATATCTGCCAGGCATTAAACTCCCAGAATGTTCTTCTTTCCTTCTCTCTCAGCCCTCACTCAGAGGTATCGGAGAGGTGATTGTGAGATGAGGGTTTAAATCTCAACCCCTTTCTGTGATGCACAAGACAGTGTCCCTGGCTGCACCTTACCATGTCCTCATGTTCTCATGTGATGATTGAGAGTAGTCTTTGACCTTCAAGAATTTAGCAAATATGACAACATTTAGGTGGGTCATGACAGCAACATCTCACTTTTCTTCGTACCCTGAAGATCGAATTTCTGCAAAATTCCTTTTTGAAAATTCTTCCTTCTGAAGCTCAGACAATACTTTTTAAAAATAGAAGGTGCATATACGTCTTTTATGGTAATAACCTATTACGGAACCCAAGCTTTGGAGGCATGAATCATTCATACTAACGTCATTCTAGATTTTTCTGTTTCTCTAACTACTTTCTATTGCTCATGGAACTCAGTACTCTTGCATTATTTGGATTTCTCTTTTCCCTGCTCCTTTCCACATTCTGGATTAGTTTGGTTAACAATGGAGGCTGATTTTCTACTTTTATAAAGTGGAAAACTCAACTGAAGTTTCAGGGTGCAGACATCATTTTTCTCCCCATTTACCAGGATGATGATGATGATTGATTTGCACAATCACCGCTCACTGCTTTTCCTGCTCATGGCTTCATCCAGATCCTTTTCACAGAACCCTATAGTTTTTCTTATGCAAGATCCCTACACGCTCCCACCCCCAGAGGTTGTCCAGCAGTTATTCTTGTCTGTCAGCCCAGCCATGTTGAGGCTACTACTTTATAACATGTTGACAGACGTAATTTCAGCTGTGCTTTAAGCAGACCCTCAGCCATAATCAGACCCCTGAATTCTTTTTACACTAAAGATCTGCAGGTGAAGCATGAGTCCAAGAGGGCCCCAAAGTCTAAAATAACTCAAGAACACCTATGTGTAAATACTTTGCTGATACACTGCATGAATGTATAATCTATTACCCAAACCAGGACACCTCCGGGAGTGAAAGGGTCACTATTAATCATTACACAGGGTCCACAAGCGTAAACACAGCCCGGGAATCTGTAGCATGAAAGAAGTCACCACACCACTCCCACTCAATTTATTATCTACTTTATTTACACATAGGCACCTTATACAGCTTGCAAAATCCCATTTCTTACAGTGTTTAAGTAACCAGATCATTTCAGTTGCTTTGAAGTCAAGAACTAAAGACTGTACTGAACACAGTAACAGACCTGGAAGGTTTCCCTGGACTAACTGCTGCTGCCTTTGCTCATTGTGGCTTTCATTACGCACTCATGTCATCTGCAGTTTGCTAGTTTTAGCCTTAGTTTGGCATTTTCACTTCTAATTCTGCTTCCTCACTGGCCTTTGAGTGAAACAGGTTGCTTCGGGGGAGAGTTAGGGCACTAATTAGTGTTTTGAAATCCCATTCAAAACCAGGATAATAAGACTCTAAATTCCCAGCTTTGCCTCCGATTCCATTGTATATAAATGTACACACAGCACTTCTTTATCTATTCATCCATCGATGGACAGTTGGGTTGTTTCCATATCTTGGCTACTGTGAATAATGCTGATAAGATTTTAAAATGGAAATTTTCCCCATAAACACCAAATAGAAAGGGAGGGAATCAAAAGACAAGGTCTGCATGACACAAAAGAATATTAATGAAGGGACAACAAAGGAGAGCGCTGTCTTTATTTCCTGGAAGTTAGCAATCGTTATTTCTTCATCCGTTTCCTTCCAGTTACTTATTTTCTATTCTTCTTGAAAGAAGAATATTCTATAAATGACAGCACTTTTCCTTCTCTCCTCTGTATATCCTACATTTTCTACCTTTTTTCTTCCTTCCAAATGTCTCCAGGGCATGTCCACTAATTTGTCATTAGCAATTTAGCCTATTCATCAGAGTCTTTATTGCCATTGTTATAGTTGTTAAACCAAACGCATGACCTTTCTTCTTTATAACTGCGTGTTTTTCCTTCCTGCTGCCCTTGCCCCGTTTTACATCTTTGAGAGCATTTACTACGCTTATTCTCAATGTTTGATTTGGTTCATTGATTCCGCTTCTTCTATTTAAGATGGTTACGTGAGTCATTTTATTCTGGTGTGTCCTTCAAATGCCCGAGCTCATCACTGCTGGGGGAACCAGCCTCCGCCCCCCCCCCCCCAGCCTAGGATGCATGAGCAGAAGTGGCGGAGTCAGCCTCTGGCTGTTGTGTCCTGTGTGATTGTGTGGTTGTGGGCTGAGTCCACTAACAGAAGGGAAAGGAGCTCCAGGGAGCCCCAAACCTTCCATTCTGAGCCACAACTACTCTCCCTCCAGCCCCAGCTACTTCTACAGTCTTTACTTTGGCTTCTCTAAGGGTATATTTAAAAAAAAGTCTTGGCATCCTGAAGGTAGTGTTTGGAGAGGATCCAGCAACAGGTGGGGAGTGTCCACATTTTCAGGAGTCTCAACCCAAGTCTCTTTGATTCCAGAAGCTCTCTTTTCCCATCACACCTGCTCTCCTGATAGTCCAGTACATTCTGACTCTGCTTCTTGAACTTTTCAGTAGAAAGAAAACCCCAAAGATGTGTCAGGGTAAAAGAGAGTATACCCGTGTTACATATGAAGGAAGAGACTCTAAAACTAAAGATACCTCCAAAGCTTCCAGGATAGAAATCATAAGAATAACCCCATCCCCATTCCCAACTCTGTGCCCACTTATCTATGTAGCAAAAGTTATATTCAGTCCAATATCGAATGTTAAGAATGTCAGTCACAGAATATTCAGAATATATTCCCCTTCAGCCCGGGACTATACACATTCTTTTTAAAAGACTTGAATAACTGTGAGTTTATTATACACCCTGGGTTAAATTCAGAAATCAGGGTTCCTGTCCTATTAAGGGAGATAATAATGCTAGCAGACGTATACAGTATTAAGTAGCTCAGTCATTATTATTAATCAAATAATTACGAAAAGAACAAAATAGCAAGATGTTGGTAACATCCCTGCATTGGCTCTGGCCATGATGGAAAACCCAGGATAGAAGTTTCATCAGCCCTGGGAGAGGAAGCTGAGGGCTCATTGGACAAGGAACATTTCCACTGGCCACCTTTTCAACGTGTGACACCTGAGGAGAGACTTGCGTCCACTTCAGACACATCTGTTCACTAATTGTTCCTAAAGTGCCCCCCTCCCATGTCAAAGGGGCTTCTAAGATCTTGATAATTCACGTAGAAAGAATGGACTATCCATAGCATCCATACTCTTAGTCCTTCATCTATTCCTATGGCAACCAGAGAGCTGGTCTTCCCACAATGCTACCGCTCCACTCTGCACACACCTTACCACCTCCCTGACCCACTCTGTATGAGCAGCCACTGTACCCCCTACTGATCGGCCACCTCCACGTCTATAAACATTTATTGAAGTGACCAAGACAAAATTCAGGTGGCTGAAGCTGGTTACTCCTTACAGGTCCTAGAGAGTAAAGAAAATGGCATCATCTAGTAATGCGAATTCTGTACAGATCATGCAATTAAACATTTCAATAAGGTATTTAGCACAGATTGCATGTTGTACCAATTTCTAGATGAACTCCTATAGATAGCTCTCTTGTAAAGACCTGGCCCCTATCTCCTACACTTTTCACATTTCACTTTTAAACTTAATAATGCCAAGCTGCCTGTGGACCCTGTTTTCTAGCTCTCTCCATTTCCCAGGCTCCATTTTCCTCCTGGAATGCTTTTCTCGGCTTTTCCATCCGGTTAACACATTGTGGAAAACCCAGCCTGGGGCATCTCCTCCTCTGAAGCCTGTTCTGAACCTCCCAGTCAGGCCACGTGAATTGCCTCTGACCTTCCCCAGAACCTGGGCTAACCTCTCTGCCTTCACTACATGGGATGGAAACCACCTGTCTATGTGGTAGACTCTCAACCAGACCGTGAGCCTCTCCAGAGGAAGTACCGTGGCTTCTTCATCTTTGTGTGACCCACACGCAGCTCACACACGCATGTCCCATCGGTGGTGCTCTGTGAGTGATTGCTGACCTGAGCTAGAGCTGACAGCAAGGGAGGCGTAGATGCTTCAACAACAGCCTTGAGTCCACCTTCACCTGCACTGGACCATCAGCCGCGCACAGTTGCTACCTTTGTAGATGCTATACCGGCACCAACCACTCCAGGTCTCACAGGTGTGTCCCTGCCTCCTCCTTAAGAAATCTCAAGTATGACGCAGAGGAGAAAGAGAATCTTATGAATCTCTGTGCCCAAGAGACACGTCTGCTCCAGGATAAAGTGTTCTTGGAACAACTGAAAGGCACGGACCTTTGCAAACCATCCTCTGAGACTAAGTTGATGTTTTACTAGAAAGTAATCCTCCTCCAGATTCAGACTTTTCTTTCCTCTTTCCAACACTCCAGTCTATCCTTGGGTACAAATCTTGTCAATCCCTTCTTATGCATATCCTAAAATATTCTTCAAGTTTCTTTGAGGCTCAATCCAGTTATTTAAAAACTCTGCTCTGCAAACTATTATATATAGGATGGATACTATATAAATATTTGGTTCCCTGTTCTATATATGTCCTACTATATAGCACAGGGAGCCATATTCAATATCCTGGGATAAACCATAAAGGAAAAGCATATGAAAAAGAATGTATATATATGTGTGTGTGTAACTGAATCACTCTGCTGTACAGGAGAAATTAACACAACATTGTAAATCAACTATACTTCAATAAAATAAATTTTTAAAAGTCTGCTCAAATGACTTAATAAATAATGGAGAAGACAGGTAATATACAGAGTTCTCATGTAATTTCAAATTTGTCCTAAGATCTCTTGACCATTCCACCAAGAGAAGAGCCAGTTTCTAGTGAGTTGGGGTCCTTGACCAGCTTTCACACTTTTCCCCTTCTTACTGGTTCAGTTTTTCTGTCATAAAATAGAAATGATGGCTCCACCTTTATACACGTATCTATGGCGGATCTGATTATTTTAGTTCCTTTGCTGGCTAATAACTGCAGCTCAATCGTATGGTATTTGGCATTGATTCTAAAACAGGCAGAAACACTGACTGCTGTTCTTAATGTAAGATCACTTCATCCTTAAGGCCGTAGTTAATACCTACTGAGATTCAAGGATTAAATGATTCACAAATGGGAGACTTCCAATAGTTCTACTATTTTCGGTTAATTTTTGGAAGTGTATAAAACATGTCATCATCAGGCTTTTACAGAGAAAAACTAATGAATGCTAACTAAACCTTGGATAAGCCACAGAACACTCCAGGGAGGGTCCTGATCTAGAGTGTCCAACCAACTGAGAGCAGAAATACTGATTCTACTGGAAAATGCCAAAGCCATGATATACTTTTGATCTAGTCTTTCTACTTATTTTTTCCCTAAATATTGAGATTTTGAGACAATCATTAGGGTGGTACAAAATACCAGCGTTCTCTCCAGCTTGACAGGATCTTTCCTTGCCCGAACAAACCTTCTCTGACTCTCTTTGAGGCATTTTGATAGCATTTAGGCTTCGTAGAGTAGTGAAACTGAATTGCACAAAGGTGTAAGAAAGCCATTTATTTCTTTTTGGCGCCGATCAACTATTTTCCCAGAAGTACTAGCGAGCTCCTTTACTACATTTTTGGATCACTGGAAGCAAAATTTTCTTCCCTGTGTTTTCTTTTTGGGGACCAACACTCCGAATGAGCTTGGCCTCCTTATGCTATGAACTGACAGCCAGGGTCCACTGTTCTTCCTCAGGCACCGAGCCAAGAGCTTTATGAACATCTTCTCCAAATGGTGCGTGACTATTTCACCTTCTCCTTCCTGCTTGTGCACATGCATCTGTACACTGTACATTATATGGGGGAATCTTCTCCTTCTTACAATTATTTGAACAAAATAAATAATTCAGACTCTGTAAATTAAAAAGTTCTTAACTAAAACAATGGTGATAATGAAGAAAGAAGGATAGTTGGGAGGGTGTGTGTGTCACTTTCTGTGAAATACCAGAAGAATAAATAATATCTGGTAATCACTTTCAAACACGTCAACTGAGTACTCATGAGGTACATAGTTTGAAATGAGGTTAGTTATAAAAATTCAGATCAGAATTCTTGTATGAAATTGCATTGTTGTGAAATCTCTAGAGAACTGAATCGGGTAAATAATTCTGACTTGATGTATATTTGTAGAGAATGTATGTAAATTAATTAGGGGAGCCCCTAGG
This sequence comes from Eschrichtius robustus, assembly GCF_028021215.1. Classification (NCBI taxonomy): domain Eukaryota; kingdom Metazoa; phylum Chordata; class Mammalia; order Artiodactyla; family Eschrichtiidae; genus Eschrichtius; species Eschrichtius robustus. Next base: position 94,722,684 of record NC_090838.1, on the reverse strand, counting down.
AAATATCACCTGTGAGGATTATGTAATTGCCAATTAAAACACAACCCATGACCTGGCTCCGTAATCACCACCTACTCCCACTTTTCTCTGTGCTCTTGGTACAGAAGAGAATTGCAAGCTGCATTTCCCTGAATTCCATGAAGCTTGATCTACTAATTAGATGCATTCTTTCAAGATTTAGAAGCTAGAAGCTGGGTACAAGGAAATTTCCTTTATTTTTGGTAGTTGTTGCTGGCAAGACCTGTTTTGGAGATGCTGGGGTTTTCTGAGCAGTATCCCAGGGCCCCTTGCTCCCTCCTTGTAAGTCAAAGGGCAGCTGTAACCAGAGAGCTTCCAGATCCTTGCATCCCGGTGACGCCGGAGTGTTCTTTTAATCACTGGTTCCAGTAGCCACTCCTCACTGCCCTCCTTCCTATTAAAGTCGCTGGTTTACCCGCAGTGGGCCAGCTTTACGGTGCAGTTCTGAGTCTGTCCTAGAGGCAGCCTAGTGCACAGGCCTCTGGCCCATTTCATCAATTTCCATTTCTTGCAAATGAACCCTAAGTGATACACAAAAGTAACACAATACCAAATACAAAACTTATATGCTTTTAAAAGAAACACCCACCCACATACCACATAAAGATGTTCAATGGGGCAAATGATAGAAAACAAAGGAGAATTAAAATAGAAAATATAAGACAAAATTTTAGAACAAATATCAGATATCTATCCTGCAAATATAAAGGAGATAAAATTATCTCTTTAAGGAAAAAAGACACATATTGGGTCAAAAAACATTGTACAGAAGAAATATCAACACAACGTACTGACTCAAGGTTTAAAGAAGGAAAAGGCATTAAAACATAATATCAAAATAGTAACAAAATGAAGTTTTATCAAACAAGGCTGATTTAAAGAGAGAAATTGCTCAAAAAAATAAAAAGTCACCAATTAATGATAAAGAGTAGGGACATTGGATAAAAGATGTATCTTTACGCATCAAAATTTTAGGTTTAGATTTCTTGTAGATGCTATTTATCCAACTAACTTTCACTCAATTTCTAGTTTATTTAAAACTTTTATGATAATTGGGTGTTGAATTTTGTCACATCTTTTTTCTGCACCTATTAAGGTAGGTATAGGAACTTTTCCTTAGTTACATTAATGTGATGAGTTATACTGGTTATTTTTTGAATGTTGCACCAACTTTGTATTCTTGGTCCAAACCTCATTTGGTCATGAGGCACTATCCATTCTACACATGCTTGAATTTAAGGTGCTAATATTTTATTGAGATATTTGTATTAGGTTTGGACCAGCTTCATAAAGTGAGTTGGTAAGCATTCTTCACCTCTCAAATTTCTATAACAATTTGAATAAGACTGGCATTATATTTTCTTAATTTGCATAAGACTGATATTATATTTTTCTGTTGGCAGAATTCAGCATTGAAAAAATCTGCTCCTAGAATTTTTGGGGGGGAAAAGTTATCGATTAAAAATTCAATTGCTTTTATAGATACAGGGACATTCAGGTATTCTCCTGTGTCCATTTTATAAAATTACTTTTTAAAGAACTTCGTTCATTTTTTTAAGTTTCAAACTTTATTGGCATAAAGTTTTATAATATTCCTTATTGTCATTTTAACATATATAGTGATATGACCTTTTTAATTCCTGATATTTATAATTTGTATTTTCTTTTTCTTAATTTTAAACATGCTAGAGATTTTTATTAATTCTTTCCAAGGACAGCCTTAATTTTACTTCTTTGCCATTGCATGGTTTCAGCTCTAAACTATATTATGTACTCTATTCTACTTAATTTGCATTTCATTTGCTCTTCTTTTTATATTTTTTTAGAGTAGAAACTTAAAATCACTGATTTTAAATCTTTATTCATTACCGATGTAGGCATTTAAATGATATTTTTCCCCACTACACAATGCTTTGCTAATATCCCACAAAATTTTTTTTTTTTTTTTTTTTTGGCTGTGTTGGGTCCTCGTTTCTGTGCGAGGGCCTTCTCCAGCCGCGGCGAGCGGGGGCCTCTCACCGTCGCGGCCTCTCCCGCTGCGGAGCACGGGCTCCAGATGCGCAGGCTCAGTAGTTGTGGCTCACGGGCTTAGTTGCTCCGCAGCATGTGGGATCCTCCCAGACCAGGGCTCGAACCCGTGTGCCCTGCATTGGCAGGCAGACTCTCAACCACTGCGCCACCAGGGAAGCCCCATCCCACAAATTTTGATATGTTGAATTTTTATTATCATTTTTGGGTGATTTCTTATTTGACTCAAAAGTTAGCTAGAAATGTCTGGTTTAATTTCCAAGCATTTTGGATGTTTGCTAGTATGTTATTGCTTTCCTTTTTTCCAATTCAATTCCTGTGTAACCAAAGAATATATTCTGTAACATTCCAGTAACTGAAATACTTTGTATTCATTTTACGCTCAGTTATGTTTTCTGTCATGGTGCATATTCCACACACACGTGAAAAGAATGGGCATTCTGCCATTGTTGTTCGTAGTTCTCTGTAAAAGTCAATGAGGTCAAGTATTGGTGCTAATGTTGTTCAGAGCTTCTAGTTCCTTACAGATTTTTTTGTTTGGTCTAATTTCTCTATGTGTTACAGAACAAATATCCAACTCTTGTTTTGGATTCAACTATTTTGCCCTTTAAGTGATCAGATTTTGCTTTGTATTTTTTGAGAATCTGTTACTAGATACATACAAATTTAGTATTGCTATGTCTTCCTGTTGAATCATGCTGTATCTTTGTTAGTAAAGATAACTAACACTTTATCACTTTATCTTTGTTAGTACTTCCTGTCTGATTGATATTATCAGTTATATCAATACTAACAGTAATGGCAGTATTGTCTGCTACATTTTTCTTTTTTATTGAAATATAGTTGATTTACTATTATATTAGTTTCAGGTGTACAATACAACATAGTTATTCAATATTTTTATAGGATTATACTCCATTTAAAGCTATTACAAGATAATGGCTATATTCCCGGTGCTGTACAATATACCCTTGTAGTTTATTTTATGCATAGAAGTTTGTGCCTCTTAATCCCATATCCTTATCTTCCCCCTCCCCTCTTCCCTCTTCCCCCGATAACCACTAGTTTGTTCTCTATGTCTGTATGTTTCTGTTTTATAATATTTGTTTGTTCTATTTTTTAGATTCCACATGTAAGTGATAACATAGAGTATTTGTCTTTCTCTGCCTGTTTTATTTCACTAAGCATATTACCCTCTAGGTCCATCCATGTTGTTGCAACTGGCAAGATTTCACTCATTTTTATGGCTGAGTAATGTTCCATTGTATATATACACCACATCTTCTTTATCCATTCATCCGTTGATGGGCACGTGAGTTGCTTCCATATCTTGGGTATTATAAAAAATGCTGCTATGAACATTGGGGTGCATGATCTTTTCAAATTAGTGTTTACATTTCCTTCAGATATACACCCACTTGTGGAATTGCTGGGTCATATGGTAGCTCTATTTTTAGTTTTTTTAATAACCTCCCTACTGTTTTCCATAGTGGCTGCACCAATTTACATTGCCACCAACAGTGTACAAGAGTTGTTTCCCTAAAAATAGAACTACCATATGACCCAGCAATCCCACTACTGGGCATATACCCAGAGAAAACCATAATTCAAAAGGACACACGCACCCCAATGTTCATTGCAGCACTATTTACAATAGCCAGGTCATGGAAGCAACGTAAATGCCCATTGACAGACGAATGGATAAAGAAAATGTGGTACATATATACAATGGAATATTAGCCATAAAAAGGAACGAAATTGTGTCATTTGTAGAGATGTGGATGGATCTAGAGACTGTCATACAGAGTGAAGTAAGTCCGAAAGAGAAAAACAAATATCGTATATTAACGCATATATGTGGAACCTAGAAAAATGGTACAGATGAACCGGTTTGCAGGGCAGAAATAGAGACACAGATATAGAGAACAAACGTATGGACACCAAGGGGGGAAAGTGGCGGGGGTGGGGGGGTGTTGGTGTGATGAATTGAGAGATTGGGATTGACATGTAGACACTATTATGCATAAAATGGATAACTAATAAGAACCTGCTGTATAAAAAATAAATAAAATAAAATTTAAAAATTAAAAAAGAAAAAGAGTTGTTTCTCTGCATCCTCACCAACATTTGTTATTTGTGTTCTTTTTGATGATAGCCATTCTGGCAGGTGTGAGTTGCTATAGCATTTTGGTTTTGATTTGCATTTCTCTGATGGTTAGTGATGTGGGGTATATTTTCATGTCTCTTGGCCGTCTGTATATCTTCTTTGGAAAAATGTCTATTTAGGTCTTCTGCCCATTTTTTAATTGGGTTCTTTGGTTTTGTGATGTTGAGTTGTATGAGCTGTTTAAGTATTTTGGATATTAGCCTTTATAGGTCACATCATTTGCAAATATTTTCTCCTATTCTGTAGGTTGTCTTTTCATTTTGTTGATAGTTTCCTTTGCTGTGCAAAAGCTTTTAAGTTCCATTAGGTCCCATTTCTTTATAGTTTGATATTAATATAGCCATACTAGCTTGCTTTAACTTATCCTATACGTATATGATTTGTTCTTTCCCAGTCTCCTGCTTTCAACATATTCGGGTCTTCATATCTGTTTTACATCTATTGCAGGCAGCCCAGAGTTAAATATTACTTCTTTCTCCAGTCAGATATTATGTATGTTTTAATTGGAATGTTTAATTTATTTACATTTCAAGTAAAGATGGATATGGTTTAGGTCTGCCATCTTCATATTTATTTTTACTTGTCCCTCCTGCTTTTCTCTCTCTCTCTCTTTTTTCTTTTCTTTCTTTCTTTTTTTTTTGGTCTCTGTTCCTCTTTTCTAGCCTTCTTTGTAGTTAATAAAATTTTTTGTCTCTCATTTTATTTTCTTTCTTGTTTTTTTTAAACTATACTCCCTTTTATTAACTTTTAGAGGGTGTTCTATGGATTAAACTGTGCATTCTTAGGTTATCACCATCTGTTTAAAATTAATATTATAAACTTTAAACTTCACAAGGTATAATTACATGTAACCATCCTATGAGATAATGTTGTTATATATTGTACTTCTGCATAAATTATGAATTCCGTCTTATGTAATAATATTTGTATTTTAATATCCATTTGTCTTTTAAGGAAATTAACTTGTACTCAAAAGTTGATGATATTGAAGGAAACTTGGTTTATGTTCTAATATTCCTGGGAAAAGTGGCACATGGAATTTTATCCAGAGTAAGTCATAAAAAGGGCCAGATTCTGTATTAAAAGTAATCTTTATAAAGAAGGACCTAGAAGAAGCACATGGCAGGAATGGGCATCCATGGGGGGAAGAGGATAAAGACTGTTTTTCTAACTGTCGCTTTCCTTATAATTTTACTAGGACGGAACCTACTTTGGTACTTGCTCCCTTTGTTTTATGTGTACATTTTTAGTATTTTAATATCAGATTTTGAGAACTACATAAGCAATATAATCAGACACTTTTGTGAGAAAATATATAAGAAAGTGAGCTGTTCTGCAAGCAGAGTTAATGCTGATGAACAATATTGCAATTTCCTAAAATGGAAATAAACATCAAAAAGCAAACCTTTATTCTGTTCTTCCAGAGATCCCTGTGGTTCACCCAGCAGAGACACAACGCATCTTCATTTCTTGAGAAAACGACAGGCAGAAAAGCTGTAAAACTTAGTACTAATAATTGTTGCTATACACAAATCCAGACGTTAGCTCAAACTATGATTATTTAGCGTTAACAGGGCCTCTGGGTGTACAGACATCAGCACTTTGTATATATTTCTCTTTTATCTAAAGAGCTGTCTGGAATGAGAATGTCAGGTCATTTTTCTACTAAACTAGTCTGAGCGGGTATGTATGGAATTGTGGGCATCCTCGAACACCAAGATGGGATCTCTTTATTCCTTGTTACACACACCATAGTTCGATGATATTTTGCAATGTTAATAGAAAGAAAATATTGTGTTTAGAATTCTTTATGGGCTGGAAAGAGAAAAAGTAGAAGCTTTCATAAGATTACATAGTCAGGGATTTTCAAATTTTAGTGTGATTAGTATCTGCCAGGAAATGTATTTAAAATGCGTAAACTAAACATTCCCAGAGCTTCTGTTACAGTATACCTACCTCCGATAAGAGCCAGGAATCCACATGTTGAAGAAGCATCCAAGGGTTTCTGTTGTGTGTTGTTCTACTATCACACTTTCAGAAACACATTCTTGAAGACTTCTGAGCAGAGATGGTGGGGTTCAGCCAGATCACAAAGCCCCCTGCCGGGAACTCAATGAAACAGCAACTGCAATGTTTTAAAACATGCCACCAGCACCCAAACAAGGAGCATGGATGGTGTCATGTTGCAAACTTCCAAAGGGGGCAGCTAAGAAAAGAAATAAACAAAATTTGAGAATGACGACTGATGCTAAGTCTAGTACAGTAGTCTAAAGTAAACTTCCAGAACTCAGGAAAGACCCTCTTGTTTTTAATTTTCTTAATGGGACAGTGAGAATGCTGCCGAGAATGGTGGCTGCCTGACTCTTAAAGGAGCAAAGACTTTGGGACCATTTGGATTTGGGGAACGATTCAAAGCTAATAGGTATCTTTATTTGAAAATAAAATACACACCCCACTTGATGAGTGAACCCCGACACACTTACCAGCTTCCCAGAAGGAAGTATAGAGCCCCGACTTCTAATAATGGCTCTGCATGGTCTTCTTTGTGCCCCATAACCATATCCACTCCCCGCCCTGAGTGTCCCAGCTTAGGCCTCAACAAAACAGATGAAACAGCAAATAGCTGGCTTAAAATCAGACCTATGAGCCGGAGGAGGAATTAACATGCATGAAATTAGAGAAAATAGAAAGTCTGGACAGGGGAGCCTGTTTCAGTGCTCAATCAAGATGAAAAGAAATGTGAGGGCACATCTGCTCACGTTGTGTGAAGAGAAGGAACGAGAAGGGGAGGGGAGGGGGGTAAAGCATGCAGGACATGGGTCAAGAATCTGGGCTGGAAAAAATGAGAGAAGAAAAGGAAGAACTTCTTGAGTTTTTTATGTTCAAGAAGAACTTAATAAGTTCTTAATATCATGAAAACCGGAGCTCAAAGGAGAGATGGTTCAACAACAGGATGATATTAAAGGGAGATTGTGGAGAATTTTAAGGACTTATACTAATGCTTTTATAACACTAATTGCAAACCTTAGGAGCAGCTACACAGAATAGAGTCATCAAAATTCTAATCTGTTAAGACAGAAGAAAGGTAAGGTAATCGTGGTGATTTCAAAAGAAAAAAAAAGGAGCAGTTCAGAGGAATGAGGAAAGTAAAAGAAAACACGATTATATGTAAAAGGATCATTTGTGTTGAGAAAATTCAACATGTGAAATGGAGAAAATGGTCAAATGAATAACAGAATAAAAAAGTGTTGAAGTAAAGGAAAGATCTGTTTGATTTAAAAAATATTCTAGGGAAATAATTGAAAAACCACTTATGTAGTACTTATTCTAGTTAAGATCTGAATTCCAAGAAGAAAAAAAGAAGTTTGAGGCACCTAGGAAACAAAAATAACACCTTTACCCTGACCCGCAGGTGCAGGTAGTTACAATGCCCAAACCTACTGCTTCTTTCCCAGCCTCCTGACAGTGAGGTAAGGCCAAGTGACAAGTTTGGATAAATGACAAGAGATAAGTGACGTGTGTCACCGGAGAGCCCAGGCAGGTGAGTGACTGTGAATTTTCCACTTTCTCTCTTGCCCTGTATTACAGATGAACCAGGCACACAGACTGGTCCCTCCATAGTCATGGCCTTGGAATGACGGAGTAGAGCAGAAAGAAGCCTTTGCTGGGGTTAGACACTAAGATTTCGAGGTTCATTTGTTTCTTCAGTGTAACCTTTGTCCTATTAACATGACCCAGTTTTATTACCAAGGTGTCCCAGAATAAAGGCAGCCTCCAGACACTCTCCAGCACGAAAACCTCAGCCAAGAGCATCCCAGGGAGAACTTTTTGACAAAACAACTACATGATGAGGTCCATTTAGGGGATGCATCAAAATAACTCAAGAGTGGAAAATGCATAATAGCATAACTGGATAGGGAGATTCAAATCAATTTGAATATAGAATTATACTGAACAACTGTAGGCAATATAGTTACAGCACAGATGAAAAGTGCTGTAAACCTTGACAGATTAAAAAACATAATCTTATCTAATGAAAAAACAAACAAGAAAGCCAGGAAGCAGAGGAAAGAGAGTTAGGAAGAAGTATGAGAGTGCTAATTTTTCATCATGAGCGGCAGGTAAACAGTGATAATCTCTCTTTGAGAATGACCCTAACATCTAAATATTATTTTAAATATTTTCTCTACGTTAAAGAGAACTTTTAAGAATCAATATTTCTACTGATCAAGAAATATTTCTTTCAGTTTCATGTTAGTTTTCATGTTATTTTTCCCTCCATTAAAATTAAGAAAAGTGAATCTGACTTTAAAATGTAATATACAGCATGAATAGAAAGATTCCATCTTAATAAAATTATTTTATCCAGGATTTGAGCAATTCTTTCTCCGACTCTTTTTTATATTTGCTGCATAGACTGAATTATTTTATATTGAATGTGTGCTAATTTTATTGCAAAAATTATAAAGTCATCGACGGAGAGGGAGGAGACAAATAGAGGAAAAGAGAGTAAGTTAAATTATAAATTTATGCAAGCCCAAGGAAAAATACTATCAGATTTTTTTAAAATTCTGAAGCTAGAGAAGTTGACAATAAAGTTCATTTGGAAGAGCAAGGAAGCAAAAGTAGCCAGGAAACGTTTAATAAGAAGGCTAGTACTACTAGACATAAAAATAATATAAAAACTCTGCAATTAAAGGTGCCGAAATCACATGAATAAACAGAAAGATCAAGGGAACAAAATCCAAAATCCAAGAGAAGACGCAGCTGCACCTAGAAATTTCTGTAATATGATATGAAAGGGCTGCATTTTAAATCAGTAAAGGAAAGATGGACTTCTGAAAAAAACAATGTTTGGATAACTGGAAACAATGTGGAAAAAGATAAAATTGGATCCATTTCTCACAAAAAACGTGATAAACCAAATGGTTCAAAGAGTTAAACAAAAAACGAATGAACTAATGAACAAACAAATAAATAACACCTTAAAAGCATTAGAAGAAACAGGGGTGAATCTCTTAAAAACCTGGGAATGGGAAATCTTTCCCATCTGTAACTCACAAATCAGAAGTAATAAGAAGGAAAAGGATAAATTCTACTACAAAAACAAATCCCAAGCACCTCTACCTGAAAAAATTCAAAATAAACAATGTAATAAAATATGAAAAAATTTATTTGTAATCCATATCACAAAGCATTGTTAGTCCAAGAAAGTTTCCAAAAGTAGACCAGAAAACTATACAAGTAGAAAAAAAATGTGTAGAAAAAGGAGCAAGAGACAAGATCAGATAATTCACAAATAAAGAAAGACAAATGGCCTTTAAAAATTAAAAGATGTTCAGTCTAACTCATTATTGGAGAAACCAGAGTACAAAACTGTGTAAGAGAAACTTAAATCGACCCCAGCTTCCTCCCTTGGAAGAGTCTTGCTGACAATCATCTCCTTGGCGGAATCCTGCTGTGGGAAAGCTCCAGAATACTAACTAGACCCCTCTAGACCAGAGCCTAACCCACAGACCCCTTTTCAGAATAATGTTTCAAATGGATAAAATAAAATACGTAAGTTTACAAAGGAAAACTTAAAAAAACTACACTGAGATATAATTTTTCACCAATCAGACTGAACAAAATCTAGAAGTGTGTCATGCTCTGAGGAAAAGCCTTGGGGATACGGTGCTGTCATAATTGTGGTGAGGATGCAAAATGATTCAACGACCGTGGAGAAAAATATGGCAATACCTAGTAAAATTACCTAGAGAGATGTAAAGACAGAAAGAACTGACAGTGCTATCTTAAACTGCAACCAATAACTAAAGCCTTAAGGATAAAATCACATTACTGTTTTGAAACTATTATATATGAAATAGGATAAAGGAAATAAATAATCATGCGAATGATATTAAACATCAACATTCTAAGCATAATATCAGAGAGGCTGTGTAAGAGGCTATAATCTTAAATTTGAATGGGAAATATCCATATGAACTCATTATAGAACTTTCTTTTAATGATATGCATTTTCTACCTCTCTGTACTGGAAAAGCCCAGAAGCAAGGATTAATTCAGTTACAATGAGCATGCCTAGTTTTCAGATTGTGGTCCCTTACTAGTATTCCCCATGAAAAAGAACTAAGGCTCCTTGACAAATGACTGATCCCAGGTCTGCAGCAGAAAATGCTGGAGTCTGGAATATAGTGTAACTGAAAGCAAAGACACTAATAAAGAACTCTGAGGTCACAAGCACACATGAGCCAAATGAATGGGCTCCATCAGCCAAAGCTAGGACAATGGGAGCATTAAGAAAGCAGTGACTATGATGAATTGAAACCCACCAAGTATGTCAAAATCCATGTGATGCTAATGAAAGCCAATGAACCCGAACTCTAGTTAATTCTGGAAGTTATTAGGCCATCACTGTAGTCTGAACATTGGCAAATAAAAGACAAGTATCAGGGATTTCTCCTGCCTCTCCCACAAAACATATGGTAATAGAAATTCTTCTTTATGGAAAAGTTTCAATTATTAAATGCAGAAGGAAGAGCAAGACATCACCATTTTGCAAACCCAAGCGAAAATAACAGACCAAACGGCAGTCGCCGGCAGCTGACAGTCCCCTTAGATGAAAGTCTGATGGGAACCCCGGAGGAGCTGGATCAGGCCGTTGATACACGAACGCTTTGTTCAACGTCACTATCAGAAAAGAAGGTACAACCGGCCACTGTGTGCTTCCTGATGGCACAGCAGCACCAACGAGTGTTCTTGCAAAAAAACTGAATCTGAATCTGATAGCCTCTAGAACCCAACTGGCAAATTAAAGGAGGGGAAGGGGTTAAAGGATGTATAAAATAACATCACAGGGATGCAATTACCAAAATCTAGTTGCAAAATATTCCACAAACAATGAGCTGGTTTCTTGATGACTGGAGGAGAGAAGGAGAATAGAAAGGACACAAGTCTTTGCCCCTGTGCAGAATGACCAGCCCCCTGTTTGCCTTGGAGGGTCCACGTTATCTCTGTTTATTCAGGCAGTTAGGGCAGCACCCCTGATCACTCTCAAAACATCTGTATGGTGATAACATGATCACCCTACCCATCAGCCTGGATCAGTTCAAAAGTACGTAGCTATCAGATGTCCAACTGTATTTGATATTTAGAAAGATCACTGGGAATCAGAATCCAAATCTGTGTGCCCTGGTTGACCACTATGTTAGTCCTCTAGGGCAGCTGTAACAAAGTGCCCCAGACTGGGGGGCGTTAGCAACAGGCATTTATTGTCTCACAGTTCTGGAGGCTAGAAGTATAGGGTCAAAGTGTCAGCAGGGTTGGCTCCAGGCCCCTCTCCTTTGCTGCAGGCAGTCTTCCTCCCGGGTCCTCATGGTCTTTCTTCCACATGAATCTGCGTCGAAATAGTCTCTTCTCATAAGGACACCAGTCATGTTGGATTAGGGACCACTCTAATGACCTCACTGTTCACTTGATTACTTCTCTAAAGATCCTGTCTCCAAATAAGGTCCATTCTGTGGTGCTAGGGGTCTGCACTTCAACATATATATTTGTGTAGGGGGACACAATTCAATCCATGATAATCACCATGACTCTAAGTGAAGCAATTAAGATTTTGCCAAACAATGGAGGAAATTTGAGATCCACTTTGGAGACTTAACAACGCTGGGATGAAAATCCTGAAACATCACAGCCTCTGAGGAAAGGGCCCTCAGCATCCAGATCCCTATCCCGAGCCAGTGGAGACTCAAGCTCCATCCTGAGACGGTGCTTGATCCCTGGTGGAGGGAAACTCTGAGACGCAAACCCTGTGATTCCTCTAAGTCTCCTCCTCAGCCCCGTAGGACTTTGCTCCCAGGTCCTTACAAGCTAGTCCAGCAAGATTGAGGTCACCGTTGGGAAAGAAGCTTCTGGTGGAAAGGAAGCTCTCTCCTGTGCCCCTGAGAACAGCCTCTACAGCTGTGGGCTGAGAAGCCCATGGGCACAGGCAGCCAATCATCCACAGGGCATCGGCAGAAGCAAAAGCACCCATTATGGCCAGGCACCAAATAGCGGGACAAGGAAGAGAAATCTGGACATCAGAGTGTCTTCCTCCAGGAAGACAGTCCCGCAGGGACGTGGGAGCACTGGATTCAAAGTCCCAGGAGCTCCAGGAGCTCTGTTAGCTGTGGAGTTGCACTTCAATATCGTTTTTTGGTTTTATTGTAATTATTACTTACATTTACTTGCTTTCCCCCGGTGTGATTGGACTGGGAGAATTAAGGGTTTCACAAAGAAACGCGAAAACTCTAATACAGAAGAAAATGAATATTTTTATCTGAATGCTGAAGATTTTTTTACATTTGGTACCTTTATGGACAATTTGTGTTCAATCACTGGAGGATATATCATAATCTTCTAATTTGATGGAAGTTCTCTCTATGGTTCAGAGCTGGGGTCATATTTAAACTCACTGGCAGGCACTTTAACTGCTTATGCTGTTTTGTTATTATTTCTATCAAATATTAATGCTGGCAACATAAAACAGGGAACCTGATGAGAAGGATAAAATGCCATGTCTCCATCATATTTTTATATATTTTAGGAAAATCTCAAATTCTCTATATCCAATCACATCTCATCACATCCAATTGTTATATAAATACTGTTTGTTTAAAGTCAGTGAACAAGCTCCTGGAACACCGGTTTTTAAAGATGTTTCCCCCTTTTATGAACAGATATTCTTTGGCTGACTCAAAGCTTCCCACATTTGAAACAAGATTCACATTAACTTAATATTTCAATAAATAAATAGAGCAGGAGTTAGAACTAATGTATATGTCTCACAAATTGGTAACGGGCTCCCAAACCACTTATTCTTTCAAGGCTGCCTCTTTACCTAAAACTGGGTGGCCCACAATGTCATATGCAGGTTGAAGGGCATCTCTCCCTTTGCCCTAAGGGAAAGCAAACTGTCACCTGCCTTCACTCGTGGGGCAGGGCGCTCACATCCAGACAGGGCACTTTAGGTACCAGCCCCTCCAGTGACACAGGCTCACTTGAGTGAACGCTAAACCCAGGAATCAGGTAAGGATTAAAAAGTAAGCACAGCAAATGTTCTAAAATTGCTGAAGGAAAAAGTGAGTGCTGGCAGACACACGTCCTCTGTGAGGAGCCCCGTCAGACTCAGCCATGGTCTCCTTCACCTGAAGCAGAGGGGCGGTGGAGACACCTGCATCTACTTGTTTGCAAACATGGTGAGTCGGGGCAATTCTGCTCTGTTTCTCTGTTTAAAATGGACGAGACAGAGGCTTCTGAAAGCAAGATGTCGGGGAGATGCAAGCACAGAAGAGAAACACAGAAAGGAAAGCAAGTAGGTCTTGGCCAAAACGGCTAATGAAGGGCTGTGTCTGCTTACGGCTGTTTTAAGCATTTCTTCCTGTCCAGCAACATCCACAAATGATGAGAAAGCTTCACTCACGTACGAAACAGAGATTATATTCACAGTCAGCTGCCTACCAAATAGGGGCGTTGAGAGGATTAATGAGGATCCGGGTGCTACACTGATCGTTGCCATGGAAATGCGTAGATAAGCAGGGCAGTATAAAAGACGTGCCAAGTGCAATACTTTTTATCCCATGGCTGACAATAATGGGAAGGCAGAACGTCTTTTTGCATTAAGGAACCCAACGGATTAGCACATCCACGACCTCTGTGCTCCCGCCACCCTCTGTTGTGTGTTTGTGACTTTTAGACCCAGGCTGTCAGTTTGGATGTAAAGGGGCACTGGCAGAATTGAGACCGCCCGACACATCAGTATATTTCACTGACCTCTAGCAACCTTATGGCTCAGCAAATGACTGGGGCGTAAAATATTCACCTCAGCCCACACAGGGTCTTCATAAACAATGTGCTGTTTACTCTGCTTCTAGTTTTCCTGATTTACAGTGGTGCGTGGGGCCTTTTTCTTACCTTGTCTACTATTTTGTTTTCTGGAAAATAAACCCAAGACCCTGCTTTTTCATCAAAAATCCATGTAAGTCCATTCTACACCTACCACAAATCTTACACCGTCTCCTGGTTTTAAAAGAGCAGGAGTCACACCGGCTCAGGAAGAAAGAGGAGTATGCAAGGAGTGGGAAAAGGGCCACCACCCTGCCCCAGGACTTTGTGGCTTGGACTATTCTCCCCACCCAGACTATACCTGCCTTTTAGGACTAGGGTGATGTGGTTGTCCGGGAGTGCCCAGGAGAGCGGGGAGAGGAGCCAGCAGCAAGGGTGGGGTCTGAGGAGTGCTTTTCAGAGGGAGAGCTGAGCAAGCGCATCTCTCCCAGAGCCTCATGCTGGGGTCACAGAGCTGCCTTGGGCTTGAATTATCTGCATGCAATTCAGAGCAGCAACAGCAGCATTTTAGTGTGGATGCGTGGGTGGGGCAGGCAATGCACATGTCAGGTGTGGGAATGGAGGGGATGCGGCCACTGCTGTCGACAGCAGAGGCAAAGTCGTAGCCATGAGCAGGGAGAGCAAGGATGGGCTTGGGAGATGCCCCCCTTTTGGGTCAGAGGTGAGGGAAGGCTGCTGTCTGAAGACCACTGTGGAGCCTGTAGGCAAGGTGAGCCCTCAAAGTCTCTCCAGCTCAATCAAAGAAAGCCCATCTGGTGATGCTGTGTAGACTCAAAAGAGGCTGCATTTCCCCTGAATGTTTCACTCCCCATCAGCTAAAACTTTCTTTTAGTAAACATATGGATCTCTGACAGCTATGACAGCGCCCTGGAGTTGTGCAGTGCACAGCCTGCACGACCTGACATGGCCGCTTGGAGTGGTGTTGGGCTATGGCTGCTCCAGGGACACAGTTTCTTTGGGGGCACCTACGTGACAGAGCCAGTTTGTCAGGAAGAACCAGACACCAGCATCATTGTTCAGAAGCAGGTGGGCCAGAGACAGGATTACCCAAGTGACACCAAGCAAGTCTGGCTGCCAGGATTTTCACTGGCCTAAATCAGCCCAGAGGATCTTCACTGGCTTAAATCAGCCCCAAGGAGGATCTGTTGGGTCCTTTGAGGATCCAGGCCCACCTGTGTGAGCATTTGGAGGTTACGGGACAGAT
Organism: Eschrichtius robustus; assembly: GCF_028021215.1. Taxonomy (NCBI): domain Eukaryota; kingdom Metazoa; phylum Chordata; class Mammalia; order Artiodactyla; family Eschrichtiidae; genus Eschrichtius; species Eschrichtius robustus. The sequence continues at coordinate 94,707,382 of NC_090838.1, read as the reverse complement.
TCGAGAATTAAAGAACATGGTTGTGGAGAGCGCATGAGCTCCCCAAATGCCAATCTTAGGATAAAAGGAGAGTTTGAAAGTAATGAGCTTAGCATTAGTTTCACGGATTTAGTAAAAGAATGGCCAAATAACCTCAAGATAAGGTGAAAGAGGAAATAATAAAGAAGAATCTAACCCAGTCAGGAAAAGTGTGTTTGTTGGGTCAACCAAGGTTCCAGCAGGAAGACTGTGTTTCTCTCTCGTTGTTGTCACTGTCTCTGCCCCTGTGTCTCTAAAGCACATGATATCTGTCTCAGAAACACACACATACACACGCACACACACACATGCAAGGGCACTCTGGAAACCTTCTGTCCATTGCTTAAGGGTGGAAATTTGCACTTCTGATCTAGTTGTCAAGATTTAAAAGCATAAAAATAGAAATGTCCATAAATTTTCCATCAAGGAAATTTTGAAGACTAACTGTTTAAGTGCATATTTGCTTTGTTCTAGCCGAGCCTCACCGTGGCATCTGAGCCACTGCACACGGCCAAGCACAGTCAGGCCAGCACACTTCATGCCCTGAGCGAAGGCTGTAGCTTTTGCCATCTGGACAGCGTGGCTGGTGCACTTTAAGTCTGGTGCTTATGTTTCTGGAAACAGAAATATAACCATCAGGTTGGTTGAGCTTTCCTCATGTTTTGTACTAGAAAGAGAGACAGTAGATTACGGGAGACAACAATTATGAGACAATTTCTATGGGTACTGCAATTCCACACCCTATGATAACACATTGATTTCAATGTTCCCCTCTGCAAATAACTTCTCATGTTGCTAAGGGTAAATGCAAACTATCCAGTCCATCTAGGCAAAAATAAAGTCCCTTAAGTGGAAGAAAAACCACTCAAGCTGAATTGGCCTCGTGTAGAAATGGCTCAAGAGTCAAGTGAGGAAGTGCACACTAAAATGAGGATTATGAGGAAATTGCTTTCACTTAATCAGGGTCCAGATGGGCTGAAGTCAGAACACGGTGCCCTGATTTGCATAACGTTTTGTTCTCTGAGCCACAAGAAAGGGCTGTTCCAGCATCCGAGGAAGGCCACGGAATTCAAACCCTCATTCTCGTGACCTGCGGCCAATCCCTCAGCCTCACGCAGAGGCCTCCCTTCATGTATATGGAAGGAATAATCCTATCACCCAAGCTCAGATGTTCACTTGGGGAATTAAAGAACATTTTAAAAGCTCTGCTTATAAGAGCCATGCCACGCAAAAGGAAATTGGCTTGTCCATTTAATATAGCAGCTCATGAAAGAAGTCTCCGCCGTGTCATGGAGAGAATGCTCTCCTAGGAGGTGGGCAATTTGTTCCAGTCCTGGTCGCCCACATTTAGCAACACAACCTTGAATGCATCACAGAAACACTTGAGCATTTGCAGCAACATGGATGGACCCAGAGATGATCATACTAAGTGAAGTAAGCCAGACAAAGACAAGTATCATATGACATCGCTTATATAAGGAATCTTAAAAAATGATACAAATGAACTTATACACAAAAGAGAAATAGACCCACAGACATAGAAAACAAACTTATAGTTACCAAAGGGGAAAGTAGGGGGGGGGAGGGATAAATTAATAGTTTGAGATTAACATATACACATTACTGTATATAAAATAGATAACCAATAAGGACCTACTGTATAGCACAGGGAACTTACTCAATATTTTGTAATAACCTATAAGGGAAAAGAATCTGAAAAAGAATGGACATACATGTATGTATAACTGAATCACTTTGCTGTACACCTGAAACTAACATAACATTGTAAATCAACTATACTTCAATTAAAAAAAAGAAAAAAACCTTGAGTCTCAATTTTCTCATCTATAATCCAAAACATCTGTATCTGACGAGCTAACATCCTACACTACCATAGCCACTGTACACACATGTACACATGATAGATAAATAATAGATAGATGATAGATAGTAGATGATAGATAGATAGATAGATAGATAGATAGATAGATAGATAGATAGATAGATAGGGATAGAAGAGTTCCTCTTCCCAAATTTGGTGAAATAAAGAAACATGGAAATAAAGATTCTCCATTTAATACTGAAAAATATTAAATATACTGAGAAGCAACAAAAACAATACTAAGCAAAATTGTCACAGCTAAACATTTGCCTGATTTGAGGTCATTTCCAAACACTGTCAATTAATGAGGCCCTACCATGCATTAGAAACAGAATCTTTGAAATACTGTATTGAATCAATGATGCCCTAGGCATCCTTGACCTACAAAGTAATTTGTAGATGAAAAGTAGGTAGTCAATTAAACTTTAACACACATTTATTCATTGATTCATTTAACATCTATTTATGCAGTAGCACCTACCAGGTGCCAGGTGCTGTGCTGAGGGAACCACGGGGAATTAAACAGAATAGGTCCAGGCGCTGACGGAGCACAGAATCTAGGGGGAGAAAGACAGTAAAAATAAACCTATAAACACATGTCTAGTGCAGATACCTGCTAAAAGGCTAAGGGCCGCACGGTAAGGGCATGGATGGGGACCACTGGAGCTGGTGGTACCCATGCTTTCTGCCCATCCCATGCTCCAGGCACTTCCCTTTATCCCCCCCAAGGCCAGCACTGCCTCTGGAGTTCTTGGAGGGTGTTCAGGCCTTTCTGTCTGGTGAGCCAGAAGTCAGGGAGAGCCCGTGCCCCAGACTTCTGGGGAGAAATGTGAGCTGTGTTTGGGGCTCCAGCAGCCCCCTGCCTGGCAGCCCACCCTTTCTTGCCTTTCTTCTCTTCCCACCTCCCTGCCTGTGCTTCCTGGGACCACCTCCTGAGTAAAGCGACTTGCCCTCCGATTCTTGTCGCAGAGGTGGCTTCTGCAGAACCCAGAGAGGAAGGTCTCTCTGATGCGAGATTTGAATCAAGAGAGAGAAGGAGCCATGCAGACACCTGAGGTGTTTCCAGGCAGATCGAGGAGTGTGGGCAACGACCCTGAGGTGGGCAGGTGGGCAGGTGAGCAGGTGGGCAGGTGGGCAGGTGAGCAGGGCAGAGGGTACCACACACTGTGACAGCCCCCAAGGGAAATACTTAGTGGACTCCGGCTTTAAAGAGGAGGAAGCAAAGACAAAAAGAGCCTGGGTAAGTACCAGCTATAAGTTGAAAGAACAATAGAGGGGGAGAGAAATTCACCTGCGAGTATCAGAGGAAGTTGCCTGGACAATATAACATTTAAAATAGACGTTGGGGAGTTCCCTGGTGGCCTAGTGGTTGGGAGTCGGCGCTTTAACTGTCCTGACCTGGATTCAATCCCTGGTTGGGGAACTGAGATCCCGCAAGCCACCCAGCACAGCCTAAAACACAATACAATACAAAACAATACAATACAATGAAATAAAATAAAATAATATAAAATAAAATAAAATAATATAATACAATACAATATAATATAATATAAAATAAAATAATATAAAATAAAAATATGCTGACGAATGTTGCCAAGAAGGAAAGGTGCTTCTGGTCCAAGAAGCACCTTGAACAAAGGTGTGGAGAAGGAGTCTTTGGAACTTGTCCAAACCATCAGTAAAGAGGCAGAGAAACAACTCTTTCTTCTCCTGCCCCAACCTACGTACGACTGCTTTCCTTTGACTTCACAGACCGTCTTAAGGAGCGCACATGAGGGCTGTGCCGGGCTGGGGGCACAGCAGAGAGGGTCAGTGGAAGAAGACAGACATGGCTTTGCAGAAGCACTTGCTGTGGCTGCAGAGACGGGCTGTGTGTGCACAGACACCTGGAGAGATGCTGGGTCAGGGGAACCAAGGAGCTGCCCACATGGCCCGGGGCCTGGAGGAGCCCAGATGAGGGTCACCCCAAGTGCACTGCGGCAAATGAGGGCTTTGTGGGGTTGTGTCGAGATGGTCCTTGTTGTCAACGTGCACCCGTTTCCTGACACCTTCACGTGCTCAGAAGTGTTCTGTCCAGAGGTCGGGACACCTGGAGAGGAACCTCTGCTCTGTGAGGTCCTGGCCATGACCTCAGCGGTACTGACCTCGCTGTGTCTCCCTGCCCTCGTCTGTGAAAGGAGAAACTCAGGGTAAGGCAGACACAGCGTCTGCCCAAGACAGGCACTCAGTAAACACTCCTGCTATTATCCACCTTGCCTCCCGAATGACTGTTACCCCAATGCCTCCCCCAGCCCACCAGAAGACATCTCTTCTAATTTATTAGCTGAGCCTATCCTCAGCCTGTTACAGCAGCACCAACTGCCTCCCTACTGGAAGCCTCTTCAACAAGCAAGTCACGACATCTTTGGGATTATAATTGCCTTCTTGGGGACATTCCTCCAAAAACTACTTGCCTCTTTCTGTGATCTACTTTCTCCAGTCTTCTGTAGCAGGTGCACATGCGCACACACACACACACCCTCACTGAACATTCTAAAACACATATGAACCCAGAAAAGTTATGAAAGGAATTTGACAGTGATATCTTTTCAACCGTACAGTGCAGATAATAATAGTACCTATCTCGGAGGACTGTTCTGAGGATTAAGTGAATGAACACAGATAACACATTTTAAATATGCCTGGCTGTACTAAGTGTGAACCACTATCATTACTTTTATGAATCACTCACTTTAAACTTGGAGCAATATCTTACTCCGTAAATGGCTGCTAATCTTGACCTGTAATATCAAGATTATTAAATGGCTGTATTTATTTAGAAGTGGCTATCACACTCATAGGGGAAAATTTCACAGCCACGAAAATACCCAAGGAGACTATTAAATCCGCAGGGTCTAGATTGACAGGACAATTATCTTGTCCCTAAATGAACATTTTCTTCCAGTTCCATAACCATTCCGTCCATGTCCAATTTTTTCCATCAGGAGCTTTCATATTTTCTCAGTCTGCTTTTGTGTTTCGCGTGTCATCGCATCATATGTCTTTGCCAGTTACGATAGACAACTAAATAACACCCACATTTCATTGTCATTAGTGAGTTGAGAACTTCAATTGAAAACCGTTTTCAGGAAGATTGCTCACTTTAACATTTATGCCTCTTGTAATTAGGAATATTTAAGAAAAAACCCACCTATGACTCAAATTTTGAAACTGAACATAAGGTTTGATCTAAAAACCGGAGCCTATAATTGGAGAAATAGGTGTGAGTGTTTGCACTCTTTGGAGGACCTCTTGATATTTCTTCCTGATCCACAGCAGGGAAAGTATTGCTGTCCATCCAATTAGAAAGCACATTATCGGGAACCAAAGGTACAATAGTGCTGGGTAGCACATTCAGGGTTATTTGGGGGAATTCCTAACCCAGGACAACTTCCCAAGGTCACCTAAGGCATTTCAGCCGATTCTTCCTGGAGTACACTGGGCTTAACTGAGTGAATATATCCTCAGTTTACTCGTCAAAGCGATCGCTACATTCAGGAAGCCCGATCTGCTATAAAAATGTAGTAAATAAAGGATAACAGCAATCTACTCCATTAGAAATCGCCACAGAAATGACTTTGAGATTGTACGTTCTATTAGGTAATTAATTTCACTCTTCTCTACATGATGTGCAGATTAGAATCTGACAAAAGAGTGAAACATCCATAGATTTTGCAGGTACTATAATAAGCTATCTTTTTTAAAAAAAGAGGTTTACAGAACAAACCCAGCGAGAATCTTTTGCTTTCCTATTTTTTGTGTGTCTATAAAAATCATAAATGGAATACATGCCCATTTTTTAATTAAAAGTGAGAGGAAAATATTAAGAAGAGAAAAGAAGTCCTCTGGTCGTAGAAACGGCTAAGAGACCCCACCATGCCCTTTCCCACGTTTAATACTAGGACCCCCGGCCCTTTAGTGGGTAGGCTGAAGGCCAGCCAGAGACAGTCTTCCCTAGGGGCTCCTGTAGCAAGATGAGAGTATCCAGTTCCAGATCACATTTCTAGAGGAAAGCCACTTAGCCCCCTTCCCCCCTCCCCCCACAGGCTAGAACATAGACTGATGCCAGTGGACCAGCTTTGAACAAGAGGACAAGGACCACACCCCAGGGCGTGGTGGAGAAACCAGGGTCCCTAGTGAGCTCTGAGGGCACAGCCTGCTACAGGCTCTGAACCACCTGCCTGCCTCCAGGCTATTGTATGAGAAATAAATACTCTTCTGTTCTGATGGAGCACCTATATTTTTGGCATCTTTTTTACAGCATTTTAGCCTATTACCCAACTTATACCACCTCTTACATTCTATTCTCCAAAAATGACCTAGTACCATCCAGTTGATTTTTTAAGCACTTAAAAAAAGAGTTAATCTGTCTCTCTCTACATAATTTTGCATTCTTTTTGTTAGCTTGATATTTTACTTAATGTACGTTCCGTGCCATTAACAAATCATCCTCTTCATCAGCCTTATAGGTCATTACTATAATGACGTTATTCATTGTCATTATAAGGGCATTACTCGCTATCATTTTAAGGATATTCCCTAATGCTGTACAATAATACCAGTAATACACAAATTTGAGACTATTTTCTAAAATATATATTCCAAGAAGTAGAAAAGGAAGGACTGATATCTTTTTAAGCAATTTCCCTCTTTGTGAGTTGTTAATTTTTATTCATCTCTCTCTTGGCCAGGGTGGTTGTTCAATCAGTTTTTTTTAAATGACGCATGAATAATATCTGTGTCTATATCTAACTGAAAAAGGCTTCTCATTGCTTTCACAGATAAAAGGCACCTCTGCCTGGGTACAGATCTTGCATCATCCCCTTTTGCCTCAAAATTCTACACTTTTTTTTTCAAAAATAAAATTTAATTTTTTCAATAAGATGATTATATGCTTATTAGCAGAACTTTGAGATTTTACCTGTTTCCTGAGGTAAGAGTGAATTGCTATAAACTTCCCTCTTAGAACAGCTTTTGCTGCATCCCATAGATTTTGGGTCACTGTGTTTTTGTTTTCATTTGCCCTCTGGTGGGCAGAGCCAGCCCTGGGGTCTCTGGCTGCAGGGCCCTGGGGGTCCCAGGTTCTAGTGCCTGTGCCATGGTGTCATGTGGGGTCAGGTCCTGGTGAGTGGGCTTGCGCCCCCGCCAGTTAGTTCCTTGGCCTGAGGTGTCCCAGTACTGGTGCCTACAGGCTGGTGGGTGAGGTGGGGCTGGGTCCTGAGGCTAGTAAACTAGAGGGAGGGTCCCACAACGGCACTCGTCGTCACCAGCGTCCACGTGGTGGAACGAGCTCCCTGAAGTGGCTGCTGCCAGTGTCTATGTCCCCAGGTGAGATGCAACTGCCTCCTGCTTCTCCAGGTGACTCTCCAAGATCAGTGGTAGGTCTGACCCAGGCTCTTTCCAAATTACTGCTTCTGCCCTGGGACCCAGGTCATGCAAGATTCTGTGTTCTCCCTTTAAGAGTGGAGTACATCTCCCTCAGCCCTCTGGCTCTCCCGAACGTCAGCCCTGCTGACCTTCAAACCAAATGTTCTGGAGTCTCATATTCCTGGTGCAGGATCGTCAGGCTGCAGAGCTCGATGTGGGGCTCAGACCCCTCACTTCTTGAGGAGAACCTCTGCAATTGTAATTATTCTCCCGTCTGTTGGCCGCCCACCCAGGGGTGTGGGTCTTGACTATACCATGACTCTGCCCATCCTACCCATCTCATTGTGGTTCCTTCTTTATATCTTTAGTTGTAAGAGATTTTTCTGGTAGGTTCCAGTCTTTCTCATCAATAATTTCTCTGTAATAGCTGTAATTTTGGTGCATCCATGGGAGGAGGGGAGCTTAGGGTCTTCCTACTCGGCCGTCTTGGGAACTTTCTAGTTCTTTAATTTTGTTTGGCAGAATTGTGTAGTCTTCCTCATATAGATCTCATATATATTTTGTTAGATTTATACCTAAGTGTTTCATTTTTGAATGGCAACACTGTGAAAGATTTGGTATCTTTTAAATTTTGAAAAGTAAATATATTCAATATTCTAAGTTTTTAAAATTAAAATAACAATAAAACTGAAAGCAGTATGAGGGGAAAACGACAAAAATGAAAGACGGAGGGGCATCTCAGCTCCCAACCTGCTTTGTCAAAGCACTGGATCATTCTCCAAAGACCCTTTCCTTTCAGGTCTAGCCCTGCCCTCCCCTCACCCCCCTCCTGCTCTTGTCACTGATGTATCAATAATATTATATTTGGGGAGTGTTTTACTTTCTGTCCTGTGCCACCAAGTGGAGTATGGTATCCTTAAGGGCAGTGACCGTTTCTTCAACCTCTTTTGGTCCCCAGCACTGAATGCAGGCATACATGTGGTAGGCTCTCTCAAAATATTTTAATAATAATGAGACTGTTGTGATTTAAGTATAAACCATGGCCATAATTTTCACAAACTGCTCTAAAACATCAGTCTGAATAATTTATAGCCATCGTGTATCTGTATAGGCTTTTAAAGCCCCATAAAATCAAAACAAACCTTATGTTTTAAAATACAGGTTATAAAAATAATGAGAATGTAAACAGATATGACTTTTAAAGTAGCAAACATTGCAGCAGAGCACAAATCTGAATAAACAGTGCATTTCAGCTATAAAAAAGTTGTATAGACGGAAGGCAAAACTCTGGCCAACACAATTTATAGTTTTCTACATGTACCACAGACTTCAAATGTCAACCCAAACTTTATCTGAAAGCTTATTGCTAATACTTCAAGCCATTTGCCGAAATGGCTTTCCATTAAAATATTTACTGCATGCCCCTATTTTACTTCTCTTTCTTAAAAAGGCAAATTCCCTGTTGAAATAAATATTTTCCAGCCAATTTACATACAGGATTAAAGGGCGTCCATCTGTATAGTTCCAAGAAAGGTAAAGAAGAATATACAGTTGGTACAAGCCGTAATACGAATCCTGGGGCACTTGGCCATACTCAGGCTGTAGCTGAGGCCACCAGGGTGGAGGAAAGTGGAATAAAACCTGCCTGAAAACGTGTATGTTTGTTAAAACAAAAAGGGGGTCTGAGGCTGCCCTGTCAAGCCAAATCCACACAGGTCTTGGTATTCTCAACACCTCCAAGCAGGTGCTTCCCCAGATGAAGAACGTTCAGTGGGGTCTCACCGCGGAATTCATCACGAACTTCTCAGCACGCCATATCCACCTGTCTCCCACCTGTTTGCACACGTGCCCCCCACCCTTGGCCCATGTGGCCCCCTGCAGCCTCCCCACCTCTTCCGCCTCACAGCCAGCCACCTGCCTGACCCTCCGAGCCTCATCTGAAATTACAGCTCCTTCAGAAAGCCTGGCTGATCCCACCTGACCTCGCTTCTCTCCGAACCCTCAGACCCTTTTATGAGGTGTCGCCTGTCTCTTCGGTGCTGGTCCTTCGTGTGTACACGACTCACCCCTCTGTGGCTGGGGGCTACGTGGGAAGCAGGTCTGCTTTCTCATCATCACTCGAGTCCTGCCCGGAGGCTCAAAGACCCGTTTGCATATAGCAGATGCTCAATGCAAATTCATCGAACTCAGCTGGACTTGGTAAATCTTTAAAGGGTCAGTTCGTGCTGCATAATGAAAACGATTGCAGTAAGTTCAGAAATGACTGGCTTAGCGAAAGTGTGAATAAGGCATCGAAAGCTCATTGAAATTTGAGGGACATGTACCACTCACCGCCTTCTGTATCAGACGAGTAGCGTTTCCTTTCTCCGGGGTCACCCCGTGGTTTGCAGAGCTGACTCAGTCCTCTCCCAGCCGCTCTGCTCCGGCCCCGTCCGCCACCAGGCACTGACGGCGCCAACCTGTGAATACTTAGAAAGGCAGAAACCCCCGTCCGCTCATCTCTTTGTCTGGACACAGGGCTATTCATGGAAACTGCACAGTCAAGGTACCAGTGAGTGTCAGAGGAGAGGGTGAACAAAACGATTGATTGCCCTTTTCTCCACAAGAGCATGATTCCGAACAAAAAGCCTGATTATCAAACCACTGACACAAAAATAGAAGGAGCTGATGGCATCTTCGGATGATGAACTGGAGGTTTTCTGCTAAATTCATCCGAGTGTTTCCTGCCCGGGCATCCAGGTACCATATGATTACACTTGATTGACTGGCCTTTGGACCAGGGGGTGTTAATTTATAGATTAGCCACATAGCGGCTTATGAATGGGTTGTTGGGCTCCCTTGGGCATAAATCTTTGGGAACTCAAGGACTCTGGCCCACTGGGTTTGGAGAGAAATTTCTATATCAGCTCAGCACAATCTGAGGAAGCGTGTGCAGGCTTGGGAGAACGCCTCTGATGGTCTCGTCTTTTGATGGAATTCAGAAATCATCTGTTACCTGCAGCTGACCATTTCCAAAGCTTCAAACTGTCATAGCTTATTGAAGCCATGAGCTGGAATTGTTGTGCACAGAACAAAGACGAGACGTATAAATCTTCATTCCTCTCATGAAGAAGTGCGGCACATTTTCTCGGCAGGCAAAGAGATGAAGTATTGCAACAGGGATGCTCTAGTGAGATCAAAAATACAGTTTTTACCTTCCCCTTTTTTAAAAAATATGCTTATGGCTGCAAATATAGAGCAAGATGAAAATAATGTGTGCAGACAACCAAGAAGGTCAATAATTCTTTAAATTACTTTTGCCCTTTCTATTGATCTAAACGCAGGAAACAAGGAGTTTCATCTGGGTCTGAGGCAGAAACACTCGGCTGTCTTTGAAGGACTTGGTCCAAGTACAAAGTTAACATAGAAGAAAAGAAAATACCCAGGGTCAGAAAGTGTGATGGATTATGGAACGCTCCTGCTTTGGGGGAGCGGATGGAAGGGTCCATCTGCTGGTCCGCCTTGTATGGGGTTCTAGGGTGGGCGGTGGCAGTCTACACCTCCTCACTCTTAACCTTGACCTTTGCTCTCTTGCTCAGCCCAATCTGTCTGCCTTTCACCCTGCAGAGTCTCCAAGAGTTCCTCACAGACTTTGTGCCTAGATCTTACGTTATTTTTTTTCACATTTCTCTGTAGAATCCTCTCAATGTCAGAGAATGGGAAAATATAGGGTACAGTAGGGATGCAGAAAGATGAGGGTCTCTGGTTGGAAGATCAATCAGAGCAAACTTTTGGGAAAGCAGCTTTGGAAATGGTGCTGACTCTCGACTCAGACTGTCTGCTTCTGAGAATCCAGCCTAAGGAACAAGCCCAGAATGTGAACCCATGTTCAATAGCAAGAAGCTCCCTGAAGCACCGGAGACAGCGCTGCTTCCTTGCAAGCTCCAAGCTTAGCAGGGGTTCCGCCCAGTCTCCAGGGAATGGTTGAGGAGGAAATCGATGGCCTCCTGTGCTGATGGGCCCCTGTATTGGGCTGGTTCTCTAAGCAGACATGGAAATCAACGTGTATGTATGTGTCAGGCACTTTGGGAGGCAGCATGCTTTTGAATCTGCACTCCAGCCCTATGGAGTTCTTACCATTACTATTGCTGTTTTCCTGCTGATAGAGGCATGAGAAGGTTACTTGAACCCATAAAACAAGCTAAGTACCCAAGTAGTTAGCAGAGCATAGGTCTGCACCCGGGCATTTCGGTCCACAGCCTGAGTATTTAACCACTTTCTTTTAGTGCAAAAGAATCTCCCACTGCACACGGGCAAACACATCCTCATTCAGACCCATGGCCGTAATGAGCCTTGAGTTCCCCCCAGAGAACATGGCTGAGAGCTACTGGTCTAATGGGGAGGAGCTCCGGGTCATCAGGCTCCCACTGCCCCCTGGAACCACCCCCCAACCCCCAACCCCAATAGACTGATGCTTCTTATGGTGATGTTTCTACCTACCTTAATAAACGCTGTGCTGACCAGAACCAGAATGGAGATATTTTTTTTTTTTTTTGATGAATGAAAACCATGCAGGATATCTGGGTCTTCATTTTTATCATCAATTCATTCCTGAAACCTACCCTGAACAGGCACCGTGCTGTGGGGACCTAATGCATGAGCTCTTTAAGGAGCCCAGAGCCCAGTCTAGGAAGAAGGCAAGTAAGGAGATGACTCTAGTTCTCAGGGGGGATCTTGGAATGGGCACGAAACTGCAAATACTCAGGGGCTTCAGAGGTCATTAGCCCGTGTCATAGCCTCAGGCCCTGATTTTCCTTTTCTCCATGTCTTGCTCTCAATATCTTTTCCTACAAGGTATCACTTTCCTCAAAAGGCAGAATATATGTTCAGGTCTCATTAATGGAGGATTCTGGTTAGTTCATCCTGATTTAATTGACTCTTTTAGTACGTGTTCATTACATGTTAATATTTAAACCAATTGCTTCTCCACTAAGCATTTATCAATTAAGCCTTAGAGAAAAAGAAGGAGAAAGGAAAAACCAAGCTGGACATTTTTTTTTAAATTACAGATCATGTTTAAAGTGAAATACAAGGCAGAAAATATTTTTAAAAGGCACATTAAATAGACCAAGATGTCCAAGAAATTATTATATCACATGAAAATGTAACATCTGATATACTTTAGAATTCCCGGGTAAGCATCCAGTGTTAAAATATTTGCTTTGATCAGGAAAACCGAATCTAGTATACATTTGTTTGTTTGTTTATTGTGAAGGCAGGGCTGAATGTCTCTTCTTTCCCTACAAAAATTGCTATGGGAACATTGGGACAGGTATCAGTTTCATTTTTCTACGTGCCCATTTTTCCCCCTTTAACTTTACGGGCTTCCCTGGTGGCGCAGTGGTTGAGAGTCTGCCTGCCAATGCAGGGAACACGGGTTCGAGCCCTGGTCTGGGAGGATCCCACATGCCGCGGAGCAACTGGGCCCGTGAGCCACAATTACTGAACCTGCGCGTCTGGAGCCTGTGCCCCGCAACAAGAGAGGCCGCGACAGTGAGAGGCCCGCGCACCGCGATGAAGAGTGGCCCCCGCTCGCCACAACTAGAGAAAGCCATCGCACAGAAACGAAGACCCAACACAGCCATAAATAAATAAATAAATATATGTGAAAAGGGACGATGAAAGAAAAGAACAACGTGAGGTAGATGTGAAAAATCACTAAAAATAACCTCCAGTTGCTGTGGAATTGAGACCTAGCTCTAAGTCCGACAGCAGCTTGCCTTCGGGAGAGGATATTTTAAATTTTTATTTATTTTTATAAGACAGTTGTTATCCTATAGAGGAAAAGAATCTTTTTCCTGTAGAGCAATCCTGTACCATATACATTTATGGTTAGCAAATATGTAAGCCTACAAGAGAAAAACATCATGTTCGGGGTTTCTAAAGAAACTGAACATTTCACATTTCTGAGAGTATTTAAGAGTGTGCCTTTCTTTTTGTATATTTTATACAAGCGTATTGATTTCTCAAAATAAGTAGTCTGTTTAAATGCTTCCAATCTTCCAGCACTGAAATATAATTTGCAGAGGCAAAACAGTGAATAGTCATTTAACTATGCATATTCTGTATGCTCTCCAGGCTGTGCTGTAGCCTTTGGGGGAAACCAAAGAAATAGAACATATGATTTCTGCAGACAGAGTTTACAGAATGTTAAAAAGTTAAATAACGATGCAAGGGATGTAATGAATGAAAATATGATTAAATGGCAGCAAACTAACATAGGCTACAGGTAATACATTTGGCAAACTTTAAAGAGAACAGTGTTTGCTCTAGGGTAGAACAGTTATGAGTAGAATTTACATAAACAGGGAAGAGAATTTAAGTCTTGGAAAAAGCACGGTTAGAGATGGAGTGATGTAAGTACAGGGAGAGGTGAAGGACAGTTGAGCTGACCAATTCCACTGGAGGAAGAAACATAAAGCAAGTTGGATGGACACTTGTGTTGTGGGGATGAACCCAGGAGTCTAAATTGGTTAGATTCAAGCTGAACCAATTAGCTTAGTTCACCTCTCTCACTGGAATACCGCAAGACACAGCATGGGTATTTCTAATGAAATTATATCTTATCCACAGTTCTGGGATGAGGTCCTCCCTGGAATACCAAAGAGAAGCCAATTATAACAGCTCAGACAGTGCAATCTGGGACTTTCAGATCTTCCAATACCTCAGTTATCATGTGTGCAAACAGAAAGAAAATATAAAGAAAGGAAAGAAATGCTAGATTGAAGCTGCTCTCATAGATGGGTCACAGAGCCCCTCTAAAGAGTACCTTCTGGGGACGCTGGCTTTGCTGCAAAGTCCAGGCCAACATCATGACATTGTTGGTTCAGGATGCTTGTTCCTGAGGTGGACGCTGTGCATGTGTCTCTTCCTCGGAGGAAGATGAAGGCAGCGGTCAGAACAGGGTGCATCAGAGCCACAGGAGACGGGAAGTCGGGCCCAGGACCCTGCTTTGAACAAGCATCCCAGCAGCTGTGGAGCTCCCCGTGTTAACTGCCACTAACAAGGTAACACAGTGAAGGGGGAAACACTGGGCACATGATTATTAACTCAGCACCAGTGAAGTCGGTTTACTAACCGTGGAGGCCTGTTTCAGCCTCTGGTCACTTCCTGAGCTTAGGGCCATCTCAGCACCTGCTAAAGATTACTACCATGCTGTTGACAGAAATCCATAGGTAAAGAACCAAAAACAATTGCATGTGGTGACTACAGCAGTCAATCAATGGTGGCGATTTTAAAGAGCCCAATTATTGGCTCAGTTTTCTGCTTTTCTGCCTTGTCTCAACAAGCTTTAAAAACAAGGTGATACAGAGAGGAATTACAAAGAAGGTCACCTAGATAAAGGCCCAGGATATTTGTTTGTACCACCCTTTTCTCATCTCCATCTCCAAAATTATGAACTTTATTTCATGGTTTCAGAAGCTACATGAATCGATCAATGCTCAGGGTAATGAATTAGAAGATAAACGAGACATATCTTTCAGATTCAATATATTTTATTTGCTTTATTAACAGTAGTCTTTTAAAAAATTCATACTAAAAGTTTGAAATATACTTCAGAAATCATAAAAAAAATAAAAACAAAAATGAAAATAAGGTGATAAATGGAAATGGGTCTTCCTAACCAAGTTTTTGAAGAACCCAAATATCGCATTGATTTCTTAAATCATTTACTATTCCCAGGAAACCACCACCCAACGGTAGCCTCTTCTTCTATCCCAAATCCTGTGCACTGGGTGTCACTTGCTCTCAGCCTAAGGTCCTTTCTCCGTCCACTTGTCGTTTCAACCTTTCCATCCATGTGGGACTTCTTCGGACAACTTTTGGGGAAGTGGAATGGATTTGGGCCTTAGAGACATGTCAGCTGGCTGTCACCAGGAAGATAAAGATACGAACTCACTTTTTCAAGCAGGACTCAGCCTTTGAAAAGATAAATGTGGACCGAGGCCCATCAGGGAACCAGGAAATAACCCCAGGAAAAGGGAAACTAAAGCCAAGCTTGTCAGCAGTACCACCCGTGCTGGGCGCCCTGGTCCCCTCTGGACCCCTGTCACCTGCCTTTTCCATCATTTTAGCATCTCTCTTCGTCACGCTGACCACTCTGGGCCCCAAGATCTCTGGGCAGGCAGTTCACAGCGTCGGGGGGTAGTGTGAACTGGGGGCCAGACAGTCCTCTGTACCATGTCACCCAGAAGATGGGGGCAGCTGCTGAGTTAGGGGTAAACGTTAGCTCTGTGTTAGCAGGTAGAAGTCACATCTGGGAAGCATTTCTGTGCTTGGATCTGGCGAGAGGAAAGAGTGATGTGTTGATCTCTTTCTCTTGCTCTGTCTGCAAAGCTACCAAGTTAATAGGCTTTCCCTATTTATTACTTTCTCTTCATATTTTATAATCCACGATTACTGAAGGCATTTAGGGACTGTATTTCTTAAGTATCTTGCACGGAGTTGGCTGTGTCTTCACAGCACTGCGTGGGACAACTCTTGTCTTTTTTACAAAGAGTAACTTTGGACCGTGGTTCAGCGGGTTGGCTTGACCTTGCCTTAAGCCGGGCACTGTCACGGGGTGGAGGAGGGGGACACCCAAGGGTTTGCTTCCGAATGCAGCCGCCGGGGCTGCCATCTCCATGCCAGCCTGGCCCCCGGGCTCCCGCCATTCCTGCTGCAGCTGCTGTCGAACGCTGCTCTGCAGATAATGACTTTGCTGGGCTGGCAAATGGGCTGAGGTCTGCCTTCGAGGCATTCTGCTCCCAGCTCCAAGTGGCAACTTCTGGAAAGCAGAGAAATGCTCCAACAGTTGCCGCTGCGGGGTTTGCTGTTAAGTCATTAAACACTGACAAGGCAAGAATTCAGAGCGTGGAATCTTGCGTGCGTCTCTCCTTCTGTTCTGTGGAGTTCAGGGGGCTCACATTCATATGCTTATGTGGACATATATCAAAAGCAGCTACGTGTAAACACCGATCTACTCCAGAATGGAAACTTTACCCTTAGAAAGATAGGCTTTCGCCCGTCAATAAAACATTACTATAATGTTTTCCCAAAGACGAAATGAAATTGCTCCTAACGTTGGAAGCGAGGTCCAAGAGAAGGTATGCAATGCAGGGCTCTTCTCTACCCCTAATCCATGTTATGAAAGACTCACAATCCCTTGTTTTAGAGTTCGATCTCACAGATAAATTTGAGAGGAAAAAAGTTTACAGAGAAAAAGAAAGAAGTGTGTGTATGCACATGAATTGGGTTGGAATTAAGACATAATTCAGTAATAATGAAACAACAAATATTTACTGGGCATCTGGTTGGCGCTCATTATTTGAAAAATAAGACATAGCTGTGATATCCGATTACTCCTGAAGCAAAGACGCAAAAAATTAGAGAAAAGTGTTTATCTTTGGAACAGTGTACCCGGATGGCTGGGAGCCAGTGGGGATCAGAGGAGAGGAACAGATCTGACAATCTGGTATCATCCATCACTAAGGGTACTTCTGGACCAGAATTATTTGTATATAATTCCAATTACTGTCCTCACAACTGCAAAAATCAAATAGGTCACCCTCTTTGAATTTATCGTTGCCAAATCTTTCACAGAGGGGAGGTGAAAACGCATTTGCATGTTTACTGAGGAAGCCAGGCCTCCTGCAGGAAAACTCCAATTTGATTCCTATCTGGGGCTATTTGCTGGTTCACTGCTTTCCCCCAGGTCCCCACGTTTCCACCTACTGGCTTTTCTTTCCTCACTCCCATCACTTATTCTCCCACCTGTGTTCTTTGACCCCAAGGTTGTGCCTGCAGATTAGATAAGAGATTCTCCAGATCTCTCTGAAACGAACATACATGGTTTTATGTTTTAGGAGGGATTTTTCCATTTTATTACAAGATAATATTCTTTTTTAAAACTTTTTATTTTGTATCGGAGTATAGCCGATTAACAATGTTGTGATAGTTTCAGTTGCACAGCAAAGGGACTCAGCCATACATATACATGTATCCATTCTCCCCCAAACTCCCCTCCCATCCAGGCTGCCATATAACACTGAGCAGAGTTCCCCGTGCTATACAGTAGGTCCTTGTTGGTTATCCATTTTAAATATAGCAGTCATGTCAAAATATAGTGTACATGTCAAACTTATGGTTACCCGGGGGGAAGGATGGGGGGAAGGGATAGTTAGGGGGTTTGGGACTGACAAGATAATATTCTGAGGTAAGCAAAACTGAGATAATTGTCGGAAACCTCCCACAGTAGCAGGGAGGTTCATTCTGAAGTCGGGGGGTTAGATCCGCCTTCTCTGACCCCCTTCTCTGACACCTGTGGGAAATTTCCAGGACATGTGCGGTCAACCTAGCCAAGGCTGTCTGCCTTGGTTCTGGCTGGCACTTCTACAAGCTGGTGAGATACTGATTTGTTTATCTCTGAGGAGGGGTCTTCAGAGGATCGTCTGTCTCAGGCATCACCAACCTCCACTCGGCAGGCATCCGACTCTTGGATTTGTTTATAAGCCAGGAATGAGCACCTGCTATATGTCAGATATCATACTAAGTGCTGGGGATTCTGAAGGATTAAGTCACATGAGTGCCTTCTTGGGTAAGGAAGGTAATGCCTTTCTGGTCCCCACACAGAACTCCTTTAGTCTGCCGAACTCACTACACAGATTTTGCATTTATTTCTTGAAGTCAAGTCTGAATGGCTCTTACCTCTTGAAGGCCTCACTTTTCACTACCTTGATTTGCTCTCTCCCATGCGGCTTTCCTATAGGTGGATCTTAGCTTTTCTTTAATATTCTTAAGTTGCTTCTCAGGTTTTATTTTCTTACGGTCCAGGTGGCATCCTGGGATTCTGACTGCTTTAGTTAACTCTCGCAAATAGTCTCAATCCCCATCTCTTCTGATTTCAAAGCTCTCCTTGTCAGGCTCCCACTAAGTTCTGATATCAGACCCGAGGGGCACCATGGCTCTCAATTCATGGTAAGAACAGAAACAGCAGATGTCTTCTGAGTCCAGTGCAAAAGTACACGCTTCTTGACTCAGATTGTGAATTCCACACATTCCTGAGTTCCTGTGGACTCAGCTCAGAATGTCATCCAGAATTATCCTCAGAGGCTCAGAGGCTGAAGAAGATAGAAAATAATACACCAATAGTATAAAAAATAAAAATTAAAAAAAAAGACAATACTAACAAGTAAAAATGGAGGATTGATTCTCAAAATCTTTTCTACTTGTCCTGAAGAATGTCTTATCATCCATAAATCCTAAATCAGAGAAGGATGGCTATAAGGCTCCACCCTACGATTGACTGAAGGATAAAACTAATAACCAGATTCATTTATTGATGATGTTTGACTCCAAAGATAATAGTTAGCCATTCTTTGCCTTCCCTGACAACAGACTAAAGTATCACAATACTGCATCTTAAAGTATTTTAAGATGCAGCATAAAAAATTTGTAATCTTTAACATGAACATTTTTGGGCACTGGAGTATTATGAAATCTCCTACATAGTTTGAAGTTCTGAGTTACTTAGTGAAGATTTAAGTGTAGTTTTATCCAGAAATGGATGTCTTACTTCTCAAAATTCTGTATAATGCATGCTAACTGGTTCGCAGACATTGGATTCCGTTTGCTTGACTCCTAGATTTTGCACTGTTGTGGTTTTAGGAATAGATTTTTGAATTGCTTGATATTGTTCAATAGTTTCTTCCCATTCAGATAGGTTACCTAGCCAGAGGTCATTTTTCCAGCCCTACTGAAGATTAATCTGACTTAATGAAAATTAATCTTTTACTTTTCAGGGGCTCTGAGCAGGGCCAGACGTCTAAGCTGCGGAGAAATCTGAGAAGGAAACACGTTGGCCGCCACCAGGTACTGCTGATGGAAAAATAGACGGTACGTTGTTTCCTTTCTATTCTGTTGATGCCGTTTCTAATATGTGTGATTGTTTCTGGACTAGTGAGTCTGGGGGCAGTTCTGAAATGGATGGACGTCTATGTGGAGTGTGGCTCCGTAAAATGGCTTTTGTTTATTTTTGGTCTCTTCAGAACTATTTACACTTAGCTCATTTTTCTTACATAGTGACTTGGAATGTATGAGTCCAATCATAGATAGATAGATAGATAGATAGATAGATAGATAGATGATAGATAGATAGACGTATCTAGATAGATATCCCTATTTATCTATCTATCTGGAGAGTTGTATCTATTTTCCCTAATTGGAAATAGCAAGGAAAGAAACAGTATCTATTGTTTTTACCGTATGTGTGAAAAGAAATTTAGCCTGCCTTTTTCTCCCATTCCTTCTTCTACCTCCCCTGATGATTCTTGTTTCATTACTATCACCTTGGATTTTAGGCCCATATTGTTATATAAGATTTGTGTGATTAAAGTTTTTAATCACTCACAAGCCCTTAATAAATGGCACTATTATTATCAAAGTTATGATTTTGTCTTTCAAAAAAGTTATTTGCACAATTTTCTAACAACACTCTTTATATAACTGGTTTCATTTGTTCCTATTATTTTTTTCTACTATATTTCCCCATTCCTGAATTAGTCAGTTATTATTTCAGTTGGCAAAAATATACATTTTTCCAGGAGAGGTCCATTGATGGTATGCTTTATACACCAATGAGAAACACTATTTTTCTATTCATTTGCATATGACTAACAACTTGGAAATCTTGCACTGGAATAGACAGAGCGATTTGGTGCAGTGTGGACACTATTTGGTGGTGAAGAAGGGGAGCCTGTTTAATTGTAATTGGATATTCATGAATTTTCTTTCCTTTGTTTGCCTTAAAATTAAAAATTCTCAGATTGGAAATTGTTACCAGTTTATTCATTTTAATTGGTACTTGGTGAGCTTTTGTGCTCTGCACTTTACTGGAAAAAGGTTTCCTCTATTAATTTGAGAGTCCTATAAACATTAAACTGCATTTATAGGACTGTCTTCACCTTTTCTCTCATTTTTTCTCTCTTTTTCTTACCCTTTGAATTCCTTCAAGTTCTTTAAATTCTCAAAATTCTTCCTAGAAGAAGTAATTTTGTAATATCTTTAATACAGAATTCCTGTATTTAAAATTTTTATCTGAATTCCTCTGATTGTGGATTTTTCCACCTTTAAAATGAATGCTCCTTAATTTTCTTGGTGGGAGGACTCATCAGAAATTTTCTAAATTTTCTCCCATTTCTTAGAGTAAATCTGTTTCAGGAAATTACTTACTGTGAGTTTTCATAATGTCCCCCTCCTTTGAGTTATGTTTCGCCAGCTGTATAATGATTTTTTTTTTCTGTTTGCTTTCTCTTATTATGGAGATTTATGAACGTCTGTATTGCTTTATAATCAAATGAGAGTTGAGAGTGTGTCACAAATTGGGTGGTTGGTCCCTGCAGATCCAGATGAGGTGTAGGAGATCCCTGGACCCTTTTCTGCTCCATGTGAGTGACAAAGAAAGGAAGAGCCCTGCATGGACACTTGTCTTCCTCTGAAGCCCATTGTATGGTCTCGTGTCATTTCTGCTTCCTCCCTTGGTCTCTTTCACAGGAGGTAGACTCATGAAGAAAAGGGAATTACATTGATTGCCAAGGAAGCGCCTGTCAAAATTCACCACCTGTAAGTAATTCTGGAAAGACCCCTGGAGGCTTCCATGTACCAAGCTATCTCTGCTACCCCTGTTATGGGTTACATTGTGTCTCTCCAAGATACATACTAAAGACCAAAGCGCTGAAGACTGGAAATGGGTCCTTGGCAATGTAACCAAGTCAAGATGAGAACATAGTGAATTAGGGTGGACCTAATCCAATGACTACTGTCCTTATAAGGAGAGGAAGTTTCAGACACAGAGACACAGGGAGAAGGCCATGTACAGAAGGAGACAGAAATTGGAATGAGGCATTTATAAGCCAAGGAACGTGAAGAATTTCCAGGAGCTTCCAGAAGCTGGAAGAGGCAAGGAAGGAGTCTTCCCCAGAACCGTCAAGGGGAGCTCGGCTCACTGACCTCTTGATGTTGGATGTCTGGCCTCGAGAACTGTAAGAGAATAAATTTCCGTTATTTTAAGCCACCCAGTATATTTTTGTTCTCTTGGACCACTTGCCCGGGTAAAGCCAGTCATGAGCAGTCTTGTTCAAAGTTTCCCATGGCAGGGGATGGAGCCTGGTCAAAGCCACGTGAGATGCTCAACAGCAGACACACCTGCCACGTTTGAGCCTTCAGATGCGACCATGGCTCCAACCAACAGCTTGACCACAAGCTCATGAGAAACACTGAGCCAGAGGTAACCCGCTAAGTCACACCTGCATGCTGAGCCGTAGAAACTGTGCAATAATGACGCTTGTTGTTTAAAGCCACTGAGTGTGGAGTAATCGGCCATGCGGTGATATATAACCGATGTATCCAGGTGCATCACTCAGTCTGCCCTCCCCAGCTGTCTATTTCTATGACAGACTTGGAATAAAAGCAGCCAGTGCATGAGTCATTCATTCATTCATGCATTCATCTAACCATTTACTCAACTCTGTCCTACCAATTATACTTTTGACTGGACCTGCAGAAATGAACAAATCTCAACCACCATGGTGCTTAGAGTCAAATTCTTCCACTTGCTACAAAACTTAGCAGACACTCTGCTGGGGAGAAAGGGTGGACAAATAAAGAAAGGAAGGAAGGAAAGGAACAGGACCTGGTAATTGAGTACACACTGTACTAAGTACAGCTTTAGGCATTTTCATATATTTTATTCCATTAATACAACTCTTTGAGATTTATAAGAAATCGTTATTCCTTCTTTACATATAAGGAAGCTGGGATTCATAAGATCATGGTTCCTTGTACAGGTTCCCATACCTAATAAATGATGGTCCTACAAACCAAGTCACATCTGTCTTATTTATTTCTAGGTCACGCATTTGCAGAACTGCTACTAACTTAAAATCCTACATTGTTGTCAGTAATGTGAATAATGTGGATAGCATTTTCTGAGCATGTACTATGTAACAGACATGGAATTAGAAATTCCCCACATGTTATTTCACTAACAGATTATTTTAAAAACGAAAAACAAAAAACAAAAAAAACCTGTGGCATGGCCAGGCAGAGAAGGGAAATCACGTAGTGTGTAGAGATAATTCTAGCAAAAAGTGCCATGCCAAGTTGGCAAATGTTTTCAGAAAGGACAATGCAGTCAAATTCCATTCATTCATGCACAATATAATGTGTTATAAACTGAGCTATTCATTAAAATAAAAATAACCCAAGAATGACCTATGTTATAGGGCAGCAGAGGAGTCAAGAGGAATTTATCAAGCAAAACTAAATGGGACAACAATCTTTACCTTAAATAATTTTTAAAAACCTCTCTCTGAGATGGCAGAGAGGAAGTCAGTTTGGTGAGAATTATATATTTTTCCCAGATCTTGCTTTCATTAAAATGAGTTTCATGGTGCCCATGTGCCCATATGCATGATTTTGACTGCTTCCTTGAAATTTTATACATTTTCTACAATAAGCTATTACATTTATAGTCATAGAAATAGGACTTAAATGAAAATTAAAGTGGAATAATGCAGTTTTGTATTTGTATTTGGTTTCACATTTCTTGTGAAAATGAGAAACACACTGTGAATCTCATGGCAGGTCATTTCACTGCCTCAGGAGAGTAAAGAGGCACATTTCCTTAAAAATTCCTTCAAGAGTCTGGAAAAACAAGTAGGATTTCCCGGGGTTAAACCCTTTCCCCCTCTTTGTAAGGGGCACCTAGATGTGGAGGTGTCCTCCTGCACCCCCGTGTCCCAGCAGGTGCACACAGGTGTATGAGACGCTCACAAATCCTCCTTGAACTCCCGGGAGGCTGGGTGGCCACTTGTGCTCAGCAGAAAGAAAACAAAAAATATCTTTTGAGATCTGAGGCTTTGTTAGACTACACACTATTTGGTCTGGCTGAAGTGAGGGACATTGATTAAGAATAACGTGTTCTCTGTCCCCTACAGCCGTCTGCCTGCCTGGTCTTTAGACACGCCTATGGGACCGTGTATCAATGTTTTAAGAACTTCGGAATGTTTTCAACATCCCTTGTCTTGTCTGAAAAATAGCCTTGCCAAAGCCTTCTAAAACTGAAGGTTGGTTTTTCTTTTTCTGTACCACATGAGATTTTTAAAACTAATCTATTTGGGTCAAAAATGTAAACTTGGATGAAGAAAAGTCTTGTAGAAAATATTTGCCTCCCTCCCCATAGAAAAGTGAGGCTCCGTGGACGGGACGGCATAATTCACCAGCCTCACCAGGCAGAAGGGAGAATCATGAGTTTGGGATGACATCAAAATGGTCTTTGGTTTACGCCTCCATCCAGACCCCTAGAATTCTAAGCTCAGTGACTCTTCCAGTTACAGCCTTGTAGAAGGAACAGACAAAACTGAGACCACAGGGTCTCACATCAGAAAAGCAAGACACTCTCAATTAACAGAACTGAACCCTGTCTAGGGTTAATGCTTTTTGGCCACAACTAACCCCAGAGACATCTGAAAACCTCCCTTCCATTTAGGGACTCGGGATTGTTGCTGTGTCACCTTGGGGTCGGCTAGATGTCCCATGTCACACTCACACACACACGTCCCTGTTCTCTGTGTTCTTTGTCCCGAGGTGGAAGCCCCATCTCATGTATCCTCTGATGACTTACCCCTCATGGCTCCCCGCCTTGAAAGCATCCACGTCCCGCTACAGAACACCTGTCTCGTGATTGGACACACTCCGCTAACACCTCAAATCCTCACTAAGTGCTCCTGACCCCAGCAGGAACCAACCTGCTTCTCTCCAGAGGACATTACATCCCTTCCAGTCTCTCCAGGGCAAAGTGCTCTTTCTCCTTCTTGTGGTATTTCCTAAGACTGTGCTCAGAACCATGAAGAGACACTTGACAGCTCCCTCTTGGAGGAAAAAGGTACTCCTTTGAGATCCATGCAGTTCTATGGCACTCTGTCCCTTTTCACTATGAGCTTCTCATGAGTCCCACTCGTTGAAAACTTGCGCCCAAGGTCTACTGTCTTTACACCCCACTCTCTACCCCTCATTAGCCCCATCAGACTGCCACCAACAGAACAGAGCAATGTCTGTGCCCGCAAGGAAGCACCACCCACCACACTGACCTGCCAGGTCCTGGAATTCTTCATCCCCCTTGTCAACTAAGGTTTAACCACCACCTTATTTACAGCCCCCTACCCCCCGACAAGGGATTACGAAGACACAGCACAGATGGAAAAGAGAAGACGGCTGACCGTCCCTTCTGGGACTCGGAAGTGGACAACCACCTCGGCCAGCATCTCTCTGCAGTTTACATATATCGTGTGCCATTTTGCAAATTATTACCCAGTGTTTCTGAGAAATTCCAGAATTCCTGAGGGAGGCATACGAAATAGGCTGGAATCGGCAGATGAGCAATGTGTCAGCTCGGAGAGGAACCTGGGGAACTCTTAATGTAAGAGAGCATGATTTACAACCTGAGGACACAGAACTCAGAGTGCAATCGACCTGGGGTATAGATTCAGTAGGAAAAATTGCATCCAAGTGGGATGTGGATGATTTTTTAAAGTTACCAAAGTTTCAGCCCACTTCTGCTAAACGGAGACAGTGGGCCCTACCTCAGGGAGTGATGGACCAAATGAGATGTGGTAGGGAAAGCATCCAGCATGGTGTCTGGGACACAGATGCCCTCAAGAAAGGTCAATTCGATGGTGTGGATGACGGTGGGGATGGTTTCCAGACCTCGGAAAGATCTGTGGTTCTGTGAGCTCCGTAACTGACTAGGATTCCGATCTTGTCTTTGCCACCAGTTACTCAGTTAAGTCATCCTGTGCATCCTTTTTAAAATGGGGAACGTGACGCCTAGGTGTGGAGCCCTGTGTGGATTCCGCGGGATGAACGCCGCTGCACAGCGCTGCCTGGTCTAAGTTCACGGATGCTTCCGCCGTCCACCTGGAGCCCCGTGCTGACCCCGCCACAGACACATGCTTCTATTTCAGACTCACGGGTACCGTTCTCCCCTGAATGAGCCAAAATAAATAAGCACATACACTCCACGGAAGCAAATGGAGGACGCTACACGAGCTGCTGGGTTTACTTATGTTCATACTTTCCTCTAATTGTTGCACATACCACATCTGCACTTTCAAAGTCCTATTTTATTTAATTAATTAATTTATTTATTTTTACTGTCCCCAACATCCATTTTTTAATTTACTTATTTATTTTTTTAAAAATTTTATTGGCGTATAGTTGATTTACGATGTTGTGTTAGTTTCAGGTGTACAGCAAAGTGGATGAGTTATACATATACATATGTCTATACTTTTTCAGATTCTTTTCCCATACATTACAGAGTATTGAGTAGAGTTCTCTGTGCTGTACAGTAGGTTCTTACTAGTTATCTATTTTATATATAATAGTGTGTGTATGTTAATCCCAAGCTCCTGATTTATCCCTCCCCCTCCCACCTTTCCCCTTTGGTAGCCATAGGTTTGTTTTCCATACCTGTAAGTCTGTTTCTGTTTTTTGAATAAGTTCTCAAAGTCCTGTTTTAAAATGATGGGACCATGCAGTTATTTTGTGAAAATGTCATGAATTGCAATGCTTAGCAGTTGTGGAATTTTAATAACTGTATCTTGATGTATCAAATCATAAATGCTGATAGCTTTTGTGCAATAAATGTGTTCCTAAGAAATTGTATGTGTCTTTTTATGTCAATTCAAGCCATACTTTATATGTACCATAGTAATAAATACTATCAAATTGTTTTAGAATATAAGAAATCATCCATTTACTTATGTTTCCTCTAATCTTGAATTTTTACATTTGAATTTTCCTTAAAGCAAGGTTTACTGTATTGCATACTATTATTTTGTAATTGAGGTAAGATATTTTTCTTTTGTAATGTAAGAACTGGAAATGGCTTTCCTTCAGAGAGAAGTGGCTTCCTAAGGTCATAAAGAATGCCGAGAACTCACCACAAAATCCACCTGATCATCTATTCAGGTAGGATTTTTCTGCCTATGAACCTCTGCAGCTCTATTCCGTTTACATAATTGTTAATACTATGCAGATATGCAAATATCAACCCATGCTGTTTGTTTATTCAAGTAGTCAGAATAACTATAATGGGAAAACTGCAATATTTACATTTTGTTCATTTTATTTAGCAGAGCTCATTTCATGTTTTAGACCATCACCAAGAGTAAAAGGATAAAAATGACAGCAGACTTGGGATTTGATTAATTTCATTTTATGCCTTAAATTAAGAATCCATTTCTCTCCTGATAAATATGCAGAGAAGATTATGAAACGACACTTGATTTTCTCATGTCTTTACATCAACCTATTTTCTTATTATTTTGAATGAAATGCTGAAGGGCTTAGATTTTTCAATCAATCTTCATTCCCATTTTTAACTTGCTTGCCAAAAATATGTTTACAACATGAGTTTCTAGTTTATTAAGTGCTCATCTCTATGCTGTCAGGTATCAATACTTACATTACCCTGATGGTTTTATGTTTTCCTATGTAAACCTATGTGATCATGAATCAACTGTCACTTCTCACCTATCATAGCAACTCTTGTAAAATCAACTTACCCCGGCAAAATTTCACAATGGATGGCCTTATAGTCAAAATTCTCTATCTTAGCTTTCCGGTTCAACTTTTAAATATTTTTTACATTAATCCAGTAGGAATTAAGGGGTGGCAGACTGTAAATTCAGTTATTTCATAGACTTTTGGTGGTTGTGTGCAATGCACTTCACTGGCCCAAAGCCTTTCTTGATGAGATTTCTCCTTCCTCTCTACCCTCAACAAGAAGTACTTAAGCCCCTTCAATGTGCATGACAGTGTGCTCACAGAGATTAATATCTAAAGATTCCAACTTTCAAGGTAGGTCACAATTTAATGAAGAATATATGCAAGCGCTACAGTATAATATGACAAATTCTAAAGCTAATGCGTGTCCAAAATATGAAGGCACCATGGAAAAACAATTCACTAAAATTTACTTCAAGGTAATATTTGACCTGGCTCTTAAAGGGTGTCTAGGGATTTGTCAAATGGGAAGGTTGAGGAAAATGCATCAAACTGCCCATTTTATTAGAAATTTGTTTTGAAAAGTCAGATTTCCAAGTGGAAGCAGAAGCTAACTAAGAGTCAGGTTTAGACATAAACACTATTGAATCTCATGTTTCTTTAGGTTTGCAGCAGGTTTTCACATGTTCTGAAGAAGGGTTTTGTTTTTTAATAAAAAGGACATAAATTAACTTTGTCATAAAAGATAAGGTTGTTAAGAGGACCTTCTGTTTCCTGCCTGGCATAGGGGGAGCTTAGACATCATCACTTCCATCCCCACAGGAAGAGAAAAATTGAGAACCTGAAAACCAACAACTATTCTTAGATTAACTGAGGCTGAATCGATGCCCCCAAATTGGAGACAGACGCTTCTCTGGATATCCAGACGCTTCTTTGGATACAGAGAAGCGTAACTCAGCAGAGCAGAAGCTGCGGAGTGGGACCCTCCCAGGCACAGGCACTGGGGGAGGAAAACTTGAACCGTAATTGATGAACTGCTGGAGGCTTGGTGTCGACAAGTTTGAGAGGCAAAAACTCCAGGGGACCCCAATTTTTTGAGTTTTATCTCCAGGACCCCATCTAGTTCTCACAATGAACGTGAGACGTGCTTTCAGCAAGAAGAGAGGAAAGTCAGCCATTGTAAATCCCCCGGAGCTCCCCGTCCTTGGCAGGGCCTGCCCTCAAGGGGAATTATTTCACCAGAGCCTAAGCATCATGGCAGAAAGGGAACATCCAACTCCAGCCCCCTCTAGCCCTCCTGTTATACACAAGGGGTGGCGGCAGGCAAACCTGAGAAACACTTGTTCACATCACAGCCCAGAGCACTGGCTCACTAGGGCTAAGACCTAATCATAAAAACATAGGACCCTGCCCTGCCCACACATCTTACGTCCACATCAGTAGGGCTTCTGGGTAATAACAGGGTAATAAAACCGAAAGAGCACATCTCAGGCTTACCTAAGAAGCTCTAGAAACCCCCCTGCAGCCCCCCCCCCCAAAAAAAAACAGAGGAGACAAAAACAAGGACACCAGGGAAATTTTTGCCTCTGAAATCTATAGCTGTAGCAAATAGCAAACACACCCTAACACCAGGCAGAAAAACATAAAGCATCACATTAAGGACCTATTTACCTCAATTCCTTTTTCCTGGTGTATTACACAGATTTTCAAGAAAGAGTTACAAGACATGCCGAAAGAAAGAAACAACAAGGCCCTACTGTATAGCACAAGGAACTATATTCAATATCTCGTGACAAACCAGGGTGGAAAAAATATGAAAAAGAATATATATATATGTATATGTATAACTGAGTCACTATGCTGTACAAAAGAAATTAACACAACATTGTAAATCAATTATACTTCAACAAAATTTTTTAAAAATTAAAAAGAAAAAAGAAAGAAACACAGTCTGAGGAACAGAGCAACACCAGAACCAGACTCAGGTACGGCAGAGAGATTAGACTTGGCAGAGCCAGAATTTAACACAACAATGACTTATAAACTAGGGCTAGTGATGGAAAACCTGGACAGCATGTCAGAACACATGGATCATGTAAGCAGAGAGGTGGAAACTCTAAGAAAGAATCAAGAAGAAACGTTAGATATCAAAACGTTGTGCAGAAGTTAAGAATGCCTTTGATGGGCTCGCCGGTAGATGGACACAGGTGAAGGAAAAATTAGTGAACTTGAGGAAATGTCAGTAGAAACTTCCAAAACTGAAATGCAAAGAGAAGGAGAATGAAAAAGACAGAACAGAATATCCAAGAACTTGGGAGAAACATAGAAGGTATACCAGACACATAACAAATATGACAAACAGACCACATCACCCTCATGTAACATATTAGTAATGGGGGAAATGGGAGGGGCGCATATATGAGAACCCTCTGTACTTTCTGTTCAGCTTATCTCTAAACCTAAAATTGCTTAGGATATAAAGCCTATTACTTTTAAAAAAGCTAGAGGCAATGATCAGAAAATGTCACATTGCACAAATACAGTTGTAAAGGAAACAGTGTATTGTCTGAAACAAGAGCAGTGAGGATCTTTATATCTTTATAACATCACTCTAATATCTCAAGAAGATAGTAAAAGAGCAAGGACATACTGTCATTAATAATGATGTTTTAATAAACATTTGACACACATCCAAGAAATGAGACTACCCATTCTTTCTAAAGGTTTATGGAATATTTATACACCTCCTTCCTGTACAAGACTACAAAGATACTTTTAATAGATTACCCAAGTCCTAGAGGTATAGGCTATATTATTTAATTAAAACACAACAAAATAGAACATTTATAACACACGTTGAAACCTTCCGAAATTCCAATCACTCAGAAACGTTAAAACATATGTAACTCTCTTAAACAACCTAGCTTAAAGAGGAAACATACAACTGCAGGCTCTTTTGCTATAAATATGGCGTGTAGGCATGTCTGTATTCACATGGGTAGTCATGAACTTTGAGTGCCCTCTTGGCAAACACTCAGGGTTTCTCAGGATGCAACCACTGCATGAATGGCTAGAAATATACTGAGAAACTTACAGAAATAGTCAGGCAAGAACTGAAATATAGTATATTGGAAATGGGATAGAACAGTGTGTGTTTCTATATATTATAGTAAATATCTATTTATCTAGAAACTGTGGAGAAAAATATAAAGGTTCTGATATGAAAATGAAACAAGGGTCCAGCTACATTCATCAAGAATATTTTATTGGGACTTCCCTGGTGGTGCAGTGGTTAAGAATCCGCCTGCCAATGCAGGGGACACGGGTTCGAGCCCTGGTCAAAGAAGATCCCACGTGCCACGGAGCAACTAAGCCCGTGCACCACAAGTACTGACCCCATGCACCACAACTACTGCGCCCGCATGCCACAACTACTGAAGCTCGTGTGCCTAAAGCCCGGGCTCCGCAACCAAGAGTAGCCCCCACTCACCACAACTAGAGAAGGCCCACACGCAGCAACAAAGACCCAACGCAGCCAAAAATAAATAAAATTTTTTTAAAGAAAGTATTTTATTTTCAGAGGAGGCCACATGAAACTTGGGCACTCATGTTTTTACCGCCTTCCTCTCTCCCTGGTGAACTTGTAGTCACACCCCTTGGAAGGTCTCAAAAGGTCCTGGGCCTCCCTGAGCCTGTGTCACATGTGCTCAGGGTACTTGGGGGGCGGGGTCCAGCTGGCAGCACCCTCTCAAGCCCCTCTCCAGAGCTCAGAGACAGAGGACAAGGCGCCAGAGTGTTCGCAGGTCATCCACGCTGGGAGAAGCTACGCTTTCTCCGGAAAACGAGGCAAGGTTTCCCAGCAGCATCTCACCCCCATTCCAAACTCTGCCCTCCGTCCACGGCCCTGTGGCCAGCAGGCCAGACAGCTGGAAAGCAGAAGCGTGTTTGGGAGGAGAGCGTGCATCCACTGAGGAGAAACTGAGAGAAAGGAAGAGGGACCCACGGGGGGAGGCACAGAACCGAGGCTACCTGAAGCATCCTGTAGACAGATGGGGCAGACCTGCGTCTTCAGGTCCTGGTACACGTGGCACAGGGCGTCCCGCGTCTGCAGGGACCCCGGTCCGGGTTGCAGCCTGCACTCAGTGGACTGCTTTTTGGACCCGAGGGCTGTCACACTGTCTAACGTGCGACGTGGCAGGACAGCACAAAGGTGTGGGGTGGAATAGTGGTCTTCAGGGGACACGCGAGACTCTCCCGGGGGGAGGGACTGAGATGTGGGAAGAGGGGCCACGGGCTGTGGAGCCGTGAGCGCAGGAGGGGGCGTCTGCCCTCCCTGAATCATTTCCCCTTTTCTTTGGGTCTCTTCCCGGCAAATCCTTTTGCCAGAAAAAGCACTGAAGTAGAGAAAGCAGCGTTTCAGCAGTGCTATTGAAAAATGTTCTCTCCTTCGGCCAAAACAGAGACAGAAATGCCAAGACTTTTACAACCCAGAGAAGAGCTGACCCGGAGCCAGGCCTGTGCTGGGCTCGCTTGGCTGGGGACCTTCACGTGATGGTGTGAAATGGCACCTGGCAAAGGCATTGCAGGGCAGAATCCACAACAGTTAGCACCTTCTCATTACTCCGCGGACCTTCAGAGAAGGCAAGCTGCTTGGGTTTTAAACAATAAGATGAAATTATCCAGCTGGCATTTCCCGAGGCCCGAGATGTCCTGTTTCCTGGGCAGCAGTGACTGCACAAAGGCCCAGTGGCTCAGGGAAGGGGCGACACAGAGGCCTCTTGTAAGAATTCACCCGCAGCTTTGGCCTCTCCCCATTTCTTCAGCCTTCCCTGTTTTTAGGACCAATTTGCAATTAGCCGGGCAAGGGGGATGAAAGGAGAGCTTTAGAAAATGGACCACACTGATTAGCACACCCCGACTGGGGTTTTGGGTTACCCCAGCGCACCCTCAGGTCACTTAGGGTTGCTGTAAGTGCTGAGAGCAAAACCATGAAAATCCACTTTGATTTTAAAGAAAAATATATACACAGTAATCACTTTACTACTTGGGGGTTGAGGAGAAGGTCTGGCGGAATCAACAAGTAACAACAAAATCTCGTAAGTGGCAAATGCTGGGATAGTCTCAAACTCATTTGGGTTGGGGGAATGCATTGAGAAGTACAGGAATCACTCTAGTGAGGGCCTGGGAATAGGGAGAAAAATATAGGATCTCTTCAGCCACAAACTGAATCAACTGTTTCTCTAAAGAGATTGTGGGAGAGACAGAGAGACAGAGACAGGGATGGAGAGACAGAGACGGAGAGACAGAGACAGAGTGAGAGAGAGAAGAATGTCTCTCGTCTGTCCAAATCCCTTGTGGCCGTCCGCCCTCTTGGTTTTAGACGTGTGATGCTTCTGCTTAAGTACGTGGGCAGCTTCGGAAGGAGGGGCAGATTTGGGGCAGCTTTTGTTCAAATCAGCTCCAGGAGGAAAAAGCCTTGGGACACACATCCCAGCAGCTCCCTCCTGGGAAAGCACAGCAAGAATAAGGCGTTGCAGAGGGGTTCATTAGGGACACGCCATGTGTGTCCCAAACAGAATCCCCGAAGCAAATGTAACAGAATACGGTGAGCTGCTGCCCGCCCCCGACCCAGGCTCCTCTGTGTGTCTCTCTCCTTCTGCATCTCTCTCTCTCTTTGATGCATCTGACGCCACCTCTATCAGTGCGCTGTAGCCTCTGAAGTAAGGGCCAGAGCAGGGGGAGGACAAATCCGTGTGAGCAGCTGCGCTTGCGGAGCTGCTGGCAGGAGGGGTGCCTCTGGGAGTGGGGCTGAGCTACAGACCTGAGGATGCAGACTGACTCACCGGCCGGACCAGTGGCTCGCAAACGGCTCCAGGGCACCAAACGCCAGGCGGAGGCATCCAACGGTCTTAGTCCAAAGCAGCGTATGCATCATTGCGTCAGTGTTGGCAAAACAGTGACAGCTTATGAGCTGAAATATTAGGATCGTGTAGTCTGGAATCCCATTAAGGGTGGGTAGAATGAGAACTGAAACAAGGAAGGAGGCTGGGGAATTGGAAGAAGAAACACAAAAGAATTTTAGTTCGAGAGGATATTAAGAGGACAGTGGCATAAGTGCTGTCCTTCAGGGGAAGGAGAGAGGCGGGCAGGGAGAGGATGACTTGAAGACCCAGAGCCCAAATCTCAGTCACTTGTGAGAGCGCCGTGGACGCCCCTGCAGAACTTCGGAGGGGAGGCCCCCAGTGCCGCCCTCTGGAGTCTCCCCCATCCCCGTCACTGCTTGGCTTTCTCTCTCCACGGCCGCAGACTCACTCCTGACGGTCGCCGACCTGACGCACCGTGATCTCACGTTGGCCAAGCTGACACAGGTCACCTTGACAGATGGACAAGCCTTCAAGGTTTTGCCTGAAAGTTTGTTTATCACTCTTTTCCATGCTCACTGCCCAAAGAGCAAGGCGGGTGGAAAAGAAGACCCATCCTTGTGGAAGCAGGGGCAGGTGCACACAGTCTGCTGAGGCTGGAAGCAGGGGTGCTCAAAGTGGGGTCCCTGGACCAACAGCACTGGCATTGAAACTTGTTAGAAAGGCAGGTTCTAGGGCCCCACCCCAAACCCATGGCATCCGACATGCTGGGGGGAGACCAGCGATCTGTGTTCTCACGGGCTCTCCAGCCGAAGTCCCAGAATCGCTAACCTAACAGAGCTTTTATGGGAACACACATCCCTGCTTCTCTCCTTGGAATGTGCTTCCCCTATTATCTGTCTGGCAAGACTCCTCTCAGTCTTTCAAAATGCAGCTCAGCTTTTGACTCTGAGTTCTTTCCTAATTCCTCACCATTGGTGCTCTCACGGTACACATCTATCATAGTTGTTAAGAACAGCCTTTGGGGGCTTCCCTGGTGGCGCAGTGGTTGAGAATCTGCCTGCCGATGCAGGGGACACGGGTTCGAGCCCTGGTCTGGGAAGATCCCACATGCCGGGGAGCAACTAGGCCCGTGAGCCACAATTACTGAGCCTGCGCGTCTGGAGCCTGTGCTCCGCAACAAGAGAGGCCGCGAT
Source organism: Eschrichtius robustus (assembly GCF_028021215.1). Classification (NCBI taxonomy): domain Eukaryota; kingdom Metazoa; phylum Chordata; class Mammalia; order Artiodactyla; family Eschrichtiidae; genus Eschrichtius; species Eschrichtius robustus. The sequence goes on along the minus strand of NC_090838.1, from coordinate 94,673,432 downwards.
AGTGAGAGGCCCGCGCACCGCGATGAAGAGTGGCCCCCGCTCGCCGCAACTGGAGAAAGCCCTCGCACAGAAACGAAGACCCAACACAGCCATAAATAAATAAATAAATAAATAAATAAAAATTAAAAAAAAGAACAGCCTTTGTTTTTCTGTCTGGATGATTCTCCATATCCCCAAAACCGACGATATAGGTTGTTTATTTTAAAACTTGGATAGATTTTAAATGAAACGGAACCTATAAAATATGAGGAGTTGTATTCTATTTTTTTCTCTCCACCATGACTGGAGTTCATACTTTCAAACCAAGGGATAAATAGAGGTAAAAATAATAGAATGGATAAGAGAAAGATGGATATAGGAGAAGTAAGAGGCAGAAATTTTAGAGTGTCACTTAATAGGTTATCTTGTTGGCAAGTATTTAGAAAGAGCTGGTCCCACAACCAGAGTTAACAGAGGAGCGATCCGTCCTGAGCGGTAATGAGCTCACGCTCGCTAAGGTGTTCCGAGGGAGAGCGGATGGCAAATATGAGTTGGCGCTGGAGATAAAAACCAATCAACTGGAGGAAGTCGCTCAGAGCACTGTGTGAAGAAGCATTATCCCTGGGTCGGGGACCAGCTGGACAAATCCGGAGTGGATTAGTAATGTCTGCTTTGGGTGTGAGGTGAGGACAAGGATCTCATGAAATCGGCCTACCAGGCCAGTGACGCTAACGGCATCCTTACGTGGCTCGCGGTGGGATTATGTGCAATGCTCTCTCAGGTATGTAAGTTCCATGCATCTGTGGTAAAAACAGGAATGTTCCGCTGGACCCACAAGGTGTTCTTGTTCCGTGCTTGGCGTGTGGTTGGTGACAAGCCACTGCCGATGAAGGCAGTGAGGAGGATGGGTGACTTTAGCCACGGGTGGGGCGGGGCAAGCCAGCTCTGTTCACAGTAGCCAGACTTGTAAATCCATATTTAATACCCGACATACCTCACGAGGCTACTAACGAACAAGCAAGCATAAAACACTTGGAGGATATAAATAATTAACAGGAAAGTAATTAGAGGTCTTTTAAAAAACAATCTATCTTGATTAATGTGAAGGAGCTTAGATGAATGTTTCTCTGTAAGAGCAAACCATCCTTGTCTCCATCATTGCCACTCTTGAGTGCTGTGTGTTCACTCCAATTATTTATAACCACAGGGGGATTGGAAAGCTTAGGGGGGTTACTTGGAGCTAATGATACCTCGAGCAGATATTTTAATAAACAATTCCCTTTCCACTTACTTTCCTGTTTTACGGAGTGGGTGGTAAAGGTATAAAGGTATCCAGATTGGGGGCGGGGTGGGGGGGGATCATCATTTTGTTTTAGAGGCAGTTGTAAAATGGAAGCGTTGTAAAATGTGGTCTGGAGACCTCAAGAACCAGGTGGATTGATTTGGAAGGTTATTTTCTGAGCTGAATTTAAAACCACTCACGAGGTGGTTCCCAGGCTTTAAGTTACAAACACCTCATTCAGTATTTATGGACACTGGGATCCTCAGTGTCAGACGGACCCCTGACCCATCCTGAACGCTCAAGGGGTCTTCCGTGACAGAAGTCATTCAATCAGGTTACTTCTGAGTATCATTATGTCCTTAATACAATACAGGTAAAACAGCCTTTGCCATAAATCACCTATAATTAGTGGCAGGAAATCTTTTAAGCAATCCTTTGAACACACGCACTTTTATTTAGGACATTCAAGAAAGGGCCCTTCGTTACCTAGCCCGCTGTCATAATAAAAGGAATAGCTTCTTTTCAGCAGAGATGAGTACAAATAAGGGCCAGAAGAAAATCTTCTTGGGAAACCTAGATTCTTCTTTGCTCAGCAAGAAATATGAAGCGAACCATTCAATAGGGTTTCTGCAAGTCTTTGAACTTAGGTCTCAGTTGATGAAATGGTAAAAGAATAAGCGCTTCAGAGTGGTTATGAGGATTTAAGGAGGAAAGAAATCAGTAACGCCGGGCTGCATCTGCCACGACGCAAGTGGGTAAATATCACTTATCCCCTACTTTCTTCCCTTCCCATTTGCAAGCTCTGGCTTTCCCTCCCGGAGGCCAGCCCTCATCTAATGCTTCGGGGAGAGGATAACGTGATCAAGGCCACTCCAACTTCAAATTTCAAGCCTAATAACCTGATTTCCGCCTCGCGCCTCAGATTCTGTCTCCACTTTCCAGCTGAGATCTGATAACCAGACTCTGGGTTATGGTGGCAAAGTTTGTCTCATCTATTCGGGACGTTAACTGTCCATCCCTCCACCATCCTGCCCATTTCACCCTCACGCCTCCGTCCTAGAGCCCAACGTCTGGAATTGTCCAGGGTCGGCGGGGGGAGTGCTAGGTGCTGACCCCCCTCCTTCTCCCAGAGCACCCTCCTGGCTCTCTAAATGTGACTGTTCCCGTGTGCGTCCTGGCAGGATTCTCCCTTTTATGAGGATAACTCCATCCCATGTTAGGCGAGCTGACACCTGCCGTCTGTCTGGCCTGGACCTGCTGTCTGTGTGCTCACTCTTTGACATCCAGCTTCTGAGGGATGGGTTGGACATATTCCTAGAGACTAACACTGCTTGTCTCTTAAGTGGTTGACTTATTCCCACGCAGACCAGACCCACATGATGGAGGGTGGTCTGCTTTACTCAAAGGCCACCAATTTGGATTTTAATCTCATCCCTCAGAGAAACACCAGAATAATATTTGACCATATATCTGTGCTCCGAGGCCCACCCATCACAGACCCAACTTCTGCCCACCCCTGGTCCAGGCATGGGAGCTGCAGCTACCAATAAAATACTCACGAGCACACACTCTCACATATCAAGCTGCATTTTTGTCTTAACTTTGGGGGACATTTTGAGCCCTTTGACAGTCCAATTAAAGCTATGAGATTTCTGCTCTGAAGAATACACATATACATGAAGTTTGCATAGACTTTGAGGAGGGATGGTCTACAGTATCCTTAGCAGATGTGTGGCCATCTTAAGGGGAGATTTCTATATGTCACACCTGCCCACAGGTGCATATGCTGTGATTTGTGTATATGTGTGTCTGTACTTAGAGACAGGAAGGGTTCCCTTCTGGCTAAATATTGCAGACATATTGCCCTAAACATGCACATATTTATTTTAGATATAGGCTAACCATTTTCAATTACATTTATTATTGGGATTTTTAAAGGCTGTCAGATGAAGGATCTTTTAATAAATAAAGGATCTCTCTAGCAGATTTAATATTGTAAAAACACCCAAACATCTGTCAAATGAAAAAGATGTTGTGACATTTCCAATACTCTTATTTTATTTGAAACATCTTAGATATGACAGTTTCTCTGGGACTTCAGCCTTCAGCCTATGGATTTATAAAGACACTTTTAACTCTTATTACATTTTGGTCAGATGGCTATAGTGTAATTTCTCATAAAAATTTAACTAAACACTCCCTCTCACTTAACCGTATTTTCAAAGAGCATTTATGTGTTTATTAAATCATTGCCTCCTTAACTGATAAATATTACTATGTACTTCTTTTTATCATAAATAAAAGAATATTTGCATGACATTCCTAACCTAAGCCTCCCAGCCAGGCGGCTATTCTAGTTAAAACGCTATTCCTGTTAAAAATGATTCCCCTTTGACTGTCAGCTCTGAGGTCAAACCCCAATAGAAACAGAAACAATTTCCTTACAAACACACCCATGACTTCATTCCCCAGAGAAAGTGCCTTTTGTTTGTTCCTTTCTTTTAGGAAAAAGGATACAATGTTGTTGGGTTGTTTTTTGGTTGGTTTTGGTTTCTTAAAAGAGTCTAAAGCAATTATACTCCAATAAAGATGTTTAAAAAAAAAAAGGACTTCCCTGGTGGCACAGTGGTTAAGAATCCGCCTGCCAATGCAGGGAACACTGGTTCGAGCCCTGGTCCAGGAAGATCCCACATGCCACGGAGCAACTAAGCCCGTGCACCACAACTACTGAGCCTGCACTCTAGAACCCATGAGCCACAACTACTGAGCCCACACGCCACAACTACTGAGCCTGCGTGCTACAACTGCTGAAGCCCGCGTGCCTAGAGCCTGTGCTCCGCAACAAGAGAAGCCACTGCAGTGAGAAGCCCACGCAGAGCAACGAAGACCCAACGCAGCCAAAAATAAATAAACAAATAAATAAATAAATAAATTTATTAAAAAAAAAAAAAAGAGTCCTGGTCTGTTTGCAGACAGATCCCTTTCTAAGGGTGAGGCCTTAGGAGGCTCGCATGGGTTATGCAACAAGGCGTCAGTTCAGGCAGCAATCTGCTCATGACTCTCTGCGTTGGGCCACTTTGCTGCGTGTGCTGGGGCACATCTGGGTGTCTGGGAGGTGTGTGCTCTTTGTGGAGTCTGAGTGTGTATGCGGGGAGGGTGGGGGGCATGCAGAGAACGGGAGAAGCTGACGAACTACCCGCCTGGCCACTGAGTGAGCTGGCTGCTCTCAGCTGTTGCCCGGCCAGTCTGACTGTGGACACTGGCTCTGCTCCCATCCAGACCCTCCCCCCCAGGACCCCCATCCCCATCCAGAACCTCCCCCCATGTTCCCCCTGTCACCATCCAGACCTGTCCCCCCTCAGGCCCCCCATCCCCATCCAGACCCTCCCCCCAGGTCCCCCATCCCCATCCAGAATCTCCCCCCAGGTTCCCTTTGTCGCCATCCAGACCTGCCCCCCGCAGGTCCCCCATCCCCATCCAGACCCTCCCCTCCCAGGTCCCTTTGCTGAAACTGCAGTTGGTGAACTCAAAAAACAAGATGAAAGAAGTGAGAAGCCAGTTAAATGTCAAACACTGACAAAGTAAATGTATTTGCTGTTTTCTGACTTGCAATGAAAAGATATGCTGACTGTTTTGCATGTTCTGGAGCAAAGCTGAATAAATTCCTCTGTCTGAAGCACAGCTGAACAAGTGGCTGGTGGCATTTCAACTTCGCAAACCTGCAAACACCTTTGTTCCTTCACACCCACCACACTTTCCTTCAGTTTCTTTGCTGACCGTACTGAATGTACCAACAGGTATGGGAAACAAAGACTCTGGTCCCTGGGTAGTTGATAGTTTTTGAGAATTTGTAGTTCTTGCCCCCGAATAAATCTGAGTTGAAATCTGGAGAGTATATCTCATGTTCACATCCTGAAATGTTTCTTTGGCTTTGAGACAAGTGAGGGAAGAAAAATCACAGCAGAGTTAGAGGATTTAGGCTGGCGAGTGTAAGCGTTTGGCTAAAAGATAGGCAGATCCTGCTTGCCCATCAGGTCCTGCGACCGCCCGGGTCCCCCGTCTCCTTCCAGGAGCGCTTTCCTCTGAGAAACTGTTGCCCAGGGAGCAGAAAGACGCCAGCTCCTTGGACACGTGTGACTCAAGGGTGCAGAGGGACACCCTGCAGACACACGTTTGTGTCCTGAAGGACCTCTGCCTTCACCCGGGGCTCAGGGCTGGGGTCGGGCTGCTGTAGGACTTGCCCCCAGCGCAAAGGTTGTGGCGTGGTTTCTGGGAGTTTCTGTTCAGAACAGAGCCGACGCTGATGCATCTATCCAGCTGCCGTTTAACTGGCACGTGGTCGGCGTGGAGCCCTGTGCCAGGGAGGGTCCCCAGAAAGCTTGCTGGGGGCTGAGATGTGGTGGACGTAACGGCTGAAGTTGGCAGCCCCTCGAGGAAGGAAGGACACGTACACCCTCTGGGACCCTCTGAGCTGGCTGTCGCTTGCTGTCAGCCCGCACAGCTCTGGGCCACCTCCTATGGCAGAGGCTGCGGCTGAGGGCACCGCATTTGTAACTGCCCAGGGACTGCCCCTAATATTTGGAGAATGTATATACGGCTGATGTAAGGAAGGCTTGTTGTCCGCACCATCGTCCTAAGAAGCTAAATGGGGTGGATTTGTGGGTCACCTTCTAAGTTCGCTCTCAGTTTACTTCAGTTAGAATTTGTATCAACTGGTTTGGAATTTGCTTTTTTAAAAAATTTTTTTGTTAACCTTTTATTGTCTAGTGTCGTTTGCTTGTTTGTTTTTGGCTGCACCATGCGGCTTGTGGGAACCTAGTTCCCAGACCAGGGGTTGCATCTGGGCCCTCGGCAGTGAAAGTGTCGAGTCCTAACCAGTGGACCGCCAGGGAATTTCCTTTTTTTGTTGTTATTTTTAGTTTTTCTAGGGTTTTTTTGTTTGTTTTGTTTTTTGGTGGCAAGCTATTTCTTCTTTATCGGTAAGATTCTTAGTGTAGCTTGACTGGAACATAATTTTGTTTCTGTTCAGTTTTGTTTTTTTTTTAAATTACAAAGTCCTGTGACTTGAGGTTAGAGGCAAACAAGTCAAGAGAAATCCATGGTCCTCCCGTGAGCTCACGAAGCGCAGCATGGCTTTGTCAGCCGCGAAGAAAAAGGGAGACGAAGGAGAGAAGGAAATGGTTCAGGTCGCATTAGCCCCTAGAGTGTCTGGAAAGTAGAAGATGGAATTGACTGAGGAAATGACATCACAGGAAAGTTTCCAACTGTTTATTCCTGTTGCCAGTAAACCCTGAATACACGTGGCCTCTGGTGGTAACCCCGAGAGCTTTAGGGATGATGTCATACTTGGAAGGGTGGCGCCCTGTGGGCCGAGCAACTTGGAACAAAGCAGCAGAAAAGAAAGACGGGAACCAGGTACCTGGGGTGCGGAGGGGACTGAGTTTCTGCCCCGGCGTGTCCAGAGGATTTGCCTTATCAGCTGACATTCCCCGTTGTCCCAGCCACCTGCCCACAGGACCTCGTAGGACCCAGTCTTGGACTTGTGAGAATCTCTCCTGCAAACCCAGGTGCCCAAAGGTCTCTCAACCCAGGAGACAAGCGATGGAAACCCCCCTTCCCAACCCCAGTTCTGAGGGTTGTGACCAGCCCAGCTGCTGGGGCAGGACGCCTGGGAAGATCCTGGAATCCAGTGACGGGTACAAGACCTCCTCTAAGACTCTTCTCTCGAGTCCACTTGAAATGGGAAGTTCTCGGGCTTCCTGCCTTGAGAAGAGCGACACACAGCTGTCTGTCTAAAAGCTACCTGGTCATTTTGACCCTTGTGAAAATCCAGATCACTTAGAAAGAAAATAATCTACCGACTACTACAACTACTTTTTAACTGTATTTCTGCTTCTTCTTTTTTTTTAAATTTATTTATTATTTATTTATTATTTATTTTTGGCTGTGTTGGGTCTTCGTTTCCGTGCGAGGGCTTTCTCTAGTTGCGGCGAGCGGGGGCCACTCTTCATCACGGCGTGTGGGCCTCTCACTGTCGCGGCCTCTCCTGTTGCGGAGCACGGGCTCCAGACGCGCAGGCTCAGCAGTTGTGGCTCACGGACCCAGTTGCTCCGCGGCATGTGGGATCGTCCCAGACCAGGGCTCGAACCCGTGTCCCCTGCATTGGCAGGCGGATTCTCAACCACTGCGCCACCAGGGAAGCCCTGTATTTCTACTTCTTGAATCCTTTGTAAAATACCCATCATAGTGCCAAACCCGTAATAACAAGAATAACAAAAATCAACATTTTCATTCTCTGTTCTCATCCTCTATGATGACAACTCTTGTTACTGGCCTATATTTGAAAGCATTTTACTGTTTGGTGTTTTCTGGTTATGATACAATTCTTAAACAAATTATTTGTTAGAATTAGGCAAGTGTGGAATCAAATACCAAGCAGTTGGGGCTTCCCTGGTGGCGCAGTGGTTGGGGGTCCGCCTGCCAATGTGGGGGACGCGGGTTCGAGCCCTGGTCTGGGGGGATCCCGCGTGCCGCGGAGCAGCTGGGCCCGTGAGCCACAGTTGCTGGGCCTGCGCGTCTGGAGCCTGTGCTCCGCAGCGGGAGGGGCCGCGACGGTGAGAGGCCCGCGCACCGCGATGAAGGGTGGCCCCCCGCTCGCCGCGGCTGGGGAGGGCCCTCGCACAGAGGCAGAGACCCAACACAGCCATGGATAAATAAAATAAAAAATAAAAAAAAAAAATACCAAGCAGTTTTCAAAATGTTAACTTCTGACACATATTGGCTTTACATATTCTGACCTGATGAATTTGCCAACAGAGGCTGAATTCATGGGTGATTACAACCCATACACTCATGTCCGCTTCTCAGGGTGAAAACATAGCATAGTGCATTCAGGGCACTGAATACACCTCAGCCACACGTTTTCTCAAATCTGTGAAATCCAAATCTGCCCTGTAACAAAAGACCAAGCTGTGCTTGGGGCCCTGTGCATTGTTTGACAGATCTGGGGTCAGGCACGCATCCCTTCACGAGAAGGTCCCCTCACCTGAGCCAGCAAACCAACTGCCCACAGAACAAAGTGAGGACTTTTTGCTCCTTTTATCATTATGCCCCAGAATTCTGGGGGAAATCAAGAATAAGCCCAAAGACCAACAGTGCCATGTCCAGGTCCAAGTCCAGGCCCCATCAGCTGCTCCAGGGAATGGCAGCATGTACCAGAAAAGAGCTTTCAGAGGGGTCCCTATATTGTCCATTGACAGATGAACGGATAAAGAAGATGTGATACATGTATACAATGGAATACTATGCAGCCACAAAAAAGAATGAAATAATGCCATTTACAGCAACATGGATGGACCTAGAGATGACCATACTAAGTAAAGTAAGTCAGAAAGATAAAGACAAATATCATATGATATCGCTTATATGTGGAATCTAAAAAAAAAAAAAAAAAGATACAAATGAACTTATTTACAAAACAGAAATAGACCCGCAGACATAGAGCACAAACTTATGGTTACCAAAGGGGAAGGCAGGGAGGGATAAATTAGGAGTTTGGGATTAACAGATACATACACTGCTATATATAAAATAGATAACAAAGACCTACTGTATAGCAGTATAGCACAGGGAACTAGACCGAATATTTTATAATAACCTATAAGGGAAAAGAACCTGAAAAAGAGCATATATATACATATATATATAAAACTGAAGAGTGTATAGATAGATAGATAGATAGATAGATAACTGAATCACTGTGCTGTACACCTGAAACTAACACAACATAAATTAACTATACTTCAATAACAAAAGAAAATCTTTTTAAAATAATTTTTTAAATTTTTAAAAAAGAAATGTAGAGTGAACAATTCCTAGTGTTCCTGAATACCTAAGTGAGCAAGTATTCCAAGTTCTATCACTCTTCCTCTCAATTCTCGTGATACACACACCCACATTGTATATGGACACACACATGTGCACACATACATATATACCTATTTATACATATATACACACATATAAACACACATATATACGACATATATATACACATACATATATATACATGTATATATACATATACACACATGTTGAAACATGTATATGTTAAAAACATCTGCATCATTTCCCAGCATTTCTAATACAGAACTTGGTATCTGGGCTCCCCTGGCTGACCACCTCCACCCCCTTCCAAGGTCGTCCTCACACTGGCGAGTGAAGGTCATGGGAGAGACAGAGTACGACCAGGCTGTTAGGAAGTCCTAACTTATATTAATGAAGAAGAGGAGAGATGGGCACGGCCTGGAGGAAGAACTTTGCAGCGTGTGTAACTAACTGGTGAAGGAGTAACGTCGGAATTATGAAGAACACTTAAACAAAACAAGACAATTCTATTTATGCAAAGTTCAAAAATATTCACAAGTAAACTATGTATTATGAAGGAGACAAAGTTACAAAGGAAAGGAGTAATTTTGAAGTCCAAGGCATGGTTATCTTTGAAGAAGGATCAGAAAAGGGCATACTGTCACTCTCCTTTGACTGTTTGGAAATTCAGCCCCTCAGTCAGGGGGTGACCCAAAGCCCATCCTTTAAAAGTGGTACAAATGAAACTTATTTACAAAACATAAATAGAGTCACAGATGTAGAAAACAAACTTATGGCTACCAGGGGGAAAGGGGGGAGGGATAAATTGGGAGACTGGGATTGGCCCATATGTACCACCATATATAAAATAGGTGACTAACAAGGACCTACTGTATAGCACAGGGAACTCTTCTCAATACTCTGTAATGGTCTATACGGGAAAAGAAGCTAAAAACGAGTGGATATATGTATAACTGATTCACTTTGCCTTACAGCAGAAGCTAGCACAACATTGTAAATCAACTATACTCCAATAAAAATTTTTTTTAAAAAAGGCATAGATAACAAAACAAAGGCGAGGAGACCAATCGAAGCATCAGGTTATGAAAGGACAGTTGGTCTGAGGGGTGAGGACACACCCAACACAAGATGTCATGTCAGGATCTCAGCCTGGTGGTGTTTCCAAGATGCAGTGCAGTCATTTTGCACGTCCTTGTGTTGAAAGCAGCCAAAGTGATTAAAACATTCCAAGGCTCAAGCAAGCAAGCCTCAGGAACCCTCACTTACATTCTGCTGTTGGCTTTAATATAAACTCTCACGTGTGGCTTTTCTATTTGGGAAGTAGAAAAAAAAAAAAAAAACCACTAGATATTCTGAAAAGATTTACATACTTGGTGTTCGTAATCCCTCTTTACATAAAATCAGTTGTGAGATGAATTCTCTGTCACATGCCACAAGGACGCAAGCTCTTAATCTGTACTTTCTTGTTCCAAAATAAAAACTTAATTAAAAATTTTATGCATGAGAGGCATTGCCTTTATCCTTTCCAAAAGATTGCACATATTACTTCCTCAGCTACAAAGCCAGAAAATAACTCTTCAGGAGTCTTATTTCTAAGTTTTATTTTCTGGGAAGATAGAAACTTTCCTGAGTATGATGTCAAAAACATTGATTAACCAGCATTCAAACTTCTTCTTTTCTTTCAGCAGCTTAAAAAAACCTATTTTTTTCTTTGTTTCATTAATTGCAGACTCTGCTTGATTCTCCAAAACCTATCTTTTTTCAATCCCACATTACATATTCCCCACATGCATGTTCTGATGCTACAGCGAAGGTGTATGTTGGGGGTCTGATGGACAGTGTAAGTTAACACAAGCCCCCAGGAGACCTAGGTTGACACCTCATCTCTGTGAAGACCGTGTCCTTGACACCGCACAGCAAGAGCCTAAAAGGAGCTGGACACTTGGACCCAGCCAGTCTACGTCTAAGGATGTACCATCAGGAAAGAATCAGAAATGTGATTAAAGGTTTGTAAGAGAACATAGGTACCATAGGTATTTATATACTAGCAAAAAAAAAAAAAAAAAAAAAGAGCTAGAATACGCAGCAAGAGGTGAATAATGAATTATAGTCATTCATACAAAGAAACATTTTATAGCCATTAAAAATAGCCTTCAAGAAACATTTAACAGCATGGAAAATGCTCCTGGTAAAATATAAAGTGAAACAAAAGTCATCAAAATTCTGTGAACCAAATGATCCCAATTGTGGAAAAACACACGTGTACAGGAAAGAAAAAGACAACACACTAAAAGAAATATAATAAACTAGCAAAAACTTCTAGATAATGGAATTACAGTAATTTTGATTTTTCTTTTTTCTATCATTATTCCCCAAGTTTATATGCAGAGTATTATTCTTTTTCTAATAAGAAAATCATTGTTTATTTATTTATTTATTTAGTGTTTGTACATTTATTGATCTCTACCCTTATACTGGCCCTGGGGTCTATCCCCAGGACCTTTTCAGTGAATTGATTTTAAGAGAAATAGAACATATACCCTGACATTTCTCAATAGCAGAGATTTTTGTTCCCATTCATAAACATGAATTAATTAGTATATTCATGTAAACAGATTCAGTTGTAAAGTGGAAGCTAATCTTCACTCTGGGTGTTAGAAGCAGTTCTACATTCTTCTCTGTTAATGTCACATTTGCAAATCGTCGAAAGGATCCTATTCGGGTGTTGTTCTGGAGCTGTTCTTACTCTATTCAGTAATATCAGTCCCTCAAGAAGTAAGATTTATTAGGTTATTATGATGTTAGACCACTTTTATGAAAGAAATATGCACTGAACATCTGATACAGCATAATACTCAAATAGAAGGGTCTCCACCAAACAGTGGTCCCTGTGGGCGTCAAGTTGTCCATATGCATCCCACCCTCCTTCTTGACTCCTGTTTCCACCAGCCAACTTGGAAACTGGCATCTGCGGTAGCAAAGGAAAGATCATCAAATTCAGCTCTACTCAAAATCATCTGCTGCCAATTATACATAGAATTAATAGTTTCCTGAGACAACATACATCTCAGGAAATTCAGGCTATGTTCCTGCACGACTCATCTTTAACTCTCCAAGGAATTTGCAATTTTGGTGTCTTTCGACTGCGATAGCACAGAAGGTGCAGAGAAGCTGTCCTTACAAGGCTGGCTTCCCTCTAATCCACAGCATTATCCCCTTCTGCTTTTACCCGTATTCTCCTGCAGTAAAGCAAACAGTATCAGCTATTTAAATTACACAATCTGCTTTCTTACAACTCAGGAAACTCTCAGCTGTAAACTATGATAGGGCAGATCTGTTATTCCTTATTGGTTCACTCTTTTTTTCTTTAGAAAATCATTATTTAAAATAATAGTTTCATCAAAGGACAATGAGGCAAACTCCTGCTATACATTAAAGGAATAAATCTAAAGTAAAATCTAGTTCTTTGATACAGAAATTCCACATGAGTATTTAAAAACTTACTGTACCAAGGCACTGGACAGACTCTGCCATGGGTGTGTGTCTGTGTCTCTGTGTGTGCATCTGTGTGTGTGTGTGAGGGTGTGTGTGGGTGTGTGGGCATACGTGTGTAGGAGGAAAGGCCAGGAAACAGCAGAACAACAGGATGATGGACGAGCTTTGAAGTCAGCCTGACCTGGCTGCTAATTCTCATTCTGTTGCTTGCGAACTCTGTGATCCCAACCAAGTCCTCATCTCAAATTGGGGTGACTAGTTATTAAGAAGATACCGTGAATGTACGTGAGGGCCTTAGCATCACACCTGGTGATGACGGTTTCTAAAAGATGCTGGCTTTAATGGACATTTATATGAAAAATCTAATAGTCTTGACTCCTACCTCACACTATAAAGATCAATTCCAGATGGATCACAGATCCACATATGAAAAAAAAAAAAAAACACGTCTTTTTGAAGAAATCATAGAAGAACGTCTTCATGAGCTCGGAAAAGACAAAAATTACTTCACTAAATCATGCGACATGCTAATCATAAAAGAAAAAGTATAATAAATTAGACCACATTAAGATAAACAACTTGAATTCACCAAATACCATTATAGAGAGAGTGATAATGTAAGCCCCATGTATTTGACTGTCACACCCAGAATATACAAAGAGCTCCTACAAATCAATAGGAAATAGAAAACACAAATGAGTTTATCCAAGTCACCACTCAGCCTATGAAAAGATGCTCGATTTCATTAGTTATCAGTGAAATGTGCATTAAAAGCACAATGTGATAACACTAAAATGAAGAAGACACAAAATACTAAATGTGGTTAAGGGTGCAACTGAAACTCTGAGACACTTCCAGCATCAGTGTAAATCAGCATCCGTGTAGGACCTATTTGTCAGTATCTACTAGGGCCAAGAACTTTCCTATCACATGACCCCAAAATCCCAGTCTTAGGCTAATACCCCCCAGAGCTGTGTACATGCTGTCATCAAAGGACATGTTCAAGGAAGCTTGTAGTGTAACTATTTGTAATAACCAGAAATCGGAACTTATCTAAATACCCATCAGAAGTAGCTTGGATGAAGAGGGGGTGGTGTCCTCACATGATGGAATACTGTAGGGCCACGTGTGCAGAAATAGTACAGCTAGATGAATATCACGGATACAGCAGTCAGTGACATAAGCCAGACACAATGGACTACGTACTTTATAAAACTAACGAAAATAGGTGACGCTTATCTCAGTTGTTACGAGTCAGTATCGTGGTCCCCTTGGTAGGAAGCAGTGGCTGGAAGGGGGCCAGAGGGGGTCCTGGAATTGCTGGTAATATTCTGTTTCTTGATCCAGGTGCTGTTTACGAAGGGGCGTTGTATTTGTGAAAATGTCTTTATCACATGTGCAATTCTGTCTCCATACAATACTCTTCAATAAAAGGTTAAGAATGCAATGGCCCTTGCACGATTAGGATTTGATTTCTGCAAGGCTCACCTAGAATGAGATGTGGCTGTGCTTTGGGTGGTAATAGATCAGAAAGGAAGAATGGAGGAGGGAGGGGGTTGTGAGAGCCGTGCCTGCCCTATGTCCTCCTTGGGTCCAGCCAAGGCTTTCTGTTCTGGCTGGAAGGTCTCTGAAGGACAAATGTCAGAAGTGCAGCTTCACGGAGAAAGCCTGCAGCAAGCAGGCAGGTTGGTCAGCTTAGACTGACAAGAAACTAAGAAATTATCATGTGAAAAATAAAGAAAATGAACACACAAGCAAGAATTCAAAATCGTTGTTATAGAAACTGTGAATTGACCTGAATGTCACAGGAACTGCTGTACAGCTGTTACACCCCCTACCTTCATTAGCAGAGTCATGATTGAAATTTTAGGAAACTGTGTTTAAAGGGTGTGCATGTGTGTATGTGCATGTGTTCGAGTCTGCAGCATGGGCAATTGTGTGTGCATTTGTGTGTACACGTGTGCATGCATGTGCACCTGCATGCATGTTGCATGTGTGCTTGCGTGTGTGCTCAAGTTTGTTAGTGTGCAATGCTTGTGTGTGCACAAGTGTGCCTGCGTGTGTGTGTGTGTGTTTGTGTGTGTGTGAAATCTCTTTCTGTGAACACACCGGATCAAAGTCCCTCCGTTTCCACCCTTCTTGCTTAGATGACAGGCCCGGGGTGGGTGAGCGCTCAAGTGCTGGCATTTTGGAGACACTGTGACCGGATGTCCCTTCATCGTGCCCTCTGGCTGGGCACTCCTGTTCGCAAGCGCAGGGCGTGTCGGTCAGGTTCACAGCGTTTCACAGATTCACTTAGTCTTCAAGGGTCCAGCAGAGAAGCCCTAGTGTGTTTATGCTGAATTCCCATGGCCACTTCCCGTGGTCGCTGCCACTTCCCGTGGTCGCTGAGGTCCTGTCGGTCAGAACAACCGTCAGCACCTTATTAAGCTCAGCTTTGGAGCAAGAATGCAGGTGGCGGGATGTTCAAAAATGAAACACGGACAGCCGATGTTCCCAGAGTCCTGGGCTGTGACGTGGACACAGAGTGTCCTGGGCTAGTAAGAGGCTGCCCTGGGGGCCTGTCCCAGCAAGAAGGACAGGCTGGGTGGAAGATGCTTTGCCTTGAGGCTCCCCAGCGCTGCTGCCTGGGGGCCTTGCTTGGGGTGCTTGATCCCTGGCACTGCCCTTCTGCAGCCTCCAGACCTTTAGACCAGAGGCTGCTCTGTCCTCCTAACACCCCCTCGCTGCACTGGTAATTTTCCATCTAATAGCTCCCTGTCAAAAAGCATTTGGTACCTGGGAGCGAGTGCATCTTATCTTTTCCAGCAAATGGCTTTTTTCTTCTTCTTTTTTTTTTCCTCCTGACAGTCAACTGAGAAAGGGGTAATAAAAATCCACTCAAGATGAATATGAAAGCAGTTACCTCTCACTTTCCCAGGATCCCATCTGGGGCAAGGCAGCTGGAACGCAACCTTAGGGAGAGAAAGCTCCAAGCCCTGCTCCTGATGGCAGCTGGCGGCTGGCTCGCTCCTGCTGTGGGACAGGCTTGGGTCCCCTCGCAGGTGAACACAGCGCAGTGGGCACACCTGCCCACCTTGTAGACGAGGCAGCTCACTCCCACCGGCCCTGCAAGACCCTCTCCTTGGTCCAGCTCACGGCATGGACCCAGAAGACACCTGCTGTGGGTCCCCACTTCACACGCATGGCCACGTCTTCATTTTATGGTGGACGAGTTCTCTAGGGTCAGGAGCTTATTTCAGAGGCTACTGAACTTACTATGCTCCCTGAGACTTTCCAGTTGGTCAAGTTTCTTTAAAATTGTCACTTCCAGGGGCAGCCTACCCAGTGCCCTGGAAGAAAGCACGGCAGGAATTCAGCCTTTCTCCAGACCCTGGAAAGTCAGTGACCTCTTTTTTTCCCAGTGATGTGTCTCTAGAAGATGGATTCCAAGCTATTGATAACACCTTGTGATTTGAGAGGACTTTGCTCTTGACAAAGAATTGCCAGGTACTTCTTCTCATCAGGCTCCTGGTGCAGGAAACAGGGCCGCTGTCCACACTTCACAGATGCTGAAACCGAGGCTTCGGACAAGTATGTGCTTTGTTGAAGTTCACACGGAAGACCCGGTACCCCAACCCAGACATAAGACTGTACTCGGCTGTTTGGCTTCCAACATAACCGTTTTCCATGTGCCGGGAGATGCACTGCAGCTTGCCTGCTTCATCTGGACCGTCTCGCTCTTGGTATCGGTCTGTCTGTTGTCTGCCCTGAGCGCCAACCCTGTGGGAGGTTCACGGAAGGGCAGGCGTGTGGGCTCGCTCCCTCCTCCCTCTTCTCAGGATCCTTGTGTCCACCGTCACCACGCTCATCCCTTTCGTGCTCAGTGATGCAAGCCAGTAGAGCATGGGGCAGAGCCTCAATCCTGCCCTGAGCCAGGACTAACCCTGGGCCTTTCAAGGCAGACTGAGGCCTGGAGTCGGGATGTCGGCTGGAGGTGCCTGCCCACCAGCTTCTCTTGATGTCGGGCCTCCCAGGGCACTCGGGCTATGTGAGCTCCCTCCTCTGCCCTCTGCAGCACCTACCAAACCCTCTTTCTTAAAAGCCCAAGAAACAACCCTTCGGGATGGGCAAATGCAAAGCGTGTCCCTCAGAAACTTGTTCAAAGGACAATTCTACAGGATGTAGCATCTTTGAACATTTCAGTGGTAAACTACTTGATAGAAGACAAAATGAGTGGATATTATGTAGGAAAGAGAAGCGTAGAGATGGAAAAATAAAACCACTGTGTTTATTAAATCACTGCTCCACTGTGAAGAAAGGCGTTTGGTCAATGATTATTTTTTTAATTAAAAATTTCCACTCCAGGAGGACCTTCAAGATGGCGGAGGAGTAAGACGTGGAGATCACCTTCCTCCCCAAAAATACATCAAAAATACATCTACGTGTGGAACATCTCCTACAGAACACCTACCGAATGCTGGCAGAAGACCTCAGACTTCCCAAAAGGGTGCATGAGGAGAGGGGATTCAGAGCGCTGCCTAAACGAGCTCCAGAGACGGGCATGAGCTGCGGCTATCAGCACGGACCCCAGAGACGGGCATGAGACGCTAAGGCTGCTGCTGCAGCCACCAAGAAGCCTGTGTGCAAGCACAGGTCACTATCCACACCTCCCCTCCCAGGAGCCTGTGCAGCCCGCCCCTGCCAGGGTCCCCTGATCCAGGGACAACTTCCTCGGAGAACACATGGCGTGCCTCAGGCTGGTGCAACATCATGCTGGCCTCTGCTGCCTCAGGCTCACCCCGCCTCCGTACCCCTCCCTCCCCCCAGCCTGAGTGAGCCAGAGCCCCTAATCAGCTGCTACTTTAACCCCCTCCTGTCTGGGTGAAGAACAGACACCAGAGGGCGACCTACATGCAGAGGCAGGGCCAAATCCAAAGCCGAACCCCAGGAGCTGTGCGAACAAAGAAGAAAAAGGGAAATCTCTCCCAGCAGCCTCTGGAGCAGGGGATTAAATCTCCACAGTCAACTTGATGTACCCTGCATGTGTGGAATACCTGAATAGACAATGAATCGCTGTTTCATTATACATACATTATACATTATGTATTACATACATAGTAATTATATCGATAATTACTTTAAATGTAAATGGATTAAATGCTCCCACCAAAAGATATAGACTGGCTGAATGGATACAAAAACAAGACCCGTATACACTGTCTACAAGAGACCCACTTCAGACCTAGGGACACATACAGACTGAAAGTGAGGGGATGGAAAAAGATATTCCATGCAAATAGAAATCAAAAGAAAGCTGGAATAGCAATTCTCATATCAGACAGAATAGACTTTAAAGTAAAGACTATTACAAGAGACAAAGAAGGACACGAAATAATGATCAAGGGATCAATCCAAGAAGAAGATATAACAATTGTAAATATTTATGCACCTAACATAGGAGCAACTCAATACATAAGGCAAACACGAACAGCCATAAAATGGGAAATCGAGAATAACACAATCATAGTAGGGGACTTTAACACCCCACTTTCACCAATGGACAGATCATCCAAAATGAAAATAAATAAGGAAACACAAGCTTTAAATGACACATTAAACAAGATGGACTTAATTGGTATTTATAGGACATTGCACCCAAAAACAACAGAATACACTTTCTTCTCAAGTGCCCATGGAACATGCTCCAGGATAGACCATATCTTGGGTCACAAATCAAGGCTTGGTAAATTTAAGAAAACTGAAATCATATCAACTATCTTTTCTGACCACAACGCTATAAGACTAGATATCAATTACAGGAGAAAAACTCTAAAAAATACAAACACATGGATGCTAAACAATACAATACTAAATAACCAAGAGATCACTGAAGAAATCAAAGAGGAAATCAAAAAATACCTAGGAACAAGTGACAATGAAAACACGATGACCCAAAACCTATGGGACGCAGCAAAAGCAGTTCTAAGAGGGAAGTTTATAGTAATACAATCCTACCTAAAGAATCAAGAAAAATCTCAAATAAACAACCTAACATTACACCTAAAGCAACTGGAGAAAGAAGAACAACAACAACAAAAAAAACCCCAAGTTAGCAGAAGGAAAGAAATCATAAAGATCAGATCAGAAATAAATGAAAAAGAAATGAAGGAAACGATAGCAAGGATCAATAAAACTAAAAGCTGGTTCTTTGAGAAGATAAACCAAATTGATAAACCATTAGCCACACTCATCAAGAAAAAAAGGGATAAGACTCAAATCAATAGAACTAGAAACGAAAAAGGAGAAGTAACAACTGACACTGCAGAAATACAAAGGATCATGAGAGATTACTACAAGCAACTGTATGCCAATAAAGTAGACAACCTGGAAGAAATGGACAAATTCTTAGAAAAGCACAACCTTCTGAGACTGAACCAGGAAGAAATAGAAAATATAAACAGACCAATCATAAGCTCTGAAATCGAAACTGTGATTTTAAAATCTTCCAACAAACAAAAGCCCAGCACCAGATGGCTTCACAGGTGAATTCTATCAAACATTTAGAGTAGAGATAACACCTATCCTTCTCAAACTCTTCCAAAATATAGCAGAGGGAGGAACACTCCCAAACTCATTCTATGAGACCACCATCACCCTGGTACCAAAACCAGACAAAGATGTCACAAAGAAAGAAAACTACAAGCCAATATCACTGATGAACATAGATGCAAAAATCCTCAACAAAATACTGGCAAACGGAATCCAACAGCACATTAAAAGGATCATACACCATGATCAAGTGGGGTTTATCCCAGGAATGCAAGGATTCTTCAATATACGCACGTCAATCAGTGTGATAAACCATATAAACAAATTGAAGGATAAAAAACATATGATCATCTTAATAGATGCAGAAAAGGCTTTTGACAAAATTCAACACCAATTTATGACAAAAAACCCTGCAGAAAATAGGCATAGAGGGAACTTACCTCAACATAATAAAGCCCATATATGACAAACTCACAGCCAACATCGTTCTCAATGGTGAAAAACTGAAACCATTTCCACTAAGATCAGGAACAATACAAGGTTGTCCACTCTCACCACTATTATTCAACATAGTTTTGGAAGTTTTAGCGACAGCAATCAAAGAAAAAGAAATAAAAGGAATCCAAATCGGAAAAGAAGAAGTAAAGCTGTCACTGTTTGCAGATGACATGATACTATACATAGAGAATCCTAAAGATGCTACCAGAAAACTACTAGAGCTAATCAGTGAATTTGGTAAAGTAGCAGGATACAAAATTAAGGCACAGAAATCTCTTGCATTCCTATACACTAATGCTGAAAAATCTGAAAGAGAAATTAAGGAAACACTCCCGTTTACCATTGCAACAAAAAGAATAAAATACCTAGGAATAAACCTACCTAAGGAGACAAAAGACCTGTATGTAGAAAACTATAAGACACTGATGAAAGAAATCAAAGGTGTTACAGACATATGGAGAGATATACCACGTTCTTGTTTTGGAAGAATCAACATTGTGAAAATGACTATACTACCCAAAGCACTCTACAGATTCAATGCAATCCCTATCAAACTACCAATGGCATTTTTCACAGAACTAGGACAAAAAATTTCACAATTTGTATGGAAACACAAAAGACCCCAAATAGCCAAAGCAATCTTGAGAAAGAAAAATGGAGCTGGAGGAATCAGGCTCCCCGACTTCAGACTATACTACAAAGCTACATGAATCAAGACAGTATGGTACTGGCATAAAAACAGAAATATAGATCAATGGAACAGGATAGAAAGCCCAGAGATAAACCCACACACCTATGGTCACCTTATCTTTGATAAAGGAGGCAAGAGTATACAATGGAGAAAAGACATCCTCTTCAATAAGTGGTGCTGGGAAAACTGGACAGCTACATGTAAAAGAATGAAATTAGAACACTCCCTAACACCATACACAAAAATAAACTCAGAATGGATTAAAGACCTAAATGTAAGGCCAGACACTATAAAACACTTAGAGGAAAACATAGGCAGAGCACTCTTTGACATAAATCACAGCAAGATCCTTTTTGACCCACCTCCTAGAGAAATGGAAATAAAAAACAAAAATAAACAAATGGGACCTAATGAAACTTAAAAGCTTTTGCACAGCAAAGGAAACTATAAACAAGACAAAAAGACAACCCTCAGAAAGGGAGAAAATATTTGCAAATGAAGCAAGTGACAAAGGATTAATCTCCAGAATATACAAGCAGTTCATGCAGCTCAATATCAAAAAAACAAACAACCCAATCCAAAAATGGGCAGAATACCTAAATAGACATTTCTCCAGAGAAGATATACAGATTGCCAATAAACACATGAAAGGATGCTCAACATCACTAACCATTAGAGAAATGCAAATCAAAACTACCATGAAATATCACCTCACACCAGTCAGAATGGCCATCATCAAAAAATCTACAAACTATAAATGCTGGAGATGGTGTGGAAAAAAGAGAACACTCTTGCTCTGTTGGTGGCAATGTAAACTAATACAGCCACTACGGAGAACAGTACGGAGGTTCCTCAAAAAACTAAAAATAGAACTACCATACAACCCAGCAATCCCACTACTGGGCATATACCATGAGAAAACCATAATTCAAAAAGAGTCATGTACCACAATGCTCACTGCAGCTCTATTTACAATAGCCAGGACATGGAAGCAACCAAAGTGTCCATCGACAGATGAATGGATAAAGAAGATGTGGCACATATATACAATGGAATATTACTCAGCCATAAAAAGAAACGAAATTGAGTTATTTGTAGTGAGGTGGGTGGACCTAGAGTCTGTCATACAGAGTGAAGTAAGTCAGAAAGAGAAAAACAAATACTGTATGCTAACACATATATATGGGATCTAAAATTTAAAAAATGGTTCTGAAGAACCTAGGGGCAGGGCAGGAATAAATACACAGACCGAGAGAATGGACTTGAGGACACAGGGAGGGGAAAGGGTAAGCTGGGATGAAGTGAGAGAGTGGCATGGACATATATACACTACCAACTGTGAAATAGATAGCTAGTGGGAAGCAACCGCACAGCACAGTGAGGTCAGCTCAGTGCTTTGTGCCCACCTAGAGGGGTGGGATAGGGAGGATGTGAGGGAGACGCAAGAGGGAGGGGATATGGGGATATATGTATACGTATAGCTGATTCACTTTGTGATACAGCAGAAACTAAAACACCATTGTAAGGCAAATATACTCCAATAGAGATGTTAAAAGAAGAATAAATTAAAAAAAATTTCCACTCCAATAAACATGTTAAATAAATTAATTAATTAAATAAAATAAAATGCCAATTATTACTTAAAAAAAAAAAATTTCCAGGCTGGTTGAGCAGACATATCTTTGAGAGAATGACCTAATCTTCACTTCATAAAAAATGCCAGTTGTATAAATCATACTTCTCCCCATGCCTTTGATTTACAGTAAGCAATGTTCATAAAATTCCCATCCAGATCATCACCCCAAATTGGGCCACACCCCACTTAAGTAAGCAGATTTTGAGAAGGGAAGATTTATTGTTGAAGAGAGGAAGATAGAGCAAAAATGGGAATTAATTAGGGAAAAAAGAATAAATGAATGAAAATGAAATCTTCAATTTCTCTCAACTTTCGGGAAGAAGACAGGACCTCATTTGTGTTCTCACCTTGTTTTTCTTGCTGAAGACACCAACTTCACATTCAAAGGCAGCGCTGACTGCACACCAAGTGATTCACACATCACTTCCCCCCAAATACCCCCCACAAATATTTCAAGTCAGTTACAACTGGTAATCTTCCGGTGGATTATTGCTTTTCTTAAAACCCTACCTGTTTAGTGCTCAAAGTCTAAAACTTCAGAGAAAGGCTTTCTGAAAAGGAGAGAGCAAAGAAGACATGGGGGTGGCAGGGAAATGGGAGGGAGAATAAACCAGATACAGAAGTAATCCCATGGGGTATCGTACAGGCTTTTTTATTGCTTCATCCTGATTCTATATTAAATCACCAGATGCAGGATTTAAGCATTTTTCTCTTAAAAAGTATTTGGTATGGTGATTCAACCGACAGGAACATGTTTTCTATTTTATTCATTTTGTATTCTGATGGAAAATTATAAGGAGGACCCCTGTCTTTCTCGACTCTGGAGAACCTGAGAGTTCAAATGACAGAGATTATTTTTCTAGATCGTATAATAAAAACTGAATTCATTATTATGACCTTGTGATGTTGCAGGAGGGCTATGCTGGCTTCTAAATCAGCGCAAGAAGAAGATAATGGTGGTCATCGCCTCTGTAGTCCTAAAATGCAGTTTTCTATATTTTAAAGCTTTGAATGTTATCAATCTGTGTGTGGGGAGAATTCTGCTGTAATGTTAGTTAATTAGAAAAGGTTAAAAGAAAAATGAGAGTGCTTGATCTGGATAAGGGGGAGTTGGTTTCAGAATAAGTCAGCAGCAAGCTCTTTGCTGTGGGTGGGAAGACCCCTGATCTGGAGCTTTGCCGATTTCCAAGAGGCAAATGCTCCCGCCTTGGCAGATTGCAAGCACCTAGCCTGGCATCACCGTGTGCAGGTGGGGCGAGAAACCCAGGAGTCCAGCACCGTGTAGCATGTCCACCAGGCTTATGCACTACATGTGAATAATCTCAACAGCAGAGACAGTAGTAAATGTAAAAATAATTAAGAAGTACATATTATTTTAGCATATTACCTTTGTTTTTAATGAAATGCATTAAATTGTAAGTTTACGCAATATCATTTTTATTAATGGCTGTGTTTAGCACCAGGCTCACAAAATTCCTGAACATTTGCCAATCACTCTCGTGAGCCACACAGGCAGGCAGCAGACCTCGCTGATCATGGAGTGGGTGTAGAAAAAAACCCAAAACGTGCATTTTAACTTTCTACTGCAAAAGCTGCAAGTGCAAGGACCTGAAAATATGCTGCCTTCCATAGTGAGTTGGACTGACTTTTTATCAAATGTCGACCATTGAAAACCGTGTTTGGTTGTGGGGAAAGGCAAAGAGGGGTCCGAAATGGCTTCTGGCCCCAGGCAGCTCCTGCCATAGAGGAGAGGACAGGTGATACCAGGGCGGACGTGGGTAACACCACAGAACAGGGACACACACACGGACCCATCCCGGCAGGCGGGACCCAGGGTGGGCATTAGAGCTTGTCGTTAAGGGTGAGTCCGAAGAGAGATTTCAAACAGAGAAAAGGGGAAAGAATATTCTCCGCGGGGGACACAGGATATGCAAACTCAAAACTGGCATTAGCAGGCACGCACTTTTCGCAATTTGTATGTTTTTCAAGCGCGGAGACTGTGGTTAAGGCGTTACCTGGGATACAACTTTTAGATTCGTTACCTGCTGGCTAAGTTGCACATTGACTTAGCCTCTCTTTCCTCTGTAAGCCTGTGACTGATGAGGTCCTGCGTGTGTCTAGAACTTAGCCTGGCACACTGGACGGACTTCAGCAACCCGGGGAAAGGAAGTGGGGGAGGAGGGAAGGGTGGAAGAGGTGCTGCCGGTGAGGAGATGATTGCCTGGGTCTGAATTCCCTCTTCCAACAAGGGACGTGTGGGTGATGATCAGTTTTATCTGGTGGGTGTGGGGTGGGAAGGAAAAATGGAACCACTTTCAGGCCTCAAGTTGCCCAGAAGTTTGAAGGCTCCCAATGTTAACCTCCAGCTGCCTTCATGTCAAATATCCCCCATCCCTCCAAGTTCCACACCTGGTTGACTTTCCCATAGTTTTCTTTACAGGTACAAACCAAAAGTGGGGGCAACTGTCTTCTGGAAACCGTTGTTTAATAGTCACATGAGTTCTCTTAACCCAGAAGAGCTCCTAGTGTTCGTTTGAGCTTTTTTCCAGCGAGACAGTAAATGATTTCCAGGTGTTCGATTCTGAACCAGAGAGTGGGACATCATTAGCACGTGACAATGTGGCTGGTGCTGAGTGTTTTAAATCACTCTCTCAGCCAATACTAGTGCTTTGCCCATTCCTCACTTGGGTACCATTGCGTGAGTTTTCCTTGTACGTCGATGCAGCACAAGGAATTGAGTTGAACAAGGACCAGCCATATTAGGGAAAGACTGGTGAATAGAATTTAGTTCTAATTCCTCAGAAGCAACCATGATGATCTGCTTCAGGACACGTGCTCTGTTCACGTTGTGGAGGGGTTACTGGTTCATCCAGTCAGGAGCCTGGAGCACTGAGGTGTGTCATAAGAGTTCACACCCTAAAGACGTCATTTCCTCCTTAAAATTTAGCAGATGACATTCTGTGTGTGTGTAGTGTTTGGTTAAACCTGAGAAATGCCCTTCTTTTGATAAAGTAACTGAAATCTAGAGACTCTCATCCTAGAAATTGGAATGGCTTCTGGATTCAAGTTCTCCTCCTGAGAAAGTTAATGACTTTGGAATGATGTTCTCTACCCTTTAAAAAATTTCTTTTTTATACCTTTCAATGTGGGATATAGTGTCCCAACATTTAAACACTGATTGGTATTCTATCTTAATTTTTGTGTCAAAATCTGGTACAGAAAGAATTGTAATATTGTAATGTCATGGATAATTTGGGGCTAATGATCTTAACAGTGTAAACACAAAGTTCACTAGAACTGAACTTTGTGTGTGTGTATATATATATATATATATATTTGGAGGAATATAATATATATATTTGGGGAATCATATATATATAAAATATATTTATTTATATATAATATAATATATATATATTTGGGGAATTTTACTTCCAGGAGGCCTATAAGTTTGTAAGGGCCTAAAGATCAGAGAAAAGTCTCCTGATTCTGGTGGTGGGAGGGGCAAGTCTCTACTCTGAAATATGCCCAGAGCTTTCAGCTCTCTGGCCACAGGGAAATTCTTTTACTGGAGTCTAACAGATTGGAATCTTACCAGGCAGACCTACCTGGCTGATTATCTGTGGGTAGTGGGAGTGGCTGGTGAGGATAGGGGGCTGGGAGGGGATGAAGCCAGCTCTCTGTGTGGCTGAAAGTCAGTGAACCGCAGCACAGGAAGAGGTCCGCTTCCTGAGAGGCATGGCTTGCCAGGGAAAGCTGGAAAGGTCCCACCTCAGCGTCACCTGTTGCCAAATGACTCTCAAAGACGGCCATGGGTCAGACCCAGAAGGTGGCAATAATACTTGGACTGGGGAGTGCAATTAAGGATTTTGGAAAAGGGAGCGTCTGACCTGAATCCTATGTTATCCTACCTTCCAACCCCTTCTTCCAGGTGGAGAACAGTGGCCTGGAGTCAGTGATTTCATCGAAGGCAGACGGTCAGGACACGCGGTCTGCTGAAGGCCGTCCAGGGCTGTGTGTCTCACAGAGTGTGGCAAACATGGGGACAGTTCACGCAGCTGGAAGTGTTGAGGACAGCACAGGGGGTGGGAGGTGGGACGCACAGGTGAGGGGACAGAGAAGGGCTGAGGTGTGATCAGAGCTGTAGGATGGGGAAGGAAGTAAGGGAACTTGTATGGGAGGAAGTGGTCCGATTTCCCTGGAGGTCATCAGAAACCACTGGTGATATTCTTTTTCTTGGAAATTACACACAAAAGAGCAACCAGAATAATCAAAGCCGCAACTTCTTTCATCGTTTGGGTGGACTGGTCCATGAGCTAAAAATCAGGGGCTACGTTCTCGAGCAGGAGAGCTTCCTACTGACCCTCTTATTGGACAGACTGCCTCTCTGTCCAAAAATACAACCACAGGTGCTTCTGCCGCTCTCTGCAGCTGCTTCCCAGGGCAACGCAACGCGGATTTACTGTCCTTATTCTGTTGTAGTTGGGTTTTGTTTGTTCATTTTTGAAATGACAGTAATGACAATCGCCCCCAAGGATGTCACTTCAACTCTAGCCTCCTGTTCCAGACCTTCTTACCTACAGACTACAAACTGCCACCAAATGAATGAATGAATAAATAAACGAATGAATTATACACAGAGACAAGTTTCACTATATATAGGTATGTCTATCTATGTCTGTCTATCTATCTATCTATCTGTCTGTCTGTCTGTCTGTCTGTCTGTCTATCTATCTATCTGTCTATCTACCTATATTGCATAAAGGCCAAACAAGCACTGACTTTGTCCATCACGAGCAGAACATAATGGTGGGAATTGTCAGCATCCCTTTGAACTCTATCTTTTGTCACCAAGTGAAAAACTTCTGTTGGATATTCAGGAAATATTAACTGACAAATGATTATACCCCATTAATCTTGACCTTCCCATTTATAAATAGAGAACTAAAATCCTAGAGTCTCGTGGTTTTCAATTTTTGTTTTCTAATCTACCCACATCTGTTTTACTTAATATTTTTCCAGCGACTGTTTTCACTCCTGTGGCTCTTTATCGGACAGCACCTTCTAAGACATGGTCCAGCCACGCTGGCCTTCCTTGGCTCGCTGTGTGTCAGGGCCACCCCTGTCTGGAAGGCAGCTCTTGCCCCAGTTCTCAGAGTGGATGCTGATACCTGACTCCATGCATCTCTCCACTCAAAGGTCACAACCTCAGAGAGACTTTCCCATTCCAACCAAGACACCTCCCCACATCCTGTAAGTTTATAACCCTTTTATCCTACTTTATTTTTCCTCAAAACACCCATCATGGCTTGCAAACACAGTGTGTATGTGTTTCTTTGATCTCTGGGGGGTTTTCGATTAGATATAAACTCCAGGAGGACACAAACGTTGTCAGTTTAGCTCACCACTGCATCCCCAGAGCCCAGAAGAGGACCCAGAACAAGATAAACACTCAATATTTAAAGAACGAAAGAGGGCTCAAGGGGACCCTCGTACTGAGAAAAATTCTTTTCTATGCAAATAATCAACCTCTAGTTTATCTTGCTCATCAGGACTGAGTCAGTTGAAGTCGAGATGCCTTTTTCAGGGAAGCCACTAATTGGTTAAGTCATCAGAATAAAGACAGGAGTCTGCTGTGGCTGAAGACTCAGCTGACTTGAACTCGAGCTTAGGAGTTTATTAAATTCCCAAAGGGATAAGCAGAGCAATGGGAGCTCAGGACTGCAAGGAATATGCCTGATAACACATGAAGTAAGGGTACGTACACACTGGGCAGAATTTTGGAAAAATACATTATAAACCACTGTTTCTATTAAAATGACTTAATTGGCCGAATATTTCCAACTCAGCTTTGTGAAGTAGCTAGAGTCTGCTTTCATGGAGAGGGTGCAACAGGCTAGCAGTGTGAGTATCAGGGGGGTTATTTGTAACTTGTGTAACGTGCATAGTCGTAGGGCGGTGCATGATTACAGAAGCAGTAGACACTGAGTCTCCATCCTCTGCAGGGATGCTGACGGCTCTTAGACCCATGGCTGGCACTGGATCTCCCAGTGAGGCATCAGCAAACCTCTCACTGTTTTGAGGTTCACTCACGTGCACAGATGAAGCCCCAGGAGAAGCAGCTGTGGATGCAGAGGCTGAGATCCCCTCTTTCTTCTCTTTGAACGTCACCATTTCCTCCTGGTAGGACTCAGTCCACATCACCCTCTTTGAATGGCCATGTCATCTGGAGCACAAGTCCTGAAACTGTTCTTGGGTCTGCCTGGAAGTCCTCATTCCATGAATTTCATTCACTGAGGACGATAAGCCCTTTCATGCAGTCCTCCAGCTGTGCCCTGGGCTTTGCATATCCACCTCTCTCCACAGTTCTTCCTTCAATTTGCAGCTATCTCCAAAGACCTGATTCAACTTTCAAGGCCTGCCTTTAAATGTTACGTTCTCCATGAAGTCTTCTGAGATGACTTTCTCTACATCTAGGGTTTTTCATAATGATCCGCCACCATCAATCTTCCCTACGCACTGTACTTTGTCTCTTTGGACATTAAGTTTTTATCTGTTAAGTGTGGACATTGGACAAATTCAGAAGTTCTCAAAGTTGGTGGCAAGTCAGTCAGATGAGTGGAGTTTACTGATAGTACAGATTTCCGATCTCCACCCCTATCCTAATGAATCCAGATTCTCCCGGGAGTGAAAGGGAAGTTAAGTCTGAGGCGCCTCAGACCTAACAAGGGGTTGCTTCTTGCACAGTCTGAAAATACTGGGGTGGGAGTGGGGCAAGACAAACTCAAACCTAAACATGATGGTTTTTTTATTGACTTGATCTGAATTGTTGGCAAAACTAGACCTGATGCTGTTCCAATTGCTTAGTTGCATGGAATTGATTTAAATTGGATCTTTACTTTTAATATTCCATTAATTGTTCAAAATGTCCAAAGAATATTAAAATAAAGCATAAGACAAGGTATATGCACGGGGAGGGAACACACTCTTTCTACGCAGAAGCGTGTCCAGGCCAACCGCAAAGAGTCATGGGTTTTTTGGGACTTTTCTGGTGGTGCAGTGGTTAAGAATCTGCCTGCCAATGCAGGGGACACAGGTTTGATCCCTGGTCCAGGAAGATCCCACATGCCAGGGAGCAACTAAGCCCATGCGCCACAACTACTGAGCCTGCATGCCACAACTACTGAAGCCCGTGTGCCTAGAGCCCACGCTCCATGACAAGAGAAGCCACTGCAATGAGAAGCTCGTGCACAGCAACAAGGAGTAGCCCCCGCTTGCTGCAACTAGAGAAAGCCTGCGTGCTGCAACTAGAGAAAGCCTGCGTACAGCAACGAAGACCCAACACAGCCAAAATTAAATAAATAAATAATAAAATAAAATTTTTTTAAAAATGTAAAAAAGACTTTAAAAAAGTGATTTTAAAAGAGTCATGAGTTTTTTGATGTCCCAAGACTCCAGTCTGAGGGAGAGACACGCCCTCAACATTCCAGACTGTAATCCACAAATTATACTGCTGCCCTGGGCAGACCAGGCCACCGTTAAAACCATTTACCAAATGAAAGCAATTTAATACAAAATGGTAAAATGCAAATATCACTTTTTTTGCAATGTAGGGTAGTATAGATACTTGCACTTCTCAAACGATAAGCAGATCTAGACCCAATGCTGTTACAATTGCTTTTAGTTGTATGGAATTGATTTAAGTTGGATATTTACTTTTAATATTCCATTCAGTGTTCAAATTGTCCAAAGAATATTAAAATAAAGCATAAGACAAGGTATATGCATGGGGAGGGAACACACTCTTTCCACACAGAAGCGTGTCCAGGCCAACCACAAAAAACCATGAGCTTTTTGACGTCCCAAGACTCCAAACTGAGGGGGAGACACACCCTCAATATTCCAGACTGTAATCCACAAATTATACTGCTGCCCCAGACAGGGCCACAGTTAAAACTATTTACCAAATGAAAGCAATTTAATACAAAACGGTAAAATGCAAATTTCAATTTTTTTGCAATGTAGAGTAGTATAGATACTTGCACCTTCTCAGATGATAGCTTTTTTTTTTTTTTTTTTTTTCAGAAATACTGGGACATCACAAAGGTGGAAAGCATGAATGGCTTTTCTCCTCTACCCCAAATGCCAAAATCAAAAGGAAAGAATGGAGGCGAGTAAAGTTTATCTGCTGCTCCGATGGAAGACTGTTTTCCAAACCAGTTTTGCTGAAGCAGAGCTGAGAGTGTAGTAATAACGTCATTTCTGGATTTAATTTACCTTGATTAGCACAGCAATTTGCTATACCTTCCTCAAAAAGTGCTAATCAATTTTAGCAACAAGTAGAGTGAATTGCTCTCATGGCCCCAAACTGCTAATCAATTTTGAAAACCTAAATCAATCTGCATTTTATCCTGTCATTTCTCACTTGACCTCTTTAATATCTCTCATGCTCTGAATTCTGAGGAACGAGTTTTCGTGCCAAATGATGAACTGACATGCTGTTACCTTTTGGCTTAAGGATTGTCGTTTTTTCCCCTCCCAACACGTATTCCTCTGGCTTGCGAATGCCGATGGCGTGTTTGCAAGAGGGAGCAAGTTATGTTAATGATCAAGGCTATTGCTAAGTAGCTGTGCCGCTATTCCTCACTCCAGAAAGGAAATTGCTACCTTCCTGAAAAAATTTGGTTTAAAGATATGAATGAGATACTGGTATTATTAACTGAATAATAAGAACATGAAAACCACAGCATTTTTTTCTTTTTTAAAATTTTTTTATTGAAATATAGTTGATTTATAATGTGTTAGTTTCAGATGTACAGCGAAGTGACTCAGTTATGCATATACATATATTCTTTTTTAGATTCTTTTCCATTATAGGTTATTACAAGGTACTGAATATAGTTCCCTGGGCTATGCAGTAGGTCCTTGTTGGTTATCTATTTTATATATAGTGGTGTGCATCTGTTCATCCCAAACTCCCAATTTATCCCTCCCCTGCACGTTTCCCCTTTGGGAACCATAAGTTTATTTTCTGTGTCTGTGAGTCTATTTCTGTTTTGTAAATAAGTTCAATTGTATCATTTGTTTAGATTCCACATATAAGCGATATCCGCATTTTAGAGTGGGACAGGATTGGGGACCCTGTCCCAGTTCTTATCTCAGCTGGAGAAGGAAACTCACACAGGCCCGCAGGCCTCCTCACTGCAGATACCGCCAACGGCCCACACCTCGCACAAGAGTTTTCTCCACGTGTGGCGTCAGGGGTATGAAATTACTGCCTCTAACACCCCCCCGTTAGCTGTGTGTCCTGCAAAACCGCTCCTCTTAGGTGATTTCAAGACGCACTGATCCCATCCGACCCATCAAAACGTTTGCAATATTTTAAGCAGGCTAAGCTTGCTTCCTAAATTGAGATTTCTTTGTTTCAGATATGAGTAGGTCAGACTTTTCTTCTCCCTTGCTTAGCAATTGAATTAAATCAGCAACCATCTGCATCGTTCAGCAATAACACATCTATTAGAGAAAGATTGGGACAGCTCTTTGGAAACGAGGTCTGAAGACCACAGTTCTGCAAATGACAGTTAATACATTAGCAGAGTCTGGACATAAAATGCACTCTGAGATTCTTAGTTCTTAAGACCTGTATATCACATTTCAGATTGTTGCGTCTAAGCATAACAGCTGTGGATTACTGACTCAGGGCAAGAAGTTACCACTGGGAGGCCCAGGACAAGCCAGAGATGGAAAACATGGAGTGAGCAGACCATTAGGTCAGGAGTCCAAGGCATCAAACCCCAAGACATCAGTCTGGAGTTAGGCAACACACATATGCCAAGGATCAGGGTGAGGCAAAGGGTTCCAGGTCAGGCTGGCCGGCTGGTCAGCATAAGAAAGAACAGCTGCAGAGAGAGATGGTGATAATGTGATATTCAGAGCATGGGAACTGGGTGTCCGTGGGCTCTGTTTTCTTCTCATGAGCATCTTCAGGGGAATGACCGCTTTTTTCTCCATACAAGGGCTTTTCAGATTTTGTTTTGTCGTCAAATGATTTTATTTGATTTTCATTCTTCAGGTATACTTTCACTGTAAAGAACTGTAGGTCGGCAGCTGTTTCTTTCAGCACTTAGGATTATTCCACTGTCTTCTAGCTTCTTTATTTCTGTGGATAAGAGAATGCTCTGTCCGGTTTTCAGGAGTAACCAGATATTTACACAGTCTTAAGTATCTCATCCAAGATTCTTATTAATTACAAAGGGGAAAATAGTAACTTCACAGTGGAGACATTTCACAGACACCATCACAGTCAAGTGCCTAAAGTTACCATCCCCAGAAGGGGACCTGTGGGCATCCTGGTTCCCTGGTGGGATGCGCAGTGAAGGACACAGCCTCCGTTCTGCGGTATTTCTGCCGAAAGTGCATCGTCTTGAGGAAACAGCCAACAAATCTAAACTGAAGATGTTCTTCAAGACAGCTGACCTCTTTTCTTCAAGATAGTGAATGACATGAACAGTGCAGAAGCACTGCAAAACTCACCAGGGTCACAGAGACCCCACGACCCAGGGGAACATGTGGTCCAGATCTTCCCTCTACTGAAAGAACACCATAGAGTAGATAGTAGGATTGTACCAATGTTACCTTCCCGAAGTTTAGTAATTGCACTGCTGTTATATAAGACGATGTCTTTCTTTTAACGACACATGGAGATACTAAGAGATAAATGGGCAACATGTCAACAATGAGCGAACTCGCAAACAATTCAGAAAAAAAATGAGGGGTGTGCTT
Source organism: Eschrichtius robustus (assembly GCF_028021215.1). Lineage (NCBI taxonomy): Eukaryota > Metazoa > Chordata > Mammalia > Artiodactyla > Eschrichtiidae > Eschrichtius > Eschrichtius robustus. Next base: position 94,640,651 of record NC_090838.1, on the reverse strand, counting down.
TGTTTGCACGTGTGTGTGCACGCATGTGTGTGCATGCACAATGGGAGGGAGGGAGAGACAGAGAAAACAGAGTAAAGCAATGTGGTGAAATGTACATACCTGAGGAATCTACATAAAGAATCTATGAGAATTACTTGTACTTTTCTTGCAATTATTCTTTAGGTCTAAAATAAAAAGCTAAGATAATGAAAAAGAGGAAAAGAAACAAAAGAAACAACAAACAAAAATTACAAATCAGAAATCCTAGTAGATGCTGCTTTTTTTAAACTATGATAACAACTGCTATGCCTTATTTATTAATAAAGACATAAGCGAAGTCTTTAAGAGAGATAAACTTGTAAGAAGGTATCTTTGAATATTACTTATCTGTAATGATAATATATGGAGGATTTAAAATTGGTATGGAATTAAACTACATTGCCAGTAGTGTGTAAAGCCTATAGCAGGGTGCATAAAACTGAAGACTTATAAGTTACTCATTGTTCCAGGAAAGGGTAAGAGTACAAAGTCGCATTAGATATGATAATTCAAGGATTACTATCTTGAATCATCTTGAGTAAACACTAAACATTTTTTTAAATGATGTAAAAAATACTCAATCCATAAATAAGCAAAATAGAAGAAAGAGAAAAATGTAGAATTAGCAGAACAAATGAAAAACAAATAGCAAAATAATAAATTACATGCAATTTATCAGTAATTACATTAATTGAAAATAGAGTAAATTATGTAATTTAAAGAAAAAAATCACCAGGCCCAATTTTTTTTTAGAAGTACTAGATGTTGGCTATAATTGATTTATCTGAACTGTAAAGTTACACAAACATTGAGCATAAAAGGACAAAGAGGATACACTATGCATACACCGACTAAAAGAAAGCAGGTGGATAGAGGAATATTAGGTGTTTAGGCAAAATGAGTAACAGATAAAGACATGTACTTCACGGTGACAAAAGTTTTATTAGGCAAGAAGACAGAATAATTCTAAATTTTATGTAGGTAATAATATACCTCAAAATACAAATTAACAAATGCAAAAAGATAAGTAGACAAATATACATCAACACTCAGTGACATCTCAGTAATTTATAACACAAGTGGACAGAATAATCACTAAGAGATTTTGTACATTTGTACACAGAATTTGAACCTTATGATTGACAAAATTGGCCTCACTGACACTTATGAAACACTGCAGTCATTTTTTGCAAAACACATATTCTTTTTAAGCATACACAGAAAATTTATGAATATTGACCATTTACAAATCCATAAATAATATCTCAGACATACGAAAGATTGAAATAATAAAGCATATAACTGACTTCAGTACAAGTTAGAATGAATAGCAAAATGATAATGCAACAATCTCATATATTCGGAAAATAATATATTTCTAAATAACCTATAGATCAAAGAATAAATTATAATAAAATAGAGAAAATATTCTGAACTAAATAATAATTAAACTATAATATATTAACACATGTGGGTTCCTTTCAACGCCTTGAATGATCCGCTGTCCTGATGGCCCTGCCAGGATCCCGAAGGCCACAGCCAGGAAGGTCAGTCAGTGTTGAGGGAGTGAGTGGGCGAAAGAATGAGAAGCGGAGGTGATGGTCAGGCACGTGGTGAACCTTCCCGGAAGGCAGCCAGCACATCCAAAGCACATAGTCCCCGGAACGTTCAGATGAGACAACGCCGAACTCCAGTTTTTCAGACCCATGACCGCCAGCGGCGAACCGGCATTTTGGCATCTCCGCCTGTGCCCCGGGGAAGAGCTAGGCTTCAAAGCCCTGCACTCATACTTGGCCCCTTTCCTTCTCGCCCTCCTGCCACCTCTTCCGATTCTACCCGGTCCAGGCCGCTGTCCCTTCCGGTCTCAGTGCCCGTCGCGGTGTCCTTGCTGGCCCCATCCTTACCCTCCGACAGCCTGTGCGCCACTTGACAGCAGAGACAACCTATTAAAACGTGAGCAAGCTCGCGTCCGTCCTCTGCTCTCCCCGCCAGCGGGTCTCCGCCGCGTTGCTCCTAGAGATAAAGCCGATGTCCTTACAATGACTACAAGGCCCACGTGACCCGGCCGCCGGCCGACCCTGTGCCCTCATGTCCTAGGACGAGCCATCCCATAGCTGGCCCTGCCGCCCGGCCGGCTTGCTGGCCCTGGGCGTCTGGATGTGCCCCCGCCGGCCCCTTGTACAAGCTGCTTCCTCTGTCATGAAACCCCTGCCCAGACAGCAGCAGCACTCAGGCCCGCACTCCTAGGAGACTTGCTCCAATGTTCACCTCTTCAGTGAAGTCCACCTGGATCCCCGTTTAGTTTACGACATCCCCCCTTCCTGAATTTCTAAACTTCTCTTACCCCAGGCTACTTTTCTGTTTCCATATCCCTTATCACCTTTTGTTTCCTGTTTTCTCCTCCATGTCTCCCGCCTATCCCCAGCCTCCAGAATGGAGACTCCGTGAAAGCACGGACTTCTGGCCCGGTGTTTCCTGAGGTGTGTCTCCAGGGCATCCGGCAATGTGAGACGTGCCTCCTACATCCTTGCTAAGCGAACGAACAATTAAGTGAAGGAATAATCATTACGCTCTTCCATTACGTAGAGAACAAGCAAGATCTCTACGCTGCTTCAAACCCCAATCACAGACAGATGAGGGTGCCAGGCCTGGTATCAGCGTATATTAGCTAAGTAACGATGGGAAAGACCACTTCCCACACTGGAACAAACAACAGCCAAAAACAAGTCATGAACAATTTACATAAGCCAAGAAAAAATAGTCCACTTTTCAGTTTGATAGTGAGTCATCCCTAGTGATTATTGATCAGATGCAATTTTGTCCCCCAGGCGATACTGACCATACCTGGAGATATTTTTTTAGTTGTCACCCTGGGGGTGGTGGTGCTACCGGCATCTCAAGGGCAGAGACCATGGCTGCTGGTCAAACCCTAAAACGCACAGAGGGCCCCCATAACAGAGAAGCATCCGTCCCCAAATGTTAACAGTGCTGAAGTTGAGACCTCCATATTCCAACATACGGTGAGTATTTTCAAACTCCTTAAATGTGTTCATTCATTTATGTGGAATTTTGTAGGTAATGTGCTAATACTTCATTTAATCTAAAATGTAAATGATTCACAAAACATTTTTTTTTACCAGCCTGCAGTCTCAAAAAGAAGGTTCAGAGGTAACAACATTCATTAAACCGATGTATTACATTTCTCCTAGAATAAATTGTTTCTCTTGCTCAAAGAGGGTGCTGGAAATCATATAAAGGTTACATATTTATATTTGTATAATGTATAAGTATGTGAAATATCAGACAGGTTAGAAAATACAAGAATAAGTAATTGGGGAAATTATTTCTTGTGGATACATCTATTACCTATGTGTTAACTTATTCATACCATGCTTTTAATACCACAATCTTTATTCATGTTTATTCTGAAATTTGATTGCAAAATCTTTCAGGTCATTGAAAATCTCTGCAATAGTCTTAAAATCGATGATGGAAAATTTCCCCAGAAATGCCACAATAGCCATCCAATTTGGTGACACTTGAGGTCTGGGACTGTTTATTTTTAGGAACCTTTCAGCTAAGAGAAGGGAAAGTTTTCATAAAAGGGAGGAAAGAGGGAAGAAAAAAGAACTCAGTATTTTGCAATTTGTATGGTTTTTACAACACGGCAGCCCTTTGTGAGGTGAAATTACTCCGTCTCTGCAGGACAGAAAACTCAAATGTGTATGTGCAAACATGCACTAGGCCTTACATCTCAAAAATACGATTATTTAACATTTCACTCTACATCTACTGTTTATTTTCTCCATATTTCCAGCCTTTTTTTAAAAAGAAATTAGTTTCCAAAAATAAAAGAAACACATTGAGAATAGGCTCGAGTTTCATTGACTTTAATTATGCCCAGAGATTTTCCATTTCAACAAGCCTTGTTTACATTCAACTGCCAACTTCTCTGAAAAAGAAGAAAAGGGAAGATTTTGCCAATCATTTGGCTTCACCCTAGCCCTCCCCCAAAAGCATGTTGAGACCTCAAATATTTGCGTGTTCGTGTTTGTGCGTGAGTAAGTGTGTATCCCTTCCTTCCAAACATCAGGAAGACAAGCCTAAGAGAAGGCGTGAGTGAGGTGAAGCATAAAAGCACGGCTTCCAGAAGCATCACTCCGTCCAGTGTCAACATGAACCATCAAGATTCGGCGTAAATGACAAGCTAACGCAGCAACCACCAGGAAGCCCGCTTTCGGTATAATTTACACAAGTAAACTTTTCCATTTTCCCTGATGTAGGCGTGGAAACAAATTCAGTGAGGCCACTATCAGTGGAGCTGGCGTTCTTGCAGCAGATCTGGAGACCGAAACTGACAGTCAGGAAGTGGCACCTCCAGAGAAGATGAAACACACAGCTTCTGCTCAGGCGGTTTCCCAAGTGAGGGGGCTTCCATCTCTGGGCGTCCACTTGCTGACAGTGAGCACTGAGATAAACTCCGGGAAATACCAGAAAGCCACAGACCGATCGCAACTCCCAGGCAGGCCAGCCTTTCACGCCCACGGAACAGACTTCTGGGGGTGATGGGCTGCCACTCTGCAGACCTGCAGCCAGCTCTGATTCGGAGACTCAGATTGACTGAGTGAAACTCTGCACGCCTGGACCCCGCCTTAAATGGATTAGCTTGTCCCCTGTGTCCTCTCCCTTAAATGGCATCACACTCATATAACCGTTGAGAGGTTTAAAAAACAACTGTTTTCCCCTCAAAAGGGGCTTCAGCCTACAGCACATGTATCAGGGGAATACATGTTTTTCACTTGATTATCTCAAGTCACCTTCACAACAGTTCCAAGAGGCTGGCTGTTATCCAGTTCCACGGATGAGGATGTGGAACTGCAAAGGCATTAACTAAACCCCTGGAGGTTATGCAAACACCCAGCCGTGGAGCTGGGATTTCAGCAGATCTTTTTGGGGTTTGCACAGTGGCACCCCTGGGACCCAGGATGTGCCGACAACACCAGAAGGTGCCATGTTTCAGGACCGAGAAGGAAACAGCCATGAAAGCATCCATCACCTTAAACACAGAGCTGCCCCCTATCCTCCCCCACCCCCATTTGAGGACAAATAGAGAAAACATGACAAGACTCTGGTTGGCATTTGACTTAGAATGGTGGTGTGTCTGGGCACACGGAGAAGCTTTTATATTCTGTTTCAGATTTATATCTGCTGACAAGTGTTAAAATGAATTTTTTGGTCTGTGTTGGACTGAAAAAAAAAACCCCTCCATTCTCAGATTCCATGATATTTTATTTAAATCTTTTTTAGAAACTGTTGGACGTTGCAGCTGGGGGGAAGTGTGCCTCTTTGCTGTCATTAAGGAAGGTGTGCATCTCGGTTAAAGTATGCCAAATGTACTGATCCAGTTTCTCCAAACGGCCTTGGGGTAATACGTTCAAGTCACAATTGGAAAACTGAATATGGAAAGCAGGGTTTAAAAAGTCAATTCCTTCAACTCCTAAAACCATCTCTTCAGAAAAAGTTAGCACTGAAACAGGAGAAGATAATTAATCTACGTAACAGCCTCCACTGCCATTTCCCCAATCCCATATAAAGGCTTCACTGATTTGAATGGATCATTGAGAGAGAAATAGTTCCCTAGTCTGAAAGTGAAAAAGGAATAATAAACCCAGAGATTCAGTTAGGATGAGGTTTGCTGCAATAAAATGTACTTATTTTACATTCAGACATTCCAGTGGCTCGTACAAGATGTGCATTTATCACTCTCACTCGTAAAAGAGATCTGAAGAGGGGCAGCCAGAGCTGTTAGCTTCTACTCTGCTGCCTGCCTTCCTTAGATGACACCTCATAGACCAGTATGGCTGCTTAGGCTCCAGCCATCATGCCCACAGTCTAGCCCCTAGGAAGAAGAAGGTGACCGAAAAGGACATGCTCACTCTCCTTAGAGAACAGTTCTGAGAGATGCTCTTTTCATTCTTAGTTACATTTTGGTGACCAGAAGGTACGGACATGGCCACATCCAGCTGCAAGGGCAGCTTGGAAATGTAGGGCTTATTCAGACCCACCAGGTGCTGCACTAAAATGCAGGGTTCTGATACAAAAGAAGAAGGGAGAACAGATATTCAGGCAGGGCTGCTCAGCAGTGATTATTTTCATGCTGGTGCTACACCCGTGGGACCAGCCAGTCACCTGCAGATCCAGTTCTGGCAGGAGTCAAAGGGGTGGAGGCAGGTCTACGAGGCCTCCTGAGATCCTGACCCCGAGTGAGTCCCCCCACTCCTCCCGGCACGTGGGTTCCCATCTTCGATGTGTCCTGTTGCCCACGTCTCTCCCCGCCTGAGGCCTGGCCTTCCCTGCATGGTTCCTGCTCCCTCCTCTGGCTCACCTGCCCCTCCCACCGTCTCTAGGAGCAAGACCTGGGCCTGGACCAGCCTGGTCCCAAGGCCACACCCTTACCTGCCTGGCTGCCATTTCCTCCTGAAAGGCTGCAGTCCCCTGGCTGCCCCCCTGGCCCCCCAGACTGGATTCCCCACCGCGGTGCTCCGTGCACCCAGCAGGAGACGGAGGCACAAAGACAACCCACGGTCATGGAGTCTGCCCTGGAAGAGAGGAGCTGGACAGTTACTTTATAAAGGTCTCATATCTAGTGAGGCCATTAATGGGGACCATCAACTCAATCTGGGACTTACCCCAGAGCCTCTTCAGTGCCGGGCTGCTCAAGAAATGTCTGCACGATGAATCAAGGGTGAGGAAGCGGAAATAGGAGTCCTGAGGTCCAAATGTCACCAGTGATGTTAACTTGGCCTCTGAATCTGGCAACCTGAAGCCAGTGGCCTGGGCCAGGCTAGCGGAAGCCAGACAGCATGGGCACAGGGGATGTACCACCCACCCTAGGGGGAGGGCCAGGAGGGGAAAAAAGGGTCGCCACAGTTGGGAGGGTGGGTCCCCGAGCGACATTCTGTCACCATCCTTGTCTCTGTACTAATCAGGTTGTTCATTTTCCGTATTCTATGATGCTTTGACATCTTGGGGCTTTGAGGCGTCAGGGAAGGATGCTCTCCCCAGCGTTAGCTGATTCCCGAGATGGTGTCCACACCTTTGAATGCAAGCCAGTCAATCCTGGGTCCACACTCTTCTTGTTTCCTTTTACCAGGCTCCTGAAGTCGGGGATACTATCCTTCTGCCCCAAATCCACCCCCAGGGCTGGGTACCAGACAACTAGAGACCACCCACGTACCCCAGAGCCTGCTGGAATTATTCAAACCATCCAAGGCTCAGCCTGCTTACCTGCTTCTCCCATTCTGTCCCTTGTAAACCACAATAAAGTCTCCTGCCCCTGTTTTCACCTCTCTGCCTCTATCCGCTGACTGACCCTGGTGCTTCCCCGGGGGCGGTCCCTGCATGGTGTGGTATGACCCCCGTCTTGGGCTCTGTGAGTAACAAACTGTCCGTTGATTGGTGGTCATCTCCTGCTCTGTTGGCATCACTGTGTTACTGACCAGGGTTCTTGCCTTCCACAATCAATAGAAGTTGATCAAAAGCCAGATAAGAAATTCAGCCAAGGCTTTACTGGGGCCCCTGCTGCAGCAGAGGGGAGTGAGAACAGACAACAGGTTCCCTCGCTTGCTCGCTCCCCGAGGGGGGTCAAGTTTGTTTCTTATATGGGGTGAGGGTAGGGATGCATCCAGGGGTGGGCCCAGAGGGCTGGCTTAGGTGTTCTGTCCACCCCTAAGGTGGTGTTGAGTGCAGGCGGCATGTGCAGTACCCTGCTTTTGTTCCCAACACCCTGTTTTTGCTCCAGGCTTCTCAAAATTGGCAGTTGGGTTTTTTGGTCTCTTTGTATATTTGGGGTCCAGAATGTGCCTCAACTGCGCATGCACGCAGTTATTTTTAGTCCCATGCAGTTTCTTTGTATTTTATTGCTCAAGTAGAGGTGTGTCCAGGTGCAAGCACTGCAGCAAAGGGTCCCAGGTCCCAGCAAAGCTTCCCAGGTCCCAGCCTGTCTCAACTGCACCTGAATAAAAACAGAACTTCAGGTACAATTTGGAACAATCTCAATATCCGCAAAGAGCTTGGACAGAGGGGAAGGTGGAGAAAAGCAGTGAGTGGAGTGGGCGGGGAGATGCTCTATTACAGAATTACCCGGAGCCGAGGGACAGGGGACGTGTTTCCCTCATCTGTTTCTCACCAGCTTCCCTTCCTCTTCCTCTCTTCCCTCCCATACTATTCAAAGTCCTGTTTCTGCAGCAGAAATGATTTGTGATCCTGTTTTCAGCCTTGAGCCTGACTCGTGAGGCACCCAAAGCATCGGTCCAGATGCACCTCCACGTTCCCCCTCTCTTCTCGCCCTACACCTTCTTCAGTTTCTCTTTTCTACCCTCAGCCCAAATCTTTGCACTGTGTTTTTGCAGTGTTTCTCACAATTCACACTTTGCAGGAGGGCTGGCCGACCTGCGGGTCGCAGGGCGTTTAACAATGTGGTCCTATCCACCAATCGCCAAGGCACCTCCAGTTAGTGGGGCACCAGAAACACCCCCTACATCTCCTCACTCCCCTTGAAAGCCAGTACCACCGCCCTGGTGGAGAGGCAGAGCCCCTCTGTCCCCCTGCGCAGTTTCCTCCTGAAGCTAAGGTAGCGAGTGAATCAGCTTGGAAAGGGCACCGTTAGCCCTTCTTGGTCACATTGGTCATTGCCGCTGGAGTACCTGCTCTCTCGCTCCGGCAGCAACTCTGCAGAAACTGAGATCCCAGGAGGGACAGGAGCCCTCATCCCCTTCCCGGGGCGGGGGGGTCTCGCCCCTCTGCCCAGCTCCCCTTCCCCACGTCTCTCTCCCTCCCACCTCGGCTCCTCCTTTGTTTCCCGTCTCCCTCCAGCCTCCAGCCACCCGCGCCCACACTCCCCGTCACAGCCCCGCCTCCGGACCAGCTGCCCCCCGGGCTCTCACTCCACAGGCGATACATCCCTTCAATACAGTCTTGCTGATATCAGCTAGACTTTCCCTACGGTTTGCTGACATTCTTGTGCACAGAGAACTCAAGCGGGGCCTGGGTTTGGTTTGGCAAACCGTGCGGAAGGCTCACCAGCCAGGTGACTTCTCCCCCCAGCTTCGCTGCTGGTCTGAGCTGGAACGGCTCCGGACCGGCCGAACTGCTGAGGCCGGTCCAGCCAGAAGCGGCTCTCTGCCCCTCTCTGAGTGTTCCCGCCTGACTCCATAGCTTTTCCCTGTGCGGTTCGCTGTGGCTCAGGGGCGCAGCTGCCTTAGCACCTGTGAACCCTTCTCTGGTCCCCAGAACCCTGGAGTGGGAGCAACCTCGGCGAGTTCTCCATTCACCCTACTCTCCCCTCCCTGACCCGTCCATGGGATGGTCACTGGCAGCAGGGTCAGACGGGCTTTTTCTTGGTATTTTATTTTATTTTACTTTACTTTTCTACTCTATTCTATTCTATTCTGTTCGGTTCTTTTCTATTCCATTTTGTTTGTTTACTTATTATTGTAGGCTAGAATTAGAGCGAAAAGCCCGTAACTCTGTCTTTCTTCTAAGGAGAGGCTCCATGGCCCATTAGAGTAGTTTCTGGTCTAGCAAATACATGCACAAGCATGCTTCGGAAAAACTGGCCTAGGACACAGCTCAGAAAGTGGAGAATAAGAACAATTTGACCAATACAGTAGAAGTAAAAAAAAAATAGAGCTTCCGGAAACAAAGGGGAAAAGGTGGAAACACTTAGCAGGAAAGAAGAAACAAAGGTCCTGCCAGGGGTTCCACCAGCAAAGATGACCTAGGCAAGTTAGGAAGTAGTTTGTTGGTGGCGTGTGTGTTTGCTCATCTCGGTGCAGTGGAGCAATTCCTAGCAACACGTTCTCCACACCCCTCCCGCACACGTACGCCTTGTCCGCACAACTGAAAGAAAGATCTGTCGTAGACGTAGCCTCCTGCCTGCTTTGTCTTCAGGCGTAAGATCCAGGCCCAGCACGTCAGCCTCGCAGGGGGCAGGCAGGCCATGGTGGGGAGCCTTTGGGGTCACCCTGCTCAGATTTAGTCCCCACTCTGTCACCAACTCTGTGACTCTAGGCAAATTATTTCTTAAACCTTTTAGTGCCTCAATTTTCTGATCTTTCCAGTGAGGATAATGATACCTACTTACAGGTTGTTATGAGTGCTAAATGAGTTAATTCTGGTAAAGCCTAGCCTATTGGAAGTTTCGTCACATACATTCAAAAGATAAGCAAACACCACAAAGTTGGTGAACGTAGGCACGCGGGACCGAAAGTAACTGGGAGAAAATCGAATCCTGGGAAGAGCAGGGGACGTGGTGTCTCGCCTCACAGGTGAAGGGAACAAGCCCGTTTCACGGGAGTGGAAGCAGAGGAGGACAGTATCGGTGGCCGATGACAGGGCCACATCCCTCCCTGGTCACCGTGCGGTTTTCAGGGCTGAAGTGCCTCCACTCTCGGCCGACCACCTTTTCCAGTTTGAAAAGTTCCCGATTTGCATGCTGTGTGGAGCAGAGACCCCGGCCACGTTCTGAGCTCAAGCACCTCCCATGACCCGGGTGTCCCTGGAGACAGCATCAGCAAAGGTCCTGAGCTGCGGACCACGGGCACTGGCTCTGGCTGGTAAGAGCAGAAAAGAAAATTACTTTTATAAAAACAAGTTGGGTTGATCCCCGAATCACACAGAAGCCAGGAGAAGCGGCCTTAGAAAAGGAGCAGCGATGAGAGAGGCTGGATGGGAGTCAGGGGTCGCAGCCAAGATCTGCGAGCAGAGGCGGGGCTGCAAGGACCACAGGACACTGAGCCCCACGGCTCCTCCCACGGAAGCATCCACTGTGCGTCCACTATGCGTCCACTGTGCGTCCTCTGCATGTCCACCTCCCCCACTGCATGTCCACTGCACCTGCCAGGCCGGGACCCTTCACACCACCGCTGCAGCAACACTGGACACTGTCACTGGACACTGGACACTGTCCTTGGAAACTGGGTGCTGCTCCCGCCGCAGGCCGCACGGCCCGCCACCGTCAGGGCTTCCTGCTGTCCCCCTTCCCTGAGTCACTTGCTCCCGCTCCAGACTTCTGAGGGTGGCTCTGAGGCCAAGCCTAAGTCGCATGCTTTGGCCCTCAGTGCACGCGAGGCTGGAGGGTCAGTGTCGGACACGTTCACCTGCTTTGGTAGGAGGCGAGCTCTGCCTTCTCCAAACTCAGGGGGTGGGGCTCCCTGAGAGGTGGGGAGGGGCTTGGGTGCTGAGCGGTCCGGCCAGGCAGGGGCGCCTAGCGCAGCAGCGAGCGTGGGCGCCGGGGCTGCCCGTGCGGAGGCCAGGCTGTCTGGGGGCTGCCCGCCCTGGGTGCTGGCGTGTCTGGGCACCTCACTCTCCGAACTGTGAGCTGCTGGGACCATTCAAATGAAATACATCTGGTTGTTTTTTAAGTACTTGGTAACTTGGTCTTCTTGTATTATTATATCAACCAGTAGAATAGTTCTGTTCCAAATCTATTTTTTAGAATAATTTGTGTGTTTGTGTGAGAGAGACAATGTGTGCACCATAAGGAAAGTTTAAAAAACATCATAGCGATAGTCTGCGTGAAAAATATACATCCACATGTATGAGCGAAGCTTGGAAAGTAGTCAGATACTGTCATCAGTTTCTAAGCCATGTATCCCTCTTGTATCATGTCACCGGTATTTTTCTGGAGTTGCTAATTTTAATATAATTTTATTGTTCGTAAATGTTTTTCACGAAATCTGCAATATTATTTTATATAGATTTACAGTTAATATATTTGAAATTGTTGATACCTTTCGTTGACTCTTCTTTGGAAACAACAGTATTTTTACAAGAGAAAATAGTGTTTTTCCCAGTGCTAAGGTACCTGGTAAATTTAGATCAAATTCTACTAAATGGAGGATATTCTCAATTAAAATTATTTTTATATTCAAAAAATACTGCACTCAATAAATAATTTTAAATATTACTTAATATTAAAATAAATATTTTTAAAAGACAAAACATATGAAATATTATGCCCAATTTAGATGATACAAAATTCTAATCTTCTCACTTTTATTATATACAACCTCAGAATATAATTTTTTCTATTGAAAATAGGACCATCAAATATTCCTCCTTATAATCAAGATATTCCAGAGGTATCAAATGTCAGAATCATTTCTTGTATACTGTCTGATCTGCCATCATTTAATTTCTTCTCTTCCTAAGTGCTTCTGTAGGCATAAACCCTGTTACCTTTCTGTTTGCAATTTTTGTTCTTAAAAATGGCAATTCACTAAAAGCCTTGAAAGCTGAAATTTCTTGGTGACCCATTTGTTGAATTACTTAATTAAGATTTCCAACCAGTTTTGAACAAAGTACAACCAAAATTTAGAGAACTGATTTACAAAAACGTTCAATACCATGTAGGGCACTCAGGTTGATTTAAAAGTAATCCTTTAGAAAGGCACAAACATTTCCAAAATATTATTCCTAATGAACATCAAAGAGAGAAAACTCATACTGCAAGGCTGAAGTTTTATTAATTTATTTTTATTCAACATTAGCTTTATCAGAAAAAAGTTGCAGTTCAGACACAAATATATAAAGATCTGTAAATTTTGATATAAAGTTGACCCTTGAACAATGCTGGGGTTCGGGGCAGCAACCCACCCCCATGCCGTTGAAAATCCGTGTATAACTTTTGACTCCCCCAAAACTTAACTACTGAGAGCCTACTATACTATTGGCTGGAAGCCTTACTGATAACCTAAACGATCAATTAACACATAATTTGTATGTTATTTGTATTTTACACTGTATTCTTACAATAAAGTAAGCTAGAAAAAGGAAAATGTTATGAAGAAAATCATAAGGAAGAGAAAATACGCCCACAGTACTGTACTGTATTTGTTGATATGGTAAGTTTACAAAGTCTGTTTACAAGATAAATTGTCTATTGGTACTTACATCAATTTGTCTTATATAATAAAAAAAAAACACTATATGCGTAGTGTTACTAACGCTAGACATCAGGAATGAAAACATAATGTGAAAAATAAATTCATATTTATTTACAGGTGTAACGATTCAGGCATCTATAATGAAGAAGCAGCAATACGATTGCTAATTGGTAGCCTAGTGTAATTGATACAATTGCTTCACAGTAGGCTGGCCTATACACTAGGAAAGAATCATTATAAAATTTTTATGGCACCGTCATATTCGTAATACAGTATTGGAAACATCACTACATTTTAAACATTTACCTGTGATGATAGGCCAATATGCAGTTTCTCCATTTATGAGAGAGAAAGGCATACTATATGGTAATGTAATTCTTTGAAAGCAAAGTTATAAAACAGTAGGAAAACTAACACATTATTAATTTTATAGTTAGTATCACTCACTTTATGCTTACAAGGATAAGCTCTCCACTTCAATACAAGTCTTGCACACAACGTTCTACACGATGAATATTTAGATGATGATGATGGCAGAAAACCATCTCATACAGTTCTTGCTGTACAGTTACTGGATTTTCACAAGACACGTACACACACAACAGATAACAAACAGATAATTTTATTAACTATACGGCATGATGGTTATTTACTGATCATTAAGTAGAAGTGGATCGTCATAAAGGTCTTCATCTTCCTTGTCTTCTCATCGAGCAGGCTCAGGAGAAGGAGGAGGAGGAGGGGTTGGTCTTGCTGTCTTGGGTGGAGGAGGTGGAAGAGGGGGAGGAGGGGGAGGGGAGGAGGGGGAGGGGAAGGCAGGAGAGGCAGGCACACTCGGTGAACTTCATGGAAATACATCGTAATTTCTGTGTGACATTTTTGCTTTTTCGTTTCTCTAAACATGTTTCTGTATGGTACCAATCCTTCTTCCACCACTTGCTTTAGCTTCAGTGCCCATATCATAGAAGGTCCACGTCGTAAAAGAAGTCAGAAGCAGTCCTGAATAATCAGAACCCTTCTGCCAGGTGGTCTGACGTCAACTTGTTTCCTGGCGCTGCTTCTTCTGTCTGTATTTGTACAAAACAGTAGAATTAGCCTATTCCTTCCTTCCTTAAATCCTGGCGCTCGCTTCTCTTCCTTACTAATAAATGTACTTTGCGGCATCTTTTTCCAGACTAGGACACTTTTGTCTGCATTAAAAACCTGTACAGGTGAGATATCCTTTCTCCTCAATGATTTTCTTAATGGCATCTGGGAACACGTTTGTTGCCCCTTGGTGGGGAGAAGTTGCTTCTCCTGTTATGTTGACATTTTTTAAGCCAAACCTCTTTTTAAAATTATTAAACCATCCTTTGCTGGATTAAATTCTCCAGCTTTAGATCTTTCTCCTTCATTTTGCTTTAAGTTGTCATATAAGGACTTCACTTTTTTTCTAATCCTATGGCAATTCTGCACCCACGTAAAAGCTGCATTTTCAATATGAGATAAAAAGGTATTTCTCAAGAAGTGCAAGTTTTTTGAATCTGCTGGTGTAGCTGCAACAATGGCTTCAGGAATTTCCTTTTCTTTTTTTACAGTGGCCCTTACACTGGATGCATTTATCTTGAAATGGTGGCAACTGCAGCTGCAGACCTCAGTCTATGGTCCAGATCACGCAGGCCCAGCTGCTCCACGGCATGTGGGATCTTCCCAGACCAGGGCTCGAACCCGTGTCCCCTGCATTGGCAGGCAGATTCTCAACCACTGCGCCACCAGGGAAGCCCTGTGTGGGTAAGTTTTGATAAATTTTTACTTTTTTTTTTTTTTTTTTAATATTTTTAGATTTATTTATTGATCGATTGATTGATTGCTATGTTGGGTCTTCGTTTTCTGTGCGAGGGCTTCCTCTAGTTGTGGCAAGCGGGGGCCACTCTTCATCTTCAATTTATTTTCATGAATTGAGTAAAAACATCAAATAATTTTGGGGTTTATCTTAACTGATTTTATACTTGACGCATCTGATGTTACTGGTGAAATGTGGAATTATGTAACTTTTTGCCAAGTTCTTCTCCTGCTAATGGAGATAACACATCAGTAGCCATCAGCTTGCTTTTCATGCATGCACACAAAAACTTGTAATAAAAAAAAAATGTATACAATTAACGTAGAAACACAGACATTTGATCTAAGTGAAAAGCCATGTTTCACTAAGTGAGACGTAATGCACCTTCAGCAATTGTACTTATTCAAGCATCATCTTTGGGCACAGACTTCTTTAAATAACTGCTAACTAAGGAAATAGGAGCTGAGGTTTTGTTAGCAGATGTGTGCCTTCTGTTTGTCAAGAGTCTGTGAAATCTCTACGTCTCTATAACGGATGGTAGATGATAAATACTGAATAACATTCTGGACAGATTATGTGTCCATCATCAACTCTCAAAATTTTTTCATTTTTATTTTCCTTAGAGTTGCATTTTCACTTTTTAAGCTCATTTCTGCTAAAAGGGCGGATTGCAAAATTAAAAAGCAAACAATAAAAGAAATACAGTTGCCGTTCTACACCCTACATGAATAACAAAACCCCTGTAGAAAGAGGCAGACTACCCTCTCCACTTCCTACAGAGGAGGGCTCAGCTCCGATCTCACTCACTTGTTTCAGGGACTCTGATGAACAACGTCCCCAGCTCTCACCGACCACGCCTGGCACACCTGCTGGCTTGCACACGGCTAGTGCAGGACCACAGTTGGATGCTTCGGTCATCAGCACCCAAGACCACTCATGTCCCAGCTCACTTGGTTTCATCCGGCTGCGCTCACACCCGGGCCCTGAAAGGAGGTGTTATTATGCAGCTGGGAAGGGCCAGGGAACCAAAGACAGAAGATCGCTGGCCACCGTTTGTGTTTAATCCCATGGTAAGAGCTCCCCACTCCTGCTCCCCGTGCTGCGAGACCGGGGCAGAAGCTCACAGGACAGAATGAAAGTCTTCAGAACACGCTCTGGATTATCACGATGCAACCATTAATAGTAACATTTGGTTTAAAAATGACCTAATCTGGGGAAAATGCAGGAGTGATACCAAAAAAAAAAAAATGATACAAATGAATTTATTTACAAAACAGAAGCAGACTCACAGACTTAGAGAACGAATTTATGGTTACGGGGGGAAGGGTGGTGGGAGGGCTAGATGGGGAGTTTGGGAATGACATGTACACACTGCTATATTTAAAATGGATAACCAACGAGGACCTGCCGTATAGCACAGGGAACTCTGCTCAAGATGCTGTAATAACCTAAATGGGAAAAAAATTTGAAAAAGAATAGATACATGTATATGTATAACTGAATCACTTTGCTGTACACCTGAAACTATCACAACATTGCTAATCCAATATAAAATACTCCAATATACTCCAATATAAAATACTCCAATATACTCCAATATAAAATAAAAAGTTTTAAAAAAAGATTGCTTTGGCATCATAAAGGCAAAATATGGTTAAACATAGCTTTTTAAAAACGAAGCTATTCAGTGAAAAGGATGAGAGCAAAAAAAAATGCAGGAGTGGAAGGAAGGCCAGGACGAAGTTTCTAGCTCCAGCAGGCATTCACTGGTGTCCACACAATTCCAGCCTGGGACGGCATCTCTGCACCACGCAGGGCTCGTTCCGGGGGGCTGGGAAGCGATATCAGAACATCCCTTCGGATCCCAGCTCCCCAGGTTGCCGATAGCCAGGAGGCCAGTTCCCCCATGGATAACAGGCGGACTCCTCTCTAACACACCATATGTGTCTGTCATGTGTCTCCCCGCAGCCCGCCTCCCACAGGCCACCGGGCACACACAGTCTCGTCACCCTGCTGTGGGGACAGTGACATTTGTTTTCTAAAGCACAGGGGCTGGTATACTTTTAAAAAATGTTCCAGGGCTTCCCTGGTGGCGCAGCGGTTGAGAATCTGCCTGCCAATGCAGGGGACACGGGTTCGAGCCCCGGTCCGGGAAGATCCCACATGCCGCAGAGCAACTGGGCCCGTGAGCCACAATTACTGAGCCTGCGCGTCTGGAGCCTGTGCTCTGCAACAAGAGAGGCCGCGATGGTGAGAGGCCCGCGCACCGCGATGAAGAGCGGCCCCCGCTTGCCGCAACTGGAGAAAGCCCTCGCACAGAAACGAAGACCCGACACAGCCACAAGTAAATAAATAAATTAATTAATTAATTAAAAAAAGTTCCAGTGACCCGACTAGTGTTATTGTTTGATTGTTGTGATGACAATTCATGAGAATATTCGAGATGCAGCTTATAAAATATGAAAATGAGAATGATTCTGGTGAAGCTAATTACAAAATTTGACCACCTCAGGAATCCATGTACTTTCATATCGTATTTCAGTATCACATTTCCCATCCCTAGTGGGATTTTTTCAGAAAAAAAATCTGGAAATAGACTCGTAATGTCAAAACATTTTCTCCCAAACGCCTTCTTTAGAGATTATAACCAATTTTTAAGTCTCCCACAGTCCTAAAATGCCTCATGTGTGCTCTTTCCTTTTCACAATAGGATCTACCAATTACAGACAGTTTTAATGTTTTTCCTCAGGCAGATAATTGTCCCAGCATGTTAGGAAGATTTTTTAGACCAGTAAGATTAGCAAGAAAAAAAACTATTTTAAGCACCAAGATGAGTTTTGTGTGTGTGTATATATGTATATATATATATGAATAAAAATATCTTAACTAGGAAAAGTTGCCACAACTCAAAATTTGATTTATATTTACTATTAAGATGTGGAATTATAAGTATGCTTCCTGATTGCATTAATTCAAAAACATATACATATTTCCCATTGTCTCTGCTCCAGATTCGAAGTGTGTCTGACAGTGACACAACAGGACATTGCGACAGATGTAACCACAAAAATGTCAAGATTGTCATTTCACGCCTCACTCTGAACAGCGGAGACACAAACAACCCTCCGTCATGTGCAGAAACTGTGGGTATCAGTTTCGAACAGCTGGACAGTTTTGAAAATACAATACTCCTCAAAGCAAGCATGCAAAGTGCAAGATTACAGAAAAATGTCCAACTGCTACTTAGCCTGCGAAGTCATTACCAATCAGGTTTTGAAAACCAGAAGTTCTTTTAAAGGGAATTAGGACACAGAAAAAAAAAAGGGCCCTGGGTGATCCTGAGCGGTTTTGTCTGCAAATACTGGGCCCTCTAAGTTTGTAAATTGGTCGCATGGAGAGAAAGGGCCGTCCAGCATCACAATGGAATCCGCACAGCTGCGGGAGGAGCCCTGTGAGAGACACAGCCCAGCAGAACCGCAGGCAACAGAACGGACGGCGTCCGCAAGAAGAACAGTGTTGATGAAATTAAAAAGACTGTGGAAGAAACAGTGGGGATTTAAGGAAGGAACACCACGTGGAGAAGAGGAAGGTGGAAATGATGGAAGTGGCGCCCATCCTGCTTTTAAATCTGGGGAAAGCATTGGGAACGGCCAAGGATGCTAAAATGAAAGTGTGAGACTGAGTCACAGAGAACTGAACCATTTTCCAGAAAATTATGCTAAATTAGACGCTAGGAACCTGAGCGGCCATCTGTCAGTGACTGCCCTCCGCCTTTCAGGAGGGGCTCTGACCCCTCTACTCTTTCATCAGGGAAAAAAAAAAAAAACAAAACTTCAAAACTGTAATCCCTAAAAATTCAACTTTTTATGATCAAAGGAGAAAAACAGCCAGCTTTGTGATATCAGCCATCAAAACGATACCTAAGAGCTGAAAATGACCACTGAGTAATTATCACAGTTTAATGCTCTCTGCTATGGAGTTAAGAGTGTGTCAGCAGCCCCATTACAAACCCGACTATTCACTGGTTCAAAGCTGACCTAACAAATCTACTCGGAGCTGTTCTGCAGCTCCAAGGAAATTACATTTTAGAATAAACTGTAAACTCATTTCAAAGTTACTGAAATGTAAGAGGGTAGCAGTTGCAGGTTTGGAGATATATAGATTTGAATTCTGTGGTGTTGGCCATCTCTGTACTGGCTGCTTCTTAAAGTTACAAATGCCTTTTTTACTTTCAAACAAGTGCTTGCAAGCAGCCTAAGGAAATGGAGCTCACGGTGCCTCCCGGCCGAATGAAAGGCCAGCTTTTCCCTGTCTCTGACCTCTAGATTCTTGCTCATTGTTACTTTGCTTTTCAAGAGTTTTATAAACTGAAGCGCAAAGCTCCTCCTTTACAGGATGGTAAAAGACCAATGTCTCATCCTTAATCGCTCAAGACACCCTGGAGAGTTCACTATAAATGTGATTTATCCGGAGTGGCCAGGGACCTTCTCTAAGTTAATTCGTCAAACGATCAACATAACACATGTTTTGTGCTTTCATTATCAACCTGAGCCACATGATAATTTTCCAGCCATTCACTTTGCTAAACCCGTGAATTGTATTTATTGTGGTTAAAGTCTTAATAGACAGTGACAATCTGAGAAGTTTGTACTTCGGGTCATCGATTTTAGTTCATCTTAAATCTAACTTTAGTTTTTTCATAGAAAATCTGTTGGTTTTGGCAACTGTTTTCAAAATTTCTGCTGCTAACTTTGGCCAGAAAAGCCCACATTCTCAGACCTGTGACCGTCTCCCACTATCTGCCAGTGAGCACAGGACACAGGGTGTGGGCTGATGCCCTGGGGTTTTGAGGACACTCTTACTTCACTTCCGGTCCCTGAGACTTCACGCTCACCCTAGGACTTGGTCTCTTAATTACTTTCAGTCAAGCAGTTGAGATTCAGAAAATCTGGAAAATCCATTAAACATTTCCAACCTTCACATGACCCACTTGTTATCCTTGAACTGGGGCAAATGCAGCCACCCACCATTTCATCATAACTCAAAGCAAAAAAATGTCTCCATATCCAATTGATTTTTTTGGCTAGAAAGACTTCTGTACCAAAAGATTTTTAGAAAAAAAAGAATATTCACCCTCTTCATCATTCATTTCAGTTGTTTGAAAATTTTTTCCAGCCTTCAAACAAAATCCTAAAAAAACTATGATATTGACATTTGCAAGTAACTTTTATTCCACAGTGGTAGCTATTTTTCAAAAAATGCTGTTCCTCATCTAGCCATGTCATGCAATTTATTTTATGCAGCATTTGCCATACAGAGCGTCATACAATTCCCCGAAGACACGAGGATGAATGAAAGGGGACTTGTCACCGGAGCTGGGAAGAGCGTTCTCCCCCTGCACACGGAAGCAAAGCACAGACAGAGGGAGAATAGTAACCATAAAGGAGAGGACACATCAGTGTAAGAGAGGACTGCACATTAGGCTCTTCGGACCTGCCAAGGAAGACCCACACCCCTTCTGTTCGCGCTCCGATCCCTGCTGCCGCACTTGACTTCTGTCACCAGACGTGTAGGATGGGGGGTTCTGCACATCAAGAAGCTCTCCGACGCCAGCTGGGCGTCCTACAATTAAACTTAACCCCCACGCTCGTTACCTGGAGACAGTGTCAGGTGGTACAGGTCAGGGGCTCAGTCCCACGACACTGCCCACCCCCACACCCATCAGATGCCAGTCCCAAGTCCCAGGTTGTCACCTGTACCTCTGACCTACTGTCTGTGAATTGGGGTTCCCACGACCCCCCTCTGGGTTCCATACTTTGTTTGAATTGTTCACTGAACTCAGGGAAAGAGAAACACTGACTTACATTTACTGGTTTATTATAAAGGGTGTAATAAAGGATGTGAATAGACAGCCAGATGAAGAGACACAGTAGGTGACGTCCAGAAAAGTCCCAAATGCGTGAGTTTCTGTTCCCGGGGGGTATGGGTGCGGCACCCTCTCAGTCCCTGGATGTGTTCACCAGCCCAGAAGCTCTCCAGCCACCCTGTTGGGATATTTACGGAGGCTTCACGCTTGAGCGTGATCAGTTATCAACTCCATTTCCCTCTCTGGAAGATGGGCGTGGGGCTGAAAATTCCACACTTCCAGTCTTGGCTTGGTCTTTTGCTGCCCAGCTCCATGCAGGAGCCCCCCAGGAGCCCACCCAGAGTCTCCTCATTAGAACAAAAGACACTCTATCACCCAGGAAATTCCAAGGGATACAGAAGTTCTGTGTCAGGAACCAGAGACAGAGACTGATACACATGTCTGTATCTTACAGCATCTTAGACACAAAAGGACATCTAGGGTTTGAATGGCCTCAGAAGACAAATACTATCTCTGTGCCTGACTCTCACCTGCACCTGAAGCTTCCACAAGTCCTGACTCTCAGGACCCTCTCTCTCCCCCCGACCCAAACAGAGCAGTTACAAGGCTGGGTGGTAAACAGGGCACTGCCAGAGTTTGCAGGAAGGGAGGCAGTGTGCCTTTCAGTTGGGGGTCGGGGTGTATGCTTTGCAGCCCACCTCACCACGCGGGGTCTTGTCACAGCAAAACTCCTGAATTTAACCCAAATTATTGGTGTTTGCGAGATCCTCTCAAACATCTTGGAAAACCTCAAGATCATCTCTTTCCAAGGGACTAGTTATCCCTGGTTGATGAGGTACTCTTTTTACGTTGCCCTTCATTAAATGAGATGGTTGTCTTGACCAGAAAAACATGACATCTGTCTTTCTAAGATGATTTTGTTTTTCATTATTTATCAAAGCCCTGCCCTCTCTTTCACAGCAGATCTCAGAATGGCTGCAGGAAAGGACAGGCTTAACCAGAGGCACTATTTGGTCTGGTAAGTGATAGGATGAGCGTGGACATTGTGGGGAAAAATAAAACAGCCAAGGGGTCATTTAATACAGAGATTGGTCGAGGAGTCACATATTTAGGTGAAAACAAGGACAGAGACCCTGGGAGACCAGCAGAGGGGGGGAGGGGTTTCCCGACAGCGAGTTCTGTGCAGGCCTAGGGACTCGGGATCTTGGCTGTGCTCTTGGAAACTCGGGGACAGGGGTGCCCGCACGGAGGGATTGGGGGAGAGGAATTAACTGCCCTAGAATCAGGCCCAGGGATGAGCTCACAGGAGTCGCAGGCGCCTGTGTCAGTTTTCTATTGTTGTGCAGAAAAACCACAAACACAGAGGCTTAAAATCACATACTACCAAATGCTAAATAGATAGCTAGTGGGAAGCAGCCGCAGAGCACAGGGAGATCAGCTCGGTGCTTTGTGACCACCTAGAGGGGTGGGATAGGGAGGGTGGGAGGGAGACGCAAGAGGGAGAGGATATTGGGATATATGTATACATAGAGCTGATTCACTTTGTTACACAGCAGAAACTAACACACCATTGTAAAGCAACTATACTCCAATTAAGATGTTAATAAGTGGATGTGATTTTTTTTTTTTTTAATCTCACAGTTTCCAAGGATCAGATATTCAGATTCAGTTTAGCTGGACCCTCTGCCCAGGGTCTCACAGGCAGAAACAAAGATGTGAGACAGGCAGCCTTCCTCTCTGGAGCTCTGGGTTTTCTTTCAGCCTCATGTGGCTGTTGGTAACATTCAACCCCTGCAGTTGTAAGTCCCATGTTTCTTGCTGGCTGCCAGCAGGGCATGTTCAGGTCCTAGACGCCGTCACAATTTCCTGCCCTGTGACCCTCTCCACAACATGGCAGTTTGTTCCTTCAAGGCCAACAAGATCACACCTGCTGAAGCTTTGAATCTTTCCCAATTCTTCTGTCTCTGACCTCTAACCTTCTTTTCAAAGCACTTCCCTGATGAGGTCGGGCCCACCCACGCGCCAGGAGCGGCGATGGCTCAGGGCATGCGCACCTGGGGTTGGGATCTTGGAGCATCTTAGCATCCTGGCCACCACATAGCCTTCAAGGAATGAATGAGCGAATGATAAATGAAGGAATAAACATGCAAGGTGGGAAAGAAAGAGAAACAGGAAGAGAGGCAGATAGGAAGAGATAGAGAAAAATGTTCAAAGAACTAAAAAGGGTTGGAATGGAAGAGAGACTTAGTGACTAGAGCAGGAGATCCCTACAGAGGGGACATATAGATCCCCCCAAGGGCTTCAGGAGCGATGGTGATGTCGGCTGAGTGGGCCCAGAGAGCCCTGCCCTGTGCCCCAGGCTGTGCCCTGGGGGCGGGGCTGGGGGTTTGGACAAGGAGAAGTGGGTGCACAGTAGCTGATGGGTGTACACCCAGGAGGAGGGTGGCGAGGTTGGTGGCTGCTTTGGGTCAGGCCCTGTTTGAGAAACTGTCACTTACATTACGCAGGCCTCCCAATATTCCTATAGTGTATTTTCCTTATTTTATGGGTAAGTGGAGACTCAGAGAAACTCAGAGATGGATGCAGGTTTGAATAATGCACAGCAGAGCCCTTGTTCTAACCTGGGTTCTGACAGATGTGCATCTTGAAACTGAGCAACCTTCTCCCTTTCGGGGGGAAAAATTCTTACTAAACACCACTGTCAACTTTTATGATGCTATGACTCAAATATGTAAAAACATAAAAACTAGATGTAAAAAGTCGAACGTATTTATCTCTTACAGCAATAAATAAGAAACTAATTTATAAGTCTCGTGTAAATAAAATGAGACAACCAATACAATTAAAATCTCCAGTTAAAATATCTAAGGTGCTATTTTTCTGCTAAAATAAAACCAACAGTGTTGATTGCAATAGAAGACACGTTGTGTGTTTCCTGTTTCACAGATTGTCAACTAGATTCTTTTGCTTTTTGATCATAAAGTGGATTATCACTCTAGTCATTGAAATTGTTTTTCCTATTTTATAATAAACTCACTTTTGATCTCTGATATTTGAACTCTCAATTTTACAGAACAGTCTAATTCAATAACAGAGTTAAAAAATAGAAACAAAACAGACATTATTTACAGAAATATGATTTGGTCTCATTACAGCATTGCTGCCCATGTCCTGTTGTGGGTGGGAGCGGTGGATTCATGTGTTTCATAGGGCTTAGTTCTTAAACACGGTGCACATAGAAAAAGTCACTTTTAGCCAAAATTACTCTTTAACAATGTCTCTTTAGACTCAGCGTGCCTAGATGCTCATCCCACAAGATGGTCCTGGGCCCTGAGACGAGTGAAGGTAATACCTCCCAGGGTTCTTGGCCTTCCCTAACCAATAGAAATAGACTAGAGGCCAGACAAGAAATTCAGGCAAGGCTCTATTGGGGCCCCTGCTGCAGCACGGGGTGGAGCCAGAACAAGTAACAGGTGGCCTTGCTCACTCCCGAGGGGGGCGAGCTGCTTCCTTAGGTGGGGTGAGGGTAGGGGTGGGTCCGGGGGTCGGGCCGGAGGGGTGGCTTAGGTGTTCTGCCCACCCCTTTGGTGGTGCCGTGTGCAGGGTGCATGCGCAGCGCCCTGCTTTTTCTCCCAGCTCTTCAGAAGTGGCAGCTGGGGTTTTTTGGTCTTTTTGTATCTTTCGTTCAGAATTTGCGCCGACTGCGCATGCATGGGGTTATTTTTAGTCCCATGCAGTTTCTTTGTATTTTGTTGCTCAAGGAGAGGTGTGTCCAGGTGCAAGCACTGCAGCACCGCAGCAAAGGGTCCCAGGTCTCAGCTGGTCTCAAAGAGACCTAGGCTCACATCTCCATGTAATGCTCACTCAGATAGAAACTCACTGTAATGAATGGAAGGGTGAGACACCTCTGCTATTGATGTGTTGTTTTTCTCCCTTCCACCCTCCCTCCCTCCCCCATTTCTTGCTTTTTTCTTCCTTTCTTTTTATAAGCATTAACATGTAAAAGAATATCTTTATTTTTCCAAAAAAAGATAATATTTAGGAATGAAGGGTCATGATATAGGTAACTTACTCTCAAATGGTTCAGAAAATAGAAATTAAAATGTGTTTGTACATGTAAAGGAGAGAGAGAGAGGAAAAACGCTTACACCATGTGAATCATGGTAGCAGGTACATGGGAGTTCATTGTAATATTCTTGCAGCTTTCACTGAAGTTGTAATTTTCAAACTAAAAATGTTAATTAAATGTTAGAAGCTACGTGAGACTTTTTCTGTAAAGCACGGGAGCATCTGTGCTCAGGAAATCAAGGGCTTTTATTGGAATGCTTCCTGCCCTTTCCATCCTGATCGCTTCTGCCTCGTACTGCTACAGATCAAACTGTATTATTGTAGGGCTTCCCTGGTGGCGCAGTGGTTGAGAATCCGCCTGCCAATGCAGGGGACACGGGTTCGGTCCCTGGTCTGGGAGGATCCCACATGCCGCGGAGCAACTAAGCCCGTGAGCCACAGCTACTGAGCCTGCGCGTCTGGAGCCTGTGCCCTGCAAGAAGAGAGGCCGCGACAGTGAAAGGCCCGCGCACCGCGATGAAGAGCGGCCCCTGCTTGCCGCAACTAGAGAAAGCCCTCGTACAGAAACGAAGACCCAACACAGCCATAAATAAATAAATAAATAAAATTTTTTTAAAAAGAGTTTCAAAAAAAAAAAAGAAAATTGTAAATAAATTACACTCTTATTTTTAATTTACTAGAGTGACACTAAATTATTAAGGGAAGGATATTCTTTGGTTGTCCAAGATCAGCCAATTGTTAGCAAACATGGGGAAAAAACAGTGGACAAAAGATGGCCTATTTTCGTGTACAAAGTCCTGTTCTCACCCAGTGTCCATTCATTCCCTCTGGCTTCTGACACCCACCATTCTAGTTTCTGTTTCTGTGAGTTTGACTACTTTACATAACTCATGTAAGTGGAATCAGATATTATTTGTCATTTTCTTTTTTTTTTTTTTTTTTTTCTCCACTGTAACAGCTCCTTTACTTTGCAGTGAAAATTGATTTGTATATTCTTTGCCTCTGAGTCCTTGTGGGATTTTTTTTTTTTTTAAATTCAGACAGAAAGTCACAAAAATTATACTCATCCTCCTCAGTTCACTCAGTCCCATGTAATTAATTTTCTTTTTCATCTTGATCTTTTGTTAGCACTTTTATGAGTTCATCAGTTTTTCATTAGAGTTCTGAAAATGATTATTCATTCAGTTCAGCAGTACAGTCAGTTACCAGAAACCTGTACTTGTCAGAGTCTTTTCCATGAATTTCTTGAAGATGAAACCCTTTTATAGGAACATATTTGCAAAATCATCAGAGTACACCCAGAACTGTCTGTAAATGACAAAAGACTTAAAAATGACCACGGTTAAAGATTTGATGAAAGTTCATAATAATGCAGTTGACAAGAAAATTAGTTATTTCTGAGATATACATTTTAAAGTAATAACTAGGATTATGACTTATAACATTATACCAGAACATATAAGATTTTTAGAAATTTCATGTAATGTCTGAAACATTTATATTAACATATTTCCATACATATTTCCATACAAATACAAATATAAGATTTTTAGAAATTTCATGTAATGTCTGAAACATTTATATTAACATATTTCCATACAAATAACCCAATGAAAGTTTAGTATTAGTTGTTTTGTTTGTTTGTTTTTTTATACTGCAGGTTCTTATTAGGCATCAATTTTATACACATCAGTGTATACATGTCAATCCCAATCGCCCAATTCAGCACACCACCATCCCCACCTCACCGCAGTTTTCCCCCTTGGTGTCCATATGTCCATTCTCTACATCTGTGTCTCAACTTCTGCCCTGCAAACTGGCTCATCTGTACCATTTTTCTAGGTTCCACATACATGCATTAATATACGATATTTGTTTTTCTCTTTCTGACTTACTTCACTCTGTATGACAGTCTCTAAATCCATCCACGTCTCAACAAATGACTCAATTTCGTTCCTTTTTATGGCTGAGTAATATTCCATTGTATATATGTACCACATCTTCTTTATCCATTCGTCTGCTGATGGGCATTTAGGTTGCTTCCATGACCTGGCTATTGTAAATAGTGCTGCAATGAACATTCGGGTGCATGTGTCTTTTTGAATTACGGTTTTCTCTGGGTATATGCCCAGTAGTGGGATTGCTGGGTCATATGGTAATTCTATTTTTAGTTTTTTAAGGAACCTCCATATTGTTCTCCATAGTGGCTGTATCAATTTACATTCCCACCAACAGTGCAGGAGGGTTCCCTTTTCTCCACACCCTCTCCAGCATTTGTTGTTTGTAGATTTTCTGATGATGCCCATTCTAACAGGAGTGAGGTGATACCTCATTGTAGTTTTGATTTGCATTTCTCTAATAATTAGTGATGTTGAGCATCTTTTCATGTGCTTCGTGGCCGTCTGTATGTCTTCTTTGGAGAAATGTCTATTTAGGTCTTCTGCCCATTTTTGGATTGGGGTGTTTGTTTCTTTGATATTGAGCTGAATGAGCTGTTTATATATTTTGGAGATTAATCCTTTGTCCGTTGATTCATTTGCAAATATTTTCTCCCATTCTGAGGGTTGTCCTTTTGTCTTGTTTATGGTTTCCTTTGCTGTGCAAAAGCTTTGAAGTTTCATTAGGTCCCACTTGTTTATTTTTGTTTTTATTTCCATTACTCTAGGAGGTGGATCAAAAAAGATCTTGCTGTGATTTATGTCAAAGAGTGTTCTTCCTATGTTTTCCTCTAAGAGTTTTATAGTGTCCAGTCTTATATTTAGGTCTCTAATCCATTTTGAGTTTATTTTTGTGTATGGTGTTAGGGAGTATTCTAATTTCATTCTTTTACATGTAGCTGTCCAGATTTCCCAGCACCACTTATTGAAGAGACTGTCTTTTCTCCATTGTATATCTTTGCCTCCTTTGTCATAGATTAGTTGACCATAGGTGCGTGGGTTAATCTCTGGGCTTTCTATCTTGTTCCATTGATCTATGTTTCTGTTTTTGTGCCAGTACCATATTGTCTTGATTACTGTAGCTTTGTAGTAGAGTCTGAAGTCAGGGAGTCTGATTCCTCCAGCTCCATTTTTTTGCCTCAAGACTGCTTTGGCTATTCGGGGTCTTTTGTGTCTCCATACAAATTTTAAGATGATTTGTTCTAGCTCCGTAAAAAATGCCATTGGTAATTTGATAGGGATTGCATTGAATCTGTAGATTGCTTTGGGTAGTATACTCATTTTCACAATGTTGATTCTTCCAATCCAAGAACATGGTATATCTCTCCATCTGTTGGTATCATCTTTAATTTCTTTCATCAGTGTCTTATAGTTTTCTGCATACAGGTCTTTTGTCTCCCTAGGTAGGTTTATTCCTAAGTATTTTATTCTTTTTGTTGCAATGGTAAATGGGAGTGTTTCCATAATTTCTCTTTCAGATTTTTCATCATTAGTGTATAGGAATGCAAGAGATTTCTGTGCATTAATTTTGTATCCTGCAACTTTACCATATTCATTAATTAGCTCTAGCAGTTTTCTGGTGGCAGTTTTAGGATTCTCTATGTATAGTATCATGTCATCCGCAAACAGTGACAGTTTTACTTCTTCTTTTCCAATTTGTATTCCTTTTATTTCTTTTTCTTCTCTGATTGCCGTGGCTAGGACTTCCAGAACTATGTTGAATAATAGTGGTGAGAGTGGACATCCTTGTCTCGTTCCTGATCTTAGAGGAAATGCTTTCAGTTTTTCACCATTGAGAATGATGTTTGCTGTGGGTTTGTCATATATGGCCTTTATTATGTTGAGGTAGGTTCCCTCTATGCCCACTTTCTGGAGAGTTTTTATCATAAATGGGTGTTGAATTTTGTCAAAGCTTTTTCTGCATCTATTGAGATGATCATATGGTTTTTATTCTTCAATTTGTTAATATGGTGTATCACATTGATTGATTTGCGTATATTGAAGAATCCTTGCATCCCTGGGATAAATCCCACTTGATCGTGGTGTATGATCCTTTTAATGTGTTGTTGGATTCTGTTTGCTAGTATTTTGTTGAGGATTTTTGCATCTATATTCATCAGTGATATTGGTCTGTAATTTTCTTTTTTTGTAGTGTCTTTGTCTGGTTTTGGTATCAGGGTGATGGTGGCCTCATAGAATGAGTTTGGGAGTGTTCCTTCCTCTGCAATTTTTTGGAAGAGTTTGAGAAGGATGGGTGTTAGCTCTTCTCTAAATGTTTGATAGAATTCACCTGTGAAGCCATCTGGTCCTGGACTTTTGTTTGTTGGAAGATTTTTAATCACAGTTTCAATTTCATTACTTGTGATTGGTCTGTTCATATTTTCTATTTCTTCCTGATTCAGTCTTGGAAGGTTATACCTTTCTAAGAATTTGTCCATTTCTTCCAGGTTGTCCATTTTATTGGCATAAAGTTGCTTGTAGTAGTCTCTTAGGATGCTTTGTATTTCTGCGGTGTCTGTTGTAATTTCTCCTTTTTCATTTCTGATTTTATTGATTTGAGTCCTCTCCCTCTTTTTCTTGATGAGTCTGGCTAATGGCTTATCAATTTTGTTTATCTTCTCAAAGAACCAACTTTTAGTTTTATTGATCTTTGCTATTGTTTTCTTTGTTTCTATTTCATTTATTTCTGCTCTGATCTTTATGATTTCTTTCCTTCTGCTAACTTTGGGTTTTGTTTGTTCTTCTTTCTCTCGTTTCTTTAGGTGTAAGGTTAGATTGTTTACTTGAGATTTTTCT
The DNA here is from genome assembly GCF_028021215.1 of Eschrichtius robustus. NCBI lineage: Eukaryota > Metazoa > Chordata > Mammalia > Artiodactyla > Eschrichtiidae > Eschrichtius > Eschrichtius robustus. Next base: position 94,611,197 of record NC_090838.1, on the reverse strand, counting down.
TGTTTCTTTAGGTAGGCTTGTATAGCTATAAACTTCCCTCTTAGAACCGCTTTTGCTGCATCCCATAGGTTTTGGGTCGTCGTGTTTTCATTGTCATGTGTCTCTAGGTATTTTTTGATTTCCTCTTTGATTTCTTCAGTGATCTCTTGGTTATTTAGTAACGTATTGTTTAGCCTCCATGTGTTTGTCTTTTTTACGTTTTTTTCCCTGTAATTCATTTCTAATCTCATAGCGTTGTGGTCAGAAAAGATGCTTGATATGATTTCAATTTTCTTAAATTTACTGAGGCTTGATTTGTGACCCAAGATGTGATCTATCCTGGAGAATGTTCCGTGCGCACTTGAGAAGAACGTGTAATCTGCTGTTTTTGGATGGAATGTCCTATAAATATCAATGAAATCTATCTGGTCTATTGTGTCATTTAAAGCTTCTGTTTCCTTATTTATTTTCATTTTGGATGATCTGTCCATTGGTGTAAGTGAAGTGTTAAAGTCCCCCACTATTATTGTGTTACTGTCGATTTCCTCTTTTATAGCTGTTAGCAGTTGCCTTATGTATTGAGGTGCTCCTATGTTGGGTGCATATATATTTATAATTGTTATATCTTCTTCTTGGATTGATCCCTGGATCATTATGTAGTGTCCTTCCTTGTCTCTTGTAACATTCTTTATTTTAAAGTCTATTTTATCGGATATGAGTATAGCTACTCCAGCTTTCTTTTGATTTCCATTTGCATGGAATATCTTTTTCCATCCCCTCACTTTCAGTCTGTATGTGTCCCTAGGTCTAAAGTGGGTCTCTTGTAGACAGCATATATATGGGTCTTGTTTTTGTATCCATTCAGCCAGTCTATGTCTTTTGGTTGGGGCATTTAATCCATTCACGTTTAAGGTAATTATCGATATGTATGTTCCTATGACCATTTTCTTAGTTGTTTTGGGTTTGTTTTTGTAGGTCCTTTTCTTCTCTTGTGTTTCCCACTTAGAGAAGTTCCTTTAGCATTTGTTGTAGAGCTGGTTTGGTGGTGCTGAATTCTCTTAGCTTTTGCTTGTCTGTAAAGCTTTTGATTTCTCCATCAAATCTAAATGAGATCCTTGCCGGGTAGAGTAATCTTGGTTGTAGGTTCTTCCCTTTCATCACTTTAAGTATATCATGCCACTCCCTTCTGGCTTGCAGAGTTTCTGCTGAGAAATCAGCTGTTAACCTTATGGGAGTTCCCTTGTATGTTATTTGTCGTTTTTCCCTTGCTGCTTTCAATAATTTTTCTTTGTCTTTAATTTTTGCCACTTTGATTACTATGTGTCTCGGCGTGTTTCTCCTTGGGTTTATTCTGTATGGGACTCTCTGCGCTTCCTGGACTTGGGTGGCTATTTCCTTTCCCATGTTAGGGAAGTTTTCGACTATAATCTCTTCAAATATTTTCTCTGGTCCTTTCTCTCTCTCTTCTCCTTCTGGGACCCCTATAATGCGAATGTTGTTGCGTTTAATGTTGTCCCAGATGTCTCTTAGGCTGTCTTCATTTCTTTTCATTCTTTTTTCTTTAGTCTGTTCCGCAGCAGTGAATTCCACCATTCTGTCTTCCAGGTCACTTATCCGTTCTTCTGCCTCAGTTATTCTGCTATTGATTCCTTCTAGTGTAGTTTTCATTTCAGTTATTGTATTGGCCATCTCTGTTTGTTTGTTCTTTAATTCTTCTAGGTCTCTGTTAATCATTTCTTGCATCTTCTCAATCTTTGCCTCCATTCTTATTCCGAGGTCCTGGATCATCTTCACTATCATTATTCTGAACTCTTTTTCTGGAAGGTTGCCTATCTCCACTTCATTTAGTTGTTTTTCTGGGGTTTTTTCTTGTTCCGTCATCTGGTACATAGCCCTCTGCCTTTTCATCTTCTCTATCTTTCTGTAACTGTGGTTTTTGGTCCACAGGCTGCAGGATTGTAGTTTTTCTTGCTTCTGTTGTCTGCCCTCTGGTGGTTGAGGCTATCTAAGAGGCTTGATGGGAGGCTCTGGTGGTGGGTAGAGCTGACTGTTGCTGTGGCGGTCAGAGCTCAGTAAAACCTTAATCCACTTACTGTTGATGGGTGGGGCTGGGTTCCCTCCCTGTTGCTGTGGCGGTCAGAGCTCAGTAAAACCTTAATCCACTTGACTGTTGATGGGTGGGGCTGGGTTCCCTCCCTGTTGGTTGTTTTGCCTGAGGCAACCCAACACTGGAGCCTACCCGTGCTCTTTGGTGGGGTTAATGGCAGACTCTGGGAGGGCTCACGCCAAGGAGAACTTCCCAGAACCTCTGCTGCCAGTGTCCTTATCCCCACGGTGAAACAGAGCCACCACTCGCCTCTGCAGGAGACCCCCCAACACCAGCAGGTAGGTCTGGTTCAGTCTCCCCCAGGGTCACTGCTCCTTCCCCTGGGTCCCGATGCACACATTACTTTGTGTGTGCCCTGCAAGAGTGGGGTCTCTGTTTCCCCCAGTCCTGTCAAAGTCCTGCAATCAATTCCCACTAGGCTTCAAAGTCTGATTCTCTAGGAATTCCTCCTCCCGTAGCCGGACCCCCTGGTTGGGAAGCCTGACGTGGGGCTCAGAACCTTCACTCCAGTGGGTGGACTTCTGTGGTATAAGTGTTCGCCAGTCTGTGAGCCACCCACCCAGCAGTTATGGGATTTGATTTTACTCTGATTGCGCCCCTCCTACCGTCTCACTGTGGCTTCTCCTCTGTCCTTGGACGTGGGGTATCCTCCTTGGTGAAGTCCAGGGTCTTCCTGTCAATGATTGTCCAGCAGCCAGTTGTGATTCTGGTGCTCTCGCAAGAGGGAGTGAGAGCACGTCCTTCTACTCCGCCATCTTGGTTAATCTCCTCTGTTTGTCATTTTCTGACTGGCTTATTGCACTGAGCACAATGTCATCAAGGTTGATCCATGTTGCAGCAGGTGTCAGAATCTCCTTCCTTTTTAAGGCTGAATTAGACTCCATTGTATTTTTGTATCACATTTTCCTTACCTGTTCATCCGTTGATAGGTACTTGAGTTGGTTCCACGTTTTAGCTATTGTGAGTAATGCTGTTATGAAATGGGTGTATAAATATCTCTTCAAGACCTTGATTTCAGATTTTTTAGGTGTATATCCAGATGTGCAATTGAGGGAAGAAATGTACAGTGTCTATAAATTTTGCGTTCTCACTGACAGTGCACAAGGGTTCCAATTACTCCACATCCTTGCAACACTTGCTATTTTCTGGTTTTTTTCTTTTTATAGTAACCATCCTAATGGATGTTAGGGGACACCACATTTTGGTTTTAATTTGTATTTCTCTAGTGATTAGTGATGTTCAATATATTTTTACATGCTTTTTGGCCATTTGTGTATCATAATTGAGGAAATGCCTATACAAATCATTTGCCTTTTCTTTTCTTCCAGTTTTATTGGGATACAATTGACATATAGCACTGTATAATTTTTTTTTATTTTGGGCACGCTGCGTGGCTTGCGGCATCTCAGTTGCCCAGCCAGGGATTGAACCCGGGCCTCCTCTGTGAAAGCACAAAATCCTAACCACTAGACCACCAGGGAACTCCCTAGCACGTTTCCTTCTGATATATTCCCAGAAGTAGAATCTCTGGATTATATAGGAGTTCTATTTTTTTAATTTTTAAAGAATCTCCGTACTGTTTTCCATAGGGGTTGTACCAGTTTACAACCCCACAATCAGTGCACAAGGGTTCCCTTTTCTCCAAATCCTCGCCAGAATTTCTCTCTTGCTTTTGTTAATAGCCATTCTAAAAGGTTTTGATTTGCATTTCCCTGATGATTAGTGTTGTTGAGCACCTTTTCATGTATCTGTTAGCCATTTGAATATCTTCTATGGGAAAAATGTCTATTTAGGTTATTTGCTCATTTTTAATTAGCTTTTTTTTTTTTGCTATTGAGTATACGAGTACTTGTATATTTTGGACATTAACTCTTATCAAATATATGAGTCACAAATATTTTCTCCAATTCTGTAGGTTGTTTTTCATCTTGCTCCCAGTGGGCATTTAGGATATACATTTAGAAATCCCAAATCATCTTAATCCAGCTAGGGCCTGAGGTGAATGAGGTGGGCTCTGGTCTCTGAAAGTATACCTGGCAAATATAAGATCATGTCATCTGTGAACAGAGACAGTTTTACTTCTTCCTTTCTGATTTGGATGACTTTTAGTTATCTTTCTTGCCTGATTGCTCTGGCTAGGACTTCTATGTTGAATAGAAGGGGCGAGACTGCTTGCCTTCTCTTGTCCCTCATCTTAGAGGAGCAACTTTCATTCTTTCACCATTGAGTATGATGTTAGCTGTTGGCTTTTCATATAGGGTTTTTATGATGTTGAAGTAGTTTCCTTCTGTTCCTAGTTTCTTGTTTTTATCATGAAAGAGTGTTGAATTTTATCACATGCTTTTTCTGCATCAATTGAGATGATCATGTGCTTTTGTCCATTCTCTGAATGCAGTATATTACATTGATCTTCATATATTGAATCATCCCTGCATTGCAGAAATAAACCCTACTTGGTCATGGTGAATAATCCTCTTAATGTGCTGTTGGATTTGGTTTGCTAGTATTTTATTGAGGACTTTTTGTGTCAATATTCATCAGGGATATTGTGTTGTCACTTTCTATTCTTGTATTGTCTTTGTCCAGCCTTGGTATTAAGGTAATGCTGACCTCATAGAATGAGTTTGGGAGTATTCCCACCTCTTCAATTTTTTGGAAGAGTTTGAAGAGAATGGATGTTAATTCTTTAAATGCTTGGTAGAATTCACCTGTGAAGCCATCTGGTCCTGGCTCTTCTTTACTGGGATGGGATTGATTCAATGTCCATATTGGTTGTAGGTCTGTTCAGATTTTCTGCTTCTTCATGATTCAGTCTTAGATGGCTGTGTGTTTCTAGGATTTATCCATTTCTTCTAAGTTACTCAGTTTGTTGGTACATAATTGTTCATAATATTCTCTCATAATCATTTTTATGTCTATGGCTTCAGTTGTGAGTCTCCTCTTCTTCTTCTGACTTCATTTTCTGAGTATTCTTTCTTTTGTCTTAGTTAATCTAGCTAAGGATTCGTCAATTTTGTTGATCTTTTCAAAAAAAGTCTCAGTTTTGTGGACTTTTTCTACTGTTTATCTGTTCTCTATTTTGCTTATGTCTCCTCTAATCTTTATTATTTTCTTCCTTCCTCTAGATTTAGGTTTACTTTGTTCCCTTTCTTGGTCCTTGAGATGTAAAATTGGGTTGTTGATTTGAAATCTTTTTTCTTTTTTAATGTAAGCATTTACCACAGTAAAATTCCCTCTTTGTACCCCTTCACTTCGTCCTGTGAGATATATTATGTTGTGTTTTTGTTTACATTTGTTACTAGAGACTTTCTAATTTCCCTTGTGCTTCTTACTTTGACTCTTTGGTGGTTTGAGAGTGCGTAGTTTAATTTCCATGTATTTGTGGATGTTCCAGTTTTCCTTCTGCTATTGATTTCTAGTTTCATTCTATTGTAATCAGAAAAGACACTTTATATAATTTCCATCTTTTTTAGTTAGATAAGACTTATTTTGTGGTCTAACATGTATTGTATCCTGGAGAATGGTCCTTGTGTGTTTGAGAAGAAGGTTTATTCTGTTGTTCTTGGCTAGAGTGTTCTGTAGATGTCATTTAGGTCCAGTGGGTATATAGTGTTGTTTCCTTATTGATCTCCTGTCTGGTTGTTCATCCATTACTGAGAGTTGGGTATTAAAGTCTCCTACTATTATTATGCTGCTGTCTATTTCTCCCTTCAGTTCTATCAATGTTTGCTTCATATAGTTAGGACCTCTGACGTTTGCGCCATAAATATTCTATCAAATGGGGTTATACTTCCAGCGTAATGGACCTGGTTGGCCTTAACCCTACCAGTCATAAAGCGAAAAAACTAGATTAATTACACAAAAGAAAGAAAGAAAAGGAAAAAAAAAAGAAATCTGTACGGCAGAAAAAATTTACAGGCCTAAGACTGGGAGACATGGATTTGTGTTGCTTTTTTCTCTGGAGCATTTGCCAATTCTAAATGAATCTTTAAGGGACAGCTAAGCAGTTTCCAGCTAAAGGGTAAAAGGTGGAAATCAGGATGTGCCAAAGAGGAAGGACCGTTTCAATACTCCAGGCTTGCAGTAAAATGAAAGGCTACAGTCTGGGAGTAAAAGAGAACCAGAATAAATCAGGACTTCAAGGGACAAGAGCCCACCTCATTCACCCTGGGCCGTAACAGGATTAAGATGATTTTTGATTTCTAGATTTACAGTCGAAATGCCCACTGGGAGCAAAATCAAAACCTTCTGAAGGAAACAATATTATTCAGAAGCTCAGATTGTCTCTAGAATTATCATACACAGGTCTGGCATTTGATCAAAAATGATAAGACTTAGAAATAACAAGAAAACAAGATAACAGAAATCAAGGGAAAAGCACACAATAAAGCGAGATATAAAAAAATTTAGATAATAAGATTATGAGAGAAGAGCATAAAATAAGTATAGTGAATATGTTAAGGAATTTAAAAATAAGATTATTTGGGCAGTAATTGAAACTATAAAAAAATAAAATTAAATTCTAGAACTAAAAATTACATTAATTGAAACTCTTGAAATAAAAATAATTGAGTGAGGGTAATCAGATTAGATACACCTCAAGGATGAAAGTTCTATGATGTCTTTAGTTGGGATTTTGGAAAGGAAAGAAATAATGGACCAAAGCAATATTTAAAAAGTTAACGGCTGAGAGTTTTCCAAAACTGATATCAAGATAACTAGTAAATAAGTTCAAAATTTTCTACTAGCTCCAAACAAGATAAATACACACACAAAACACACAACAACAACAATACCAAACCAATAAAAATAAGCTGTACTTAGGCATATCCTGGTAAAACTGCTGAAAACCAAAGACAAAGGGAAAAATATAGAAGGATCCAATTTAAAACACCTTATCCTTTAAAGGAGGAACAATAAGACTGATTTCTAACTTCTCAATAGAAAACCAAGAAACCAGAAAACAATAAAATATCTCCAAACTGCTGAAAAAAAAAATAGCTGCCAACCTAGATCCTACATCCAGTGAAAACATCTCTTAAAATTGAAAATGGAATAAGGACATTTTCAGAAAAACAAAAAGTAAGATAATTTATCACCAGCAGATGTGCACTAATGGATATATTATTGACGAAATTCAGACAGACAGAAGGAAAATGTTCCCAGATGGCAGCTCAGAGATGCAATAAAAAACAATAGAAAAGGAAAAATATATATATTTTTTAATTCAGTGGTTAAGAATCTGTCTGCTAATGCAGGGGACACGGGTTCGAGCCCTGGTCCGGGAAGATCCCACATGCCACGGAGCAACTAAGCCCGCGTGCCACAACTACTGAGCCCACGTGCCAGAACTACTGAAGCCTGTGAGCCTAGAGCCTGTGTTCTGCAACAAGAGAAGCCACCACAATGAGAAGCCTGCACACCGCAACGAAGAGTAGCCCCCGCTTGTCTCAACTAGAGAAAGCCTGTGCGCAGCAACGAAGACCCAACGCAGCCAAAAATAAATAAAAATAAATAAATAAATAAATTTTAAAAATAATCTGTATGCATACTAGCAAATACAACAATAATAAGGTTGTAGGACTTAAATTATAAAAGAATTAGAAGCACAGACATAGTAAATTGGTAGAGAAGAGTCAATATGGTTAAGCTTCTTAAAGTCCTTGTTTTGTTCAAAATATAGTAAAATATATGTGGTAATCCTTAGGGTAACCATTAAAAGAATAGTAAAAGCAAATATAACTAAAAAGGCAATAGAGCTAGAAAGAAGAAAAACAGAATGATAAAATATGCTTAAATCTTAAATAATCCAAAAGAAGGTAAAGAATGAGAGATATAGAATATTGAACTGATAGGACAAATAAAAATCATATACTTAAAAAAACTAAAAATAGAGTTACCATATGACCCAGCAATCCCACTCCTGGGCATATATGTCTGAAGAAAATTCTAATTCAAAAAGATACACACACCCCTATGTTCATAGCAGCACTATTCACAATAGCCAAGACATGGAAACAACCTAAATGTCCATCAACAAATGAATGGATAAAGATGTGAGATATATATAGATATAGATATAGATATTCAGCCATAAAGAGAATAAAATAATGCCAAAGACTGGAATTTTCTGGGTGAGTGGAAGTTTCCCAGTGCTGAAGAGACAGAGACCCTCCACGGGCAAGGGTTTGTGAGTAAAACTTGGTGAGAGTTGAAAACCCCGGGGGGAATGCTGAAACACATGACAGCTTGTGGCTTCCTTCACTCTGTGATGCCTTGGGTGGTAACAGCCTGAAGGGGCACCGAAGGACTGCTGAGGGATGGTTGTATTTTGCGTCTTCATCCAAGTGGTGGTCACACAGTTGTGTTTCATTTATGAAAATTCACGAAGCTATACACTTATGATGTGAACAGTTTCCTTGTACGTAAGTTATCCTTCAGTGAAACATGAAAGAAGACAAAGATAGACCCCGTTCGAAATTAAAAAAGAAACAGAAACAAAAGCAATAAAACACAACCATATGTTACTTAAAAAAAAATAGGTATGGAATGGTTGAAAGTAAAAGGAAGGAAAAACAAAGGAAGTTGACTATAATTAATTCAAAACAATGTAAATACTAAAACAAGTATTATCAGAGAAAAAGAAGGAAATTTAATAGTGACAAAATAATCAAATTACTAGGAAGACAAAAATATTCTAAATTTGTAGGCACTTAGATATATAGCTTCAAAATATATTCAGCAAGTATTCACAGAATTAAAAGGAACAGACAAATCTACAATTAAAATAGGAAATTTTAACATGTATCTCTTAATATATAATAGAAGAAGCCGAGAAAGACATCAATAAGTACATAAAAGCTTTGTGCACCATTAACCAGCCTGACCTTACAATTTCCCCCCCCTTGTAATTGACATACACAGAGGGCCGCGTGCCAGGAATACACAACACACATTTTTCTCTACACATGAAACATTTACTGAGATTTACGGTACATTGAGCCATAAAGCAAGCTTCATCAAATTTTAAAGGATTGTCTCATACAGAGTAAAATCGCTGACCACAGTGAAAATAACTAAATTTGTAATAAAAAATGAGTAACAAAATCTTGACAAAATCCCCATGCTTTGCAAAATAAAACACAGCAGTTTTAAATAATCCACAGGTAAAGCGACATCACAATAGAAGTTGGAAAATATTGTGAAGCAGCTTATAATGAAAATAACGCATCAAAAGTTGATGGATGTGGCTAAAGCTGTGTTTTGAGCGAAATGTTTGACAGTAAATGAATACACTGGAAAGAAGAAAGGCCATCAATGACCTAACTTACATCCCAAGAAGCCAGCAAAAAAAAAAAAAAAATACCACATATTAAAAACAAAGATAGTAGATGAAGGAAATAATAAAGATAAGATCAGAGTATAACTAAAAAACAAATGTATAATCATGAATGGCAAAAATCAATTATTTATAGAGCCCATAAAACTGATAAACCACTGGTAAGAATGATCAAGAATAATTAAAAGAATGCAAAATTACCAACGTCAGGAATAAAAAGGGAGATACTCTACAAACCTGAAAATATAATAAAATATTATGAAAAGCTCCTCGCTCTTGATTTAGTAAAATTTTAAATAAAATAGGCAAAGTAATACAATTTATTGAAATCAGAAAGGTGCTGTATCTGTTTAAAAAATTGAATCTGTAATTTAAAGAGTTCCCACAAATAAAACTATAAACCCAGTTGGTTTCATTGGTGAATTGTACTAAATGCTTTAGGGATGTATAATACCAATTATTACCCAATTTCATCCAGAAAGTAGAAACAAGGGCTCATTTTTCAACTTATTATGACTTCAGCATAGCCTTGGTACCAATTTCTGAAAGGGACAAAGAGTGTCAAAAATACCTAGATCCAAGTGAACTCTTTGAAAAAGCATATGGAAATGTCCTAAAGAAAATATTAACCAACTGAATGCATTGTAATATAAAAAGAATAATCCATCACAACCAAGAGAGATGTATTCCTGAGTACGAGGTTAGAAATCGATAAATATAATTCACCATTCACTAATAGTATAAATATGTGTGAGTGTGTGTGTGTATAATGTGTATATCAATGACTAAAACTTTCTCCATATCAGCAATAGGCTGTTTCACTTCTTATCATCTGTGCGTTCACTGAAGTAGCACTTTTACTGAAGTAGAACTTGTCCTTTGCATTCACAGCTCAGCTGTTTGGTGCCAGAGGCCTACTTTCAGCCTGTCTCGACTTTCAACATGCCTTCCTCACTAAGCTTCAGCATTTCTAGCTTTTGACTTAAAGTGAGAGATGTGTGAGTCTTCCTTTCACTTTAACACTTAGAGGCCATCGTAGGGTATTAATTGACCTAATTTCAATACTGTTGTGTTTCAGGGAACAGGGAGGCCCGAGGAGAGAGAGAGACGGGGAACACCTGGTCGGTGGAGCAGTCAGAACACACACAACATTTATCAATTAAGTTTATCATCTTAGATGGGCCTGATTTGTGACACCCCAAAACAATCATGATAGTAACATCAAAGACCACTGATCAGAGACCATCATAACAAATCTAAGAATAACGAAAAAGTTTGAAATATTGTGAGAATTACCCAAATGTAACACAGAGACATGAAGGGGGCAAATGCTGTTGGAAAAATGGTGCCATTAGACTTGCTTGACACAGGGGTGCCACAAAGCTTCAATTTGTAAAAAATTGCAGTATCTGCAATGGACACTAAAGTGAAGCACAATAAAATGAGGTATGCCTGTACTTAACGGTAACCTAGTGAAATGTTTCCTCTTAAGATAAGAAGTAAAATAAGATTGCCTGACCTCATAGCAACTCTCCAGCTACGCACTGGAAGCCATAGCCATTGTAATAAGATGAGAAAAAGAAATGACACTCATAAGAAAATATATATAACTGTCATTTTTTGAAGACCAAATGTTTGTGCATATATAGTAATTCAAAAATAATTCATAAGCAAACTATTAGAATTGACACATGAGTTAAGCAAAAGTGCTGGATACAAAGTCAGTATACAAATAGTAACTATATTTTAATAAAGCAGAATCAATTAGAAAATAAAAGATTTTTTCTACAAAGAAAACTCTAAAACATTATTTTTAAAAAACTAAATAAATGGAGAGAAAATCCATGTTCATGGATTGGAAAACTAAATATTGTAAAATTATTGTCTTCCCAAATTAATCTATAGGCTCATGTCATCCTAATCATAATACCCTTAAGGATATTTTTGTACAAGTTAATCCTCAAATTCACATGGAAATGAAAAAATCAAGAATTATTCCAATTTGATTATGCCATATTTTTTCTTTCAGCAACTTGGCTCATTTACCCTATCATTCTATAATTAGATTCCTAAATATGAAATCAACTGACATGTATAGATAAGTTAAAAAATGTTCATTGCCACATTATTTATAGTAGCTAAAAACTGGAAACAGTATAAGAGATTTACTAAGGTAGTATATTCCTATAATAGGATACTACACAGCAATTAAAATGAGCAAACTCACTCTTCATACAACAATATGGATGAATATGGTTGAGTAAAGGAAGCTATTTACAAAGAATATGTGGAATGTGTAACTCTTCTTACAAAAATTTCAAAACCAGGAACAACTAATCTATGGAATTAAACATCAGGACAGCGGTTAGTTTTGAAGAAGCTGGATGAGTAGGAATCAGGAGGTCGTATAAAAGGGCCTTGGCATCCTGGTTATTTTATTTCTTGGTGTAGGTGAGATTATGTGAATATGTTCACTTACTGATAATTCACCAAGCTCATTTTTTCTATAATAAAAAGTATTTAAAATAAAAAGTAAATACAGTCCATTAGGTTTTGTTTTTATTGTTATTTTAATAGACTTAGATATTCTGGGCTTTAGTTTCTCATGATAAAAAGTTTCAGCTCAAACTGATCACTTGGCCCGAAATTCCTATTCTGTAAGATTGTTATGAGATTTTGATTTACTTTTCAAGAGTAGACTCAAAGACTAATTTTAAGTAAGTAAGTAATTTGAAGAGACATTGAAATATGGAAAACAAACTGTGAACATAGAATGTGTTAAGAGACGTGATGGGATGGTTCTAGGGGAGTGAGATAGGAAATGTAGACCATCAGCTGTTGCCATTAATAACACGAAAACCAGATGCTGTTCTAGCCTCCAGAAAGGATGTGGAACAGCCTCGTGCTTCACAGTATGGATTCTAAACCAGGCACACCTAGATCTAGGTCCACATATTATCTAATTATCTGTGCATTAGTATGCATTTAAATAAAATAAATACGTGTGAAACTATCTAGTACACAGATTTTTTAAAAATAAATAAATATACTAAATTAGTTTAAATGACCTCATCTCATTTATATTTACACTTAATTGTGATTACTGATACATTTAGTTTAAATCATGCTCAAACGTCTGTGTTCCCTATTTCATTCAACTGAATGCTTTAATTGAAAGAAAATCTTAAAGCATGTTATCTATTCTGAAAACCCAGCAGGAGAAATAATGCTGTTGTAATTAATGTAGGCAAAATGGTCATTAATAATATGCCCAAAGCTCATTATGCAATCAAAACTGATATTTGCCTGAAGCATCTGCCAGTTTTGTCATTTCATGCTTGAACAATATTGGAAAGGAATCTCACTAGTTACCTGCCATATCAAGATTAATGGATAATAAAATAGAAAATCCCTTCTCATGGAAGCTTTCAAAATTTACCCATCATTCTTAACTCTTAACATCAACTAATTAGTCTTTCTTGTCAATCCAGGAAATTAAAGTCAGATATTTTTTGGGGGGGAAGATACTATTTTTGTGATTGACCACTTACATATTGCATTAAGGTAATTCCAAAGAGTTAGCTCATAGTTCTATGTATAGGTTTGCCAGATAAAATACAGGTCACCCAGTTAAATTTGTTTTTCAGATAAACAATATTTATTATTATTTTTAAAAAATGTTAGTAAAACATGTCCCTAATAGTACATGGAATAAACTTATACTAAAAAAGTATTTATTGTTTATCTAAAATTCAAATTTAACTGGGTGTTCTGTACTTTTATTTGCTATATTTGATGACCCTACCCGTGTAATAATCATAAGCAAACCTGGAATTGCAGTCATATAATTCATAGTCTAATGCTGTTTGAACAAAGAAAGAAGTCAGGTCATTTTATTGCTTAATTATTATATAAGCAATTTTGAATTATCTAAGAAGCAGATTTTTTGATTGGTTTATTTCAGATATTCTAGTGCAACGTCACTCAGAAGTGTGATCTGTGGGCCATGCCAGTTCTCGAACGGTCTGCTACTCCGGACCTGTTCATACTGAGATGAGGCCAGAATATAAACCACCTGTATCATTAAAGATGCGGGGGTGTTTTTAGTGGTGAGACTTTCTTGTTGAAGGAAGCAGCGTGTTGACTGTAATTCTCCCTCCAAGGAGCAACGTGCTGATTTCACTCTGACCCGAGCTCCCCATCCACACATCAACCAGGATCAAAGACATCAAGGATCCCCTGCCACTCTGATAGACATGGTAACTGAGAAGAACAAAGTTAAGTTTTCTCTGTAGACAGAGAAAACTGTCTTCTTCATAACTTCGTAACTTCATATGAAGAGTAACTTCGTAACTCTTCTTCGGTGTGAGTTATGTATTTTCTATTCTTGGAGCCGGAACATAAGGCTTCCTATAGAAGGATGTATCTTTAACAATTGGCATTTTTAAACATTATACTCAACTCTAATGTAGATCATGAGAATTTTATATTAGAATCATAAGTAACATAAGATAGAACCAGAGAGTGTCAATCTGCCAATTCATTGTGTGGGTTCCTGTTCTATTGTTAAAATAGCCACATGCTTCGTCAAGTGAAACCTTGTGACTACCTCTCATAATGTGAAAATGCTGGTGAAGTAACAAAAAATATTATTATAAGAACTAGAATTTATTGGCCACTTACCATGTATCAGGGATTTTTCTAAGTGCTTTACTCAATTAATTGCATCTCCCGTTAGAAATGCAGGTTTCCTGTGCTCACACATAGTCAAAAATTCACGCCTACCATTTCTTATTAAGAAACCTTAAGAATCATACTAAATTTAGGAGAATTCAGTCCAAATAAAATTGACAGTAAGAATGCAAACATGACTCTAATTAATGAAACTTCTAGCAGTTATTCTCTGTTGTGTTCCTGACTACCATTCAGTTCTGATGTGGACACAAAAGAATAGTCTAAATATAACAAATGTAGTGGACATAAAGGGGTTACTCAGCTGTGTTAATTTTGTCTCATTATCAGTGCTTATTTGTGAAGAGCAGTGTTCCCTGAATTGTGGAAGGGTGACCCTATTTTATTTTAGAAGTTCACGTGACAGGGAAAACCATGTGCAGCTAAAAGTTCAGAGAAGAGGGATTCATGTGACATCGTGGAAAAGGATGCATCTGAGTTGCAAAAGTTTGGAAAGAAGAGGTGGCTGACTTCTCAGCTTACAGTGTCCAGGTGACGAGTGAGTGTGTGTGCACACACGCGTGGGCAAGGGTTAGGGGCAGGGGCTCGTGGCTGGTCCAAGGGAGACATTCGGAAAGGGAATCATAACCATGAAGAAAGACTTGGACTAAAACGGCGGGGGAGGAGGGAGGGTGTTTAACGTGGCCCTGAAAAAATATACAGAGAAAAAGGAAAATGATGAAAGGAAAGGCAAGTGTGGCACTAAGGGCCCAGGAAGTGAAAGCCCATCTGAAATCATCCTCCAAGCCAATGACTCAAAAAATACTTTAAAAACTTATATTTGGAACACAGGTAACAAAGACGGGGCCATCTCCCGCTGTTAGAAGCAGGCTGATTGATCAGCGTTTAGAGTAAAGTTGAGAATAAGATATTTTTAAATTAAGATGTATTCGTATGTATCAGAACTTTATTTTTTCATGGTGTTATTACATTTTATCATCCCCTTTGAAAAATATTGATTTCTAATATTTGGGATTTTTCTAAAAGATGTGCTTTGTTCAGGTCACATATGCGTGAACATGCCCACATGGACATACACATGCATATATATAAAGGAAACAACACTTTCTTTAAACAATATTTACTCTTACTGTGTGAGATGAATGCTGACATTTTCTATTTTGTTCTACTACTTGTTTAGATGAGCCATTAAACTAATTTTATAGCCAATAATAGGTGTTCAACATTAGATGAAAGGACCCCAGTGTTCTCTCAAATCCCAAGCCCCAGTGTCTATTTTAGCATAAAGAAAATTACATTTAAAACTCTACCGCTCAGTGAAAATTCCTGAAGGTCCAAGGGAGCCAAGATCCCTGAGTACTTGGTAAAACAAAATGTTTGTGGAGTCCAGCTGTGCGCTAAACTCCTGACAATCCTTAAAAATCTAGATTTTGTTGGTTTTGCTCACCCATCCACCCTGAACCACCTGTTACCAGCCTTACAGAAATCCTGATCCTCCTGTTTAGTTTTTGCAAACTCCGGGATACCTCCTTTCTTAAAAGAGCCTGGGTTTTATAGGTACGATTGCCCCCAAATAATCCATTCACTCAAAGCACGTCTAAGAGTGAAGTTCATATTTGTGAAGGGTCCTGAAAAGGTGTTGCTCGTAGAAATAATGCGTCATCACAGGCGCCTGCATCAGAGATGCAGCTTGGCTGCCCCGCACCTGGGAGTGGGCTGGTCGCCACCACCCCTAGCCTCTCCCTGCTTGCTGGACCGCGGCCTCCCCGTCTAGTCCTAGGGCTCACCTCCCTCAAATCCTCCTCCCTCCAGCCCCTGCTGCTGACCTGCACACTCACAGTGAGCGTCCCATACAGGTGGCCGTGCCATCCACCTGCAAGACGGTTTGCCCCCGGGCAGGTGAGGCTACAGGGAGCCGACACTGCTGGCCTTATATATTGTTTGGGTCTGCTGTGGTTTTTTCTTTTGGGGGCTTTTCTGGGTTGGCAGGGAGAGACATGTTTAGGAGATAAAAGAACCAACACCCAACTTCCCCAAAGTGGACCAAGAACACAGTAGAGCAGAACGGAAAAAGGAATATGAGATGCGTCCAACACTGGGGATGGGCAAAGCTGAGCCAGGCATCTTGCAAGCATGGAGGTCTTCCTGGAGGAGGTGGAGGTGGGATCTGGGTATCGATGTGAGCCCGAGGGCAAGGCAGGGGCCAGGCAGTCCCAGGAGATGGAGGGAATGAGTGACTGTCAGGGACACGTGAGGCAGCTTAGCTCAGACAGAAGGAGAGGGGGCCTGGAACTCCCCAAAGAGCAGCCCACGGGCCCCAAGCCTGACACTGGGAGTCCACCTGCTGCCCAAAGAGAGTGGACTCCCCTCCCGGCTGGAGGAGCCTGGGGAGGGGCCTGGCACGGCCTGGGCGGGGCTCCCCATCTGCATTTTACCAGATGTTCATTCCAGGTGGAAATGTGTGATGCTCCCCTTGTGTCTTTCATAATGAGGGAAAGAATGGCGTTTTCTCCCATTTCAAATATATAAAATATGTTGGGCTTTAAAAAGTATATTAAAACCAACCTCTTTCTTTCTCAGCCTCCATTATTCTTTCTTTTCTTCTTTGAACCTGCATTTGCTCCTTCCAAGACTCTCCCCTGCATCCTGGCTCACGTATCATTTTCCTTGCATGGATTCCCCACTCTTTCAATCTGTCCTTCATCAAACAAGTGTATTAATACTTGTTTTATTTAATCAATTTACCAATATTTGTTGAACACTTTCTGTATGCTGGACTTTGTTGCAGGCCAGGTTGGATAAACAAACACATGAAGATGTGTCGCCACCCCCAACTCACAGAGAGCATCTAGGACAGAGTGGAAATGAGACAGATGCACAGATAGCTCTCCAGTACAGGAAAGTTCCCTTTATTTTAATAAGTAATCCTGATCTTAGCTACTTTTTCTTTCTCTCTGAAGAGGAGAGCGAAACACAAAGTTTCTTCTCACCAATCAACTCTGACCAGCTCGTACTTTCTATTCACAGAATAAATTGCACCAACAGACCCAAACTCTCACTAGCATCCCAATGTCCCAACAGAAAAAGGAATATGAGATGCGTCCAACACTGGGATGGGCAAAGCTGAGCCAGGCATCTTGCAAGCATGGAGGTCTTCCTGGAGGAGGTAGAGGTGGGCTCTGGGTATCGATGTGAGCCCGAGGGCAAGGCAGGGGCCAGGCAGTCCCAGGAGGTGGAGGGAATGAGTGACTGGCAGGGACACGTGAGGCAGCTTAGCTCAGACAGAAGGAGAGGGGGGCCTCCTCACCGTGAGTGTGCAGGTCAGCAGCATGGGCACAGATTAACCATGGTCGGGACACAGAAACGACCAACCACAACACTGGCTTTAGATGGATAAATACATTAGGTGGAGTTCCACAGACGATTTTTAAGTACATTACATTTTCCACAAAAGCTCAGCAAATGGCTAAATAGGAAGCAGGGGAAAAGCAATCCAGAAACTTAAAATCTCCCCTGAGTCCGAGGGGCAGCAAATGGTGAAACAAATATTTTCCTCTGCTGAAACAATAATCAAGTAATTTCAACATAGAAAAAAAAAAAAAAAGTTCCTTTTCAAACAAAGGGTGAGGAATGAGATAAAAAACTATTGATTAGATCTGAGAGAAATCAACAGATGAAGCTCTTACAGTCAGGGGCCTGCGTTTCAAAGGGATTCCATTCTTCTGTTGTTGGGCATTTGGGGAAAACACAATATTACAATGTTTTTTTTCTCACTGTAGCAAGTGGAGAAGGAGAATGTGCCTTTAAATCAATGAACAGACTCAGAATATCTTTTAAAAACCACATGAATAGTCTTAGCATGAAAAATATCTTTAAATAAACATAACAAGGGCAATTGATTACATACTTGCTGAGTACAAGTACCCTTAGAAGATGCAAATGACAAAAAGATATAAAGATTATTAAGGACATAATAAAAACATGACAGTAGGACATGTGATAAAGTTTAAAAAGAGAAAATTCTATTCTAAAGCAGGATTTTTCAAACTTCTGGTCATGAAACCGAATGGCAAAGTCGATGGGTTAGAATTCCAGGAGATTAAAATGGTCTGACTTATTTTTACCATTGCGCCCACAGAATTTGCTAATTGATTGGATGTATGTATTGAGAGAAATATAGGGGTAAAGGAAGGCTCCAAATGTTTTGGTCTGAGCATTTTTTACAAACCAGTAATAACTTAGCACGAACAATGATCATCTTTATTGTCAAGATATGTGGTCCATTCTGAGTCCAGTTCCTCCCCTGCATCAAGAAAGGTGCTTGTATTTCTCCAAGACAGAGATGGAAAAACAATCTATGTCTGCTAAGCACTTCAGTATCTTTATCACCAAATGTCTGAGCCCTTGCTTCCTCTTTCTAGACCTTCTTAGTAAAGAAATTCACTTAAAAAAAATATCACACAGAAAAGTCATTTTCTGAAAATGCACTGGAGGCCTTTTTACCTCTATCTGAACCCTTTGAAGCCCTGGCTTCCTTAGTCAGTGCTCTGGTGATGATTAATTCACTTATTCATTGAAAATAGACACTAAACATCAATTTACACATGTAACTATAGTACACAAAGATTAATATTTATTTAATGTTCGTTTATCCAGGAAAGTGTGCATTCAAAGAAGCCTCAGTCCAAGCAGAGAGGACTCGTGTCCTTTGAAGTGACTCAGGTGGCTGTAGTCTTATGCCAAAGTTACTATCTTTCCTCAAAAATTTGGGGGAATTTTTCACTGGAATAGCCCTAAGACCCTATGAGTCACATAGGGATGATGTGACCCTATGAGTCACATAGACAAACGGGATAATTATTTTTAGTCAAGTGTGAGCTGGGAGTAAAGAAATATTTTCACTCACTCAACACACATTTTTGAACACCTGCTATGTGCCAGACACTGCTCTAAACACGAGGGATTCAGAAAAGTTTCTGCTTGAAATATCTTTGACCTGTTTCCAAAATTTAAATCAAATCTCAAAGAACAAAGATTTGCCTGCACCAAGAACTTTCAGAAGAATGTGCTAAAGTCTTAGAACTAGCTTTCCCAGAGGTAACTCCAAACGTATGGAAGTGTGACAGATCCCTGGAATGAGTAGATGGCCTCTCTAGACAACTATTTTGCACAGTTGTCATCTAGTTTACAGCCAGGCCTTCAAATAAGGATTATAGGATTTAATGAAAAGGTGGGACCTGTGCACCTGCCCTCCATCTTTCCCTCTTTTCTGGATGGCTGCCTCCGTGGTCATTGGAGACTCACGTTAGGGGTCACCTCATCCGTCCTGCATCCATCCATCCATCCATCCATCCAGCAAATATTCATTGTGCCAAATGTGTGCCCCCAGAGCACGAGGGATGCAAAACTGGAAAGAACAATATTCTCCTGACATTTCCCTTGGTTTAGGCTGGGAAAGAGACAATAAACAGACAAACCCAGTAAGGTAGGTGCTGAGACAGAGGACCCCAAGGTTCTAAGGGAGAACAAGAGAGGAACATCTAACTAGACCTGAGGCAGAAGATAGATGAGCTCCAGGCCGGATATTCATTACCAGTCCCCTGTTTACATTTCCTGAGGAAAGAGACAAACTGGCTCCAGACTACATATTTATGACCTGACTCCTGTCTATATATTTCGAGATCTGCATTTCGATATAAGAAACAACAACAGAAATAGGGTAGATAACCGAACATTGGACCCTTTTATGGCAGGGACAGAGAGGGGCTAAACCCTGTTAAAAGATCAAGAGGTCACATATTTCCCATCCTTGGGGTAAGGGAGACATTGCGCATGCACAGAAAGGCTCCTTGGGGGTCAAAAAGGAGGGGGCACCAGCCCATAATAGGTGATGCTAAGGCCGTCCCATAGGCCTCTGGGCTGTAATCCACCTTGGAAAAAAGTTGCACACGCATGTTGGGGAGGGTGCTAGGGCAGGGCAGGTGCGGAGAAAGAAACCAGATAATTGGCCAGAGGTAAACAGAGACCCGGAAGAGCTGCCCTATATGCATGACCTAACCGCCCCTTTACCGCGCTCCTCCTCATTGGGGGGACGCCCACTCCCTTCCTCTCCGGTGTGTGCATCTCTGCCCTGCTTCTGTCTTATCTAAACAGACTGTTTCTCTGTGTGCTCTCCCACTTGTTGTTGTGCTATGTCTCTAATAATAAACTTTGTACCTGTTTTTACAGTTTTGCCTCTGTGAGAAATGCATTTTTCACGGCGGGCAAGAGCCAGGGGGTGTGGTGGCTGGGACTCCTGGTTTTCATCCAGGCTCCCCAGGTTCAATTCCTGGGCGGGGAATCAAGATCTCGCTTCACGCCACCACTCACTGCTGCCTCTCCGAGATCAGACCCAAGAAACTGTACATTCAAAGAAGGCTTAGTCCAAGCAGAGAGGACTAGTCCTATTTTATGGGTTTGCCAAATTACGGGTGCTTGGGGGAGGGGATCTTAATAGAATAATCGCAGGACAGATTAACTGCTGGGAAATCGATAAGCATGTGGTTGCTTTACATGGGTGTCTCCTTCAATAGAGCATAAGCTCCTCCATGGGAAGGACTGTCTGATTTAGTTTTTGCATCGCTGGGGAATGGACCAGTGCCTGGAACTCCGGGCTTAGTTGGTGCTGAATGAAAACCTATTGGAGTGAGTAAACTGTTATTGTGCTTGAAAAGATAAATGACCGTATCTGGGCAAATTCAAAACAACTCAAGTGCCACTCTTAAATGATGCCTGATAGGGAAGATTTTTTTTCTTATTGGTCCATTTTGGGGTTTTGATAATCAGCCATGCCAGCCAGCAAAATTTTGTATATCTGGGTTAATGAAGTTTCTGACATACAAATCCCATACGCCATATAGGTTCATGTTACATGGACTTGCACCAGAAAATCAACTTGAAAGAGTCAAAACCCTGGAGAAGAACATGAAGATATGGGCTAGTTCAAGGTGAGAAAGGAGAGAACTGCCCAATTTGGAACAATAAAGCTAGATGCTGTCTACAGAATGTATGAATGAATGAGTTTCCTTCTTTGAAAAACCTGTTTGCTCTGTGTTAGAATAAGGAGTGGGAAGAAAGTACAACACAACATGAGCATTTCCCAGTCAATAAAGGGTCCTACAATCGTATTTCCAGGGAAGAAGGTTAGAACTGAATATGTGATGAGCTTTCTTGGAAAAAATAAATAAATAAAAAGCATTCATGGGACTTCCCTGGTGGTGCAGTGGTTAAGACTCTGTGTTCCCAGTGCAGGGGGCCCAGTTTCAACCTTGGTCAGGGAACTAGATTCCCACATGCATGCTGCAACTAAGGAGCCCCTGAGCCACAACAACAAAAATAAAGAAAATAAGTATTCATAATCAAACGCAAAACTGCCGAAACCATGAAATTACTTGAGAGCAGGAATTACCACTCTAGAAGTCATTACATTTAGGGTTGGCTTGACTTTATCTTGGTGATTCCTTCTTTTGGGCCACAATGATACTATCTCATCTAGAGCAATTGATCCAGTCTCCCTCCACTGTTGTTAAATAAAGGAGCCAAATGGTGAACTTTGTCGTGGGCAAGACCTTACTCATGTACTCATTGATTCATGCCTTCATAACAGACACTAACTCCCAGGTACCAAGACTACGAAGATGAGCTATGTGTGATCCTGGTCCTCAGAGAACTTATGTTGTAGTAGATGGAGATAAACCTGGGGATTCAGGGCAATCACTCTGCAGAGAGCAGGGAGAAGGAAGTGGCCACGCCCACCGGAGGGCAGAGAGGAAAGGCTCCAGGGGGGAAGGATGAAGCAGCCTCTCCTGGGAACCAGGTCACAGACACCTGGGGGCCGGGGTGGGGGCGAGGGCACGGACTCTGGCCAACGTGGGACTTGACTCAGAGGCTCTGGGGAATCAGGGCTCAGAAAGGGCCTCAGGAGGGACCTCCGGAGTGAGACTTGGATTTTTAAAAAGATAACTTGGGCGCCTGAAGAGAAGGGTAGGCACTACCAAGGGACCTGGGGCTCTTTCCCTCCTCCCCTTTTAAACATCATTGTATTTCATTTCCATTTAAAATTTAATTGCAGTTGTACCCTGAGCCTCCCCTCGGGGTACGCTGAGGGCACATCATTGCTTCTGTGGGATTCTAGCCCAGGATGCATAACCTGACTCCGATCAGGAACAAACAGACAAGCCTGAAAGTGTAACAGGGAAGAGCTAAATGGGACTCCAGGTTGGATCTGTTTCTTTGACTTTAACCTTTGCTTTTCGTTGCTTTTGTTATTATAATCATACATAATGGGCTGCCTCAGGGAACCCTGGGGCCTGTGAATGGCTGCAGAAAAGAAGAAATTAACACATCCGCTCCCTGAGGCTGGTCATTCCAGGAGGTGTTTTGCAAGACTTATGGCCCTTTTACTTTACTTCCTCACCGCCTCCCCGTCTCTGATTCTATAAAAGAAACTGGCATCCAGACCCTGATAAGATGGTTTATCGGAGACACTAGTCTGCGATCTTCTAGGTCTGCCGGCTTTCCAAATAAAGTCGTATTCCTTGCCTCAGCACCTCGTCTCCGATTCATGGGCCTTTCGTGGGGCGAGCAGAGCGACCTTAGACTCGGTAACAAAAGGAGGAATGTCTAATAACAACAAGATCAGAGTTTCTTCAGAAATGTCAATATTGTAAAGAAAAAACAAAGGTTGTGGAAATAGTCCCAACTAAACAAGGCTTAAGAGACATGACAGCAAATGTAAGGGAAGAGGAAATATCCTAAAGATCACTCTTGGGTCAATGGGCAAAATTGGAATATGAACGACAGATTAGATAAAATATCGCATTGGTGTGCAATTTATGAATTTGCTGAGGTTGTTAACTGTACTGTAATTATGCAAGAGAACCTTTCTATTTTTACAAAACACACTGAAGTATTTAGATGTAAAGGGCCATGATATAACTTACACTCAGACAGTTCATCAAATACTACATAGTGGGGGGCTCCAAGCACAAAGGTGCTTCAAGGACAAAGGACGACCCTACCTGAAAAAGTTTCAGCATTACACCCCCTACCGGACTCTTAATCGCCCTCTCCACCATGTTGCGATGGTTACGAAATACCTGAGCCCACCTGGGCGACGCCCACCTGGGCAACGGGACCTGTCCCAAATAAGGAAAAGCATCTGCCCTGTCCTGCTCCCACCCTATAGAAGGAAGGTATATGTGCCTCGACCAATCAGTAAATGAAATTTTCACCTCGGACCATTCCTTTGTTTTCTGGCTATAAAAACTGATCAGTACACATGTTCGGGCTCGACTCTCCCAGACTACTAGGAAGTAGGTCTGACAACGACCCATCCCTCTAATAAATTCTGTCTTCTTTACATTCTGCCTTGTGTGTGGAAATTCTTTTCCAACCCACGTTTGGACCATGACATTTAGAGTTACATTTATATAGATGCAAGTATGCTTATTGATCCCTTGTATCAAAATGTCAAATATAGAGAAAAGGATAGACAATATTCAGTCCAATATTTTCTGTGTTCTGTTCATTTCCTACTTAGGTATTACAATTAGGTGTATGCCTATGAATATTTCATTTTGTCTTCTACTGAAATTGTGTCTGCACATTTACATATGGAATACAAACCATTTTTTTAATGTAGAATTTTATTACAGTGTGGGCTGAATAATACTGACTGAAATTTTCTTTTGAAATTTTCTGAGGAGGTGGATTATCACCTATGAATCTCATTCCAGGAGAGGTGAGATGGTCCCACATGAAGCATCCTTGCGTTCATCCTGACTTTAGTGGGAAGGCCTCTATGTTCTCCCCATGTGCTGGCTTTTGGAATGAGATAGGTGTATTTTATTTGGTTTATTAAATAAAATCTTTAAAATCAAGAATAGATATGGGGGGGGGGTGACGGATAAATTGGGAGATTGGGATTGACATATACACATTACCAGATATAAAATAGATAACTAATAAATACCTACTGTAGAGCACAGGGAAGTCTGCTCAGTACTCTGTAATGACCTATATGGGAAAAGAATGTAAAAAAGGGGGGATATATGTATATGCATAACTGATTCACTTTGCTGTACAGCAGAAACTAACACAACATTGTAAATTAACGACACCCCAATAAAAATTAATTTAAAAAAAGAATGGATAGTAAGTTTTTTCAAAACCCTTTTGCCATCTGTGGAGATGATCTTTTTTTCTTTATACCTAATTCGTATGGTGATTTATATTACTAGGTTTCCTGCTATTGAACACAATTTCCTGTTTTTCTGGTATGAAGCCTATGTAGGCAGCCCCCCGGGGATGTCTCGCGGGTGATAAGCGATGCCAGGGTAGAGCCTGGGACGTCCCCTCTGTCCAGCACAGCAGCCCTAGAACACTATTAACATTTGTACCTTGGTGAGGTTACAAACAGCGGCCACTCCCAGGATTCGGTTGTTAAATCTGCAAATGTCCCAAAGTCGCACAGGTCTGCTGGGATAAGGACAGAGCGTCTCTGGCACAGTGGTTCTGGAGAGCGAGAATGTGCCGGGCAGCCCTTACAGAGCCCCGAGATGTCCCCTACATGGGTTATTCTGGCAGCATTTCTCCTCTTCTCCCTCCTACGACCCCTCACTCTTGCGACCTCCTTGCAAAATGCAACAAGCCTGAGCCACGGCACCGATCCTGGCCTTTTCCTCTTGACCCAGCAGGTAGTCAGGACCATAGGACTATCTGGCCAGGTTAAGTCGAGGGCTATAGTTAGGGCCTGGAATTCCCTGATGAACGTGGAGGAGAGGGGAGGTCGGTGGGAGGGGTTCTTAGAAGCGATGCCGAGATGGCTGGGAAGGAATCAGACCAAAGCACTTCATTTTCTAAAGGTTGTTGTTGAACAATTGAAGGACATCCAGGGGAACAGGGGAAAAAAGGACCTAATCAGGCTACAAATGAACGTGCCCTTCGTGGCTAAAAATTTCATTCCAAACATGAAGCTAATTTTGAGCAGTTTGTCTCGCTTTATAATTTGAAAGAAAAACTTAACTTTATTATTTTGTCCCAAATTTTGTAACGGGATTTATGCCGACACTGCACAACAGAATCTCCATTTCATTCACTGCATAATTAAAGAAAGTTATTTATTCCAGTAGAAAACTGGGTTGCACTAAATAACCACAGATCTCAGAGAAATATCCGTCCATCAGTTTACGAGAGATGCGAAATGGAAAATGTATGCGGCTCGCTATAGCATGACTGTTTTTTCATTTTTTTTAAACAAATGGACTCATGTTTTCATAGCCAGAGGGATTCTGCTCCCTTCAAGGTCACCTTGAAGAGATGTGCACTTCATTTTGATGGAGCTGCTGCTACCTGGGGCTTTGCGTTGCCACTTTGAAGGTTGTCTTCAGAAACGTGCAGTCTCTTTCCTTAAATTTCTTCCTCTCCATCCTTTGAAAATGGATTTAATATTTGTCCATAACCAACATTTATTTGCACTTCTGCCTGGGGGTGGATGGATGATGAGGTGGAGAAAGACATGAACAGTTAATGAGCTTCTACGGTGAAGAAAGCCAGGCCTCCGCCTCCCCTGCTTCTCTGTTCCTCAGTGTCCTCACAAGCCAGGCGTTCCCACAAGCCAAGCGTCATTACCTACGCTGAAAGGAAACTGACACTCAGAGAAGGCAAGTAACTTCCTTAAGGTTACACAGCTTAGTGGGCCAACCGGCATTCAAATCAGGGCTGTTTTATCCTGTCACCATCCTGTGCCGCCCCCTCCAATGTTGACCAAATATTTCAGGTCCAAAAATAAAGAAATAAGCAAAACGTGGCTGTGAGTGAATTATAAAGGCCTGAATGCTGGGCAGATGGTCAACTGCCTTCCGTGGCTCAGCTGCCATGTACAGAGGCAGACGAGGATGCCAGGAAGGTCAGGACCCACCAGGAAGCCCCTGGCCCGCCAGTGGTGGGTACCTCCACAGACTGTCGCTTGGAAAACCTGGGGAGAATAGCCTCGTCCAGGGAGGATGCTTGGGCCTTCCTGGAGAGCCCCTGCCGGGTACTGGGCACACGGAGGGCCACCCCAGAGACCTAGACGCTGAATTAAATACAGATGACACAGCAAATAGAGCACCTTGGTGAGACATGCCCACTCACCCCTGAGCGCACAGGCCGGGTCCCATGCGTGGCGCCCGGGAGCGCCGTGCTCAGGGCCGGCAGCCCGTCCGCCCCGTCGGGCACAGAGGCACCCTGCCCAGGGCCATCTATACTTTCAGAAGCCACAGAATATTTTCATTTTAATTTATCTTGAAATCTGAAGATAAAAATAAATATCATAGTAATGAGTATATAACAATGAATTCAGCCTGGAATAGATTCATCGTTATACCAATGTAGTTGTAAAATAGGATGTTTTCATATTTTTTATGGAGGAAGTAAGGACCCATGATGACAAAAGTGACAAGGACTGGTGAAAGGGCTGCTGCAGCCCTGGCGGTGCTTCTGGTCACGGCAACTCAGTAAAATCTGTGCAGTGAACCAGGGAGCCACTTCTTTAGGGCAATGGTCACGTTAGGGCCAAGGCAGTGAGTACAGACCCTTTTAATAAAAGCTCGCTCTGGACCCAGGGATGTGTCCGAAGCATCCAGCGACCAGGGGTTTAGGCCCTGCGCCTCGCCGTCCTCTCTTCAGGCCACTGCACTGTTGTTTACCCAGAGACAGTGAGTGTGATGTGTGTTCAGACACATGTAGGGGCGTCCACGGCTTCGGCACTGTCCTTCTGCATGATTCCATGCTTCACAATTCTCCAGCTTGCAACCAGTCGTAAAGGTGTGTCCTTAAAAGGTCTGCACCACAGCACAACCAGATGTTCAGCATTACCCTTCCAAACCCCCGAATTTTCTTTGGGATCAACCAGGAAGCCTTGGTCAAAAGTCTACACTGATTTTTCTGGACCCTCAATGAGAAGAAGCTGATTGAGCAGGTTTCCCTGTTGAAACTGCTCAGTTATCCTGGTCACATCTCAGGGATCACGTGTGTGACCACAGTGATCTTACTTCCGTGCACACTGTGTATAGACGGACAGTGTAGACTGTAACCCTGGCCCTGCTGTTATCCCAATTGTCACATCCTCAGTCTCCATCAGACAGATTTACCCACACGTGCCTGAAATGCCATCAACTTCCCAGGACAGGGTCTTCGTCTCCCTTAGTCCCCAGGGTGAGAAATCCTCCTCCATCTGTCTACCCCCTAGACGATGCCTAATTTGGGGAACCACCCTGCTCCCACCCTCAGGCTCGGATGCTCTCGGGTGTACAGAAGTGAGCAGACCGGGTTCTACAGTCACAAAGCTAGTAAGCTCTGAAATGACATTCTCACACATTATGATAATTCCAGTTAGATTATTTTAAGTCAAAGAGGAAAAATTAAGGCATGTTCCTTAGGACCCCAGATGGTTTTCTTACTGCAAAATGGCATCACTTGTCAGTTTGCTGAAAGTTCTCTGCCTTGACTACAAGTAGCAGCATAATTCTGTGTGTTTAACAAATAATTGACTCATCCTGAATCTCTCCTAAGAAAATAAACACTTGATGCTTAAATACACTTGCGGGATGTGATCACTCTGTCATTTGCTCATGGATTTTATTAATTTTAAAGAAGCAGACATTTTTCCCCCCCAGAAAAGAAAAAAAGACCATGACAAGAGACATGCAAATAGCAGATTAGAGATCTCTAACTGTGTTTTCCTCATTACCGGCAGTTTAATTCTTCATGATCCCTGCAGCCTCGCATATGTTTCTGCACATTTGCAGTGTTCATATCTTCCAGACTTTATGGATTGATTTAAGTAGGGGAAGACTTGCACCCGCAGATGGGGACGTGCGATCATGCTGTGACCCTGGGTCCCGTGATGCAGGCGCGTGGCGTCACTGAGTCTGGGCAGCTTGACGTCACTTCCACCCAGGCCACTGGAGTCCACAGCTTCAGCAACTGTGTGGTCCCTGGGAGCACTGTGGGAGACTCACGGGGCTGCAAGGACTGCTGCGGGTCTACACAGGGCCTCCGGATCAGGTCGGTAGCTGGGACCAGGGCAGACAGAGGGGGCGGCGGAGCCAGTGGCGTGCACGTACGTTGCTGCAGGGATCTGCGTAGTGGCAGGGCCGGTTGCAGACACGCTTACGGTGATGGCTTCCAGGTCAGGCAGCAAGGGCTGGGCCCCACTGTAGACTCGCTGGCAGCTCAGAAGTCCTGGCTGTTGGTGTGCTCTCCTCTGCGTGCACACCCCCCAAGGCATGAACACCGCAGTGGAGGCCAGGGATGGGGGCTGGGCTGGGCGCGCGCAGGTGCACGGCTGGAGGGGCTGGATACAGATGGGCACGGCGGTGCCAGCCAGAGGGGATCCCAGCCAGAGGCAGAGCCGGAGCCCAGCTCACGAGTAGCTGCAGGGCCCTGGCTGTCCGCACGCTCTCCAGCTGCACGCTCTCCCCCATGCTCGTGTGCTGCAGTGGAGCCCACGAGGGCCGTCCGGCTGCTGGCGTGCAGGTGCGCAGCTGGAGGGGCTGGTACCCAGTGTGGGCACATGGGTGGGGGTCAGCCATGGGGGCTGGGCTGCTGTCTTGCACTCGTGCAGCTGCAGAAGCCCCAGCTGCCTGCGAGCGTGGCTCTGGGCTCTGGTGGGTCGGGAGGGGCTCAGGTGCTGGCGTCTTACACTTGTAGAGCCACAGACCTTGGATGGGTGCCCTGAGGGTCCTGGGCTCAGCGGGTGGGGAAGGACACAGGGAGCTGGCCCCAGCAGAGGTGGACATTCTGGGGCAAAAGCTGTGAGGTCTGCAGGACGAGCAGGGCTATGCTGGCCCAGTCAGGGGTGGGATCTGCTGAGAGCAGATGCCTGGACCACAGTAGCTACTGCTACCTGTCGGCTAACAAAGCCTCTGCTTTTCCGCCTGGTTCCTGGCCCTGGGCTCAACGCACCTCAGCTCTGCCAGCCGGTGAGGCCAGTGCCCCGGGGCGAGACAAGCTGTTTGCCCACCTTCCCGGCGAGGGGAACTCTTTCTGGCTGGGAAGATCCTTCTTGGCCCTGAGAGTTGCTTGCTGGGGGAGACAAGTGCAGCACAGAGAAGCTGTCTTGCTTTCTTTCCTGTGTGATCGTCTCAGGTTCTTGTTCTGCGGTGTTGCTAAAACTCCTATACGGACTCCAGAGGTGCCCAGGGCTGTTTTGGTCAGTAGATGGCTGCCCAGTCATTGGTCTTTGTGGGGGACAGGGAAGCTGGGTTCCCCTGTGCAGCCATTTTTTCCACACTTCCTTTGTATTTTCTTTAACTTTGAACATGCATCTTAAATGGCTGTGGTTGAGAGTTTAGCTCAGCTGCCCTGTGGTGCTGCTACCTCGGCAGCTGTTCTGTGTAGCCACGTGGCCCTTGGGGGCCTCAGACGGACACCAGCCTCTGGTGCCAGCACGTCCCCTAGATGACAGCCCACAGGGTCACGAGCAGATGTACATTCCTGACATGACTCCCCAGCCACCCTTTGTTGAGTGGTCGCTCCCCTGATCACAGCGTCCTCCCCTTCTGAGCCCCTTAGATAAGACTCCCGCAGAGCTGACCAAAACCCCTGAGATTTTTGGTTTGAACTGACCCATCGGCCTCAGCCCAGAAACTACAAAACACTCCATCCCTGGACCCCAATAAAGACATATGCCCTGGTCCCGCCTCTGTCTCTGTCTGAACCTGCCTAGACCTCCCCGCATGGTCCCTTGAGGTGTGCTGGGTCCTTCCTGCAGGACCTGCGAGTAATCAGCTTCTCTGCCTCAGTCCCCTATTTCAATGGTCTTTTTGTTCACCATCCAGCACCCCAGGGCTCCACTTAAAAAAATGTTAATTTAACAAAGTCATAACATTTGTACACTCTCATTTATGAAAAAAATATACGACCTTGAAAACATATGTAGATATCATCAAAGGATTCTCATAGATGGTTTCACCACTGCAACTTATCATTCTTAATCAGGTTACAAGGTTTCCCTGGTGGCGCAGTGGTTAAGAAGCCGCCCGCCAATGCAGGAGACATGGGTTCGAGCCCTGGTCCGGGAAGATCCCACATGACACGGAGTAACTAAACCCGTGCGCCACAACTACTGAGCCTGTGCTGTAGAGCCCACGAGCCACAACCGCTGAAGCCCACGCGACTAGAGCCCGTGCTCCGCAACAAGAGAAGCCACCGCAATGAGAAGCCCGTGCACCACAACGAAGGGTAGCCCCCGCTCCCCGCAACTAGAGAAAGCCTGAGTGCAACAACAGAAACCCAACGCAGCCAAAAATAAATAAAAAATCAGGTTACAAAGATGTTTTCAGTTCTTTTCAGCCTTAACGACAGGTTACTCCAGGGGTGAGGTCTTCTTGCGAGAAAACACAGGGAGCAAGAAATACTAAAGATACCATCTTAGCAAGACAGATGAAGATGGATGCTTTTTCAGTATAGAAAATGATTCTAGTGAAGAGGCACAAAAGTAAAGTTTTATACCAAATCATTAGGTTTTTATAGTTCCCCAATGTGACAGCAAGAGATAATGCTCATTTAGATGCATGCGTTCTATTTTTAAAATAGGTGACTTTTATTTTTATATCGCAAAAGTTATATTTGTTTACTAAAGGAAGAGAGAAAAGGAAAGAGAGAGAGATGATACAGATAAGCCAAATGGAGGGAAAAAAATCCATCCTTGAGCTGCTGTTGATGTGGCGTGCACTGTTTTAAAAGTTTTAATATCCTTGATGTTACAATTCATTTAAAAGTAGTTTGTGCTACAGAGCTATATCAATTTTTCCCAGTAAAATGTGCAATCAGCATCTTTTCATGTCAATAAACAGATTTCGATAAGTTCATTTAGTAGCTGCCTATTACCCTAGTATATGACTGTGCTGTAATTTTCTCAGCAATATCCTGTCATTAGAGATTTAGATGTTCTTTTCATTTACTCCTTCTCTCAAAATCACTGTGATATAAACACACATGCACATATATGCCTCTGTGTGACCTTGTTTAATTGATGTATCAAGGGACCGCTCACTAACGTAGAGCCTCCTGCACCCGCTCTCTCTGGGACCCTGGGCTCCACCCTCCAGAGGTGATGATAGGGAAGTGTCTTCCCACGCTCTCCCCATAGTGGCCTTGCCCTTCCTGTTCCTCTTTGGATCTCACAAGGAAGCACTTGATTCTGATTGTTTAACCAGCCTTTTCCGGTTTCTAACAAGGCTGACGTGTTGTGAGTTTCCTGCCTACCTGCATTTGTTTCATAAGCTACTGTTCAGGCTTTACCTGACCTTTTCTAAGGAGGAGGTGCATTATTTTCCTAATGCATATGCATGCTTTACCTATTAGGGAAGTTAACACATTACAGGTTACAGTTGGATGCTGGTTTTGCATTTGACTTTCATTTTTCTATATTTGAGCTAACCCTAAAGTGTGTGTGTATGCCATTAAATATTCTGTTGTTCTTTCAAGTAGCATAAATACAGTCACACTGCATATCCATATTCGAGCCATTGAAATTCAGGAGGAAATACATTTCAAAAACTCTTGGAGTGAAGTGCCAAGGTGACACCTATTATCAAACAATCCTCAGCATTGCCGAAATACAGGAGCTCTGCTGTTTTTCATGAAGATTTGCTGAAAGGCTCAGTCTTTTGCAGGGCAAGCAAGGAATATACATAGCAACACCCTCTATAGATCTGTGATGATCCTTTGGGTACATATTGAAATTTCTGCAAAGCAGCTCAATGTGTCTCTAGGATTTAAAAATGCCTCATACATTAGTCCGGAAACACAGATGTCTATCTGACAAAACAAAAAGATGCTTAATAAAGTTTTCAGTGGAGAAATTAGGGTCTGATATCTGTAGCACACCTAATGCCTTAGCTGAGAAATGGTAAACAGCTGTGTGTATGGGTCTGGAATGCTAAGTATCAACATGCCAGCAAGTCATTCCATGCGAACCATTTTGTTTTAAATGAATGGCCTTGTTATAATACAAGAAATGTGTTCAACTGGTTTAATCAAAATATTCTTTTGGTTTAAAAGGCAAATCATTTACAAGACTTGGCTTTAGTGATTTGTCATGATAGCTATGTAGCAAGACTTAGCGGCCAAGCCAAACGGTTCAGGAGGGGAAAGCAACCCTACATCAGGGAGTCACTTTGTGCTGGATGGCTTTAAATGGCACAGCCCACCTGGCCACCACACCTTCCATACTGCAGGTGGAAGCTTTAGAAGCTTACCTCTGCAGGTTCCCCAACCCAAGTAACATGCCGGGAATGATGGGTAGAGAAAAAGCAATGATCTGAGCTGTTAATTTCAGTAAGGTGAATGTCGCTTACAAACTTACACAACTGGTATAAACTATACCCATAGGAATTGTTATCTCTCCCATTATGCTAACTGGACATTTTAAGATCCTATGCTGGAACAAATTACTTATAAAGGAGGCATCAATTTCATTTTTTTCCAGCATGTAACAAAGTGGCATAAGAAATGATGGTTCTCTACTTTGTTTATATTCATTATGTACAGACCCTGAAAGCTGATAGCATAAGATTGATTGTAATTGAGCCATAAATTTAACACAGAGAAACATCATCCATTTACTTGGACAGCTCTTTGCTGAAATATGTTTCTGAGCTGGGGTAGGAGGGAGAGGGTCTAAAGATAAGGATGATAAACGTCTCCTGCCTGAGGGCCAAGTCAAGCGATCCTTAGTCTAAGCTGGCGACCACTCAGCCAGCAAAGTTATTCTCCTGCGATAGGAATCAAGCAGAGTTTGAACATTTAAAGGACAATTTATCACCCAAGATTTCTATGTTTGGCAAATATACATAAGCAATTCTGAATTTGGGGCAATAAAAGGGCTTTAATAGCAACCTCTGTGTCACCTCCAGCTGCTGACTGCCCTCACTCTGTGTCCAGCCCTGTAAGGTATTTGCAAGGCCAATTCAGGTGCCCAGAGAAGGCCACGCAGCAGCACACTGATGCCCTGGGCCTCTGAGAGAAACCCCTGCAGCCCTGAGACTGGGCTAAATTTATAACTTTATATCGAGCGACAAAATAGAGCAACCTGAGCTCTCCAGACAGAACACGGTGGGTGGGGGACAGGTGAGAAGGGGGTGATAAACACCAGCCTGTTCTTCATACTCCTGCCAGCTTCTGGCGAGCAAACGTCCCCCAAGGCCAGCAGCCCTCACCGGGGCGAGGATGAGACAAAAGGGCAGTGTTGGCCACGCTATGACCCTCAGCAAAGGAGTAGGAAGGGCAAAACCAACCGGTACCCAGGCCGCGGGCTGAGTCCAGGATGGAGCACAAATTCTGAAGGGACTTCTGTTGGCATTGACCAGGTGCTGGGAGATGAGGGACCATCGGGGAGGGTGGCAGTGCTGGGGGACCCCGATTCAGGCAGATCGTTAAAGGTCCAGTGCCGTGGAAAACCTTGGGATTTCCATCTGACCTGGATTTGGAAGGACACTTACGAGCAGCCTTAGGATCCGACCTGAAGTACCATTTAGAGTGGGTTTACCATGGGCTGCGTGTGGTGGTAAAGGAAAGCAGTGAATCCACACGGAGGGCCTCTCCCCAGCCTTGCCTTGTGCACCCCAGGGGATCCTGCAGGGGAGCCAGGAGGTAAAGCCGGTGTTATTCCCAGAGGGAACTCGGGAACCCCATGTGCCAGGAGACCCCTCAGACACAGCGGGGCCTGCTGACCCAGGCGGCCTGGGAAGTGCCTGCCTGGGCCCGCCTTGTCCCACCGCTACCCCAGGCCAAAATGTAAATAAAGTTAAAATTTGAAAATTAAGCGAAACAAATGACCCTAACTGTATATCAGGTTAGTGACCCAACCCTAAAGAAAAGAAATATTTTCAGTGACTCTGAAATACAGTAATTTTACTGGAATATACTCTAAGGACAAAACACACACAGAGAAATTTCAAATACATTTAGCAATTATAGTCATTAATAATAAAGATTTATTTTGAAATTGATACATATGAGCAAATATTTAATGATGCAAATAATTTTTTCAATTGTTAAGCAAATAAGCAATTATGTTACTATAGTTAAAAACTAAGATTTCTAGGGTAAGAAAAAAGAGGTATAAATGTAAAAATCAATAACATAAAAATTCTATCATCTTTATTTTTATTTTTAAAAAATTTTTATTAGAGTATAGTTGATTTACACTGTTGTGTTACTTTCAGGTGTACAGCAAAGTGTATCAGTTATACATATGCATATATCCACTCTTTTTTAGATTCTTTTCCCATGTAAGTCATTACAGAGTATTGAGTAGGGTTCCCTGTGCTATACAGTAGGTCCTTATTAGTTATCTATTTTATATGTAGTAGTGTGTATATGTCAATTCCAGTCTCCCAATTTATCCCTCACCTCCCCCCACTTTCCCCCTTTGGTAACCATAGTTTGTTCTCTACGTCTGTAACTCTCTTTCTGTTTTGTAAATAAGTTCATTTACCATTTTTTTAGATTCCACATATAAGCAATATCATATGATATTTATCTTTCTCTGTCTGACTTAAAAATTCTATCATCTTTAATTTGAATTATAGAAATGTTACTATGGGCTTATAATTTATGTTTCTTGTTCTTATAAAACAGACGTATCTCCTAGCTCTGGCCACTGTAAAGGCCAAGTAGACATAATGACGATATAATAGCAATTAGCACACCTTGTACACAAAAGTGGCCTCTGAGGACGATTTCCCACCGAAAGGAACAATGTCCCAAATCCCAGAAAGGAAATATTCAAGTAAGTCCAAACATCTCGTGTGGCCAGAAAGCATGAGGGCTGCCCATGACCATGGGGATTTTGTCCAGGACTCACCTGGCGGGGTGCCCACAATCAAGACGAGCTGGTCTGAGCATAAAATTAAAAATAATAAAAGTTTTAGAATTGCAATGAAATAAAACATATCAAATCCATAAAACCCCATGCATTTGTAATGCTCTAAAAAGGAGATCACTGGTATTGGTCATTCTCCGAAATTGCTAAGGCATCAGATTATTATTTTGAAAATCGATAAATATAGGAAAAGAATCAAGCCCATAGTCTTCATTTTCCATGCAAACATATTTCAAGTATCCACACAGTTGACAGTGGAACATTCTTTTTTTTTTCTTTTGTTTATTGGAGTATAGTTGATTTACAATGTTGTATTAGTCTCAGGGGTACAGCAAAGTGAATCAGTTATACATATACATATATCCACTGTTTTTTAGATCCTTTTCCCATATAGGTCATTACAGAGTATTGAGTAGAGTTCCCTGTGCTATACAGAAGGTTATTATTAGTTATCTATTTTATATATAGTAGTGTGTATATGTCAATCCCAATCTCCCAATTCATCCCACCCACCCCTTTCCCCCTTGGTAACCATACTTTTGTTCTCTACGTCTGTGTCTCTATTTCTGCCTTGCAAATAAGATCATCTGTACCACTGATAGTGGAACATTCTTTCTAGGGAGAACTCTAATTCTTAAATAAAGAAGTGACAGGATTAGAATATCACTAATGAGACAATGGATCCAGGCTGTGGTCCTCAATGGTTATAAAAACCCTTGAAGGAGACACTAAAAGGCGGCCCTAGGACCCTGAAGCAGGCGGACAACATTTGAACCCAAGGTGCAAACACACTTCCGTGAAGGCAGGACAGTGGGGTATCAAGTGCCCCTGTTGTTATGCAATGGGGTGTAGACAAGACCACCTGAGATGTGCTCATGCCAGAAACATGAAGAAAGCGCCTTTTTCTAATCAAGGCTCTAGATCTGATCACTCAGCACCAGTTACTGCACCTTGAAGACCCCCTCACCAGCACAGGACGTAGTCCGTTCTCCTCTGTGTAAATCCTCCGCTTCCTCGGAGCTGGTAGGTGGTCTGTGAGGGAAAAGATGGAGCGAAAGCTAATACAGAAAAAAGGCTGTAAGAAGCATGCCAACCAAGGCTACTATGTAGAAGCCTTTGGGGCCCTAATTCAAACAAACCATATCCAAAAAGACATTTTTGAGGAAATTAGAGATTTGTACCCACACTGGGTGTATGATAATACCAAGGAATTATTTTCGGTTCTGTTGGTTGTGAAAATGTTATTATGGTGACGTTTTAAAATATCATCTGTTAAAGAAACATACTGAAGTATTTATAAATACAGTGATGTTATGTCTGAGATCTGCTGCCAAATGCTTCAGGGGGTATTGGAGGAGGGGAAGAGTGAGAGAGGGGTTATAAATGACACAAGATTAGCAAAATGAATCATTGAAGCAGGTGACAGGTACCTTCACTAAATTATCCTCTACTTTCGTGCAGGTTTGGAAATGTTATTAATATAAAATGTTACTAATAAAATGTTATTAATATAAAATGTTATTAATATAAAAATCAAAATAATAATCAATAAAGCCAATTGCCAATGCTAAGCCATGCTGTTATCCTGGAAGCTGAAAAAGGCCCCGGAGGTTCTGAGCTGCGACTCCCACTTTGAGCCCAGCCAGCTTCTGGCTCCGTCCAGGAAAGATATCGGGATGTAACTGAGTCTGATAATCTCCTTCATTCAAAAACCATGAACTTTAACCCCCCAGAGCCCACACTGCCTCTGAGCAAACCGGGTTATCAGCCTCACCCCAAGTCGTGGGGAAATCTGGATAATATTTTCAGCAGTCCTCCAATGAGTACGTCATGTGCAGACTCTGTCACCATCAGTCTCAGACCTTGATTATCGCTGGCGCCTGAGACCACATGGCAGCTGGTGAGCGGAGGGTACCACCCCTCATCCCCAGGAAACTCATCTCAGGGTGAGGGGAAAAAGCAATAAAGTTGTCACTGCAATAAAGCTTCACCTTGTGAAGCATGGATGTCTCGATGCCTCCACGTATTTTGTTTAGTAAATTATCCCGTTGTCTGCTAAGAAGAGAAAGCACAGCCGCTTAGACACAATGGGAAAGCTGTTCATTTCTTTTTTTTAATTCTTTTTTTCTTGAAGTATAGTTGATTTACAATGTTGTGTTAATTTCTGCTGTACAGCAAAGTGATTCAGTTATACTTATATATATACATTCTTCTTTGATATTCTTTTCCATTATAGTTTATTATAGGATACTGAATATAGTTCCCTGTGCTATGCAGTAGGACCTTGTTGTTTATCCATC
This sequence comes from Eschrichtius robustus, assembly GCF_028021215.1. Lineage (NCBI taxonomy): Eukaryota > Metazoa > Chordata > Mammalia > Artiodactyla > Eschrichtiidae > Eschrichtius > Eschrichtius robustus. The sequence continues at coordinate 94,573,866 of NC_090838.1, read as the reverse complement.
CTATATAGAATAGTTTGCATCCGCTAACCCCAAACTCCCACTCCATCCCTCTCCCACCCCCCCTCCCCGTTGGCAACCACAAGTCTGTTCTCTATGTCTGTGAGTCTGTTTCTGTTTTGTAGATAGGTTCATTTGTGTCATATTTTAGATTCCACATTTAAGGTGATATCATACGGTATTTGTCTTTCTCTTTCTGACCTACTTCACTTAGTATGATCATCTCTAGGTCCATCCATTTTGCTGCAAATGGCATTATTTTATTCTTTTTTATGGCTGAGTAATATCCCATTGTGTATATATACCACATCTTGTTTATCCATTCACTGTAGAGGGACATTTAGAGAAGTTTCCACGACAGGGAAGTTGCTCATTTCTTTGAAAATCGCTTTTTTCCTTCACATAGGCGTCTGAGTGTAGCCAACGCTGACCCAGACTTTTGTGGGGTCCTTAGATCAGCTGGGTTTACGGTGCACTAACACTACTGAAATGGGGTCTATTTTCTCAGAATTCATAAGAAGCATCCTTTATCCTAATTTTTTTCCATTCTTAGGAGAGAGCTCAGCTGCCTCAAGTGCGGTGGTGAATTTAATTGTCCACTTGGAGGGCGTGGAGGGATGAGATCAACATTTAAATTGGGGAATTTGGGGTAAAGCAGAGTGCCTCCCATATGTGAATGGGTCTCACCCAATCAGTGGAAGGCCAGAATAGAACAAAAATCCTGCCTCTCCCAGTGAGATGGAATCCTCCAGCGGACAGCCTTTGGGCTTCACCTGCACCATCATCTCTCCTAGGTCTCCAGCCTGCAGGTGGGGAGCTCTCAGACCCCATGAGTGCAGGAGCCAATTCCTTTTGATGAACAAATCTCATATACGTTTACCTATGTAATCTCTTTATATATAAAGAGAGAGAGAGAGAGAGAAAGAGAGAGAGAGATCATATATTTATTGGTTCTGGTTCTCTGGAAAACCGTCTTAAATCAGGGAAAGACAAATAGTTCATTTGCCTTAAAAGCTCACGTTCCCTACTTACGACCTCAGACCCTCGCTTGACACGGAGACGTTGGGAAACCACAGCCCTCCGACACAAATCCCCCAGCCGTGGTTGTGTGACGGTCCCACCCCGAGATGCGGCACAGATGACCTGATATGCGTTATTCCAGGGGCTTTGGGGTAGGGCTCCTTCTCCCCGAACAGTATGTCTCCGCCTCCAGCCCTCCCTTCCTTAGTAAGCGTGTATTTGAGTTTGTTTTCTAAAAAGGTACTGTTTACCTTTTTAAGAGAATATTAAACTTCAAATTAGAAAATAAAAATCTGACCTGAAATTTCCTCTCCACTCACCACCAGCTGTGAAAACTTGGGCCACTTCAACTCTCTGTGAAGAGACAGGACCTCTGCCAGGCAATCCAGGCCCGCACCAGCAGTGGTAGGTCGTGTTGACAGTTGCACCCTCCATACGAGATGCTGAGAAGACCTCCTGGTCATCCCCCTAAAGACACACATCCCCAGGCTAATCACGAGGAAAACACTGGGCAAATTCCAGGTGAGGGACCTTCTCCAAAAACACCTGACCAGCACTCTCAAAACTGTCAAGTCCTCAAAAGCATGGAGAGTCTGAGAAACTGTCAAAACCCAGAGGAACCCGTGGAGACAGGATGACTAAATGTGATCCTAGATGGATCCTGGGACAGAAAAAGAGCATTAGGGAAAAACGAAGGATATTCAGAAAGAGTATGGGCTTTAGCTAATAATAATGGATCAATATCGGTTCATTATTTGTAACAAATGTCCACCACAATGTAAAATTTAATAATAGGGGAAAGTGGGTGTGGATATATGGAAACCTTCTGTACCACCTTCACAATTTTCCTGTAAATCTAAAACTGCTCTAAAAATGTATTTTAATTAAAAATGAAGCCATATATTTTAAGTTCTTTACCTGGTGAATGGCTATTCCATAATATTCTTTTCTATCACCATTACTATTGTTGCTGAATTTCTCTTAGAGTAAAACTAAGAGAATACTAGGTAAATCAAAATAAAACAAATCGTAGATGCAAGGCCAGTTTTTACAGTAATGATTAGAGGAGGACTAAGAAGATTCCCTGTGAACTTTATTGATTTCTAAGTTAGAGGATTAAATTAAAAGAAGGAGGAGTAGCAATAAAAATCAAGCCAGTTTACAAAGCATGCATAAAGGAATGGGATGAAAAAAAAAACTGTAGTTTCTTTTCACTGTAAAGCTTGAATAGAAGTGTCTATTAAAAATTGACAGTAAAGTGAAGAAGTATGTTTTCAATATTTGTACGTAGTGCCAGAAAAGACCTAAAGAGACAGTGGTGACCGCATCTTTCTCTTTCTCCAGAACTGAGCTAATTTCCTGCTGTACACTGTGGTGCACTAGTTTGCTAGGGCTGCCGTAACACAGTACCACCAACTGGGCAGCTAAAACAACAGAAATTTATTTCTCACAGCTCTGGAGGCTGAAGTCCAAGATGAAGGTGTGAGCAGGGCCGGTCTCTCTGGACGCCTCTCTCCTTGGCTACCTTTCCCAGTGTCCTCCCTCGGTCTTCCCTCTGAGGGCGTCTGAGACCCCATCTCCTCTTCTTATAAAGATGCCAGTCGTATCGGATTAGGGTCCATTTAGTGAATTTAATTTTAACTCAATCACCTCTTTAAAGATCCCGTCTCCAAACACAGTCACATTCTGAGATACTGGGGGTTAGGACCTCAACATAAGAATTGAGGGGACACGATTCAGCCCATAATGTATGGTATAAGAAAGATCATATGTTCTTATAAACATCAAATGAAGTGACGTGTGTACAGAGCACTCAGCAGAGAAGCTGGCAGAGAGCACGTATCCCTCGAAGAGCGGCTGACCTCCATTTCGCCATGACCTTGCAGGCAGGGCTGCAGCAGGCCAGGTGCGTTTGCCCTGCTCTCCTCCCCACCACGTGCGGTTGGGGCCAGGCCTGAGCTGATGTTATTTCCGTATCTCCTGTGGAGCCCTTTTTTCTCTTCCTCTTCACATCCAGCTTCAGCCTGTCCCTCCTGGGAGCCCAGAGCTCTCGGGCCCTTCGGATCCTCCCATGGCAAACACTGTTCTTGGGGAAGAACGCAAGCCTTGCTCATAAGAAGAGACATGACGGCAATGGCTTGAAAATGTTGTTGTTCCCAAGAGTGTTTATCCCCATAGAGTTAGTGATGTCATGATGCAGCTTTAGGTTTAGACCCTAGAGTAGGGCAAGCGCTGAGTGTGTGTGTGAGTGTGTGCGCACTTGGAAGAGGTTGGGAGCAACAGGAGGGGAAGGGGACCGTGGATGGAGAAGCAGAAATGACCCCGGCCTCTCTGAAATCAGAACGTGTGCATGACCGCCTACCCAACATCAAGACTGAGCTCCTGGGACCTGCTTTTGCTTTGTACACTCCAGCTCACTTTTTCTGAAAAGCCATTTCCTGAGTCAGATGCCCGGGTGTGAGCTTGTTGAATTTCTCTATTCATGTATTGCTAATCCCTTAAAACTTTTTAAAGCTAATAATAACACATAATTTTAGATGCATTTAACTTTTCATAGTATTTTTATATCTATGACATAATTTTCTTCTTTAAACAGCCACAGACAAGGATAACATAAATAATACTGGCCCATTTTAAAGGAGAAAATGGACCTAGGGAAAATTCTACTTGCTTAGGGTCAAATAGTAAGGACAGAAAACCAGGTCTTCTGAATTTTATCCTAGAAAAACAGATATTGCTTCCTTTAAGCTAGTGTAATGAGCGGAGATTTAGACTGGATAATTAGACTGTTGTCTCATCTGAATGATGAATTTTGATGTTGAATTCCAATAATTGTATCCATACCACAATTTTGTACTATTCGAATTATATTTCCAGTGCTCTACATATGCTGGTATGAATGTATGTGCTTGTTATAAAATTTTGCTAGACATGAATATGCTTCTGTCTGTGCTGTACAGTAGATTTAGGTGTACAAACAGAATTTCAGTAGGTTTATTTGCTTGCCTCATCTCTGCGACTTCTGGGAAATTCAGCCCGGTGTGCAAGCAAAAAGACTTCCCGGTTAATATAAAATATAATACAGCATAAAGGCCTACGTAGTTTTGACCATTCTCCTAGTTTCTTAGCAGCCATCCGTTACAGATTCATGAAGAGAGAACTTCAGTCTGTAAAACCAAGTAGGAGACTCTTTCGAAAGTGGCATATAATATAGCACATTGTGATGTGAAATACTGTAGCTTAAAGGAATTGACTTCAGTTTCCATTTCTGCTGTGATGAACTAGTTGCAGCAGACCAACACTCCCACCAGGAACAACAAGAAAAACTGGTCACATTACCGAAAAAGAAAGAAGAAAATCTGTTTGAAGATGTTGATGATTAGCCGTGGTGACCGGGGGGAGGTGGCCAAGGTCCCTGTGAGAAGGGACTTCAGAAAGGTGAGCCTAAACTCTGCAGCTGCTCTTGTGTCTCTCACTTTTGGTATGAGGTTGGGAGTCTGAGCGTGAAGGCAGAGGGCCTGCCACACGGCCACCAGTGGGAAGAAAAGAAACCAGTAGAACTTTTAGTGATCTCATGATGCAAGACAGACACGTTTGAGATCTGAGGATTTAAGACTGTCAAGTCAAGCAAAACTTGGAGCGTCAAATCCAGGTGATGAAGCAGGTGCAGGGAAGTGACCCTGCACTTAGATTGGTTCCCCTTGAGACATTTGCTGAAATCTGGAAATGCAAAGGGCAAGAGCATTAAAACCAACAATAGCAAAACAGGCAGAAATGGCTGATGGGTGGAATGAAGTTTTATACGGTCTCTGTAAACTGAGAAGAGCCCCACCAAAGACACCTGAGGATCAGGGTTGGAACCTCTGGAGAGCATGTGGAGGAACGTGGGGTAGCTGTGGCCTCAGTCAGCCCAGTTCCTGTTTGGGGTAAGATAATCTACCCCTCATCTATCTGCTTTCCAGGTGACAGAAGAATCCTCTCTGGAGTGAAATACCATCATCAGAGCCTCTGCAACTTGCACAAAATGTCCAGCATTCAATCAAAAATGTTTAGGCATGGCAAGAAACATGGCCGTGAAGAAAAAACAACAAAAGAGAAACAAACCCATAGAGCGCTCCAATAAAATAAGTAATTTTGAAAATATGCTAAAAGGACTTTTGGGAAAGAGAAGAAAGAATGCTTAAATAGAGAAGTTGAAGAAAGTTCCGCTGAGAAGATGCCTTTGGAGCTGGATCTTCAGGGAAGGAGAAGAAATGGCAAAGGCTAAAAACACAAAGACACAAAGGGCAATAGAGAGGTGACTCCACGAATACAGAGCAATCCCAGGTCGGGTGCATAAATTTGGGAGCAGGTTTAAAGTTGGTGAGGTGCGTTGGGACCCACCATGAGGAATCTTGGGCTAACGGCTTGAACTCTGTTCCTTGGGAAACTTGGAGCCCAGAAGTCCTTCAGACAGTCTTCAGCATGGTCAGAGAGTTTCAGGAAGATAGTAGAAGGAAGTTGAGCAAGAAGAGGGCATCTCATGACACATGTATGATGAGGAGCCTTGCGTGGATGTGAAGAGGATGAAGACGGCCTGAACTAGTTAGTGCCCCAGAGATGCAGACTGCGAGCATTAGAAGGTGACATAAGAGGGACTTGGCAACTGTTTGGATGAGTGTAGACTTGATGAAGAATGAACGTGAGGTTTTATCTTAGAAGCCTGGGTGGACCAGTGAATGTTAGATGGACACCAACCTGGGGACAGGATGAGTTACAATGACTACAGGTCACTCAGATAAGAAATATCTCTCATCACCTCTTACACGTTTAGAAATAGGTCTGTGCCTCAAGAGAGCCACCTGGGGACTCGGATTTGGGAGTTATTAGCATGAAGTTTGAAGCCAGGACAGTGAATGTGGTCATACAAGGAAAGCTTGACTGCATGAAAATCAAAAGACTCATGACCACCGAGATCTATGAGCCAGAGGAAGCAAGGGGACGTTTCTTGGCCATTGTTCTTATCTGTCTTGTTCTGTCAGAGCTACAAGCAGCGTGGATGCCACTGTGGGAACCTCACCTCCCCACGAAGCTGCAGGGCCTTCCCCACTCATTCTACTGTGTGCATCACCCCAGCTCCGGATGATCGCTCAGCCTCCCCACCTCAGGGGCCCACATCTGAGCTGATCTCTCTGACTATCAAAAGACACAGACATCAGGAAAGGCCCAGGGAAGCAGAGCTCTGAAAGCATAAGGTGAGGCAGTCCATCTCCATCTAGTTACAAGAGAGGCATGGCCCAGGGGCTCAGGCTTGCATCAGGATTCAGACTCAGTTCTAGCAATTAGAAGTTGGTTGGCTTTTTTTTTTTTTTTTTTAACGTCTTTATTGGAGTATAATTGCTTTACAATGGTGTGTTAGTTTCTGCTTTATAACAAAGTGAATCAGTTATACATATGCATATATCCCCATATCTCCTCCCTCTTGCATCTCCCTCCCTCCCACCCTCCCTATCCCACCCCTCTAGGTGGTCACAAAGCACGGAGCTGATCTCCCTGTGCTATGCGGCTGCTTCCCACTAGCTATCTGTTTCACATTTGGTAGTGTACATGTGTCCATGCCACTCTCTCACTTTGTCACAGCTTACCCTTCCCCCTCCCCATATCCTCAAGTCCATTCTCTAGTAGGTCTGTGTCTTTATTCCTGTCTTACCCCTACGTTCTTCATGACCTTTTTTTTTTTTTCTTAGATTCCATATATATGTGTTAGCATACGGTATTTGTTTTTCTCTTTCTGACTTACTTCACTCTGTATGACAGACTCTAGGTCCATCCACCTCACTACAAATAACTCAATTTCGTTTCTTTTTATGGCTGACTAATATTCCATTGTATATATGTGCCACATCTTCTTTATCCATTCATCTGTTGATGGACACTTGGGTTGCTTCCATGTCCTGGCTATTGTAAATAGAGCTGCAATGAACATTTTGGTACATGACTCTTTTTGAATTATGGTTTTCTCAGGGTATATGCCCAGTAGTGGGATTGCTGGGTCGTATGGTAATTCTATTTTCAGTTTTTTAAGGAATCTCTATACTGTTCTCCATAGTGGCTGTATCCATTTACATTCCCACCAACAGTGCAAGAGTGTTCCCTTTTCTCCACACCCTCTCCAGCATTTATTGTTCTAGGTTAGCTTTTAATAAGTTACTTCAACTCTCTAAGCCTCGTTTTCTTTGGGAAATTAATTTAGTCAACAAACAAGGATCAGACAGCTACATGAGAGGGGCAGTGCATTTGTAGTACCCGCTCATAGGATTGTTATTAGATTAGAATGAAATAAGGCATGGAAACTGTTAAAGCATGGGTCCCCGGACAAGGTACAGTCTAGTTAAATAGGAGCTAATGGTCCTGTGTTCAAAGCATCGGCCAAAGTTACATCCTGACTCTCTGCTTCCTGAGTGTGCTTCTGATGTTAGAGCAAACTGGGGAAATGCATTAAAAAACCAGAAATATTACAATCAGCTGCATTGATTTTACTCATAAACTAACCACATTCACCACTGTGTTATCAGTGATAAGTTGCCAATATTAAAAATGAGACATCACACTTCAAATGTTTCTCGTTAGCTTTATTCATCTTGAAAAAAAGGAGAGTGAATCTCAGCTTAAACTGATAACTTATTAAAGTTTTAATATGCCAGTGATTTATTTTATGGATTATTTACCAGTGATAAATGGTATTTTGCCACAGCCTATTGAAAGAGCTGAGATGGGTCCACAGAGGAGGCCGGGCATCCAGAAACTCTCTCCAAGGAACCCAGACACGTTGGGGGAGGATGTGGCTTGTGTGCTTTCACCAGACACATTGAGAATTTTAAACAAAAATGTTAAAAGCTCCCAAATTAAAGCATCGTTCTAATTTCTGCAAAAACATGACAAATATAAGACAGGTTGTGAGGCAATTAATGGAGCGTCTCTCAGATGATTTTGGAAATACAGAGAGATTAACTGTCAGAAGCCTAGAAACGGCAAAGGCAAGTGTCAGGAACGTCTCAGGTGTGTATACCTTGCTCAGGGCCGCTGACCCCGCACCCCAAGCATCTTGGTCCTCCTGCTGTACCCCTCCGATGAGACTGAGACCACAAAGGTGACGTTGATAATTATGAAATTTAACTTTAATTTCTGATTTTAGTCCTCAATTTCCTGTTCATCTGGTTGGGTGATTCATTTCCCCAGGGCCTGATCACTCATGGTTACACTCTATATATGCAACGATGAGGACTTGGTCTTTCCAAAAGAATATAAAAGTGATCATTGTACTGAATCTTGCTATTTTTTGTTCAGTGACTGAAGCTCGACCTGGTCTTGGGGAAATTCAGGAGCCTTTGTTTTGCGATAGTAAAGCAGAGATTTATCACACTGCACATTCCATTTAATAGCCTGAAGTAAAGAAAATTTCCTACCTTTCTTTGCAAACTTCTAACTAATGTATAAAATATTAAAAAAAAAACGATAAACGTACTTCTTTGGTATGGTTATGCATACAGAAAGCACCCAATCAGTGGTCATTACAATATAGAATAAATGGCCTAGCCTTATCCCTTTGGCTTGTAAATCATTAATTCATGCATCAAACTCTATCAAATCAAACAGAGATGAATCTTTTAGACAAGGAAAGACAAACGCATCTAGCAGGCAGGTAGGAGAGAAAGCCTGCATCACGGGGGGAGATGCCTCATTGCAGGAATTCTGATAAGGGCATCTGTGCTTGCAGCTAAGGGGTCAGCCACCTCTGGAAGGAATGGAATAGAAAGACAACCTGCATTCACTGCTCCATGGCAGGGCAGGTGCTTTGTTTTGGCGAGGCTCTTCTAGGCTGCAAAGAAGAGAGAGGTGACTTGAGCTCTTGCAGGGGTACAAAGAAGCAGGGGATCCAGGAAAACAACGTCAGCTACCTCCCAGCCAAGCAGCCCCAACCCCACCCCAACCCACTGCTGGACTGGAATTCCATGTGGGAAGGGGAGGTCACTGAGGGGGCAAGTTATCCTGGCTGCCCTTAGCAGTGGGAGCTATTGTCCTAAAATTCATTTGGGGCCACAAAAGACCACAAATAGCCAAAGAAATCCTGAGAAAGAAGAAGAAAATGGGAAGCATCACACTTCCTGATTTTAAATTATATTGTAAAGTTACAGTAATCAAAACAGTATAGTCCTGGCATAAAAACAGACACATAGATCAGTGGACCAAAACAGAGAGCCCAGACATAAACTCAAGCATTTACAGTCAACTAATATTTGACAAGGGGGCCAAGAATACTCAATGGAGAAAAAACAGTCTTGTCAGTAAATGGTGCTGGAAAACTTAGATATTCACATGCAAAAGAATGAAACTAGACCCCTATTTACACTATGCACATTAAATAACCCAAAATGGATTAAAGACTTCAAGGTAAGACCTGAAACCATAATACCCCTAGATAGAAACATAGGGGGAAATCTCCTTGACAAGGGTCTTAGCAATGACCTTTTGGATGTAAAGCACAAGCAACGAGATCCCAAGCATGGGTAGGCAATCTAAGCCCTGACATATCACAGTAACCACTGTGTTGGGGACATAACTGCAGACCAAGAGGACCTTGTTTCTCCAGACTGAGACCCAGCAGTGATGGTAGAACTCGTGATGACATTAATATATAGAAGTCCTCATTTCACCAGGAGGTCCGACAGCCTCATAAAACTGAACAGCAAAATCAAATCTTAGCATCGCGAGCAGCTGACATGGATACAGACTGCACTGGGCTATGCTTGCCCTGGCCATTACCAGCCTTGGAAGTGCACAGGCAAGGCAGCCTTATCTAAAAGGGACTCTGAACCTAAAACAGCAGAATTGTGGCTCTATTTACGAATCTACACCATGGCTGAAGGAAACGAATGACACTTCATTGATAACTCGTAGCAAACAGGAACTCAACAAACAATGGGTTCATTCTGTTGGTGAGATTTGACATATCATTACATAACACATGGGATTAAATAGGGATTTTGCTTGTAATGAAATTGAATTGATTTCCAGGTAGCGTAAAATTGTTCTTGAAACCAGAGATGCAGACTGAATTGGATGCTTTTTACACTTTGCTGAGTCTCTCACAATGTGAAGGACAAATAAGGAGAAATACAAGGGGCTCTGAAGATGTTTGTGACAAGCAGATGTGACAGTGCCTTAGGACAGGGCAGGATGAAGGAGCAGGGAGTGAACACCCGCGAAAACAGAAAGCAATGTTTCAGGAAAAATGATTTAATTATCTGACTCACTTGAAGAAACGGATAAATGCCAAGAAAACCAGTTTATATGAGGAAATGCTATCCATGATTTGTCCTGATTTTAGTAGCCATTTGGTTTTATGTCCTAAACCTTCCACAATCACGCACTCAGGGGTAACTACTGCAGAGAGAATGGTAGCAAAGATAACCCTAGGACGTTACAAGATCCTGAACTATCACAGAATCAATTCATGGTCACTAGATCATACTTATTCCAAGCACACTGAAGTTTTTTACAATGATTATCACACTATAAAAGGAAACAAAAGATAGAAATGAAATAAAAAAGATTATGTTTACCAAGGTATTCAGTAATGTTTATGAATTACGATTATGTTTACCAACATATATTCTGAGAATTTCACTTTATTGTGATTTTAAAAACATTCACGTGATGTTTAGATTACATTGTAAAGATGTGTGGGTGTTCATTTAGTTCTGTCATGTTCCTTGGTCCTATAACTTTTCCTAAATATTCTGCTCTGCCATTAAAATAACTTTTTAATTAGCAATGAAAAAACCTGCCAATTTTTCTTTTTCCCCTTTTTAAAATTGCACTCGTGTAGAGAAAAAGCAAGAATTCTTAAAATCCTTATTTTCTTTGTTTGGTTACTCCCGGAGTTATTTTTGGTTCCTCATTTTAAAAAGATGCAAAATGCATTTGTCTAGTTGGAGGAGTGTATTCTTTGAATATCAGAGAAGGAAGAAAGGAGCAAATTATCATCCCTTTAAATTCCCCCAGATAATGGGTGGCAGACAATGGGGACCCATAGTTGCCTGGAAGCTGTAGCTCATATGGCCCCTTAATCACCAGTGGGAACATGCTTCTTGTCTCCTTGCAGTTCAGGAGTTTGAGGGGTAGCTCATCTGGGGAAATGTATTTTTCCCCAAGGTGTTAGGCAAATATACACTAGACGTATATGTTAATGGCATGCCATTGCAAATGTCATTTGGAAACTCCATGAATTCTCTATTTGCAGCAACATCAATGTGGCAGGGTTGAGAGGAGGATGTGACCCAACAATGGTGGTGAGTGGTAAATCCGTAGACCTAAGCTCTCCAGCCTCACCCTCCCTTTGGCCAGGAAGAGACTCAGGTTGCAGCTGGCATGTCCCCAAGTTTCAAACATATTGCTGAATAATGGGGAAAGGCCCTTCTCCAGCAAGTCTTAGAATTATATTATCAAGCCTTCCTTTAGGCAATACTTTCTGCTTTTTAGCTTATTTGATTACCTTAATTAACAATCAAAGACAGTGTATGGAACTTGATTAGATGCTGGTGCAAAAATTAGACCAATTATAAAAGACATGCTCTGCCCTTGTCTCTCCCTCTCAATCTCCCTTGAAACCTTGAACATGTGTTTCCATAACTAATAGTTTTCCTTCTTTTTGATGCTTTAATTTCTCTAAATTTGTCTTCAACATGCTGCCTGGGTTTTTTAAAACACCCATCAGCCTTGGAAAGAACTTGGAAAGTTCTTGCTTTCTGGTATATTAAGATATTTCAGGTTTGTATTATACTGTTTCTGCTCCAGACCTGGAATCTGCCATTTCTTCAAGAATTTTTCATTCCTTTAAGTGTAGAAAGGTGTTTAGAAACCAATATACGGGTGCTAAGTGTACCCAATGGTGTTGGGGTGTAATTTTAGATCTTGTCAGTAGCTGGTTCTGGGGTATCACACACACACATAAACTCACAATATACATATACACACATACACAAATATACACATATGCCTTTTTTTGAGATTCTCACTACATATGTGTGACTGTTCAGGGTAGTAACAGTCAGCAATAGAGAGTCATTGATTCAGCAAAGATTTATTGAGCATCTACCACGAATAGTATCAGCACCAAGGATATAACAATGAAAACAAAGTTTTCCTTGAAAGCTTTCACTTGAAAGCAAAGTTTTTGCCACCATGAAGCTATATTCTAAACTGAGACAACAAAGTAACAAATGTATAATATAATGGCTGGTAATTATACGTGCTATAAAAAATAATATGGCAAGTTAAAGGACTACAAATCACAGGTTTGTGGAAAGAAAAAAAAACTATATTTTAGATAAGGTGGTCAGAGAAGTCAAAATTTGAAAATAGTGCAAGAGAGAGCCATAAAAATATCAAGACAAAGAGATTGTAAGTGGGAAGGAGCAGAAAGGGAGAAGACACAGAGAAACAAGCTTAACACATTCAAGTATTGGTGAAAAGACCAAAGTGATTGATATTGAATAAGGGGGCAATGACCAAAAATGAGGCAGGGAAAGTAGGCAGGACGAGATCCTTGCAGGATACTTAAGCCATCATGACGACTTTGACTTTTTCTCCCCGGCGTAGAAGCCATTGGGAAATATTGAGTAAAGAAATGGCATCACCAGGTCTTCTGTCGGGAGACCACCCAGGCTGCTAAATGGAGAAGAGACTGCAGTTGAAGCAGGAAATCAGCCCTGTGGCTGGTGTGACTGTCCGGGCAAAGGGACATAAGCTGAATGCAAAGGTAGTGGTGGTTCTGAGGGGAAGCGACTAGCTTCAGGCCATATTTAGAAGGTGGAGCTGATGGATTAGATGAAGATATGAAGGAAAGGGATTAGGAGTGATTCTTGGGCTTGGGGCACCATTTACTGAGAAGGGGAAGCCAGGAAAAGGAGTGACTTGTGTGAGGATCAAGAGTTTCGGTTTAGAACATGCTGAATTCGAGATGCCTGTCAGACTCCCAAGGGGAAATGCAGAGTGGACGGTTGAACATGTGATTGGGGTGTCAAGGCAGAAACTGGAGCTGGAGATGCAAATTTGGGAGCCCTTGGGCTAGAGGTGGCGTGTGAAGATGTGGGATGGGGCAGTGAGGACAAACTCAGGAACTGAGGTCTGAAGCCCCATTTGGAGTTTAGGACATGCAGGAGGATCCAGAAAAGCGTTCAGCCAGGGGGCAGAAATCAAGAAGGAGTGGTGTCCTGGGAGGAACGGGAGAAAGTGGTGCACATAGGGTGTGGTCCCATAGATCAGATGGCTGTTAGGACGAGTAAAGATGAGGGCTGCAACGTGACCTCTGATGGGGCAGAGTGCAAATTACTGGTGACCTTGATAAGGACAATGTCAGTGGGTGGTGGGGACAAAGGCTTCGGTAGTATATGTCCACTAAGAGGGCAGAGGAAGGGGTGATGTGCAGGCAAACACTGCAGAAGGCTCCTGCTATAAAGGGAAACAAGAAATGGGTGGAAATGATCAAGTAAGGAGGAAAAACACCCGAGGAGATTAGTGGAATGGCTATGCTTCCTGCCACCCTCAGTAACTGGCTCAGGTCCAAATGGGACGTGCGCTGGGGCTGCCAGATGGTTTTAACAAAAACACCTTGTGTTTTTGTGCAAAGGTCCATTATGTGCCGGTTTTACTTAAGAAGCAAATTGTCATAACCGCGAATGGCGAAAGACAAGAGAATGAGCGATAAAATTAATGCTCACGTCATGTCAGAATACAACGGTACAAGCTTTCTGAATTTGAAAGGTCAAGCATCACCTGTCGAGTATTTTCAAAACTTTTTGCTCAGTAGGAAGCTCATACGCGAGACAATCAGGTTCAAAACTGGACAATGGGCAGCCCTGACCTTAACGGCTCTCACCCTGACTGTCCAAGCAGCATTATTGTGATTTGGAAGCGGGTGTTCGGTTGCTTGGAATGGTGTCTATTTCATTTGAAAGATGCTTCCTGCCTCTGGAACATTCTCTCATTTAAAATTCCACTAAGGCTAGGTCTTCATGCTAGGTCTGACTAGATAGTAATAATGAAAGTAAAACACTGGCAGTTGTCTTTTACAAAAAAGGCACTGATTGATCATTTGTCTCCCATCTCCCTCTTCCCCTGGCCCATTCCCTGTCCCTCCTCCTCCCCATCGCCCTGTCCTCTCTCTTCCCCATCCCCCATCTCCTTGCCCCTGCCCCTCCCCTCCCCCCCTCCTCCCAGTTTCCTTCAGTTTTGAGTCAGGGGAGGTAAGAGCTGCAAGGCCAGGTTACGTAAAGATGCTGTTTCGTGGACCTTCCCAGTCTCCCTCACTGCCCCACGCTCACACCTTCCCTGGCTTTCCGATGACCTTCCCAGTCTCCCTCACTGCCCCACGCTCACACCTTCCCTGGCTTTCCCATGACCTTCCCAGTCTCCCTCACTGCCCCACGCTCACACCTTCCCTGGCTTTCCGATGACCTTCCCAGTCTCCCTCACTGCCCCACGCTCACACCTTCCCTGGCTTTCCCATGACCTTCCCAGTCTCCCTCACTGCCCCACGCTCACACCTTCCCTGGCTTTCCCACGTTGCTTTTTGCTCACTGCTTTCTTCCAACCATTCAGTGTGACTTCTTTTGGCGGATTACTCTCCTGTTCATCATGGCTTTCACCTTTCTTTTCTTTCCTTTATGGGGATCTTTCTCTCTCAGCCGACCCTTCTTTCCAGCCCCTCCTCTGTGTCTGAATCACCCGTTCCTCCTATGGAAGCCTGTGGATTAGAGAATCCAAATGCAGGTACTAATCTGGACCTGTCCACCTCCGTCTGTGTAAACTCTCTTAAGCCATTTCTTCATGTATAAAATGGGGATGGGAGTCATATGCACTGCAAAGGACTTTGGTGAGATTTAAGTGGACAAAGAATGTAAATGCTTAACAGAGTGTTGTTTTCATTATGATTTCCTTGATTTTTAAAATTATCTGAGTCATTATAAGATAATTAAGATTGAGGAAACTTAAATTTTAGGAAAGCCAAATTTTCAAAGAGGTCATTTTCAATATTGAGTTTAAAGCCCTAATTAATGTCTTTAATTTTATATCTATCTATCTATCTATCTATCTATCTATCTATCTATCTATATCTCAGTCAGGATCCTGGCAAGTCACAGATAGCTGACTCAGATTGGATACTTTGAGGAGAATTCAACAAAGGATTATTTACAAAAATGGTTACATAGTGCCCTGGAGCTAGCAATATCAGAGGGCCGCTGCCGAAGGCCCCAAAGGAGCAAGGGCAGGGAGCAAGTGGAAGTGGTGGCCAGGTAGCCAGTACATGGGGAGGGCTGGGAGATAGGAGTCATGGCCATAGTAGAGTGTCACATCGCCCAACTGGAAGGAAGGGTCCAAGGAAATAACTTCTCCAAACTCTCTATCCCACTCCGGCCTTTGCTGCCTTGACCATTCTCCCTACTAGCCAAATCCATCACAGAGGTCAGCTTCCCGGGACACCCAGCAGATGAAAAAGGATGTAAGATGGGTCCAGAGGAGCAGGAATCCTGACTTGGTGGCGATTCTTTTACACAAGACTAGGGCTGTGAGTCTAAATCCACCAGTGGTCGTGTTTTACAGGCTCAACTGCAATTTACACTATTTCTATGTGCAATTAAATAGATTAATACAATAGCCCACGTTTCTTAGTGATTATGTCCATCTTTAAATGTGAACTAGATACTTCACCATGAATTATTCTAGACACTATTTACAAATTCAGAACCACGTTCATGCAGGAGATTACAGCTGCAATTGCCATTATATTTACATGCTTATTATAACGATGATTCCGTAAGTGTGCAATTAGACAATGAAGCCGTAGCTGAAAACCCATAGCACTTAATTCACAGAGAAGATCAGAAACAAAATCTCATATGCATTTACTCTCAAGATCATACCTACAAACTCTGCCTTCTGGTTTTAATGATCTCTTCCTGATATACCTTGAGCTGGCAATTGCTCTCTGCAATTGAGGGAATTGCTGTTTGAAAGATAAATCTATGAGTTAAGTGTATATATTCATATAAATGTGTGTGCTTGGCAAGATTTAAATTCTCAATGGCCACACAGAACCACCTGAGAAAGAGAGGTTTCTCTCTCTCTCAAAGGAAAACCATATTTCCTCTTTTCCCATCCTTAGTTACTTAATTCGACACATTTCCTTACTTGCCTTGGCCGGAAGAAAGCTTAAGACCTAAAGTGGTTTGCTTGCATATAGCTAATATTTAATAACTGAAATTGAAATGCTTCTTTTTCTTCATTACTGTACTTGATTTGCTTGCATTATGTTCCAATGTGAGTGTTCTTATTTTACATCCCTTTAAAGAAGCCTATGTTTTGAGGGGTTTTGGCAACTACGTAACGTAAACAATAAATTTTTTAACATTTGGAAATTCCACGCCAGGCATGTTTTTAAGCTATGTGGGTTATTTTCTGATACACACCAGTCCCCAGACTGCAGAGCTCATTTCTTCACGGAAGGTTGATTTGCTTATCAAATCATATCAAAATCGGTGCATTTAGCATCTACTGCTTTTCTCAAACTGAATTCAACCACAAACTCATTTTTATGGTTGCACAATAATAATAACAATAAAAATATATAGGAACAAACGCCCAAATAAGAAAGGCTTTAAAGGAAACCCTCAAACAGTTCAGTGAAGAACTCGGTAATTTCACCCAGATGCTGTCTATAATCGAGAAGATCAAAATGTTTATGTTGCCAGGTTCACCAAAGGGGGAGACAGAGCTTTCAGGAGAAGAGAATTCTGCACTCATGCAACATTAGACACACTGAGAACAAATTTCGCTGGTCACGTTTCCTTCCTGTTGGCACAAAACAATATGAAACTTGTCCTTCATATTAATAATCAAAAGAAATGCTGATACACCCAGAACAGTTTAGGTTAGAAAGTTATTTGAAGGTGCAAAGCTTTTATGAGTTCACCAGGTGTTCCATGATGAATTATTCCAAACAAAGGAGCCAAAAACATTTCAAGTTAGTACTGGGAAATTAGCTCTCCTTATTGATGAGAAACGAGAAGGTGTTGACTTTGAGTCTCTACAGATACATCCATCCACCTTTTGATAGAGAGCGTGCCCAGGAGCCTCTCCTAACAATTAGCTTTCATCTAGAAGGATGAAATGTCAGACTCTGAAATATTATAAACGTCCACATTTAATTCTCAGAAGGGAAAGCTTTTTAAAACAGCTACAAGCGGAGCCTCCAGGAAAAGTGAGGGCCAACCTCCTACTTCACTGCGCAGTAACACATGACTTGCCTCGCCAGGACCCTCCGCTTTCTGAGTGATTCAGCAGCCCAATTCCTCCACGGTACACGTAGGTGAATGCTTTGAGAGCACCAGCATTGGCCGCTTTTAGTATTAGGCCATGCAACCCCAATTTTGACCACTTTCTACAAGCACTCCCTAAACGAGTGGGGAGATTTAGGATTAAAGGTTTACACCAGTGGATGAATTAAACTAAGATATAAAATATGCATTAGACTTCACACCACTGACTTTGCCTCAAAAGAAATTATTTTAGGTTTCTCGTGCCGGGATAGATTTTTCAGACTTTTGGGAATTGTGTATTAGTGGCTTTCATGCAGAGAACACATATGAAGAAGAAAGCAGCTGTTCCCTGCCCGGTAAAGTATAAGACAGAGAAAGAGCCATGCTTTTATTTTTTAAATAAACGTTTAACTGTTTTCTTCAGGATGCTTGTTAATGCCAAGATTGGGTGAGAAGCAGTGAGATAATTTCCAATAGGAACAGGAGCTTAAGACGCAGTCAGGGTCTGTCTGTCAGGATCTGTCTGGCTCAGGAATGCCCAGCTTTTTACTAATAAGGTGAGAGTGACCTGCGGACTGCAGTCTTCTCCCCCAGCTAACGATTAGTGTCCCCGTGGACTCGAGAAGGAGAAAGACAGACTGTGTGGGCTTGACCCCAGCCCGCCTGTGCTGCCCTGTTGATGTGGGCCCGTTAAACTCCTCTAGGCTTTGGGGACCTGGCTCGGCATTCCCCTTACAGTTTGTTTAATTGTAACTTCCAGGTCCTGACCAAAGCTACTATGTGACTTTAAAATTCTCTATGGATGTGGCTACAGGGAGCATTGTTTCAAATATCTTTATTATAAGAATGACTGGAGAGAATATTGGAAATCAAGAATATCATGGAAAAGCCCTTAGTTCAACTGCTGTTGTAGTTTCTGACCATAGTACTCAATTTATGATCCTGAGCCTGGTTTCCAAGTCCTGCTTTGCCTCTCACACCTCTGTTCAATGTCTCATGATTGATTTTTCTTTTTGTATTTTCGTGAGGTGCTCAGTTTTAATTTCCAAAAATAAACAAACAAAAAACCATAATTGTCACCTTAAAGCAAGCCATTTAATGATGTGAGAATTGATAACCCCAAGAGCTAATATTTTTAAGCTCTTATTCTGTACAGGCAATGCATTAAATGCTATGCAAGTATTAACTCCTTTAACCTTTACACCTTCATGGTATATGTACTAATATTATCCCAATTTTATAAATGAGAAAATGAAGGCAAAACCAGGCATTGTAACCTGCTCCAGGTCATGGAGTTAATACAGGGCAGAACCAGGATTCAGACCTACGATGGATGCTTGACTCTAAAACCCAAGCCCTTACACATTATTGTATAAGCAATAATGAAATTCTCCTTATCTTAGTAAGTAACTTCATAAATAGTCAAAGGGCTCACCTGATATCCTTTTATATAATGACCTCTAATGCTAACACTGTGCTGGCACTCTAGGGAAAAAATTAGAGGGCTAAGCATAGTATCCGCTCTCAAGAACTTAGTAATCTGCTGTTAGCCAAATATTAAACCTGAGGGTGAAAGGTAAGGTTATTACACTTTGGTAAACATGGTGTGTTGCATTTACATATGGGTACATAGGATATACATGCACTGAAACACATCCACATGTTTTATGTTTAGTTTCTATAGAGACGGTACTTATATAAAAGCTGGCCATCACATGATTGAGTGAAGACCAAGTAGCAGACCCTCACATCTAAATTATTACCCAAATCTTCCAGGTTAAAACGGAAAAGGAGTAAAGTAGTGGCGGGGCATAATTATTAATGTAACAGAGCCACTAGATTTTGAAAGAGTGACGCAGATACTTCTAAATATGGCCCCCACCAGACCTGGGAATACTGAGTAATAAATTCGAGCTTATGGAGGAAATGTTTTAATGAAAGCTTATTGGCTTGGGTATCACAAAATTGGCCTAAGAGGGGCTCCCTGAGTGTATCTGTTGGGCTCCAGGCAAAGGGGACCATCACAATGTTATAACTCAGGAAGACCAGGCATGGAGAGCAGTATTATTACCATCAGGAGACACACTGCCTATCGGTTACCATTCCTGTCCTTCCCTGTCTAGCTCCAGGATTTAGAATCTTGGAAGAGAGAAGGATGTGAGTCAAAACTGAAAGTGTTGGAAGTTTTTATAGCATTAAGACACAAGAAGCATGGCTTTGCTGTCATCCGAAGGGCGTAACTCGAAGGCAGAGACTCGTTCTCCCAGGGAGACGGGACCCACAGTGTTGGCACTGAGAGGTCCCAGCCGTAGGTGCCAGCCTGGCAAGGAGGCGGCTGCCCCAGGAGGGGGCCGGGACGCCCAGCAGGAACAGCTTTGTGTAGGAGCTCACGCAGCATTCCCTTTTGGGGCCCCGTACTTTGGGGGATGAAGATACACATTGGAAGCTGGAGGTCAGACTGAGCGGAACTCGGGTAGCTACAGATTGGAGTGAGGCAACAGGAATGAAGTGTTTTGAGCCTTGTGCAGGCACGCACGTCAGCTGTGCGAGTTATCTTTCAGGACCAGTGTGATGGGAAAGCTATTACACAACAAAAGCTTAAAATAAAAAACCTCATTCGTTCCATTCTTTTCTTTTAAAAAAAGATAATTTCCTATTAATTTTTGCATTCCGCTTCTATGTTATCATTCAAGAACACTGTGAAAACTTAACGATGAGCATGCAGCGGAAACCGGGAGAAACTGCAGAAAGTCCAAAACTAGTTTGTATATAGCCGTAGGGCAGTTACGCACTCAGTCATTGAAAAGGACATTAAACAGGCACAGAATCTAGATGGCAAACCAACAGGGACAAGCGTGAGGCTCGGTTCATTGCTGCCCTGGAGTCCCAAATCCTTCCAGCGTGCAAAGCTCTCTTAAAACTTGCAAATGAGGTACAAACCCCGTAGAGAGAAAGAACTCCTTGACTGTGCTAAGGAGAGAAATGCTGAAATTTTCAAAGTTTCTCTTGGCCCTGGGAGCTGAGTGCTGGCTGAACCTCAGGATTGCTTATAAAAACGAGCTATGAAGACATCCCTTTTTATTTTGGATAACAGATTGAGATAAAGCCATTCTGCAATTGGCAACGTTTTCAACATCTAACTCTGAATAGCGTCTCTGACCTTTTCTTAGTAAGTAATGTATAGACCGTACTCATTAATCATTTTTCTTCATAAGGTTGAATACATTAGTTTTTAAAGCTGATGTGGTTACATAGTTGTTAGTCATAATTAGCTGCTTAAAAGGGTGTGTGTGTGTGGGGGGGTGATTAGCACCTCATTAGCGCCTTGGTTTCTTCTAAAATGCTAGCAAGTTATTAACTCAGCAAAAAAGAGACCACTCATGTTCTGGAGAAACGGACCCATACTGATAAATCAGTTTTCACATTTTACTTTGTCTTTCTGAGCACAAATTATGGAGCTAGAGAAATAGGGACAGTGTCTTTTCCCTGCATATAAAACAAAGGAATAGAGGGGCGGGTGCTGTACCCTTCATTCCGATCAACAGACAATTATTGGGTCCTCGTGTCCTGCCAACCTCTGTGCTTGTTGCACAGAACACATGAGGATGTCATCACAGAAAATGCCTGTAAGGAGCAGAAACCTCTCTTGGAGATTATATGGAAACGCTCACGTCCAGGAAGCAGTCAGAAAACAGCAGAGGCTAACGCTAGATCCATCATGCTTAGACTGGACAGTTCGGCCGCACAGGGCAGGCAGAAGATAGGCTCCTTAGACCCACTGGGATGGCCGCCTCCAGCCCTGGATCTGCGGTCTTACATCACCTGGAACTCTGTCCTTAATTTTCCCGAGTCCCTTTTTTTTTTTTTTTGCTTGTAAAATTCAAGTGTTGAGAGAACGTTCAGAAAGCACTCTTAGCACAAGGCCTGGCAATGGAGGGCCTTGGCCAGAGGGCAGTGTGGCCTGAGTTTTGTCAGGAGCTGTGTGATGTGCCCTTTAGGAAGCAGGTGGGAACGGCCACGTAGCATCCAGCACTCACGGAGCCTGGGCCCCTTTCTTTGCTGATTCTCTCCTCCCACTTGGGTGTCAGGACAAGTGAGAAACAAAATGATAACAAAGCATCCAGCAGTCAGATCCTGCATCCGGGTACGCAGAGGATTCCACAAGCTCGTGGAAAGTCATTAGTAGATGTGAGGGTCCCACAGCAGACCCTCAACAAGTGTGAGCTATTATCTTTCTTGCTGTTGTCACTGTTATTTAATAGAGTGTCTGGTTCAAAGTAGGCATTCAAATTATAAGAACATATTTCATGCAGAAGCATATGAGAGCCTTTAGCTGTTTCACAAGCTTAGCTATAAAAAGAGGTGGTGGAGAGGACTCATTATTATATAGGAAGACGGATCTAGGACCTTTCCACCAAGAAAGGGGTGTATTCTACAGGAAACAACTCTTTTCTGTGACTATAGCAGCCCCACAATTCAATGGACCCCCTGGAAACACAGGGAAGACCCATCTCTCACATCAGGAGAGGCTCCAACACAGAGGACATTGTTCTGATGACCTCTGGGTGCCCTTCCCCCTGGCAGAGGATAGATGCCTAGCACACACGGAGGACATGCCGAGCAAACCAGGTCCTGTTCAGGAAAATCTGTGTAAATAACAAAGTGGGTGGATGCCAGGGTATCCTCTGGGCCCCGGGAGGCCGAGGTCAGCCCTCAGCTGAGGCCACGACCAGCTGTGCTGACCTGGGCTCCTCTGAGCCTCAGTTTCCCCCTGTACAAAGTTCAGGGAATAAAGGTACATTCTTCTTGCGAGGCATTAACGCAAAACACTTGGACTGGCTGAGAGTAAACAGTGCTGTTCTCCTCATCTAGTGGGGAAGTAGGAAAGGGGCATTCTGAAGAGGAAAATCATGACCGTGGACCAGCGTGGGGCACAGCAGGCATTTAAAAGGTGTTTTTAGTTGAGCAAGATGAACGATAGTGTGAGTAGACTGACCGGGCCTGCAGGGTAGAGAGAGGTGGGAGTCAGATTACCGAGGGTCTAGAGCCCGGGCAAAGATTGTAGCCTCGATTTTTTAATAAAAGGACGTTACAGATTGTTTCTAACGAAGACATAGCAAGGTAAAGGCCTGATTTTAGGACAATTCTTCTAGCAGGACTCAGGTTCAAGAAGCACATTCATACCCACGTTTTCGTCGGATCTGCCACGCTCCCCTGAGGATTCGTTATCATTACCATCTTACAAGAAGAATAAGGTCCTTGAGGACGTGTTATTATCACCCTGTTATAAGAAATGAAGGCTCAGAGGAACGAAGTGCCTTCTCTGATGGCACAAACTATTGAGTGACCTAACCCTATGCCTTTCCAGGTCCCATTGGCACAATTCAGCAGCGGGCATCACAGAACAGAAAGGGTCGCAGAGCTGGAGTTCAAGGCTTCACAAGTGTTTGATGGTTCAGTAACAATATTTTTATTTCATAGAAATCAATCATCTTCATAGTAATATTCCTACTCTATAGGATTTGCCTCTATACTTTTGGTATTATTTGTTGAACAAGATAGATATGACTCTCACTTTCTTCCATGTCTGCAATTTTGAAATTAACTGAGGCCTTTACAAAGTGCTTCTGTCCACTCTTTTAGCTTTTAGCCACCAAGTCTCTCCTATCTCCTCTTCCAAGATTTCTTAGCATCAATCCAAGTTCTCTTCTGATGACTTTATAGCACAAACGTCTTTATTTTAGAACTCGAGGGCGAGGTGGATGTGAGTGTGATAACAGCAGTGGCTGACATTCACAGAGGACTTACGGTGTATCAGGCCCTGGTCTAAGCTCTGTTTACATGTGATGAGCAATTTAAAATCTGCAACAACCTGAGAAGGTAAGTACTGTTCTTATCCACGCGTCACAGACGGGGAACCCAAGACCCAGAATGGCTGAGAGATTTGCCCAAGGCCGTGCAGTGCGTGAGTGGCAGATGGAGGGCACAGCCGTCCAGGCCATGCGCAGCGCCTGCCGTGACTTCTGTGGTCCAGGGGAGGGAGGGAGGACCTCGACAAAGCAGTGTGCGCGTGTGTGCACGTGTGTGTGCACGTGCGCGTGCGTGCGGGTGGGTGCACATGCGTGTGTGGTTGCACGTGTGTGTGCACGTGTGTGGGGTTGCACGTGTGTGTGTGGGTGCACAGGCGTGTGTGCAGGCGTGTGTGTCTGACAGCAGCGGTGTGACATCTTCTAGGAAGTGGGGCCCTTGAGCCAACGTCCACAGCCCTGCATCCGAGCTCTCTGAGGAGAAGAAGAGCCACAGAGAGAAGCTAGGAGTGGGTGTCCTCACTGAATCCATGTGAGACTCGGGAACTGGACACAGCCTTCCTGTTGGTACCTGGAGGTGGTCTAGCACAAACGGGTGTTTCCCTGTTAGAAGGGAGGTGTCCCCCCGGTGGCTGCCAGCCTCTGAGTCTCTGGCATCATCCAAGGTTGGAGGCCCCCCAGGAAGAGGCACAAGGGGGGGTAAGCACCCTCGCAAGGTCCTTGGAGCTGGCGGGACAACATCACCAAAGGGAAAGAGGAGGAACAGTGGGTGAGGCGGGCTGTGTGTGGTCCACTGTTTGGATTCCTGGTGGGAGGTTGTTCGGTGAGACTTTGCAGAGTGAAACAAAAGCCACACGTTCACTGCTGCCAGGATGGAAGAGGGAGAGTGGTGGGTACCCGAACTTCAGTCGGCATGCATGCCGTCCCAAGACACCGCCACCCGCCTGGGTCCCTCTGTGCCTTTTCAAGGGAGTCACCACCTTATCCACCCTGCAGCCCAGCGTCAAAGGGCTGCAAACATGCAAATACATCTTCAGTCACAGGTTGGAGATTGTTGATGAAGCTTTGGGTCTCTAAATTAACGTAGAAAATAAGAAAAATGATTCTATCCAAAGGCCTTTCCCAACCTAAAGAAATCACCTTCTAAATGAGCAGGCATCGTTTGCTGAACTTGACAGGAAAGCCATTTTTGTCTGGGAAGCAGCGATTTTAATAAATTCCTACGGAGGTATTTACCGGCCTTTGACAAATCTAGATAAAGCAGAAGATTGACTAATGGGAAGGAATAACTTATCAGGTGCCTATTGTTTTAGGAACTTGTCCTGGTTGTTTCCGTGAGAGAATAAGATTCTAAGAAAAGAGACGTGTGATTCTTTCGAAACTCGCGGTCTAACCGGAGAGGGATTCAACTGCTCTGGCAGGAAGTCAGGTCTGTCCCAGACAAGTCAGCTGCCTCTGACGTTTCCGCCCCTCTTCCCCCGGCTCTCAGAGCAAAGAAACTCTGTGTGGCGACAGAGGCACTAGACACGCACGGCTCGCCTTAAGCCATGGCCCGTCCTCGGGGGCTGAGCATCTCTGGCACCACCTGCCCTTGCAACCCAGGGAGGGCGAGTGTCTGCAAAGCCCGTGTCCCCGGGGCTGGGGGACACAGAGGGGAGAAGATGGCAGGGGAGCTGGGGTGATGTGACTGGAGGGGCCGCCCCCCTCCGCCAAAAATATCCCCTAACCAACTTTGTCGCAGCGCCTGACCTGCTATTCAGTTATTTTGGTCTGGAAGGCAGTGCAATCCGGGTTATTAAAGATATAAACCCTGGGCTCAAGGTGACTTTCAGCTTTTCATAGAGTGACCACAAGTCTTCCTTTGCTTAGAACAGCCATGGGTTTCACCTACTGCCCCAGCTTCATTCTGAATAGGTCTCCTTTCACCCTCAAAGTATCCCAGCTGGGAGATACTTTGCATGGACAGGCTAGTTTCTAATTGCCTAGAAAAGACCAGATGGAACAGGCGTAAGATGAGGACGTGTCAGCCATGGTGGGAGGGAGAGCTGAACGTCTGACCCACTGAAGGCGTTGGGTGGAAACAGGCTCAGGAAGCTGAAAGCAAACCCATTTAAACCTCCCAGCTTTTCTTTGGAAGAGGCTGGACGGAATCAAGACAAATTTAAGGTCTGGTGAATTCGTTGTTAGGACCGAACGTTATAGTGAGTAATCAGGGTTGTTTTGAAGTATTCTGATTTGGGTGTTTTCACCAATCTTTAAAGTTCTGATGTTCTATTTACCGTTTTGGTTTGGAAGACTATAAAATCTTGAGTGTACTAAAAAATAAACGTTCTTTTAAAAGTATTGTAAGGAACCTCTATACTCTTGGAGGTTTTTAAAAAACTAAAAATAGAGCTACCATATGATTCAGCAATCCCACTCCTGGGCATATATCGGAGAAGACTCTAATTCGAAAAGATACAGGCACCCCTATGTTCATAGCAGCACTATTTACAATAGCCAAGACATGGAAGCAACCTATGTGTCCATCAACAGGTGATTGGATTAAGAAGATGTGGTGCATATACACAGTGGAATACTACCCAGCCATACAGAAGAATGAAATATTGCCATTTGCAGCAACAGGGATGGACTGAGAGATTATCACACTAAGTGAAGTAAGTCAGACAGAGAAAGACAAATACTATATGATATCACTTACATGTGGAATCTAAAAAATAATACAAATGAATATATATACAAAACAGAAACAGACCCACAGACATAGAAAACAAACTTATGGCTACAAACTACTACACATAAGATAGACAAGCAACAACGATTTACTGTATAGCACAGGGAACTATATTCAATATTTTGTAATAACCTATAATAGAAAAGAATCTGAAAAAAAATATATATATATAACTGAATCACTTTGCTATATACCTGAAACTAACACAATACCATAAATCAGCTATACTTCAATAAAAAAATATTTTAAGAGTTACAAAGGTCTGTAAGAGAGGACAAGACAGTGTAAGGTGTTACAAAACCAGAATTTGTGATGAGGGGAAAACTGAGAATCAGATTAATCTATTTCACATCAACTTGCCACTCACATAGATTTAAGATTTATATGCACAAAGCAATTATACATCATTTACAAAAATTATACAAAACAACCTGAATCACATTCAACACCTTAGAATAGTTGGCTGCGGTCGGTGGGTGGGGAAAGACTATGGGGATACAACTAATAAATAAACGGAAAAAACTTGAGCCTCAAACGTGGTGAGGAGGGTGACAAAAAATAAAATGAGGGGTAACGATTTGATTGGAATCTATGCGTTATTAACTTTACAACCTTGAGCAGAGAAGTCTTGTCGGATCTGACGTATTTCACGGCTGTTTGTCTCTGTGTCCCTCAGTAAGATGAAAGAGAATAATTACTGCTGTAATTCCCGAACACAGCTAGAAAACTTGGAACATTGCTTTTCAAGATTTTTCAACTCAAACGTTAGAACTGAATTGAGCTTGAAATGCAGCCTGTTAAATTACACAGGGAATGAGTCGTTGATGCAATCTCTAATGAGATGTGAGCTTCATAAACTTTAAATCCAGAACGGGAAAACCTGATGATTTAGATGAACACTAGGAGAAACCAGTCTGTGGTTGTTATAAGGCAAAGGAACAGCACCAAGAAACAGCCGACCCTGGAGGTGACGGAAACGCTCCAGAGAGAAGACTGGAGAACTGAACGCACTGCCCAGCAGGGCCGCTTAGCCCCGGACAGCGCGCTCGCCCAGGGCCACTGCGGTGTCCTTCCCAACCCATGTTCCCTGTATGCCCAACCTCCTAGAAGCAGACTCAGTCCCATCACAGCTAGCCCAGAATAATGAGAAGGCTTATTCACGTCTATGAAAATCAGTCCTGCTAGGAAGCAGTAGCAAAAAAGACACAGGATTTGGGAAAGGAGAGAGGAGATATAGTCCAGGCGCAGGGGAGTTGGGGAGCTTTGCAGCGTGCTTTGGGTACCACGTTAAGAATTTCAGTCCTAGGCTTGTGTGGAAAGATCCGAGAAAGGGAATGTCAACAACTTGGAGACAAAAGTCAGAAAGTCAGAAGGGGGAGGGGCAGACGGTGAGACATTCCACTAGTGCATTAAGTGAAATAAAGCCAAACAACAATCTCGGTGAAATTTTGAGGTAGAAGATTTAGTGAACAAGAGATGGCAATGTATTTAATTTTCCATGTCCAGCATGTAATTTTCAGGAGTGCAAAACGCTAATGACTATTCTCTTTATTCAGCATGGTACAACTATTTTACTGAGCATCAAACCATTTTGAAAGGTCTTTGTAGTTCCTCTTGTAATTTGAAATACTTAACATAAACAGGGTCCCCCAAATACCTTTTTCCCCATAAAATAAGTTTTTGAATCTTGACTTCTTCTACCAAAGGGCTTTCAGGGACATCACGCTTGCAGTTGGAGAAGGAAGGTTACCCGTGGCTCCTGTTCATGATGACAAGGATGTTGGAACATCACAGACACACACAGATACAAACACACACACGTGTGATTACATACCATGTATTTTGTCTGGAGAGGAATTCTAAACTAAATTTAGGCAATATTTTCAAAAAATTTGATAATATCTTTAGGATCATAAAGGGATAATTGGAGATTATATAGGAAATCCATCCGGAATGATGCATTCCACAGTCTTCCAGATCACACAGGTTTTATAGATTTTAAATGCCTGGTTTTATGACTACCATTTTATTGCATAGAAAATACACTGTCCTGGGTACCTTCCGTAAATGTACCCTATTTAAACCTCACAGAAAATTGTATGCGATGGGGATTTTGAATCCCAGGTTTACAGTTGAACTGAAGTTAAACTGAAACTAAGATTAGTTAAAAATTGGATGAAACCTTGAATCTGTGGGACTCCAAATTCCATTCATTTCCTAGACAAGAAATCTGCTAGGAGACCAAGGAAAGGAGAGGCATTTCAGATTTTTATGTAAAATCCATCTGCAGCTGTTATAATCACTCTGTCTTAGCAGTGGAACAACACAAGACACGGCCAGCTAACACTGACTTTCTAAGCACAGTCCCTTGAGGACAGGGTGAAGCTGAGACACCGGGGCTGGAGGGTGGAGGTGGTGGCGTGCGGTACGTCCCTTGGCACCGCCAAGCAAGGGGTGTCGCCAAGAAGTGGTGCCCGGGCCCCTGCTCTGGGGCTGAGCACCTTCAGAGTCCGTTCCATCACCCACCTCATTCAGACTCTCGGCGTCAGAGTCACTGCCCTGATGGACGGTTCCAAAGCCGAAAGGGAAGTTGCCGGCGGGAGGAGGAGGAAGTGGCGGGTTGCAGGAGCAGCCAGGGCATAACGGGCGCCCTACCAAGGGCAACACATGGGCCTGGTGAAGGTCAGTGACGCGGGCCCCATGGCCCTTAGTATTCGCTGGCAAGTCATCTCCAATGGAGAGACGGGTAGCATGGCGATTTATTTGAGAAAGGTTGCAGAGCTTGACATAGTCTCTGTTTCTCTTCTCCTCCAGAGGATCCGTGACACCACAATTAGGGCAAGAACCGTGTTAAAGGCCAGCAGAACAAAACTCCCCTTCAGCAACGCCCTTGCTCACTCCTCGTTTATCTTACTTGTGTTCTATAAACAAAGGCTCTGGGCTTCCCTGGTGGCGCAGTGGTTAAGAATCCGCCTGCCAACACAGGGGACACGGGTTCGAGCCCTGGTCCTGGAAGATCCCACGTGCTATGGAGCAACTAAGCCCGTGCGCCACAACTACTGAGCCTGTGCTCTAGAGCCCACGAGCCACAACTACTGAGCCCATGTGCCGCAACTACTGAAGCCCGTGTGCCTAGAGCCCGTGCTCCGCAACAAGAGAAACCACTGCAATGAGAAGCCTGCACACCACAACGAAGAGCAGCCCCCGCTCGACACAACTAGAGAAAGCCCGCCCGCAGCAATGAAGACCCAACGCAGCCAAAAATAAAACAAATAAATTTATAAAAACAAATAAACAAACAAAAAAACAAAGGCTCTAATTTTCCAACAAAACCATCTTGACAGCTCATTTAATAGCAAATGCTACACGGAGGCAGCTTTAGCAGATGGATCCTGGATTAGCTGCTGTACATAATATGTTTTAAAGACTCAAGATAATACAGGCTCTTAAAAATGAGTATAAGTCCACCAAAATAGTATAAGCAAATGTTCCATGTGGTTTCAGGCCACAAAGTCTTCTTGGCTTGTTTTGACAGAGTTTGAAGTGTTTTATTATGTGCGTTGCGATTGTCACACATTTAGTGTTCACGAGGACCAGGTCAGCTCAAAATTAAGTCACACTTTGTAACTAACTTTTTAACTGATTCGTTTACTGTGCTCAGATTGCTCCCACATGGGATACAGCTTCGTCAGAATGTAAAGCAACAGAGAAAGCCTGGGGTGAGCGGGTGATAAAGGGGAGGGTGGAGCTCAGAAGAGGAACCACGAAGGGCAGCAGGAAACAGTGAGAGGACAGAGCGTGGAGGCGGGAAGGTGGGTGAGCCGGATCGGCCGCACAGCCTGAGCAGCGCGGTGCAAATGAAGGTGCCGGGCCCCCTGTCCAAACAGTACTGAGAAGTTCCAGGTGGAGGAGTGTCAGGCCACGCACGGGCTGGTGCCAGCCCGGGGCCCCGTGGGACAGTGTGTGCTGTACGCCCATGAAACCGGCTCTGCAGGGATGAGCCTTGGGTCCCCCTCGCCTCAGCTCTCAAAACCCGGCCGAACCAGTGACCTCCTGGGATGGCTGATTTTATGGGTCAGCTTGAGCCACAGTGTGCCCGGATGAAACGCTATTTCTGGGTGTGGGTGTGAGCATTTGTGGTGAAACTAGCTAGAAACTAGCACGTGCATCAGTGGAATCCACAGATGGTCCTTCCCAAGGTGGGTGGGCAACCTCCAACCCACTGGGCCCGAATAGAACAAAGGCAGGGGGAGGAAAGATTCACCCTTTTTCCTGCCTCAGGGCTTGAGTGGGTGCCTCTCATGCCATCTTCTCCTGCCCCGGACGGGGATTTACGCCATCGGTTCCCCTGGCTCTGGGGCCTTTGGACTCAGACTGAATCACACCAGTGGTCCCCCCAGGTCTGCAGGACGCAGATGGCAGATGATGAGACTTGTCAGCCTCCAGACCCACGTGAGCCAATTCCTGTAACAACTCTCCTACCGGTTCTGTTTCTCTGGAGAAGCCTGACTCACATGCCTCCCCAGCAGGGCAGTCTTGTTTGGCATTACACACAAAAGCATATGTTCTCTAAGAAATCCATGTTGCTTCCCCGGCTGAGAAAGAAATTGTGCACCTCGTCCCCCCTTTAGGCCGACCTTTCTGTTAAGTCTCAGGCCACCTCGTTTGTCCCTCACCTGGCTCCCAGAAAACTCCTAAACTGAGGGGTTGAGCATTTCTTTCTCACGAATTCCCGAGTTTTCACTCACCTCCTACAGCCTAAAATGGTGAGGGAGAGGAGATGGAGAGGGTATTCTTCCTAAAAGACCGTTTCAATCTCAGAGTCTACCATGAGGATATAAGTATATCCTATTGGCTTATATTCTAAAGATAAAGAGTGTTCACCTGGCACCACATTTGTCTTCTAACTACACATACAGCTTGACCCAGTCTTCAGAGCGATCTTTACGGAGGAGAGGAGTATATTTCGATTCCAGTTCTGATAACTTGGAGTCAGTTGGATTGGTTTTGCTGTCATAAATGCAGTTCTGTGAGGGTGATCCCAGGCTTCCTTTGCACCCCCCAAACTGAAGCCTCTTCTCACCCCTGCTGTGCTTTCCCAGCTGTTATGCTCGGCTTCCAAACTTCAGCTTCCAAATAGCAATGTCTTCCCACGGAGACCAAGCTCTCCCCTGAACCCTAGAACACTTTTCTAGATCCCATTCTCCAAAGTGATCCTTTGAAGCACAGGAAGAAAGCACACAACTTCCATTTACATTTATTTTAAGTTTTAATTTTTCAAAACTATGTTCAGTCTTTGTGCTTTTTATGATGTATATATATGATGTTTTCTTCTAGATGTAGGGTAAAATATTTATATTATTTAAATAAAAATCAATGTGCACATAATGAGGAAGGGGCTAATTTTTTATTTAGATAGGAGTGCACCGCTAAAATATATTGGAACCACTAAGGTGCTGGGTCTTTCCCAAGTCTTTGGAGCTCAACCTTGCCCTCGGACGAACCAAGGGTTGGCAGAAGCCCAGCTCCCAACAGAACGGACCACCCAGAACCAGGGCTACTTAATGCCAGATGACTCTGCTTCTCTGCTCCAATCTGCGACTATGACCCAGTTGGATGTTAGCATCGGCCCAACTGAAACCAAAGCTTCTATGTCCCTTTGCAAATCGCTCCCCACTCCCAGCTCCCTGGTAGAAAAGCAGTGCCATAGCCATTAGACCTCTTGGTTAGCTCCTGTTCTCTGCAAACCCAGGCTTCTGAAGCCCCAGTATTCCTTGACGAGCGCTTACAAATTGTGACAGACTACACCTTACGGGCTGCTGGGTGTGTGTAGCTGAAGGTGGAAGTTGTGCAAAGAGGTAAGGCAAGAAGCAAGAGCATGGATATGGGGAGGGGGAGGGTATAGCCACTCTTGGTCTACATTTTGCTACTTTTCAGCTTGCTAAGAGGCCCCCATATACCCGCCGTTAGCACCCTGCATTTGTGTCCCTAAAACTCGTCTTCCACATCCTCTTTCACTCGGACATCACTGCTCACCAACTACGACGGGGACCTTGGACTGACTGAGGCACCAAAAGCTCCACTACTGAAGCTACATGACATTTCAGGCTCTTAAACAGAGAACATTAATCCCATCATTAACCATCTCATATTAACCCCACCTCTTGAAACCGGTTCAGAAAGTATTTTACTCACTTATGTGTCTATGTGCAAAATGCTCCAGAAATTAATGCTAAACTGTGTTGTCAACAAGTATCCCATGAATTTCTGTTCTCTGATACAATAAGTCCTGCCAGGTTATATAATATTCTACTGCTCACTTTCCAGATATAAAATCTATAAGAAGCAGCGTAGTAAGTGGCAACAAGTTAATCACTCCTGAATCTGCATCAAGAACGTGGGCAATTTTTGCTGAAATGTTGGCAGAGAACTTGAAATAGATTTACTTCATATCTAATTTTCAGGTTTAATTAGCTTTTGGAACCAGAGCCAAATAAATGGAAGCATTTCCTGGCATCAAAACTAGGTAAGTCTGAAAGGGAAAGTGACGTTCTGGCTGGCTGTGCCATCCTGACACATGACAGGTTTACTATCTAGGTGGTTCCTGACGTTACAGGGCAGGGCAGACGTCTCTCTACACTGTGGATTTTCCATCAGTCCTTTTCCCCCTCTACACACCTTAGAGGATGCTTTCCAACATGGCACCAACTGTCCATCATCTTTGAAAAAAGTGACTGGCACAAATGAAAATTACAAATGACTTACACAGGTCATTTTTAGACTGGAATTTAAACCACCCTAGCAGAATTGAAAGTTCACAGCTCGGTATGAAATTTCACTTTGCCTTCCATGACTGGACCTGTCATCACTTCCAGGGCAAGAGATGACAGAACCACAGTGGATGCCGAGGTGTCCTTAGCCTGGGCCATCATCCCGGGCCCAGAGCCCCATGCCCAGCATCGTATTCCTGTTATCTCAAGCAATACCTTGTAAATCTTATGAGTAAAGTATTGTTACTCCTACACTTATACAAGGGTAAGGAGGCACAGGGCTTTAAGTAACTTGCCAAGCTCAAGAAATTAGTAAGTTGTGAGGATTTAATTCTGTCGTTAAAACCCAACACTTTTCGCTGCTGGTTGGATTGTTTCTGTTGAGCAAAACTAGAGCGTGGGAAAGGCCCAACATTAAGCCGTTGGCATGTTGAGGTGTCAGCGGCCTCCCTAAGCCACAGACCGTGTCGGCAGGTTTCGTCTCCTTTGAAATAAGAAAGGAACAGGTTTAAATAAGTCAAAAATGCACCCAGATATTATGGTCATCTGGTTAAGGCACCAGTGAACAGAGGTAAATAATAAGGTAAAGGTAAAAACAAAACATATACTTGTCTATACTGCTGTCTCCTTCCATGTACACTCCCGTTCTCCCCCAAATCCACCTCCACCTCCTCCACCCCCAATACCTACTATATGATACATAAAGAACTGCCTCAAAGGATCACTCTTTGTAACACGGTATGTAATGGATACATAAAATAATGGGACACACTGGGGCCAAGAGCCGGCCCACCGGACTCCATGTGGGAATGCATCCCTGCAATACTTAGAACTAATTGTTCTAAATAATACCTTAACTTATAGCAATAGAAGTGGAACATTCCTCAGAAGAGGAATAGATTAACTAATAGCAATAGAAGTGGAACATTCCTCAAAAGAGGAAAAAGATTCCAGGTAAAATTATTTGAAGTTGAAACACAGTATATTTATAATGTCTGTACTATACTATACTCATTTGAAATGCATACAAAAGCTACCAGTGGGCCATGAAAATGCATTGGTGCAAAAATAGCACTGACTTCCGTGCTGCCGAAACTCGCTGGCGTGTTCATGATTGGGATAGAAATACCTGCCATAAACTGTGGAAGACACTCAAATTACCCACTTCAGGAATGGTGCAAACCGTAAATATTCAGTAATAGGCCCTAATGTTTGATAGCTCTAGCTTGAGCTTGCCAAGCGCCCTGTGTTTTTTGGCAAGTATGTGCCCTAGATTTAACATCTACTTGTGAACGTAAGTATTTCTCTCTATTTTATTGGTTTTGAGAAAACTAAGAGGTTTCTGCCCTCTGTGCATTCAGACAGAACAGACTTAGCCAGTTTGCTCCTAAGGCTTATGCTAAAAATATGAGGCAGTGTTCCAATTACATAAAACCAAGTCACAGCACAGAAAACTGCAGATCACCCCCTACCAAACTCTTAGCTGGATCCCTCCCCCCAATCACCAACCTTATTCTGTGCTATCCCACTCGGCATCCTTTGTTTCAATAAGCTGAGCTGCCCTGGCTGGGGTCTCCGTATGCAGTCTGTGCGTTGCCAGCTCCATGCTTCCGAGTTTCGCTATCCATCCTCCTGGGACATTTTCCATTTTCCTCGCACATCTCCCTGTTCCAAATCTCCTGGCTCATGTTCTGAATGTCTTACTGCTTATATGGAGCCTTTCCTCATTCCGACCATTTCCCTTGGAAGTAATCTCTCTCCTTAGAATTATTTTCCTCTTTATAAATGTAATATTTGCATATTATCCAAAACTTGGAAACTTATAAAGAAAACCAAAAGAAGGAAGAGAAAGAAGAGGGCAAAGGAAGAGGAAGAGGAGTAGAGAAAACTATAAGGAGGAGATAAAAGTGAAGAAAAAGAGAAATGCCGTGATAAAATGCATTTTGGTAGGGTTTCTTCTTTGCTTGTTCAATTTATATTGGAATATAGATTTAATTGTGCAAAACATATACTTGTCTATACTGCTGTCTCCTTCCATGTACACTCCCGTTCTCCCCCAAATCCACCTCCACCTCCTCCACCCCCAATACCTACAATATGGTACCTAAGAACTGCCTCAAAGGATCACTCTTTGTAACACGGTATGTAATGGATACATAATTTCCACCACCAGACACTAGCATGATTTACATACTCATTTTCCCTTTTGTGAAGCATGCAGATGATTTCCTATTTTTCTGTATTTGCAGATGACTTTGTCTGAAGTTCTCTTACAGCAATACGAAATAGTATTTGGAATCTGGAATTAGAAGATCGGGGTCCACTTTGTCGATGGTCTGCCACATCATGGCTATTTGATGTGATAAACAACTAACCAGGCTCAGCCTGAGTTTCTTTCCTTGTAAAATAAGGACAGTAATGACTACATTCTCTAGACGCATCCAATCATATCGCTCACTGCAGACACCAGTTTGTTAGTCAACACACAATCACTGACTAGCTACGATGCCACAGCATTGTGAGGAAAAATGGGGTAAAACTGTATATTATCAAATTTAAAAATTACTTATGCTTAAGGCCTATATTCTTTTTTAGATGGTCATCTCCTAGACCCATGTATCCATCTTCATTATACCCTCCCCAAGTGAGTATTTGGTAAATACCCAATGATTAAATTAATAGAATGACTCATTTGCTAGATACCGTCATAGCAACAGAAATAGTTGCATATATGTGTGTGTATACATATATATATAGAGAGAGAGAGAGAGAAAGCCACACCCTGTAATCTGTGCTGTGCTAATTGTTACCTACATACCTACCTACTTGCCTGCCTGCCTGCCCACCTCTATACCTGCACCTACACCTGCACCTGCATCTACAGTTCAACATCTCCCTTAGCTGCCTCAGCATCATGTTTTAATTTAGAAGATTAATGTCTTCTAAATAGACCATAACTCACAAGTTCAGGAAGCTGATGACATTTTCTATGACATAGACTTCTATTGAAAGGACTTTGTGGTGACTTTCTCCTGGGCTTCTGCCAATCGATCGTTGAGTTTTTAGAACGTTTGAAGAAAATCTAGGCTTTCTGTGAAATGCCCATAAGATGCCTGTGGCTCTGGCCTCACTGCTGTGGTAGACTCCCACTTCTACAACTGTTTCTCCCTGATGACCTAGCAACCTGTAAGTTCAACTTCCCTGTCCATTCCCCTCGACTATGTGAGGCCCAGAGATGAACCGCTGTGCCCTCTCCAGCTAGAGCAGACGCGTCAGGCCTTAGCTTTAAAGACGCTCTATCTTTTCACACTGACGTGGGGGCCTAGTGTCCATGGTGACTATGT
Source organism: Eschrichtius robustus (assembly GCF_028021215.1). Taxonomy (NCBI): domain Eukaryota; kingdom Metazoa; phylum Chordata; class Mammalia; order Artiodactyla; family Eschrichtiidae; genus Eschrichtius; species Eschrichtius robustus. The sequence continues at coordinate 94,537,836 of NC_090838.1, read as the reverse complement.
GCTACTCGGGTGGCCCTGCCGGTGGCCCCAACAGGTGCAGCCACTGATGAAACAGTTTATTTAAAATGGAGTGACTGCATCTGACAGGGGCAACGGATTAAAATACATGGAGCTGCGCAAACAGAGTAGAAATCATATTTAGATAATTCAGCATTAAAATTCAGATGATGGCTAAGGCTTGGAAAAGGAGATGCAAAAGCTTTACAGAAACCAAATGCAAATACACACCAGGCAGATGCCCCCTACTCTTGGGGAATATCTGATCAGCAAGGCAGCTCACACGGGAAGCCAAGCGGCAGGGTCGGTGACACGACTTCTCAGGGTCGAAGGCCAAGTCTCTGCCTCTCCTGCCTAACGGCAGACAGAATGAGAGTGTGCATTGCCAGGTGGAGGCTGATATAAAAAATATTTTAAAACATAAATTTCCATCTGTGCAATCTTATAGCAGAAACAATGAAAATCATGAAATATATCAGATATATAGATTATAAGCTCGCAAATTACTCTTGTGTTCACAGTTTAGGGAATTCACTGGAAACTGGTGAGAAACCCACTTTGAATTCTGCAGCTCTCCAGCCTCTGAAGAGATAACTCCCAACAGATCTCTAATCTGGACAGTGGAGTTCAATACTTCCTTCAATATCTGTGGTCCTAGGGACCCTGGAAGTTAATGTGGCACATTGAGGCCACCTTTAAATTCCTAAAAATTACTATCGCATTGAGCCCTTTATCACTTATGGCTGCAAACACTCGCTCACTTGATGTTTGATTCTTAAGTTAAACTCTCCTACTGTAACAATAACTCAGACAATAAGCAGTGGTCTATTGAGTAACCTATTCTGTTTGAGGGTCTTAATTAGGAGTCTTGAAAATGTTCAGGGGAGATTTGGGGCAGTCCCAATAGTTGAGAGACGCCACTAGAATGCAGTGTCTGAGATCCAGGTATGCCAGGCTTTCCGCAAAACGCAGAACCATCCACAGAGGGAAGAATTACCCTGCATCCTGCGCAACTTTAAAACATCCCAAGGAAAACGCACATAATTGAAAAAAAAAGTATTTAAATTTATATAAGCTAGAACCTAACTTTGTTTTTTATAAAAGTTACAGAAATTCTGCACGTTTTCATTTTACATTGGATTTTCCAAGAATGCAATTGCAGTACAAAATGAAGAAATTTTGTGTTTTATTTTATTCAGAACTTTCCAAAGATGTTCACTACTTTGGATAATTTTGTGACCTGGAAAAGCACCACATGTGTGTGGTATTTGGATTATCTGTATTGGCAACTTTCTTACTAATTTGATGATATGCATGGAAGTAAGACTCACTACCTTACTTTGTCCCTTTCATTCTATTTCCACAATATATTATAATTAGGGGATTTGATGTTTTGAAATTAGGGAAGTATATTCATTATGTTTTCTGTGATTTTCATTTCAATACAGATCCTCCTTGGCTTACAATGGGGTTATATCTCGATAATCCCATCAAGAGTGGAAAATATCGTCGGTCGAAATGCGTTTAACACACTTAACCCACCAAACACCACAGCTTAGCCTCACTTACCTTAAACATTCTCGGAACAGTTACATCAGCCTACAGTTGGGCAAAATCATCTAACACAAAAGCCTATTTTATAATAAAGTGTTGAATATCTTGTGTAATTTATTGAGTCCTGTACTGAAAGCGAAAGCAGAATGGTTGTCTGGGTGCAGAATGGTTCCAAGCGTGTTGACTGTTCACCCTGGTGATCGTGTGGTTGACAGGGTGCTGTGGTTACCCCACCCAGCGTCAAGAGACAGCACTGTACCGCAGATCACTAGCCCAGGCAAAGACCAAAATTCAAAGTACAGTTTCTACTGCGTGTGCATTGCTTTCACAGCTTCAGAAAGTCAAAACATGGAGAGAACCATAATCCGAAAGGATACACGCACCCCAATGTTCATTGCAGCACTATTTACCATGGCCGAGACATGCAAGCAACCTAAATGTCCATCGACAAAGGAACGGATAAAGCAGACGTGGTATATATACAACGGAATACTGCTCAGCCATAAAAACGAATGAAATGATGACATTTGCAGCAACATTGGTGGACCTAGAGATTATCATATGAAGTGAAATAAGTCAGACAGAGAAAGACAAATAGCATATGATATCACTCATATGTGGAATCTAATTTTTAAAAAGAGATACAAGTGAACTTATTTACAAAACAGAAACAGACTTATAGACATCAAAAACAAACTTATGGATACCAAAGGGGAAACATGATGGAGGGATAAATCAGGAGCTTGGGATGAACACACACACACTACTATGTAGAAGATAGATAACTAACAAGGACCTACTGTATAGCACAAGGAACTCTACTTAGTATTCTGGGATAACCTATATGAGAAAAGAATCTTAAAAAGGATGAATTTAGGGCTTCCCTGGTGGTGCAGTGGTTGAGAATCCGCCTGCCAATGCAGGGGACATGGGTTCGAGCCCTGGTCTGGGAAGATCCCACATGCCGCAGAGCAACTGGGCCCGTGAGCCACAACTACTGAGCCTGCGCGTCTGGAGCCTGTGCTCCGCAACAAGAGAGGCCGCGATAGAGAGAGGCCCGCGCATCGCGATGAAGAGTGGCCCCCGCTTGCTGCAACTAGAGAAAGTCCTCGCACAGAAACGAAGACCCAACACAGCCAAAAATAAATTAATTAATTAATTAATTTTAAAAAAAGAATGAATATATGTATATGTATAATTGAATCACTTTGCTGTACACCTGAAACTAACACAGCATTATAAATCAACTATACTCCAGTAGAGTTAAAATTAAAAAAAAAAAAGAAAGCCAAAACACCCTAAGCCCAGCCATCGAAAGTTGGGGACAGCCTGTATATTAAAGGGACCAATTAAAATGCAAGCATCTCCCACTTTGAGTTGTTTATCCATTCTTCGCAAAAACACTAACCAGAAACCTTTCTTCATTATCTTAAATGGGAAAAACTGCAATGCATTATAGTTTAAGCTGATATCTCTAACCAATTTCCTAAAATAAGATGAAAACGCAGTAAAACATTTTATATAAATAACAACCTACAATGTTAGGGTGAAATTTCTTATGGTATTGCTTCCTGATCACAAAATAATTAATATCGTTGATAAAAATATATAGTTGCTTTATATACATTACATGCAGTTTATGTGTAAACCATAAACACTGTCTTTATGACACAGCAAAGCAAATCACAGACAACAATACATAAATCAGTGAGAAAACTGCAGGAAAAAAGTACCAGAAAGTAACATATAATGAACTTCTCATTAGCAAATGAAGCAGAGGCTTGAAAAATGACGAAAGCTGAGCAGGGAGAGGAAAATTGGAGCAATCATTCTGCCACTGGTTACGACAGGCGACAGGGTGGAGAACTTGGGTTTGAAGGGGCAAAGGCAGGTCAACTACCAGAATCAACACCGTGTTAGCAGTCCCTGCCCTGCAGTAAGGTAGTGTTACGTTTGGTAGTGTATATATGTCCATGCCACTCTGTCTCTTTGTCACATCTTACCCTTCCCCCTCCCCATATCCTCAAGTCCATTCTCTAGTAGGTCTGTGTCTTTATTCCCGTCTTGCCACTAGGTTCTTCATGACCTTTTCTTTTTTTCTTTTTCTTAGATTCCATATATATGTGTTAGCATACTGTATTGGTTTTTCTCTACGGCATGTTTTTAAGTGACTTTCCAAAAGTCTGATTAGGTCTCTTTTCAAAGTCAGTGTGAAAGAATTAAAATAATCACAGGAACTCAAAACCATTTTGCAACTGATCCATGAAACTCAGAGAGAGGAGCCCTGGCCTCCAGACTAACTATTTGTTTCATAAGCCGTGTGATGTACAGCAGGGGACCAGAAGGTGCCGTGTGGATCTGATTTGTCTTATCAGGCTGCACCTTCCTGGGTGTCAGTGGTCACTGTTAGGTAGAGCCTCCCCTTTCCCTGGCTCCACTCGGCCCCTGGGAAGGACTTGACTAGAGCAGGCTCCTGGTGGCCTGCATTCCTCATCCTGCTCCGCATAAGAAGGGGTGGGACATATTTCATTCGTGCGTTAGGGAAGTGAAGTAGGCGTGTGTGGTTCAGCTCCTGTGGATTTTGCTTTCCTGCCTGCCTGCCTGCCGAGCAACTTCATTCTGGCTGATTTCCACCAGGTCACAGGGGCTCATAGTTATGCCTGTAACTGCGAAGATTAAGTGAGTTCTGGGCTGAAGTAGCAGAAAGGCCACTGAAACCACACACAAGACACATTTTCCAATCTGGGGACACTGGTAATAAAGCTGGTATTTTGAGCCCCTTTTGTCTCATTCCTATTTTTCAATTACTTCTGAACTAAAGAAATTAAGAAAAGGGTCTTATGTATTGACCACCTCCCTCAGAATCTCTACTGTAACTAATACGTGTTATTTACTATCATATAGTCTTTTCATATGTATGGTCCCTCTATACCCCACACCCAGTGTCCCCAATAATTAACATTGCACATTGCTGTGTACACGGTACTTTACATTGTACATTAACATATGTACATGACCGAGGTATGTGTGTCACAACAAATGAACCAATACTGAGACAGTATTATTAACTCAACTCCATAGGTTATTACAATCCTTATTTTTTACCTCCTGCCCCTTTTCTGTCCCCATATTCCATCCAGGAAACCACAATACAATTAGTTGTGGTGTCTCCTTAGACCTATCTCCACTGTGACAGTTTTTCTGATGGCTTTGACAGTTTTGAAGAGTACTAGTCAGGTAGTTTGTAGACTGTCCTTCAAGTTGAGCTTTATCTGATTTTTTTTCCTCACGATCAGACTAGGGAGGAAAATCACAACGGGAAAATGCCATTTCCATCACCTCGTATCAAGGGTACATACTGTCAATGCAACTTATCACTGCTGATGCTAACCTTGGTCACAAGGAAAAGCTGGCGTGTGTCAGGTTTGCCTACTGCAAATCACTCGTTTTTTCTTAAAAAGGAAGTCACTATTAAATTATCTGGAATTCTTCTGTACAGGATATTTGTACAGTTTTTTCCCATTTATGTACTCATTCATTTTTATATCAGTATGAACTCCTGGCTATTTATTTTATACTTTGAGTTATAATCTAGTAAAATCCAATTATTCATATGCTTGCTCAAATTGTTCCAGCCAGCTCTGGCCACTCTCTTTCAGTTCCTTTCTGGGTCCCTTTGAAATATATTTCAGCGTCGTGTGTGTGTGTGTGTGTGTGTGTGCACTTCTTTACTTGTTGGCACTACAAGATGGCCCAGGCTCATCCTGTATGCTCCCTCCCAATCTTAGAACAAGCCTTTCTCCAAGGATCCCTGATTCCCTTAGTTGAAGAACGATATTAGAAACCAAGATCTAGATGCTGGGAATGTTCACTGCTACTGTGATGTCATTGCTCCTAGACCCTCTTAGAGCGTGAACGTAGATGTGTGTCCGTAAACTCATCTGTGTACACTTACCTATAATTGTTTCCACATATCTTCATTTATATGTACATTACACTGAACATGAGTTCAGACTGGTGTCTCCAATTCTAGTGTAGTTGCATACGGTTCATTCTAACCCTTCTCCCCTTCATCGTCCTCCATCCATTTACTTATTTGTTCAGTTTCGATGTCCTGATAGAGTGGTTTCAGGCTTGTGAGCCCAAACATCCAAACAACTTTGTCATCTTTAGTACAGTGCTTGTGTACAATTCCTTTTGTCTTGAACAACCTCCACTCCACTCAATTCCAGAGTTTTTTAGGACAGCGCCTCTCCCCCCACCTTGTTCAGTGAGCCTATGCCATACATTTGTAATGCAGTTAGATTATTTCACCTCATGAGGCAATTAAAAACTAAATACAAAGCCACATACTTACTTACAAGGCTAACGTCACTTAGAATTCCGACTCATGTCCACAGACCCTAAGCAACCTACCAATGTACAGTCAGGAGTCCATATGTCCTTGATCATGTTTTTTAATTAAGTAAATTTATTTCGAGATAATATTTTAGATAATGCATTTCCATCAAATATTCGCCCCAGTGTTTACGTTTGATTTGTGTTTACAAATGTATTCGAGCCATATCATCACCTAGGGCAATAATGTTTAATTTTTAACACGTTGAGGAGTGTATGTGGCTGTCCTGGAGCCGTCCTGTTGTAACGTCCAAATGACACAGTTGTGCTTCGTCAGACATTGAACTCATTAACTTATTTTTACCAGATATAAAGATAACAGAGATAATGGAGAAAATTTACAATTGAAAGACACATTCACGGAGTAAGACCGAATTTCCTAAATGGTTTCATGAAATATTGATTTGACACCCCAGAAATCACATCATGTGTCTGGGAAATGTGTAACTCGACCGCTGAGGGTTAATGAGAAAAGGACAGAGAGACCTGATCACAAGTGATGCGTCCTCTCCGAGTGAGAGCCAAGTGGCCTAACAGGGCACTCCACCCACTGCGTCGATAAAAACTGCACGGTCATTTGAACAGAAAAATGTGTGAGAGAACTGAGTCTCCCTACAACTTACAGTAGCACAGATGTCCGAGCTAGTAAAAACCTGCATTGCAGCCTAAGGCTGGAACGTCTGAGGAAATCAGACACCTGCTTGTCTTCTTTCCTTTCCCTAGCCCACTTTCACTACTCTCTCCTGCGACTCTCCTGAGAACCCTTCCTAAATCAATCCCTTTTATGCAAAACTTCCTCTGAGGGCTGACCCTGTGGACCCAAAACTGAGAACAGGTGCATGGTTGGGATGATTGGCTTTTCAAAGTACAGGATGTTTGTTAGCTTATGAACTAGCAAGTTCATTGTTAAAAAGGAAAAAGGAAAATGGTAATAATCATGATTCAATGGACTCATTTTCACAATCAAAAATCAAATCAAATCAAGTCATCAAGAACCAAAATGAGGTAAATAATTTCTCTACTTAAACCCGGCATCACCAATTTTGTCTCATCAAAAGAACCTCACGTTAAATCAGCTTGTTGATTTTCACTGTATCACTTTTTTTAGTCTTTTTAATCTCCTTTTGAAATTTGTTCGTTTCATATGTTTATGAATGCTATCAGTACAAAAAAGTATATGCAACTTTGTTAATACATATTTAAGTAACATTAAATGGAAACAATTTCAGTTAAACAGTAAAGTGTCCACTAGACATCATTTACAGGGTCTGCAAGCTTTTTCTGTAAAGGTCCAGATAGTAAATATTAGACTTTGTGGGCCACACATTCTCTGGGGGCACACATTCTCTGTTGAAATCACACAACTTTGCTGTTGTAGCATGAAAGAGGCTATAGATAATACCTAAGCAAATGAGCATGGCTATTCCAATAAAACCTTCTTTATTAAAGCAGGCCACAGGCTGCTATGTGCTGCACGGGCTATAGTTTTTCAAGTTCTGCATCAAAAATAAGACCAGCAGCTCTTCTTGGAAAAAAAAAAAAAAGTAAACTACTATTAGAGTGATGTAAGAAAAATGGAAGAATAGGCAGTTTGAAGTTCCTGCCCAAGTTGGGGCCCTTAGAAATATCAAAAACCAAGCAGAAACTGTCAGAACCAACATTGTCAGAACTATGGAAAACAGTCAAAGTTTTATAGCTACCAAGAGAATGCTGAATCAGGAAAAAGGCAAGTTAAAAGTCATAGGAAATTTTCCCCCGTCCTGTGCTCTCCCTGAGTCAGTGACAGTCTTAAAGCTGGGACTCTCTGTTCCCAGTGTGGACCCTGGGCTCTGGTTCCAGAAGGAAGAGACCAGGTCTTACTTGTACATTGTGTATGTCTGTTCAAGGCTGCCTGAAGGACTGAAGCAAGGTGATCATCTGTGCTGTGTCTAACGTGGAAGCCACTTGGGGTAGAAAAGTGGCAGGAAATGGTCAACAATACACAGTGACCTGGGATAAAGTATTATGGTGAAGACATACAACGTTGCCTAATTCCTCAGAGGAAAATCTGGGAGAATTTCTTTAGAGCTTTAAGAAACTCAAAAGCACCTATATATTCAGAGGAATTTAGAAAACCATGTGCATATGCAGAACAAGGCACGTGCTCAGAAAACACCGAGAGGACCCTACTTTTTACTTCTCCTTTATCTCTAGGCTCAGGGCAAGACTGGCCAGCATTTGAAGGAGTAATTCAGCAGGAAACAATATGCCAAGACTGGAAGGGGTGTCATTGTTGTTTTAAACCCTGGCATCCAAGGAACTCTCTGTCAACATATCAGCTGAACACAACCTAAAGGAACAGACTTCAGTGACCACGAACCAAGAATGCGTCTTTCCTAAATACTTTGGAAAAGTCGCTAAATGAATTAAACTAGACAACCTTCAACAATCACAAATGGGCAAACCCTGGGGAAGGGGAAAACTGATTTCCAGAGTACCTACATTATAATACTCAAATTCTAGATATCAACAAAAAAATACCAAGGCATACAGGAAAGTATAGCCCATTCAAAATAACAAAAAAAACGAAGAGAGACCATCCCTGAGGAAGTTCAGTCATTGGACTTACTAGACAAAGACTTTAAAAGAACCATCTTAGGGACTTCCCTGGTGGTGCAGTGGTTAAGAATCCGCCTGCCAATGCAGGGAACACAGGTTCGAGCCCTGGTCCAGGAAGATCCCACATGCCACAAAGCAACTAAGCCCGTGCACCACAACTACGGAGCCTGCGCTCTAGAGCCCGCGAGCCACACTACTGAGCCCGTGTGCCGCAACTACTGAAGCCCGTGCACCTAGAGCCTGTGCTCTGCAACAGGAGAAGCCACCGCAGTGAGAAGCCCACGCACCACAACGAAGAGTGGCCCCCACTCGCCGCAACTAGAGAAAGCCCGGGTGCAGCGACGAAGACCCAATACAGCCAAAGATAAATAAATAAATAAATAAATAAATAAATAAAAGAACTATCTTAAGCTCAAAGGTCTAAAGAAAACATTGATCACGTAACTGTAAAAAAATGGAAAGCAACATATGAACAAAATGAAAATGTTAACAAAGAGAAAATATAGAGAAGAACAAAGCAAAAAAATCTGGAGCTAAAAATACAATAACTGAAATTTAAAATTTACTAGAAGGGCAAAAGATTTAAATAGACATTTTTCCAAAGATATACAAATATCTCATAAGCATTTGAAAAAATCCTCAATATAAGGAAAGGAAATTTACACTAAGGAAATGTAAACTGAGACCACAGGGTATGAGATGCCAATTCACACCTCCTAGAATGGTTATAATAAAAAATGGAAAATCACAAGCATTGGCAAGGTTGTGGAGAAATTGGAACCCCTATAAATGGTGGTAGAAATGTAAAACAGGGCTGCTGCTGTGGAAAAGCTTGACAGTTCATCAAAAAGTTATATATAGGATTACTACATGACCCAGAAACTCCACTCTAGGTATGTACCTTAAAGAATTGAAAACAAGAACTCGAACAGATATTTTTACACCAATGTTTATAGCATCATTATTCACAATACCTCAAAGGTAGAAACAACCCGAATGTTCATGGACAAATGAAACAAAATGTGGTTTATGCATACAATGGAATATTATTCAACCATAAAATGAATGAATTTCTAACACAGGCTACAACATGAATAAACCTTGAAAACATTATCTAAGTGAAACAAGACAGACACAAAAGGACTAATACTGCATGATTCTACTTCTATGAAATGTCTAGAAGAGGCAGATTCATAGAGGTTACAGGTCACCAGGAGCTGGCTGGCAGGAGGAATGGGGAGTTATTGCTTAATGATTACAGAATTTCCATTTTGAATTTAAGAAATAGATTGTGATAGTGGTTGTACAAAATTGTGAAAATAATCAATACCACTGAATTTTACACTTCAAAATGGTTAAAATGTTAAGTTTTATGTTATATATTTTACTACAATAAAAAAGTTATTAAAATTTTTAAAAAATTAAACATTACTCAAGTTTGGAAATGCTATTCCATTTCATACTGAATATGAAGGTGATTTCAAAATATACTTTTCTTTATATTTTTGACCTGTGCTATAAGAGCACACCACTAAAATCCATGGTGTCTAGTCAGGTAAATATTATTCTACTGTTAATAATAAAATAGCTTGTTTGGGGGAAGAGAATTACATTCACCAGGTCCTGGGAGAGGCCGTAGAATCTATAATTCAGACTTAAATAGGATCTCATCTTGTTCTATGTTATACATTAATCTACGGAGGAAAATAGTGCAATACTTTTTTGTTTTTTCATGAGGGAAAGTAACTTGGAACATTATATTTACATGTAGATCATTTGTGTAACTTTCCCTTCTAATTTAACCTGTCCTAACCGTAGACCCTGGAAGACCAGCAACACGTATCACGTGGTCAAAACCCACTTCCTTCCTAGCTCTAGATGTCTGACCCTATGGGTGGTCACCCGGTTTAACGGACATAACCATTCCAATCTGGAACGAAGATGCTGTAGGTATTTGATGCTGAAGGCTAGAACTATAAGGCTGAGTAGACCTAAGGGCGGGGCGCTCCATCCTGAACCACATGTAAACGTTAAGTAAGCAGATCTGCAGAGATGGAGACCACCTCCCTCCTGGTGGTTCTAGAACACACCACCAGCCCCTCCGCCTGACCTCTTCTGGGACTCTGGGAGACAAGTCCACTTACAATAAGATGCCTTTCTAGACTTAAGCTTCTTCAAGTACATTTCTGTTCCTTGCCCCAAAGAATCTGAATAGAACAACTTGAGACAGACACAAACCTACTTTGGTTTAAATTGTAAATTATGCATAGTTTTTACAACTTCAAAGACGTTTTGTTTGTGGAGGACAACTTCATACTACTAGCCTCTCTAACCTTAGGGATTCAATCTCCTCAGCCATGTGGGGTATTTTTGTGAAATCACATGGGAAACAAAGAAAGTCTCGCCGTCCACGTGTGCTAACGTCTCCTCGACAAAATCCACAGCAAATAGAAATGAGGTTTCCACCACGTGACTTTCCCCAGCAACCTGGCACCCCCCATGCTGAACTTGGTGATGCACCCTCCTCCCCCAAGGGAGCAGCAACTACCAGCCCCCCAGGGCAGCAAGCTCAGGGCAAATGGAGAAAGCTCAGCAAGGCTTTTACTCAAGGAGCCCGTTCTGCATCTCTGGGGTGGCTCACTCCTATAACATACACTCAAACCGCAGCACAACATATGCGTGACAGCTTGAAACTTCCAGATAGACAAATAAACAGACTCCAGCTCTACTGCACCTCTGGAAAAGTGCATGGGGCTTAGGGAGTGTGGTGTCAGCAAAATCAGGAAAACTTTCCGTCAGATGAGCTGGGCTTGTCACCTTCTCCACGTTACTGCCAACCTGGAAGGGTATTTAGCAAAGCTGAAGAAGTCGTGTCCCACCAGACTTAAGCAAGGACATTTGTCGCTGCTGCTCTGATGGCAGGCACAGCGGGAAGCGTAAATCATCGTTAACTGAGTGTGTGCACACGAGGAAAGGGCGATATTACACCACTGCTGGGTGAGAGCTGCGCAGGGACAAAGCTCAGAGCCGGTAGCAGTGAGCGATTAGCCTGGGGTCTCTTTCCTACTGAAGAGGAAATTCAGTCTTTATTTCTCAGCATCAGAGATGCCACCACCCAACACACACGACCGACGGAGATGCTTGTTGTACGTTCGCCCACACATCGTAGTTATAACACCTCAGAGGGAGGACTGCCGTGCCCCGCCATCTCTGTGGATCACCAGATCCCTTGTGGTAATCCTCACGGCCAAGCAAGCCCAGGGCCCACGGGCGGAGGTTCTGGGTGAGAATGCCTTGATCCCCGCCTCAGCCCGACGCCTGGGTTTGCTGAGGACCCAGAGCGGTACATCGGCTGATCAGGCCTCTCCCGGTTGCCAGGCTCGGTGCTGGCTATCAGCCTCTCCCGAAGGCAAAGCAGATTCTGCTGAGGCACTAGCTTGCCTTCTGATGAGGCATCGCACAAACTTCCTTCCACGGAGGCGTTTCTCTCCGTCACGATCCTACTGCACGTTCTTCTCGTAACATTAGACTCAAGAAAGTAAAGGCCGCAGGATTTGTGGAGGAAAACGAGCCTTTATCTTCCTTCATGGGAGACATAAAATTCTGGTCTTATTGCTTCTGAGTTGATTGTAAGAGTGAGGGAGCTGATGGTGACCAGTGGCTGGAGGACTGGCATCTCCCTGTGCTCTTTCGGGTGAGGGAAAGGGACGTGCTTCTTCCACGACAGATGCCGCCTGGCCTGGCTTCTGCTGCTGAATCTCTCTCTCTCACTCTCACACACACACGCACACGCACACACACGCACACACACTCACTCACTCCATTTCCCTTTGCAAGTCCTGCCGATGGAAAAGATTTGCCGAGCTGGATAATTCAAATTGCCGTGGATTTGTCTTCCTAGGACGTAGACGTAACGGTTTAGTTTCTTACCATAAATTTTAAAGGGAACAATAAACTGCCTTAAGACTATGGACACGGGATTCTCTCTGTAGTCAGGACAGGGTCCGAGGCAGCAATGGGCGGATAGTGGTGGGAGGGGCGGGGTGGAATGAGAAAGGCAGTAAATGAGGAGGGAAAACCCATGGGGGTCAAAGGAAATAACCGTATGTCTCAGCAACCCCTCACCCGTCACAGCCCCGTGGAGCGTGGCGCTAACATTTCTGGGTCCCGTATCCTTATTCTCAGCTCCCAGCATGGAAATACTCACAACCGCTCACACAAATCAGAGCAGTTACCGTGAAATAGTCAAGAAGGCAGCATGTAGAATCCTGGGTGGAAAGGAAAGTCATGAATAAACTGCTCTTTTAAAAATCATGAAAGCCTCTGGTCTCTAAATGATAAATGTAGGGCTTATGTGTCACTGGAAGTTTAACCCAGCTTAAAACACAAACCCTCACATCACTTTTGTTCATGGGAAGGATTATTTTTCATTCTCATAAGAGAAAATGCGGAAAGATAAGGGCTTCGCCTGTGCCGCAGGAAATCTCAGCTCGTCGCTCTGCTGCTTACAGGCGTCTGAACAGGTCACCTCACTCAGGCAAACGTGGGAGGCCGCCTCCACCCAGATCCTTTGCTCCTTGCAGACCCAGCCTTTGTGATCTTACAGGCCTCAGCTTGTCTCCTTTTCAGAGACTACTGAAATTCTTTAAGAGCTATCATCTGAGTAGCTGCTATGCATTAAGTGCTTACTCTTTGCCTGGTGTTTGGCACATTTTTCTTCAAAGACACCACATACATCCAACACAGATCTGCTCTTATTATATAGAGGGCTGGCAGAGCTCAGCAGGCATGACCCTCACTCCTCAACCGGATCCACCACGTTCTTACAACCCCAGAGCGTGTGCTCAGACCAAGTTACTTATTCAGAGGCTATACACTTTGGAAGATGGGAATTAATTTGACCTCAGAACTTGTCTTCTTTTCAAGCTCCTTAACAAGTAATCATTTTGATGTTCCTATGATATTGGTGTTTTACATGAATTGCAGTGTAGTGGGTACAGGTATTGAGTTTGGAAACAGACATATTTTGCTGGAGTTTGACTTAGTATCTGAGTACTGTCCAGCCTGGGCTAGTGACCAAACCCTTACAATCTTCAGTTTTCTCGTGAGTAAAAACGAGTATAATTGTACCACCTCATTCAGTTATTGGGATTATTAGATGAATTAATGCATATAAATTTGCTTTATAAATAATAAGCAGTCATTAAATTTTGTTTTAATGGGATTCTTGGCATAGTTGTTTTTGTTCATTGCTGTAAAATATGTAAGAAAGCATATGTGGAAGGTATTGCATTCTTCCAGCCCTACATGGATAAGGTTTGGTAAGCCTTTCCATGAAGCCAGGCTCTCCAGGACTTAGGGTCTGATCACCACACCACCTAAAAATAAGCATTTTCCTGCTGATAATCTACCCTTATACCTACTCACATATTCCCCACTGACTTGTGCCCCACTGGATTTTGAATGCATAGGTAGCTTATTCATTCTGCGTTTATTGCAAATGTACTTGGCTTGACCTAATCATTGCCTTCTGTGAAAACACTTGATTCTAAGAGGACTTGCCTCAGCTTCAGGTCCTGTTCTCTAAATGACCACATTATGGATACTCTGACCCAGGGTCTCCAGCCAGAGAGGACTGGACCAAGAGATGTCCCTTAATGAAAGGACAGGCACCCAGATCGTGGCTGGTCACCCAACTAGGGCCGACCTGCAGAAGTGAGTTGGTCTATCCAGTTACAAGTTCTGGAGAATGTGCAAAGCAACAGGACAAAATCTGTATCAGCATCCGTGTTCCCCCCAGACTCCTCCCCTTACCCACTTTTAGGTATCTCTATTGGCCCCTCAAATCTTGCCCCTTTAGAGAGAGTTCTGCCTCTGCCAGAAAAGTTCCTTTGACCTTTTCTGCTGAAGAATAGAAAACACTATCAAGGAATCAAATGACAAAGAATTCATACGGATGGATTTCGGAATAAAGGCAACAGGAACAGAAGAGAAGTTAAGAAGCAGCATGTGGTCAGGGAAGAGAGCTGTTGTGAGACGGGTGGGGAGCAAGGAAGGGAATGAAGGAAATATTCTTTGGGGAGGAAAGTGAGAGGTTCTTCCCAGATGCAGAAGGTTATAACAAGACACAAAATCTTTTAAGAGCCATTGCTGAAAACTGGGGAGGAGGAGGTCCGTTGATATGGATGGAGAGTCTGATTGAAAATGGGACTGAACGTCTTGGATCACATGCCAGTGGCGGGTGTGATCGCAGGAAGTGTGCAAGACCACAGCAATGGGAGCTGATGTAAACTGAGGGAGGCCACAGGTGGCCTCAACGGGCCACGTGCCGTCCAAGGATGGGAGAGACAGTAGGAGTTTTCCAAGCGAGGAAGAGGATTGGTAGAGAGAGGGGATCCAGCAGACGGCCAAAGAAAGACTTTTATTGGTGATGCTGGGCCAAGAATTCCTCAAAATCAATTCCAGTTTTGTGGAGGTGATGTGGAAATTCTTTACTTTTTGGTACCCAGAAAAGTCTAAAAGAGAGCGTCAGTGGTTGAAATACGCCAAGGGGCTAATCCCTGCCCTTAAAGAGCATCCCTCCTAGAGCACACAGTTTTCCAATAAGTCACAGCAGGTGTGGTAGGACCCTATAAGACAGGGCGCAAAGACCCCCACCTTCTCTGCGTAATCGTCTCGCCTTGGGTGTAGGTTGGACCTGGTGAAATTTCACGTCTCAGGTTAGGTTACCAAGACTGGGACTTCCACCTTGGGTTCTCCCTGTCTCTCTCTCCATCTCTCTCCCTCTCCCTCTCCCTCTCCCTCTCGCCTCTCTCTCTCATTCTCTCCACCACTTTGAGGGAAGCCAGATGCCATATTATGAGCTGCACTGTGGAAGGTCCATGCGTCAAAGACCTGGTTCTCCTGCCAACAGACCATGAGGAACCTTGGCCTCTGACCACCACACACGTGAGCCGGGGATGGGTCATCTTCCCACTGAGCCTTGATATGACAGCAGCCCAGCAGACACCTCAGTCACACCTTTAGGAGGGGCCCTGAGCTTAGCTGCACCTGGATCCCTTCCCTTCAGGAGCTGTGACATGAGCAATGTTTCTTGCTCAAGCCACTGAATTAACAAAATGGTTCATTTTAATGCAGCAAGAGATAACTAACACAGGAGGATTCATCTTTTCAAAAGAATACAGATTTCATGGAGGAAGGAAAGATAGTTGAAAGGAAAGGAAAGAGTTTGGCTGACTTTTTTGAGAAGAAGGTTCAGCCTTAGATGCAAGGCTGGTTGAGTTTGCTGAATGGCCAGGAAAGGTACATCAGTGTGACTTTGATCACAGGCTTCGTGTTGATGGGGGTGGTGTCTACAGAAACAGGGACTGCATCTCCAGGACCCCGCAGACTCTCTAAATCCCACAGTGCTCCTTCACAGGGAGTACTTTAGCTCTATAGAAACCATGACAAGGAACACAGTCAAAGGAGGGTTAGAAAAACTAAGGGCACAGCAAGCAGGAAAGACAAGTCATGCTTCTTTCCTGCCCTGGAAATAAAAAAACACAGTTGCCTTTGGGTATTTTCCCGCCTAACATGGCAACTTTCTTCCTTTCTCTCTCTTGCAAATTTCCATTTTATTAGTGTCATCTGATGATGCAAACTTTTAGACTTGAAATCTAGTTGAAGTCGTACCTGGTTATTCAGAACCTTACCTGAAAGTCTTTCCTCGTAGCAAAAGAAAACAGAGATACCTACCTATTTCCATGTTGAGAAACCAAAGGCAGAAGGAATAAGGACCATGAAACAGAGAGAGAGAGAGAGAGAGAGAGAGAGAAACAAGCAAAATTCACATGCTGGAAACATATCAAAAACCCCAAACACAGAACTTACAAACCGTAGGGCAGTCACGTGACCTGCAAAAAATCCATCAACTCCCTGGACGTTTACGGCCTTTTGTCAGATTTTTTCTCTAGCAGCCCAATGCAAAGTTTTATTTAGTAAAATAAATCCATGCACTTGACCTCAGCACCAGTCAGCCTGAGAAAGAGCAGAACTGGCTCATAAAGAAAGCCAACAATAATCAACATCTGACATGATTTCTATTTATTTTCTCCTTCCCCTCCTTTTGATTAAGTACTTTTTGAATTTTGAAAAGAGCTTCATGAACCGTTCTGCGGCTGCTTACTATTGATAATAATGGGATTTATTCTATTGAAATGGGTTCATTATCCTGCCAGCTGCCGAGCTTGTGTCTCCAAATAGGCTTCTGGAAATAGAACCTTCTAAATACCTTTCTTGCAAGAGAACTGCAGACTCAAAGTGGGAAAATACAAACACATTGCCAAGGTTCACACCAAGGTCAACGTACGCTGGCAAGTCAACCTCACCAACCCACTCAAAGCAGTACCGCTTCTGCTCTATCTGTGGGTTTGTTCACCCTCTAAGCCCCCCTAAAATTTCTGTGTGTTGCTCAGCACAGAAATAATCTGTTAACCTCTCCATAAAGCTTTGCTCATTCTCTTTCATCAGAAATAACTTCTCCCCTCTTTGTGCATATTCGGGTTAGGGGTAGGGTCCTCTCTAGAACATTCTATGCTCCTTGGAGACAGAGTCTGCATCTGTGTGGCAGCACCCAGCACCTGGAGCAGAGCCATCCCTCCACACACCCGTGATGTGTGTGTGGATGGACCCTTGACCATCCACCGAGCTCCCAGGCCTCTGCGGCCAGCACAGGGATGTACCTTTCTAGGTACATTCCCTCAAATGAAGCAAACCAGAATTAAATTTCACAAACCAAAACTGCAGTACAGAGATATATTGAGTCCATCAAGTGGTTAAAAAAAAAAAAAAAAAAAAAAAAACCTTCTAAAAAGGAAAATCACAAGAAGAATGAGCTAATTTGCAAATTAGCTCACAAGGTAGAGAGCTTTTCCCGCCTTCAACATTGGAGGATTTACTGCCTAATTACCTGCATGCCTGTTTCCAGGTTCAAAGTTCCCCAAGGCAGGGACCAGTCTTTTTATTTCATTTCTGTCAAATAGCACCTCGCATAGTTCTGAACACATAGGAGATTCCCAATGAGTGTATTTTTATGAATTTGTGATGTCCAGGAAAAGGAAAGGAAAAGGAGAGAAGGCAGATAGGACATGCACAGGCCCCAACAAACTCAGGTTTAAATGTAATCATTTCTCCTATGATATTCCTTAAGCAGGTGGTTTCTTGACAAGTGACAGACTAACTTACGGGGCGGGGGGCGGTGAGTGTGTATGTGAATTCAATCTCATTTCAAGTGTATAAGAAGGACTGAGTGTTTAAAGGAATTCTTTATCCCTTGTGCAAGTCTGGGTGTCCCCACGGTGGGCTGGCTTCCTGTGACACTGTCCCACGTCCATTTCCATTTTTACTTGCCTTTCCAAGGAAGTGGAGAAAGTGCTGCTTCTTTGGGAAGAAGCATTGGTCTCACTCAGCCGGAACCTTGTTCAGAGATCACACAGCAGGGATGAGGCCAGAGGGCAGCTGGGAGGAGAAACCTAGATTTCAAAGGGCAAGTGGGAGGGACAGGTCACAATTCTGCTGCTAGAACAAGTGGGACAGACGTCAGCAGCTGGCCTGGCCCCTAGCCACGGTCAAGCAGGCCAGTTTGACATCTGGTACCCTCTCTCTCTAAGGAAACAAAACCCTGCTGTCATCACAACCTTTTCTCTGCTGTCTCTGTTTGTCTTGTTTTCCGGGCAGGAAAGCCCTCTCTTCCAAAAAATGTTATGAAAACGACCTGTACGTGCGGATGTCTCTGGATGCTGATATATGCTAGTGGTCGCAGATGAGCATCACTTCTGCTCTTCATCCCCCCGGCCTCTTCCTTCCATCCTTACGTGTCCCGCTGGGGAGATCAAGAGACTGACCTTCAACTCTTGTCCCACCTCTTTGGTCCTCTCCCCTTTTCCCTCCATTTCTTTCTGTTGATAAAAATGAAAGAGAGGGAGATTGTAGCAATAGGAAAAACAAAAAGTGGAAAAGGAAGGGGGGGAGAAAGCCATCCTGCAGAGCCAGAGCAGGAAGGGAAACAGCAAGGGAAAGAGGGAAAGGAAGTGGGTGGAAAGGCTTTGAAATGGGGCTCAGGTTGCCTTTGTACCGTTAAGTCCTATAGCCCTCGTCTCACTGGGTGTGACGTTTCTTAGATTTTTTTTTTTTTTAAACGTTCTCATGAAACTTTTACAGGGATTAAATGGTTCTGAAGATCCTAGGGGCAGGACAGGAATAAAGACGCAGACGTAAAGAATGGACTTGAGGACACGGGGAGGGGGAAGGGTAAGCTAGGATGAAGTGAGAGAGTGGCATGGACATATATACACTACCAAATGTAAAATAGATAGCTGGTGGGAAGCAGCCGCATAGCACAGGGAGATCAGCTCCGTGCTCTGTGACCACCTAGAGGGGTGGGATAGGGAGGGTGGGAGGGAGACGCAAGAGGGAGGAGATATGGGGATATATGTATATGTATGGCTGATTCACTTTGTTATAAAGCAGAAACTAACACACCATTGTAAAGCAATTATACTCCAATAAAGATGTTAAAAAATAAATAAATAAATAATGCCAATAGGACATAAAACATAAATAAATAAAATAAAATTTTGATATTTTGTTCATCATGGAAAAAAAAGTGACTATTGCTACTGAATTCTGTTTTGAATGTAATATTATTTATTCACTGTCCAAAGGAATGCCCCTTGAATTGCTGCATAAAACAGAATGCGTATATAATTAGGTGCACAAGCAAAAGAGGAGCTAAAATAAATGTTTATTGAGCACTTACTCTGTGCTTGTCTGTTGTCTGGTCAACCAGCACTACCCTCTGAGATCACTGGCATTGTCACACTCACAGGAGAGAAACGAGAGCTCAGAGGACATAGGAATACCAGGGATATTGCTTAATTTGCCCTGGGGCAGAGTATGACTTCATATTTGGCTCCACTGACCATGGAGCCCATTCATTTGTCCATATTTGTTTGTCTGTTTCCCCGACAAATAACTGCCAGGCACCTACCGATATATGCCAGGTGCTGGAGACACAGTGGAAATCTAGCCAGACAAGATTCATGGTGTTGACACTTGTACCTAGGCCCCAATTCAGTGGGATACAAAGAAGAAAGGCTTTTACTTTGTCCTGTCACTGCCTTCAGCTATACTCCTCCTGTTTCCACGTTGTCAGGTGGATCCCAGGCCCTTTTATTTTTTCCTTTTACGCCCCCCAGCTTTAAATCCCAATCCACACCCAATTATAGTCTATTTCTTCCCCTCCCTGCTGCTCAGCCAGGCGTGAGGTCTGGGGTTTGGGGAGGACAGAGGGCAGAGCTCACTTCACCCCTCCTCGTCTTTCTGTCGAAGGAGGTGCTGTTGCTGGTGCTTGCCGCCCGCTCCAGAGGAGGGGCAAGGACGCAGGGGGTGTGGCACCAGGATGGGGCCTCCTCCTTGGGGGCTCCCCTAGCCTCTTCCGGGAGGGAGGGAAAGCCAGCCAAGACCAGGCTGCCACTTCCTGCAGGCAGAAGTCCACCCTCCCGAGCCTTGGGGGTTCTGCCCAAGAAAGCCTCCTGAGTGAGACTTGCCTGACAAGAGCCGTCTGCCCAAATCAAACAGCAAGCGTAACGGGCCATGACATTGACTAAATTCGATCATTTGGCTCAATCTGGCGTGGGAGAAATGGATACAGAGAGACACCAGAGAACAAGAGAAAAAGCAAAGAATTAAGATTGAAATGAAAACCTTACCAGCAAGTACTTTTCATGCATCCTTTTACATGGTCCAAATATATCCCACTTATTTTTGCAAAATCTAAAATGAATTCTCATTTTAGGATTATTACATACTAAATGGCTCCGTGTTCAGATCCACTGACTTTTAGGCAGTGCGGTGTTTTTAGAGCTGGTTAGAGAACACAAACAGAGGCGTAAATTTTCTCGAAGGAACTTAATGAGGTGCTAAGTTAAAAAAGCTAATGGTAATGATGAGAATCTCAGTAGCCGTGAGAAGGTGTCCACAGGGTCTTGAGAACGTCAGCCTCAGAAATGCTCAGAGGGGCTCAGTGTGGATTCTGAGGCCCGGGAATAAACAGGACCCGTCTCAGCGCCGGAGACAGGACCACGGAGATGGTAGCCTAAAGGGGGCTTCCAAATTCAGGGTTCTACTGGTCTGCCTGGTAGAAACAATTTCTTTAAAAATAATTATGTAAAATAAAGTGTGTAGCTTTGAAATGGATCTAACATAGAATCAGACTGTAGCCACAGGTGAAGGGGACACCTTGGTGCCATTAACTGGTCTCAGTACCCACCCCCTTAGTCTCCATCCACTCATGGTTAAGCCCTTACTTTGCAGCACCTCTAACTGAGTAGTTTAGGGAAAATGTTCCCTTCTCTCCAAAGACAAGCTTGCTTAATATATCTCCCCTATGAAATATGACCATGGAGGATTTAGTACCTTAGAGACCTCGAAAGCTTTGTCTGTTGCTTGTTCTAAAGCAAGTTTCAGGATGAATAATTGATTGATTCTTTTAGTGCAGTATTTATACCGGTTCAAGATTAGGAGCTCCTGCGACTTCCCTGGTGATCCAGTGGTTAAAAATCTGCTTGCCAATGCAGGGGACACAGGTTCGAGCCCTGGTCCGGGAAGATCCCACATGCTGCGGAGCAACTAAGCCCGTGCGCCACAGCTACTGAGCCTGCGCTCTAGAGCCCGCGAACCACAACTCCTGAGCCCACGAGCCACAACTACTGAAGCCCACGCGCCTAGAGCCCGTGCTCCACAACAAGAGAAGCCACTGCAATGAGAAGCCCATGCACCGCAACGAAGAGCAGCCCCCGCTCGCCACAGCTAGAGAAAGCCCGCGCACAGCAACAAAGACCCAACACAGCCAAAAATAAGTAAATAATAAAAATAAATTAATTATTTAAAAAACAATTTTTTTTTTTAAAGATTAGGAGCTCCTTGGTACTTGGATAAATCTCCTTGGATAACAGAGCAGTCGTGCAGACAAGAAAGATCTTTAATTTTTAAAACATCTTTAATTCCTTTAAACTTTTCATTCCTCCAGTAATCTGCTGGGTACCGGAGCTTTCCCTCCTTTATGGGCCTCTACCACAGCTGCTGTGAGCCCAGCTTCAACAGCTCAGAGAACCGCAAACATGTCAGCCACTCAGCCACTGGTATCACCCGGAAGGGAATGAGGCCAGAGCCCTGTTCTCTCCTCCTCTTCTGAACCTTGGCCCTGTGATGACTTGGTAGCTTTCTGATACCTTCAATAGGTTGTTTTACATATTTTGACCAATATTTCTAAATGCTCTCACCTGCACGTTTGGTGAAAAAGTCTCTAATCTAAAATTTCCTATGATATCACTTAGATGCAGAATCTAAAAAAAAAATGATACAAATGAACTTATTTACAAAACAGAAACAGACTCACAGACATAGAAAACAATCTTACGGTTACCAAAGGGGAAAGGTAAAGGGGAGGGATAAACTGGGAGTCTGGGATTGACATAAACACACTACTATATTTAAAATAGATAACCAACAAGGACCTACTGTATAGCACAGGGAACTCTGCTCAATATTTTGTACTCTAAATGGGAAAAGAATTTGACAAAGAATAGCTATATGTACATGTATGACTGAATCACTTTGCTGTACACCTGAAACTAACACGACATTGTCAATCAACTATACTCCCATATAAAATTAAAATTTTTTAAAAAGACATCTATAAATCTGCACAGAGGAAATTTGGAAAAATAAATGCAAAAAAATAAATAAAATAGAATTTCCAGAAACACACTCATGTTCACTTTTCGTTTACTGCTAAAGTGATCATATCAATAGTCTGACACTGTTTGACGTGATAGAAAAGCTAGGAGTTTCTGAAAGTGGCTGTAGGTTTAAAAATTATCTCAGTATTATCAAGAAATGTTCTGTTGAGCATTACTTATTGAACAAATCACAGCATTTATGAAATTTGGTCTCAGGGCATTTGAATATAAAGTTCAACTTGAGATCTTTAGAAAATTAATAAACCATCTGAACATTGTCTGTAAATGGAGAAGAATACTACCTTCTTCAAGGTCTTGCTGAGAGGATTTTAAGTCTTTATGTTTGGTTCCAGAAACATAAGGCAAGCCATGAAGCTTCCAAACCCATATCAAAAATACAAAATCACTATTACCGTTCTTCACTTGAATACAAAAAATCACAAACATTTCTTTCTGGAGTTCAGGAGAATTCAATATTCTTTGGCCCACCTTTAGCTTATGCTGTCCTCAACCTTGGCTCTTTGTTAAATGTAACCCTTCCAACTCTAGTGAGATAAACTCTAATGAGTTAAAACAAACCGTTAGAATTTTTCAAAGGATAGCATGTCCAAACACATCTATCCCTAGCCTAAGACATCGGCAGTAAGTAGCCAAAAGCTGTAATTGGCCTTCTGAAATTTCAAACTTAAATTATTCACTGACTTACCCCAAAATGATGAAAACGCAGCTTTCCATATAATAATTCATTCCACTGCCAAGAAAGCTCTAGATTCAAAAAAATGATATAATAATCCTGGATCGTTTAAGCAGGTTGACTAGCAAGGGGAAATTTTTCTAAAATAAGGTAAAGATTATGGACAACAATTAATTACTCTAATATCTTGAAAGTTGTAGAATGAACTCTAAGGTAATTCATAAGCATGTTTCATTAAATATTATTAAGCCGTTTACTTTTTTTTATTGCTTTGCCATCAGCCACAATAGTTCGATTAAGGAATAATTCAACCTAAGTTGCTGCTATATAAATATATTTAACATTCATACATTTTAATGTGCATGATATATTCCCTTTGTTTAATACATTTTCTTTCGTCTTTTTTCCAATTTAAATATATATATATATATACACTTTTCAAATGGCATTTTAGCTGTTGGAAAAATTTTTTTCACTTGTGATGCACAGCAAGCCACACAGGCATCTGTATTTTACGCTTTGAAGGCTGCTCTATCGAAGTGTGATTTATTCTCAAACATCCTTCCAACCATCATCATCCAGTGGTGATGAGACCATCCGCCTCAGTATGTCTGAGTACTGTCTGCTTGGCTCTGGAGTTCACTGCTAGCTAAATCATTCCTTTCTGTGTATGAAATGTTTTGGCAAAGTTTCGCCATAGCCATAAGAAGGACGTGGAGAAGGACTTACAAAAACCCTGCCATCTCTTCCCCCTTGTGAGTGCCTTGCGAGTGATTCAAAAATCAAGAGAGAGATCAGAGCCTTCACAAATATACATATATACACAACAAAACTGTTCCTGAACCCACACCTTCCTAACCCCACTCTCCAAATCTCCGACATCCTTTCCACGTCGTGGGATCCGATCTGAACTCTACACTGAGGTCTCACAGTCTCTGCCACAGGATTTCAAGCAGCAGAGAGGTTTGGATAAGAGCTATAAGCAGAATCACAGCCCAGAGTAGCCTGTGATTTGTCACAACTAGCTGTTGTAACAAATGATGCTTGACTTGGGTGTTTGCTGTTTTACACTTGCTTCTGCTGTGTTACCGTTTCTTTGGATTTCTTTGATTGCTGAATATTCTGAGGCTACTGAGCTATGGGGTCACCGTAGGAAGACCGGGCTTACAATCCAGCAGTTCTTGACTCCAGCAAATATGCTCCCCTTCCATCTTCCCTTCTATAAAACCCAGTGTGACTGTGTGTTCTGGTGCGTGCTGCACGTTAAGGGATAAATAGAGGGGGGGAAAAAAGGGACCTCTGGATGCGTGCATGGCCCTGGTCATTCTGTCTTAAGGTCTTAGTTTCCTGGCACCTGCTTGCTACCTTTAAAGCTCATTTCAGTCCTTTCCTACACCTAAGTATTTCGGGGGTCTTCCAATGGGGTCTCCCCAGCCCTCTGAACCTTTGCACAAACCGCCCTCCTGAGGCTGGACCTCTCCTCCACTCCCTCTCTCTGGTTGCCTTCTCTCCATCATCACGTCCAACTTGAAGACTGGTTCCTTGAAGGTCTCTCCCCAAAGTAAGTTAAATCCCACCGTTATCCAAACCGTAGCATCAAGCCATTCTCCTTTTCAGCCCTTTGCACCCTTGGAAATGCTTATTTATTTGTATTCCCATGTTTCATATGTGCACCGCTGCTGTGTCCGTTTCCCTTACGGGGATTCCCCAAGTCGGCCACGGGCCTCCAGAGAGACGATCAAGAACAGTTGCTGACCACAGCGGTGATCCCACACCACTGGGGCTCGGGGTGGTTTAATTCTCCTCCTAAACCGCCGTTAGTGTTCTGTGAGCAGCCATAGGGGACAAAAGTGATAACTAGATAAACATCTCATGGAAGGATGAATGTGTGAATCATTAGGAACTGTCACAACGTTCATTGATCTGTTACATACAGTGTACGGGAAAACTCCTTGCTACCCTACAAATGCAGATTCAGGAGGAACCTTCCTTCCCCCACCTCCGACTCCAGTGTCACCCGTAAGACCCCCTGCAAAGAGCTCCAGTCCCATCAGTCCCTGAGTAACTCAGCCATTTCTTCCCCTCCTTGTTTATTTTGCAACTTTTAATCCCTCCCTTCTAGAATTACCACTGTTTGCAGGCAAAGCTGATGGCTTTTAAAGTCCATTCCATGACTTCAAAATCTGGCTCTTAGAGGGCCTTTGAAGAAGGGTACGCAATCCAGCACTTGCAGGGTGTGAATTAATACATGTCTGGAAAGTGACCTGGTGATCTTAAAACGCTCATGCCCTTTGATGTGAAGGTCTTACAATGTCAGATTCTTCCTAAGGAATCATCAGCTAGGTATACATATTTTATCTACAATAATAGTAGTTGCAGTAATACTTATAACTAAAAATTAGAAGAAACACTCAACAATAGCGGGATAATAAGATCCAAATGCACATTCTGTGACTGTTTTGTTCACAGTCATCATTCAAGATAATTATGTAAAGGAAAAGCTTACGGTAGATTGTTGGGTTAGGAAATGCAGTTTCAAAATTGCACATACGGTTTGGAATTGACTATGTAAAATGAGTCATTGTGGAATATTCTAAAGCACTAACTATCAGGCAGAGCATGTGTGGTCCTATCAGATCTTAGTATTTATCAGTAAAGTGCCGTATGAACTCAGTGTGTTCAGGTGGGTCCCAGCATCTCATCGTTGCAGCCTCCTGCTGTCAGGAGGACGCCCTGCTCTAATCGTGCGGCCCGACCGCAGGGGTGGGCTGGCGGACGGTGTCTGGCCCGGGGATCCCATGGAATGTGCACCTTCCTTTATGTCCAATCCATCTTCTGTTTCTTCAACATTCTCAGCCCATGCCCATCTTCATGGTATTTCATCTCTGCTCAAATACTTCCTATACAGTTTCTCAGGTATGGAACAATATATTTTACAGCTTTAAACTTTTACACCTTTGATTAACTAACTGAAAACTGCAGATTCTTGTAAACCCTTTAGGTACTTGTATGTGTTTCCTGCGGCGGCTGTAACACATGACTACAAACTTAGTGGTTTTAAGCAATACAAACGTATTATCAATAGCTTACCGTGTGGAGGTCAGAAGTTTAAAATCAGTCTCATGGGGCTGAATCAGGTTTACGAGCTGTGGGCAGGGCTGCATGCCTTCTGGGGGTTCTGGGGGGAACCCTTTCCTTTACCTTCTGCAGCTTCTAGAGGCTGCCTGCATCCTTTGGCTCCTGGCTGCATCCTTCTGACCTCTGCCCCCATGGACACACCTCTTCTTTCACATTGACCCTCGCGCCTCCCTCCCTCCCTTGTAAGGACCCTTGTAGTTACTCTGGGCCCAGAAGAACTTCACCATCTCAAGACCCTTGACTCTATCACATCTGCAAAATCCCTGTACCTTGTGAGGTCACATTCACAGGTTCCGGGGATTAGGATGTACCTATTATTCTGTCCACCACGGTGTTTCAAAACACCTAGTAATACTGAAACACATTAAAGTCATTCTGTGCTTAAATTCAAAAAGTGGAACAATCACTCAGAATCTGATACAATTACTATAAAAATTTACTAACAGCAGGTCACTCGTCAGTGTTATCAGAGGTGGTTTTGCACACCTCCGGACACATATTCATTGCTTGAGATGGACACTTGAAAACCAGAACCAGGTGAATCTGGAAGAAACATGGTCTCTCATCAGTTTACATTTATGAAATATCTATATTTGCCTCGAGGTCACTTTTTCCTGTTTCTTCACACTGTACTTTCTGAATCTTCTGTTAAGAGTATATTGCTACTTATTTAATCAGAAAGATGGTTACAACAAATTCCAGGTAAGTAAGAAAAAAGTAGAAAAATAAAAGCCAAACTTTCCTTCCATAATGAGCTAGAGAATTCCACCTACCAATCTTTCAGGACTGACTCAAATCTGACCTCCTCCAAGAGGGAGGCCCTGACTCTTAAATATATATATACAACCATATATATATTATATATATTTATATATATAAATATATATATATATATTATATATATTTATATATATTATATATATATATATATTATATATATTTATATATATAAATATATATATTTATATATATGAATATATATATTTTATATATATATATATTTATATATGGGTACTGAGACCACCTCTCACCTCCACCATCCATGGCTTTAAATTTAACCCCACTAGCATTTGGTCTGTACTCTTTTTAAAAAAATTTTATTGGATTATAGTTGATTTACAATGTTTTGTAAGTTTCAGGTATACAGCAAAGTGATTCAGTGATATGTATATATATATATGTATCCATTCTTTGTCAGATTCTTTTCCCATATAGGTTATTGCAGAATATTGAGGAGAGTTCCCTGTGCTATACAGTAGGTACTTGTTAGTTATCTATTTTATATATAGTGGTACGTGTATGTTAATCCCCAACTCCTGATTCATCACTTCCCTCCATGTTTCCCCTTCGGTAACCATAAGTTTGATTTCAAGATCTGTGAGTCTGTTTCTGTTTTGTAAGTGAGTTCATTTGTATCATTTTTAAATTAGATTCCACATGTAAGTGATATCATATGATATTTGATTTTCTCTGACTTACTTCACTTAGCATGATAACCTCCATGTCCATCCATGTTGCTGCAAATGGCCTTATTTCATTCTTTTTTATGGCTGAGTAATATCCATTTGTATTCAACGTAGTTTTGGAAGTCCTAGGCACGGCAATCAGAGAAGAACAAGAAATAAAAGGAATCCAAATAGGAAAAGAAGAAATAAAACTGTCACTGTTTGCAGATGACATGATACTATATGTAGAAAACTCTAGAGATGCTACTGGAAAACTGCTAGAGCTCATCAGTGAATTTGGTCTGTACTCTTAAAGCATGATACAGGATCAGCCTGTATGCAGACTCACACAATGTGGCCAAGTCCCTATTGGACTGTGAGGCCTTTTAAGAGGAAGAGTGTCCCTCATTCGTTTCTGCATGACTCCACTCCCGCCCACATCCTGAGTCGGCCACGGTGCCCCGATAACCACTAAACTGTGGATAACAGAAGTATGATACATGTATGCTTGTGTATGTATACTATACATGGCTGCTATTCATATACACGTTTTTAGATTAAAATCACAAACACTGCAAACCAGCCAACATCTATTAACTGCAAGAAACCTGGGGGATTCTGTCTGTGCTGACACTTCTCTTTTCTATTTAACGGTTTGTTGAGATCGTTGCCCTTATTAGGGGACCTTAATTCATTAAGAGGTACTTGGTTTTTTCCATTACAAATAGCCTTGGGACAAAATAGTAAACCGAAGCAATTCATCACCTTGCCAAGCTAAGAAAACATTACATATGGTACAGTGAAGAAACACTAATTAGACCTAATTGAGAGAAATTAATACAGAGCCCAAATTATCAAGTATTTTTTTAAAAATGGAATCTTACGGTTTTAAATACAGAGGGAATCTTCAGCTAACTCCGGATAGTGTGCTGACGAGTGGCAGTCATACTGGGCTTGTTTAATAAATAATTAAGATTACATTCTACTGAGCATAGTATTTGTTTGGGTTCAAATTAAGGCTGTGAAAATACATGACATTCTTCGGGCTTCTGGCTTCTTGATTTTTGCCTGTGAAGATCAGCTGTGCTTCACTCCCGCCCTTGGTCCCTCACCAAGGAGATTCCTCACCTCCTCTCTCCCTCTGCTCCTCAGTGAGGGCCCCCTCTCAGTTGGAGCTCCAGTTCCACCCTGTGATGTAAAGGACTCTGTAAATGACTCTGATCGTTTACTCAACTCCTTAACATATCCATGCATATTTCAAAGTCAAAAACACGTTTTAAGTTGCCCAACATCATATAAAACTATCCTAGGAAGAACATGCACCACATTTATCCTTTCTGGTCTCTTCTTCCTGTGACAACACCACGTGATCGTGGGTAGCTCAGTTCCAGACATTCATCAGTACTGTATATTTTGGCATGTTCTCATTTGAGTTTCAACGAGAAGAAGTCTATTACAGATACATAGTACTAGTTATTCTTGTGTTTTCAGAAGAATGATAATGAAAAAGGGCTATAATTGGGAAGTCTGACTGAGTCTTTACAAAAGAAGGAAAACGTTGGGAGACCGAAGACGTGGGTCTCCCAGTAAAAGCCCTCATGTAAATCTTCTTTGTGGGGATGAGGATGGCTTGAGGGTTAGGGGCTGGCTCCTCTGCCAGCCACACCACTCCCACAAGTGTTGTGACTCTTCCCAAAAGGGGGATACTCTGTGCCAAAGTCAAGATCGCGGAGACTTTCCACATATTCCTTATCTGCAGCATGCCTGTCAAAACCGGAAGACCCTTGCCAAGAACTTCCAAAGAAAGGTCACATCTCTGTAGTCGAAGAGATCCGGATTTTCCTATCCATGCCTCCCAGACCCAGTAGGAACAATCCATCGGACCTAGCAATCCCCTCATATTGAATATAGTACCACATTTTTCAAAATGGCAACGATTTAGGATGATGGGGACCACTAAAGGATGCCCCCGCTGTGAGGTTATGGTCTCACGGTGGAGACCATAAACTAACCCACTTGTAAGCCTGGACTCATAGAAAGGTGCTGTAGGCAGACTCATACAGTGTGATTTCAACAATGCTCAAAGGTCCATTTTTTTCCCTATATCCTCCTCTCACACTCAGAATAATCTAGGAAATGCCAATTTCATAAGTTCATCCCTACACCTGAGGACTTTGTTTCTCTAAAAGTACAAACACTCCCGGGAAACATTTTAAGCCATCAGTCATTTGTAATTCAGTGCAAGTTATCTGTGAGCAAGACATAGTAGCAAAAAGGACCACTAGACACTGCTTGGAAAATCAGGGGCATTGGTACAAATAGAAAGATCAGAAAGCAAAAGAAGACCTCCTGCTACTTCATGATGTTTACAAACTCAGCCCTTTTCACAATCATGTTCAATTTGTACAATTCAATTTGTACAAGAAATCTTCTGAACCCATACTGGACACCAGGATGGATAAAACCTGCACCTCAAGGAACTTAGAGGGTGGCGCGTGTGGTAGGTACCACGTCTACATCTGACTCACATAATAGAGTCATGAACAAAGGAGGGAAAGAAAGGTGACCAATTCCACTGGGACAGTTCAGAGAAGGATCAGTGGAGATTATGGCCCAGGGACTGATTTTTCTTTCTCCTTTTCACTATGAGACTTTAAGGGCAAGGCTCTTGGAAGACAGTCATGCAAAAGGAAGACACAGAGGCTGATCAGGAAGTCTGACCTGGGAACAACTGTAAGCAAAGCCCTGGAGGGTAAAGGGAAAGGGCATGTCCAGTAAGCATAATACAAACTCAAGTAGCACCCAAGTGTCCTTCAACGGTGAAAGGAGAAACACACTCTGACCTTTCTATGCGGTGGATAATACACAGGGACGAGTTCACGACACACTCAGCAACATGGTTGACTCCCAAAGAAACCATGCTGGCGGAAGGAAGCCAGTCTCAAAAGATGACATACTGTGATTCTATGTACGTAACATTCTCAAAAACAAAGACGTCCTCAAAGACAAAACAGCAAAAGGCAAAAAGACAAAACTATAGGGACTGACCACAGATCCGTGGTTGCCGGGGAATGCGATGGGGGGAGAGTCTGACTACAAAACGTCGGCACGAGGGAACTGGCTTGGGGATGGAATTACATCCATAATTACACACATCTCTACATGCGTTAAAACTCAAAGAAATGCACACACACCGAAAAGCCAATTTTACGGTATATAATTTTTTTAAAAATATAAATTTAAATTCCCCCCAAAATGCAAGAGGTAAGGATAAGAGAGTGAGTATAAGGATAGATGATTTAGGCCAAATTACGATGGGCCTTAGATGGCAATAACCTGGGGACAGCACGAGTACAAAGCCCCGCAGGCATCCCCTCACCTGCTCTCACAGGAATCTCCACCACACAAAGCAAGGAAATTGGACTTGGAACAAATTAACCTGCCAAAGAAGATCCCGTTATTCTGTGGCAGAACCAGAGTTCTTACCCATGTCTGTGTCTCTCTAAAGCCTGTGATCTTTGCAGTTAAACACCTAAAACCAGAAGAATAATGTCTCATTACATCACTGGCAGAACAGACCATGTAGAGATGGCTTGAGGTTTATTGTTTGCTGTTTTTGAGTTGTTTGGTTTTTAAATCTTAAAATAAAAGCTATTGCTATCTGTTTAAAAACACGTATTTAGAAGAATGTTTCAAAAACCAGCTGACAGCCAAATTATTCCAAACAAAGTTCAATGCAGAATAATTTCAGTACAACCAGAAAATTAAGACAGTGCTTTCCTATTGGAGCAAGTAGGGAATCAGAGCTACTCCAACTGACAGTGCAGAAAGAGGTGATGGAAAGTCCTATAGAAAATTCCCTGCAATTTTCCAGTTTGCACCAAATTTATATGACAATTACCGGTTACAGGTGAGTCAGAAAACTAGACATTTTCTTGATGATATAGAAATGATCTTAATGTCCAAGACACTAGGGTTCAAAATTTCATAAAACTCTTTTCATCATTCTCTGGAGGGAGAAAATCAGTATAGACTCTGCTGCAACAAAAATGGCTCTTCGACTTCAGTTAAAATAATTACACAAAAAGTCAAATTTAGCTGCCGACCACCTCTGAAATAAGAAACATGAAAGTCCGCAGATGAAAGGCCCTAAGAGAACAGCTTGCTCTCTTCCCCACAGCAGTTATATCTTTCTGCCCATCACTGTACAAGCCTGTGTTTTCAGATCCAGGCATATAGCTTGCTGAGTCTTAATTCAAAACAGCATATGGCAAGTGGATCTGGGAACCCCCTAGAGAAAGTCATGGCTTCTGACAGTGGGCTGAGCCGCCCCCTTCAAAGCCTCCAGCTCTGAGTATTCCAACAAGCATTTCTCGTGTCAAGGCGGACAGTTTACTGAACTTTTGAATATTCTTTTCATTCCCTGAAATCTACTACACTCTCTCTGAATCCTTTTTTTTTTCTTCCTCTCTCTTCTTTAGCTTTAAGGTTTTCATCCTTGCCTCTCTCTTCTTCAGCTTTAAGGTTTTCAACCTTGGCTCATAAAAGAGTGCTTTAGTGCCATTCCATAATGAATTTGCTTCCCTCTCCTTGCACTGCTCCATAAATAAGAACATAATGTGTGTATGTTTATACATGACACTCCACGGGAGGTATCAGAACTTAAATACTCCACCTTGGCCTCTCTTAGTAATGACAGGATCCTTTCTCGGGTGGAACTGTCCACTTGCATGGCCTTCTTACCTACCTATCCGAGCTCACTAGCATCTTACCTTTTTCTTGTACTGAGATTTTTTTAACAGCTTTATTGAGGAATAACTTACAAACTAGAAAATTCACTCATGTTAAGTGTACTACATTGGGCTTTTATTCCATTTCTGTTGCTGCCAGAACAAATTGCCTTTCAATTTAGCAGCTTTAAACAACGCAAATGTATCATCAGACATTTTTCTAGCTCAAAGTCTGGCTGGGGCAGCTGTCTCCTCTGTCTGGGGTCTCACAAGACCAAAATCAAGGTGTCTGCGGGGCTGCATCCTTCCCTGCAGGCTCTGAGCAACAGTCTACTTACACACTTGTGCAGCTTGTTGGCTGCATTCAGTTCCTTGTGGTTGTAGGACTGAGGTCCTCAGGTTCTTGCTGGCTGTCAGTCAGGCACCTGGCTTCCTTCTTGAAGGCCGGCTGCATTCCTCTTCATGCTCTTCACGTGGCACCCCACCCCAGCAATGGTGGGTCCAGTTCCTCGCATACTTTGAATCTTTCCAGCTTCCCTTCTGCTGCATCTCTCTGATTCCAGTCAGAGAAAGTTCTCTGCTTTTAAGGGCTCATGTCATTAGAACAGGTCCTTCTGGATAACGCAGGATAACCTCCCTATTTTAAGGTCCATACTTCAATGACTCTGCCGAGTCCCTTCCACTGTGTAATGTTACATGTTCACAGCTGGCAGGAACAGCTCTGGGGTACTATTCAGCCCACTGCACTGTCACTTCATCCAGCCCCTCAAAGGTATGATGAACGGGGAAGCTTTCCGTTTTCATGAACCGAACTTGCATGTGGAGACTGACCCAGTTCCAGAGTTTTCATAAGAATCTTTGGCACTTTGACTCAACGCTTGTTGAGATCTTGAGGGGAAACAGATAAGAATCTGCATTTTCAGTTTCCTCCTACACCAAGCATGTTCCAATGCATTTTCCCACTAAATCCTAGGGCCCCTGTTGGTGGACATCATCGTCCCCATTTTAGAGACAAAGTAGACGAGAGTCAGGGAGGTCAAGTAATTCGCGGCAGGTCACAGTGCTGGCGGAGGAGCCAGGATGTGAACTGGATCTTCTCTGAGACCCAGATTCTGTCCAGAGGAGGTGAAAGATGGGCAAAATGCTGTCATCATTTCCCAAGTCTCTTAGCTTTACTACTTAGCAAGACTGTCTCATGAGACATGCATTCCTTCATTCACTCAGGAAATATTTACTGGGTTTGTGGCATATATATATATATATATATATATAAATATATATATATATATATATATATATATATATATACATATACACATTCACATACACACAGTGGACTATTACTCAGCCATAAAAAAGAATGAAATAACGCCATTTGCAGCAACATGGATGGACCTGGAAATTATCATACTAAGTGAAGTAAGTCAGACAGAGAAAGACAAATATGATATGATATTACCTTTATGTGGAATCTAAAAAAATGATACAAATAAACTTATTTACAAAACAGAAACAGACTCACAGACATAGAAAACAAACTTATAGTTACCAAAGGGGAAAGGGTGGGGAGGGATAAATTGGGCGATTGGGATTAACATATACACACTACTATATATAAAATACATAACCAACAAGGACCTACTGTATAGCACAGGGAGCTCTACTCAATATTTTGTAATAACCTATAAGGGAAAAGAATAAGAAAAAGAGTACATATATATATATATATATATATATGTATACACACATATATATATAACCGAATATATATACATATATATATAACTGAATTACTTTGCTGTATACCTGAAACACTGTAAATTAATTATAATTCAATAAAAAGAGGAAATGTTAAAAAATAAAATAAAATAGAAAAGAAAATATTTACTGGGTTCCTACTACTGTCAGCTATGTTTCCAGGGACCTGGGGATTCATCAGTGAAAAACAAATATCCTTGGCTTCATGGAACCCACATTCTAGTAGCCTAACAAATAAGTAAGTGATATAAAGTCCTTAAAAATGTTAGACGCCATGGAAAAAAATGAAGCAGAGCCAGGCTGGGGCTGGTGGAGGGAGCAGGGCTTAGAGTTTTAGCTAAAATAGTCAGAGGCAGCCTCACTATGGAGGTGACATTTGAACAAAGACTTGCAGGACGCGAGGCCTAGACACACACACGAAACGTCCAGAGAAACAGAATGCATCCATGTGCAGAAACCAGAACGTGTTCATTTCAGTCTCGTTCTTTCCCGGAGCTTAAAGGGATGCGTGACCCAAGGTGGAGAGGAGAGTGGCCTCCTGATAACGACAAACACCAGCTGAGCACGTACAATGTGCCGCTGTATCATTTATCCGCCCCTTAAGGACCCTGTGAAAGGAGCGCTGGTCACATTCCTGTTTTTACAGATGAGCATAGAGGGTCTCAGGTGCCTAACAGCCTCCTGAGGTCACCGGGGCACCCACAGCCCACAGTCATGTCTCCTGGTCCTGGCGCCCCACCTTCTTTGAGGAGGGGTGGGTAAGAGGAGAGCAGGGTCCTCAGATGTTGTAACAAAGCCCATTTTCTCCGTTCCTGCAGAAAAACTCCAAACAGGGAGAATTAAACTTGCAGGGTCAATTCCAAACACACTCATAAAGCAGAAGCAACTTGCAAAGAACTGACTTTTCAAAGCGTGTTTTTTTGGAGGAGGAAAGGCCCATGTGCAGGAGGGAATCCCTTCAAGTTGTCATAGGAATCGGGAGAGCTAAGCACAAGCAGTGGATGACAAAGGCCACCATAGGTTTACAAAACCCAAGTCCCCAGCATCTCCAGCAGCAGGGTGATGACCTCAGGCCTGGCCTGGCAGTTTTTGTTTCCTCTGCTTTGGGAAATAACCCCTAACTGACTTGTCAAAGCAGAGCAGACCCCACTAGACAGGACAGAGCTAGTAAACAGTTCATGAAGTCTCCTTAGCTATTCACTCACCTCAGAGTTTCAAAATTGCAATAGTCTTTTTTGGAAAGGAAAAGAAAGAGGAAGGCAGAGAAAAATGTACCAATACAACGGAATGAAAGAGGAAAAGAGAAAAACAAAAGATCAAAGGATTCAATTTCCATTAGGGTTTTTCCCTTTGCAACTTAACTTTGCCTAAAGCCAAGAAAGAAAATGCCTATTTCTTATCTCAGATCTGTTGAGATTATAGTGTTTATTTCTCTGAATGCCAAGTCTCATATCTTTTTTTTAGTATTACTTTTTATCAAAGATCCAGTGAGGGCAGCTCCCTAGACTTGGTTTCTGCGTTCACAAATAACAGCTCAGGAATCCAGCCGCTTTCTGTTTGCCCAAATCCATCGGTTTTCATTCAAAAACCAGAATTTTTCTGGGATAAAACTTGAAAGAGCATAATCTGCTCTGCTTCAGTTAACTCTATCATGATACCTCGCGAGCCGCGACAGAAACCTCAAAGTTATGTTTAGACACTTTTCTTTGATTTTGGAACAAGCTCCCTGAGAAGGATTATGGCTCTCAGCTCACACATTCACGAGGGCACTTTGCCGGCCTTTCAAATGTTGCAAATTCAAGTTCTAACTTGAAGAGCAAATCAGTTTGCAGGGATGAGATTTTGAGTTCATTTATACTGACCATGCTCAAAATCTGGGGGCAGCAGAACCAGTCCGGGGGCCCAGTTCAGCACCCGCAGGGTCAGAGGTCAATAGCACAGGGAGAAAATTCTGCACCAGACCTGTGAGTAAAGAGACATTTTTCACTTCTCATGGATCTCTTTTCTTGTAATCATATTTAGTGACATAGCACATCAATACATAAAAGTGCACAGATCATCGGTGTACAGACTGATGAATTAGGGTGGAGTAAGTACCCCTGGGTACACGGCACCCAAATCAAGGACTAGCTATGTATCTTTTGCATCAACAATTTTGTGTGTGAACTGAGGAGTTCCCGATTTAGATGTTACTTAAAACATGTTCCTATCCAAGGCCGACGGGCAAGAAAACACAAGGTCCCTGTGGGGGGAATACCACGAGAAAGTAGCAAGTGTGCCAGACGTCCGAGCTGGGGTTGAGATGTGTCCTCCACGTGGGGAAAGCAGTGGCCCCTCAGTCCACTTGGCAGCCTCCCAACCTCCCCAGCCCAGAGAGTCGGAGACCTGGGGGTACTTGGAAGCATGCAACACCTAGGCCTGCTACGTTGCCATGGGCCCCCTGAACGTTAACACACAAAAACAGGGCAGCAATTCTCGCTAGCTAAGAGAGAAAATGTGCTTTCAGCGCCACGAACGCTACAGAAATCCAGCTTCACATACTGGTGACAACTTGGAGAGATGAAACGGGTAAAGAGGAGATTGCATTATAGAGGCAGTCTGCTCCTAAGTTGGAACTAATTAAAATCTTGATAGGCAATTTGAGACTCTGGAGTAAAAAAAAATTTTTAATCTATAAAAAGGTTAAGTTTAGGTCAAAAATCAAAAGTACCCCAAGGGCTTCCCTGGTGGCGCAGTGGGTAAGGATCCGCCTGCCAATGCAGCGGACACGGGTTTGAGCTGTGGTCCGGGAAGATCCCACATGCCGCAGAGCAACTCAGCCCATGCGCCACAACTACTGAGCCTGCGCTCTAGAGCCCGTGAGCCACAACTATTGAGCCTGCGCGCCTAGAGGCCGTGCTCCACAGCAAGAGACGCCACCGCAATGAGAAGCCCGCGCATCGCACCGAAGAGCAGCCCCCGCTCACCGCAACCAGAGAAAGCCTGCACACAGCAACAAAGACCCAACACAGCCGTAATCAATTAATTTTTTTAAAAAGTACCCCCAAATACCATGTGATTACTTTAAAATAAGCAAATTTGATTTGTCACAAATCCAGCGCAGATTTACCAAGAGGTTCTTTATTACATGATTAATTAATATCATAGGCATTTTTTGGAAATTGCTACTTTCTACACACAAAGTACAGAAACTGTTTTACATATTTTACTTTTAACTAATTTCTATAAGGAATTAACTTACTAACTCCTAGAAGGAAAATAAAAACAAGTGACCCACAAAACAAGGAAAAATATAAGGTAACTTTAAAGTGTCCAGAAATGCCCTGGGGGTATTAAAAAGCTATCCTAGTTTTCTTGCCAACGTGGTTTTCCAGGGTAGAACTCTATAGAGGAGGTAACCCATCGGTGTTCTTAACAAGTGACACAATTTTTTTTTTTCCAAATATCGATAAGGAAGGATACAGGACAGACGCCACAAACAGCTGTGTGTAGGTTCCCCTCGGAGGAAAGACGAAGGAAAGACAAGTACGTAGGAAAATCAGAAGCCAGCAATAGGGGATGGACAGGAACAGCTTTGGGTGTTTTTGCAGGAAGACATCCCCCGGGTTGCAGGCAGGGCTGCGTGAACCTGACCAGACACCTCGACGAAGGAAACACAAGTACGGAGGAAAATCAGAAGCCAGCAATAGGGGATGGACAGGAACAGCTTTGGGTGTTTTTGCAGGAAGACATCCCCCGGGTTGCAGGCAGGGCTGCGTGAACCTGACCAGACACCTCCTGATCTCTGAAAACCCCGTGTGACCCGAGCATGACACCCGTCTACCTGTGATGGTTTAGGGGCCGGAGCCAGGCTGCCCGATGTCGAAGCCCGCCGTCACCATGGGTCTCTGTGTGGCCTCGGACGAGGCGCTTGACCTCTCTGGGCTTCACAGCCTCCTCCTGTGTAAACAGCTGTAATGAAAGCGCCAGCTCCTAGTGCTGCCACGAGGGTTGAGTGAGCTGATCTGCGTCCACAAGCGAGGCCGGCCCTCGGCAAGCGCTTGCCGCTAAGGGCCTCTGTCGGGGTCGTGGTCGCGTCCGTCACCTGGGCTGCGAATAAATCTCAAAGCCTGCCACTCCTCTTGAGCTGCTGAGTTTGGGGAGGAGGGGACTACGCCTAAGCTGGTAAACACCCGCCTGGAGCGAGAGACGTGAAATGAAGCGGGAGGAAACCAGAGCACGGTCAGGGTTTTAAAGTCGCAGGCAGGTGGGGAGCGGGCAGGCCTGCCCCAGGGACACCTCTGCGGTGGCACCAGGGCCCCGGCCGTCTGAGTGTGGCCTCTGTGCGCCCACAGAGCTGAGCCGTCAGGGTCCCGTTCCGGGGTCTGGACACGGATGCGGGGAGGACGAGCGGCCCCCTCGCGGGGCCCCTGGGAGGGCTCACCTGGGCCAGGACGCAGAGGACACAGGACGCGCCCCCCCCCCCCCCCCGCCCGGTGAGCCCTGCAGGTCACTGCTGCCTCTGGAAACTCAGCAGTTTCCTTGCCATGAGTGAGGCCGACATTCAGTTCAGAAAACGAGGCCCAAGACCAGGCAGGAGCCTAACGCCTCACCCCAAATCTGCTGTTCTCTGTTCAACCCCGCTTCGGGATGAGGATGCCCGCTGACCGCTCTCCAAAGCCGGAACTCGGGGACCATTTTACGGCTCCTGCACCATCTGGTCCCAACGCGGCCCCCCAGATGGCAGCGCTGGGTGTCTGACGCAGCAGGTTTGAGCCAGGATGGGAGAAGATGCTGGAAGAGATCAGAGTCCGAAGGGAACCACCACTGCCCGGCAGTGCCCAGGCCAGTGGGAAACTCCAGGGCTGGAAGGTGTGAGGACAGGGCCTGGGGAAGGGGGCAGTCACACTGCACCAACGGCACCGCGCGGAACTGAGGCCACCGCCGGGGTGGACGGCGGTGAAATTCCCGGGAAATTCTCACGGAGGGAGACAAGACCGCTTCCCTGGTGAGGAACCAGCCGGGCCAGGAGGGCGGACATCCCAGGACAGGGAATTAATTCAACTACGGAAACAGAAAATAGTAATCTGCCCTTCGGCTCCTACCTGAGACTGTGGCGGAGATCAGAGGTTACAGTCTGAAGGAAACAAGACGCCGCGGCTGGCTACAGAGGACAGACGCTTGTCCCTCTAAGCTTTCAGGCCACGTAAGCGCCCACGTCTTTGGAGGCAATTCCCTCTTCTTGGGAGGCACTGGCACAGCGTGTGCCATGAGCTCCAGGAAGAAAAACACGCTACGGAAAGTACTGAGCATTAGGTGTACATACTGGGGCAGACGTAAATAATAAAGTAAGGGCATATCGATTATTCTCAAAGCCTGACACGAACACAGTTAGCTGTGTCCTCCTCTGGCTGTGTCCTGTGTTTCCCCCAGACATGCTTTACTGTCGTGCCAGCCGGTGAAATGTTACCAAGTTGAGGAAGGGCAGTGGGTGCCTCCTCGCAGGGAAGAAATAATGAAGATGACAGACTTTCCCATTTCAAGACTTCCATGTCATGGCGTTTTTTATATATAATCGATGTTTAATCTAAAGTGGAAAATCTTTCTCCCCTGCTGCTGCGCACGGCTGAGTGAGCAAGTGCTTGTTGCGGGGACCACACACCAGCTTCCCAGCCCTGAAAGCATCGCTCCTGGACTGGGTAGAGGAGGAGGGCACGGAGCTGAAGCCCCCGCCTCGCCCCCAGGAGGGACACAGACCTGACGGGTGAGACAGTTTGCACTGTAGCAGTTACACGCGTTGCCCAACAGGTACGTTAAAGGCAGAGTTCTCGAACAATCGAAACGCCGCTTCTCCCACTTCTCGCAGAGCTCTGCTGGCGGGAGGGGGTATGGAAACGTGAGTGGAGGGTTTATGCCCCCTGAATCCCTTAAGTTAATGACTCCAGAGCCATCCATCCGGCTCCCGCTATCCTCTCTGTGACAAGGTAAGAAGGCTTCCCAGAATGATGAAGACTTTGGAATCAAAAACAAAAGGTGATTTTTATAAAAATGTGCAGACCGCTTTCCAAGATAGCTTTTACCCCACGCAGAGAGAAGCTGAAAAAAGGATGTGAGCTGAATTTAGCAAGAAAGGGTCACAGGTTCAAGAAAGAAAGACCGGTTAGTGTTACACCTAAGTCCCGGCGTGAAGGAAAGATGCCCTCCACGAGGTGAGCCGTCCAGGAGGAGGCTGACCAGCTCCGGCCCTGGGCGTGTCCCCTCCCACGGGAATGGGACCCCCTCCTAAGGTGGCCTCACCCAGTCCAGAGCGCTCCCCGTTTTTCAGGGGAACAAAGCTCCTGAGAACTTCTTCCAAGCTTTCTTGCTTCTCTCGTCACAGCTTTACATTCCCCTTTCCTATGTCCTCACCTCTTTCACACACATCCAAAAATATTTAAATTTTTAAAAATTTCTAAGTAAGTGAGAGACAGAATGGGAGGTGGTGGCCACGTGAACAAAGGGGATTTTTTTAATCTGTAACATCCTAGGACAAAGGTGTATTTCGAGAGTTGACCTCTCATATTCCGAAAAAGGATCGCAAGATTTAATGGTTCCTCATTGGCTGTAGTGGTGGATATTTTTAAAGATTTTTTGACCCATTTGAATTACTTGCTCAACAAATACCTATAGTTTGTGCCAAGTGTTATTCTAATGTCCCAGGAAACAGTAATAAACAAAACGAACAAAGAAAAGGAAAAAAGGGCCCTCGTCTCAGGGGGCTTATAATCCTGGTGAAGGCAGACAGGCAGGGAAAATATAAAAGTTCGGAGATCAGGATCAGAGAGGAAAAACAGGCCAGGACCGGGGCAGGTTTCCCGAGATTTGGCACGAAAGTCTCCAGCCCAGGAAACCCCTCAGTCCTGGGCAGACCCGGAGGTACATCACACAAAAGTGTCAAGAATGCCCTCCTGAGGAGATGAGGACTGGGCCGGGCCTGAAAGAGGTGAGGGTGGGCAGGTGTAGACGGGGCAGGTGTAGACGGGGCAGGTGTGGGAAGAACCAGTCCAAAGGGGCAGGCCGAGGCCTTGAGGTGGGAGAGTGGGGACTAGGGGTGGAGACACTGGGGACAGAGGTGTGGGTGAGCGAGGGAAGGAG
Organism: Eschrichtius robustus; assembly: GCF_028021215.1. Lineage (NCBI taxonomy): Eukaryota > Metazoa > Chordata > Mammalia > Artiodactyla > Eschrichtiidae > Eschrichtius > Eschrichtius robustus. Next base: position 94,496,630 of record NC_090838.1, on the reverse strand, counting down.
ACAGGACTGGGGGGAGAGGAGGAGGCGTGGACTCGGGACCAGACTGCTTGGCCTCAGGTTCTGACTGCCGTTCACTGGCCCGATGACCTTGGGAAATTTATTAACATCTCTGGGCCTCGGTTTCTCCATCTGCAAAATGCAGATAATTACCCACTTCACAGGGTTGTTGTGACAATTAAAAAGTACTTGTGAAGTGTCTGTTGTGTAGTAAATGCTATTCTTGCATCTATCAAGGACCTATTTTATAAACACATAGTTAGTACTTGATTAGCTAACTTTGCCTGATGTTAGGAAACAAGAAACCTCTTGTCTCAACCGATTCTAGGTCTCATGTGATATTGTGTCTAATCGAATGTCTATAGAGTTTCATTTTGGGATAAATATATCAATATTACACACTCATAAAAAGAACTTGAACACTGACTAGCATGTAGAGTTTCATTTTGGTATAAAGATACCAATATTACACACTCTTATAAAAAGTGTGAACACTCACTAGCACCTGAACCTTTTCTACAAAGCAGTAACAATGAGAATGCTTTCAGATTTCTTCGGCAATCCTTAATTCTAGAAAATATGAAGTAATGCCTCCAAAGTTTTAAGGAAAACTTATTTTGAACCTGGAAATCCAAACCAAATCCAACTGTCAGCAAGATTGTAAAGACAAACAAAAAGGTAATTTCAGACACGCAAGAAATAAGGGCATGATACTAGTAAATTTCATCCAGAATATGTTCCATTAAAACAAAAAGGTAACCTGAGAAAGGAGAAACTTGAGGAATCCAGGAAACAGGGGTGTACACAGACACATATCAGAATGATGACTAAGTTGGAGGGAAAGAAGGTGATTGGTCCAAACCAGGACTGAAGCCGATTTGAGAAAAATATTTTCAGAGAAAATATGTAGGTTCCCTTGAGCAGATAGACAACACAATCAAGATGTGAAAGATAACCATTGTTTGTTAAGAATGCTAGGTGTCTTCTGTTAAGAAGAAATTTGAAAAATGCAATTAGAAAATCAAGAAAACAAAGCACTTTGCAAAAAAGCATTGTCTAAACATGGAGAAATCTAAAAGGTGGAATGATACCAAATAATTGAAGAATATGGAAAATAGAAATAATTTTACCTTACTCTTGCAATTTCACATTTGAGCAGAATTTAATGACATGAAACAACATTCATTTATCTTAGGACTAAATCATAAAACTTGGTTCTAGAGTGCATATTATTTTATAATTATAATATTCTAAAGGTTATTATTTTTTAAATTTTGTGATCTACAAAAAGTAAAAATATGAAAGATTTAATTTTAGTTATCAAACTTAATATAAACAAGAAACTTTGATAATGCAAATGTAATATAAACATGACAGAGATAAAAGGAAAGTTGGTGAAATGGAGGGAGTGAAGGAGGGATATTTCATCATTTTATGTTGAGGGTGCAAAGAGATTGTCCATAAAGTTTGTGGATTACCTTTGAGAAAATTCAACACCTTAACACTAGAAATCTTACCAATTAGGAATAGGATAAAACTTCCTTACATAAATAAGTATTTTATAGCAACACCTACAATAATCATCACACTTAACAGAGAAACTTTAGACACACATATCTCTTAATATCTTTTAAGATCAAATCTTATCTTACCATTACCATTAAGGTTTAAAATCAACAGGCCTTACCAACACCGCAAGGAAAGAAAAAGAAATGAGAAGGGAAAAGAGAGGAACAGAAGAGGTAAAACTGTCATTTCTTGGAACAGAATGAAATTAAACTACTAGAAACAAGAGGTCAGCAAGTTGCCAAATAAAATATCACCTTGTAAAACTCAACAGCATCATTCTATAAGGGTAATAACCAACTAGAAAACATAATTTAAAATAAAATCTTAGAGACAATAGCCATAAAACTATAAAACACCTAGGAATGAAATTTTTAAATGCCAAAGGCTTTATAGAGAAAAATTTAAAACTCTATTAAGTAACATAGAAGAACATCTATTACATGTTCTTAGACGGGATGTCATGATGTCAGTGTTCATCAAATTAATCTGTAAAATCACTGCAATCGCAACAAAAATTCCACCTGAAATTCATATGGCAAAATAGCTAATTCAGTTTTGAAAAGGAAAATCAAATAAGCGAGCTTTGTATTTCTAGATATTAGGACAGTCTCTAAAGCTGGGGTAGTAAAAGTTAGGATAACAGCACAAAGCTAGTATGAGAACAGGGAAGAGAATAGAGCAGTGGAACAGGTTAGTTCAGAGACACACCCATACGCACACACCCGTGTGTACCTACAAATACACATGTGTACATCTAATATATCATAAAGGGGGCAGTGCAAAGACAGACAGGGAAAGAGAGACTCCTCAGTAAATGGTGGTAGGAAAACATGGAGAAAGAACATCCAACCAGCACATACTCCATGACACAATGTAGAAGCCAGGTGAATGTGCATCTTGAGATTAAAAGTAAAATTATATCTTTGGTAGAAGACAATGCAGCAGGATATTCCTGTGAGTTAGGGGAGGAGATGGACTAAAGGGAAGTCCTTAAGAAGGAATTCTTAAATGAAGCTCCAAATGCACAACTCATAAGGCAAAAAAAAAGTGCCTCCAAAAGAATAAATTTTAAGGAAAAATTTCTCATCTTTCATAATGGAGAGCCCATAGATACTGAAGTTGATAAATCAAGAATCAGTAGCACAAATGTATTTGAACTATAGTAATAACCACAAAAGAATTTAAAAGAAACACAAAATTACTGGAATTTGGTTACTGTGGGATTCCGAAAATAGACTGAAAAGTATTTCTTTTCCTTTTATGAATTTTGATGTTGTTTGAATACAATCCTGTACTTTCGTGTACTGATATCATGCATGTGTTATATTTTTTTTAACTTTTTTTTTAAACAAATTTATTTATTTCTTTATTTTTGGCTGCATTGGGTCTTCGTTGCTGCACGTGGGCTTTCTCTAGTTGTGGCAAGTGGGGGCTACTCTTCGTTGTGGTGCGTGGGTTTCTCATTGCGGTGGCTTCTCTTGTTGCGGAGCACAAGCTCTAGGCACGCGGGCTGATTCAGTAGTTACAGCATGCGGACTCAGTAGTTGCGGCTCGCGGGCTCTAGAGTGCAGGCTCACTAGTTGTGGAACGTGGGCTTAGTTGCTCCGCGGCATGTGGGATCCTCCCAGACCAGGGCTTGAACCCGTGTTCCCTGCATTGGCAGGCGGATTCTTAACCACTGCGCCACCAGGGAAGTCCCACATGTGTTAACTTAACATGTTGCTTTTAACATGTTTTTAAACCATTGGTGCTGGACCTGGTCCCTCCCTTCCTGGTGATGGAAACTCTATCGGGTAGCGGAGGAGGTTGTTATAAAAGGAATCAGATCTAGACTAGGAGGCTTTAACTTACTGTAATCACCTAGCAAGAGCACTGCAAAGCTTTCCTTTTATGCAAAATAGAGAGGTAAATATTCTCTTTATTAATCAAAATTAGTCGATGCTTGGAAGTGTATAGCTTAATAAGAGCTATGGGAGGAAATTCCTTTTGGTCAAACAGTGTCAGGAAAACCACACCAAAAATGCGACTTCACACACACATAAATGCACTTATTAATTGTACAGTTTATACCCTTTGTCTGCAGACACTTAAAAAAATTTTTAAAGTAGTCACATCAATTTCCATTTACAAATTTTATTCTAGGTTCTTAATATGTTAATTTCTGATGCTTTCTCTCTCTCTCTCTCTCTCTTTTCTTATTTTTAACTCATCAGAATCATATGTGTTGTAACAAGTGATTTCATACTTTTTAAAAAATTTTAACCATTTCTTAAATTGAAGTATAGTTAATTTACAATGTGTTAGCTTCAGGTGTACAGCAGTGATTCAGTTATACATATATATACATATATATATTCTTTTTCAGATTCTTTTCCATTATAGGTTATGACAAATTACTGAATATAGTTCCCTTTGCTATACAGTAGGACCTTGTTGTTTATCTATTTTATATATAGTAGTGTGTATATGTCAATCCCAAACTCCTGATTTATCCCTCACCACCATCCCCAGTTTTATATTTGTTATAAGGGAAGGAAGGAAGAAAGAAAGGAAGGAAAGGAGGAGAGAGGGAGGGGGAGGGAGGTGGTAGAATAATTAGGATTCAGTTATGCTGTTCACAGCAGAAAACCCAAATACAATGTCTTAAACAAATAAGGATTTTTTTTTTCTTCTCATGTTAAATAAATCCTGAGCTGTCACTTCAGGCCTGGTAGGAAGCTGTGTGACTCCATCGTTTTCCCAGGCTGCATCTATCTTTCTGCTCTGCTGTTTCCAGCACACTGGACCCAACCTCAAGTTCACGAAGTGCTTACTAAGATCCAGACATCACGTATTCTTTCCTGACATCAGCAAGTACCAAGTGGGGGAGGAATGCATAGGAAAAGGAGTCCTCCTTCCATTTGAATCACTTCTTTTGGGGAACTTTCCAGAAAATTCCCTGAACACTTCTACTTTCATCACCCTGCCCACATTCCCTATATTTCTATTAAAATTCTGTTATCTGACCAGATAAATTTCTGTTACCATCTTGAAATTTTATCATCTTAAAGAGCGGTCTACCTGTGTGAACTAAAGTTGTGTGAGTGTTGATGTAAGTTTTTAAGTCTCTGCATAATTGGTTAATCACAGACTATTCTTTGGGATCCAAATACCTAAGTTGAGAATTAGCCCTAAATATTGTTATGCCTACAGACTAAATATCCACTCATTATGAATAAATTATTTTATTTAATATTTCATTGATCTAAAAAGAATTAATATCTAATGACCTACAACTGTGGTTCCCATTTCACGAGAGCTAATTCTCTCTTTTGTGACACATGTTTGTCATGTACACTGTACTGTTCAGAGATTTTACTATCTCCCTAAAGACAGCATTCGTGGATTTCAGGCTGGACTGTCATTCAAACTTACAAGGTAGGCTTATCCAGCACCAGCCACGCTTGGCTTTAGGAGAGTAGCTAGGCCTGCACAAGACAAAGCATTAGGAAGGTCTCCGACACTCAGACAAGACCGCCAATCTCCAAACACAAATCCATACTGAACTTGAGAGATGAGCGTTGACCACTGACATAAATGCAAATCCCATCAGCACAGGTAACTCCGGACCTGGGGTTTGTCAGTGTAAACACCTTGCTAGTGGTGTCACATCGGATGGGTAACTGCCCAACTTCCATTGTTTAACGCAGCTGACAGCAAATCACAGATGACAAAATACACAATCCCGACAACCAAGAGAGCCATGTTTAGGAATCTCTCTGGTAGATATATTCCTTGAGTTGATACTGCAAAAAGGTTGATGGAACATCAGATTTTTCTGAAGCATCCCTGGGGCTAGAGGAAGGATTACAGCCCAGCTCTGAAATCCCCTATTTTAAAAATAACTTGTATTTCAAAACATAAATTCTTACAGACAACTGTACCAGAAAATATAAAATAGATCCTGCTTCTATAGGAGGTGTGTGATTTCATAGCATTGGTTATCTAGCAGTGCGTCCTTCATAATCAAGAAGGAGGCTTCTATTTAATAAAAACTTCCAAGACTATGTATTTCTTCCTGATTTTAGCTTTGACTGCATTCCCTAAGTGTTTATATGAAGTAATCTCCTCTTTGGATACTTTGGCTCTTTAGTTCTTATTACATCTTTGATGTAGGGGTGATTTAGAAAGACGTTACTAAATTTCAAAGAAATTAAGTTTTGTTATTATCATTGATTTTGTTTGTTTTGGAGGGTATTTTCCTTTTCTTTTCTTTTTATTTTTAACATAGATTTACTGTTGATTTCTGTTCATATGGTGAGAAAATGTGATCAGCAAAATCTCAGCTTTTTGGAAATCATCAAAGCAATACTTCCCAACATTTTGTTTACATTATGGTACACACAGGAATGATAATATTTGCACAGCACACTGGATAAATGGATGAGACTGTCTGTGGGTAGAGGTGCTAACTGCCCAGGCCCTGCCCCATTTTCTGGATAACTAAGAGGAGCTACATCTCAGCAGATCTGTGGGCCATTTGTGGAACATTTGTTGTTCAGCATTAAGGTTTCCTTGATGGTCCAGTATTTGCCTAAGAAATCAGGGATTATACCACTAATATTCTACTTAGAATACAACATTTTATATGTGATTGAGCCGAGTGTTGCTTTCGTTTCCTGGATTCTTGTTTAACTTTTGTTCTCTTAATCTGTCAAACTCTGAAAGAATTCTGATTACTCTTAATGTTGAAAATCTTTTCATGTTTTTGTCTTTCTAGATTTTTCTTTGGTAAATTTTCTGTTTATATCCTTTGACCATTTTTCTTCAATTTTCTATTTTTCCTATTATGTACCTATCAATAGGTGTGTATGAATTATTTACAGTTCTAAATATAGATCAGTTCTTTGACCGATACATCTTCTTCCAGTCTATCTCTTTTAAATATTATGTGTGTTGCTTTTTGTTATACAGGTTTTTAAAACTTTATACAGTCAAATGTATCAGTTTTTACCTTTATAATTTGTACTGTGCGTCTCATTGAGGTATTTCCCTGTATTTTCTCTTGCTAATTTTAAAGATTTTTTAAAATAATTGAAACCTTGATCCACCATGTTTATTTTATGTATACTGTTCAAAGGGGCCACTTTTTTTCAATTTGCAAAACCACTTACTAAATGGTTCATTCTATTTCCAAAGATTCTAATACTTCCTCTATAAAATTCCAAGGTCCCATTAAGATAAAATTGGGGGGTAAAATTATATATTTAATAGCTAGAAGCAATGTTTTTTAAAAATATCTGTATGCATATTGTCAAGGCACAATTATGTCTCTACCATTGGTGTTTGGTTGACTGTACCTTCACCAGTACTGTTATGATTTTCTATGTGCTCATTTTAACTGAAAAATGGTGACTTTTGGTTACATACATTTGAATTCCTTTAGTTATTCATGAAAGATCTACTTTTGTGTTTATTAACCATTTCGTATTGCTTTTCTTCTGTGAATTTTCAACTTGTGTCACTTGAAAGTTTTTCAGTTGTCTTTTATGATTTTTCCTTTAACTGTCTGTGGGTTCTATATATTGCCCTCTGTTTCAAATCTTGAGTCAGAAAGAATATCTTGACAATTTGGTTGAGAGTGTTGAATAAATTAACTTATGTAAGTCTCAGAACAGTGCCTGGCACACAATAAATTCTTACTAATTATTGGTTACTCTTGTTAATAAGGGCAAGGTGTTTCTTTTATGACCCTGGAGATAAAATTTCAGTGCAGTCATGTGTATCAGTCCTGGCAATTAGACTCGTGTGATGGGGAAAAGCATACATGCTAATGTGAATATTCACAGTAAAAATGCCAAGAGTCAAAATTTTGCATAAAAATCCCTTAGGAAAGTGCTCTTTTGGAGACCAGTTTCCCATGAGTGTAAATGAGTCCAACACTTCCAGGGTTTCTGCAAACATTGAAATGATGCATACTGATTTGCATTCAAGGGCCGTTTTAGACTCCAAAAAATGCAGACGTGAGCCCTAGAAACACTTTCACAGCAGAGAGAAGCCCACTGTGAAGAGCCCTTGAGAATGTGGATGAGATAACAATAGATCCATCTCCTCCTCACGTTCACTTCACAAACTTGTTGAAAAGAAGAAAACATTTTTTTTTAAAGCTCTCCCTCTGAATGTATAAATTTGAATGCACAGAATTTATGGGCGTATTGCAGATAGTCAAGTCAATAAATACTTACTTCGTGAGAGGTAACTAAACACATTCCTTTAAAAAACAGCATCATAAACTTATTCCTGCATTCACAGTTTTAAATGATCATATCTTTTAAATATATATGATATACACCAAAACAACGTCTTGTTCTCAAACACTAAAATTGTAATGAAACTTCCACCATTTATATATTTTTCCCATATGTGTGCCAGCACTGCAGAGAAAACACGTTAGTGAATATTAACCTATTGACTCAATTATTATCAAGTTATACAACCAAGTTTATTTCCTAAATTTAAAAAATTTTATTCTTCCTCTACTGAGGTGAACGTGATGCTTTTTCTTCTGATATTGTTCTTTTTCCATAAAGGAAAACGAATGCATGAAAACATAGTGTTTTGTCAGGGAAAGGGGTAAATTCAGGTAACTGAAGCTTATCCTGTAATCACAAACACTCTTTTAAACTTTAACCAATTTTGTTCATGTCATGATATTTGTTATATACATTCTTGTTTTATTAAACTGATTTCACATGCCATTGGATTTGCAGGGCCAATCCTATATTGGTATGTTTATTTTATGCTAAGCACTATCCTTCTAATTTAGGAAGCTTCCACCCACCATATCATGATGCTTCTAGTAATGTCACATGGATTTCCCAGGAATTCCTCAGCTGTGAATAACTGGCAGAGCATAATTTTGTCAAAAAGATAGAATTTGCATATCAGTATTTACTAAATAATATATCCATCAAATTATCAATTTAAGCAATATTAAGCAAATTTTTAAAAAACAGAATTATGTAAAGTTAAATCATTAAATGGATTTATTAAATTACTCATATAGATCTTAAATTTTAAAAGGTAGAATTCCACAACTTACATTTTCATTTAAAAAAAAAACATAATATTGGAAGTTCTAGCCACAATAATCAGACAAGAAAAAGAAATAAAAGGCATCCAAATTGGAAGGGAAGAGTAAAACTGTCACTATTTGCAGATGGCATGATAAAATATATAGAAAAGTCTAAAGTCTCCACCCAAAACAATTAGAACAATAAAAGAATTCAGTGAATTTGCAGGATGCAAGATTAATATACAGAAATATGTTGCTATTCTATACATTAGTAATGAACTATCAGAAAGAGAAGGCAAGAAAACAACCCCATTTAAAATTGCATCAAAAAGAATGAAATAAACTTAACCAAGTTTATTGACCAAGTTTAGGAATAAACTTAACCAAGGAGATAAAATACCTATACCTTGAAAACTATAAAACATTGATTAAGAAAATTGAAGATGATACAAAGAAATGGAAAGCTATCCTGGGGTTATGGATTGGAAGAATTAATGTTATTAAAGTGTTCATACCATCCAAAGCAATCTACAGATTTAATGCAATATTTCTCAACATACTCATGACATTTTTCAAAGAACCAGAACAAATAACCCTAAAATTTACATACAATCAGAAAAGATACTGAATCACCAAAACAATCTTAAGAAAAAAGAACAAAGCTGGAGTCATCATGCTCCCTGACTTCAGACTATACTACAAGGCTACAGTCATGAATACATTGTGCTACTGGGACAAAAACAGACACACAGCTCAATGAAACAGAATAAAGAGCCCAGAAATAAACCCATGCACCAATAGTCATTCAATTAATTATAATATATGAAACTAATATAATACTATAAATCAAATACACTTTAATAAAGAATTATGTTGGGATTAGGGTGGGTATTGCATTACATTTAAAGATGATTTTAGGGAAATTTTCCATCGTTATACCATTTGTCCAACATACTCACCATCCCTCCACTTCTCCACCCAAGCCATATTCTTGCTCTCAAGAAATGACAACTTCACCTCTATTTGCTGAGTATATACACCACCAGGTTCATCCCTGACTCCTATTTTTTTTTTTTTTTTTTTTTTGCATACCCCACATCCAAACCATCAACAGTTTCTGTTGGCCCTCTCTTAAATCCAGAGCCTGACCAATTCTCAGCAAATTTAATCTTACCCTGGAATGTTGCAAGGGCTCTCTAACTTGGTTTACAGTGTTCATAATCAGTTCCCTTTGTGGAATCTTTACTCAGAGTAACAAGCAGAGTAGTTCTTTTAAAATGCAAGTTCGATCATGTCAGACCTCGATCCATAGTCCATAAGTATCTCCACCTCTCCCGTGGTGAAAGCCAGTTTCTTAGAGCAGCCTGCCTGGCTCCACACCACCCGGCCCCTGTCACCTAACCTCCTCCACTCCTAACGCTCATTCCCCTCCAGCTCACACCTGACCAGGCATGAGTCTGCCCAGGGCTCTTGTATTTGCTGTTCCCCTACCTGCATACTCTTCCTCAAGAGAGCTACTTTTTTTGCTAAAATACAGTTTCTCCAATAAGGACTTTGATGACCACTGTATTTAAATAGCAACCCCATCTTCCCAATCTCCTTTCGCTGCCTCATTTTTCTTCCATAATACTTATTACCATATGATACTATTTATTTTTAATTATGTGTTTAATATCTGTCACTCCCCCATTGCAATAATTATTTTTTCCTGTGTTGTCTTTAGTATTTAGAAAAAAAGCCAAGCATATTCTAGGTGCCAAATAAATGTTGGTTTAATAAACAAATATTGAGTACATACTATTTAATCACCTTCATTTAATTTAATTTAATCACCTTCATTTTGGCCTTTCAACATATTTTTTGAAATTTTTATGTAGGTTTTCATGCTTCTATGTGATAAGAATGTGTTTTCTATCATATTTTAAATTGGTTATTAATAGGGTATAAAAAAGGTGTTCTTTTTGTAGATTGATTTTTGATCAGCCACCTTACCTTGCCGAGCAATATCACGATTTTCTTATCAATTTCTCGATAGATCAGATATTGCCTGCAAACAATACCAGTTTTTTCTTTTCTCCAACATTGTTATTCCTAATTTATTTCTCTTTTTTACTGTACCTTCCATTAGAATGCTGAGAGTGGGCTGCTTTTCTTATTCCAAGCTCTGGAGGGACTGACTTTTGTGTTTCACCATGAAATAGGGTGTTTCCTGCAGTTTTCTGACAGTTTTATAAAATTAAGGAAATTTCTTTCTTTAAAGCTTACTAAGCATTTTTATCAGAAACGGTAGAGTTCAATCATTTTTTTTTAGAATCAATTGGATAATCATTGTTTAATATTTAATTTTTTAATATTAAAATATTTTTCATCTTTTATTAAGTAATGTAGTGATTTTTTACACATATAGATGTCTTAATATTGAACCATTTATGCATTCCTCAGATATATGCTAGTTGGTCATGAAGTATTATTCTTTTCTGAAAATGTTTTATGTAATAGTTAAAACATGTATCTGGAGAGAGGGAGGAAAAAAGAGAAAGAGAGATAGACTGTGAAACATTACAATAAAATGAATAATCAAAAACTTTTATCTTAAGAACAATTGCATCTAATTTTGTACTGTTCTCTATCAAATCTCTGACTCCCCACTTTATTAATTTTGTAATTATCACTCCTTTTCTTGTTTGTTAAGTCTTTTTTCATATATATATACACACAATAATGTATATATGTATATTGTATATACAAGGTCTGTGCGTGTGTATATGCACATATACACATACAGACAGATCTTAAGATTTTAGAGTTTCCAAAGTATTTTTTTTTTTAAATAATTTATTTATTTTTGGCTGCACTGGGTCTTCGTTGCTGAGCACGGGCTTTCTCTAGTTGTGGCGAGCAGGGGTTACTCTTCGTTGCTGTGAGCGGGCTCCTCATTGTGGTGGCTTGTCTTGTTGCGGAGCACAGGCTCCAGGCGTGCGGGCTTCAGTAGTTGTGGCACGTGGGCTCAGTAGTTGTGGCTTGCAGGCTCTAGATGGCAGGCTCAGTAGTAGTGGCGCACGGGCTTAGTTGCTCCGCAGCATGTGGGATCTTCCCAGACCAGGGCTTGAACCCATGTCCCCTGCATTGGCAGGCAGATTCTTAACCACTGCGCACCAGGGAAGCCCCCAAACTATTTTTATAGGACCCAGTTCAACAAGGATGAGGGTCTTTGAGAATCATAAGGTAAGAATAACACCTAAGACCAAGGGAAATCCATACTGTGCAGCGATCAGGGGGGCCTACTTAGTTTTAATTATCTCTTTTAAATCCTTTCATGGAAAGCCAATGATCTCCAAGGGAGGAAGTTGGTATTATTCAGAGGTGGGTAGTTCAAAACAGAATCTTAGCCAGTTTTCTTTCTTTGCTCTCTCTTTGATCTGTGAATTGGCTTAAACCTTGCTTGTATCGAGACAAAACTTTGGCTCCCTGCCAATTCTTTTATCTATGTAACTCTGGCAAAGTTCTTAAAAATGAACCCTGGGATATTTTATAGACACTATATGAGCTCTGCCTGTGTCAGCTTACGGACAGTAGTGTCCTAGGATCTTTAAAAACACCACAGATGCTTCTTTCAGAGGCAGACTCATCTGAAGGGGAAAAAAATCTAAACACATTTACAAGAATTAGCTATAAATCCACAGAATTGCTAACTACTCTGTAAGTGCTCTGAAAGGCAATCCTTGCAGAATATTATATAATAAAACCATTTGATCCTTAGAAGAGAATTTAACTGAAGAAGAGAGTTTCAGGTAACTTAATATATTTCACTGTTTACCTCTTCTCATTTGGCCAAAGGAATAAACTCCAAGTCTTTGAATGGCAAGGATCAAATCCATTAGCAGGAACTGAAAAGTTTGTTTTTGTTCTTTGTTTGTGTGTTGTGTTTGTGGCTGCCCATTTCTGTAAACTTACAAAAAGTCATTGAATGGTGCACTGAAATTTATGGTATATAAATTATATCTCAATAAACCTCTTAGGAATAAAAGAGGTTTCACAACATATAATGTTGGAATTCCAAATCTGGCAAAGTTTTCAAACTTTTACTGACAAAACTGAAATACAGGAAAGGAAAATCCAAAAATGTTTTAGTAAAACACTATATTTGGAGATCTATGTTTACAAAGCAAATTGGGTTCAATTCTAGCACTTAGCCAGAAATATGGGGCAGTTTGGGGAAGTATTGTCCAACTACTGTGTGGGAGTGGAGATGGCTATCCATTCTGGTAAGATCAGCAGAATTCCTTGCTTCTTTGAAGTCCTACTCAGTAGGAAATTACAAGGTCTAAAATAGATCATAAGCCTAAAGACGGAAAATGACTGCATTGCTAGTAAAACTACTTAACAATGAAGTTTAAAGTGTATAAAATAATTTAAGTATTTCAAATACATAGAAATTTGTGTATATTTGTACAAAAATCATCAAAACAATGAACTGTATGCTGCCTGGAAAGATACTTAGTTCTTTTAATTGTGGAACTTAACCATGTAATCACTAAACCTACATAAAAGAATCAAAGCCCCACAGGAAACAAAGGTGGATGAGGTGAGGGTAAAATTTAGAAAGACTGTTGTAATGGCAAAGTAGGATAAAAGAATTGCTGAAGACCTAATGATGAATAAGTCAGTCCAACAAAAGGATATAGTATTTGTAAATACACATGCACCCAACATAGGAGCACCTAAATGTATAAAGAAAATGTTAACAGACCTAAAGGAAGAAAACTGCATCATACAAATAATAGTAGGGGACTTTAATACCCCACTTATATCAATGGTTAGATCATCCAGAAAGAAAATCAGTAAGGAAATATTGGCCTTAAACAATACTTTAGAACATATAGCCTTAGTAGATATTTACAGAACATTCTATTCAAAAACAGCAGAATACATATTCTCTTCAAGTGCACATGGAACGTTCTCCAGGATAGATCATATGTTAGTCCATAAAACTAGTCTCAATAAATTTAAGAAGATTGAAATCATATCCAGCATCTTTTATGAGCACAGTGGTATGAAACTGGGAATCAATTATAAGAAAACTGGAAAAGTCACAAACACATGGAGACTAAACAACATGTTACTAAACAACCAAAGGTTCAACAAAGAAATCAAAGGGGAAATCAGAAAATACCTAGAGACTAATGAAAATGGAAACACAATACTCCAAAATCTATAGACTGCAGCAAAAGCAGTTGCAAGACAAAAATCCATAGTGATAAAATCCTACCTCAAAAAATAAAAAACCTCAAATAAACAATATAACTTTAAACCTAAAGGAACTAGGAGAAGAACAAATGAAGCCAAAAGTCAGTAGAAGAAAGGAACTTGTAAAGCTCAGAGAGGAAATAAATGAAATAGAGACTAAAGCAGGAGAAAAGATCAAAGAAACTAAGTGCTGGTTCTTTCAAAATATAAACAAAATGACAAACCTTTAGCCAGATTAATGAAGTAAAAAATAGAGAGGGCTCAAATAAATAAAATCAGAAATGAAAGTTACAAAAATACAAAATATCGTAAGAGATACAAAAATACAAAAACTCATAAGAGATTACTATGAACAATTATACACCAACAAACTGGACAACCTAGAAGAAGTGGATAAATTCCTAGAAACAGGCAACCTTCCAAGGCTGAATCATGAAGAAATAGAAAATCTGAATAGATTTATTACTAGTAAGGAGATTGAATCAGTAATCAAAAAACTCCCAATAAAAAAAGTCCAGAAACAGATGGCTTCACTGGTGAATTCTGTCAGACATTCAAAAAAGATTTAACACCAATCCTCCAAACTATTCCCAAAAATTGAAAAGGAGGGAACACTTCCAAACTCATTTTACGAAGCCAGCATCACGCTGTTTCAAAACCAAAGACAAAAAAAAAAAAGAAAATTACAGGCCAATATCCCTGATGAACATAGATGCAAAAATCTTCAACAAAATATTAGCAAACTCATTTCAACAATACTTTAAAAGGATCATCCACCATGATCAAATTGGTTTATTAAATGGATGCAAAGATAGTTCAACATCCACGAATCAATCAACATGATACACCACATTCACAAAATGAAGAATAAAAGTCATATGACCATTACAACAGATGCAGGAAAAGCACTTGACAAAATTCAATGATAAAACTCTCAGTGAAGTGGGTGTAGAGGGAATGTAGAGGGAATAAAGGCCAGAGATGATAAACTCACAGCTAACATCATTCTCAATGGGGAAAAGCTGAAAACTTTTCCTCTAAGATAAGGAACAAGACAAGGATGTTCACGCTCACCATTTTTATTCAACATGGTATTGGAGTCCTAAGCCACAGGAATCAGACAAGAAAAAGAAATAAAAGGAATCCAAATGGGAAAGGAAGAAGTAAAACTGTCACTGTTTGCAGATGACATGATACTATATATAGAAAACCCTAAAGACTCAACCAAAAATTATTAGAACTAATAAACAAATTCAATAAAGTTGAAGAATACAAAATCAATATACAGGAATCTGCTGTGTTTCTATACACTAATGATGAAAAATCAGAAAGAGAAATTAAGAAAACAATCTCATTTACAATTGCTTCCAAATAAGAAAAATGCCTAGGAACAAATTAAAGCAAGTAGGTGAAAGACCTGTATAATGAAAACGATAAGACACTGATAAAAGAAATTGAAGAAGACACAAAAAAATGGAAATCTATACAATGCTCATGAATTGAAAAATTAATATTGTTAAAGTGTCCATACTACCCAAAGCAATCTACACATTCAATGCAATCCCTATTAAAATTCCAATGATGTTTTTCATAGAAATAGAACAAATAATCCTAAAATTTATATGGAACCACAAAAGACCTCAACTACCAAAGCAATCTTGAGAAAGAAGAACAAAGCTGGAGGTTTCAAAATCCCAGATTTCAAACTACACTACAAAGCTATAGTAATCAAAACAGTATTGTATTAGCATAAAATAAACACATGGATCAATGGAGCAGAGTAGAAAGCCCGGAAATAAACCCATGCATATATGGTCAATTAATCTATGACAAAGAATGCAAAAATATACAATGAGGAAAGGACAGTCTCTTCAGTAAATTGTCTTGGGAAAACTGGGCAGCTACATGCAAAATAATGAAACTGGGCCACTCTCTTACACCATGTACAAAAATTAACTCAAAATGAATCAAAGATTTGAATGTAAGACCTGAAACCATTGAGCCCCTAGAAGAAAACATAGGCAGTGACTTCAGTGACATCAATCTTAGCAATGTTTTTTTGGATCCGAATCTGCAGGCAAAGGCAACAAGAGCAAAAATAAACAAGTAGAACTACATCAAACTATTCATAAAAAGCCTCTGCACAGCAAAGGAAGCCATCAACGAAATGAAAAGGCTGTCTACTGAATAGAGGAAGATATTTGCAAACCATATCTTTAATGAGGAGTTAATATCCAAAATATATAAATAACTCATACAACTCAATAACAACAGCAAAAATCCCAATCAGTTTTAAAAATGGACAAAGTATTTGAATCGTTTTCCAAAGAAGACAAAGGTTAAATTAAATTAAGTTAAATTAAATTAATTAAATTAAAAATAGAATTGTTGATGACTCAAACTGGTCTCAGCACATAAAAATTTATATTCCCACCTTCAACTTAATATGAAAACAAACAATAACCAAAAGTAGCCAATTCTCGATTTATTAAGTTATGCCATGGTCAAAACTAGCAGAAGACCACAGAACCTAACTCCTAGAAGAATCTGTCAGAGTTGAAAGGCTTCCCAAATAAGCCGCCCCTTGTTGGTTGCCCTCTACAAACTTTCTGACAAATGATGACCCTGGTACCTCCCAGCATTTATTCTGATTTTGGGAATCAACCATTTCAGCATACAAAAATGGAGACCCCCAAGCTGCGCCGTGTGCAGCATACACAACTGCACAGCTGGCCCTCTCTTGCCTTGCATGACACAGTCAAGGTGAACCTTGCTGTAGGAGAGACATGTGATCCAAGCTAGCACAATCAGATGCTTCTGCTTAGAGCTGGAATCTTGAACCAAGTGATACATTCAATCCAAAGGTGGCACCTGAGAAGGTAGTCCATTAGTTCCTTCTCCCCTGTCCCTGCAGCTGCCCTAGGTATTGATTTGACACTTAATTCTTCAGCTTTTCCAGCAATTCTGTGGGCTACTTGAACTCTAAGCAATGTATGTATTTATAGCTGTAGTTACATATTTTTTTAATTATTCAGAGACTGTTCTAATTGCTGGCTAAGGACCATGGCTCACACAGTGTCTGTGCTCTGATAGAAAATCATTTCCCCATCAACCGTGTCCTCTGAGCAATTCTGGCTGTGAGGTCTGCTCCATCATACCGGATGACACTTCTACCCCATCGTCCAAGCTCTACTTCCTGAGGCTGCCAATCAAACTGAATTTCTACGTAATCTCTAAATTCTAAAAGGTTGGTTCTATGTTCATTCTACCCACATTTGGCAAAATCTTCCCTGATTTTTCAGCCAGTCTTTTATTGACAAGTCAGGTATTATACAAATATTCCATTCCAGCCCCTTAACTTTTTGCATGAAGAAAATGTGTAATCTATGGCCACCAGTCATAACCTAAAACTTAACAAACATCTTACCAGGCATAGTCTTGGGCATAACTGGGACCAAGTGAATGAATATGGATGTTTTAAAAGGAAATGCAGCACAAAGTTAACAAAGAACTGTGGACAGATGTGTGGGGTTTGGTTTGGTTTTGTTTTCTATGTCGTTAAGACTCCAGAAAACGTCTTGCAAAATAGACAATTTATGAGTAATCCTCGTCCTTAATCTGAGGTGTTTATTTCTGTATTCATCCACTTAACTGGCTAGTTTGGGTTCAAGAATTTCCTTAGAAAGAGGACTGTTCCGCTGAGAAATGATGTCCCTTCTTTGCCTTTGCTGAGATTCCTGACTACAGGCTTTCAGAGCTGCCTTAGAGACACTGCTTTTTACATCTCTTTAGGACAGGATCAGTAAATACATTCACTCACAGCTCTTAATCCCACGTCCTCTGCTGTGCACACACAGTGACTCGGTGTGTGACTCAGGGACTCCTCCCTGGAAGTCCCAGCCCCCCTCAGCCAGGAAGACTTCCTGAACTTCAGGGTGTGATGCAGACTTACCTCTGAGGTGGGCCTCATCGAAGCCATTCTGCCCATCCTGCCATTTTATAGTCTATAAATTTCAGTTAACGTTTTATCTTCGTGCTTACACACTGAGGAAGTTACAAAAGACCGTACTTAGAAAAGTCAAGTTGATAATCATGGTAAATACCAATCAAACTAAAATATCACATTGGGACAAGCTGATCAGTGCTAATTCTGCTGCGATTTTCCTTGTGATTTAAAAGAAGAAAATCTTCCCATATTAACTACTGATCAAACATTTATTAAATGTGTCTGAACTTGTTAGAATATACACGGGGTGCTTTTGGTTTGCCAGTAGCTGCTGCTGACTCTGTCCCCACTTCACACCCACCTGAGTTAGTCTCCAGCAAGCCCACAGCTCTGTTCTAACTTAGGATTTGGTGGTAAGCTTGGGGGCCCAGTGGACATAGCAGGTTCCATCTCTGTACTTCGGGTACAGAGAACAGAAAGGGATGATTCTGGTTTGTCTTCTCCTGGCCACATCACACCCCGTCTCTCCAAGGCCCAGCAGCTCAGAGGAGACAGGCACAAGCGTTGCCAGAAATTTCTCCCTCAGCCACTTTCCCTTTGCAGCGGCCCCTGTGAGTGAGTGTGTGTCCCTGGTTATGTCAGGTATGCCCACCTCCATCCCAGGATCCAGTAGCGGAGGCAATCAGCCTGTGCTCCTGGAGGGCAAGGATGAGATCACATCATGAACCCAGGGTTTGTTGTTTCATCCCAAGTGCCATGCATAAGATGAAAACCCTCATGTAATTGAAGACAGGGAAGAAAAATGTGAGAAATCACCTCATAAACAAGCAGTAAACCTTCTGAAAGTGGAAGGAGAATCAATCCAAAAAGTACTTCTCAGGAACAATATATTAAAATGAACATACATATATACCATATATATTTACATACATCACCACAATTCCATGCCAATTAACTTCACCAAGATTTCAGATGTCTATATTTCAAACTCAAGAAGCAAACGGGGCGAAAATGCCTCAAAACCAGCAAAATTTAATCTCAAAAATCTGTCTATTTTATAAACACCATGTTATTTATATGTTAGTGTATATATATACATACATATATATGTTAAAAATACATGATGCTATTATGACATGTCTAATACAATTTGTCCCATGAAAGGATGAAATGAATCAAGTAAAACCTCTGTCTTCATGGTGTGCATCACTCAAAGAAAACTTCACTAAATAGAGGGACCACATTCCCAATCCAGCTTATCAGACTTACTTAACAGCTTAGGGACAGTGTCCACAGGAGGCCCGAACAAAAGATTGTTGGGTCATTCACCATTTCCTTTAGTCTTGTGAAAATAATCCAGAATTTATAATCATGAGGATAGCAATGATTCTTACATTTCATGTTGGAGTTTTAAATCAGTTTCTTAGCCATTATGTGGTTTGACCTCACCACAACGGATATTAGTTATTCATAGCAATCGTTACCTCCATTTTACAGAAGAGAAGAAGCAAACTCTGAAAGTTTGTCACTTCTCAGAGGCTGCACAGTTAGTCCTTAAACCCAGATCTTAGGGGTAAAACCCAGTGCTTTTTCTGCTAAGCTGCCTCTTCTGTGCTAACTTTTATTTCTAAAGTAAGCAGCATTTACAAAGCATGGAGGCAAGCGGGGCAGATACTGTAGTCCCAAATTTCAGACTAGGAAACTGAGTCTCTGAGCATTAAATGACTTTCCTAAGAACCTCTAACTGGTTTGTATGTGAAAAAAAAATAGTGGATTCAAATCAAAGAGTCTTGAGTTCAAGTTCAGCCTTCTCTTCCTAGCAGCACTATGACCAAGAGGCCAGAGGTAAAATCTCGCTCACAAGAGACCCGAGCTTTGGAGTCAGAGCTGGGCTCCCACTCCCGTTGCACCTTGAGCTGTGGGCTGGACAGTGGAACCATCTCAGGATCAGACCCCTCCTGCCTCATCCAACATCTCAGACCCAATGTGATTAAGCCGAACTTGGGATTCACGGTGGCTTCTCCTAACATGTTGCTGTTTTAAGGGCGCCTCCCTTTGTGATGGGTACCAGGCCCCACCCAGTGTAGTGACCAGACGCTGGCCTGGTCCTGCCCCTCAGCCGCCCAACCAGCCTGTAGCGGACTCACGCCTGCCCTGCTCCACTCCCTGTGGGTCCCACACTGCTCCCTGCTCTTCCTTCCAACCTCTTCTCAGCTCTGCAAACAATCCAGCCTCATCAGATCAGGTCCCTTCTCCACCCAAAATCCTGTAACGGTTTCACATTGTTCTGGCAAAAAGCAAAGTCCCCTCGTGGCCCTGGGTGACCTGGACACGGCCTCCTGAATCAGCCCCATCTCAATCTCCATCCCCATCCTTCTGGACATGGGGCTCTGTGCCGAGACCCTTATGTCATTATCTCATGAGTTCTCAAAACCTCCACCAACCCACACAGGAGTATTACACAGCTCGTGCACTAGACCTCTCTGTACTGTACTGGTTCTTATGCATAACAAGGAAAGTCAAATAAATATTTTGGAACTATTAAGGTTTTTTTTTTCTTTTGGTCTCCATTTCCAAGCTTAATCTCTTATTACTGTAAAAGCATATGCTATTAAAACACTTAGTATTCAATCAAAGTAGATTTACTGAGCCTGACTTACCAGTATGAAACATAAGACGTGAAATCCAAACACATTTGCAGAACAATAGAAATCCTTAATTACTAATGGTTATAAGAAAACCGATACTTGGCCATAAATTTCTCAATGAAAATTCAACTCATGAATCCTTAAATTGTTCTTTTTTCAATAGAGGTTCGAATTTGTGTTTGCTATTCACTGGTGACACGTGTACACAAGTATCTGCATACACAGCCCCTGACACTGAAGAACCACAGCACGACTTAGGAAACTGCCTGCTTGTCCTTCTTTTAGGAAGCAGAATTGGAAAACGACTACTGGTATACTTTTTATCAGACTTTCAAGTTCGGTATTTCAGAGTTTATACTTTATTGGGTTATTCAATCGGTGATATTAAATGTTAGATTGGCCCTGCCTGGGGTAAATCTTTGGTGAAAGTACTTACTTTGTCAATGAAGAAAATAACAGTTTTAAGTTTCTGGGAGGTCTCACAAGATGGGAAGGGGGAGGTGAAGACTATGAACGGTGTGAGGTAGGGAATCCAATCCTAGTTACTGTGAGAAATTTATGATTTCTTTTGGGGGAAAAACTGAATACTGCCTGTTCCAGGAAAGTGCATGAGCATTAGAGTTTATGGCAGCCAGTGTGGATCAAGATTTTATTCTTTCCTTGTAGAATATCCAATAAAGTGTAGGTTTTAAAAAGAGATAGAATAAATTTAACCGAGGACTTGAAAGAGCTGTACACTGAAAACTATAAGACATCAGTGAAAGAAATTGAAGAAAACACCAGTAAATGGAAAGATATTCTGTGCTCATGGATTGGAAGTCTTAATATTGTTAAAATGTCCATGCTACCCAAAGAAATCTACATATTCAATGCAATTGTTATCAAAACTCCGGTGACATTTTTCACAGAAATAGAATAAAAAATTCTAAAACTCATATGGAACCACAAAAGACCCCAAATAGCCAAAGCAATCTTGAGAAAGAAGAACAAAATTGGAGGCATCATGCTCCCTGATTTCAAACTATATTACAAAGCTATAGTAATCAAAATAATCAATTAATTTATAACAAAGGAGTCAAGAATATACAATGGAAAAAGGACAGTCTCTTCAATAAATGGTGCTGGGGAAACTGGACAGCCACATGCAAAAGAATGAAACTGGACCTCTATCTAACACCATATACAAAAAAACTCACTCAAAATGGATTAAAGGCTTGAACGTAAGACTTTAAACCATAAAACTCCTAAAAGAAAACACAGGCGGTAACTTCATTGACGTTAATCTTTTTTGGATCTGAATCCACCGGCAAGGTCAACAAAAGCAAAAATAAACAAGTGGGACTACATCAAACCAAAAACTTCTGCACAGTAAAGGAAACTGTCAGCAAAATGAAAAGGCAATCTTTATGGAACGGAAGAAAATATTTGCAAATCAATATCTTGTAAGGGGTTAATATCCAAAATGTATAAAGAACACATACAACTCAATAGCAAAAACACAATCAATTAAAAAATGGGCAGAGGATCTGAGTAGATGTTTTTCCAAAGAAGACATACAGATGACCAACAGACACATGAAAAGGTTCTCAGCATTGTTAATCATCAGAGAAATGCAGATTAAAACAACCATAAGATATCACCTCACAGCCGTCAGATAGGCTGTCATCAAAAAGAACACAAACAACAAATGTTGGGCAGGATGTGCAGAGAAGGGAACCCTCTTGCACTGTTGGTGGGAATGTTAATTGGTGCAGCCGCTGTGGAGAACAGTGTGGAGGTTCTTCAAAAACCTAAAAATAGAACTACCACGTGATCCAATAACTTCACTCCTGAATATAAATCTGAAGAAAATGAACACATTAATTTGAAAAGATACATGCACTGCTATGTTCGTAGAACAGTGTTATTTACAATAGCCAAGACATGGAAACAACCTAATTGTCCACTGATAGATGAATGGATAAAGAAGTTGTGGTAGATACGCAACGAAGTATTACTCAGCCGCAAAAAAGGGTGAAATCTTGCCCTTTGAGACAACATGGATGAACCTCAAGGGCATTATACTCAGTGAAATAAGTCAAACAGAGAAAGACAAATACCGTATGATTTCACTTGCCTGTGAAATCTGAAACCAAAAATTTTTAACGAGCTCATAGATACAGAAAACAGATTTGTGGTTGCCAAGGGCAGGGAACGGTGAGTGAGTGAAATGGCTGAATAGGGTAAAAGGTACATATTTCCCGTTATAAAATAAATAAGTCATGGTGATGTCATGTACAGCATGGTGACTATAATTAATAATTCTGTATTGTATATTTGAAAGTTGCTAAGTAGACCTTAAGAGTTCTCACGACAACAAAAAATATCTGTAACTATATGTGGTAATGCACGGTAACTTAGACTTATTGTGGTGATCATTTCACAACAGATACAAATATCTAATCATTATGGTGCACATCTGAAATGTTGTAGTACAATGTTGTATGTCAATTATACCTCAATAAAAAGAGACGTATGGGATTTTTTTAAATGACTGAATGAAAACCGACTTCATAATAATCAACATATGCCTGTGTATTTTTAAATGTTAATACTTACACAATTCTGCATACTTTGTTTGAATGAAATAAAGCATAGTATCAAGTCAGATTACTGAGTCATTGGGAGAATTTTCCCAGGATGTTTTGGCTGCTTATTACACAAATGCCAGCATGATAATAGTGGTCTTGCTGTTCAGCTAAACTCCCCACTTGACTATTGGTATCAGATGAAGATGTCAAGAAACCACAGTAGTGTTTACGGCAGCTGAGATGCACAAAAGTAAATTCCAGGGGTAGCAAGATCAGCAAGACCACTCTGCACAGCTAAGCGTCTATGACCAACCACACTGAGGGAGGTTTTGCTTTCTCAAAGGTACATCGGAAGCATTTAATGTTTGTTTAAAAAATCGCTTAAGCAGTACAGTCAACAAAAGAAAAAAAAATAGATAAATTCTTAGCCAATTTTAAAACCTTTAAGCATTAAAGGATACAATCAAGAGAGTGAAAACACAAGCCATAGAATGGGAGAAAATATTTGCAAAGCATATATCCAATGAAGGATTAATATCCAGAATATCCAGAAAAATTTCACAACTCAACAACAACAACAAAAAAAAACAACCTAAGTCAAAATGGGGCAAAGGACTTGAATAGACATTCTCCAGAGAAGACATACACATGGCCAATAAGCACAGGAAAAGATGCTCGACATCACTAGTCACTAAGGAAATGCAAATCAAAACCACGAAGAGCTATTACCTCATACCCATTAGGATGGCTACTATCGAAAAACATAAAATAACAAGTGTTGGCAAGGACAGAGATGTTAGAACCCTTATGCATTCCGGGTAAGAATGTAAAACGTTACAGCCATTGGGGAAAACAGGTTGGCAATTCTTCAAAAAAGTAAACACAGAAATACCACGTGATCCATCAACTCCACTTTTGTGCATATCCTCAAAAGAATTGAAAGCAGGGACTCAAACAGAAACTTGAACACCCATGGTCGCAGCAGCATTATTCACAATAGCCAAAACGTAGAAACAACCCAAGTGCTCATCAACAGAGGATGGATAAACAAAATGTGGTCTATACTTGCCATGGAATATTATTCAGGCTTAAGGAGAAACGAAATTTTGATACATGCTATGATAAGGATGAACTCTGAAAACATGCTAAATGAGATAAGCCAGACACAAAAGGACAAATATCATACAATTCCACTTATATGAGGTCCCTAGAAGAGTCCAATTTATAGAGACAGAAAGTAGAATGGTGGGTGCCAGGGGCTGGGGGAGGGGAAATGGGAGTTTTGTTCAATAGGGACAGAGTTTATATCTGAGATGATGAAAAAACTCTGGAAATGGGTGATTATACTACACTGCAAAAGTACGTAATGCCACTGAACTGTGCACTTTAAAATAGAAAAGCTTATGTTATGTGTATTTTACCGCAATTTTAAAAATCACTTAAAATGAAAAAATTTAGCAGAGTTTACATCTTTAGAATGTATAAAGAGAAGTATGGGCTCTTTGATTCATTCATTAGCTCTGTGGGCTAGGTGACATGGAGCCGAGGGCTAGATTATGGGATATAGATTTCTCATCCCCAAATTCCGAACCCGAGTAAACAGTCTTCAACAATGCTAACCTTTCTCAACTAAATGGAAGGACCGTAATCATGTTGTGGGGATTTAAGAAAGAAAAGGAAAATAATGCAGGGGAGGGGGGAGGATATTACATGTTCCAATTATACTGAAATAAACATCCTCAGCCTGTGCTTTACAATAAACAATTGCAAAAGAAAACGAAAAAGGAGAATTGAAATGAGAACATTTAAACAATTTGCCAACGAACGCACACCTAGAAATCAAGCTGAGATTAAAACCTAAGTCTTCTAAGATTCAAAGCCCAGTGTTTGCTCCATATGACTACACACGGAAAAACAAAACACACACATACAAACACGCAAGCATGTGCGCCCACACCAGCTTTTGTTTTAAAAGAGTCACGTAACTAACTATGATGCTCCGATGGTCCCTTCTGATCCTGACTCATCTAATCCTACCCCTGGTCTGCGTACTCACGCCCGCAAGCCCATCCTATATGTGGATTGTGTGTTTGTATGAGTAATTGACCACAGACAGAAGGAATGGAAATGTCAGCTGTTCTCAGCCACTGCTGAAGGGGCCCAGCACCCCCTGCCCTGGACCACTTCCCCAGGCAGCCCCACCAGAATTGGTCACGGTTAGTGGATTGGATTAGACCCACCCTATTCGTCACACGTTTCCACTGGGACCTCAGAATATCCGCCTTTGGTCTGAAATTGCAAGTGGTTGGTATTTCACTGAAAGCAAACAGCACAGAGACAAAGGTGCCGATGGCCACATCCTCAGCATGGCTGTCCTCTCCCAACTTTGCCCCTGCTTTGTCTTTAACGAGATCAGGTTGGGATCAGGTTTCCAAGGCTGGAATTCAAAGCCACTGCTGCAGCGCAAGGCTGGCTGTGTCTGTAGTAACCGACGGTCCCCTCGGGCTAGCGAGAGGGCTGACCCTCCTGGCAGCCTCTCATCACCCTGGAGGAGGGCTATTTCCTCTCCCTTTATTGGCACAGTTGCCAACTGTGTTGGTTTATTATCAGCTGAGGTTTGGGGACACCTCAGTTACAGCGTTTGGTTTTGAATTTGCAGGTGTCCCATTACACTAATCTCACTCTCTGAGTCTTTAATGAAATCCCTCAGGTACAGGGTCTCTGGTCGCTCCGCTTTGTGTCCTGCCGACCTCACTGCTTGAGTTCCTGCCCAACAGCCGCCCAGAGAACAAACCCTCAAAAAACTGTAAATTCACCCAATTTCCTTAAGGCCCTTTAAGCCCATCACTTACAAAGGCCGGTGTGTTTTCCTTGATGGTCCTATTGGGAAACCATATTTACATCAATCTGGGTTTCTCAAAGTTATTTCTACAGTGAACACTTGCTATTCCTCCTTCCTATTTGATTGAAGCAGATATCTTTTTATAAGGGATCAATGCATTTTTACCTTCTGTTCTTTGTTGGGGGGCGGGGAATCAAGAGTCAACCAAGTATGGCCTTGTATTTTTACAAAAACCCACCCAATGTCTCAGCCAGTCACAGCCCCGTGGCCCCTCCACCTTTTCTAGCTCTGGTGGCGCATAAACGTGATTTACACCAGACCACCCAGCAGTCACCCCCCAAAGACACAGCAAATGCTCCCCTTGCCCTAGTCTTCCTTTCCCGGCCCACGTGTGTGTCAATCATGGGGCTTCAGGCAATTTCAAAGCATCTGGCCTGTGTGCTTCCACATATGGAAAGGAAATTGGGCCCAACAATCATAAAATAACCAAAAACATGTGTCTTCTCCCCGTCACTCCCAGTTTCTAATTAAACTCCTTCCTATAAGCCCTCCCAGCAGATATTGCAAACCCCGTCACTTTCTTTTCTATCCTGTCATACGCAGCTTGATTTATGGGCTGGCTTCTGCACGCTGCAAATACAGAAGTGTGGCAACCCCAGTCAACGGCAGTCATAGTAAAGCAGGTGGGTCATGCTCAGTGCACAATCACTGGAAATGCACATTCGCAAAACCCTATCAGTGTCATTTGGGTCCATATCAAGTCTGCACCTGTACCTGCGCATGGCCACACACATATCTGTGTATATGGTGCCTGGGGCCCGGGGGCCACATGCACCATCTCTAAGTCTTCATCACAGCTGGGACCTCTGGCGGGCTGGCTCCCGCCAGGCCAGCAATTCTACCACCTGAGTATGGGAGGTTCTGGGGCCACGTTAACAATCCGGTCACAAGGGATAATCACTGTAACGTCCCAGGTGTTCTTCTCATGTGGGAAAACCCAACGTGGGTACAGGAGGCCATATGGCTTCCTGTAGAGCCAGGATGTGAAGACTCCCTTTTGCCGGGGCTCACTCAGCGTCATGGGCAACTGTCAGCTTCCTTGTACTGAGTGCCCTGCCCAGTGCTTCGTCCCAAGCACTGGTGCACCAGGCACTTGTGCCCAGTTCTGGGGGAGAATGCGGCTGCGGGGAGGGAGAAGGGAGGGAGGGGAGAGGAGGGAGGGAGAGCCGGAAGAAGAGAAAGGAGGTCGGGAGGAACACACAGAATTTAAAATGGAGAGAAACAGATAGTAACTTAAAAAAAAAAAAAAAAAAACAACTCTGCATTTATAAAATGACAACCTTAAAAGCGCTATTAAATTAGAGCTACATGGTGTGAGGATGATACTGAGAACTGACCTAGATAGATCAGGAAAGGTGTGTGGAAAGTTTATCTCCTTTTTCTTATTAAGCGAGACCCCTGTGTAGCTCTGTGTGAGTGTGTGTGTGTGTGAGTGTGTGTGTGTAAGTGTGTGTACTGGAGGAGTTGTCTAGAACCCAAAGGAAGGCTTCAAATATGCTGAAACAATTGAAAAGACCTACTTTCTTTCACCTGTAATATTACCCACCACAGTTATTAAAGGATCCGAGGGCTTTTTCCTGCCCTTTTTCATTATGGTCCACCTTCCTTTTTCTAAGCGATGTTTAGTGACAGGTCTGAATGATGGCAAACCAGCTGTTGGAGCCCAGCATCCTGCCTAGTGCACACCAGGGGCTCGGTACACGGTAGTTTTGTTATTAACTTGGGGCCTCAGAGTAGACAGTGACCCTCACGAGCCCTGTTCTACCCCCGGTGTCCTCCCAGTTGCATCTCTGAGTTGGCCTGGGAGCCAGTCTTTGAGTTTTCTTGACTCGACTTGGGGCCAGGAGTCTCTGAAGAGACAGTGCCCTCCAGAGGCTCTGAAGCCGCCTTCCTAGAACCCAGGCCCCCAGGAGATGCCCCAGGAGCTCTCACACCGAGGCTTCCCCCACCCTCCAAGGGCTTCCCGTCTGCTCCCTGGACCACGTCACATCCACGTCGGGGCCTCCTCCCCCACCCCAATCCCTCAGCCAAGTCCCCTGAATTTCTCTCTCTGGCAGATCTCCCAGAAGGTTTTGTGGATTTAAGAAATTAAATCCAAAAATCGTATTCACACAGCGATTGTGAAGATGTCAGAAGCTGGGGGGCGGGGAATCAAGAGTCAACCAAGTATTGCCTTGTATTTTTACAAAAACCCACCCAATGTCTCACCCAGTCACAGCTCCGTGGCCCCTCCACCTTTTCTAGCTCTGATGGCACATAAACGTGATTTAAAATGCAACCACTAAGGTAGAAACAGCTGATGTGTGAGATTGGGAGGGTTTTTTTCCCTTTGAGAAGGCTTTTTATTGTTGTTGGTATATTAGATACACGTTTTACAGTTGAATCCAGACTACGTTTTACTATATAAAAAATGGGAGAAAAGAGAAACACAGCATGATTATATTATGTTATAAAGGGACATCCTAATTGTGTGGTATAGAGGGAAGGAAGATAGGTCAATATTTCCGTCATAATTGTTCAGGGATTTTTTTCAAATCCGAGAAACAATTTAGTCAAAGCCTTTTTGAAAGTACCGTGTGTTTTTCCATGTCTTTAGGGAGGTGACAAGGTAAGAACACAAGAGTCCAGAGTCACGAGGCATAGACGAGACACCTGACCCATCGTGAATTGTTATCAAAACGGGGCTTTGCTGTTAGGCAATAGTCTTTGTAAGTTTTGGAGTATCTGGAAACTTGATAAGCACAACTTTTCTCATTCATATTTAAAAATCGGACTGGATTAAATGTCCAACACTAAAACAGTGAAATAAGGATGTGGGGAAGAAACACCCACGCCCCCCAAGAAAAACCACGTAGCCTATGATAACTCTGAAAATGTACTCATGTGGCAGTTACCTATTCTGTGCAGATGATATGTCCCTCTTCTTTGGACCTGGAGTATAATTCTTTCTTTTGATGCAGTGTTGTCCTGTAACATCTCTGCTCGGCTTTTGTGGACAGCCCCTGGATGAAAAAGAATACTACTAAATATTTCTGTTAAGTGGCCATAATATTCTAAGCAGATTCACTAAAGTGATATCCTATAAATCTACTAAAGTGAGTTATCATTTTCTAGGGAAATACTATTTTAAAAATTATGATCCAATATATAAGCACTAATTAAATTTGAAATGAATCCTCATTACCTAAGAATCTGCTAACTCAAAATTACTGGTAATTTAGACTGTGCATACCTGGGCTGCCTT
Source organism: Eschrichtius robustus (assembly GCF_028021215.1). NCBI lineage: Eukaryota > Metazoa > Chordata > Mammalia > Artiodactyla > Eschrichtiidae > Eschrichtius > Eschrichtius robustus. The sequence continues at coordinate 94,467,453 of NC_090838.1, read as the reverse complement.
ACCTTTCGGGTATAGTTGAAAAGAAATTGCTTGACCAAAATAATAATAAATAGCAATGGCAATAATAGTAAAATGATAAGGGATATGTGTGAATTAGTATATTGTTTTTCAAACCCACTTCATCTCTTGATTCCCTATCTCAGTGAAAGGCAGTGCCCGCCATTGGATGCTAGTCTTTCAGCCTTTTATGCCACAAATATTGTTTTGCGCTCAGCTCTGGATTAGCCACGGGGAATGAAAGATGAATAAGATCCAGAATATGCACCCAAAGGGCTCCCAATCTGTTGCTGCCCACTCTTGAACAAACAACTGTGATACACTGCGGGAGGCCGTGTGATCAAGGCGGCAGGTGTTTGGCCAGCAGAGAGGAAGGGCAGACGTACCTTCAGGAGTGTCAGGAAAGGATCCCTAAAGAAGATGATGCTGAACTGACCGTAGATAATGAACTGGAATTTTTCTGCCTGCACGTGGCCCCACCCCCGGGTCTCTCCTGCACCACGGCCAGCCCCTCTCTTCCGGTTTCCCCACCGGCCTCTCCCAGTGGAGCCCACACGGCTTACAGAGCGATATCCCTGAACTGCACCCTAGAACCCTCCTTTCTCTTCCAGTGCTCACGACTGCTTCTCGGTGCATGACACCAAAGAACCTAAAGATGAGGAGCCCACACCCGAGGGTTGCCTACTGGCCAAGGGCCAATCCGCCAGCTGCCTCTACAAGGTGTCTCTGAAGTCCCCTGCTTTGTTTTGCCAATGTAGACACACTTTGGATTCTAGTTTACATGATACCCTTGCTTGCTTTTATATATCAGCAGTTTTTTCCCCAGAGTGTTGAGTACATCTGTAGCTCCGTGCTGACATGGCTTTGTCTCAGCCCCCTGCGAATGGGCATCAAGCCCCTCAGAGGGCAGCCGAGGGGAGAGGATGAACCCCGATGCCTCAGGACAACAGGCAATGCCGTCACAATTCTCTCTGCCGAACCAGAACCACTAGGATGCTTGTATGCAGGAAGAGATTCGTTTTAAGGAATTAACTCAAGCGATTACGGAGACAGATCAGTCCAAATCTCCAGGGTGGGCCTTCAGGCTGGAAACCCAGGAAGAGCCGATGTGATGTTGCAGTTCAGATCCAAAGGCTGTCTGCTGGCAGAACTCCCTTTTGATTGGAGGAGGTCAGCCTTTTGTTCTCGTCAGGCCTTCAACAGGTTGGGTGAGGTCCACCCATATCATAGAGGGCAACCTGCTTTACTTCAAGTCCACCAGTTTGAATGTCGGTCTCATCCAAAAACGCCCTCAGAGGCACATTCAGAATCATGATTGACTAACTGTCTGGGCGCCGAGGCCCAGTCAATTTGACACATGAAATTAACCATCATCGGCCTAGTTCTTGTACCTTTCAGGTGGGCTCCTCCTCCCCCATCTGTGGCCTGCTAGGGGGTCACATCATCCATCACTCTCTCAGCGCTGATGGTGGATATGACAGAGCAAAAATAAATTCGATCCCTGACTTTACAGGCCATATATTCTAGTGAGGAACTTGTAATAACTCTAGAGACACTAATGAAATAAACACAGAAACGAATGGAAAACTGCCAGGGTGACAGCTGTTTTCAGTGGAGGCAATAAACTAGAAGTGGTACCGAGTCTGAGAACCGGGGGGAAGTCTCCCCAAGACGAGAGGCTGCATGGCGCTGGGGCAGAGTGTAACCACGCTAGACTGTGCCTAGGGGTCCCACTTTCTCTCTGCGGCCATCAGTCTTTAAGATGTCACGGCCACACATCACATCCTAAGGTTCAGTAAATTACAGGAGCCCCCTTTAAGAGTGTGCTCAGAGTCTCCCTTCCCCCCTGGAGGAGCCTTGTTTCATTCAACACAGAGGATGGGAAACAGGGAGACATCAAAAATGCCTTCGAGAATTTTTGAGACCATCACTGATGACTTCAGGTAACACCAGTGCCTGGAGCTTTGATTCTGTGTCAGGACTGCACTCGGGCCACACAGACAGACGCCGTGCTGGTCTTCAAGGAGCAATGCAATGGATGGACGGTGTGTGTTAGGTTCTTTGGATCCTGCACCAGCCCCCGTGGAATGTTGGGATGACCCCGGGGGAGGCCAAGGTCGGGGGCGGTAGGCAGGGGACAGAGAATTTCCCAGCAGGCATTCTATGAGCCGACTCTTCAACGCTGAGTCCTAATCATCGGAGTGATGGAGAGAAAAGCAGGGTTGATGTATATAGAGAGAAGCATGAGCAGAGGCCCAGAGGGAAGAAAAACATGCTTAAGGCTCCGGAGAGCTGCAAGTAACTTGACCCATGGGAGAGTCGGGCGGTCCCGGGAGAACCTGCTTTGATAATAAGGGAGTAGGCAGGGGGGCTGCTAAGAAAGTGTTTTTCAAACTGATTTGACCATGAATCGCAGTAAGAAGTACCTTTGGCACTGAGACCCCGTCCACAGACGCACATACATGCATCTGTGTAACAGCAACACTAGTTTCACAGGACAATCCCATGATTATTGAACATTGACTTGCAATATTCTAATATTTCCTATTCTAGTTTATCATAGTTTTTATAAGATGCTGGTCAAGGACAGCTAAATTGATTCTACGACCCCCTTAACTGTTACTCGTAACATTTTGACCAGCACCACCCTAAAATATACTAAAAAGTTTTAATTTCATCTCGAGGGCTCTAGAGAAATCTTCTAGGATTATAAACTGGGGGTGGGGGGGGGGGCTGACATACCAGGCCCATATTTACTCAAGATCCCAGGGTAACAGTGAGAGAACAGAGCAGAGGGAGACACACCTAGAGGTTCAGAAGTCAGTTTGAAGGTTGTTTACTAATTCAGGGGGCACCTCTGAGGGCCTGGACCGAAGGGTCGGTTGGAAACGGTCCAGCGTTAAGTTGACAGAATGCTCAGGACCGGAGACTAATGGATGACATAGAGGGAGGAGGGAGGGGTCATTCGAGATGGAGGACAGTGGAAGAGGGGGTGGCTTTAGACAGAATGAGGCACCTGTGGGCATCCCGTAGCAGTGGCCATGGGCAGCAGACCACGGGTGAGGCTCAGGGGAGAGGTCTGTGCAACTCAGGGGTTTGACAACCCAAGACCAGCCGAGAACATGGGTGTGTGCTGGGCCCCAAGAGACTGAGAGGGAATTTGGGGAAGAGCCCAGGAAATACATTTTAAGAGAAGCGTCTGGTATTCTGGTCAGGCCATTCTCTCCACCTAGAACAGCTGTTGTCCAAGTGTGGTCTCGGGACCCCTGGGTGTCCACTGAGGGCCTCCGAGAACCTTTCAGATGGTTTAAAAGATAAACGCTATTTGCTCATCATGTTAGGAGGTCATTTGTCTCTTTCATTCTCTTCCTTCCATAAATACACAATGGAGTTTCCCAAAGGCTTCCCAACATGTGATATCGCACTACTTAATATGACCCAATGTTAACATAGGCTCCAGGAAGTCAGGAATTAAATTTATGTTTGCTTTGTCAGATCCACAATAAGTGCTGAAGGTGTGAAAATCTAGCTGTCTTCTTTTACGAAAGAGGTTGGCCGCAACTTAAAACAGTGCAACTCTCCTCATTAAATGTTTTGTTGGGGAAAACGAATTTATTTTTCTTAAAATATATTATTTATGACAACTTGTAATGAATTTGTTATCGTCTTTGAATGGATTAATAAAGAAATATTTCTAAAACCCAAAATTCTCAACTTGAATTTCCAATACTTTAAATATCAACAGACAGAACACACATAAATAAAAGCTCTTTTGGGGAGGGCCTCGGTAATTTTTAAGATCATAAAGCAAGCCTGGGACCAAAAAATTCCTCAAATCACAGGACTAAAAGAACAGCGTCTTGGGACTTGGTGGTGTCCTGAGCCTCTAAGGAAGGCGTCCCCCCACCTCAGACCTTCCTCTCTGATATTTCCATTTCCTGCCAACTTCTAATTCCTCAGGAAAAGAGAATGTTCTCTCTGTACTAGGATCTGACAGTGTTTGACCTTGTGACTGTCGGAGCCGGCGGACTTTCCCCTGTTTGAAATTTGCACCACAGGAAAGCGACACAGAGAAGTGTCTTTAACTTGGAAAGGAGATCAAAGTGCTGGAATAATCACACTCAGAATAATTCTGAGCTAACCATCTTATACCCCCATCTATGAAGTAGTAACCTCTCACTCGGAGAGCCGGATGGGAAGGCAGTAGGGGTGACGGGAGGGTCCCCACGGCACAGCAGAGGGTCAGCAGTCAGCCTTGGGTGGCACATGGCCTCAGCCTCAGGCGGCCTCTCACACACCCAGAATTTAACAGGACTCAAGGTTCCAGTACACGATGGTCTTCCGACAAAGAAGTCCTTTTGAGAGGATACATCTTTTTTATTTTAGTTATGAATTCTCTCAACTTTTGAACCTGGAAGTAATACGTGATAGCCAAACACTTGACTTTCTAACCATAAGATGATGATCTACCCCATAACTGAAGATTATTTATTCCAACCCAACTTCCACACCATTAAAATCTACATGGATTCTGTCTCACATAAACGTATTGAGCACAGGGAGATCAGCTCGGTGCTTTGTGTCCACATAGAGGGGTGGGATAGGGAGGGTGGGAGGGAGACGCAAGAGGGAGGGGATATGGGGATATATGTATACGTACAGCTGATTCACTTTGTTGTACACTAGAAACTAACACAATATTGTAAAGCAATCGTACTCCAATAAAGATATAAAAAGAAAAGTATTGTTCGGACACCACTGTTACTTGTGAGAAAAGTCGCTACCAAAATTCAGTCTATTTTCAAAGACCCATCTAGGAGCTCACCATTCAGCTTCAACATTTACAAAATTAGCACGAGGTGTCAGCCGGCTCTGCTCAGGCAAAGGTGATCGCTTTTCCTAGAACAAGAGGACTTTACGGTTTGTTCTGAACTGCAAATTGAGAGAGAAAATGATACAGGCTGATTTACAGCACGTCACGTGCTATTATTCTCGCTCAAGTTTTAAAGCCCTAAGGGGCCGTCAGTAATCATCATGAGCTGGGCAGGAAATAATACACAGACCTGCTAACAGATTCCAAGTCCTGTCCACAAAAGAACTGTGCCAGGTTCAGTGTCAGAAAGGCGAGGCCAGGTTCTGGGCCATAATACAGGGCGGGGCCCGGCTCACACATATCCAGGAAAAGATCTCTTAATAAGTTACATGTTAATGAATCTCTTCATAAATACCATAAATCCTAAAGCTTCCAGAGACTTTCCAACTCTTTACATTAAAGTAATCAATTACATAAGTAATGCCATTGAAGATTTATAATTTTATGACATTTGGGGGAAATAAATTTACAAATCTTGATAAATAAGTTTTTATCCAAGTATGACTCTTGGTTTTGGATCCTCAAAGTAGAGTCAACATTCATATAAAAGGACCCTGGACCTCATGGGATAGGACTCCTGATCAGGCAAAGACGCTCCGGGTCCCCCCAGCCCGGTCCTGGAGAGGGTTGTGGAGGAAAGGGACCCCTCTTGCACTGTTGGTAGGAATGTAAATTGATACAGCCACTACGGAGAACAGTACGGAGGTTCCTTTAAAAACTACAAATAGAACTACCATACGACCCAGCAATCCCACTACTGGGGCATGTACCCTGAGAAAACCATCATTCAAAAAGAGTCATGTACCACAATGTTCATTGCAGCTCTATTTACAATAGCCAGGACATGGAAGCAACCTAAGTGTCCATCAACAGATGAATGGATAAAGAAGATATGGTATATATATATATATACAATGGAATATTACTCAGTCATAAAAAGAAACAAAATTGAGTTATTTGTAGTGAGGTAGGTGGACCTAGAGACTGTCATACACAGTGAAGTAAGTCAGAAAGAGAAAAAACAAATACAGTATGCTAACACATATATATGGAATCTAAGGAAAAACAAAAAAAGGTCATGAAGAACCTAGTGGCAAGATGGGAATAAAGACACAGACCTACTAGAGAATGGACTTGAGGATATGGGGAGGGGGAAGGGTAAGCTGGGACAAAGTGAGAGAGTGGCATGGACACATATACACTACCAAATGTGAAACAGATAGCTAGTGGGAAGCAGCCGCATAGCACGGGGAGATCAGCTCGGTGCTTTGTGACCACCTAGAGGGGTGGGATAGGGAGGGTGGGAGGGAGGGAGATGCAAGAGGGAAGAGATATGGGAATCATATGTATATGTGTAGCTGATTCACTTTGTTATAAAGCAGAAACTAACACACCATTGTAAAGCAATTATACTCCAATAAAGATGTTAAAAAAAAACCAAACCCTACAATTTAGGGTCCCTACATAGTTGTCTGCTCAAAGCAAAGAACAGTGCCTTGCCATTCCTGTTTTAAAATACTGTTGTAGTGAAAACTTAAAGGGTACAGATTATCTCTCTAATCATCTCACGCTTTCTTCCGGAGCTCATTTGAAGAAGATGCTGAATCACAGGTAGGCAAACTAGGGCCCACAAGGCAAATCCAAGCTGACCACCTGGTTGTGTACGGCCTGAGAGATAAGAATGGCTTTTACAGTTTTTTTTAATGGTGGACAAAAGCTAAACAAAAATTTCACGACACATGAAACTTTCAAACTTCCAATCCCAGTTCCGTAAATAAAACTTCCGTGGAGCGGCCAGGCTCACTCAGGGCATATTGTCCGCCTCAGGCTACAAGGATACAGGTGAGGGGCTGCAACAGAGACCATCTCGCCCACAAAGCCTAAATATAGACTATCTAGCCCTTGACGGAAAAGGAGTTTCAGTGCTAGATGATACTAAGATCCGAGACGTGGTAATGAGCAGGGGAGACCCTGCCGTCTCCCTGTTTTTGCCACTAAATACTGGGAATTTGTGAAGCTGCTATGTGGACTTACTTTTCTAAGTGTTCTCCAAGGGAATCAAGAGAAGTACTCTATGTCTTAACACATACCACTTTCTTCCTCTTTTCTAGGACTTTTGTCCAATTTTTTAAAAGCAGGTTGATCTCCACAGAAAATGATAACCCACACGGGTCTTAAAAGAAAGATGGTAAGTTTCTTATCGTGTTTCCATTCTCAGCTACTATTGGCGCATCTTTCTCAGTTTGGGGCTCGACACCTTAAAAGCGACATGGAAGTTTGGAGAAGGTTCTAAGAGATTTATAAGGATGGCTGGATGTCGATTCATAATAGAGACAACTCCTAAATAAGGATTAGGAAAGAAGTTGCAAAAGCCTTGGCAGGCTATGATGTTTATCACGGGTAGGAAGAGTTCTTCTGTAGGTAAAGTAAATGTCTTTTCTCTAAAAACATAAGGACCAGATAAAAAGGAAACTGATGAAACAGACAGAGTAAGGAAGCTTGGCTCTAAGGACGGAATTTCCTGGGAGTGACTAAGTGGTGAATATGTCCTGGAGTTTCCCTATTGGATTTTTTCAAAGTGAGAAGGCTTCTTATCTCAGGGACTTACCTGAAGGCAGAGAGGTGGGCTTGGTGCCCCTGTTCTGCACATCTTGGCTGTGAGTCTGTGATAACGAATGAGGTTGGTTCTTTTCTTTGAGCTGGTCTTGGACAAGACCCTGACACCCTCCCCAGGAGGATTGATGGGAAAAGGCAGTAAGGACCATATGGCTGCTTGTAGGAAAAAAATGAGAGAGTTCTGTTTCCCTTAGAACATCTCTGGTGGGTTCATTTCATCCTGGCTCAGAACACTATTCTCCTCTTCTAGAACTGATGTCCATGAGGACTCAGAAAGCAAGAAGAAGTCGTTTTTCTGAAATCCGGGAGGATTGCCCCTCTCACATCTGTGTGTGAGCCCGCTGTCCAGCTCACCTGGCTGGTCTGGGAGCCCAGTGCCAGGGAGGGTACCTTGAAGTCATCTTCAAGATGGGCAGAATGGGGGCTTCCCTAGTGGCGCAGTGGTTAAGAATCTGCCTGCCAATGCAGGGGACACGGGTTCGAGCTGTGGTCGGGGAAGATCCCACATGCTACGGAGCAACTAAGCCCATGCGCCACAACTACTGAGCCGGTTCTCTAGAGCCCACGAGCCACAACTACTGAAGCCCGCGTGCCACAACTACTGAGCCCGCGTGCCACAACTACTTGAGCCCGTGTGCAACTACTGAAGCCCATGCGCCTAGAGCCCATGCTCCGCAACAAGAGAAGCCACCGCAATGTGAAGCCCGCACACCACAACGAAGAGTAGCCCCTTCTCGCCACAACTAGAGAAAGCCCGCACACAGCAACGAAGACCTAACACAGCCAAAAATAAATAAATTAAATAAATCAATTTTTTTTAAAAAGAAGCAGGAAATCACATCTGACAGCCCAGCGTTTGTCTGAACTCCAAGGTTCACAGGAAGCTTGAGGGGCCAGTGATCGTTGCAAGATGATGCAATACCTGTGTCTCCTGTGCTCAGGTAGAATGTTGGAAGGGCAGAATTCAGGACACCTTCACTGAGCCCTATACAAAAAAGAAAAAAGAAAAAGATGAGCATTGATTCAACACCGTCACGGGTGAGGCACTGGTCACTACTGACGGCTCAGTGGCTTCTGGCTTGTTTGTGTTTCTGGTTCCCTCTCCCTTGGGACTCTGTGAACCCAAAGGCCCACCTGTATCAGATCCCAGGTAAGCAACATACATCATTTATGTCCACGGTTTTCTGGAAAAATTATAATTTTGGATTTCTGGGCCACTTAGACAATATGTTGATTTTGTTTAATTATAAAAATGTGCCTGTCCTGTACTTCTCATTTCTCAGGAGCCCAATGTCCCTCGCTGACCCCCTGCTGCTTTTCTGAGCTGCCACCGGCGCAGGCCATCCCCCAGGGAGAGTGGCCAGCCCCTCAGCACCCTCTCCGGTCGTGCAAAGCTGTCCAGGGCCCCAGGCGAGCACAGGGCCAGCCGGCCGGCCTTCCGCTCCTTAGAGCAAACTTAGCGACTTACGCGACATGCACTTACGTTCTCACAGCTCCCGTGTGTTTATAGTCTGGGCACAGCTCTGGCAGCCACTCTGCTCAGGGTCTCGCGAGGCCGCCAGCGAGGTGTCAGCTGGGTCTGGGGTCTCGTCTGAAGTGCAGCGTTTTCTTCCAAGCACGTGGGGCTGTTCGTGGAGGTCGTCTCCATGCAGCTGTAGAACTCACGGTGGTTGCTTCTTCAAGGCCAGCAGGAGAGAGAGTCTCCCTGTCTCTTTCAGGGCCTGATTAGGGCAGGTCCAGGCAGGAGAGGCTCCTTTTTGATGAACTCCATGTTGATTGATGGGGGACCTTAATTACATCTGCAAAGGCATCCCTTTTGCTACATAAGTAACCTAATCAAGGGAGTGACCTCATGATACTCCCCACTCAAGGGGAGGGGTTATCAGGATTATGCCGGGCTGGGGGTTCATTGGGGTGGGAGTCTTGGGGGCCACCCAGGATTCTGCTCATGCCCCAGCCTTCAACACTTCCCCACGAGTGAGTAAAGGTCACCCTGGTCACAGCCCGGGACAGGTTCCATCCGAAGACGGGTCAGGACCAGGAGTTCTAAATCTTGGCCGCACGTTGGAATTGTCTGGAGCTTTAAAAATAACATCCTGATTCTGAGCCCCAGACCCAGAGATTCTGACGTGCTTGGTCTGAGGTGCGGCTTGGCCAGCAGGACGTTTTGAAGCCCGCACAGGAGGTTGTGCTGTGCAGACAGGGACGAGGACCACTGGTCCAGACACACAAGAAACTTATCCACGCTGCCCATCCTGGTGGAAGCCGCCATTCTGGCAGGAGGAGGGTAACAGCACAGCGACCCCAGGGACCTTTACAGGTCCTTACAGTTTGGCAAATACGTAACAAGGTAGATTTACCAAACTTCATCTCATGAAGCCAGTTCATCCCACTGACTGTAAAATCACTGAGAAAGGGAATCTGGTGGCACAGGTAATTCTTCTCACCATTTTTTTAGAGACAAAGAATACGTAAATCTGAGACTCTTGCTTAGGGGTCCCACAGCCACTAAGTAAATTACTAAAATGGGGGGTTCACTTCTCAGTACTTACTGGCTGTGTGACTTTGGGCAAATTACTGAAACTCTCTGCTCCTCAGTTTTCTCATCTGTTAAATGGGATCATTTTCGTGTCTAGTTCATAGCATGGTTGGGAAGATGAAGGTGAGTTGCTCTGTGGAAAGAAACAGGCTGACCTCAGGGTTGATGGTACAAGGATGGGACCCCGAGTGCCCGGTACAGTAAGCTGTTTGCTGTAATAAAAGGAGATCCCTCGTGCACTACAGAAGTAGCTGTCCATCCTCTGAGGCTGAATTTATACATGTAATTGGGTGGATTTAACGTGGGAGGAGATTGAGTGTGCAGATGGTACCCTGGCTGCTTGATGTTCTTTACCGGGATTGACGAGGCAGAGGGGGAAGTGGAGTTCACCTTGCACTCCAGCCTGACCCACATGTGTCCCCTTGTCACCCCTGAGGTGCCTGTTTATCAACAGCCCCCAGTGCTCTTCTGAGGCCGGCACCTCACTGCTGCTGCTTCTGCCCTCCCTTCGCAAGAATTCCTTGTCTAACTCAACCCACCCCTGCCTTCCCCCTTCCTCTCTCTGCGTTCTCTCCTGGGCCATCACTGGCTGTGAGTATCAGGTACCGACACCGTTTGCATCAGTGGTGTCCCACGGAGCACTGCCTGCCTCCTCCCCATCTTCACACTCGAGTCCTGCATTTCAAACACCCCACAGGCCAAGAGCATCTCAAACTCACGTCTAAGGCTGTGTGTCCCCTTCTCAGTCCATGGGCCACCTCCCTCCTCCAGGGAGGATCAGGCCCCTGGAGCCCTCCCCTTCCTCCCCAGAGGACAAACTGGTAACCAAACTCGGCGGACTCCTTCCTCCCAGGATCCGCCATCTCCCCCCAGCCCGAGGCTTCTGTCCCCCGTCCTGCAGCTCCCTCCCCACTCACCCACAGCTGCCGCAGTTACCTCCCCAAAATATAACTGTGGGTATGTCACTTCCCTCCTAAACAGCCTCCTTGACTCTCTAAAGGCTACGAGTTAAGTCCAAATACCCCTCCCTCTGGAAGCGTTCCGTGGCCCGGTCCCTGTGGGGAGCTCGCCAGCCCATCCTATATCCCCACACCACCTGGACCCAGCATCTTACAACCCTGACCTCTACTCCGTGCTCAGATTCCTCCTCCAGACTGTGAGCTACCTGAGGGCCAGAACCCTGCCTGCGTAGACTACGTCTCCGTGGATATTTGCTGAACTGAGCAGTTCTACAAAAGTGCTCAGGCACTTATGTTTCAAACCTTAAGCTTTTCTTCCCTAATTTACTTTATTGGAGAATAGTTGATCAACAATGTCGTGTTAGTTACAGGTGTACAGCAAAGTGATTCACTTATACGTATATATATATATATATATATATATATTCTTTTTCATAGTCTTTTCCGTGATGGTTTATCCCAGGATATTGAATATAGTTCCCTCAAGCCTTAAGCTTCTGAGATCATGAAATATACTGACCCCTGAGCTCCAAGCTGGATTAATTTCCTCTTCTGTTCTTCAACAGGATTTTTATATATACTGGTATTAGAGGCCACTTCTGTAACACTGTCTCAATCATTCATAAAATCCTTCGAAGGCAGCATTGCTGTGACTATTTAACGTGTGGGAAAATTGCAGACTTCCAGACGCCCATTGGAGGTTCCCATCGCGTCCTCTGAGAACACAGGTAGAAGCCACGCTGAACATGCTCTGTGGACCACAGCTCTGGGAGCAGGTGGGTGACCTCATCTACGTGGAACCAGAGAAAGAAAACCAAGGCCAGGAGGCCGACTCACTCGGTGCTGATGAGGGAGGACCCTCCAGTGGCCGGTGGGGCTGCAGGGCTGAGTGGCTCTGGGCCAGAGGCGGGATACTCCTCGTCCAGGGAGCGAGCACGTGCCGTCAAGGAGGCTGCTTCAGCTCCCCTGCACTTTCCCTCCAGGAAGATGAGCAAAAGTTTTGCTCTGAGCATTTAAAGAAATCCCTTGAGCCAAGTCCAGCTTTGTGTTTGGAGGGCAGGAGAGGTGAGGGAAGGGGTGGACACGGGATGGAGAAGCAGGGAAATGCAGAGCCTGGGTCTGCAATCACGGATCGGATCCAACACACCCCGGCCGGCCCGGCGCGGGGAGGCTTCGCAGGGGCGGGTGACCGAGTTGCTGCCATGAGGCTGACCTCTTCACTGAGAGTGCTTTCAGATTTGCAGCGTGTTTCCAAAAATGCGTGCCCTATGTATCTCCGGGCTGGTGACTGCCGAGAGCGCAGCGCATCTGGGCAGGCACTGAAGGGGTTAAAGCAGCCAGCGGCATCTGTCCCGTCTCGGCCCAACAGCTTAATATCTCCACGCTCTGCAGCCCCTGCAGTCCCCACCCACTCCCTGAGCTCTTGCATCAGAGAGGGGGGTAGGGCAGGATCACTGGGAAACGTAAATCCTGCTTCCCCGTATTTGCCTTTGGTGGTCAGACTCACAAAATGGGGATGCTGACAGTGAGTTTGATTATCTGCAACCACCTGCAGCCCAATTACATATATCAATTCAGCCTCAGAGGATGGATAGCTACTTCTGTAGTGCGCGAGGGATCTCATTTTATTACGGCAAACATCTTACTCAGCCGGGCATTCCGGGGTCCCTTCCATGGACCATCAACCCCGAGCTCAGGCTGCTTCTTTCCACACAGCAACTCATGTTCATCTTCCCAACCGTGCTATGAGCTAGGCACGAAAATGACCCCATTTAACAGATAAGAAAACTGAGGAGCAGAGAGATTCAGCAATTTGCCAGGCTTTCAAGAAGGCAGGGTAGGGTTTGGCTTGTTTGTTTGTTTGTCTTGTGGGATTCCCCTCTCCCCGACTAATCTGTACCTGACTAAGAGTATTGAAAGATCGCTTTGGGTAGAGAGAAATATGATAAAGGGTGTGCAAGGAAAGACAAGGGGGGAAGGTGATGCAAAACCAACCGAGGCTCCTGGGTACTGGTCATCGCGGGAGCCACGGATGCCCTCTGGAAACGCAGAATCCCGTTAAGAAGGAATTAGATCTCAGAAACCTGAAATGGCTCCCCCCACACCCCCACCCCCGCACTGTCTCTCTCTGAATCCGCAAAGCCGGGAAGCCCAGTGCAGGGCGATTTGTCTTTGTTCTGACTTCTATTGTCTTCCCTTTGAAGGCACCCGGCCCAGGAGACTCGAATTTCCTGTAGATGTTGATGTGCCCACATCTTCAGTGACAAATAAGCCACTAAGTTGTTTTTAGAGATCTGATGTTCACCCTGCAAGAAGTAACTTTTTTTTTTTAAAAGGAGAAAATAAATTACAAACATGCTTTCGTCATTGCTCTCAACCGTACGGTGTCAAAAACGTGTGATTTATTACCCTGTTTTCTCCTAGCCTATTACATTTCCCTGAGCCTTCCCCCAAGGCTACCTGGGGCTTGATTAGCCCACATGCTCATGTCAAAACACATACACTGGGGCTTCCCTGGTGGCGCAGTGGTTGAGAGTCTGCCTGCTAATGCAGGGGACACGGGTTCGAGCCCTGGTCTGGGAAGATCCCACATGACGCGGAGCAAGTGGGCCCGTGAGCCACAACTGCTGAGCCTGCGCGTCTGGAGCCTGTGCTCCGCAACGAGAGGCCGCGATGGTGAGAGACCCGCGCACCGCGATGAGGAGCGGCCCCCGCTTGCCACAACTAGAGAAAGCCCTTGCACAGAAACGAAGGCCCAACACAACTAAAATAAATAAATAAATAAATAATTTAAAAAAAAAAAAAAAAAAACACATACACTGAAAGCAGTTACCGTGAAACTCAGAGTTTCTTGAATGGGAGCTTGGGACTCACAGGGAGCTGGGAAGGGTCAGAGTAGACAGGCAGTGACCTTGGGGTCTCCATCAACGGCCCCACTGCCTCTGGTTCCATTACTGCCTTCGTTCCCTTTCTCCCTCTGCCTAGCACAAGCCCTGCTTCGTCTTGGTGCTAAAGAGAGCTGGGGGCGTGGGGAGGAGGGCTTATGGTGGCGGAGGTAACCTGAGCCATGGCCTGTCCTAGGGCTCTTTGGCAGAACTCCTTAATTTAATAAAAACAAATTTGTGTGAGCTCTTTCAGGTTCTAGAGTATTTTCAGAGCCCTGACAAGGGTTTGGCTCATAACCTGGTAGATAAGAGCCTATGGTACCAGCACTGCTGTCACAATATTTACCATCACCCGCCATGTGCCAGGCATCATAACCGCTGTGAACACTGCAACAGCAAACGGTCCTTTATTCATCCATCTTTTTCATTCATTCAGTAAATATCCACTGAGCATCTTTTTTAGGACCAGCCAATAGTTAGTCTCAGGCTACTTCCATGAGGGATGAGACCTGGTCCCCTAGTTACTCACAGTTTTTAGGGGGGAGACAGATGTAAATAAATAAGTGTGAATCCTGAGTCCTGAACACTGTGAGGCAGGAAATGTGACAGGAGAGGCTGATAGAGGAAGACTAACTTGGAGCTGGAGAAATTTTACAAATAGGGGAATATTTGAATTGGCCCATAGAACCAAGAGGATGAGTGTGTCTAGAGAGACAGACAGATTTATTTTAATGAGTTGGCTCATGTAATCGTGGGGCTAGCAAATCCAATATCTGCAGCGTGGGCCGCCAGGCTGGCGCCCAGGAAGGAGCCCCAGTTCCATCCACACTGCCTGCTGGCAGAGCTCCTTCCTGCTCAGGGACCTCCGTCTCTTTCCTGAGGCCGTCAACTGATTGGACGAGGCCCACCACGCTATGGAGGGTGACTTACTTTACTCAGAGTCTCCTGATTGAAATGTTAACCCCAACCAAAACACAGAAACATCTGGAATAGTATTTGACCAAATATTTGGGTACCGTGGCCCAGCCAAGATGACATAAAATTAACGAACACGGGGAGAGAGGAGAGTTTGGAGGTCCAAAGAGGGAAAACCAGACTGTCAATCCTTTCTTGATGATAACCTCCAATTCCTCAGCAGGGCCGTCAACAGGAGCTCCGTGGCTGTCTCTCCCAGACATACCTTTCCCACCCCTCTGTGTGGGATTCATCACCAGCCGCAGCAGCCCAGCGCCCCCAGCCTGGGTCACTCCCAGAGCTGGCCCCGTGTGGAGCCTCCTCTGTTCCTGGCCAAGACGGGAGCAAAGCTGGCCGTGTCCGCCTCACAGCACACATGGCAGGGACAGCACGGTCTCTTGGTCTTCTCTCCCACAGGTTTCCTGAAAAATGGCATTTCTCCCGGTATGATGTGCATTTGCAGTATTGTTTAAGAATTTTCGATTCTGTTATAGACAACAAGAAAAACAGGGAAACAATATCACGTATAAGTAGTGAGCTAATAACTCAAAAGATAGAGGTGGAATGTATGTGTTAAGTAAAGATGATAAGTAAGAAGGTAGTATATGGGTCACAGACAAAAGCCATAAGATGTGTTAAATCAGTCACCCATCTCTAAGATGTGCCAAAGACACACAGGAGTCATAGACAACACGATAGAACACACTGGTCTGTCACTTACGGAACAAAAGAACTGCAAAACCAAGTCACCATCATGCTGCCTGTGGCCTGACAGCTCTGTCACCCCTAAACCAGGCACACGTCAGTGGCCCCAGTGTGGTCCCATCCTGACCCCAAATATGCTCTATCCGAGAGCCATAAATACAGCCCACAGCTGAGGGTCAGCACAGGAATGGGGGAGCTACATCTGGGGCAGTGGATGTGCCTGGGCTCCCCAACATAGCAAGACCACAAGCTGGTCCCTGACACCTCCTGTCAGGGGCCCCCATAGTACAGCCTCAACCCTGGGCCTCACACCCACACCACCACTGAGGAAGGCCTGGGACCTAGGCGTGGACCTGCCAGGCCGATGCCATCATTTGCAGTTTGATCTGCTCTGTCTCCATCCCTTTGCTCTCCCTGGGAGCCAGTGGACCCCACAACGAGGTCTTGAACATCGTCTGAGAGGTTTTGTTCTGTGGCCTCTGGGGGAGCTTGCCTGCTCAGGTGCTTGAGGGTGACATTGCATGAAGCTCATTTCCCACCCAGCAGGTGCCCACATACTCATGGTTACTGTAATGTCTTGTACAAATTAAATACTGACTCCACAGGTTTTGAAGCTGAATCCAGCCTCTGGACCCCAACACCGAATTAAATCTCAGAGACAGAGTTTTGGGTGAAGTAGAAAAGAACAGCCTTATTGCTTTGCCAGGCAAAGGGGGCCACAGTGAGCTAATGCCCTCAAGACTGCGTGTCCTGCCCTGGAGGGGGTCGTGAGGAGGTTCATAGTAATGGTTCAAAGAGGGCGTGGTCAGCTCATGGACACTCTTCTGATTGGCTGGTGGTGAGGTCATCGGGAGTCGGCATCATCAACCTTCTGGTTCCAACCGGTCTGGGGTCTACCGTGCTTGTGAGCAGCAGACAGCTAACTTCTCCCACCTGGAGGGGGTTTCAGTATCTGCAAAACAGCTCAAGGATATTGTTGTGTGCATCCCTTGAGGGGGAACCAGGACCCTGTCCCAAGGCTGCGCTATTGTTTCCTGACTGCTCCTCCCTGGTCCCTGCATCCCCTCCCTTCCTTGATTAGCAACTGTTTGAACCTGACCTTTGGAACTCAGGGAAGGTCCTGGAGGCTGAATGAAGCCTATTTCCTGTAATCAAGAAATGGTGGACACAGAAAGGCTTTTGTGCCCAGGAGCCCAGTATTGCTGTAATGAGTAGGTGAGTGAATGAATAGTTACAGGCAGGGAGAAAACATTTCTTGAACTTGAACAGACTGGAAGCTTGGACGTATGTTTCTTGTGTGGCCGCCTGGATCGCAGGCTTTGAGGAAAGCATCATTTCAGGCAAGAAAAGTAAGCGGGAGTCACTTTCAGGACCTGGAATCCCATACCGAGGCATTTCAGCTTTATCTTTTGGTCAAAGGGAGTCGTGAAAGATTTTTAAGCAGGTCAGATTTTTAACTCTGATCAGGTCGGACTTTCTGAAAAATCACCGTGACGGCAGAGCAAAGATGGATCAGACGGGAGGAGACCAGATAGGGGTGTAATGAACTTGGAACACATTTGGGGAGATAAAAAGAGAGTTAACCAGGCAGAAAAGACATAAAGGTCAAAATTAAGATCACAAATGTACACCACCTGAGTTCAGATGAGAGAAAAGAAAATAAGCATTTATTGAAACCCTACTATGTGCCAGAAACTCATCACACTGCCTGATTTTACCCTCATAAGAGCCCTTTTAAGTGGCACAGTTACCCACTTTTAAGCCTCAGAAACTATGTCCAGAGAACTGCCCTAAGTCCCGTCCTAGAGCAGACCGGATTTCATGGGGTCTGAAGCTTTTTACAATTGGAGGCGCTTCGTAATACAAAACCACAAATACGAAGGTGGGCATGAAAAGAGGCAAATGCAAAAAACCGCTACGGATTTAAAAGCCAACGCCACAGAGACCATAAAATCCAGTAAAATAACACGTTTTCATGAATTAGCTTCCCAACAACTTCTGTGACACTTTTTACCTCTATTTTTTAATCTGTGTATTCTTTGGCCTCCCTTTTGTAGGACCATGACTTTGTATGTTCCATGGAATGAATAGAAATATCACTCTATATATTTTTGCAGCATGATCGATCTAATGTGTTTTGACCTTTGACAGTTTAGAAAACTTCCTTTCATCTTCCCGACTCAATATTAGTAATGTCACGCCTATTTTTAGGATGGTTGTCAAATGTGGGAAAACTTTCGTCAAGTTTCTTTTTAACATGAGCCCTAAATTTTCAGGGTTTTCCAAGGTTTCTCCCTCAGTGACTCAGATTCTCTTTGAATTGGGGCTGGTTGGTGCTTCCGGCTCTGCCTTTCCTCACCTTCCACGCCAGGGACCTAGAGCCAGATCTTTTTGCCAAGGGACCTCCGGTCCCCCACCTCCCTTACTACCCCTGGAGAGGTAAATTGGCCCGGGAATATGCCTTGGAGCAAGTCCTACAAGGGGAGAGCTGGCAGTAATGGGACAATGCACAAAACTGCCTGCAAAAGCACATAAACAGACCCCGCTAAAAGGAGATTAAACCTCCCTGAACTTCCCCTAATCTGCATCCCCAAAAGTGCCTGCTAACCCTCCAGGGACCTTTGACAGGAGATAAAGTATGACAGTCGGAAAAACAAAGTGGAGAGAAAAAAATGGCCTTAATCAACTGAGATGCAAAGTGTATTTTTGCAAGTTTTAGAAAATGTATAACTTGATGAACACAGTACTAGGGCCTTGATTTATTTATTTATTTATTTTATTCATTAGGTAGTTCACTCAATAAAGTAAGCATAATGAACTTTTTTTTTTTTCACACACACACACACACACACACTGTATTTTATTTTTACAAGAGATAAATAGACTGACACCAAGCATTGTAAATGGATGACCACAACAAAAGCAACAATGATTGCAATTACCAAACACGAAACACACTCATACTATGTCATAATATTGGCAGCGTAATGAACTTTCATGAGGTCAGACAATAGTGGATTTTCCTGGGAGTGAGCTGCAATCAGCAGAAAGAGTCCTAAAATTTGCAGAGGCTTTCGAGGATTTCTGGGCTGCCAGCTGCACAATTCAGGGGCAGAGAGAGTCACTGTGTTCATGGGTTTGCCATGACTGGGGGGTGTTTTTATGGGGGGGGGGCGGGGAATACTTACCATCTCTAAGTTTTGACAGTCATGGTTTAGAGGATGCTATCGACTGAATGTTTGTGTCCCCCCAAAAAACTCGTATGTTGAAATCCAAATCCTCATGTGATGGTATTAGGAGGTGGGACTTTAGGGGGTGATTAAGTTCTGAGGGTGCAGCCTCACGGATGGGATCAGCGCCCTTGTAAGAAGAGACGGGGGAGCTCCCTCGCCATCTGCCATGTCAGGACCCGGCAAGAAGGCAAACGTCTGTGAACCAGGAAGAGACCCCTCACCAGACAGCAAATCTGATGGTGGAATTCCCAGCCTCC
This sequence comes from Eschrichtius robustus, assembly GCF_028021215.1. Taxonomy (NCBI): domain Eukaryota; kingdom Metazoa; phylum Chordata; class Mammalia; order Artiodactyla; family Eschrichtiidae; genus Eschrichtius; species Eschrichtius robustus. Next base: position 94,448,435 of record NC_090838.1, on the reverse strand, counting down.
AGACCATGAGCAGTAAACTTCTGTTCTTTCTAAGCTGCCCAGTCTTTTTGCTAAAGCATCCTGAACAGACTAAGGCAGAGGGTCTCTTGGGGTCCTGCCGGTTTCGTCTAGAATCTCTGTCTCCAGTGTGACAGTTTCTAAACCCTCCCGTAAGTGTGTCCAGTGGTAAAGCACGCTGCCACCCCCGTTACGGATGTGCGCCCGTGTCTGACCACCTTCACTGTCGGGAAACACTGGACCGCAGGCATTTATAGTAGGCCTCTTCACGAACGTGGATTGGAGCCGTGGGCAACGTCACCGTCCAGGTTGACACCCTTTGGTGGAAAACACACACTTACGGTCGCGTTTCAGTAACGGTCATCAGTGGAACCCCCCTCTGCACCCAGCAGCTTCACAGAGTGAATCAGACACCAGATGGAGACCGTGTGAATTGATGCCATCTGACCGCCTGTGCAACCATCCAATTGGCAGACGTGACCAGTGTCTGGACTAGTTCTGGCTGAAACTGTCAGAAAGGGCCCCTGTGGGTGATTGTCAGTGACTACAACCTCCTAAGCAGTAACTGACCCATAAATCGCACTACACGTCTAAAAGCTGGAAACTGCTTCTCCATCGACAAGTCCAAGTGGCACAATGGTGCGATTTCGTCTTCAATGTCTGGAGTAAGTTAATGAACACATCCATGGAACGAGATACCAAGTCCATCGGCCGACAATGTGGTCGCCACCATAAATTTCAGAGGGCACTGCTGTCACCAGGAGAAGGGGAACCGACAACTTCTGCCCAGGGCAGGGCTCATGCTTAGCGCAAAAGTGGTAAATTAAAGGCTGAAGCTGGGTACAGGACTACAATTCTGGCTAGAACGTTTGAAAGCCTCTACCAAGATTTACTAATACATTTATGAAACACTGGAGCCCGCTATGCATGGCAGGGTCTTGCTGGTGACAAGGCTGTTAAAACTGAGTTACTACAGTACTTATTCCAACCACCGGTTTACAACAATTTATACCTCAGCCAGCTTATGACACTCAGAGCCAGTTCTGCTCGTGGCCCCAGCGGAAAAAGAATTTTATGTATACTTTTTTAAACTGCCATCGTCAGGTGCTAAAAATGAGGTGCTTATAATAAGTTAATTTTTACATGATTTCAGAAGAACCCTCAAAAAAGTTTTACCTAAAATAATTTTTTATGTCTTAATTCCATGGGTGGTTTTAAATGCCTATTTTAAATATTGAATGTAGTCACCAATTTGCTCAAGTCAGCAGTGGCACAGGTGTCAAGTCATGCCAAAGAAAATGAACATCATTGTAATCTGAGATTAGTATAAACTCAAAAAAGTGCTGCTGGTGTTCATGACAGTTTTTGAGATTTATTTATGGGTTTATAGCCAGAAAGGAATCATTTTTAGCTGAGTGTTTCAAGTGATTTTTCCATCTTTTTAAAATACCTATAATGAATTTCAACCCTGTTTGACAAATAGCAAGTTACTTTGTCATCCTGATCTACATTTTTTGAACACTGACGTACAAGTAATCCACCCCCTAGTATTTTATGGCAAATGAAAAATAATGGGTTAATAGTGTTCATATTTCATGCAGTAAAAATCCACTGAATCTTTTAAATAAAAAACATTCAGACACACACACAAAAGGTTGTACGTGTTCTCTGAAGTTTTCAAACATACATGCAAGATTCGAGTAGTTTAGACTATGATATCTATCGTTTTCACCCTGCAAAACTAAGGACAGAATCTGAATTCAAGTGGCAAATGGGTGCCTTAAGTCAATTGTCTTCCTCTCCCCAACCAGCAAATCAAAAACTCTAGTAGAGTTCCACGGAAGATAAATACCACAATTCTCCTATTCTTGATTATTGTAAAGATAGCTCAGATCTCAGAGGTGAACATGACAAAGCGTGGAGGGAAACTGAAGTTGCAGAGGGAGGAGGGAGGGGTCGTATCGGGAGTGAGGGGAGCAAAGCTTTGAGCCTGTGGCTGAAGCCGCTTCTAAATCCGCCCTTAATTCACGTTCCCTCTGGTGGAAGACAGAGTGGAAACACCCCCCTGTGCAGAACTGCTCAGCAAGATTCCTGCGGTTAAACTGGAGGTGATGGGGAAATGGGAATGATGGGAAAACACACCAGAAAGCATAAAACTGCTGTTTGCAATCCTTTAGAAATGCAGGTAGAAGCTTCCTTTTGGATTAGGAGACACTTCGGAGCCCCAGCAGGGAGCGTGGCCAAGCCTTCATCTCTCGGGTACTTTGGAATGTGCGTGGGACCTCATCCACACAGCACCTCTGCTGCATCCTTTTCCATAAAAGTACTTGCTCCTGGTGATCTGAAACAGAGCACACAATAGACCCAGAGATCCATTTACTTCCTCTTCCGGTTCCTTCTAATGGGAACAAACAATAATTTTTAATCCTTCCCTCTTCTTGGAGGAGTATGTAAAATTAAGAGAGGGATGGATGTTAACAAGAATTATTGTAGTGATCGTTTTGCAATATATACATATACTGAAATATGATGTAAGGCTGAAACGAATACAATGTTATATGTCAATTATATCTCGATAATAAATAAGTAAATAAATGAAAAGTTAAGAGAGGCTCCCATCTCCACTCATGGGAGCTGCAGAATTTTTTTCCATCCAGAGTCTGCAAGGCCCTAACTTGATCACCCTTCCCAATTAAACACACGTATGAAAGGATTTCTTTCCAGGAGGCTCAACATTCTATGTAAAAAAAAAAAAAAAGTCCATAATTCGCAATTCCAGGTTAGAGATGTTTAGAGAAGGGGCCTCCCTGTGCTCTTTTTAAGGTGCCCCAAATGTCCCACAGGTCTGTCCTGACACAAGGCTGAGAGGCTTTGGACCAGTGTCTCATGACCTAGGTCAGTCCCTCTCTCCACCCGCGTCTTAGATCACAGGGTTTCAGCGTCTCCGTGTGTATTAACTGTATTCGTTGTCACTTTTTGTGCCCAGCCTTGTGCACCAGGCATTCTACATCCATTACCTCACTTAATTTTTTACACAGCTTTACAAGAGAAAAGCCGTCTTTATTCTCATTTTCACAAAAGAGGGGTTACAGCTGAGATGACAGAACCAACACCAGAACCCAGTCTGTCTCCAGAGCCCCTCGCTGTCTCCTGCGACACCCCCCGAGCCTCCGCAGGTGATTGTACAGGAAAGTAGGAAGAGAAAAATCTTTGTTTCTAATTCTGCTCTAGCTGCCAAACGGAGGTAGGTCCCGCCTCCCTGAGTTATTGCTCCTGCTAAATGAGGTCCTAAGATTAGTACTAAAAATGTATTTCAGAAAAAAAATCTACGATTGGCTTTTGCTCTGCCTGGGTCTGGATATTTACGTAAGGGAGAAAAATGCCAAGCCCTACCTTTGGCATTATCTCCCTGAATTTGTGTTTTCTCCTAAATTTAGTGTTTGTCACAGTTTTCCCAACTCTGTGATGTTGACTTTACCCTTGGCCCTGGATTTTGTTTGTACAGCCCCAGAGCTTGTCATTCTCTTTCTATTCTGCAATTGAACGGGGTTTCCAGCGGGCATCTGAGCCCAATTACAGGCAGTGACTCTGCTCTCGGGCTACACGGTTTCATTCTCTGAGTGTCTTCTCCGCAGGGCCCATGGTCCACCCACAGGAGCAGTTACCAGGCTCAGACCAGAGAGTCAAGATGCTCCTGGGATCTCGTTTCCAAAATGTACCAAATGCCTAATCTGAATTCGAGAAATCAAATCTAACTGCCAGCGAGTAAAGGACTGATCTGGAGAAATCAAATTTAAAATAGCCCGTGTCAAAAATTCTCAAATCCAAATTATCGCCTAATTATGTGCAAGCTTTCAGTAGCATCACACCCCACCAGGAATTCACATCAACGCAGCAACTAAAGCTGACGTATGCGCCAGAGACTCAATATACCAGGGAAAAGACAGAACACGATAGAGATTTCACTGATAAAGAGCACATCCTTCCCAGGAGTTAGAAGGAAGAAAAGGAAACTAGGACAGTGCCAGACCCAAGGCTGGACGGCACGTGATGTTTATTTGACCCACACCTGCTTCCATACATTTAATTTATGATCATTTGTACATATCTATCCCGCAAAACATAAAAAGGATGTTATACATTGTTCACCATGTGAGTCAGAGGATAGACTTTTTCAAAGTCCCACTGAACCAATTCTCCTCATTTTTATTACCCAATAAAAAAGAAGTTAAACCAACAATGGCATTAAAATAGCATTAAGATTCATAGAACAAAACAAATCCTAAGGAGCTCTCAACTTGTTGGCCTGGGTAGCACATCTATCAAGGATCCATCCTCCATCTGGTTTGCCAGTATCCCCAGATGTTCTATTTGAAGAACACGACCATGAACATGATCTCATGTATAATTTTTAAAGAGGCAATGAGAACATCACTAAATACGTTTTCGACAGGAAATTGCACCCTAAATCGAAAGGATCAATAGCTATGTCAAACCAGCTGTGGTCTTTGGATGCCAAAGAGTTGTCCTCTAGAGAGAAAACATTGTCCAGTTTATGTGTTTGTTCTCAAGTGACAATAGGTTGAATATCCACTGTTTTTGTTTTGTTTCTATACATAATTACAATTTTTCCCATGATGAGAATTTTTAAGATCAACTCTCTTAGCAACTTTCACATGCACAGTACAGTATTATTAACCATAGTCACCATGCTGTACATAACTTCCCCAGGACTTATTTATTTTACAGCTGGAAGTTTGTACCTTTCGACCCCCTTCACCCATTTTTCCCACATCCCACTCCCATCCCCCTACTCTGGCCGCCAGAGCTAGAATCCCACTCAACACTACCCAACCCATCAGAGTGCGGCAAGACGGAGCAGGGAGTCTGCAATGGAGGACACTGGTAAAACCTACCGTGGCCAGGTGGCCAGCATCATCAGTGATAAGTGATGCTGAGAGCATATGTACCTTTAAAGTGATGTGATGAAAACAGCACTTCACCTCTGGGTTCATTTTCTCAAAAACCCATAACCCTAGGCCCATCAGGAGAGAAGCATCAAACAAGCCCAAATGGAAGGACAGTCTGCAAACTACCTGACCAATCTCCTCCAACTGTCCAGGTGGTCAGGGTAGGGATTCTGAGCCACTGTCACACACCAGACCGGATCACTAAACCCAGTGTGGTGTCCTGGGGTAGATCCTGGACCAGAAAAAGGGCATTAGGGGAACTTGGGAAATCAAACAAAGTGTGGATTTCAGTCCATAGTAATTCCTATCCCTGTGTTGGTTTTCTAGTTGTGACTAAGTTACCACAGTAATGGAAGCTGTTAACAATAGGAGAAATGGGATGAGGGGTGTATGGAACACTCTGTACCATCCTGGAGAACTTTTCTCTTTCTAAAACAACGGAATCTAAAACTTTTCTAAAATTAACGGTTTATTTTATTAAAAAAAAATTAGCCATGCATGTTGACAGCATGATACATAAGAGGGAAATTTGATAAACTGACTGTTGTTTTTTTTTTTAAACCCAGATTTATAGAATTGCCATTACATGATGCTATCTTTTTCTTTTAATTAATTAATTAATTAATTAATTTACTTATGGCTGTGTTGGGTCTTTGTTTCTGTGCGAGGGCTTTCTCTAGTTGCAGCAAGCGGGGGCCACTCTTCATCGCGGTGCACGGGCCTCTCACTGTCGCGGCCTCTCGTTGCGGGGCACAGGCTCCAGATGCGCAGGCTCAGTAGTTGTGGCTCACGGGCCCAGTTGCTCCGCGGCATGTGGGATCTTCCCAACCAGGGCTCGAACCCGTGTCCCCTGCATTAGCAGGCAGATTCTCAACCACTGCGCCACTAGGGAAGCCCCTGACTGTTTTTTAAAAATTTAAAAATTTTGCTCTGTGAAAGACCCTGTAAAAAAAGATGAAAAGACAAGGCACAGCCTGAGAGAAAATATTTGCAAACCACATATAGGACAAAGGATTCATATCTAAAATATATGAAGAACTCTCAAAACTCATCAATTAAAAAATCAAACAATCCAATTAGAAAATGGGCTAAAAAAAGACATGAAGAGACCCGTCACCAAAGAGGACAACATACAGACAGCAAATAAAGTGATGTTCACATCAACAGCCATTAGAGAAATGCAAATTAAAACCACAATGAGCTACCACTACACGCCTATTAGAACACTAGGGTAAGAAATAATAACACCACCAAATGCTAATGAGAATACAGAGAAACTGAATCTTTCGTACATTGCTAGTGAAAATATAAAATGGTAAAGGCACTCTTGGAAAAGAGAAAGGCAATTTCTTATGAAGTAAACATGCACTCACAATATGACCCAGTGACTGCTCTCTGAGGCATTTAACCAAAGACATGAAAACTTAAGTTTACCCCACAATTCTTCATAGCAGCTTTATTAGTAGTAACCAAAACAGGAAGCAACCCAAATATCTTGCATTGGGTAACTGATTAAACAAACCCTGGTACATCCACACGATTAGCAATAAAAAGGAACAGAAGTAAACACAGGCAACAACTTGGATGGCTCATGAGGAAATTGTGCTGAGTGAGAAATGCCGGTCTCAGAAGGTTAGGTCCTGTGGGATTGTATTTGCAGAGCTTCTCAAAATGACAAAATTACAGAGATGGAAAACAGACTAGTGGTTGCCAGAGGCTGGGGGGCTGTAGGCAGGCAGGGCTTACGGCCATAAAAGGGAGGCATCATTGTGATGGAACAGGTCTGTGGTTGTGCTGGAGACCACACGGAACTACAGAGGTGATACAACTGCACAGGACGAAACAGGCACACGCACATACACGATGATTGCGTATAAAACTGCTGTAACCTGGAGATGGTTGATTGAGCCTATCAATGTCAATTCCCTGGTTGTGATACTGTAACATAGTTATGCAAGATGTCATCATTGGGGGAAATCATGTGAACAGTACACAAGCTCTTTCTGTGTTATTCTCACAACTGCATGCACATGTGGTCTCAACATAATTTATTTTAATTGGAATATAGTTGATTTACAAGGTTGTGTTTGTTTCTGGTGTACAGCAAAGTGATTCAGATAGATAGATAGACAGATATTCTTTTTCAGGTTCTTTTCCACTGTAGGTTATTACGAGATATTGAATACAGTTCCCTTGTTATACAGTAGGACTTTGTTGTTTATCTATTTTATGTATAGTAGTGGGTATCTGTTAATCCCAACCTCCTAATTTATCCCTTCCCCCTCAACATAATTTTTTAAAATGGAAACAATATAGGAGAAAACACCAGGCTATGATAGGTGATTTTTTTTCAGTACTGAAATACCCAAATCACCACCATCCTGTTTTGTCTCATCACTTCAGTCAACCATTTTTTAATATATATGTATAATAAAAGTGCCCTAAAATGGAGCAGCTATATAACTTAGTCAGTTCTGTCATGTCACGTCATATGTCCCAGAAACCACAGGGTCAACAAAGGAAGCTCTACCATAAAAGAAGTTAAGTGCTCGACGTCTCTATAATTCTGTTGTTGACCTGATGTATGACTGCATGGAAGGTCTTTTCTATTCACTCTGTGTAGGATGAGGGCCAGAATCCCATAGCACATCTCTGACTTCCCCCAGGTTGACATGGATTTATTAATCTCTACTCGTTAGACACAAATGTTCAACCAGTTATAATTTTACCTACTGACACAATTATCAAATACATTTTTTCTATAACCACAAGCATGTCTGGTTGTTGTTTTGTTTTGTTTTTAATTTCAAAATGTAGTGTTGAGATCAAGATAGTGTCTTTCTACAACATTCCCTGATCTATGTGTGTCACATAAGAAACCTTTGAAGACAAGGCAGTTAATACGGCCTGTGCTGGTCTTAACATAATCCTTTCTGCCTCGTAAAGTTTCTTCTCTCTCTTTCAAATGCTCAAAATACGTCGTAGAGTTTGTCAAGAAACAGTACTGAGCTTTCTAAACTATAATCTCCAGATCTATCTTGATCATACTTTTTGAAAATGGGAACAATGGTAACAACCTTTGTAATGCTCACCGTCTAGAAGGATGGAGAGACACAAATGAGAACTTACACACAGAGAGGTGAGCAAGAGACGGCAGGGATTCTGCCTGCAACTAGGGAGGAGGTGCTTCAGGATTCAGAGCACAGGGGGGCTCCAAGCAGGTTCTAATGAGCAATAAATGCTTTATAAATAGTTGTGGGATAAATAAATAAAGAGGAAAAGTCATATTTTTACAAAATATAGATGCAAGTATGCTTTTGTTTATTATATAGGTAAATTCAAAATCTCCAAGTGACGTTTAAGAGGGATTGGTTAAATAAGGCATAACATATACCCATAACACAGCTATTAAAATAAATGAGAAAAAGCTTCATGTATGAATATGGAAAGATGCCCAAAATATCATATGAGATAGGGTAAATTAAAAGAGAAAATTGTGAGAACATAAACATATAGTTATATATATGTACAAATATATAATACCATTTGTGTTTAATACAATAGTATTTGTTAGTGAACACATAGAAATCTAAAAACATACTATAAATTGTTAACAACTGTCTGGATGGGGAAGGATAATGGGCATTTTCATATTCTCTTTGTTCCTTTAATGTTTGACTTGTTTTGTTTTGGGGAGGGTTTAATTTCTCAGTACCAGGTTTTTAATTGAGGCATAATTAACATATAACACTACCTTAGTTTCAGTTGTACAACATAATGAATGAGTATTTGTATACATTACAAATGATCACCACAATAACTCAGGTTACCATCCATCCATCCCCACACGTGGTTACAAATTTATTTTCTTTTTCTGTTTTGTTTTGTTCACCTTTGTATTTTATTGTCTTATTTTTAATTTTTTTATTGAAGTATAGTTGATTTACAGTGTTGTGCTAATTTCTGCTGTACAGCAAAGTGACTCAGTTAAACACATATATACACTCTTTTTTTATATTCTTTTCCATTATGGTTTATCCCAGGAGATTGGATATAGTTCCCTGTGCTCTGCAGTAGGACCTTTTTGTTTACCCATTCTAATGAAGAAAGAATCTAAAAAGAGTAGCAGGCATCACACCGTCCAAAAAGCAAAGGATGGTGTAACCTGGGAACAGCTTTTGTAAATGTCACCTATGGGGACCCCAGCGCCCCCCCCCCCCCCCCCAGCGCATCTGATGCACGGTCTAGACGGTGGAGACTAGGGACCAACGTTCCATAGCACCTCACGTACCAAGTCAACGAGTCTGAGATTATGTTTTCTACAAAGAATGGACTTTAAGGGGCAATACCATCAGGCCTGAATTTTAAACAATAAGGTATTCGTTATTTTTATTCTTGATTATGGTGTGTCTGTCCATCTTGGAGCTATACTTTGATATCTCACGAGCCGCTCTCATTTATTTTTTTAGACGTCACTTCTCTGCCAATTCCTCCTCTATTTCTCACTGGGATGCTTTATAATCTTGTGGTGAGGCCCTGCTTTCGAGATCCACCCGGGTCTCCTCCTGAGCTGGTTTCCTCCAGAGCATGGTTGGGTTATCTCTGCACGCTTGCAGCCTACGTATTCCCTCAGCCGTGAGCGTGTGGTCCACTCTGCCCTCCTTCCCTCCATCTCTGTCACTTGAGAGGTAATGTGATCATTTTCCCGTTTTCTATCAGGGGCACACCCTAAACCAGGTTATTGGCAAATCCAAAGGAGGTTTCCATCATCAACACCTCTAATCCCCAAGGCCCAGTGCCTTGTCGAGCTGAGAAAACCCAAAACAAGCAATGACCAGGTTAGAGGTCGAGAGCCTGATCTCGAGCCAGGGCCCCTTGACCCTTCATTGGGGGTCTTCCTCCACATTGAAGGATGCGCGAGGTGAGAGGGTGGCCAGGGAGGGAGGTGGATGGGGCAGTTTTCTTCTCTGAGCCAGCACTCTCCTCTAAATGGGGGGATCGCTTACAGAAGGTGGTGTGGATGCAGAAAAGGAATTCTATCCTATTGCTAAAAAACATCATTTAAATCCCCGGTAGATGATTTGTCTTTACCTCAAACTCCAATCTTTGAAAGGCACTTGGCTAATATCCCCTCACAACATAAAGTGAGGCTCAGTATTTTAAAAGGAGTCAACCCAGGTGTCTAAACCCAACTCTTCCTGTCTCTTGAGCTCTTTTTACTCTAGAAAACACAAGCTGGGATGAACATTGGGGTACATGACTCTTTTTGAATTATGGTAGATGTTAAAAATATATATACCTGGACTTCCCTGGTTGAGCAGTCGTTAAGAATCCACCTGCCAATGCAGGGGACACGGGTTCGAGCCCTGGTCCGGGAAGATCCCACATGCCGCGGAGCAACTAAGCCCGTGAGCCACAACTACTGAGCCTGCGCTCTAGAAGCCCGCAAGCCACAATTACTGAGCCCAAGTGCCACAAATGCTGAAGCCCGTGCACCTAGGTCCCATGCTCCACAACAAGAGAAGTCACCGCAATGAGAAGCCCGCGCACCGCAACGAAGACCCAATGTAGCCAAAAATAAATTTAAAAATTAATTTAAAAAATATATATATATATCTATATTAAAAGCTGAAAAAAAAAAAAAACCCCACGCTGGGGAAGGTTTGCGGTGAAATACTTCTCCCTATGCTATTGGCCTACGATAGTGAATCTCCCCTACCCCACCACTGCCACTCCATCGCCAACCATCACTAAAACGTCAGTATTTTATCAGGGAAGCAGCAGGGGAAACTCATTTGCCACTTGCACCTGGCTGGCATTAAAGCCGTCAGGAGACTCAGGCCTGCCCCGCGTGGACCTCAGGAAATGAGTGGAAATGTATGAAGCATCACGAAAACCTGAGCTGGAATGTCTAGCAGCACGAGTGCCGTGTCCTCCCACAGTCTGAGGCCTCGCGGGTGACAAAGGGAAGCCATCAGCCAAAGGAGGAGGCTGGACATCCAGGCAGGGGCTGTTTGGCCGAGCAGGTAGGCGACCTCAGGAGCCGGGACCAAAGTGGCCGGTGGCCTGGAAAATCAGACAGGCACTAGGGCTGTGTGTGCAGCAAGGAAAGACCTGAGACCCGCGGTGTCTGCGGGGTCCCGGCACTGAACCCCCAAACAGGTGTGACGCAGGGCACCCGGAGGGGACAGTTTTCCTCAACCCCCTGGATGTCGATAGTTGGCAGAGGGGTGAGGTCTTGCAGACAAATGCAGTATCCCACTAGCCCACAGGTGAGCGTGGCCATCTTTCCCGGGCACAGGGCACGGGGCTTCTGATGTTCTTCCTCCCTAACGTCCCCACCGCAAGTGGCTGCTTCGCTCTAACCGACCGGCAACATGGTTGTTTAAAGCTCAGTGGCAGCCCGGCCTCAGGGTTCCCTGGAGCACGAAGCCATAGGCTTTAGATCTGGAAGGAGCCTCCACATTCCTCCTCTGTCACTCCTTCCACATCTGCTGTCACCAAGTCACTCGAGGACTCCACGCCCTCTGGTCCCTGGTCAGGCTCAGGGACTTTGCCATCAGGCTCCTTGTTTGAAACAACTGAAAAGCTTCCCCTTGTCCTTTTAGCCAAAGCCTAGGGGTTACTTCCTTAGGAAGCCTTCTCTGCAGCACCTCACGGAGGAAAAGCCACTTCTAGGCTCTAAGCGTCTTTGTCTGTATTTTTTTTATTTTTTATTTTATTTATTTATTTATTTTTTTTGTATTTTTATTCTAACACATTAAACATTGCATCACAGTCATATGTTTGCCTGTCTTTCTCCTCTCCCCATTCCCCTAAAATATTCCCACAAAAGTACAAAACTCCTTTGAGGACAAGGTCGTTATCTCACATAATAATCACACCTGGAGGCAGATAGATTAAGAGAAAAAGACTAGGGAGGAATTTGTTGTCAGGAACTCAGAGTGGATATATGTAATTATTTCTGTATACACACACACATGAACAGATTCTTTATGTAGTTACTAATCCTCGGCACCCTTTTATGTGGTTAAGATGCTATCACATGATTAGGACTATTATGTTCTCCATTCACAACACTTTTTCAATAGAGGCCTATGAAAGCACGGGGAAGTTTTTCAAATTCTCACTTATCATTGCAAAATAAAAGAGGAAAGGTGATTGTGTGGCTTTAGTTAAAAGGCTCTTCTGTATCAAGACTGAGCCTGTGGCATCTGGTTTAAAATGGCTTCTGAAAAGTCGTCCCCGGCGTGGCCTCTTCCTTCTCCCCATGAAAATGCTGAAGAATACACAGAAAAGGCATAAAATGTGTGCTGAGAATTCCAAGATCTAGGACTGCAGTCCTCGTAGAGAACTCTGAAGTAAAGGACTGATAGACGTGGCCCACAGGACAGGGAGAAGCGAGACAGCCTCTCAGGTGTTAACACCAAATAGAAAGAACTCCCAAACTTTCTCTTCCATGGCTCAGAAGCCACACTCTCGCGGCTCTGCTGTCTCTGTGTTTCCTCTTTCTTCCAACAGGCTCTCTCTGCAGGGCCATGAGGACCCTGAGACCCCACGGTCCATGGCCTCCCCGTCCAGGAGCTTTGGGAGTGTGGTCTAGGGCCCACGTCCAGGGGGCCAGGCTCTGAGCAGTCCAGCTCACATCCATCGGGACCACGGCGTGGGAGAGAAAATGGGGTGGCTCACCTCAGGGGCCATTCCTGATGGGGCAGGGAACAGGCGCGGACAGGCTCCGTGTCCTTCCAGAAGACAACTGTGTAGGGCAGAAAGATGGATGGGACACAGCAGATTCTGAGACGTGCATGCAGTAGTCAGCTAGGGCCACGGGAACAAAGGGCCACAGACTGGGTGGCATAAATAAACAACAGAGGAGTTTGGGATTAACATATGCGCACTACTATATATAAAATAGATAACCAACGAGGACCTACTGTACAGCACAGGGAACAATACTCAATATTTTGTAATAACCCATAAAGAAAAAGAATCTGAAAAAACATAGATATATATGTGCGTATAACTGAATCACTTTGCTGTGTACCTGAAACTAACACAAAATTGTAAATCAACTGTATTCCAATTAAAAAAAAAAAAAAAACAGAAATTAACTGACTCACAGTTCTGGAAGTTTCAAGATCAAGTGATCAGCAGAGTTGGTTCCTTCTAAGGGCCACGAAGGAAAGATTTCCTTGGCGTGTAGGTGACCATCTCCTTACGTATGTTCACATTGTCTTCCCTCTGTGTGTGTCTTTGTGACCCAATTTCCTCCTTTTATAAGGACCGTTGTAATATTGGATTAAGCTCCACCCCAATGGACTCACTTTTTATTAATTGAGAAAGAATTGACATATAAGACTATCTTAGTTTCAGGTGTACAACATGATGACTCAACATTTATACATATTCTTAGAATGGATAAACAACAAGGTCCAACTGTATAGCACAAGGAACTATATTCAATATCCTTTAATAAACCATAATGGAAAAGAATATGAAAAAGAATGTATATGTATATATATATATATATATATATGTATAACAGAATCACTTTGCTGTACAGCAGAAATTAACACAACATTGTGAATCAACTATACTTCAATAAAATAAACTTTAAAAAAACATTTGTATATATTGTGAAATGATCTCCACAATAAGTCTGGTTAACATCCAGCACCATACAGAGTTACAAAATTTTTTTGTATATATGTGGCTATAAAACCAGCTGTGGTTTTTGGATGTCAAACCGTTGTCCCCTGGTGAGAAAATATTTTCCAGTTATATGTGTTTAGACTCATGTGAGAATAGGTTGAATGTCCACTTTTTTGTTTGTTTTTTGTTTTTTATACATAGTTACATCTTGTGATGAGAATTTTAAGATCTACTTTCTTAGCAACTTTCAAATATGCAATAGAGTGTTATTGACTATAGCTACCACGCTCTATGCTACATCCCCAGGACTTACATTCTTACAGCTGGAAGTTTGTACCCTTTGACCCCCTTCACCCATTTCGCCTACCCACACCCCGACCTCTGGCAAACACAAGTCTGTTCTCTGCGTCCATCAGCTTATGTTTTTGGTTTTGCTTTTTTGTAGGCTCCACATATAAGTGAGATCATACAGTATTCGTCTTTCTCTGTCTGACTTATTTCACTTAGCATTATGCCCTCCAAGTCCATCCATGTTGTGGCAGATGAAGATTGCATTCATTTTTATGGCTGAGTTTTATATATATATATACATGTAGAATGTATATGTATATACACATATAATGCTGCAATGAACATAGGAATGCATATATCCTTTTGAATTAGCATTTTCATTTTCTTCAACTAAATACCCAGAAGTGAAATTTCTGGATCACATAAGAGTTCTATTCTTAATTTTTTAAGAAACCTCCATACTGTTCTCCACAGCGGCTGCACCAATTTACATTCCCACCAACAGTGCACGAGGGTTCCCTTTTCTCCATGCCCTCCCCAACACTTGTTATGTCTTGTCTTTTTATAATAGCCTTTGTGACAGGTATGACGTGATACCTCATAGTTTTGATTTGTGTCTCTGATGATTAGTGATGTTGAGTACCTTTTCATGTTCCTGTTGGCCATCTGTATATCTTCTTTGGAAAAACGTCTTTCCAGATACTCTGCCCCTTTTAAAATAATTGGATTGTTTGGTTTTTTTGCTGTTAAACTGTATGAGTTCTTTACATATTTTGGATAGTAACCCTTATCAGATATAAGATTTGCAAACATTTTCTCGCATTTGGTAGGTTGCCTTTTCATATTATTTTGGGGTTAATGGATTCATTTTAACTTGATTACTCAGTAAAGAGCTTATCTCCAAATAAGGTCATATTGTGAGGTACAGGTTGGGGGTTAGGGATTGAACATGTGAAACTGAGGGAGGCGGGGACATAGCTCACTCCATAAGAGTAAAATTATAAGTGCACAGACACACAGGACTTGGGAAGTGTAGTATCTGATGTCCTTTCATCTCAGAGCGACGTAGTCCCTGGGAGCAGTTAAAACTGTTCAGTGCAAATGCTCACCAGAAATTCAGAGCGGGGTGAGGGGTTACACGGGCACCAGTGCCCCAGGTGTGACTGTGGGAAGACCATTTATGAGCTGATCCTTTTAGTGACTACAAGTACGCAGAACAAGACGGCAACAACAAGTCACCTTTACTTCCACTGGGCTGACAGAAAGTTGAAACGATACGCCATCGTGAAAAGAATGGTTTAGAGGAACACACACACGCATTGATGAGGGGAATGCAAGATGCAACCACATTTCCGGAAAGAGTTTGCTGATTTTATCAAGGCCCCTTTTTTAAAGGTATGTAATCTGACCCAGGATCCCTGATTTTAGAAACTTTCCTTCGGAAACTAACAAGGGCTATATTGCAATTTTCGATATTCTTCCCAACGTTGATTATAATAGTGAAAAAAAATGTGAAACAGCCTCAATGTCCAATAAAAGGGGACACTGATATATATTCTGTCCAATAAAAGGGGATAATGATGTATTCAAATGATAGAGAACTACACCAAAACAAAGAGTCTTCAAATAATTTGTTTTGATGAAAAACAATTTTATGATATGATATTAAGTGAAATAAGCCTTGACTGTATAATATAAAATGTAACTAATTTTGTTTAAAATATTCTCATAAAATAATGGAAATCTTAGCAATTATTATTTCTTGGTGATAAGATTAGAGATTTTTTTCTATTTTTTAATTTCCATATTTCCTAGCTTTCTTACACACAGTGTATTTATGTGTTAATCCAATAAAGCACAAAGGACGGAATTATTTTAGTATCGTGCTCCCTTTCTGTTCCCTTCTCTCCTCCTCTTGGTTTATTTTCCTCAGGGTTGCAGATTGAACAGTGACTAAATGCTCACAAGTCCATTACCCTCTTATATTCATTACTACTGCATCCATTATAACTTTAGCCATATCCTGATGCTCATGAAGCTTACATGAGAATCTCAATTTGTTTAACCTGCTATTGCTAAGTAAAGATGCACTTGCCCCTTTGCTTCAGCTGTGTCATGGCACTGGGATGAAAGTGCTTTTAGTGAATGGAAAATGGATTCACATTAAGATTTATAAGGGCTGGAAATAGAAATAATCCAGCTGGATTACTGTCACTTATAAACTACATTTTTCTACATGTATCTTGTAATTCCTAACTTGGAGTTCCTCCATGATAGAAATAGTCTGTCCTCCCTATCGAAAGGGAAAAAGAAACAGAGGTAGATGTAGAAGTAAGTGTAGATGCAGATGTAGAAATACAAATGCAAATATCAATGTATTTATTAGTATGGCATCACAAATTTTTTGCGAATTCTTTCAATACTTTCTTCTCACTTCTGCAGGATAATTATTCTAAAGAAAGAATTTGATCATGTGAACTGCCTGGAGTGAAATTCTTTTAGTGGGTGCCGTGCTGTGCCACCTCAACCCGCCTTCAGAATGAACACTCACTTCCCCAGTTGCTGGTAGTCTTGGGGGCTAACGGCTCTCATTTGAGTGACCCTCCAGGAGCTGCCCTCAGCCAAAGACAGCAGCTTCTCCCCAGGTCACCCCTCCAGGGACAGCCCGCATCTAACGACTCATCAATGCAGGGGTATAAAGGGCATCCCAGGTCTAGAGCTCCCTGTGGGATGTGCCCTGCAGTTTACTGCTTCCCGCTGCCCACCGCTCCTTCCTTCACTGCCCTACAAACGTTGGTCCTGAGAACACTTTCTAATAAATACTTACACACACACACACACACACACACACACACACAAACAAACCGTCTCAGCATTTGCACCTGGACCTAATCTAAGACTTGGTGCCAGGACTGGCCTGAGGAAACTGACTCTAAAATGGGGTTTCGGAAGGCGATTACCCTGGGTAAGCTGGCTGTGAAAATCCTATCAGGGGTGGTAGACGGAGCATGAATAGCCCCAGGCATCCTGCAGCAGTGAAATTAACTTTCTCCAGTGGAGAACTGGGATGGGACACCAGCGGAAAGAAATGCACTGGAGTGGGAGACATCTCAGAGAAATTTCAGGAAAGTAGAAATGAAGGATTACTGGAATCAGGTAGCAATTTTGGAGTGTGATTAACATATTGAAGAAAACAATAATCTGGGTAAGTCTAACAGTCAGATGGCTTCCTTGTCATAATATTAATATAAAGAGACGCTCATCTTCTGCAGCGGAAGGACAGAAATCACTTAGGATCAAATCCAGGACAGCTTGGCGGGGCTTCAGAGGAAGTTGAATTCTCAACCCTAGAAAGTCTTCTCTGCCAATGTCAGGGCCCTTGGAAAGGAGAGGGGCCCTGAGACACAGGATGAGGGGCCCTGAGACACAGGATGGGGATATCTGGGCTCATGCACTTGAAAATTTGGAATGCTAATCCCTCTGGAATCTCTGGGCCTGCTTGAGTAGCTACTCTTCCTTGTTAAAAGCTAGGATTCTCCTCTCTTGCTTGAAGATGGTAAGTATATCTCTGTATTCAAGATAGCACACACCTCCTTCAGGACCTACGCTTACATCCTCTCCTGGACACAAATCAATAATTCGGGTTAAGTCATAACATAAACTTGCCAGGAAGATGCTAGGCTTACTAAGAGAGGAAAGTACTATTGCCCAAAGAAGCCACACCACTTAGCCAACATGAACCAGTGGGAGGTGATATGTGGGGCTGTATTTTAATGGTCTGAATCAAGGGAGGCAGAAAAGTTGTATAAAAGTTTATTCACATGGACGTACTCTCCCATGAGACAGGATTTAATATCCAGGCAAAGACCCCAGAAGATAGTACTAACGCCATGCTTGACTGGTTCTTAGAACCCTGGAGAAAGCAATGGCCTGTGTGCATGCAGTTGCCATGCCATGACCATGGCAGTGAGACAGGAGATCAAAAGCTCCGAGAAGTAGACATACTGGAGGGAACACACCACACAAGGCCAGAAAACCAGCTAGCCGCCGAGGTTCTGTTGGAAGGTACCATTTACAAAAGCAATAAAAAATCTTGTTGATGCTTTCCTTTGCTGTATAGAATCTTCTTAGTTTGATGTAGTCCCACTTGTTTGCTTTTGTTTCCCTTGCCTTTGGAGTCAGATCCTAAAAAACAATCACTAAAACTAACATCAAGGAGCTTACCGCCTATGTTTGCTTCCGGGAGTTTTATGGTTTCAGGTCTTACATTCAAGTCTTTAATCTGTTTTGAGTTTGTTTTTGTGTGTGGTTTAAGATAGTGGTCCAGTTTCACTTTTTGTGTGTGGTGGTCCAGTGGTCCCAACATCCTTTATTTCCAGTTGTGTTCTTGACAGTGTTTCGAGGAAAGTCAAGTCAAGACAGTGACATGGTCCTAAGCGTGTTTCAGTGAAAGTTAACTAGAAGCTTCTCTCATCTGTGACTCCGTGTTTGCGGTTGACAGAATCCTGCCAGGCTCTCCATCCAGGAGAAATTCCACGGCAGGAGGTTCTGGGTGACGTCCTGACCAGGACCTGCACTTACCCGCTCACTAGGGAATCTGAGTTTGCAGCTATAACAAGCAGTACAGCGAACAAAAACGAAACAACCGACTCTTCAGCGTCTCAGGATTCAGAGAATTTCCTGGAGTTCAAGAAAAATCCTCAGAGGCAAAGTGTGTTTCATCCCAGATCCCCCGCCGTGCAGAGCTGGTAAACAGCGGTAGCGGATGCAGCCAGGGCTCTGCCCCAGCCCCTCCATCCCTTTGGCATTTTCTGCACACCCCCCCCCCCCCGTCTGGCCTCTCAGTGACGGTGACCGTCGTCCATCGGCCAGACCCGCTTTGCCCGCGAAGGGGAGTCAGAGGGCCTGGAAACAGGGAGCGGGGGAGCCGCCCCTCATCAACACCCGGGCGGGCCGGCTCCATAAACCCCACGCCCGTCACTCCCAGGCTTCGAGCCAAAGTCACCGTCTGCGGGGCCCCCTCGGCAGCACACGGCCTGCAGAGCACCGAACCAGCCCTGCTTGAGACTCACGCCTTTAGACAAACCTGGAGACGAAAGCAGCCTGCCTTGGTGGTAAAGCAGGGCGCGCCAGCATCCCAGGCAGTGGCAGCCCCCATTTTCAGCAGTCGGATCCCCGAGCCCCCGCTGCCCTTGGGCTCCCTGGGGACGGGCTTCGCGATGGGCAGGTGCAGGCGAGGGGCAGGGCGCCCAGGAGCAGCCCTGTGAGGGGCCGGCAGAGTAGCAGTGGGCAGAGGAAGCGCTTCACCCGGGAGACAGACGAAGAAGAGGGCTTCCAGGACGCCCGGGCTCCCGTGGCCCTGAGAGTTGGTCCCGTGGAGGCCAAGGCAACCGGCCGTTCAGGCCACCAACAGCGGGCCGGCTGTGGGAACCGGGGCATCCCTGGAGGCGAAGTGAGGCGGCTGCCACCCTGAGGCCGGTCCCAAGGGAGGCCGAGCTGGGAGCTGCCGGCAGCCGACACCGCAGGCAGCGGGACCGGGCTGGCAGGTGCTGGCGGACAGGCCACTGCGTCCGCTGCAGCATCTGTCCTCGCGGGCCTGGGGCCTCCATCCCAGCGGGAAATCTGCGATCCCGGTGCCTGCGGCGGAGGCCTGCCCCCCACTGCACACAGCGGGACCGGGAGGGTTTATGAGGCAGCTGAGCCGCGTCCTTCCGGAAAGCTCCCCCACCCAGGCCAGGGCCCCCCGCTGCCCGGGTCTCTGTTCTCCATTAGCTGCCAGCTTGCCCTCCCTGGGTCTCCACAGAGCAGCCAGCGGGGGGCGGGGTGGTGTCAGGCTCGGGCACTGACTTTCTGGCTCTGATGTGACCCTCCTTGCAGGAGCTGGTTACAGGCGATGAGAAGGCTTCAGGCTGTGCGGTCTCCCCGACCTTGCGTCTGTTCAGAAGGACACACGGCAGAGCAGGACTCAGCTCTCGTCCCCTCCGGCCGGCTCTGCTCTCCCAGCCGGGGGGACCGAGGCCCTCAGCCTGCAGCCAGCACGGCCTCTGGGCCAACAGAATTGACCCCTGCGTGTTCCTCTTCTGCAGGAACCCCTGAAATCTGTCTGCTGCTGCCTTTCATTCACTTACCGACATTTACTGAGCCCCCATCAGGGTTCACCTGAAAGGCTGCTCGGCTTGTCCCCTGTCCCCCATGCCCCGTGATGTGACATGGTCCAGCCACCACCAGGCCGACTGTCTGCACCACTGACAAGCCTGGTGTGCCCTGAACGTCCCTGCGCAAAACCCGGATTCTTTAAAATCCCTTATTTCCAAGACTCAGAATCCTAAAAGGGGTGACATCAGCAGAAATACTACAAAGAAATTCTTAAATGTTTTCAAGTATGAAATCTGACGCTTATTAATCATCAGTAAGTTAAGAAATATAACTTTAAAAATGTTTCTACTATAAAATTATTAATTAAGAGGTAAAAACTACTATGGATGAAATGAATAAGCTACGAGGATATACTGTACAGAATAGGGAATATAGCTAATATTTTATCATAACTTTAAATGGAGTATAGTCTATAAAAATTGTGATCACTATGTTGTACATCTGAAACTGATATAATATTGTAAATCAGCTATACCTCAATAAATTATACATAAATCTAAGCTGACATATCATGTAAAGGCAGGCCTTTTCCTTTCAGAAGTACCCCCTGCAAACCTGTCACTGAGATTCTG
Source organism: Eschrichtius robustus (assembly GCF_028021215.1). NCBI lineage: Eukaryota > Metazoa > Chordata > Mammalia > Artiodactyla > Eschrichtiidae > Eschrichtius > Eschrichtius robustus. Next base: position 94,427,797 of record NC_090838.1, on the reverse strand, counting down.
TGGCTGTTTCTACCCTAGACCTACAAATGCCTGGAGAACCGAAGCCAGGATCTTGTCTCTGTTTTGACCTGGAAGCTTGGGAGCTGGGGGCTGGGGTTCAAGGGCATCAGCCACTGAGACCGGAAACGAGAAGGGGGTGTGTTAGAAACCTCACCCCGTCCTTTGTCCAAGATTTTGCCAGATAGCCTCAATTACGACAAATGAAGCAAACACTCTGTACCTTGGTTAGACCGTATGTCTGCCGGTGCCCCTATGTATACGGTTCAGAAGATAGGAAAATATTTTCACTGTAGGTACGAAACGTAGTGAGAACCCTTTACCTAAAATCTCCCCATCGTGATCATATTCATAGAAACTGTGGCTCTTCACCCATTGAGTCACACCCGGCGATGAGAATCTGATGCGTTCCTCTCTCCACAACCAGGCACAGGGAACCTTCCAAAATTTTCAGACACTTCCAGGGGCCTCATCGGCTTCAGAAGTTCCCTGCGCCCCTTGGAGCCCAGGAAGAGAATCCCAAGCTCCCCACCAGGGGAGCGCCCCGACTTTCTCTGACGTGTACAGGGAGACTGTGTCTGCACCCGCTGTGCCCTGCGACCTGCGACCTCCATCACTCAGTCGCCTCGGTGACATTTGGAAGCCCAGCGGCCTGTAAATAGATTTAGGTGCATGGTCACTGAGTTTCACAAGCTATTATCAATTTCATGTGTCCCCTTTCATGGAACATTGAATGTGTCATTATAAAAACCTTTTGAGATGCTTTCCTCCCAATTACATATATTGTAAGAAATAAAAAGGGGACATGATAAGTATAATCTCATCACAGCAATTGATGGTAATGTTCTACTGACAGTATCTACATAGTCAATCAGCCTGCAAAAATCCATGACAAAAAGTGATGTCTAGTCTCCCAATAACCCAGGTCTTGTAGATTTTCCATTGTTAGAGAAGATAAAACTCTGCCGTAGGCTCGAGAGTTGACATTTGGTTCTGACCTACCCATCTTTGGAGAAAGTTCTTCAGGTCTAAGTAAGATTGTTTAGAGAACATCACACAGGAGATGATTCTCACCAGGCTCATCACTTAAGAAACTCCTGTTCTTCGCCATTCATGAAATCTTCTCCCTGATTCCTTTCACCTGTTTAATTCCTGCTGTGATGCTATAAGAACGGACAATACTGCCAGAGGAAAGTTGAGCTGTATTTCAGGAACCATATACGGTTCAGTTGCCTCAAGGAAGCCACCCAGGAAGGTGCAATCCACACATGCTCTCTCTCTAAAATTCCTAGGCACCCAGAGTTTACAGCATTCCTTCAAACACTGAATTGTCTAAAACTTGGTTTCAAGCACAGCTACCATCAGCCCAACCCATTTGTATATCTCTTGAAGACTGAACTCCGGCTATGGAATTTCCACTTCAGGGATATTCAAATAATTAAAAATAAATTTCTGATCATTCAGAAATGTATCAAGAATAGAGAGTTCGTCCACAATGCTATCAATTTATTTTATCAACAATAATTGTGAAATTTTTATCATAATGGATGTGAATTCTCTCAGTGCTGACGCAAGTTGAATTGCTATCTTATCTAAAACCATTCTTATAGTATGATTTAGTAAAATATGGTTTAGATACTATATATATCTACTGTGGCTTCATGAATATATATAGTATCCTGGTAAGCATAGGCTAGAGATGTATGACTAATTAGGTTCTGAGTTTGACAGCCTACTAAGAAATGGTAACTAATTTATATAGCATTCTGGAAAGCTCCCTTCCCTAAATTAAAAGTTATTAAAACATGCTACTTATAAACCAGTGTATGGAAAAATAAGAAAATAAATATTTTTATTTTAAAGTGTAATCTGCAGAAAACAGAGATGAGCTCGAAGATTTATGTATAAGAATATTTGTTGTCAGATTATATATAAGACTAAAAAATGGAAAACATAAATTTTCAAGAAATAGAGTTAATACAATGCAATGTTATACACGCATTAAAAGAGAGTTTTAGGAGAATTTTTAATAACGTGGTAAAATGTTCGAAATTATATTAAGTTTTAAAAAGTAGTTTATACTGGAAATTCCCTGGTGGCTCAGTGGTTAGGACTCAGTGCTTCCACTGCAGGGGGCCTGGGTTCAACCCCTGGTCCAGGAACTAAGATCCCGCAAGCCGCACAGCACAGCCTAAAAAAAAAACGTAGGTTATAGCATTATGTACAGTATGGCTTCTTATTTATTTTAATGTATAAAAATCCAAAGGAAAACAATATTTTAAATATTAACTGTGATTAGCACTTGTGAATGAGAATTTGTATTTAAAATCTGTATTTAAAAAATTTCCCCCAGTGCACACATATGACTTTTGTAATCAGAAAAGAAATAGCAAGCATTTTTTCAAAAAAATTGATATTCTGTATTGGAAATACAGTTTTTAAATAAATTCTGATTCTAAAGCATAATTTCTATTAACAGCAAGAAAAGTGTGAACTCAAAATTTTCTCTGAGATTTAAAATAAATAAAGTAGAATTCACCTAGCACTCTGATTTTGTTTTCCAAATACTATTCTCCAACAAAGGAAACCAGGTATTTTTAGGGGTCGAATTCCAGGGACTGAGGCAGGGAAAAGTCAAGATGAACTCTGACTATCTTTTAATTTTTTTTTTTAATTTTCATTTTGCACATAAATATTTTTATTCTTAAATTCGTAAGCATTACATGCAGACGTCGTGCTTTGAATGAAACATATCCGAGAGTCCATACTGACATAAAGATAGATCATATAGATAGATGATAGATAGATAGATAGATAGATAGAAAAATGAGGGGGAGGAAAAACGCCTCCTTACTGTAGAATTCCCATTAATAAGTGAGCTTTTAGTAATTGTACTGTGGTTACAGAAAATGTTAACATTTGAGAGGTATGATGAGGGAAGTCAAGAACTCTTTGTTCTAGTCTGGCAACTTTTTTGTAAACTTAAAATTATTTCAAGACGAAGAGTTTAAAAATTAGGATGATTTAAATAATAAGGTATAATTATTTTATATTATTAAATTAATATGTCATGGTTGTAGAAAATGGAATAGGAGACAAAAATATCACAACTCACAGATCAGTCAGACAAAGATACATTTCTATTGTCTTTACTCTTTAATGGATATTTTTGAAGGCACTTAAAGGCAAGAGCTGTATAGATCTAAAGAGAAACTTGCAATGCCTGCTGGGTTTATTCAAGTATCTGACCCTGAGCTCTTACAAAGGACCTTAGACAGACATCTTTGCAAGTGTTCTGACTCAGAATTAAATCCACATGTTGAAACATGGGAGGACAGCAGGCCAGTATCAGACATGCCAGAGAGGGCCTCTTCCCAACCACTCAGAGCAAGCTTCCGGCCTGGAAACTGCCATCAGCCCATCCCATCTGGAGAACATTAGCAGGAATTTCCATTGGTAGCATCAAAACTCCCCTCCAGGCACGAAGGGGCCTGATGACAACCGGGAGATGCTAACAAGATTTCCAGCAGAAGAGAAAGGGCAAAAATTATGTTTAAATTATGTAAAACTGCTTGTCTTAATATAGAATCTTGATCAAAAACCAAGGCATCTGAAGTAATTACAAGGCATCTACCTGGTAAGGCATCGTTACTAACTTGGAAGCAAACAAACAAGAGGCAGCAACAAGGACATGCCTTCCATTCAAGCCACCAGAATCTTGGTACCATGTTACACGCCCCACTAGAAATGATGGTTTCTAGCTGGACGGGGAGGGGAAAGCAAGCTCAGAGTCCCATGTGAGCCAGCACAAGGGATCTGGTCTCTCCAGCTGGAACTAGGCTGTTGCTGTAGCAACCACCAGATGATGGACAGATTTCTGAATGTGCAGGGGTCTGGGATAAGTGCTTCCGGGTTATCAAATAAGCATTTTCAAACCTCCTAAAATGTGTACACTGTGGAAAGATACTAAATGCTATGTTTCAAGATCAATTTTAAATGCTTTTCTTTTAAACAAAATTGAAAGGATGGACAATCTAAACTATTTTTAGTCCTAAATAACCATTTGCACTAATACCAGTTTTATTCACATGTCAAGTCGAAACTCCCATTCTTTGGCCAGCTCCGCTTATTTGCTTTCAGGAAGGTTGGACAGAATTAATGAAAAAGTATAGTAGCCCTAGATCACAGCAAGTTCTTTCCGAGGTGAATTTAATGCCAGGAGTTGGATAGGTTTTAGAAATCAACATAGTAAAAACACAGTGGGATGCTTTTGACCTTCACTTGCTGTATATACTTGACTCATTCCCTTAAGAAAATACTGTATCCACAAAGCAATTTCACTTTGGTTGAAACAGGAATGAATAATGCCCATACTACAGTGGCATTTCCAGGCAACCAAGATTCAATTCTCTGAGTTTTATGCAAAATACCCTTGACTTCAATACATCTAAAATGCTTTTGACACCCAACATTTAAAAAATGCAGTGAGATGCCTAGAATTACTGGAATTTGGAGCAAGTGGTTTCCTCAGATCCTGCCTGGAGAAGACCCTGGTAATCACGTAACCCACAGCTAACATCTGAAGGAACAATCTTAAAATCCAGGCAAAACTTTTAATGGGTTTATAATTATAACTTAAGCTTCTTTGATTGAATGTGGATTGGCTTTACTAAAAAACCTAAGCTAAAAGTCATCTATCTCAAGGCAACCATCAGACTGATTATCTTCAATGACCTTTTCATTGAAGCACGTTATATTCAGGTAGAGGGACGTACCCATATCCTAAGTGTAATCAGCTCAACACCTGTGTAACCAGCACCTAGAAGAAGCAACAGAATGTAAGACAGAATAAGAAGGCAGAGGGACCTTTGTGCTCCCCCCATCACCGTCCCCCAATGGCAACCAGACCCTGACCCAATAAGTTAGCTCCTCTGCTGCTGAGCTTTACACAAACAGACTCATACACTGTGCTCTGTGTCTGGCACACTCAACTCAACTGTCCTTCCATGCTGTTGCTTGTAATGAGAGTTTGTTCATTCTCATCCCGGTACAGTATTTGAACTATCCTTTCCATTAAAAAGATGATCTGGATCTACTTTCACGTGGTCCATTCTAGGAAATAGTTACAATTTTCAAAGTAACTTCTTCTCAAAGCTGAAAAGCAAACAAGATAACAGAGAGCGGGGTGGGGGGGGGGGGTTGACACAAATGTGTTTTTCCTTGAAATGTGAGTGGTGATACTCCTGTCATGTTGCTTTGATGGGATTAGAATAAACATCAAACGTGATTGCCTCTGAGCACTGAGAAACAGTATTTTCAAAAGTCACCATAACTTTTTGTGTACAACACGTTCAAATCCCGTATATTTTCTTCCATTTCTGAAACCCACCCTGAGATTTGGTGGAACCGTTTCAAGGAGGTGTTAACTGATTCCGTCTTCTTTTTTTTTTTTCAGTCTAGAAGGTCTAAAATGATTTTTGAAAGGAAAAAAATAACACATTGCCAGCATGCATATTTTCAAATATATGACCGGTCGGAAGAGGCAGAAATCCCATGCCTCTGTACCAGGAGCATATTTTCAGAAGAGTCCCCATTTTTATTACTGCTGGGGAAGCAGTGGGACCATCTGCAGAAGCCCTAGAGCAAACACATTATCTTGAGAGCCTGCAACATCCTACCCAAAGCACAGTTCTGCTTTCAGATGGCTTCCTGGGAAATGCTTCCACACACCTCCCCACGTCATCCAGATGAGAGCTTAACGTGGTCACCGCGTCATTCAAATGCACGATCTTCTCAAGCTCATTTCCATGAAGAAAAATGCAGGCTCTGCCTCTAAAGGCAGGCATAGACCAAGGCTTAAAAGTCAAAATTAATTCTATTTTTTACACTCTGCTGCATTAACTAACGAATCAAACCTCGATGATCTTTTCTTTTGAAAAGGAGTTTTAGGAGCTTTGACATCTGAGGAGAAAGAAACCAGGTAAAGCTTTTGTCTTACGTTTCCTCCAAAAGATTGAAAAAGTAGTTCAGAATGTTCAAAAATTAGAAGTATGTCTTTTTAGCCAACAGATATTCTTTTACTCCTGCTTACCCTTTCCCGAAAACATTGTGGATAAAACACGAGCAAGATCTAAGCTGATCTCAGCCTCAAACTTCACACGAACACACACGCACACTTGTGGTTTTGTGTGTATGCACAAGACATATAACACGAAATCTAAAACAAAGCTGCTGTCAGGAGTGTCCAGCTGGTCAAGAAGGGCCAAGACCAACCTTGACAGCCAGGTCTGCAGGGGGTGGGCCGGGGCACAGTCTCCCCAAGGTGAAGATGAGCACTGAGCCCTCCGTTTCTCTGTCTCTGTTTCATTTTTTATACAACTCAAAAGGATTTGACTACACGGTCTAAGTTTCTTTCCAGAACTAACAGGCTTTGATTCTTCTTCAGAAATAAATCAAATGGTGAGAGGCAGGAAGGAGGTCAAAGCAGAGGCCATGAGCTGGGTGATCAGAGTTAGAGGAGGTTGGAGGCCTGGCAGCTGGTGAGGGATAAAGGATCAGATCCCCAGGGATTTCTGGAAAGGCCTCGGGATCTAGCAACAGCCATAACGCACACCACAGCAATGGCCTAATCCTCGTGCCTTTGCGTTTCCTGCTGACTAAGGGCAGGTGGGGGAGACAATACAAGAGTCAGAGTCTGTCCAGAGGGAGGGCAAGTTCAGGAGATGGGCGTCGCCAGACCATGGGGCTCCCCACCCACTTCAGAGAAGGCAGCAATTCAGGGGAGAATATGGTATTTGGATTTTTTTAAATAAACTTTAAAAAATTTTAGAATAGTTTCAGATTTACCTAAAAACTGCAAATTTTTGCACTCTGCTCAATGATGGATAAATAATGTGAATGAGTAATAAACCTTTGTTCAATTCAGTTAGATTAAACTAAACTCCTGCGATTTTAGGGTCCCTTTTACTCTGTTTCTGCTGTAGGATTTACCTTTGTTTTTTCCCAGATGCTTATCCAGTAGTATCATCTCAGATTGTGGAGTAGTTTGTCTTTCTTCAGTTACCATACACAAAATTTGAATTAGGGTCAGTTGCTGGACCATTTCTTTTCTAACTGATTTTGTTTTCCGTTGGTCTGTCTAGTTATGCAGCAATACGGTGCTGTTTTAATGTATCTGGCTTTGCGAGTAACTTTTTATGTCTCCTAAGCATAATTCCTGCCCATCAGTCTTCTAACTCAGAGTTTTCCTCAAATTCTTTTTTAAAATTTTTTTCCGTGGGCAATTTCGTATCTTTCTCTCGTATCTTACGTCTACTCCTAAATATGTCAGTTTTAAAATTGTGATCCTTGGACTCCAGTTATCACAAATAAGATAGCTAATTTTTCTCAATTTCTTTCTCCTTTTCTCTTTTAATTTTATCAGTGGTCTCATACACACATTATTAGGTTATTTAGCACCGACATTTGTGTTAGTCTTGGTTCCACTCCTACATGTGCAATGCTTACTTAAGTCTTTCATTGTGGTTTCTCTTAGCATCTCTTGGTTAGCTAAGAGCACCTTCCAATAACTCCCTTAGATGAAATCACGGGAACACCACCTGAGTTTGCACAAGTTCAAAAGCTTGCACAAGTTCCCTGAGTTTGCACAAGTTCAAAACCATTTGCCTGTAGCCCTTATACCTCAAGGACATTTCAACGAGTATAAAATCCTTAGCTCACTCTTCATTTCTTTGGATGTCTTTGTCCTGTCGCGAAAGTTCCTATGGAAAAGAACAAAATAAACTTCATTCTCCCCCTATGTCTTAGTTTGCCCTGCTGCATTAACAGTTCTTTCTTTACCCTTGAAGTTATGTTTTTAAATACATTTTTCAATTCTGTTATTTTGGTTTCCTTTTTCAGCAACTCACCTGTTGGATCTCTTTTGCCTATCATCTATATTTTTCTCTTTATAATTTTTTTTCTGATAAAATTTCAAGCATACAGAAAAGTTGCAAGAGTTGCAGTACTCTTATTTTCCCTTTACCCTGGTTCACCCATTTTTTTAATATTTTGCCCCATTTGCCTTATGGCTTGTGCATTCTCTCTCTCCTCTCTTTCTCTCTCTCGCCTGTATTTTTATTTGCACTCCTTTACCGTAAATATATCAGTATATTCCCTAACAACAAGGCTATTCTTTTATAAAACCACAAAACAATGTTCAAATCCAAGAAATTTAATATTGATACAATACGGTTATGTAATTCACAGTCTCTGTTCAAAGGTCATCAACTGTCTCAATAATGTCTATCATAAAGACCACACCCCCAGCCCTGCCCAGCCCAGGGTTTCATAAAAGGCCACACATCATAGTTCATCATCATCTTCTGCATCTCCTTTAATCTGAAGCGTTCTTACACTTCGCTTTCTTTAATAACTTTGACCAGTTGTCTTCAAGAATATCATTCAATGTGGGCACTTGGATGTTTTGGTGTGATTAGTTGCAGGTTACATGTTTGGGGCAGAAACACCACAGAAGTGATGTTGTGATCTTCTCAGTGAATCACAGCAAGAGGTACTTGATGTTGCTTTGGTGTGAAGTTAACTTCCATCCTTTAGGGAATATGGTGTCTGCAAGGTTTCTTTGTCTCTAATAAGTGTTTTGTGGGGAGACACTTGGATGGAAACAAGATGTTTACAGGCTCAAACTTTCTCCCCCTGGTTTTGACCCGAGTCAATGGCTGTCCAACGGTGATTTCCTAAGGCCACTGTCCCTTCCTCTTTTCTTTGTTGGTTTTCTACATGAAGAAGGAGTGTTTCCTTCTCATTCATTCATTCATTCAGGGATTGATTGATTCTCAGTTTATTCAATGGATAATACTTTCTTTCCCTTGTTATTTATTTTGACGCTCAAATGGTTTCAGAATGGACCAGGGGGAATGTGTTTGTAAGTTGGCTCGTAGGGCCTTTTGGCAGGTCTCCATTCTCTGGTTCCTTTCTTACTTTGAGCACAAAAGGATGCTCTGTTCCTCATCTTGTACTTTCCTTGTTGCAACCCTAGAATCAGCCACTTCTCCAAGGAAACCATTTTTTTCAAGCCATTTTGCTAGAGGATGGTTTTCAGAGCTCAAGATGTGGGTGCCCCTGGTGCTGAGAGAGCTGGGGAATCTATGGATAGAGTCACACATGTGTGCACCTGCACATGTGTGTGTGCGTGCGCATGCACACAGTCATGAGATTACACAGACACCTCCAATTCCTCTGCACATAATGGGGTTCATTTTAATCTCCACCCTCTCTGTACTTGTAACTCAGCCATCCAACAGGAGAGGAGAAAGTTGAGGCCAAGTATCCTCAAGATATTTACTTATTTTCTCAATCCTAAAATACTCAGAGGTAGTTTCAGAGTTAGTAACCAAAATGCCTGTGAAAAACACAGTCACTAATTAGGATTCCATATGTATATACTATTTTTATCTTCAGGCTGAGGTAAACAGTCAAAATATTGTGTTCAAAGTTTTTTGGGCTAGTTTCCTGCTCGCCTTTGTCCTGTAATGTTTTTAACACTTTTTCCCCTGTTTTCTTTTGAGCTTTCTCATTTCTACTCTTCATGTCACTTCATTTTTTTTAGTGTTTATTTGCCCTTAGACTCTATCCAATTCCATCCTCATTTTGGTGATGATTTGTGTTTCATCATCTTTCACCTGAGTTCTTGCATTTCTGCTTCATTGTATACCTTTTAAAATAGCACTTATTTTAAATTAATGAAAATTTTATTTTTTACCATTTTCATCTCTTCCAAAGCAATGATTTTCTGGAGAATCCCCTTCCTCTGTTGGTAGTCTTCACTGTCTTTTCTTCCTTTTGCAGTGTCTTTGTACGGGTGCTGTACAGAAAGGTTCTCCTTCTTTTTCCATCATGCTGGTCAAGTGAGTGGGCATTTGGAGCCAGTTGCCTGAAGGACTGAGTGAGGGTGCAGCGGGTGTGTTTCCACAAACACATGCTCTACTCCTTGGCCTCCACACGCAACTCCTTCTGCAAAATTGCTCTTTCTGCGCAGTTCCACACACAGCCCACCTCCTCTGCTTTTCTTTTTATTGTGTCACCTAATTCCTATAATTGTTTTTCACAATTTTTTCCTCAGGGTGAGAGCCACATGCCCTCAAACTTCACTTTTGTGAGCCCTTTTGAAAATCTGCTGACACTGGGCTCTGTCTTTGCGAACATTCACCCACAGGTCGTTAAATTGATAGGTTTGGTCTTATAAAAATTCTATTTTCTTAAGAGCCCGGCCACTAATGTTTACAGCTGCATGCTGCCACCAGCTTGTAGTTTTTCCCAGGGAACTCACTGAAATGCATTCAATGGATTCCCCTAAGACAGGGCCAAGCATGCTTCTTATGGACGTGAGTGTTCAGAATTCCCTTAGCCTGGTTCCTCAGAGAGCTTACGTGTTACTGCTTTGTTAGGAAGTGAGATCTCTGGGATCAGGAGTGGGAGAAAGGAAGAGGAAGCAGGGAGCGGGGGAGAGGCCAGCAGAGTGCATGGCAGAGCTGCCCGGCTCCACAGCAAGCTCGCCCCACTGTCCATTCATCCACCACTGTCTTGGAGGGGCTCTCTTCCTACATGTGTCAGGGAAGGAAGGGGAAAGACAGTGCGCTGGCTCCCATTCCCCGGTGATCACAGCTTTGCCCCACCGGTGGTACTTTCTCACACTTCCAAGCCTAGGCCACGATTCTTACACCTCAGAGTGGACAGGCAAGCCCTGATAAGAGCTGCAGGTGGGCAGGCAGGAGCCACCACTTTGTGCAGACTTAGCTTGGCCGTCCGTCCTGGTTCCCCAGATGTCCCCATGTGAGTCTTTGGTCCCAACGTACTTATTAAAAGCACCTCCTTTTGCTGAAAAAAATGTTTGGGGATGGATGACAAATCACATGGCTACATGGCCGGACCAGGAACAATGCGCCCAGCTCCCTGGAGACCGGTGAGTCTGACAGATCGTCTGTACACAGAGGATGTACGCAGTCTGGAACATGTGTCTGGATGTCTTGCCTTCAAGTAAGCTGCCTGGTCAGTCACTCGCTCTGAGAGGATGAGGATGGCTTTCTCCTTTGCTCAGAAATGTTCATCTTGATGTTCTGGGGACCTAATTCTCTCCTGCATGTGTCTGCTAATATTCAGATATTCAGATATACGAAAAATGGCACAATGCATGGGATGGTACTGACCTGATAATCCTCAAAGGAGGAGATGAGGTGCTTATTTAGATAAGATATCCAATATGACCTGAGGAAATAATGGGGAATGTAACATTCAACCTGAAAATTGTCACCTGTCAGTGTCACTTCAGTGGTGACACGCATTGATTGAGTTTAATTAACTGGCCCATAATGTACTATGAAAAAGTCTCTGCTCAATGCAAACTAGTTTATATAGGATGGATAAATAACAAGGTCCTACGGTATAGCACAGGGAACTATATTCAACATCCTGGGATAAAGCATAATGGAAAAGAATATGAAAAAGAATGTATATATGTGTATAACTGAATCACTTTGCTGTACAGCAGAAATTAACACAGCATTATAAATCAACTGTACTTCCCTAAAATACATTTTTTAAAAAGTAGTTTTGTGCTCAAAACTACTTCAAGAACATGCAACGTAATTTAGAAATTGTTACAGGGTGCTAACTTCAGCCACATTTAAAAAGAGCATTATCACACAAAATTTATCTTCCTAAATAATCTCTAAATACTTTCAAACAACCCAGACCTAGTATCCAACGTACTGTTCTGCTTCGTGTAATTTTGGCTTCAAAGGTAAAAGTTAATTGGATATATTGCAAACCTCAGTGACACCCCAGAGGTAAAAGTCATCCATTTTAATTATGAAATGTTCAGAGCACATCATGTGAGCTGTGGTCAGCCCGCATCCGAAGTTCAGATCATGAGTCATCCCAATATGCAAATCACAAAGCAAGGGGCAAGATTTTTCCAAATGTTTTCTCTCCCACAGAATTGAATTTGCATCTAAAATCACAAAAATAAATTTCTGAAAGATTCAGTCACAACACCAGCAAGGGAAACATTAGCTATAAACTGTTCTTTGCTAAGGCACCAACAAGAGAGTTGGGAGGGGCAGGTCACGGAGCCCCTTTGGTCAGTGAAGTCAACAGATCAGAAAAGTGGGATTTGAGTTTAGAAGAAAATGATTATAGACAAAATATTGGAAAATAAAAACTACAGGAAGAGCCTGTGCTTCCTTACTATACAGATGTTTGCTATTTCCTTGATTCTCTGACACCCTCAAGTAGAAGCTGCTTCATCAACTTAATAACAGACTTTTGGAGAAAAAAATGTACATATGTTTGGGTTTTGTGTTCATTTTTTCATTAAACAAACATAACATACATACCACATACTAACTCATTATTCTTTCCTTCTGTTGTTACAAAAGTTTCCCTACTTTCAGAAGTGAAAGATTATTCTAGAAGACTTTTGGCCATCACTAGCCATAGATAAGATTATGGTGGCACATTGTCTTACAAAATCCATACTTGTGTTTTTGACCTAGTTAGCTGTTTTAGAATCAACAGCATAATTTTGAAACATGTCCAATAACATTATGGTTTTGTCTGAATTTCCTATGATTAAATGTATAGCTCAATTTTTTGTCTGACTTGAATCATATGTTGCTGAAGGTTAAGCAGTTCTTCTTGACAGACATTTTGACAGACAGATATTCACTGAGTGACAGAAATATGAATTCATTATGCCAACCATTCCAAATTCCCACTATGAGACTTCTGGCAATTCCTACAACCTTTGATTATATTGCCTGTAAGGTGACAGGCATTTTTTGGCATAGGAAGTGGTTGTATTCTTAAAATTATAGTTGTAAATTTATGTTTTAATATATCTTAAGCAATGAATTACAGATCCAAAACTGAGTTAAGTTTCAAAGGCGTCTACTACTACCATTTCTATTGCAAATAACTACATATATAGAGGATGGACAGTACTTTCTAGGGCAAATCCATGAGTAATAATAACCAATAATCATTTACAGAGAAGTTCTACTTCTGGCTTGTAGCAGACCCATGCTCCTACTGCCTACAAGATCTGTATTAAACTTCATTTAAAAATCCTTCTGAAGGAACTGGGGAGCAGCTGTGACAAGATTTGAGTGGCCACATCTTGGAGAGAAGGGAAGTTCTTAAGGTGTACTTACCTGTCTGCGTGTAGCTCTTCTTCTCAAAACGTGTTTCAATCCATGGCTCATGGCAACGGTGTGAGAAGCTGGTCAGTGGGAAGGTGTCGGGAGGTCGAGAAGCCAGTAAAGCTTTCAGCAGCCCCCTAAGCTTAAAAGACAGATGTGGAGTTTAGGCCAGCCAAGGTCGCTGAGGTGGGTTCCAAAGAAGCAACATTTGAGTTGGCTAACTGTCTTTATCACTTGCCTGTTTCCGTTTTCAGTGATTCCTGTTCTGTCTGCTTTCTCTTGTTAAGTAGTATAGAGTCAGCTCTGCTTTGTATCTAGTCTGAAAATCTCAGCCTTTTAATTGGAGTGTTTATATCATTTACATTTAAAGTAATTATTGATAAGGTTAAGTCAAGGTAACCATTTTGTTATGCCTCTTCTATTTTCTTTTCTGTTTTTGGTCACTCTGTCTCTTTCCCTGTCTTCTTCTAACATTGTTTCGTTCTCAGTCAGAGAAGAAGCACTTTAACTCAATATGCAATCAAGGAAGCTATGAAATAAATAAATGCAAAAGGGCTTGAGTAGAAAAAACTTAGAACCTATAATGCATTTGCCCAGGACACTTTTATCCTGAAGAGAAGAAGGGTGTCAGAAAGGGAACGGGGAGTAACCAGGGACTCCTACATCTAACCATTCCACCCTGTTTACAGACCTTCACTCAAAGCCAAAGTAAAAATACACTTTGTGGCAGCCATTAGTGCCGTTTAGAAATATCCTGGTTCTTCTCCTTATAATGACATCGTAGGATTGTACTTCCCTCACCCTTTGAAACTGGGTGTGGACGTGTCACATGCTTTGGTCATGAAATGCGAGTGGAATAAGTATCACGTTTGGGCAGAAGCTTTAAAAGCAAGTGTATGAATCACAACGCAATCTCCCCTCCACCTCAGGAATCACAAGCTGTTTGAAATCAAAGTCTGCCGGGATGAATATGTGAGCGAATGTGACAAATCTGCTGACCGTGTCAGAAATGAGTGTAGTGAGAAATAAACTGTGATGTGGTGAGCTGGTGAGATGTGGGGTTGCTTGTAATGCAGCATGACCTAACTTATCCTGATACACTCTCTACAACTTTTCAGATGAGATGATGCAGATTTTATAGCTATGCATCCGCACATATGTATACATGAACACAATGTGAGTTTCTTCTTAGCTGTGGTTGTATGTTTTATTAATATTCAGGTTCTGATTTGTACTTCTATCCTCAATTTTATTTAACATAGAATTTAGTTTTTGCAGTACAGCAGAAATTAACACACAACCATACTTCAATAAAATAATTTTTTAAAAAGAATTTAATTTTTTTCAAAATTATCATATTATAAGTAGAATCACATGATTTTGATTATCATTAGTGGGTTTTTCCAGTCTTTTTTTATGATTACACCTTTTATTCTCAGCATTTAATCTAAAATTATTCATTTTGGGAATGACTTGGGCTAATCCATTAACAGGGAAGTTATGGGAAGGCTACTTAATATATATCCTATATAATGTTTTACATTTCCTCAAACTCAAGCAACTTACTAGAAATGGATTTTGTGGATGAAAAAGGCTAAGTATTGGGCTCATTAAACAATGGACCTGGACTCCATCTTATCTGTTATTTTTATCAATGATTTTTAAATTGCAGAGTAAAATCCCTTGGTTCACACCTGCCTAAGATCTGCTCTGTAGATAAGAACAAGCTCCAAACCAATAAAAATGACTTGTATAAAATCATAAAATTATAAACCTTTTTTACTAACTCAACATATATTTATCTGACATCTGCTCTATGCCAGGCCTCAGGGACACTCTGGCAAATCAAAGCCTTTGACCTCATCTGCTTGCATTCTTCTAAAGGAGTCAGATAATAAATTTATATTTTTGTATAAAACATACAATATAAAATCTCAAAGATCCTAGGCAATTATATACACTCAGAAGTCTGAGTTTTTCTCCACTTTGCCTGCACTGTATCCTCTGTGTTTCTGCTCCCGTTCACATCTATGGCACGTCCTGCCCTCTGACAGCTGGCTTTCCTCCTCTTCCACCCGAACACTGGCTCTCCACCACGGCTCTGGTTAGTCATAATTTTTGTTTCTCAGAATATCACCTTCCTCCAGGCTCACAGTCTATCTCATGGCCTTTCTTGAAGCATCCTATTAGCCTGATTCCAGCTACCTGTATTTCTCCATATTTCTCAGCTTAAATTCCCAAGACACCGATTCGGACTTGTCCAGCGAGCTTTGGCATAAGCCACTTAAAAAGCATGTAGACCACCCAAATTTGGAGAAAGTGCCCACCCCAACTCAGTCAGGGCCTGAGAAACATGCCTTCCTGCTGCACAAAGATGGATGAGGACATTTCCTCAAAAAGCACCAGGAGTGGAGATGTTTCCCTTGAAGAAGCAGTAAGCATGGTTCATGATTATTTTACTATTTACAAGTGCTATAAAAAAAGAAAAACAAAACACTCTATTTAGACCACAGGTTCTTAGCTATTAAATCCAAAATAAGGATGAAGAGTCAATATAAACTCCTTATGTTACAAAGACAAACTAAACTAAACTAACATAAACAACACTCAACTAACATAAATTAAACTAAACTAAAATTAAATTAAGTCAAAGCCAATACGACGAATGTTGAGGATGTGGAGAAAAGGGAGCCCTTGTGCGCTGTTGGTGGGAATATAAATTGGTTCAGCCGCTATGGGAAACAGTATGGAGGTTCCTTTAAAAAATTAAAAATAAAATTCGCATATGATCTAGTAATCCAACTATTGGGTATATATTCAAAGGAAATGAAATCATTAACATGAAGAGGTATCCACACCCCCAAGTCCATTGCATTACTTAAAATAGCCAAGATACAATGTGGAAAGTGTTCACCGATGGATGAACTGATAAAGAAAATGTCATATATGTATGCCCCACAGCCTCTCTCAGAGCACCCAAGCCCTGCACTTTATTCCACCATAAATCTTCCCCATTCCTCTCTCTGCCTTTGAGTCTTGAGTCTCTGCCGAAACACAAGTGACAGTGCCTAACTCCCAGCCATAAAAAAATAGCCTCTGTTTGTTTTCATTCAGTGACCTTTGTTTACGTACCACAAGAAAAAAAAAAAAAGTTTGGGAGTTAAGATGATAAATACCTATAAAATCAGAAAGGATTTGAGTAGGGCAAGCAGAGACTTAATCAGTACATTTTTGTCCTTTGAGAAGGACATCGTAAGTTACTCAGTGTCATTGAAACTTAAAGTCAAGGTCAGGAAATGTCCCCTATGGAAACAATCATAACAAAACAGACATGTCAGGTAACCATGAAGGAACCCATCTTAGGAGATTATTTGTAAAGTTGATATTTACTAAATACAGTGTTGTCTCTGTTTCTTCCAAGGTCCGGCTATCAAAAAAATTTGACCAAGAGCTGAGTAAGTAATAAATCCACAATGAGAGGCAAAAACTGAGATATTTGAGAGTCAACTCTGATCCACATCCTGCCTCTTCCTTGAAGCTGGTGCAGATCTTTTAAGCACACTCAGCTCTCTGCTTGCCTTCAGTATCACCCTCACAGCCTACGAGAGACCATGACCTTAAACTCCATGTTCTGTCTGATGCATAGTTAAGTAACTACTGTCCCCGGTCTTGCTAGGGTTTCATGAGTTAATATCAGATCCCTCAAGCAACGGTTAATTTTCTGAGGGCAGAAGTATAGACGTACATACTGGACCACTCACTGTGGTAGCAACACAACTGGACTGACCATGGTCCCAAGTCCTCGTGAAGCGCCTATGTCTTCCTACATCATAGCTCTTCCCGTAGTGTGTGCAGCTGCCTGTTTTCTTAGGCGTCCACCACCCAGCTAGAAAGACCCTAGGGCAATAATTGGGTTCTTTCATCTTTACATCCCTGGTATGTAGCATAGGAGCTGGCTCACAGTAGGGCTTGCTACTGATGTTTCCTGGGCTGTCGACTCTCATCTGAGAAAGAGCTACACATGAGTCAGCAATGACCTGGCCGAGGTAGCAGTGGTGTGTTTAACATACCAGGGGTTGCAAAGTTTTCCTTAAAGGGACAGACGGTCAGTTTTCCATTTGCAAGATACGGGGTCTCTGGTGCAACTACTCAACTCTACCCTTGTCAGACAGAGCAGCCCTAGACAACAGAACACAAATGAGCATGGCTGTGTTAATACCACTTCCTTCACAAAAACAGACAGAGGGCTGGCTTTTGAGACCAGCCATAGACCTACCTTTGACATAGAATGTCAACACCTCAAAGGCATACGAGCATTAGAAACATCCAACAAATCCAACAATACTTCAGCCCAAGGCTCTGTCTCTGGACCAGTCTCAAAGACGATGTGATTTGTTGCCTGCATTCACAAAGGCAGGAAGCGCAAATTTTCACATCAGTTAGGGAAGAGGAAAGTGGAAGCTGGGTGAAGAGCCTGCCCAGGGAGAAGCAGAAGGTACCTTGGTCTTCAGTCTCCACAACGACCATGAGTGAGGCTCCGACCACCTCACTTAATGCTCAAAGAGCCCTACAAAGCAGGCATTATCATTTCTGTTTTACACCTAAAGAAACAGTGACGCAAGTTTGCAAACTGTCTTGTTTGAGAACACAAGGCTCCTGGGAGGAAAAGACAACGTCAAGTCCAGGTCTACCCACTTGTAGTAGCCCTGGGCTCAGTGCCAGGACTAGAGCCAGTGTCTCAGGACAGGCCCTGTGTGTATTTACAACAATGACCTGCAGTGACCAAACAACCCTAGCCTCCATTCACAATATGATGTTTGATATTCTCTTAACTCCTGAAATCTGTCACCCAAAGATGAGAAGAAACCTTGTATGATGGAATTAAACAGCTTGGATTAACAACTGCACTGAAATTACATTCATGATCTCAGCAAAATGCAACCCATTGCACGTTTGTAAAGAAAGAAGTCTTCGTGTTAAAACGGTTCCATCTATTTCAAAAGTAGAGAATATAGTTTTTCTATAATTAAAACAGACTATTTTTATTACTTAAACACATTTTAAAGGAGTATAAAAGTTCTAGATTTCAAGTTCTCACTAAGACGAGGTTGAACTTTTAAAATGGAATGAACGTTGATCCATAACATTCATACAACTTGCTATGTCCTCTATTTCTGGCAGACCTTCTTATCTTTTCCTCCTGGCCACAGTCTTTCTTGATACAGATTTCATTAAAAAGAAGCATGAAGATTTGGGGAATCAAAATCACACACACACACACACACACACACACAAAGCCTGTTAATATAACTGACACAAAATATACATTAAAAAGATGATAAAAGTTCATTTGTTCTCCAGTGGATTTTGACCTAAGCTCATTAGCTGTCTTCTTTCAAAAGATGCAAACTTTTTAGAGGCAGTGCAGAAACAATGGCTAGATTCCCAAGTGTGCCAGTGGAGGTTTTCCTTTTGAGATGCTGATAAAGAGGTTGTTTGGTTTTGTTTGTTTGTTTCTCAAGTTTTAAACACACACACACACACACACACACACACACACACACCAATGGCTGGAACAAATTCCTTGTTAGGGTTCAAGGGCAGCGAAGCTCTCACGCTTCCTCTTAGGAAGTCTTTGCACTGGCTCTGCCCCTGCCCCCAGACCCTCTCCTGTGCTCGGGCATCTCACAATCTCCCCGCCACCAGCTCTCCAGAGGTCTCCTGGCCCTGTTAGCCTGTCCTGGAGACTTGAAGAAATTCTTGGCTATGGTGTTTTTCCTAGAGTTTTAAAAAGTCATTTTCTTAAAAAATAGCAATTTAACATTCAGGTTATTTTGAAGCCTTTGCAATCAAAGACTGCACAAGCAAAGGTTCTTATGGCACTCTCACCCACATGTCCATATGTTATATTTTGGATAGCCAAGATGTTAAACATAAGCTTTAATAAATGCAGCGAGGCTAAATGAAGTCAGCAAGCATGACATTTGCATTTACTGTTTAACCATGATTTAGCTTCCCTGTTCCAAATGAAGACAGACAGGCTTGAGCGTGAGAGGGAAGAAAAATCAGTCTCCCTGGAATTTTACCATTTTGTGGACATACATTATAATTTTCAAGTATACCATCTCATTTCTAGTCTTTTCTTTTCTTTTTTTTTTTAGCTTTTTTCTTACCTCATTTTTCTTTCTTCATAACCTCATTTCGTGGCTCAAATGAACACAGAGGAAGTAGGGAAAGAATATTGCAAACAATACCTCTCAGGTATGTTTGAGATAAGATTAGAACGCAGAGGCTCAGGCTTGCCTGGGACTCGTGATTCACGTGATGTAAGTTACCATCCTGATGACTGTGGCTTGTTTTGTAAAACACAAAGTCTTCAAGAATACTCGTATGATTGAGTAGTGAGAGGGAGAGCTACAGAAGAATACATCTTTGTTACTTGATTTCAAGTATAATCGCAAATAGCTTTCGACACTGACAAGGGAGCAACATTCAGACACTCTCCTTGTGGAGCCGAGCCAAACACCTGGATGGAAACTGAAAAAGAAAAATCAAGCAAATTACCTGTCATTGAATTGTCATGAAGTGAAACACTCAGGTCTTTGGAGACATCAAACACAACCTTTTGATGAGTGGATCCCTCTTCACAGCTAAAATTCTCTTAAAACTGCCCTGTGTTTCTTACATAAAAGTCAGAGTGTCTTCAAATGAACTTATCTACAAAACAGAGACTGACAGACACAGAGAACAGACTTGTGGTTGCCAAAGGGGGAGGAGGGATGCAGGAGGGATGGATTGGGAGTTTGGGGTTAGCAGATGCAAACTATTATATAAAGGATGGATAAACAACAAGGTCCTACTGTATATAGCACAGGGAACTATATTCAATATCCTGGGATAAAAAGAATAATGGAAAAGAATATGAAAAAGATATACATATGTATAACTGAATCACGTTGCTATACAGCAGAAATTAACACAACATTGTAAATCAACTATATTCCAATAAAATTTTTTTTAAAAAGTCAAAGCGTCTTACGTCACAGAATGGCGCAGAGTTACAGAGAAATGGGACAGCAGTGGGGAGAGCACTTCGGGGGCTGGCCTGCCCTCCAGCAAGGAGACAGGAGGTGAACTAGGACACACCACCAAAGACAGACTGACAGCCAGCATCTCAGGATTCACGCCAACAGGTGTGGGCCAAGTAATTCACCTCATTAAGCCTCAAAACACCCCCGGCATGTGATCTGTACTGCTCCTATGATACTACTAATGCTACTGCTAAGAGTAGCTATGACTCACTGAGTGACTGTTGTATATCAAGAACTGTTCTAAGCACTTCATGTTTACATCTATGCATTTAGTCCTATGACAACCTACGAAATCAGTCCCACTTACTAGATGAGGTCACTGAGACCCACAGAGATCCACTTACCCAATCGACATACCTCAATCCGTGTGGACGGGGTGGTCCTGGAGAGGACGGCCATGTGGAACGTGTCCCCTCAGTCTCTGAAAACCGGCGGCATTCCAGTCTAGAGTGTTCTGTCCAGGGATCCCTTCCATCCACTCAACACGTGACTAGTTGAATAACTACCGTTTACAGGATGCTTACTGCTCTTGGACA
Organism: Eschrichtius robustus; assembly: GCF_028021215.1. Taxonomy (NCBI): domain Eukaryota; kingdom Metazoa; phylum Chordata; class Mammalia; order Artiodactyla; family Eschrichtiidae; genus Eschrichtius; species Eschrichtius robustus. Next base: position 94,406,977 of record NC_090838.1, on the reverse strand, counting down.
GAGCCTGTGCCCCATTGGTCTTGGTTTTTTCATGGCTCCTGTTTATGAATGCAGATACAAACCATCTGATGACCATGAACATCTTCAGCTGTTCTTTTCCTCTGCTCCCTGTTTTCATACATCTCAGAACTCACAATCCCACTGCTCAGTTATTAGTTGTCAGCAATAATGAATAAATTGAGAAGGACACAGAAAAAATGCAGAGAAGAGAGGGATTCTACTACTTACTTTATTCACCATGATCCTGGCAACTAAAACTTTTTTTTTTAATTTTTATTTTATAGTGGAGTATAGTTGATCTACAATGTTGTGTTAGTTTCAGGTGTACAGGAAAGTGATTCACTTATACATATACCTATTCTTTTTCAGATTCTTTTCCCATTTAGGTTATTACAGAGTACTGACTAGAGGTCCCTGTGCTCTACAGTAGGTCCTACTAAAACATTTTTAAGTGTTAGCATGTGGTGCTCTAGCATTTAGTATTTTTACCCTGTAATACATTAATACAAGTTTTTTCATTCTAAGGATGAGAACTTCTGGTTTGACCTTTTAGATAGAACCTTATTTCATTATAATGCCATAACTATCTATCTTTTCTGCAAATGTCTTTCAAATATTGATATCAACCTCAGATTTTCACAATTCACGTAAAGCTTGGAAACAGGAGTTCATTGACCTGGAGAAGGTAGAATTCCAGCTCACTATAACCAATTAGACAACAAAAGCAACACGAGTAGAGAACTATGTTTAACACTGTCATCCGACCTCCCCCATTTGTAAAGAAAGCAGGAGGATGACAAGGGAGGTGGTGCTAGAATCATCCCTTCAGCTAGAGAAGGGATTGCAAGCAACACCTAGGCCAGCAGCTACCCTGACACTTCACAGCTCTGAACCTGCTGGTGTATGATGATGTTGTTTTTCTAACTTAATTGTTAAAATCAAGGCAACATAAGCCATTTTTTCAAAAATGGTTCAAATCATTATGCTTTGAATTGTTTGTCTTTAACAATAAATGGATGTATTATGCCACGTAATGAGGAATCAGGGGTCAGGTGGTTTGACAATTGGAAAACTGAGAGTCACAACAACTTCCCCAGAGACCCATGTTCTTTCCACCTTCTGTTTTACCATTTGGTTGTCTTTTACCCACATGCTTGTCCCCTCATGACTGCAGGAAGGCTGAGCAGGTCTGAGCATTCCATCTTTTTTTTTTTTTGGCAGACTTCATTGTTGTTTTATTTTAAGGAATTTCCACAGTCACCCCAACCTTCGGCAACCACCGCCCTGATCAGTCAGGAGCCATCGACTTCAAGGCAAGCCCCTCTACCAGCAAAAAGATTACAACTCGCTGAAGTGAGCATTCCATCTTCACACAGTGGTAGCCAAGACCTGGGGAGAGAATGGTCCTCCTTTGCACCACTTTTTAATAAAGAAGAAAACTTTTTCAGAGACCCACCACCAGCAGCAGCGATGATGAATTCTGTTCAGAACTTTGGCCCATTTTTTTAATTGGATTCCTTGTTTTCTTACTGTTAAGTTTTAAAAGTTTGTGAATATTTTGGATACCAGTTCTTTATCAGATATGTGTTTTGTAGAGATTTTCTCCCAGGGGGTCTTTACATTCTCTTTACAGTGTCTTTCACAAAGCTAATTTTATTTTAATTTTAAAGAAGTCCACCTTAATAATTTTTTCTCTTTCATGAATCATGCTTTTCATTTTGTATCTAAAAAGTCATCACCAGAGAGGGCAGAGTCAAGATGGCAGTGTGGGAAGACACGGAGTTGGCGTCTCCCCACGACTAGGGCGCCTGCCGGCTGCTGGTGGGGGACTCTGATGCCCAAGGAGACGGGAGGAACCCCAGAGTGAACCGGTAGGACGTGGGGGGACTGAGGGGGGAGGAGAAGTGGAGGCCAGACAGGGTCATCAGCCCTGAGGCCGGGGAGATCAGGAGAGGCAGGCGGGAGGGGCCCTCTGGAACCGAAGGAGCAGGAGAGGAGAGGAGGGCGTTTGCCCCGCCCACTCAAGCCCAGGAAGCCTGCTGGGCTCCCAGGTGAGGTCCCCTGCCCTCTGAGACCAGGGGTGGGGGGCACGCCTGGGCCCCTTCTGTTCCTTGAGCCTAAGCCCCACCCCTGACACCCCCCAGGGCCTTTTCCAGCCCTGTGGGTCCTGAGCATTGGCCCCGCCCACCACCCAAACCTTGCCCTTGCTTAGGCCCCACCCTCCACAGCCAAGGCCTTCCCCCCCCTTTTTTTTTCTTTCTTTTTTTTTTTCTTTTCCCCTCTTCCTCTTTTTTACTACTGTGGTACTGAAGTACTTTCCAGTTGTTGACTCATCTATATTTTTATTTTTACATTCTTTCTAACATATCTGTTAGTTTCCTAGTCTAATTTTATTTTTTACTTTGTTATTGTTCTTTTCTTTTTTTTTTCTTTTTGCCACCCCACGCAGCTTGTGGGATCTTGGTTCGAGAGCCTGGGGTCGGGCAGAAGCACCTGTGGTGGGAGCTCTGAGTCCAAACCACTGGATTAACAGAGAACCTCAGACCCCAGGGAATATTCATCAGAGTGAGGTCTCACGGAGGTCCTCATCTCAGCACCAAAACCCAGTTCTACCCAACAGCCTACAAACTCCAGTGTTGGAAGCCTCAGGCCAAACAACCAGTAAAACAGGAACACAATCCCACTCATAAAAAAAAAAAAAAATGAGATGGCAAAAAATTATGTCACAGATGAAGGAGCAAGGTAAAAACGAACAAGACCAAATAAATGAAGAGGAAATAGGCCACCTACCTGAAAAAGAATTCAGAGTAATGATAGTAAAGATGATCCAGAATCCCGGAAACAGAATGGAAGCATGGATTGCGAAAATACAAGAAATGTTTAACAAAGATCTAGAACTAAAGAATAAACAAACAGAGATGAACAACACAATAACCGAAGTGAAAAATACACTGGAAGGAATCAATAACAGAATAACTCAGGCAGAAGAACGAATAAGTGAGCTGGAAGACAAAATGGTGGCAATAATTGCCGAGGAGCAGAAAGAAAAAAGAATGAAAAGAATTGCAGACATCTCAGAGACCTCTGGGACAACACTAAACGCACCAATATTCAAATTATAGGGGTCCCAGAAGAAGAAGAGAAAAAGAAAGGGTCTGAGAAAATATTTGAAGAGATTATAGTGGAAAACTTCCCTAACATGGGAAAGGAAATAGTCACCCAAGTCCAGGAAGCACAGAGAGTCCCATACAGGATAAACCCTAGGAGAAACACACCAAGGCACATATTAATCAAACTAACAAATATTCAGTTCAAAGAAAAAATATTAAAAGCAGCAAGGGAAAAACAAAAAATAACATTCAAAGGAATCCCCATAAGGTTATCAGCTGATTTTTCAGTAGAAACTCTCCAGGCCAGAAGGGAGTGGCAGGATATACTTAAAGTGATGAATGAGAAAAACCTACAACCAAGATTACTCTACACAGCAAGGGTCTCATTCAGATTTGATGGAGAAGTCAAAAGCTTTTCAGACAAGCAAAAGCTAAGAGAATTCAGCACCACCGAACCAGCTTTACAACAAATGTTAAAGCAAATTCTCTAGGCAGGAAACACAAGAGAAGAAAAAGACCCACAAAAAAACAAACCCAAAACAATTAAGAAAATGGTAATAGGAACATACCTATTGATAATAACCTTGAACGTAAATGGATTAAATGCCCCAACCAAAAGACACAGACTGGCTGAATGGATACAAAAACAGGACCCATATATATGCTGTCTACAAGAGACCCACTTCAGACCTAGGGGCACATACAGACCAAAAGTGAAGGGATGGAAAAAGATATTCCATGCAAATGGAAATCAAAAGAAAGCTGGAGTAGCAGTACTTGTATCAGATAAAATAGACTTTAAAATGAAGACTGCTACAAAAGAGAAGGAGGGACACTACATAATGATCAAAGGATCAATCCAAGAAGAAGATTTAACAATTATAAATGTTTATGCACCCAACATAGGAGCACCTCAATACATAAAGCAAATGCTAACAACCGTGAAAGGAGAAATCGACAATAACACAGTAATAGTAGGGGACTTTAACACCCCCTCTTACACCAATGGAGAGATCATCCAAACAGAAAATAAATAAGGAAACACAAGCTTTAAATGACACAATAGACCAGATAGATCTAATTGATATTCATAGAACATTCCACCCAAAAGTGGCAGAATACACTTTCTTCTCAAGTGCACATGGAACATTCTCCAGGATAGATCACATCCTGGGTCACAAATTAAGCCTCGGAAAATTTAAGAAAATTGAAATCGTATCAAGCATTTTTCTGACCACAACTCTATGAGATTGGAAATCAATTACAGGAAAAAAACTGTAAAAAACACATGGAGGTTAAACAGTGCGCTACTAAATAATGAAGAGATCGCCGAAGAAATCAAAGAAGAGATAAAAAAATACATAGAAACAAATGACAAGAAAACACGACGACCCAAAACCTATGGGACACAGCAAAAGCAGTTCTAAGAGGGAACTTTATAGCAATTCAATCTCACCTCAAGAAACAAGAAGAATCTCCAATAAACAATATAATCCTACACTTAAAACAACTAGAGAAAGAAGAACAAAGAAAACTCAGAGTCAGTAGAAGGCAAGAAATCATAAAGATCAGAGCAGAAATAAATGAAATAGAAATGAAGAAAACAAAACGAAGATCAATAAAACTAAAAGCTGGTTCTTTGAGAAGATAAACAAAATTGATAAACCCTTAGCCAGATTCATCAAGAAAAAAAGGGAGAGGACGCAAATCAATAAAATTAGAAATGAAAAAGGAGGAATCACAACTCACCGCAACTAGAGAAAGCCTGCACGCAGCAACAAAGACCCAACACAGACAAAAATCAATAAAATGAATAAATTTATTTAAAATAAATAAATTTATTTAAAAATAAATAAAATTTTTAAAACACTTTTAAAAAAAAAGAAAGAAATCAAAGATGACATAAACAGATGGAGAAATATACCATGTTCTTGGATTGGAAGAATCAATACTGTGAAAATGACTATACTACCCAAAGCAATCTACAGATTCAATGCAATCCGTATCAAACTACCAATGGCATTCTTCACAGAATTAGAACAAAAAAATCTTACAATTCGTATGGAAACACAAAAGACCCTGAATAGCCAAAGCAATCTTGAGGAAAAAAACAGAGTTGGAGGAATCAGGCTCCCTGACTTCAAACTACACCACAAAGCTACAGTAATCAAGGCAGTATGGTACTGGCACAAAAACAGAAATATAGATCGATGGTACAGGATAGAATGCCAAGAGATAAACCCACGCACATATGGGCACCTAATTTACAACAAAGAAGGCAAGAACATACAATGGAGAAAAGAGAGTCTCTTCAATAAGTGGTGCTGGGAAAACTGGACAGCTACATGTAAAAGAATAAAATTAGAACACTACCTAACACCATATACAAAAATAAATTCCAAATGTATTAAAGACCTAAATGTAAGACCAGACACTATAAAACTCTTAGAGGAGAACATAGGAAAAACACTCTTTGACATAAACCACAGCAAGATCTTTCCTGACCCACCTCCTAAAGTAACAGAAATAAAAACAAAAATAAACAAATGGGACTTAATTAAACTTAAAAGCTTTTGCACAGCAAAGAAACCATAAACAAGACAAAAAGACAACCCTCAGAATGGGAGAAAATATTTGCAAATGAAACAACTGACAAAGGATTAATCTCCAAAATATACAAACAGCTCATGGAGCTCAATATCAAAAAAACAAACAATCCAGTTAAAAAATGGGTGGAAGACCTAAATAGACATTTCACCAAGGAAGACAGACAGATGGCCAAAAGTCACATGAAAAGATGCTCAACATCACTAATTATTAGAGAAATGCAAATCAAAACTACAATGAGGTATTACCTCACGCCGGTCAGAATGGCCATTATCAAAAAAGCTAGAAACAATAAATGCTGGAAAGGATGTGGTGAAAAAGGAACCCTCCCACACTGTTGGTGGGAATGTAAATTGATACAACCACTATGGAAAACAGTATGGAGGTTCCTTAAAAAACTAAAAATAGAACTACCATATGACCCAGCAATCCCACTACTGGGCATACACCCTGAGAAAACCATAGTTCAAAAAGAGACATGTACTACAATGTTCATTGTAGCACTATTTACAATAGTCAGGACATGGAACCAACCTAAACGTCCATCATCAGATGAATGGATAAAGAAGATGTGGCACATATATACAATGGAATATTACTCTGCCATAAAAAGGAACGAAATTGAGTTATTTGTAGTGAGGTGGATGGACCTAGAGTCTGTCATACAGAGTGAAGTAAGTCAGAAAGAGAAAAACAAATACCGTATGCTAACACATATATATGGAATCTAAAAAAAAAAAAATGGTACTGATGAACCTAGTTGCAGGGCAGGAATAAAGAGGTAGACATAGAGAATGGACTTGAGGACATGGGGTAGGAGGGCAAAGCTGGGGCAAAGTGAGAGTAGCATCGACATATATACCCTACCGAATGTAAAATAGTTGGCTGGTGGGAAGCAGCAGCATAGCACAGGGAGATCAGCTCGGTGCTTTGCGATGATCTAGAAGGGTGGGATAGGGAGGATGGGAGGGAGGCTCAAGAGGGCTGGGATATGCAGACATGTGTATGTATATGGCTGATTCGCTTTGTTGTGCAACAGAAACTAACAGGGTATTGTGAAGCAGTTATACTCCAATAAAGATCTATTTTAAAAGATAAGTTATACAATGAGAAAAATGCAAGCACTGTTTAAACTCTTGATAAGTATTTTACAAAGAAATAAAACTTTAAAACTCTGAAAAAAAAAAAGTCATCACCAAACCTAAGGCTATCTAGACTTTCTCAGTGTTATCTATTAGAACTTATATAGGTTTGAATTTTACAGCTATGGTTCCTCGTACTGGTAATTGCTGTAGAAATGGGCAGAAACACATTTGCCTTCCTACAGCAATCTCTGGTCAGAGGTTGGCATGAACTTAATTGGTTTTCACTACTGATTTTTAAACTTCCAACATTGGAATCACCTGGCATATTAGTCAGGTTGAGGTTGTCCAGAGAAACAAAACCAGTACTGTGTGTGTGTGTGTGTGTGTGTGTGTGTGTGTGTGTAAATAGGAATTGGGCCACACATTCATGGAGACAGGTGAACGCTAAATCGGCAGTGTGGGCTGGTGGGCTGGAGACCCAGGATGGTACAGTTCCAGTGCAAAGGTAGTCTGATGGTCAGATTAGCCAAAGTTTAAAAAATCCATGGTATTCTGTGATGGAGAGAATTTGGGGAGAAAAGGGCATGTCCACCATTTTCTGGAAAGTGTGGATTGCAAAATTTTTTGCAAAATCGTCAAACAATTTCTATAAATTTAAAAGGCACCTATTATTTGAACAAGCTATCATACACTGTGGAAATCAATTCCAGGAGTTTCAGCCTGTAAACTTTTTTGTTGAAAAAGTAAAGAATGAAAGACAGAATAAGGAAACAATATGTGTAAATACAGGGAAAGGTCTAGAGGAAGATTCTACCAAATTATTAAAAGGCTGTGTTGGGGGGGGATATTGAAAAGATGATATTAAATTTATTTTATAAAAACAAAACAAACAAACAAACAACAACAAAAAAAGGTAGTCTGATGGAGAATCCCCCCTTGCTTGGGTAAGCAGGTCTTTTTGTTCTCTTCAGGGTCTTCAGTTGATTAGGTGAGGCCCACCCACACTATGGAGAGCAATTTGCTTATTCAAAGTTCACCAGTTTAAATGTTAATCTCATCCAAAAACACCCTCCAAGCTGACACAGAAAATTAATCATCACACCTGGGGAGCTTTAAAAAATACTGATGCCTGAGTCTCATCCCCGGTGATTTTGATTTCATTGGTCTAACATGTGTTCTCAGCATCCAGATGTTTATCAGGGGCCCCAGTGGTGACGCCTTACATTTTATCTCTGGAGATTTCGCCTATAGATTCAGAAAGAAAAGATAACACCAACATACAAGAATCAAACTGTATGCTTCTACTATAGGAAGAAGCTATTTTTGTGTTACACTCTACCCACCTCTTTCGGGCTGTAATGATAATAACTGACTTTTTTCTCTGCAAAGTTGGGTTTTTTTGGTTTGTTTTTGTTTTAAGTAAAATAGAATATGTGAAAATGCTGTACTTATTTATCTTAATATGCTAAAAATAGTGAAAATTTAAAAATTCTTCATGAGTCCAAGCTGGGCCATGACTTCTACTGATGGGGTTTACCCAACGCACTAATTCCAAGTTTGGCGACCATCAGCAAACTGGCACCTGCAATTAAGGCTGCAGGCATAAATTTTCCAGAGTGGTAGAATCTCATTCCCATAATGCCAGCCAAGGTTCCAGATGTAACTAAGAAAACCCAAATGTTCCTTGGATCCTGAGACAGCTGATAGGCACCCAGGCTCACTAATCCACTGAACAGGGGCCCAGCAGCCAGGGATGGGACACTGCCTGCTTTTGCATAGCCAATGATCCCGCCGGAAGCAACCAGCGCTACATAGCCAAAGCCAATCCAACGTTAAGGCACTAGTGGGCCGGAGTCCTTCTGCATTGTTCTCTTTCACTCCGTCCAAACGGAAGATCACGCCAGGCCTTCACCTCCTTCCTGAAGGTCTGCATTTGCTGACGAGGGTGCACTGGCCTAGGAAACCTACTGTCTCTGCCACAAAGTTTAACAATATTTTTTCTAATTCTATTACTCATCAATATCCTCATTCCTCCTTGTTTTACATGTGGCCATTTTAATTTATATTTATGGTAATTAAAAATAAATTAGATTTAAAATTCAGTTTCTTAATCACAACAGGACTTTCAAAGGATTCAAGAGCCACCTGTTTTGGCTACTGTCCATGGTGTCAGGCAGCACAGATACAGGCTCTTTCCATCTTCGCAGAGAGCTCTGTTGGGCAGCCTTGATCTAGAACAATAAACTTAGCTCAGCATGCTCTGTGCCAAAAACTGAGATTATTGACACACAATCCTGCCCTCACAACACTTAACATGCAGCTGAAGAAACAATGCATGTGAATGCATAATTATAATAAAATGTGATATTAACAATCATAACATATTCATTACACAAATATTTGGGAATCATGATCCACTTCTTTTTTAACAATCCACCTTTTAAAACATTTCAGCCCCACTTTTTCCCTTAGGTATTAAAATTGTATTTCCATATACTTAAAAAAAAAAAAAGAATGTTTATAAGCAGCAGTAACAGGGGTAATGCGGTAAAGAGATGTTCCTTAAGGTAATTTCCTGCCCTATAAAAAGTGACACCCCCCGCACTGTCACCAGGTACAGGGGGTGACCCAAAGCAGCATGTCTGTACAGTGTGATAGGACCAGAAGGGCTCTAATTAAATTAATCCTCGAGAATTGTAAAAGGAAGTGAGAAGCATGAATCCTGCAGTACGAGCAGAACCGGGGGTGTTGGTTCTGCCTTAGAAAGCTCACAGGGCACAGAAATATGCAGCCAGAACGCCAGCTCTCATATTTACAGCCAAGCGAACCACAAAATTATGTCAGCCCCACTGCTGAATTCTCTCCCCCTTGGCGAGTTGCACGAGAAGCCCAGTCCTCAGAATTTCATTTGTGCATATGGCATCAGAGTTATTCCTTGGAGAGTGAAGTGGTGGCCTGGGGTGTCTACAGCCCCAGAAGGGAATTACTGTCAGGCCGTGTAGACATGCCAAGGAAACAGGGTCTCAACACATGGAAAAGAGCAGATCAGCTTCAGGGGTTTGGTTTCAGAGCCGCTCGGAAAAGTCTCTCCCTTACTCTTCTTCTGGTAACTGACCCCCTCTCTTCCCCTGGATCCCTCACCTGAGAACTGTGTTCAGAACCTGTGGACACCCGTCTTCTCCTGGCTCAGCATCCGGACTCGCTCCACAGGCCCCGCAGAGGCTATGGGGCAGTCACGTGACACTGGGCAGCCAATCAGCCTTGAGGGGCGTCCGCGGAGGCCTCACCGCCACCCCGCCCCGGATCCCGACTCAGAACTTGGAGCCCTTGCTCCCTGCCGCCTGCAGGGTGCTTGCTGCCCCAGCAGAGAACAGCAGGCATTTGGAAACCTTCAGACGGATTTGTAAGTCTTTAAGCAACGTCGTGTTCTCAAAGAGCAGAAATGCTGGAAAGGGGAAATGTAAATAAAGAATGAAAAGGTGTTTGATTTTCTGATACAGCCTAATTTTACTACAGTTTTAATCCAGTGACACATGTCTTGAAAAAAAAAAGAGAGAGATGCCCTAGTGGATTGAACGGTGGTCCCTAAGAAGATATGTCTAAGTCCTAACCCCCGGAACCTATGAATGTAACCTTGTTTGGGAAAAGGGTCTCTGCAGAGGTAGTTGAATTAAATATCTCAAGGTCATCCTGGATTATCTGCCCTAAATCCAATGACCAGTGTCACAGAGGAGGTGGCCATGTGAAGACAGTAATCAGAGTGATGTGGCCACAGAAAGCAGTACCTGAAGCCACCAGAAACTGAGACAGGTGAGGAGGGAACCTCCCCCAGAGCCTTCAGAGCGAGAGAGGCCCTTCCCAAACCTTGATTCCAGACTTCTGGCCTCCAGAACTGGGAAAGAATACATTTCTATTGCTGTAAGTCACCACGTTTGTGGTCATTTGTTACCGCAGCCCTAGGAAACTAATATAAATGCTAAATAAAAAACTTCATTTGTGGAATCATTCAAAATTTTGGCTATAGGAAGTATATACCTAAAAACAACTTCTTGCTTGTATTAATGCTTGGTCTGACATTAAAAGAATATCCAACAAAATGCTTGGTGCTTATCCAAAAATATTTTCTTTCACGCTAAGCCAGATTTGGGGAAAGTCTTGGCCTGGTTTCCCAGACTGGCTTTGAATCCTATTTCTTAAGTCAAAAGCAATGTCATTTTTGACGGCCACTAGAAGTGGTAGAGCAAGAGCATTTCAAAGGGAATTTTTATCTTCAAATAGAATTTCAGATTTCTTACGTGGAGTTTTTAACCATGTGAGTATTTTGGCAGATGCGCTTAAGGCATTTAAAAGTATTTCCATTGTTTGGTTTTCATATTCTTATATTACAGGCCAAGATAAAACAAGGAGAATGGGTAAAATTGCTATTATTCCCTTCAGGAAATAGAGGACAGAGTCTCCTCCATACATTTAAATTGGCTTCTTCATATTTTTACAATTTTTCTAAGGCTTCTGGCAACCAAGGAGCAGAAATAGTACTTCCCTCTTGTAAAGCGTCACATAGTTCCCAGCAAGGAAAGCATCCTATTGATTATAGGGAAAATTAAACAATTGTATTTTCAATTGATTCTTACAATGCCCGAGTGTGGCAGCTCAAAATTACTTCCCACCAAAGCATTCAGTGGCTCAGGAAAGGACAGACCTCTGCCTCTCAGGGATCTGTATTAGAACACCAGGCCCTAGTGTGGATTTACTCATTCACACGGCTCCCCTGTTGAATCAGATCTTCGCAGGGGCGCTACTTGTCCTTCAACCGAAGCCAGAAGGAGACTGTTTCCAGAACAGCTGTAGGAGGGGACCCATCTGTACTTACCGGTGTTCCCCTCCCACCCTGCAGCGGGCAGCCTCTCTCAGCCGCTCCGGTGCCTGGAATTGCCCTTAGACACGCGTTCCTTCCCTTCTCAGCCTGGAGTGGTAACTTCTCAGCGTGGCTTTGTCTGAAGCTGCCTTAGAGAGAGGAGAACTGGGGTCACTCAAGAGCCCTGGGACCTGTCCTCAAAGAAGATGGGAATAGGGAAAGTTCTCACAAGGGCAGTGGAGATGCTGAAACAAGACCCAGGGAAGATAAGCATCCTGCCGAACCGTGTTCCTGCAACAAATGCAGAAGAAAAAAACATGGAGGGAGGGCCCCAGCTAAAAGAGGCATTTTCTTCATTGGGTATTTCAGATTGTGCCAAAATGTGCCAGTGCAGCATTAGGCCCCTTCTAGGTGCCTGCTTGGCTGGTGGCGGTAATGCTGTCGGTGCTCTGCTCGTATCCATCAGACCTGGCCATGTCAGCGCAGCAGGCTGACTTCCAACTGTCACCGCTTCATCCCTGTGCCTGGGGACTTCTTCTGGCAGCTGGAGTCTCCTTAGGCAGCATCAAGGAATTAACACCCCCTCCCACCCACCCCCCACCACCCCCCCCCCCCTTGCAGCCCTTGAACAGAGGCTGGGAGGAACTAAAGCCTAAAAGCCCTGGCTCCATCATGCTCTGAGCTGAGTGTACTCTGCTGGTGCCCACGGGACCCCTGCAGGATTGAGCTCTGAGCGCCCACACTGGTTATCTTCTTCACAATGCACTCTTTATTGGCTGCCTCTGCTTACAGGCCTTCCTTCCCCAAGCCCCCTCCTACTGATGTTTCCTGGGCTCTCCTCCAGAAAAACTTGCACTTGTCTCAAGGTCTGCTTCTGGGGAAACCAAACTAAAACAACTGGCAAAGTTATCTGTAAGAAGAACCTCCCCTCTGCCTAATGGCTGCTAGCTCTGCATTCGCAAAAGCTCTCTCTGTTCATAGCACCGTCTTATTCTCTCAAGAAAGAGTCAGCCAGGATAGTTATCTGGCCTAAATACATTGTTTCCCTCTTGCCTTGTGAGTTGATTGTTGACAGAGAAATATTTTAGATCTATCATTTGTAATACACCAAGAAAGAACAGTATGCCAGGTACCAAGGTGGTATCAGCAAGAGTCCTAGGGGGACTAAACCCTCACCCCCAACCCAGAAATCCAAGGAGTCAAACCCTGCCCCCAAGGAGGCCAAGTGGAGAATCTAGACTTTCACTACCATCTGGAAGTCACAAGGTAACATCCCCTTACCCCCGCTGGAGTGGTATCAGAAGAGCCCTACCAAAACACTAGATCCTGTACCATATACTGCCCCAAATATCCAGGTTTTAATTTTTAAAAAATCACTTTTCATACAAAACATCAGGAATATCTCAAACTACATGAGAAAAGATGATTAGTAGACATCAACACCAAGACGACACAGATGTTAGAATTATCTGACAAGGATTTAAAGCAGCCATCATAAAAATGCTTTGCTGACCAAATACGAAAAAGTCGAAACAAATTTTTAAAATTGAAAATCTCAGAAAAGATGTAGAAGATATAAAGAAGAACCAAGTAAAAAGTTTAGAACTAAGAAATGAAATAGCCAAAATAAAAAGCTCAGTGATGGGATCAACAACAGAATGGAGAGGAAATAAGAAACAATCAGTGAACTTGAAGATGGAAGAATAAAAATTACCAAATCTAAACAACACAGAGAGAAAATGGATGGAAAAAAATTGAATAGAGTCTCAGGGACATGTGGGATTATAACAAAAGCTCTAACGTGTATGTCATTGGAATCCCAGGAGATCAAAAAGAGGATGGAAATAAAAAATACGTAAAGAAATGAAGACTGAACACTTCCTAAACTTGCCAAAAAGTGTAAACCTACACATCAAGAAATGAGCAATCTTCAAACAGAATAAAACCAAAGAAACACATGCTAAGACACATTATAGGCAAACTTTTGAAAACTAAAAACATGTGCGAGACACTGCTTCCTTCAGGCGTGTGCCCTGACGCGCTCAGCTGTGCTTCAGTGTTAATGGGTCGACAATATATATTATACCAGATGTCTTTAAACAGAAACACAAATTTAAAAGGTTATCAATTGATCAGCTCATGAAAATGTTGTGGTCAGGAACTTGCAAGACCCAATCCTGTGTTTCACATGGCGCTGTGATTCAGTATTGCTAACCCACGGTTCATGGGGACATTCTAAAACATGACTACTACAAATAACTGAGAACCGAGTGTAGCTATTTGAAAAACAATACCTATGGATTGAAGAGAAAACTACTTTTGCTTCGTTCCTAAATATCCACGTTACTTAATAATGTGTGTGCCTGTTGGCAGCTGCGTGGCTTCCCAAGCTTGGGATCAGACGGAGCGAGGCTGTCTCCATTTCTGTTTCCACTTTGGTTCTCACATGATACTTACTTTTAATCACAACAACTTCTGGAACCGCAGTTTCTAAGAGATATGATATCGCCAGTGACAGTGTAGCACGCTGTAATGTTGAGGCTGTCAAACCGTGTTATCCCACAGGCATCAAGTATCACTGTGTTTCCCTTGAAATTTTAAACTATCCTGCAGCCTCTCAGTGAGTTTCTGTGCTGCCCGGGTCACCTCCACACAGTTTGAGAATCATGGGTCTAATTAGGGAAAGAATAAAGACACAGTGAAATTGAATATTTTATTTAATAAAGAGCAAATTTTGTTTTTTTCCCAATATGGAAAAAATTGCATTTCCTTTTTTTTTTGCAGAAAATAGGCTGGGAAATGAGGTTTGAATTAGCAGATGAAGGCTTTGAACACCACTTTAAATGTGTTTACCTTTTATTCTGAAGGCATTAAAGAACCAAAGATGCCCTTAGAGAGGGAAAGGCAGATTGGTAGGAACCCAGCGTGGTGGCCGTGAAAGACGGATTGAATTGGGGATAAATTAGAGGTAGGAATGAGATAGGAGATAGATGGGCCCCTGGGCCGGACAGCTGGTGTTTGTCAAGTGGGGTAACACTGAAGCTTTGTTCTCACCCAGACACTCCAAGGACAAAGCTTCTTCCAAGGCAGAAGCTGAGCTCTGCTGAAGTAAAGGGATAAGATGAGTACTCCTGAGGTCAAGGAAAACTTCCCTGTCTGCACATGCGCAGGAAGGCTCCTTGGGGGTCAAAAAGGGAGGGGGGCGCCACCCCATAATAAGTGTGGACATGCACCCACAGGCCACTGTGGTGGGATCCATCTTAGCAAAAAGTTGCACACACATTTTGGGGAGGGTCCTAGGACCCGTCAGGTGTGAAAAAAGAAACAAGATAATTGGCCAAAGGTAAACAAAGACCTGGAAGGACTGTCCTATATCAGTGATTTTAATCACCTATTTACTGGGCTCCTTCTCATTAGGGGGGACGCCCACACCCTTTCTCTCCCGGCGGGTATCTCTGCCTAGCTTCTGTCTTAACAAACTGCTTCTCTGTGTGCTCTCCCATACGTTGTGCTGTATCTCTCACAGTAAGCTTTGTACCTGTTTTTACAGTTTTTGCCTCCTTGAAACATTCTTGCTTTCAAACAGAGGCAAGAGCCAGGGAAACTTTACCTCTAGCCTCTAGCCCCCCGTGGTCTAGTGGCTAGGATTTCCTGGTTTTCATCCAGGCTCCCCAGGTTCAGTTCCTGGGCAGGGAACTAAATCTCCCTTCAGGACCGCTCACTGCTGTTCCTCCGAGATCAGGAAGATCAGACTGTACAGTAGTTGATCACCGTAATTACAGTTTTGTTACGTGTGACGAAAGAAAAACACTACGTGCCATGAAGTTATATCTTTAAAGGACTTAGCCTGGTCTGGGGTGTCGGTAAGTTTTCTCTAAGCTGAGATGCGAAGGATGAGAAGAAAGGGGCTGGAGGGGGCGGAGGGCGGACACCAGGGAGAAGGCACAGGGAGCGGGGGAGGGGACGCAGCAGGCCAGCCTGGAGGGGCGAAGGCAGGGTCCGGGGCGCTTCCGGGGGGCGGGGGGGAGCGGTGAAGCGGAAGACAGACGGGTGGAGCTCAGGCTGCTGTCCGCCAGCCAGGGAGCCCCTCATTCGAGAACATCTTCATGGGCAAACAGGCTCCAACCCTCCAGCAGAGGGATTCTCCAACTTTTTCATCTCAGGACTTCTTTCTGTTCTTAAAAACCACTGAGGATCCCAGAGAGCTTTTATTTATATGGGTAGACCTATGCATTTCAACCATATTTATTTATGTGGGTTATATCTATTGCTTATTTCCCATAATTAAAACTAAGAAATTTTTAAAACACTGAATTCACTTAAAAATAACAATAATAATAAGCTATCACCTGTTCACGCGAGTCACACATTTCTGTGAAAATGTAACTATGTTTCCCGAGACAAAGCAAAACAAAAAAACCAGGAAAAAGAGTCACATTGCTTTAAGTTTTGCAAATTGCTTTAATGTCTGGCTTAAAATACAACTGAATTTTCACAGCTGCTTCTGCAATCAATCTGCTGCAGAATCACGCCACACAGCCCCTGGAAAACTCCACCATACACTCAGGAGAGAACGTGACTTAAAAAGGAACCTAATCTCTAGCATTATTACGAAGATAGTTTTGACCTCGGGAACCCTTCTTGAGAGGCTCTTGAGGCCCCCAGACCTGAGCCACACTCAGGGTCTCCTGCTCTCATGTGGGAAGGTGTCCGTGCAAGACAACCTGCCTGCATGAGGACAACCCAGGACGCTGATGGCTCTGAACTCTTCCTCCAAGAGGGCTCGTAAGTGGATGTTATCATTCTCAAAAAAAAGTAAAATCATGAGTGTACTTTTATCACTTTTCCTTTTATCATTTCTCAGTGATTCAATACATCAGGAACATCCTCTGCAACCCACGTAAACTATAAAGGAAAAGAAAATAAAATGTTTAAATTGCTAACCTTTTCAGAAGAACAAGTATGACATCAATGCTGCCATCGTAAGTTACAGCTGAACTAAAAGGCAAAAGAGATCAATCTGTCCCTCTAATATTTTTTCTTGTCACAGGATAATTGGTTCCCCTCAGATAAGTCACTCAAAAATCTAAAATTTATTTCTTGCATGTAATGTAATACCGTTTACCTTGGCAATTCTTTTTGGCTCTTGTTGCTATTCGAATTAAGAAATGTATGGCTATCTAAACGTATGTGCTATTGAATACATAATTTACCACCTATCCCAGTTCTGTGAGAATTCTCTTGGGAAGCAAGTATTGATTTTTTTAACTTTATTTATTGAAGTGTAGTTGATTTACAATGTTAATTTCTGCCGTACAGCAAAGTGATTCAGTTATCCATCTATTAACATTCTTTTTCATGTTCTTTTCCACACTTCCACAGACATTCTATGAAGCCACCATCACCCTGATACCAAAACCAGACAAAGACACTACTGTAAAAGAAAATTACAGGCCAATATCTTTGATGCATATAGATGCAAGTATTGATTTTGAACTGTGTTAAAGGAGACCTAGAAATATGTTGGAAAGAATAGCTTGAGTAGAACAAGAGAAGTATCAGACAACTTAGTACTTCTTTAAAAAAAACTAATGAGGTTTTTTTTTCGTTTTCTTTTTTTAAATGTGAATGGTACCCTTTTATTATTATTATTTATTTTTTTAAATTAATTTATTTGTGGCTGTGTTGGGTCTTCGTTTCTGTGCAAGGGCTTTCTCTAGTTGTGGCAAGCGGGGGCCACTCTTCATCGCGGTGCGCGGGCCTCTCACTATCGCGGCCTCTCTTGTTGCGGAGCACAGGCTCCAGACGCGCAGGCTCAGTAGTTGTGGCTCACGGGCCCAGTTGCTCCGCGGCATGTGGGATCTTCCCAGACCAGGGCTCGAACCCGTGTCCCCTGCATTGGCAGGCAGATTCTCAACCACTGCGCCACCAGGGAAGCCCAAAAAAAACTAATAGGGTTTTTAAAAATGGTCCGAAGTTTCCACTTTGCATTCATGCTTCTGCTGTCTCTTAAAATAGTGCAGTTATTACCCATTAGTTTCTATAACTAGAGCTGTTTTGTACCATTTCTATCACTGGTTGAAAAAATTTTTAATTGCTGTAGGATTTAGACTTCTGAAATGGAATGCTGTTTTAAACTCGGTTGTAATTGTGTGCAGTACAGCCTGCTTCACCTTAAAATGATGAGTGTTTTGTGAAAGATAAACTGCAGAGCTAATCAATGGGAAAATTACTCAGCAGTGGAGGTAGGTTTTAATTAATGATATTGCTTGCTTGTTAGGAGAGGTCTTTAGAAAGGTAATCAAAGAAACATCACATATGGGCCATTTGTTCTTGTAAGACTATTTTTTAAAAGGGAATTTCTTGACTAGTTTTCGGTCCATCTCCAAATCCTCCTAAGGATTAAGGATGGAATTATGTGCCCCCTGGCAACTTTCTGATGGGTCTCCCCTCTCCCTGTGTGGAAATAAATGAAGACCACCCAGATGAGAACCAGCAAAGGCTGATATTCAGAGCTGGCAGTAGCAAGGGAGTCAGCCCTCATCGCTTGGTTTTGACAGAGACTCAAAGGCAGGCAGAGGAGTGGGAGAGCTTGATAGCGGAAAAAATGGAAGGTTTCAGGTGAAACCTCAGGGATGCCCTGATTGGAGACTGCTGGCCTGGGGAGGCTGCATGTGGGTGTATTCGTTTGCAAGAGTTGCCATAGCGAAGTACCACAGGGTGGGTGGTTATTTTCCCACATTCTGGTGGCTGGAAGTCCAAGATTAGGGTGTCGGCACAGCTGGGTCCTTCTCGGGCCTCTCTCCTTGCCTGGTAGACGGCCATCTCCTGGCTGCGTCCTCGTGTGGTCTCTTCTCTGTGAGATGGTATCGCTGGGGTCTCTCTGTATCATTAATCTCCTCTCCTTATAAAGACAGCAGTCATGCTAAATTAACACCCACCCTAACGACCTCATTGTAACTGAATCTCCTCTTGAAAAGCCCTATCTCAAAATACAGTCACTTCCTGAGGTACAGGGTGTTAGGCTTTACAGTACCAATTTTAGGGTCATGTAATTTATCCCGTAGTCATGGGCTAATGCTGTACGTCGGAAGTGAGGGCAAACATTTGAGAAGTTGGCTGTTATTAAGCCCTGACTGTACACAGGCTGGGTTTGGCTTCCTGGTTGGGGTGCTGCAGATGTTGGGGCGGAGTTTTACTGTCATATACGGTCTGCTGTCATGGGTTTGTATATTCAGTCTGATGTGGAAAAAACAGAAGCACCTGTTGTGTCACGACGTCTGTGTCTGCCGGTCTGGAACTGAAGCTGGCTGGCTGAGCGCTGGCACTCGACAAACAGTGGCCGAAGGAGAGGACTCGGGTCGGAATGCTCCCCTGTAACAAGCATCCCTCTCACCCTCTACGACCGGCTTTTCTTATCTACAAATGAGCACGCTCCACCCTCCTGACAACAGCCGTTCACTGAACAGTTACTAGATGTGCGATCGGGGTAGGCACTTTGAAGTCACACTGAACAGCCCTATGGATGATTATTCTCATTTTACAGGCGAGGAGATGGTTTCCGAGTTATTACCTTGCCAGGTTTCTTCCATCACTGGATGTGTGACCCAGGACAGTCCGCTCTCTTTGTCTGTGACCTTTCAGTTTCCTCTTTCCAAAGAGGGAGGAAAAAAACACTGGCATCAGAAGCTTGTTATGAAATCAAGAAATGGGGGAAATGAAAAAAGCTCTTCCTTGTGGCAAAATGCCAACCACTCCGTGCAAAGGGAGAATGGAACGAGGAAATCATCGTCCTTGCAGGCGAGAATCACAATCAGAGGCTTAAACCAGCGAGTAGGAGTTTGAGGAGAAACAGAACATTTACATACTCTCCACGTATCTCCGCACAAATTACCTTTAATTATAAAGGAAGGAACCGTAAAGTCACTGTGGAGAAACCTGGCAGACGCCACCTTAACCATGTAATAGAAGTTAAGCTCATAGTATTGGAACAAATGAAGCCAGTACGTAATTTTGAAATGATGCTCTGAGAAGGACATAACACTGGGGTATTTCTGGCCAAAAAGAAAACAGCATAATCTGAGGTTAATCTGAAGTTGATTGTGAGGAAACAACAGACAAGCCCAAATGGAGGGCACTTAACACAAGAAATAGTCTGAACTCTGCAGAAATGTTAAGGTTAAGGAAATTCTGTTCCAGATTAAAGAGATCGAAGAGAAGAAATAACTAAGTGGAGCAGATGATTCTGGATCGGGTCCTGGCCTTTATTGTTTATTATTATTATTTGCTATAAAGCACATTCACAGGACAATTGGTAAAATGTGAATAAAGTCCGAGATTAGATCATAGTATAACAATATTATTTCCCTTATTATGTAAGAGAATGTCCCTGTTATTAGGAAAATAAAATAAAGCACAGTTCCCCCGCCCCGCCCCCGGCTCTCTGAAAGTAGAGCATTCCCAAGGAAGCTTTCATAAGCCGAAGAAGTTACCTTAGGACAGGTCTTGCTAGCTGGTGCACGAAATAAAGAGAAAAAGCACAGATGCTCACAGAGGTGCTTCACAGCCCTGGGGGCTGGATGCTGAGTGTGGTTCCAGGAAGGAGCTTGGCGGGGCCACTCGTGCAAAACACCTGGACGCAACTTTCACTTTTTGCCTTTTTTTTTTGTAAAAGTGAGAAATCCTCCTAGGATTTCTTTCTGTTAGTGAAAACAGGCACTAATGTAGGTTTTTTTCTAAAAGCGAAGTGGCTTAAAGCAAACTTATGGAAAGCGGGGGGTCCCTGTATTTAGGGGGAAAAGGGCAGGACAAAGCAACTTGCCCTCCAACGGTTCACGACAAAACAAACAGAAGTAAAGGATGATAGAGCAAACCTAGTCAAGTGCCAACCTTTGGGGAATCTGGGGGAAGGTACTGCTTATCCAATTTTCTGTGTCTGAAATTATTCCAAAATAAAGTTAAAAAAAAAAACCCTTGTTATGAGTAGTAAGTGAGTTAATATTTATAAAGGACTTAGAACATAGCCCTTAGAATATCAGTGTTAGGTATTATTACTGTCACACAATTCAGAAGTGGCAGGGCCACCTCTAGATGGCCTTTAATCCCCTCATACCTTCACTTCGTAATTCGGAGTTGTGGGACAAAAGCCTTTACATAAACTGTGAAGTGCTGTACCCTTGTGAATGTCTGTGAGCTTGTGATGTGAGCTCAGGGTCTCGTAGGTGTTTGTAAAGCAGGCTTAGTCTGCATCGCTGACAAGGTCATTGAGGCAACACAAGGTTCAAACAGCTTCACGAAGGTGACAGGTTGGAGGAAAATCCAGATCTCCCAGATTTGAGTCCTGTTCCTTTAACTTTAGGTTGTGGGCTACAAGGGAAAGTTTAGGAAAGGGGAATTTCTTTCGCAGCCAGACTTGTTTTCCGCTGGCTCAGTCCTGCAAGTGTGGCTGTGACCCCTGACCCCGCCGAAGGCCAGGTCTGCCTCCCAGTGGACCTCTAGGATGGGGAGGTGCGGAATGGATTACAGCAACCCAGGGGCAGCCAATCACACCTCAGTGTCTTCTCGTCTGCATCGGATGCTGAAAAGGCATCTTACTTACATCCGATGCTAAAAAAGATCTTTTTCTCCCCATCTGAAAATACTGTAGGTGTTAGCTCCTGCACGTCCAGGATTCTGGCCACTACATGCATCCAAAATCCTGAGCCTGTTTCTTCTTAATAGTGGTCATCTCCCCATTAACATTTCTAAAGACTAAATGACAATTTGAAAGAAGAAAACCTATGAGTTGGCTGGGAAAAAAATGTTTCTTCCCATGTTAGCATTGTTTAATGGGCTCCAAACAAGTATCTGAAATTCATTTTTGCACTGCCCACTAACAAATTTGTTTCACTGATTAAGTATGAAGAACACGTCTGTAGGTTATTTTCCTCCCTGAGGTATGAATTTCATTTACAGAATGGCAACTCAGGTAAATCAGAACCTGAAGACATTACGCTTAGGGAAAATGATCCAAAAAAAAAAAAAAATATATATATATATAAATATATACACACACACACACATATATATGTCAGCCTCAGTTTCCCCATCTGTAAAATAATCTGGAGGTTTATTATGAGAGCTGAAAGGCATAATAATAGGAGAGAAATATTTTCTATGAACAGTAGTTAAGTGAAAACAAATACCCCAGATTCAGCAATGGTACCGTTAGAAAATATTTCCTCATTTCCTACCCAAACCCAGATACTTCAGAGCTGGGAGACTCACGGAACTTCCTGATTTGACTGCTAAACAAAGACAAGGTTCAGAAAACAGAAGGAATGTTCCCTGTAAGCACAGCCCATCATCCGTCAACAGTGGATTAAAAAAAAAAAAAAAAGAACAGTGGTGGACCCTGAGTTTAAAAACAGAAAAGGAAATTCAGGTTATTAGGAGCAAATGGATAACATCAAGTGGGTTTCTGATGCTTAGGAATAAGTTTATTCGGGTTTTTTGGATTTTGTTGTTGTTGTTATTTTAAGAAAGGAATATTAAAGTGCCAGAAGAGGCTGGGAATTCCTAGCAAATCCGTAGACTGATAAAAAAAATTAAATAATCTGCTCCTACTTTGGGTGCCTCTAGCAATTAAAGGATGTCAAAACATTTTATTTGCCATACATTTCGACAGAAACAATCATCTGTTGATAGCTTTACATATATCAACTAGCTTTGTGATTTCCTTAGGAAGCCAGAGATTAAGTCCACTTAGCCCCACTTCACTGATTACCCCAACCATAAATAATAAATTCACTTAAAATTTTACAACAATGATTTGCATATTTGCCCGCAGGTGGTAATTCTGCTACAAGCATAAAGTTATTTGGCCACCCTTATTGAACTTCTCATTAAATTTTCCTGAAGGCAATCAAGGCGTCAACTTCTGCAGCGTTTAAATACATATACACTAAAAGAACAGCATATAAATTATTTTCCTATTTCATGGTTAAGGGGTTTTAATAATGGCACTATTATTTATTAATTACTACAATTATTAAATATCACATTCCAGGCACTAGGGAGACATTTCAACACCTGATCTCTACTCTTACCATGAACCTTGAAGGTAGATACTGTTATGTGCCTTACGCAAAACACAAAACCAAGGCCCATAGAGTTTGCGACCTGCGCGGCGTCCCTCGGGGGATACGGGGCGGATTCTTCAGCATTACCCCATGCCCACTAGCCCCAGGATTCTATCACGTCACTTTTCTGTAGCCATATTGCCCCTATTTCACTGTTACGAAACACTCTTCCTTAAGTCTGTGTGCCAAGTTGTCCTTTCCATGCAGTTTCTCCGAATTCAAGGTGTCAGAAACTGTCACCAGAATTGGGGAAACACTGAGGAAGCGTTTTCGGCCCACACTTTTGATTGAGGGCAGCGCATTTTGTTGCCCAGTCGGTTTTATCAATGGTTGAACCCCTGTGACGTTTTAAATTTCTGCAAGCTTCTAGAGGATAAGGAAAGAGATTCTACTCACGTTCGCATGGCTACTGCCCGACCCAGAGTCCCCAGCACAGAGCGGGCACTCAATAAATACTGAATGAACTGGGTATCTAGTTCATTGCTTTTGTTCTAAGAATCCTCAGTGAGGTCAATGAACGTAAATACATACGAATTTTAAAGTAGTATTTTTAATGAAGGATTTGTGTCTCCAAAATGTTAGCCCTCGCAGCGACCCGGGGACGGAGGGGCCAGCGGTAACTTTTGTCCCTCTGAGATGGGCACTACCTGGTAGTGTCACTCAACTCCTCAACGCAACCTGGCTCCACCCGGGGGTCCCGTCAAGCCGCACCCCAACAGCCCTGTCGGTCCGCGGGAGGACCCCCGCGCAGCCAGCGGCCCACCGCGTCCCACGCACACGCTGGGAGCGCCTTGAAGTTCAAAGGCGCGTGTTCACCAGCAAACAAAGGGCGGCGCGGTCTCCGTCCCGGGACCAGCTGCGGTCCCCTCGGAGGGGAAGGCCGCAGGGACAAACGGGCGTTCCGCACGCGGGCAGAGGGACATCCGATCTGCGGCCCCATCCGCGGCTCCCGCTCCGGGTTCTCCGCGCGCCGGGCCAGCAGCCCGGGTGCCGCGGTCCCGAGAACTTGGCCGGCCCTCCCGGGGCCGGGCGCGGGCGGCGGGGAGGCCGGGCAGACAGGGCGCTAGGGAATTCCCGGGGGCAGGTGGCCCAACTCCCGCTCCAACCCCGACCCCGGGCGCCTCGGAGAAGCTCCCGGGAGCGAGCGCCGGGCGGCGGCGCGGAGCCCCGGCCGAGCGGACGGAACAAAGGGAGCCAGCGGGCCGGGAGGATGGTGCGCTCGCCCCGCTGCGCCCCACCCGGCCGGCTCCCGGGCTCTGCCTCGCGCGCAGGTAGCCCGGCCTTCGGCGCCGCGGGAGGGTGTGCCGGAGAGGGGCGCACAAAGACTCACTTCCGCGGGGCCAGGCGCCCCGACACCCTCTCTGCCACTCACAGCCCGTCCTCATCCCTGCATCCCTGCGGCCGGCGGGGCCCGAGTGCCCGCGGGTGCCACGCGCCGTGCCGGGCGGAGCCTGTGCAGGTGACCCCCGGAGGACCGGGGCTGGCTGGAGGCGGCGGCGGGGACAGGCGTGCCTTCTGAGGCCGCCGCGCCGCCCGAGTCTGCGATCGCTCTGTGTCAGGAGCGGGGCTCGGCGTGCACCCCCTGCGCCGCCGCGGCAGGGCAGCGGGGCCGGGGGCGTGGGGAGCCGACGGGAACTTCCCGGGGCCGGTGGCCGCCCGCTAGGTGAGCGGGGCCGGGAGGGGAGGCCGGCGGCGGCCGCGGAGGCGGAAGG
Source organism: Eschrichtius robustus (assembly GCF_028021215.1). Lineage (NCBI taxonomy): Eukaryota > Metazoa > Chordata > Mammalia > Artiodactyla > Eschrichtiidae > Eschrichtius > Eschrichtius robustus. The sequence continues at coordinate 94,382,488 of NC_090838.1, read as the reverse complement.
GCCTGGGGGCGGGGCGCGGCGCGGCGCGGGCTCGGCGCGGGGGCCGGGAGCCCAGCGCCGCCGCCGGGAACAATGAGGCGCGCGGCGCGGGCTGAGCGCAGCTCCGCGCCGGCCGCCGCCGCTGCCGGGCGCCGAGCGATCCGGACCTGCGAAGGCGGCTCGCCGGGGCTCCGGGGCGGCGTCGAGAGGCTGCTCGGCGGAGGCGGGCGGGAGCCGCTGAGCCCCGCGCGTCTGGCGCCCGGGCCCCGGGTCTCCGCTCCAGTTGGCGCGATTGTGGGAGCGCGTGGCGCGCGCCCGGGCGGCCGCCGTGGAGGAAAATGTGACACGCTCGTCCCCGGCTCCAGCGCCTCGGGGTCGGGCGCCGGGAGGCGCGGCGTCCGGAGAAGGTGGGCGACCGGGGGCTCGGGGTCGGGCGGTGCCAGGCGTCTGCCGCGGGGTCGCCGCAGCCCGGGGGCAGCTCAAGAACCGGGTTAGACTCGGCGACCCGCACGCAGACCTGTGGGCGGGATGTTGAGGGCGGTTTGCGGGGGAGAAGCAGGAAATTCTTAAGAGAGGTGAGCCCCACGGCGGGCTTGCGCTTCGGGGACCGGAGGACCCAGTGTGCCCCAGTGGCTCAGTAACAGGGATCTTTTCTTTGGGCTCTGGAAGGGAATAGGGGTCTGTAATTGTCTTTCTCGACCCCTCCCGCAGGCAAAACTGAGCTCCTTAAAGTGCGTTCCACTGATTCCTAGTTTTCTGTAGCTGAGGCGTTTAGGGGCAGAAGGGATCTTTAGAATCCTGAATACCCGGGTATTCATTCTTGCGCCCTTGGCGCGAGGAAAACTGCTTTTGAGTTGTTTTACTTTCCACCGTGTACCGAGGGGAGATTTGATGCACTGGGGGTACGGCATGTAACATCCATCTCGTTCGGATTCTGCGATGCAGGGGGACGGAGTGAAGTTAAACTCCTGGCTTGAGGGAAGCAAGTGATGTCTCCTTCCAAAGCGATCTGAATAAGCTGTTCGAAGAAGCCGTGCTTTCCAGGAATTTAAATGAGACTTTTTGTGATCGCCTTCCAGGTCTCTCCTCCTAGTACCATATTTGTTTTGTCAGGCCGAACTTTCAAAGCTGTTTTATAATCCGAGAAGCACTTTGGGAGAAAAGTAATGCTTGGCTGGATTTTTTGTGAACGTATTTTTAGTGGTCATGCTGAAAATTTGAGGAGAGACGAACCATATTTGGTCGAAATCTTTGCTTTCTGTGCGGTTGGCGTTCTAACGGTGAAGGGGCCAGCCGATCCTCAGCGCAGCGGGCCGTCTGCTTGGTGAGGACATTGCTGGCGGACTCGGAAGGCATTTTAAGTACTTTCTGAACGTTTTAAAAAGCCTCATGCGGGTTGCTTGATACTTACATTTTTTGACATTTTGGTCAACATACTTTGCCACATTGAAACAAAATTCGTGACCCAGGAGTTTCAAAAATTGAAACTCTGTTGTTGCAAACTCGGGGCTAACATTTTCTTTTCAAAGGAGAAGTGATGGCCTTGAACTTATTTTTACCCCGTTATTTTTCTGAAACTGGCAACCAGAATTTTTACCACACTTGAAGGCTCGCATTTCCCACTAATGCCTCAGGGAAACTGTTGACAGTAGGGGAAGGATATTGTGATCAAAATGAGGAGTTCTAAAATAATGGGTGAATTGCCTTGAATTTTACAGCTAGGTTAAAAAAAAAAAGTCACTGAAACATGTTGGAATTCTTGATACAATTTTTGTTGTGAGTGATAGAAACGAGCATTTTACCTTTTTGCTTGGTGCAGCTGAAGCTTCTGGAGCTTTGAGCTGAATCTCTGTAGAGGTTGTGGTGTGAGACTCGGCTCTTGGTGGGGTTCTGAGCCCCGCAATTTAGACAGGAAGGGGAGATGGTGGAAGAGAGTTCAGAGCAGAGACCAGCATTTGGTGAGTGTATTATGTACGCGATCTGGGAAGTAAAGGTAAAGAAATGAGGACATTTAGACTGGAGGATTCAAGGCTGAGGTAATTTAATGTTTGAAAAAATGTGAATGGATTTATTATGCAGAGAAGGGCAATCAACTGTGCTCCGTCTCTGATGAGGATAATTAAGAGGGATAGGCTTTCCTCAAGGCGTGAAGACTTAAGTTGGGTCTAGGGAAGGATTTGTGGGTAGCCAGCGAGACTGGTTAAATAGGGAAGTGGTTGCTGAGAAATTCCTGTAGATGTTTGTTTCTGGAGCTCTTTTTCTGAGATTCTCCTCTTCCTGAGATGACGTAAGTGTGTGAGTATCTGATCTAATGCTTATACTAACTGGGATTTTATACTCTGGGTCTACAGTTTATCCTAGCATTTCTCAAGTACTCCAGCCCGCCCTACAGTGACAAACTCATTTCTAGGCTTCTGTACCTACCATTTAGCTAAGCAAATGATGGGTTCCTTTCCAGAAACTTGGAGATGTTTGCTCTTTGAGAAACTTTTAATCAATTTTTGGATTTGGTGTCTCATTCTTGATAATTTTGAATAGAAATATCTTATGCATTGATAATTGGGACAGTCTTTGTTTTAATATTCACGTCTCTTTAAGTGTACAGTGTTTTTTCTCCCTCCTGGACCTTCTGTTATGTGATCTTAAATTTTAATTGATTAATTAAGTGAACTACTTGCTTAAATGTCTTAGTGAAAGATAGCGCCTTCAAGGCAGGTGTATGTTGAGCTTTGAGATTTTAAACATTGAAAGCGTCTCCTTAAAAAAGAACTATGGGATGAAATTGACAACTGACAGTAAGAGAAATAATTACATAGAATCAGATACTAATTTTGGAACCAGGAGAGTGCAGGTGTAATTTACACAACAGTTTTCAACGTTCTTAACAGATTGGTGTCAAGTCCAAACCCTGAATGTGCTGTAGAAGGTGACCAGCTACTGTTAGTCTATAAACATCAGACTCTCGATTTAATACATCTGCCATTTTTCTGCCTTTGAGAGATTAATTTGTAAACATTATGAAATACACAGTGCAGCAACATGGATTTATTATGACTCTTGCCAAATCCGATCCTGATCTGAAATTCCAAGCCCCCCCCCCTCCGAATTGATGGGGTAGAGTCGCAATTCAGAATGCTTGGAGCCCACCTGGCCTGCGGGTGAAGTGGTAGTCGTAGTATAAAGGGGTGAGGTGTGGCCTGGCCAGTCCTAAGCTAGTGGTTTGGTCCAGCACTCGCATCCGTCCTAGACCTGCCACTTGGTAAAAGCTGGGCCCCAGCAGTGGCCTGGCTACTGTCTTCACTCGGCCGCGTGCAGGTTGCGGGCTGTCCCCCAGCGCCAAGTCCCTCCTGCTTTGGGGAGGAATTGCTCTGTGGATGGGAATGACATCAGACCACTGCCCACTCTCAGGGACTTGTCTGCACAGACCTGTCTGTGCCCCTCCTGGTTTCTGCTGCCCCCTGTGGTCTTCTCGAGGAAAGAATTCCCAGTTCCAGGCAGATGTTGTTCCTGACAAGGGTGTGAGGATTGGGGTTGTGGATTTGCACTGGACTTTCTCAGAGCGAAGCAGCAAGGAGACCTCCTGGACGTGAATCCTGCGGTGACCGGCGCGCGGTTTCCAGGGCTGCAAGATAAAGACTCAGGTTAACCCCTCTGCAAGGTGTCCTCTGGTGCTGGGATCGCGTGGAATTGATAACTGTGTATTCTGGTGTACTGAAAAGCAGATTCCCCGGCACAGAAGAGAACGAGCATTTAGTTTTCATGCTGGACATCCCTGCCAACACCACATAGCCCCAGGGAGAGCAGTGCTTCCAAGAATAATAACAGCCACTGCTTCGAGGTCTGCACGGGGCACCAAGGGGTATCTTGGCCACAACCTGGGGGGGGGGTTATCATCCCCATTTTACAGATGAGGAGACTGAGCTCAGAAGGAGGAAGTGGCTGCCTCCAGAGTGAGAATGTGGCAAAGCTGGGATTTGAGCTTGGGTTCCTGTGTCTCCAAAGGCCGTGCAGTGAGATGAGGTTCCGCCGCACAGAGGAAGGGGATGGACTTCTCTCGCTGTCCTGGAGCCAGAAGAAGACTGACCGGGAGCTCGCAGCCTCAGCTGGGCGTGCTGGCTCCGGAAGGTTTTCCAGGCTGCAGGTGGGGGACGGGGAGCCCATGTCTTCCAGAACCTGGAGGCCGAGGGAGGCTTGAGCTGCAGTTCAAAGGTGGCTCCTGCCGTTTGGAATCGCCAGGCTGGCAGTGTTAGGATGAAACTCAGGCTCACGAGGTGATACAGCAGTGAAATTTCCAAGGAAAAATTTAAGCTAAGATTCAAGAGAATTACCCCTGTGCCTTGAGTTATTGGGGAAGTGAAGAGCACAAGCTTAGAAAGTAGTCTCCTGGGACATTTAGAAATAGATTGGCTAAAGCATTAGAGAAAACACTGTAAAGAAAAACCCTGCAGTGTCTTGATCAGAAGCCTCTGTTTTCAGAAGTTTATAATTCACCCATCTAGTCCTACGCTAGGCTGCTTCTAGGATTTGAGCCTGAGAGGAAAATGCTTTAATAAATTTAGAACAATTGGTTTTGCATGTTCAAATTATACAAATTTTTCAAGTAGAGGTTCTTGCATGTTGGAAATTGTGGCTTCTAAAATGACTTGGCTTTAAATTAAATTTGGGAAAGAGTAAATCTCGTAGATAATCCAATAGCTTTCCTGATTCAGAAATAAATGTGGGGACTTCCCTGGTGGCGCAGTGGTTAAGAATCCACCTGCCAGTGCAGGGGACACGGGTTCGAGCCCTGGTCTGGGAAGATCCCACATGCCGCAAAGCAGCTAAGCCCATGAACCACAACTACTGAGCCTGCGCTCTAGAGCCCACATGCCGCAACTACTGAGCCCACATGCCACAACTACTGAGCCCACGTGCCACAACTACTGAGCCCGCGCGCCTGGAGCCCGTGCTCCACAACAAGAGAAGCCAGCACAATGAGAAGCCTGCGCACCGCAACGAAGAGTAGCCCCCGCTCACGGCAACTAGAGAAAGCCCGTGTGCAGCAACAAAGCCCCAATGCAGCCAAAAATAAATAAGTAAATAAATGTATGAAAAGAAAAAAAAAAGAAAGAAATGTGAAAAGCAGCTTCCTCGAAAGTGTACTGATGACTTTTTTGAAATATATTATGTGTTAAAAACCTATATTTGTACCTCTGGCCACAAATAGGTAGAAAAAGGTACAGTTAATATAGGATTTGTTTTCTAACTGATACAGTTAACACAATGACAGTGTCAGACTCAAGGTGCATGATTAAACGAATGAATTTGTTTTTACTATTAGAAGAGAGATCTTACTATGTAAATTATATTTTACAGTCGGGAAAACTATATCCCCTGAGAAATCTCAATACAAAAAAAAAAGGAGTGCCTTTTAAAAGAACCCCACGAGCACACACACACATATTTGCACACAGTCACACTTCAGTGCAGGAATACATCCCTGCATCGATATGTTTTTACATCAGTGATGAGGGGAGAGAACTTGAATTGGGACACGTAAGTATTCATGGCTGGGATTCACAGCTGTTGAGAAACAAACTGAGGAAGGACTCGAACACTGGCCTGCTCACTGAGAGAATGTTCTTTTTCCTATGTCACTAATCTCTGGAGAATTCCAAATTACCAGTGGGGTAGAAAGATCTCAAAAATGTTTAGTGTTTAAACTGTACTCTTAGTTTATTATAAGTAGAATATGTGTGGGAACACACTTATTTCTGTGTGTGTGCAGTGTGAGTGTTCTTATAACGTCAGAGTCTTCAGGTACCCAGGGTGGCCTGCAGGATGTGTTTGATCCTGGGGACTGACCGCCAGAGGCATCTCTAGCAGGGCACTGGGGGTGCTGGGCTGGGCCAGGTGACTGGAGTCCTGGTATCAATTAGCTCCTGGCTACCGTGAAAGAGGTTGGGCCGTTTTAGGTGTTTCAGGTCAACTTGAAGTTGGCCAAAGTGGAGGTAAGTCCTTCTCTCTCTCCTGGGGAACAGCTAAGTCTTTCAAGTTGCCCTGAATCGTAAAGTCCTCTAATCACTTCAGACTTTAGGTAAAAGAATTAAGACCATAAGCAAAAGTGTTTTGTTGCTTTTTTAAAAAAAAAATACTATACCCGCTAATTCCCAAGGTATTAATACTTTTTGAGCAAATGACGAATAATGGGAAGCTGACGGTGCAACACGGCTTACTTGATGTTAATATACACGTTTAGGTACATGTATGTAATGTGTATGGAAGTATATAATCTCCATTTTCCAAAGGGCAGTTTTCCCCCTTTGAGTCCGTAGTGTGGTTACAAAGTGTATTCCTCTGCCCTGTGTTCAAATTTAGTAGCTGGGAGAGTTGAGCTAATTAAGTAATTTGCCTGACTCGATGCTTGGTACTTTATAATGACCGAATTCAGAGAGGGCCATTAAAGAGATTATCTCATTAACTCTTTGAGGGGGGAGAGTGAGTGTCAGAATCGTGTTGATAGTAGGAGGATCATGGCTGTAAGGTGTGCTGGCTGCTGTAAGTTACACCCAAGCATGTCCCTGCTGGCCTCACTCTATACTCTCCACCGAAAAATTCAAACATACTGTATTAAATATAGTCATATCCTAGTAATACCCCACATACTGCTATCTGATACAAACAAAGGAAGAGCAGAATTAATTTCTGGTTTGAGTTTTTTTTCAATATTTTCATGACTGGTAAGCATAGGGTTAGATGTAAAACCAGAAGTGGATTAAAAAAAAAAAAAAAACTTTAAATTGTTCATTAATGTGCCGCTTAAGGAATAGTCAGAGGAATCCGAGACCAGGGCACTTTTGTGTTTCTAGATGGTTCGTGGAACCCAGTTTCACATGGAACTCCGTGGGTGTGATCAGATGCGTGGTATGCATGTTTTCCTGGCAAAATGAAACTTGCTTTACCCCAAATCTCCTCCATGTGGGTCCCTGCTTCTCAGCTGCCCAAATTAGATCTATACTGAACTTATCACACCGTATTGAAAATGAGAGATGAGTTTATAACATGGAAAAAATGAAGGGACCCTGCATGGTGGCCAACACGTTTGGGAATTACTGTGCCCATGCAATGCAGGGTGACAGCCCTACATGCTTGGGGTGATGGCTCCAGCCAGCAGCCAGGTCCCTGCACCCCTGGACCCCAGCAGCTTGGCCGGAGGGCCATTCCTTAGAGCCATTCCTTGCCCAACTGAAAGGCATGCATGGATTGATTAATTTGCTTTCCAGGGCATACATTCCCTATAAGCCCACATACTCTTTTCTCTCAAGTGAAAATTCAAGTTCTCTATGTGCGGAAAGGTGGACATAGGACAGGATTATAGGAGGAAGGTCAGATGTGTGTGTTGGTGTGCTTTATATTGTATTTTTACACCGTGGGTAAAAGCGGGATTGATGGTTACAATTAGGTATGCAGACATTCCCCTTGTTACCCTGTGTACTTGCCAAGGACATTTTTCCTTAGAGATAAAAGTCCAGTGCCTTGGGATGTCCAGTCACCTGTGTACCTCAAAATTAAATGTCCTTCCCTTGGTGCCGGCGGTTTGCAGGGTGGACAAAACACAGCGACTGTCACGGCCCCATTGCTTGTGTGGGGAGAACGGGGGAAAGGATGGTAAAGTTCACCCCAAGACGCTCAAAGCCTCATGCGTTTGTTGAACTCCAGATGCCGGGGGGAGTGACACGGAACACAACGGATCTGGAGAATGTCTGTCTTTTCTCAACTTTTTTTTTAATTCACAAAACTACGTTGACCTTCCTGTGACGTTGTTCTTGCCAGCTTCATGTATGCTCATGTATCAGATTTCATCAACCTCAGGTACAAAAGATAGAGGGGAAACAATGTCCCCAGCTACTTCTTGGGATCTCAGAAGGATGGGGAGAAGCAAGCTTAGGGTCCTCTTGCCAATCGGAGAGGCCAGACGAGATTTGCCGAAACATCCTGATTTGGGACACTAGCCCTCGTGCCTCTTTCCTTACCGGTCCTCAAAGCAGGAGTGGGTGCCGTCCAGTGGGATTTGGGAAAAGAAAAGAGGTGCATAAAGACCTGACATCCCCACCTCACCTCCTGCTGCCACTAGTTTTTTCCTCCCAAGAGTTCAGAACTCTGACTTTCTTCCTCATTCCTGGGCTTCCCGCATCCATGTATATAGTTGGGAGGAAGCTGTGTCATTTCTCCAAGGTTCAGTTTTACTCCTGCTTCCTTCAGCTGTGTCTCTCTAACCAGAGGATTGCTACATAGAAAAGTTAATTATTAAATCCTTTGCCAATGCCAGCTGCGCACACACAGATCAGAAGGGTAGAGTTTGTGACTTTCCATCAACGGAATCTACGTGTGTAACTGGCTAGATCAAGAAACAAGCATCACCGGCATCTCAGAAGCCTCCTTGTACCCCTTTCCGGTCTCTGTCCCCAAAAGATAACCACTCCCCTGATTTCTAACAGAATAGATTAGTTGTGTGTCACCTGCTTACATTCAAGTTTAAACAAAATAACTTTTTAACCATTTAGTGTATGTTTCTAGAGTCAAGGCAGAGTTAACCTGGAATGAAATACTTGTTATGCTATTAAAGTAGAAAGTTTGACATATGTTCATCATTGAAATGTCTGTGCTGCATGATGTGCATTTTGTTGTTAATAACATAGGAGCTTGGTTTTGCCATTTGTTGGGTGCTATAGGTCTTTCTTTCAACTCATGTCAACCACAGGATCAAACATGAATTTTAAAATGTGCTAAAAGCTAGTGAGTGCATTGTGCTCAATGCTTGAAGACATATTTTACCATATTGCAGTTTAATAAAGGTGATTCTATAACATTTATATGGAAAAAAAACACTTTAAAATGAAGTTTTCCTTCCTAACTGTACTTAATTGCATTTGGCAACTTGTAGCCTCTGAATTGTGAATCGGTATGCTTTAATATTGCAAGTAGACACCGGTAGATGGGTAGTTCTATGAAACATTTTGTATAATATCATTAGACACTCTTAGGAGATGTTCTTAAGGAACCGGCTTACAGAAAATTTCAGCAGGATGGATAAACAACAGGGTCCTACCGTACAGCACAGGGAACTATATCCAATCAACTGGGATAAACCATAATAGAAAAGAATAGTAAAGAAGAACGTATAAATGTGTAAAATAGAGTCACTTTGCTGTAGAGCAGAGATTAACACAATGTTGTAAATCGACTATACTTCAGAAAGAAAAAAAGGGAAGGAGGAAGGAAGGAAAGAAAAAGGAGGGAAGGAAGGAATGGAGGAAAAGAGGAAGGAAAGAAAGAAAAAGGAAGGAAGAAAGAAAAAAGGAAGAAAGGGAAAAGAAGAGAGAAAAAGGGAGGGAGGGAGGAAAGGAGGAAGGAAGAAATGAAGGAAAGGAAAGGAAGGAAGGAAGAAAGGGAAGGAAAAGGAAGGAAGGAAAGGAAGGAAATTTCCACAAGACATGGAAGATTAAAGTTCTATAGATTCTTCAGGTTTTTTTGTCCTCACAGAGTTAGTCTACACTGCAATTTGGAAACAATAAATAAAAATCTAAAAACTAGAAAAATCTGAAACCTCAGTACAGGCTCTCAGTGGCCTGGGCTGTACCTGGAGTACCGGACCAACTTTGAGAGAGGTTTCCACTGCACCACACACTCAAGTTCAAAGGGATGTAAAGAAAAGGTAGAATGATGTCTTCAAATGTGTAGAAAAGAAGAGAATAAGTAACTGAAATGTGATTTTAAAAGTAAAAAGGGTAACAGGCAGATGGCTTCATAAAGAGCTGATGTACTCAGACTGTATCGTATAAGTTCGGGATTTTCCTAAAGCCAAAGAGATCGGCTTAAGCCCAAAGCCAGATGCCGATGGAGCCAGGTGGTGTGGGGCAGCCGCGCCCAGAGGGTGTGCAGGGACCTGGCCCTGACAATGCTGCTTTTCTACAGGGCGCCCTTGGGCATGTGCTGCGTCAGTGGCTTCAAAATGCATGACTCTGCTTCGTGTGCCCGCCAGAATCTCCCTCCTGATGGAGACGGTGGCCTTTACAGTATCTGGAGGGCAAAGGGTGTCTCAGGCTTCAGCCTCTGGTGTTTATCATATTCTTTACAGAAAAGTGGAGGAGCCTGCAGTGTTGGTAGTGGAAGGAGCGTTTTGTCTTAGGATTCGTTTCACAGGTGTCTGTCTCATCCCTTCTTGCGCGCCTCCTGCACCCCCGTCCATCGTCCTTACTGGACAAACCCACAGCTCGACCTTCCCCTCTCCTTAGCTGCCCCAGGCGCCCATACTGCTTCCAGGACACAGTCTGGGATGTTTAGAGCATCGTGTGCTTCTGGATTGGCCCCCGGCTTATGGTCTCCGCCCTCCCACTTTTAGGCTCCGACCACATTAGGCTGGATGTAAGGACAACCGCGGTTCTTCTCCCTCCATCACCAAGGCTTCCGTTACACACGTGTGGGCGCGCACGCGCGCGCACACACACACACACACACACACACACACACAGTGAATGAGTGATGCCCTTCCGTCTACACCTCTCTCACTCCTCCTTACTGTGAGGTCCTTGCAGGCAGCCCTGAAGCTGCATCCAGAGCACTTAACACACCCCACAGACTGAGCTCACATGCTTGATCCATGTCAACTGACTGCAGCTGAAATCCTATCAGATTGAAAGGACCACCATCCGCTCCCTAAACGTGATTTCTGAAAATAGAGAAAGGGCAGGATCTTATGTCCTTTTTTCAAGTTGAATCCCCATGTACATACCTCCCTCGGTTCTAGCGATCCAGTGGTAAACAGGACCTCGTCAGGCTGAGGGACCGTGCATCAGGTGGACCATTCTGTACATACATTATCTTTCGAGGTGCAGTTCATCCCCTCGGAGAAGCACATTTACGAGCTATGTTAGGAAGTCAGAGTTAAACCATTCAACCGTATTATTTTTATGCTTCTGTGAATCTCAGAGAGAAAACCTGAAATTCACCTTTCTTTTCATAATTATCGCAAATGTAGTTGAGCATCTTTGGTCTTTTTTTTTTTAACAAAGCATTCAGAAGTGAGGGACATGTGTAACTGGTCAGTAATTAGTAAATAAATTGGGTAGGATCTGCCCAGGGAGAGTTTATAAAAGCACTTGTCTCGGATTCATGAATGCATCAAATTCTAACAATTAGAGCCACATATGTTATCAGCACCTGGTGTGGTAACAAGTCTGCTCCCCAGTGATGGGCTCGGTGGTGTTTCTGTTGGGGCCGTGTTTTTTCCTGCCTGCCCACAAATCATCTGTGAAGAGATACTAAAATTTGGAAAATGTCCCTCTAGGGGAAAGTATAAAATATCAACTGTCTATGAAAAATTGTAAATTCAGTGCCTTGACCCTGAGTTCAGACCCACCAGGTGCACGTGGGGAAGGTAACACACACTCTTGGTGGGAAGCCGAGGGTGGTGCTGTGTTGTGCCTCCCCTCCCGTGTGTCAGACATGGCCGTGAGTGTCAGACGTGGCCGTGACCTTAACCTGCCGGCGCTTCCACCCGGGCTGAGGGCACCTTGCAGTGACAGAGGGACAGCGTGCATTTGGGTCACTAGAGTTTAGATGGCGCTTCCTGTATTTTCAAAGGATCATCCTGGACTCATCCTCTGTGTGCTAAGCGCTGTGCACTTCTCTCCCAAAAGGTCAAGTGAGAGCTCGGGGCAGGCCTGGGTGAGTCAGTTAATTAAAGGGACTCTTTCCCTTACTCTGAGCCCATACTAGAATTAAAATTAAAAACGTTACCAGTGGTGGGCTTCCCTGGTGGTGCAGTGGTTGAGAATCCGCTTGCCAGTGCAGGGGACGCGGGTTTGATCTCCGGTCCGGGAAGATTCCACATGCCGCGGAGCAACTAAGCTCATGCGCCACAACTACTGAGCCTGCGCTCTAGAGCCCACGTGCCACAGCTACTGAGCCTGCGCGCCTAGAGCCCGTGCTCCGCAACAAGAGAGGCCACTGCAATGAGAAGCCCACGCGCCACAACAAAGTAGCCCCCGCTCGCTGCCACTAGATAAAGCCCAAGCGCAGCAACGAAGACCCAATGCAGCCAAAATAAATAAATAAAATAAATTTATCAAAAAAAAAAAAACACGTTACCAGTGGTTGAAGTTAGGGACTTCAAGTGATTCTCAGTGGTAAGTAGAACACTGCACTAATTTCATGAAAGCACGTGGAGTGTCAAATACATGGGGCATTTGAATGAACTGTTCTCTTGTTCCACTTACGTATGCTTCAGATACAGGATATCACTTGCAAATGAAGAGAGAGGAACCTAAGTGTGGCTTTCCTCTCACCCAAGGAAATAATTTTTCAATCGCTTTCATCATCTAGTTAAGTGGATTTTAATGATTTCATGTGTGTTGGCTATTAGCCGCCATGCTGCTGGCTGTGACACCCGGCATTCCACCTGGTGACACCCTCCCCCCACTGCCCGGGGTCTCCACAAAGTCACACAGACTGAGGTGTGTCCTGGAGACACACACCCGGCAGAGGAGGCTTTTTGGGTTGGGTCCCAGAGCATCAGGTGTTACTGATATTTATGGTAATATATTACAATGTGAAAAATCTGTGGAGAGTATTCCATTTTTAAGGACCTTAGCTCTCTGCACACCCTCCAGCCCTTTTAATTTTCCTTGCGAGTCACGCTGTGCCAGCTTAATAAGGTTTGCATGATCGGTGGGTTTCTCTGCACTTTTTAATTATGTTGTCGTTCTGCGCAAGGTTTTTGATAGCTGGACGTGGTTAGAACATTCTGTTACCGGTTTCTGGAATTCTGGTGCCAGCCAGGAAGGCCTAACCCTGTGATAAAACCCACCCAGCTTATCTTGTGCTCTTCTGGGGACTCAGAACCGTCGGATAGTGAAACTGCTCTCCGGTGGATCCCAAGCTTTTAGGAGAGGGTGCGAACCCAGCCTAGACCTCTGTACCGGGCTAGCTGTTTTGCTTGTTTATTTGTTTGGTTTTCTTTTTTCCAACTGATTTAGACTCCTTGAGAACGTTTACTCTCAGGCAGGGAGCCTCAAAGTCAAGACGATTTTGTGGCCTCCGAGAAACTGATGATGAATAACTCGGATCTAACAAAAGGTCCTGCCTTTCCCTTGTTTACACTTCAGGAATATCTGAAGTAGGGGGAAATTTCAACATTTGAGGCCCTCTTAGTGAATTACTATGAAGCATTCAGTTTGCTCACCAAAATAATCGTGTCCCGTTCTGTTTTTGGAAAGGAAGGCCTTGTTCTGGGTCCGGGGGCGGAGGTGACACGCACACTGGCCTCAGGTCTCGGCCGGGTGAAAGGTGGAGCGTCTCACTGTGGGGCCGTCGGGAGGATTCTTCGTCACGCGGTGGCTGAATGACACCCCCAGCCCCCAGGTGCCTGTGCCGGTGGCTCTCCCTACCCCTCCCCGCTGGCCGTTTTGCAGACGGGCCCCCTGACAGGTGGCCCCAGCGCAGTCCTGACAAACAGGTAAATAAGGGTGATCTGTCTCCCAGGCGCAGAGGCCCGGCTCCCCCTGTGTCTAGCCCTCCTGCGTGTCGGGAAGGGGTAAGGCACAGGTGTCGGGGAGCGGGGTCCCCCGGAGCTGGGGGGGGGGGGGCTTCAGCTTCAGCCTCAGATCCCTGCACTGCTGAGAGCAAAGCCTTGGCTCTCAGTTGAGTTAATGAGAAGCACTAAAAAGCAAACAGATCCTTTCTTCCCTCCCCAGGGTTCTTCTGCCTTCTGGAAGGGTCTGACTGACAGCTCTGAAGTTGCCCAGGGAGGGGAGACGGCGGCAGGGGCGTCGGCCCGGTGTAAACGCAGCCTCTCCCTCCCTGACCTAGAAAACAGGCGGAGGGGGTCCCTCTGCCCCCATCTCAGCAGGCTCCCCGGGACCAGAACGGTTATCACAGAGTTCAAAGGGCAAGTGTCGTTTGGGGGCTTCTGGAGGAAAAGAGGAGACGGAATGTGTTTTCTGTTTGCCGGAGGAAATGAACGGAGTTGCCTGGGTTTGGTATTTCCCGGAGTGTCTGAGTGGAAGGGGCAAAGCTCTGTGCGCAGGGAGCTCCGGACACGCGGCCACCTTCCCCTGCTCCCCCGCCGCCCCCGCGGGACGGTGCCCTTCCAGACCCAGATCCAGACCCTGGCCCAGACCCAGATCCGGATCCTGACCCAGACCCTGATCCTGGTCCAGACCCAGATCCAGATCCTGGTCCAGACCCAGATCCTGACCCAGACCCAGACCCTGATCCAGACCCAGATCCAGATCCTGGTCCAGACCCAGATCCTGACCCAGACCCTGATCCAGATCCAGATCCAGATCCAGAACCCTAGGGCGTCAGTTGGGACCTCCCTCCCCAGGACCGTCTCAGCGCTGTTCACACCTCCTGTGGGCCGTCCTATGCTTGTGGCATCCTGGCCACCTCCCCAGATCCTCTCCAACACCCCCCACCGACCATTCCTAGCCGTGGGAGCTTATCTAATTTACCTTTGTGTCGCCAGGGGCTGGAAAATTCCTCCTGTAGATATTTGTTGCATCAAAGACACTCCTTTCATGGCAGACACGGGCTTGTTGCCGTCGGGCATGGAGCTCCACCCACCGACTCTTTTTTTTTCTTTTTTAAATGATTTTTTAAAATATTTATTTATTTGTTTGTTTATTTTCTTTATTTTTGGGTCTGCATCGGGTCTTAGTTGCTTGCACAACGCGGGATCTTCGTTGAGGCATGCGGGATCTTTCATTGTGGTGCACAGGCTTCTCTCTAGTTGTGGCCCACGGGCTCTGTAGTTTGTGGCATGCGGGCTCCCTCACTGAGGCGTGAGAGCTCAGTAGTTGTGGCGCGCGGGCTTAGTTGCCCCACGGCGTGTGGGATCTTAGTCCCCCAGCCAGGGATGGAACCCGCGTCCCCTGCATTGGAAGGTGGATTCTTTACCACTGGACCACCGGGCAAGTCCCCACCCACCGACTCTTTATCCCATGGCTGAGGTGTCTCGGAAAGGGATGGATGGCTCTCCTTCAAGAATTCTGCGTTTCATAGGGTTTTTTTTTTTTTTACCGCACCCACTCCCCGATTCACGCTCTTCAGCCATAACGAACACATGTGGGAACAGGTACATTCTGAGGTTAGAAATTTCCTTCTTAAGAAGAGAAGCAAGTTGGCTTCGTGTGATTGTCTCTGAAGCCCCCAGACTCTACCCTGAGGGTGGGTGGGCGAGGCTTTTCGTCCTGGGTTCTGTCCTCGCCTCCCCTCAGCCTCTCTCTCTGTCTTTCTCCGACACGTCACGTCACCGCATCCGCATCAACACAAGCTCTGTGGAGACGCGGCCGGGGGATTCCAGGGGCTGATCTCTGCCTTGGGACTTGTACACAGATGCTTGCTTTCTTACGGCAGGTGCTAACTATTTACGACCTGCGAGAAGTTTCTTTGCAGTGTAACGGAGGTCAGAATTGGACATTTAATCTGAAATCCACATGGCCCTGAGTTGAGAGTATAGGGAAGCCCTTTGTAAACTGTAGCGGGCGGTCCCTGCAAGAGACACAGGCTCTGGAGCCAGCAGACCGAGTCTCAGATTCCAGGGCCTCCACTTTGGGGGGATTTATGGGTGTTATTCTTTTTTCTTTTCTCCTCTCTTTTCTGCTCTTTTAAAAGACTTTTAGAGCAGCTTAAGGTTCCCAGCAAAAGTCAGCGGAACGTAGATTTCCCACACCCCCTGCCCCACACGCGCACCGCCTCCCCCATTATCAGCATCCCTCCAAATGGTACATTTGTTGCAATTGATGAATCTACACTGACACATCATACTCTCCTGAAGTCCGTGGTTTACATTCAGGCTCACTCTTGGGCTTGTACATGCTATGGGCTTGGACGAACACGTAAGGACATGTATCCATCGTAATAGCATCAGACACAATAGTGTCGCTGCCCTAAAAATCCTCCGTGCTCTGCCCACTCATCGCCCCCGTCTCCCACCCACCTGCTCCGGCAGCCACTGGTCTCTTACTGTCTCCGTAGTTTTGTATTTTCCACACTGTCGTCTAGTTGGGACCCTATGGTACTTAAATCTCTTCAGACCATCTTCTTTCACTTAGTCATACTCACGTAAGGTTCCTCCATGTCTTTTCATGGCTTGATAGTTATTTCTTTTTAGTGACGAATAACATCCCACTGTCTGGATGGACCACAGTTTATTTATCCATCACCTACTGAAGGACGTCTCGGTTGCTTCCAAGTTTTGGCAATTATGAATAAAGCTGCTGTGAACATCCGTGTGCAGGTTTCTGTGTGGACGTACGTTTTCAACTCCTTTGGGTAAATACTAGGGAGTGCAACTGCTGGATCGTGTGTTAAGACTACGTTTCGTTTTGAAAGAAATTGCCAAACCATCTTCCACAGTGGCTGCGCCATTCTGCATCCCCGCCAGCAATGATGGGAGTTCCGGTTGCACCACATCCTCACCAGCATTTGGTGTTGGTGGTGTCTGGATTTTGGCCGTTCTAGTAGGTGTGCAGTGGTATCTCATGGTTGTTTTAATTTGCATCTCCCTGATGACATAGGATGTGGAATATCTTATTATAGGTTTATTTGTCATCTGTGTATCTTCTCTGGTGAGGTGTCTGTTAAGGTCTTTGGCGCATTTTTTAACGAGGTTGTTTATTTTCTTATTGTTGAGCTTTAAGATTTCTCTGTATAACTTCAGTAACAGTTTTTTATCAGATGTGTCTCTTGCAGATATTTTCTCCTCCCTGTCTGTGGCTTGTCTTCTCATTCTCTTGACGTTGCTTTCATGGAGCAGGAGTTTTTAATTTTAATGAAATCCAGCTTATCAATTATTCTTTCCATGACTGTGCCTCCGGCGTTGTACCTAAAAAGTCATTGTCACACCCAAGGTCATCCAGGTGTTCTCCCGTGTTATCTCCTGGGAGTTTTACAGTTTTGTGTTTTACATCTATGTCTGTGATTTCTTCTACTTTTTGTTATAACAAAACAGGAAAAAGTTAACCGGATTCTGGGCTTCAGTTTCCTCCTCTGTAAAATGAGAGTCAATGATCTGGGTCTTTTTTGACAGGCAGCGGTTTTGCGTGTCCATCAGCACATCTGCACCAGGCCCAAGGGTGACATCTGTAGCTATTTTTACTAGAACACAATCGCTATACAGTGGTAAAAGGACATGGAATTGGCTGCATGACCAGCAAATGCTTCATGGCTTTTGTGGCTTTAGGCCACCCTCCTAAAGGTTTCGGGTTGTTGTTTTGTCGTTTCCTTACCTTCTTATGCAACACCTTATCCCAGGGGCATGACTTACAGCTGATGTAACTTACAGCCCATTGTGTGTGGTGTAAGTTACGCACACACAGTGTAACTTACGTTGTTGGGGGGGGGGGGTCTTCCGGTCGCTGAGGTCGTGGGGTGGAAATTCCCAGACTTTGAGCCTCTGTGGGGCCCAAGCCCACAGAATGCTCACCCGCTGCTTCGCACCCACGTTTGTGTTCACCCGAACAAGCCCCCTTTGAGGAGGAGTGAATGTCTGCCTATCAGCACGTGCTCATCCAGCCCCTCCCCCTTCCCCACCAGCCCTGCCCTCATCCTTGGAGAGATTCCACCTGCCATGAAACACAGCCCCTTGACCAGGTAATGAAGTGTTGGGGAAAAGAAGCAGAAAGACTTTGAAGTTACATGAAACTCATCAGTTCTTTGTTTTTAGTAGGATTTTTAGAAATGCCTCAGCCATCCTTGTCTCTGAAAGTAGACGCTTTGCTGATTCTCCGTTGGGTGACATAGTTGTGTGTTCCTGGGTCAGAGTGATGATTTGCTCAGTGAATGGAGAAAATGCGGCTTCAATGATGCAGAGAAAATAAGAAAAAAGAGAAAAAAGTCAAAGGGGGTAAACACATAAGGGTCAGATGTCCAGATCGCTAACGTTGGAATCGTGACAAACATTTTCCGAAACTACACCAACCCTGCGGCCCTTCGAGGGAGGCTGAAGGAGATGCTGCCAAAGCCAATGGAATGTGAGGTCAACCTGGCTCACATCCTGACTCTGCCACTTACCAGCCATGTGACAGCGGGCTGGCTGAGGGACCCCAAGGGAGATAAGAAAGGACATGATACGGGCCCTTGGTCGATCGCGTTTCTTTCCACTTTGGGAGCAAGCTCTGGTTCTAAAAGGAAGCCTGGCCTCCCGGGGCTCTGGGGTCCCCCACTTAGTTACAGAGGTGACATGTCACCACGCACTCACTCTGAGTCTTGCTGAGCTGCCGTGCACAGTGGGCGCCCGGGGGTCCGTGCTCCTGGGGCATCATGGCTGCTGTATGTGGACGAGGCAGCAAGGGTGGGTGGTCACACGTGAGACACGCGTGCTGTGCACGTCTGTTCTGCTGGAGCACATGCTTCGTGGTCCCGTTCTCCCATCCAGCTTCACTTAGAACACACAGACTCAAAGACACAGCTGTGAAGAACTCCAAGACAGTGAGAGGGAAGCAGAGAACCAAGGCTGGCTCTTTGCACGTGGGTTCCCATGGGGCTACCAGCCACGTGCCCGTGAAGCCGGCCCTAGTGATGTCTGATGGATTCTTAACCTCTGTCTCCTCTTTGTAACATTGAGGCACTAACAGTACCTATAACTCATAGTCTGTCCTCAGGTTTAATGACTCCATTTATTGCTGACACAGTGGCACACTTGGCCCCTGGTGGGCTTTACCCTTTCCACTGCCGAGCGAGGCTTCAGACACAGATGGCCTGGTGCAGATGCAGCCGGGGCCACTCGGTGTCACGTCCAGAACCGAGCAGGCCGCACAGAGGCTTCTATAAGTCATGGAGGATAAATCTTATTAGCCCTTTGGAAATGAGTCAGTGTCTGTACAAATGAACAGCAAATAAAATAGAGCGCCTTCAGTGCTTTGAAGAGCAAGTGGTTTCATATAAGTACAAGACCCGGCTTCCAGCCCCTGTTCCTTTCCCGTGGCAGCTGGCTTCTTCCTCTGCATCTCAGCATTCTCACCTGCAAAGTGAGAGCCTCAGAGGCTTAGTGGGTCCTGAAACTTGGACATCATTTATCTTAGGTCCAGTCTTGCAAGGAGACTGGACCTAAGATAAAAGCAAAGACATAGCAGTGTATACAACAGGACGTGATGGGCACCAGTAAACCAGCTTTATCATCGCCGTCCTGTCACCTGGGCCCTGGCAGCGGTAGAGCTGGAGACCCTCTCCCCACAGCCGGGGCTTTGCCCACGTGCACCTGTCACTGCCATACAGACACTGGCTGTCTTGTAGCCGTATCGCACCCACGTAGAAGGTCTGAACTTGTACTTCCCGCATTTGTTTGAAGGACCCCGCGTGTATAAAGCCCTCCAACAGGGTGCCCTGGCGTAAACACTGTGCACAGTCGGCTTTTTCTGGGTGGGGTGAGGTGCCCTAGTTTGCTGCAGCTCCCTTGTCAACGTTCCGGAACTTTGTGAGCCACTTATTAAATTATATGAAAAACAAAGGCAGTCAGTTCTCAAAACTCGTCAGTTCCTAATGATTTTGTCACATTTTCTGTCCTGTCTCTTCCAGGAGTCCTTTACATCTATTTGCATCCGTGTGATACAAACACTGACCCGAGATGAGCTTCTGTGCATCTCTTCCCAACTCTTGAGTTCAGTGACGACACGTCAGCAGTTTGGAATTGGCCGTGGTGGAAATACTTACACCACAGAAATGGGCAGATGTTAAAAATCAGGTCTCCTCCCCCCACCCCCCTTCCCCGAGAGCCAATTTTAAAACGGTTGTCAGCACATTACTGAATGGGGATGAAATTTAGAGAAGTTCCTTTTGGAAGGTTTGTTACAAGCTGTGTCTATTGTGGACTATTCCAGAACCCACTAGAAAGTGTGGGGAAGGGAAAAAGGAAGAAGGGGATGAACATTCTTGGAGCATCTTGCCTGGCAGTACACTGATTGGTATAGAATCTAATGAAAATCCTCTGAAAGTCTGGCTGAGCTGTATGACGGTACCTCAGCCTTGCAGGGGAGGAACCTGGTCTCTGGTTGGATAACTTGCCCTTATTTATACAGCTTATCAGTGAAGAAATGCATGTCGGAAAAGTATTTGAATTTAGGTGTTTGTGACTCAGCTCCTTAACATCTTTCTTCGGTAGAATGGAAATCTAAATATGTTTTGCAAAGGTAATAGTGTTCAGTGCTCTGGGAAAATTTTTCTAAGTATAATTACACTCTCTTTTTCCTTTCATTCATTAATCTGTGCATCAGGCATGGAGAGTCCCGCTGTTGGTTCTGCCTGTAGGAGAAGCAGGCACATGTGCAGTGCCGGGTAGCACAGAAAGTGGCCAGGGAAGGATGCCCAGGCTGGTTCTTGAAAGGTGACAGCCCCAGTTTTCCTGCAGAGGAAACAGCCCTTGCAGAGGCACTTAGATGTGAGCCGGGCATTGCGTGTGGGATCCAGGGTTGCAGGTGTCAAGGTGGAGGCTGGTTTGGGGAAGGGTGACGGGGATTGTGAGATTGCGGTCAGACAGGCGTCTGCGGTTAGTTCTGTGGGTGGTTTGGGGCTTCCTGCGAAACCACCTCTTGACCGCACGGTGGGGCAGGGGTGCAGGGCCCGTCCTCTCTCCCGCCTTTGGATTGCACTCACTCACACCCCCCATCCGAGGGCCGACATCCAAAGGGAAGCTTCTGCAATGCAGGTGTCTGGTCCCTGCCCCTGGGATTTTGGTTCAGCAAGTCTGGAGCAGAACCCAGGAGGTTTCATTTTTAACATACGTGCAACAGTACACACAGAAATACGGTTCTAACTTCAGTGTCTTCACCACCAGGAAGAGAGGACACACACAGTAATAATAAGGCTCTTCCCAGCTTCACATCCCCTGTGACACCCAGTCTCCATCTGTCCCCACGATCACCTTGTGAGATGTTCAGAGCGGTCGTTACTCCTTATCTTACAGTTGAGAGAACAGAGACGGCAGAGGTTTATTAAGGAGCGCAGCTCCTGCCATAGCACCTGGGGGACCCACACTTCTCCCCATTTGCCAGCGTGTTTTCCTCGGGGACACAGGCCCCAGGAGTCCTGCCCGTGTGCCCTGGATGCCACCTCGTGGCGGTCTGCTCCGAGGCCAACCTCAGAACCATCGTGCCTTGAACAGGGGACCACCTGGGCTCCGCAAGATGTCTTGAGCTCCATTGGGATGATTCTACAGACTTTACAGCATAGTAATTTGATTCTTAATGTTCCTCCTATTCAATTCCCGCAGCATTCTGTTCAGCTACTGAACTTTATAAAATTGTGGAAGTAAAATCCATGATCCGATCTACTTAGTATCATTAGATGACAAGGAGTGTAATGCTAGTAGAAGAGATTTCTGTGGGTTTTAGGTATTTCCATCTATTTCCACCTCTTAATGACAGAGAACAAGACAGAACGAGGGTGTGAGCTTGAGCCCGGGGACCTGTGTTCTCATTCTGTCCACCACCAGCCAGCTCTGTAGCCGCAGATAACGCACTGCGTGTCCCCAGACCGTGGGTACCTCATTGCAAAAAAGAGGAAGTGGGAGTTTTTGTAAGGCCTCCCCCAGCTTTTGTGAAAGCTCCCAAGTCTCCCGGATGGAGGGGAAAAATTTATCAGCACGAATTTCAGGTTCTGTGGCTGTTCCAAGACAAACAACACATTTCCATTGTGAACAATGAACTCATCATTCTATCATTGTGTTCGTCTATTTGGGGGTGGGTAAAATAGAAATATATTTTATTCATCAAATTAATTAGATTTAAAGTACTTCAATGATGTGTTTTCTCAAGAGTTGAGTCACTTTTCTCTCCTGCCCTGCTCTGCATCCCTCTAGAAACTCGTTCTTCTTCATGTGACCCACCTGTTTAGTACCCGCGTAAAGGCACTAAATGTAAAGGATAATAAAATTGCATTCATCTCGGTCCACGCTTCTCAGTTGTCTTCACTTAGAACTGATACTTTGTTTTACTGTAGAAGTGGGACTAAAAATTTATAGTAAAATGAGAAGGGCAACCAAGTGAGAAGTGCTTTTTTAGCCTGTAAAGCAGAGTAGACCCACAGGAGCCATACATGGCTGAACTTGAACTTGACATTCTGAGAAAGCCAGAACATATTCTGGGGTGTGTTCTTTTTCTTTGAATTCAAGGTAATAACTGTACACTGTTCAGAAATGAATTCCAGATACAGATTTTTATCAAACTCATCTGACATTTTAAATAAATTTTAGGCCGATGAATTCAGTGTTTCTGTGGTAAAGATCGTAAACATTTTCCTTTTTCAAAAAGCAATCTGGGAGTGTATGTTTGTACTGGAGTTAATGCTGTGTTAAGTCATGGTAACATAGCTGCTGCAAACATTTGTAGAACAAAGAAAAAAGCCTTTATTTAAATCTTGCCAAGAGCAGAAATAAAATGAACAAACGCATACTGGCGGGAGAGGCAAAGGAAAGATTGGAGCTGTTTGATTACCGTGGTGCCGTGGTGCTGGCGTCTTGGTTAAGCTGCATGTACTAATATGGTATGACTGCTAATAATCTTAGGTCAGAGTGCTCCTTACAAGAGATGTTTGAGGAGTGAATAAATGTTGGAGCAGTGATTTTTTTTTTTTTTTCTGCTACAGAACTTTCACTTAGTATGGAAAGTAGATACAGAGACCCTAATTATTAGTATTTGTGTATTTACATAGAGTAAGAAAGAAGAAGAAATGAACATCATTTCCACTTAATAATGAAATGCTCTTGGCTGACACAGGCACCATGAAGACAGTGTTAGCGGTTATTCTCTCTAAATTATAGAATCACGGAGGATAGGACTGTGTCGTATCGTCCTTTTAATCCCCACCGTCTAGCACAGTGCCTGGACATATAATAATTGCTCGTACATTTTGTGTGTGTGTGTGTGTGTGTGTGTGTGAATTCCCATCAGGAGTGGATGGGCAGCTTATATGCCACGACTTAAATAAGAATTAGAAGAAAGCTCTTCCAGGCCAGAGAGAAATTACAGTAGCAGGAGGAGGGGCTGGGATGGGCGGGGGTGGGGAGATTCCCAGATTACGTGTTTGGCACAGATATTGAACCAGGATTCAGATGATGTGACCCCATCCATCACCTCAGAAGCTCGCAGTTTTCAGACAGCATCCTTCCTCTCCTTTGATGGACTGTTTCCCTGTCATCCTAGTTGGCTTTCGGTTCACATTCTGGTGACTTGCCACAGCTGTGGCCTCACCCTTCTGGTCTTCCTTGAACTTCTGCCCCCGACCCTTCCTGAGCTGGGCAGGCCTCTCCCCAGGGCGGGTCTGGGTTCCAGCGTTCGGCGTGGGTGCATCCCTCGGTGCCACCACCCCGTCCCGCTGAAGCCCTGCAAAACCTTTGAGCCATCGGTCAAGGCTGGGGAGTGTGGATATATTATTATGTTCACTTTTCTCTCTTCTTCCTGGTTCCATGTGTCACAAAATAAAACTTCCAGAAGTCGTACGTCTGAGCTCCCAAATCTCAGTTGTATGTCGTTCGGTTTTAGCTAAAACTATCTGTGAGGGAAGGTTTTTACTGAGCTCGGACGGGGAGGTTGAAACCCACTGCATTTTACTGCTGTCATTAGATGTGATGAAGACACTAAAATTATGGTGTTTCTCACAAGTTCTTGTTAGTATATTTCACAGAAGCCGGTGTATGTGTAGATTAAGAAACAGGTGGTTTGAACTTTATGGGAGGTCTGGGATATACCCGGAGGCTACCCAGATTTCAATTCTCAGCGTGCCAACTCCTCCCCGCCCTGCCTCCACAGCTCTTGTTCGGTGTGTGATGCGCCTGGCCGCTAGGTACCTGACTCCCCAACATCAGTTTGTCCTGGGCTAACACCTCACTGCCTGCACATGACCTCCCCAGGCCCCCCGTCTGGGCCGTGCCCTGAAGCCCTGGTCTCCCAGTCCTTCGTTCTTTACGTTCCCCGAGTGGCTAAGCATTTAGGAAAGATAGGTCTGCCTCCTGGGGCTCAGGGCCTCCTGGGAACATGGGGCCAAGTGTGGGAAGTGAGGTCAGAGAGACAAGCAGGACACGCACGCGTGTACCTCGTGGAGGTCAAGACCGCACGTGTCTTATAGGGGGAAGAAGAAAGGAGGGTTGAGAGCAAGCAACCAGCTACATGAAATCTCCATTTAAAAGTTCCACTCTGTCTCCAGAGAAGACATCCAGATGGCCAACAGGCACATGAAAAGATGCTCAACATCGCTAATTAATAGAGAATTTCAACTCAAAACTACAATGAGGTATCACCTCCCATTGGTCAGAATGGCCATCATCAAAACATCTGCAAACATTAAATGCTGGAGAGGGTGTGGAGAAAAGGGAACCCTCCTAACACTGTTGGTGGGAATGTAAGTTGGTGCAGCCACTATGGAGGACAGTATGGAGGTTCCTGAAAAAACTACAAATAGAACTACCATGTGATCCAGCAATCCCACTCCTGGGCATGTATCCGGAAAAGATGAAACTCTAATTCGAAAAGATACATGCACCCCAATGTTCATAGCAGCAGTATTCACAATAGCCAAGACATGGAAGTAACCTAAATGTCCATCAACAGATGAATGGATAAAGAAGATGTGGCACATATATACAATGGAATCTTACTCAGCCATAAAAAAGAAGGAAATAATGCCATTTGCAGCAACGTAGATGGACCTAGAGATTGTCATACTGAGTGAAGTAAGTCAGGCAGAGAAAGACAAATATCATATGATATTGCTTATGTGTGGAATCTAAAAAACGGATACAAATGAACTTATTTACAGAACAGAAATAGACCCGTGGACATAGAAAACAAACTTACGGTTACCAAAGGGGGAAGGTGGGGAGGGATAAATTAGGAGTCTGGGATTAACAGATACACACCACTACATATAAAATAGATAAACAACAAGGACCTACTGTACAGCACAGGGAACTCTACTCAGTTCACATAGGGATAGAGATATATATATATACGGATCACTGTGCTGTACACCTGAAACTGACACAATATTGTAAGTCAGCTAGACTTCAATAAACAGACACACGCACACGTGTCTCACTCTTCTGTTTCAATCCCCGTTCTCCTTTTCCATCAGCCCAGAGAGACTTTTCATCTCCCCTTGGGCAAGAGAAAACCGGTTCAGCAAGTATCCTTCCAAATTTTTGTCCTCCCCTTCCCCACCCCTTGAAATACAGCTTTTGAACTTAAACTCCAAGAATCTATGTACTGGGCTCCTGGTTCCTCTGGGACAGTCATCCTTGGGCATGGGAAGTCTTCTGTTTGTCCCTGCGAAGGCAGGAAAGTCAGGGGCAAAAGGGAACGTGGAAACAATCAGTTAGGATGCACAGTGTCCTGCCAGACTTACTTATGTACTTGGTGTCTGTCTTTCCCAAATCACTTTAGGCTCAGTGAGGGGGGATTTATTCTTTGATTTGCTCAGCATCGTATACCTGGAATCCAGCACGTAGCAGGTGTCCAGATGTCTGTGGAATTTACGAATGAAGGAAGTAGTGGAAGATCAGCGCTGTGCTCTTGGGCACACACGCACCAGATACAAAAACAATTGTTCGGCTCTTGACATGGGCACAGTGACCCAGTGACTGGCCGTGACCTAGGGTGGGTGACAATTAGGGGATGTTGTAACGAGTGGCCAATCTTCAGAGTTAGAAACTTCAGAAATGATTTCATAACCTGGAAACTTTTTACTGGTCTTGAAAATGAAAACTGGAGAAGCAAGCTAGAGGGAAAACATCCGAACCATGTCTGGGTTGCCCTGATGTCCGCTGAGTCCACTCCAGCCCCTCACACCTTCGCACAGGGGGCTCTGCGGATGGAGAACGTGGCTTTGGAGCTCACAGGGCAGAGTTGAAAGCTCCACACTGAGAACTGTCTTTGAAGTCTCATGTTTTATATTAAATCTTCAGGTTGATTTTCTATTTGACTCCGTGATATGTGTGTATATGTGTTTTAAAACACAAAAATTAATGTGTTTCTCCCAGCCCACTGTGAGCTCAGAGCTCTTTTAGGCCTTCGTAAATCACTTTAGCTTTAAGTTTTTCTTTTGCAGACTGATAACATTGTCACATGAAAGTTTTAACCAAAGCTGGCATCCAGCGTACAATGTTAGATTTCTATTTTGTGCTGATGTATTAGCAGGAATCATGACCTAAAGAGATTAGGAAATAGAGACATAGATATAAACACAATTAATGAGTTCTCCTTCTTGTTCTTACAACTTTCAGGACAAGTTTTAGGTTGACAACTTTTGTTATGTTTAAAATCATAAGTACTTTAAATCCACGTAAAATAGAGAAAATAGTAAGAGAGTTTCTGGTACCCAGATTGAACAGATGTGAACATTTTGCCATTTTCCTCCAGATCTTGTCTTTATGAGACAGGACATATTTGAGTGATAACTCAGGATCTGCCCCCTCCTCTCACCCAAGCTATTTCCCTCCCTCCTCAGAGGAGCTTCTAGCTGCAGCTTGTATCGGGTTGTCAGATTTTACATAAACAGTAGGATGTGCTGTGTTTGTTTTTGCAGCTCCTGTTTTTCCCTCAACGTTTCTCTGAGATTTATTTGCGCTGGTCTTTGGAGATGGAGCTAGAGCAGTGAGCTTGGTTTTTTAAGAGGCGGCTTTTGCCCACATAAGACACTTTCCTTCTGACGGGATTCAAGTGCCACGTGGGGTGTTCGAAGTCTCCCGAGAGGGGGTCTCCGAAGCACCCTGTCGTCTCTGGGCTCTTGTGAGATGCCCCAATTCCAGACTGCAGAGAGATTTTGGATTTTGAGTCTTCAGTGTACTTTTCATTCATTCGTCTGCTACTCAAGAATTTAAATCTAATGCTTCCCCAAGAATGTACTTTATTTCCTCAAGGGCAAAGAATCAGGTGATATCTATTCAATGTGACATTAGGTTTAATAACTATTTGCTGAATTACGGCCGCATAAATTACAATAAACTTCTGAGCAGGATGAAGCCATTAGAAGATGCCCATCAGGTATTCAGGCCACGATGGATCTACTTTTTACGACCGAAACGCCAGGCAGGGGGTTTACTGGGGGGCTCACTTAGTGCTTATCAGCTTGATCGGGGCCAGGTGTTTATCTAAACCAGGGCACAGCCATTTGGGGTCATTTAAGGGATGCCCACCAGTGAACCCTCGAGGGTATACACATGGGACCAATACTCACACGGTGAAATCCAGGCTTGGGTTACTTTTACAGAGATCCAAAACCTGGACTGAAAAACACTATTTCTTGAGCTCTCGCTGTGAGCCAGTCACTGCGCTAAGTCCCGTAGACCAACGAGGATCAGGCTGTGATGACGCTCGCTGAATGAAGAAACTGAGGCTTAAAGGATTATCCGAGGTGACGGGGTGGATGTGAACAGCCTGTCCCGTCCCAGGGCCTTCCGGTCAACCACACGCTGTAGAGTCCAACACGCAGAGTGTGGACCGGGGACGGTGGCCCTGAGCTGCCACCTGGGTGGTGCCAGCGCCCCTCACCACTGCACCCCACTCCCTGCCGGCCCACAGTGAGGCTCTGGACACCTCTCGGACGAGGAGGGGGGGCCCGCTCTTCCTAAGGAAGGGGGCTTCTGCTGCCACGGAGGCCTCCTTGTAAGAACCACCTGCCGGACACCTACACTCCCACTGCGAAGCCCACTTACATTTGAGGGATCGGGGGAAAAGTTGTACATCTCAGTGGCAGGTATGCAGTCTCCCATCCTGACTCTTCAGCATGAGCGTGAAGCTAGTTTACTGCTTCAGCCGTGAGCCTTTTTGGCACCTGATTGGTACAAAATGTAAATATTCCCATGATAATTATCGCAAAACAAACAGACCACTGTGTCCGGAACAGACGGCTGTGATTGAGGCAGCCAGAGGCCCCAGCTGGCGGGCAGCTTGCGCACCGCTGCACAGCCAGTAACGGGCATCAGGAACGCCTCCCCCTGCCCTGCTAGCCCCTGCCGCCTCCCTGCAGAAAGCCCCGAAAGCTAAAAGCTGCCCAGGGCCGCTCGCCTCTGTGAGCCTTTGCCTTTTAAACCCTTTCCCGTCTGCCTTGCCACCCGAGGACAGACCTTGGACTGCTGACCAGTTGACCCAGAAAGATGGCCCCAGGGCCTCAACGAGAGGGCACCTCCCTGTCCGGCTGGAGATCCCATCGCTCCTGGTCACCTGTCTGCTCACCAGGCAGCCCTGGCGCAGGTACGGCCCTGGCTGGAGGTGGGTAACCCCTCCCACACCGCGCTGTCCCTCAGTGTCCACGTCTGGTCCCCTCCTCTTTGACGCAGCCCAGGATGACGTCGGTCCTGGTCGCTCTTCTGCACACTCACCCGTCTTGGGACAGAGGAAGCAGTCAGCAGCATCATTTGTCTTCCTACCGAGAGAGCAAATCCCCTGCGATCGTGAGCCTTCACACCCGGAGCCTCTCTGGCAATGTCAGGGAGCCGGCCTCCCCTTCGGACTGGGCAGAAGCCGCGTGGTTGACGTGCCAGGCGAAGCTGTCTGCGGTGACCGCCAGCATGGAGCTGTGTGGTTCTGAGGCCCACCTGGGAGGCTCAGTGTATCCAGTGAACATAAAGAGGGATGTTAGGGAAAACGGGATTTTATCATCAAGGCAGGGAGCTAGGCTGAAATTCAGCATGCTACTTTGTGGCAGAAAGGAAAAAACATCTCATTCAAATTTTAAGCATGGTGCACTTTCCCTGGCTTCAAGATATAGCGCAAAAAGACAGGGTTTTGGAACAACGTACAGGAAAGGAACCACTCAGAGCCGAATGAGAATAATAATGTCTGTAAGGAGTTTGTTATAAAGATTAAACTAAAAATGAAGAATTAAAATGAGACAGTGTAGATGAGGCCCTGGGTGCAGTGTCTGGCCCATGGGGGCACCTGGTGATGGCAGAGAGTGATGCTGGTCTGGTCCACCACCCTGACAGCTACCGTTCATAATACCAACCCAGTCCGACCTGACCTAACCTGACCGCACGACACCAGTTACCTTTGCTGGGAGCCGCTCACACAGCTTCAAGCAGCTCACACTCATCTGCACTCATCACGCTCATCACACTCATCTGCACTGACATTGCCCCAGCATCCAAATTCTGAACGAAGGGAAAGCCTGGCACTGCTTTCTGTAACTTACACCTTTGCCAAGCGACCTCCCTCAAGTGGTCCAGCCCTCGCGGCATCCTTCCTCCCATCCGGGACTGCTCCATTCTTTCTGGGGCCTGGGGTCACGGGAAGACTGGCCAGAAGCCGCCAGCAGTGGGGCTGCCCTTTCCTCCCGGAGGATGAATTGCAGTCCTGCTGAGGCGGGAGGTGCGGAGAAGGGGCTACCCTCCCACCACCGCTGAGCTCTGCTGGACCCTGCTGACTTTTTCTTTCTGTTCTTGTAGACATTAGCTTAAGAATGGGCTGGGATGGAGAGATAATGCACTAGGGGGTGGACCCTTAGTGGCCTTGAGGACTCCTTACATTTATAGAAAATGAAAAAAGAAAAGAAACTGGGTCCTTTGTGAAAGGACCCCCGTGAGGCGGTAAAGAGGCTGGGACGGCACCCTCCCCGTGCTCTGCAGGCCGAGTGTGTTCTTGGACATGAGATGAGAGCTAATTTTAGAAAAATGATTCTTGAGCGAAAATGACTCCTGAAGGCTATTAAGACCCATGAGTGCCTCACTATAGCTCACACACTAAATCTTCTTTACTATTATTTCAGAGTTAAAACAAATACTTAGATTTAAGATCACCGAGACAACTTCTATACACAAAAAAAGGCACGAGTGTTTCTCCAACCAAGAGAAAAGCTGGCCAGATGGCAGTTGTAGCAGACGCATCAATCAACGTGTGTTTAAAAAAAAAAACTCTGCATTCAAGAAAACCAGTGACCAAGCTTGTCAACCTCAGGGTGTAGGAAGCACATCATTCAAATGGCATAGCCCAGAAGTAACTTCTCCTAACCCTTAACAAAATAAGAAGGTATTAACCCACAGCTGCATCGTACATAATGTCTGTCTGTGGTGGTGCTTACATTTCATAATTTCATTGGACAGCTTGTCATAAATTGTGCCTTTTGGGGAATGCGATTTCCTTCTGCATGACTTGAAGAAACATTTAAATACTCTCACGCTCCTCTGAACATCAATGCAGCAGTGGGACGCATTTCTTTGAGAATTAGTATCTAAGATCTGGGCAGCAGAATTCCGGAGCAGGTAGAACCATCAAAATGACTTCTAGCAGTGGGTCACTTTTTTGTTTTGTCTCTAATCATTGTCTCTGTGTTATCGTACAGGTTTCCTAGAGGCTTGGCTAGAAAGGCGACAGAAAGCGGGGGAAAGGTGGGATCAGAGAAAATTGGTTCAAATAGGCAGAGAGCATCCACTTGAAATCTATGCCCTAGCACGGCCGGGTGGTAATGTTGGGAATTGCTATGGGAGAGACGAGAAAGCCACACGGCACAGACGATGCATCTAACTTTGCCAGTCCTCTTCCCAGGGACCTGGCAGGACCTCAGCAGCCTCAGTCACTGTCTTCATCCCCGACAAGGCTGCATGAACCCGTGATCGATCGGGGGCCCATTTTCATCATCGCCTGGGGGCCTCTATTTGTATCTCCTGGATGCAATTTTTGTCCCCCTGCTGATGATGGGATGGAGCGGCAAGTGTAACAGACGCTACCTGTTTGAGCTGTATCATTACAGCATTTTCAGATGTGCTACAACACTAGTGGGGAAAGGTGTGTCTTTTCTGTTGTTTATCCAACATTTCTTCCCATTAGGCTGTTCGGTTACTTTAAGGAAAAGGCTGGTCCACGGCTCGGACTTGGACGGCATCCTCCACCTCTCTGTGTCCTGGATTTTTGCAAAAATGCTGGTGACTGGGGCCATGGTACACGTGAATGATTCCTACAGCATTTTGCTAGCAGAGGATTTGCGCTGCCTTGAGATTTCATCGTTTTGGAGGATGTTCCCTCAATTGACAGGAGAGGTTTGCAGTGACAGAGGGTGCAGGGCAGGCTGTGCATTATGGACAGCTGAAGCCTCGCCCGGAGCGCAGGCTGCGAGCCCACGCCGAGCATCAGGCAAGTCTCCCCTGACGAGAAGGCATCCTGTGCCTTGGTATGCTGCTCTTTTCTCAGCGTTCAAGGCCTCACAGACCCTGCCCTTTCCACCTCCCAGGGCACCAGGTGGAGGGGACCCCGGCTCCCCCAGAGTCCTGGCCCCTCACAGCCCCATCCGTCCTGCAGGGCTTTTCCTTTCCTCCCGTTGAGTGGCCCGTACCTCCTCTCATTACTTCGCTCCCTTTCATGTCTCTCATCCCCCCCACGAGGGAAACAGCTTCTCGAGCCTTCGGCTGGGAGCCAGGCGTTTCCGTGTAAAGCAGGCTCTGTGTGTGACGTTCTGAGTCCTGCCCTGAGATGTGGCAGGTCCCCTCCCAGCCCAGTTCCCGGGGCCTCCTGACCCCACTGGATGGAGGCAGCTGGGGGTCGGCTGGCCCAGGGTGCGCTGGCCCCCGGCTCCTCCCGGCAGGTCAAGGCTTCCCCCACCCCAGCCCTGGGTACACGCCTCACTTTGAGATTTCAAAAATAGTCTCTCAAGCGAATGCTGGAATAAGAAACCTCTGTTTCCTCTTCTTTAGTGATCCGCCAGGATAAGCCTCAGAGCTGTTCTCAGTGCAGGCAGCCAGGTAATAAGGATTTCCAGCCAGAAGCAGAAAGACTGCCTTTTAAATTAGCTACTACAGCCTTGCTGTGGTATAATGATTTGGTCTTTGTCCCGGTTCTAGGAATGGAGCTTCTAAAACCCTTGAATTTCCTGACTTATAAGAGTGTCTTTGTTATGCTAATGAGGTGACTCTTGGTGACCCCCAGGATGGGGGCCGATCACCAGAAAGACAAACCCTGTGATGAGGGGCTTTGGGCCAGCCTGACCTCTGGGGATGGGAGGGGGACTGGAGTGTGAATTCAGTCACATGGCCAACGGTTAGCTCAGTGATGTCCACCTAATGAAACCCCGGTGTAACTCTGGGGTCCACTGCTCAGGAGAGCTTTGTGGTTGGTGGACACATTCATGTCCCAAGAGGGTGACACTCCTCAACACCAAGGGTAGAGGACATGGAATCTCTGCCCTTGGGATGACCCCCACCCAGGCCTTGGACTCTGTGTATCCCTTCCGAAAAGACTGTGATCATTCGTTTCGCGCTTTCCTGAGTTCTGCGAGTCTTTTTAGCAAATTTTCAAACCTGAGGGTGTCATGGGGAAGCCCCCAAATTGGTAGCCACACAGTCAGTATGTTACCGAGTCCAAGCCCGCTCTGCTCGCTGCACGACAGGCCCATGAATTGGGAGACGAGGTGCTGAGGCAAGGAATACGACTTTATTCGGAAAGCGGGCAGAGCTAGAAGAAGATCGCAGACTAGGGTCTCAAGATAACCATCTTATCGGGGTTTGGATGCCAGTTTCTTCAATAGAACAGAGAGGGGGAGGAGATGAGGAAGTAAAGTACAAAGGCTATAAGATTTGCAAATATCCCCTGGAATGGCCAGCCTCGGGGGCGGGGGGGGGGGGGGGGGGAGGGATGTGTTAATTTCTTGTTCCTTGCCGCCATCCGCAGGTGGACAGGGTCCGGATGCTTCCCTGAACAAAGGCACTTCGGTTTAACCTTCAGGCAGAGGGGCGGGGTTCCCCGAGTCAGGCCATTGTGTACAGTCTCCTTTCAGTGAACAAAGGCAGCAGAAAGCAAAGGTGAAAGTAAAAGGAGCCAACAGGTAGTCAGATTTGGCTCTTCCCCGTTGCAAGAAGCGCAGGTGGCCTGGGGACCCTGCTTCAGGCTGGTGTCGGAAGCGGGGGCAGTCTCGGTGAGACTGAGTCCTTTCCCCGTGGGGTGCCCGCTAACTGCAGTGGTTGGTGTCAGAGCTGTATTGCACGGCACTCAGCTGGGGGGGGGGGAGCGGGATAACTGCTATTAAGGGTAATTTTGTGATTTCTAATACAAATGCTGAAATCCCGGAAACAGCTTTTAGATGGTCAGGCTGGAGCACCACGGTTTGAAGCACTGGCTCCTCAACGGACAGGTTTAGGAAGATCATTTAGCAGATGCTGCTCAAAGTGTGGTCCCCAGGCAGTGCCCGCCTGCACGCTGCTCGTTGATGAGCTATGGACAGAACTTGGTGAGTCCTGAGAAGCTTTTCCAGCATGGGGACATTGCCGAGACGGTCAGGAATGGAAATGTGAAGGTACTCAGATTGCGACAGTTTAGGGGGAGAATGATCCTTCCCCACAGACAGCTTAAGAAGGCGTATTTAGAATAGATGGCCTCACCTGGTACAGTCAGATGGAATCAGAACTTAGTGTTAAAAGTGTGAGCAGATGGGTTTTTATGTGCTATCTGCTGCTTGGTATCTCTGTGGCTTTGGGCAAGTTACTTAACCTCTCTGGGCTTCAACCTCCTCATCTATAAAATGGACATCGCAGCATTTCCTACCTTACTAGGTGCTGGGAAGACCAAATGAGATAATCCAGGAAAAGCATTAAGTGAGCACAGGGTCTGGCACGGAGCAAGTAAACTGCTGGCATTATTTCTTTCTTATTTATTTATTTATTCATTTATTTTTATTTTTGGCTGCGTTGGGTCTTCGTTGCTGCGCGCGGGCTTTCTCTAGTTGCAGCGAGCGGGGGCTACTCTTCGTTGCGGTGCGTGGGCTTCTCATTGCGATGGCTTCTGTTGTTGCTGAGCACGGGCTCTAGGCGCACGGGCTTCAGTAGTTGTGGCACGCGGGCTCAGTAGTTGTGGCTCGCGGGCTCTAGAGCACAGGCTCAGTAGTTGTGGCACACGGGCTTAATCACTCCACGGCATGTGGGATCTTGCCGGACCAGGGCTCGAACCCGTGTCCCCTGCATTGGCAGGTGGATTCTTAACCACTGCACCACCAGGGAAGTCCCTGGCATTATTTCTTGTATGTTCGTTTCTTGGCATCGTTGTTTCTGGCTTGGTGAGACCACGTTCTGTGTATGGGTTTGATGTATGGCTGCGAGGGAAACGTACAGGCTTGCTTTCACGTGACTGCGAGGTCAAGCAAACACTTGTTAAGTAGCCATAACTTAAACAGGTCACCGAATGTGGCTTTCACATAACCCCTCGGAGAGGCTAGACCGTTGGATGCATTCTGGGCTCCTCTCATCTGGCATTGCTCCAGTCACCGTTTCTGATGCAGCAAATCAGCTCGAGACTTAGTGGCTCAGAACAGCGACCTGTCATGATCACTCTTGGTTCTGTGGGTTAACTGGGCTCCGCTGGGTCCTCACTTGGGGTCTTACGTGCTGCTGCAGCCAGAGGCTGGCCAGGGCTGAAGTCATCTGAACGCTCCACTGGGCTGGAGTCCAAGGCAGTGAGAGGCTGGGACAGCTGGACATCCCGGGCTTGGCTGGGCATCTCTCGGTCCACGTGGCCTTTCCCACGCGGCTAGCCTGGGCTTCCTCACTGCATGGTGGACTCGGGTGAGAGAGACGTCTGTCTCTGCTGGGGGCTACTTCCCCCATCGTGAGCGTTTTAAAGGCAGGACGTGGAAGCTGCTGGACCTGGGCCTGGTACCTGGTCAGAGCCCTCCCCCTGCTCAAGGCGGGGAGACACAGACTCACCTCTCCATGGGAAGAGGGCAAAGGACCGTGTCCATCTGCAACAGGCATGTGGGCTTCTCACTTTCGCACATCTTCTTTTCCACCAGAGACGGTGTATAGCTTCCCCAGGTGACTACACGGACCTGGGGATCACCCACTTTGATTTCAGTTCTTATCTGAGTAAAACCCCCTGCCCTTGCATTATGGCCTTGCCTCCTGGTTTTCCTGGAGGCCGTTCAGCCTGTGGAGGTGGGGGAGGAGTCCCCTCTGCGAACCCCTCCCATCAGACGGGCTTCCGGAATGTCTGCTTGCTGCTGAGGCCTCCCTTACCCCACTTCCTCCCTGCCCCCCACTCCCCTGAAAGCCCCTGCCACCAGCACCTCCCTGCCTTGCTCAGAGACCTCCCTCCTCCCCATTTCTCACCACAGCACGTGGCCCCGACTTCCCAGTAGGCCCCCATCCCCACCCCCAAGGCTGGAAGGGGAAGCTTCCCAGCCTGCTTTCCCCCCAGATGGTCTCCCCACTTCTTCCAACACCGTCACCAACACACAGCTGTGCACATCTGCAGACACACAGCTCCCACCCCCAACGCACATACACACACACACACACACACACACACACACACACACACACACACATCATTCTTTCAACCAGTACTTATTCAGGGCCGGCCTGTGCTGGGCTCTGGGCTCCACAGCTTAAAGCTCCCGCAGCTCACTTTGCATTCCTTATGTTTGTCCTTTTCTGAGGCTTTGCTTGCATTCCTAAAGCTTAGGTGCATTTCTTTTTTTATTTTTCTTTCTTTAAAAATTTTATTGAAGTATGGTTGATTTACAATGTTGTGTTTAATTTCTGCTGTAGATCACAGTGACTCAGTTATACATATATATTCTTTTTCACATTCTTTTCCGTTATGGTTTATCACAGGATATTGAATAGAGTTCCCTGTGTTACAGAGTAGGACCTTGTTTTTATCCATCCTGTATGTAATAGTTTGCATCTAATAACCCCAGACTCCTAATCCTTCCCTCCCCGCACCGCCTTGACAACCACAAGTCTGTTCTCTATGCCTGCAAGTCTGTTTCTGTTGCGTAGATAAGTTCATTTGTGTCGTATTTTAGATCCCACATAAAAGTGATATCATACAGTATTTGTCTTTCTCTTTCTGACTTACGTCACTTAGTATGATGATCTCTAGTTGCATCCATATTGCTGCAAATGGCATTATTTCATTCTTTTTTATGGCTGAGTAGTATTCCATTGTATACACGTACCATATCTTCTTTATCCATTCATCTGTTGATGGACATTTAGGTTGTTTCCATGTCTTGGCTATTGTGAATAGTGCTGCTGTGAACATAAGGGTGCATGTATCTTTTCAAATTAGAGTTTTTCCTGATACACGCCCAGGAGTGGAATTGCGGAATCATATGGCAACTCTATTTTTAGTTTTTTGAGGACCCTCCATACTGATAGGAAAGGCCCCTTGTGAAGACTGGTTCATATAGGGACGGGGAAAAGAGCAAGTGCAAGTATGACAACTTCGTGATCTGGTATCAGCCGCATTAGGTGCATTTCTTATTGATATTTTGTCGTTTCCTTTAGTGCCAAGCACTGTGCTCGCTACCTGAGTAACAAAGAAGCGATGATCGTGGGCTGCGCTACGAGAAGAGGGTCCTTCTCTCTGACTCTGTATCTTGTACTTTCATCTCAGCCTCCTTCCTCACCCTCTCCCAGTTGGAGGCTCACCTAGCTCTCTCATCTCCTCCCGTGTTTAGGATTTTGACATTTGTCCCTCTTAACTCCATCAGAGGCTCATGGTGAGAGCGACTGGTATATCTCAGAGGCTCATGGTGAGAGCGACTGGTATATCTCAGAGGCTCATGGTGAGAGTCTGTATTTGGTATATCTCAGGGTCCCCCCCGTGGGTGTGTGCATCTCTTAGCCGAGATGGATTCTAGTGGAAAGGCCTATGGGTAGACTTGACATCACTCCCTTTTTGACCTCCAAGGAGCTTTCTAGTCAGGGAAGTCTCCTGACTTCGAGAATGAGGAATACGTGGTCTCTTACCTTCCGTCTGGGCAGGGCCCAGCCTCCCGTCTCGATTGTCCTGCTATTCTCCTCTGGGAGTATCGGGCCACAGGGAACAAATCTCCACTTGCTTACCTTGGGGGGGGGCCATCTACGTCCTGCCTCAGTGGGACCCCTTGTCTTGCAGACGTGATGAGGGTGGGGGGGCATATGACCCCTGAATTTAGCCGAAGCTCCGGATGATCCTGGTTTCTGATGCCCCTTCTAACCCTCCCGAGACCCTCTAAAGGGACCGTCCCCAGCGCTGTCCCGCGCGCCTCACCGTGACACCCGGCTGTTTTTCAGGTGCATCCCGCCTCCCGCCGCCTCGGGACACCAGGTGCTGACCCCGCGGACCTGCCATGAAACCACACTTGAAGCAATGGAGACAAGGAACGCTCTGCGGGGTATTCGCTTGGGGTCTCCTCTTCCTGGTGGTCTTCCTGTACTTCACCGGCAGCAACCCTGCCCAGCCCGCGCCCAGCTCCTTCTCCTTCCTGGAGACCAGGAGGCTGCTGCCCGCGCAGGGAAGGCAGCGGGCCATCATGGGCGCCTCGGAGGGCCTGCCCGAGGGCGCGGACGCTCGCAGGGGGCTGCCCCGCACACACCCGTATGGCCCCCTGCACGCGGGGCCGGGCGACCTGCGGGCGTGGGCCCCAGACGGCTTTGAAAATGAAGACGACTTCCTTTCGCCCCAGACGGGGAGAACATCGCAAAGCGCTTTCCCCCCGGAGGACGCCGCTCCGGGCACGTCGGGGGGCCCGGAGGGGGCTCGGTCGGCGCGCCGGGCCCGGGGGCGGCGGGCGAAGCGAGGGGCCCGGAGGCAGAGCCGGAGCGCGGCGCCCGGGGTGGGCGAGGACGGGGAGCGGCTGTTCGCGTCCGCGTCCCGGGCGCTCCTGCGCCGGCTCTGGAAGGGCGACGCGTCGGCGCGGATGCTGGACCCGCGCCTGCAGAAGGCCATGGGCGCCTACCTGCGCGCCAACAAGCACGGCGTGCGCTTCCGGGGGCGCCGGGCGGCCGGGCGGAGCCGCGCGGAGCTGCTGTGCGCCCTGCGGGGCCGCGTGCGGGTGCGCACCCTGGACGGCAGCGAGCCGCCTTTCTCGGCGCTCGGCTGGCGCGCGCTGGTCCCCGCCGTGCCGCTCGGCCGGCTGCTCCCGCGCGGGCTCCGCACCTGCGCCGTGGTCACGTCGGCCGGCGCCATCCTCAACTCGTCCCTGGGCGAAGAGATAGGTGGGTCCCCGCGGCCCCGCGGCCCCCCGCCCCCAGGGTGGCCGCTCCGGCACTGTGTTTCTGGAAGGTCTTAGGTCTTCGTCCTTCCCTGGGACGGAGTGAGCCTCGGCGGGTGGAGTCCCAGCAGAGGTCTCCTTTGCGGAGACTCGGAGCAGAGACGGGCATCCTCCCAGGAGCTGGGGGCCCGGGAAGGGGAAGCCCGCGGCCCTCTCACCGCCCCTGTCTCAGGAGCCACCTCCTGCAGAGCCCACGTTCTGCACTGACAGCTCCCAGCCGGGCCTGCACCCCTGATGAACCCTTAATGTGGCAGGATTATGGGGGAGCAGAAAGGACAGCAGGGGAAACCCCACTGGCGACGAGCCTTAGGGGGCAGCTCCGAAGAGGAGTTTGCAGGATGATCATTTTAATTCGCTCAAGGACTAAAATCCCTGTCCCTGGGCTCTGCAGAGAGCCCGACAGCTGGTGAGAGCATTGATCCGGTGGGCACCGTCACCTCCAAGGTTGGCACACACCCAGCCTCTGGGTCCCAGCCGCCTCCCAGGGACCTTCTCCAGGATGGCAGATAACCAGTTGCAGCCTGGGCTTCCATCTTCCCTTCTAAACTGTCTTCAAATCCATGCCTGAGCCCTGGAGAACACCCCTGTTAGTCTGGCCTCTCCAGAGAAACAGACCAGTGGGATATGTGTAGAGAGAAAGATTTATTTTAAGGCCTTGCCCCTGCCGTCCTAGCGGCTGGCAAATCTGAAGTCTGCAGGGCGGGAAGGTAGGCTGGCTGGAAATGCAGATTAAGAGTTGATGTTGCTGCCTGAAGCCCCAAATCTGCGGGGCAGGCTGGCAGGCAGGCAGCTCGGGAGGGTTCCTGCATCTGGATGCAGAAGCCCTTCTTCCCCAGGAACCTGCAGGCTAGTCTAACGCCCCGAGTCCCCTCAGCGCCCAGCCCATCCTGGTGCTGCACCCGTGACCCTTTAGGCTCATTTAGCAAACACGCGTGTAGCCTCTACTCTGTGCTGGCTTCCGTGCTACGTACCAAGAAAACAAGTGTGGATCAGACACAGCGTCTGCCGTGAGGCCAGATGTAAAACATACATTCTCACAGGTGGATGGTGTTAGCTCGTAGCTGACCTGGACGTGACCTTCAGGGGGCACTGCCCACTTGATAGAAAGGAATCGTTGTTTCAGGGGCCCATTCATTGTTCCGTGTCCTCGAAGAGTGGCTGATACTCCAGAGCCATCTTGAAATAGGGTGACACCCTTATCATCAGGTTGCATAGCCCAGACCTCCTCCCACAGGCTCTTGGGAATGAGGCTGAATGTGAAAGTTTTAAGAAGTTGAAAAAACAAGGCCCAAGTCTGGACTTGCAGCCAGGGGTCCCAGTGTCCCCGAGCTGACATTAAGCAGACTCATAATCACGCTGTCTGTGTGTCACATAAGCTTGCAGCCGAAGCCGAGTCGAGCGGCTGCTACCAATTAGGAAGGAGCATTGGTTCAGAGGCCCCCAGGGCCAAGTAAAGCCACACTTCTCTCTGGTTTCCGAGGACCATGATTAATCATGGAAGAAGGAATTTAAGCAGCACGCTTTAAAGCAGGCGGTGACTTGCTCTTGGTTTTTTGGGGGTTTTTTTGCTTTGTTTTAAGCCCCACCGCATCATAGCTGCACATTTGCCGTG
Source organism: Eschrichtius robustus (assembly GCF_028021215.1). NCBI lineage: Eukaryota > Metazoa > Chordata > Mammalia > Artiodactyla > Eschrichtiidae > Eschrichtius > Eschrichtius robustus. The sequence goes on along the minus strand of NC_090838.1, from coordinate 94,342,911 downwards.
CTCTCACCTGCCTGGAGAATTCCCTTGCTCTATATTCTGGTGTAAATATCCCTGACCCCTGACCAGAGTCTTGTAAACTCTCCTCTATTCAGAATTTGGAAGAGAGTGTGAAAGACACTGGGAATTCCACATTTCTGGGGAACATGGCACGTCATTTATATCTTTGTTAGTTTCTAGTATCCACATTTAATTGATAGCGTCTGCACTTCTACAAAGGTTCATGATTAGAATCGTAGAAAGGTAACTGAAGAACAAACACACTCAGAAAATTTTTTAAATTCTCTATTGTTTTGCCTCAGTTCCTTGGAATCCAATTTTATAGCTATCGATACCTTTTTAAGAGTGTGTAACGTAACACAGTTCAACTTGTAAAGACAAGAAGTCTCGCTTTTTTATAAGCTGGCATCTCTCAGCATCAGCCCTTGTGCCTGCCATGTGCTGACATCTCTCCTTCCGACTCTCCTGAACATACAGAGGCTTATCAACACACAGTTGTTAACACCTCTCCTAAAGAGAACAAATTCACATAGCAGAGTCCTTCGGGAAACTTGGAACCGGGCATGCTGTACTATTTAGCTAAATTCATCTTCACCCCTAAGCATCTACTTGTGAATTGGCTAAGTGAAGATTCGAAGTCTTGCAGGAGGTCGTGGTTTTATGAAAAACTGAGGGCAGAGCTAGAAAAGTTCCTGCGGGTTGCCCCCTGTCTGCCCCCCCCCCCTTCCTTAAGGCTCAGCCCCTGCCCCTCCCCCAGGGGACCAGGGAGGCGCCAGGGTTGCAAGTGGTTCTGCTGGCTGCTCCCTGGGCAGTGCCGTCCTGTTTCCCCAGTGCTGTTAGACTGAATCATACCTTGTCATTGTTTAAACACCTCCACTTTGAATATGTTATTGAAAAGCAAACTGAACTGTTTTGGAAACATGGAACATTCTTTTCTAGAGTGGTGAGATGATCTTTTTTTCACCCATTCCTGTAAATAATAATAATCTGGTAGTGAGATCACTAGCAGCAATCCCGTGGAAACACACTGCAGATGAGAAAAGTACTCTGAACTTAACAGCTGTCGCCTTGAATGGGAGGTCAGGATCTGTTACTTGAAACTCGGATTCTGGGAAGTGTGTGGGAAATGGGAGGGTAGGGAGGAGGCTGTGTAGGGAGGGGGCATCTTCCCGTAGCGAGCTTGGGATTTGGCGTCCTGTTAACCTTAAAAAAGCAAGAAAGCAGGTCATGTAGTCATTCAACAAGCATGGGTCCCCAACTCTCCACCCGATACTGTGCTCGCCACTAGTGACAGAAAGATGGATGGGGCCCAGCCCTAACCCTCAAATCCTCTGCTTGCTAGTGGGAAAGACAGACTATAAACAGACAATTCCAGTATCACGGTTAGAAGGACAGAAAGATGCGCAGACAGACAGAGAGGACATGACTGCGGAATCCCGCCCCACCGCGAGGGCAGGTGTCTGAGGAGGGGAATCCAGGCCAAAGGCCAGCAGAGCAGTTGGATGAGAAACAGCGCAGTGTGTGGGTGATAAGGGCTGGGGACCACTGTGGGCTGGGGGTGGGGAGCAGACAGGTAAGCTGGACAGGGGGGCAGGCGGTCAACCGCCTCTTGCTCCTGGATGTCATTCCCCAGAAATTAGACTTCTCATAATGATTGTAATAATAGATACCACTTATGCGGTGTTTACTGCAGGGAAGGTCTCATCCTCAATGCTTTTATCTGTGAACAAGCCTTGCGATGCCAAGTGACAGACACGATTATTCCTTTTTTATGGGTAAGGAAACCAAGGTACCCAGAGACACAGAGGGTAGAGCCAGATTTGAACCCCAGTCTGGGTCCCAGAAACTCCAGCTCCGGCCCCTTGGCCTCATGGTGCAGAGGCACTGAAATCTTTGAAGCAGAGGAGTGATGGGTCAGTGTTTCTTTACGGAAAGATTGCTCCAGAGCCTGGATTGGAGTAAGCACGTTGCAGGAGTCCCAGTGAGGCAAGACAGACCAGGGCGGTGGGTTTGGGAGAGAGGAGAATCACCTCTTTGGCAGGCCATTCCCTGTTCCCCAAAGACTGAAGGCGCTGGCTGCCCTTGCAGACTCCTGAGCTCAGGAAGGGAAGGGGGAGGTGGGGATGCAGTGCCCAGGGCCGGGCAGGGATTTCGCGCTGCTCCGCCTTCTGGCTGGCTGCTCCTTGCAGGGTTTTCACCTTCCTCAATGATTCTCTTAGTCTGGCTCTGCTCCCAAGGTCAACGTGAAATGGCTCCAGCCTGGAAATGCCGTCTCCAAAAATGCCGCTCTGCTTTCTTCCCCTGTGCCGGCTGTCTGATCCGTTCCTCCCTCTGTAAATGTGAATGGACAGCTTAGTTTTGAAGGTGGTTATCTGGGAGAAGCACAGGCAGGTGCACATTTACGAATGTGTCCACGTGACGGACTCTCTCAGCTCGTCCTCCCCACACGTCCCCTCCCATCCTGGTCCATTCTTCTCCCGGCCAGCTGGGGGAAGTTCAGTCTCATCCACAGCAGCCCCGTCCCTACCTACCTCTCTGTGTCCTCCATGAAATTGGCTTTTAACTCTTCAGCCTCATACGACTTCCAAAGGAGTGAACCTAGATTACCCTTCTGTGCCCTGTGCTTTGTCAAGTTGTTCTAAGGCTTAAAACACACCTCAGTGTAGAACACCGGCTTTTAAAAGCTGGGACATTTTCCGGGGTGATATTATTCGTTAGGAATTTCTACGTAATCAATTAGAAATGTACCCACTGCTTGGCATTCTCAGTTTGTTCACCTTACCTCTAGACGGAGGCCGTATCTAAGGGTGGCGTGGTTCGGTGGGAGAACTGGTCCAGGAGTGCCAGCATCCTGCTTCCTGCCCTGGTGCCATCCTGGTTAACCTCTGAGTGCCAGGAGGCCACCCCACTGTCTGGGCCCCCCCCCCTCACTCCCTGCCTATGGGAGAGTTGCCCCAGGTGAGCAGGTCATATAGTGTCTGGCCTTGCACTTGGAGCCCCCATGATCCTTTCAGGGGCTCACAAGGTGAGAACAATTTTCATCATAGTACTCAGAGGTCTTTTTAACTGTTCACATCGGAACGGATGATGCAGGAGCAATAGTGGATAAAACTGCTTCTTAGCACAGATCAAGGCAGTGGTACCCAACTGTACTAGTGCCCACGGAATGTTTTCCTGCCAAGCTTAGCAGTGAAAGCAAAGCATGCCAGTTCCACGTATGGATGTCCTTAATGAAGCAGTAAAAATGATTCGTTTTATTAGAGTTCAGTCTTTGAAGTACATGTGTTTTTAAGACCAAATGGGAAATAACATGAAAGCATTTCTGCAAACCAACCCCCGATGGAAGGTCACTGATGTGATTGAGCTGTGAGTGGCACTAGCCACTTTTGTCACAAAACACAATTAAACTTGAAACAGATGACTGATAGACATACGTAATTTAGACTTGGACATTTGGCAGATATTTTCTCAAAAAGGAAGTAAGTAAGCCCTCACTTTTAGGAAAATAACTGACAGTGTTTGTTGCCAATGATAAAATTAAAGCTTTCAACCCTGAGCTCGGAAGCTTCCCAAACTTAAAAAGTGATGAGATCCATGGTGACATTCATGATATTTGATACTTTATAATGAAATGCTTCAATATTTGAAAGATCTGCATTACTTATTGAACTGATGGCTTCCAAATGACCGTTGCACAGTGTTACAAAATATACATGGATGAATCATTCTTTTTTTTTGTAATTGAAATATATTGGGATGGCCAAAAAGTTCATTCGGGTTTTTCCATACCATCTTACGGAACTTTTTGGCCAACCCAATAGTTGATTTACAATGTTGTGTTAGTTTCTGATGTACAGCAAAGTGATTCAGTTATACATACATAATATATTCTTTTTCAGATTCTTTTCCATTATAGGTTATTATAAGATATTGAATATAGTTCCCTGTGCTATGCAGTAGGTCCTTGTTGGTTACCTATTTCATATATAGTAGTGTGTATATGTTAATTCCAAACTCCTAATTTATCCCTCCCCCACCCGTTCCCCTTTTGGTAACCATAAATTTGTCTTCTGTCTGTGGGTCTACTTCTGTTTTGTAAATAAGTTCATTTGTATCATTTTTAAAGATTCCACATATAAGTGACATCATATATTTGTCTTTCTCTGTCTGACTTACTTTACTTAGTGTGATCATCTCTAGGTCCATCCATGTTGCTGCAAATGGCATCATTTCATTCTTTTTATGGCTGAGTAATATTCCATTGTATATATGGACCACATCTTCTTTATCCATTCATCTGTCAATGGACATTTAGGTTGCTTCCATGTCTTGGCTATTGTGAATAGTGCTGCTGTGAACATTGGGGTGCGTGTATCTTTTTGAATTAGAGTTTTGTCTTTTCCAAATAAATGCCCAGGAGTGGGATTGCTGGATTATATGGCAACTCTATTTTTAGTTTTTTAAGGAACCTTCGTACTGTTTTCCACAGTGGCTGCACGGACTTACATTCCCAACAGACAGTGTAGGAGGGTTCCCTTTTCTCCACACCCTCTCAGCATTTATTACTTGTAAACGTTTCTCTTTTTTTTAAACTTTTGGCCGTGCCGCACCGTGCAGCATGCGGGATCTTAGCTTCCCGAGCAGGGATCGAACCCGCACCCCCTGCAGTGGAAGCAGAGTCTTAACCACTGCGCTGCCAGGGAAGTTCCTATTTGTAGACGTTTGGATAATGGCCATTCTGGCCTGTATCAGTGGTACCTCACTGTAGTTTTGATTTGCATTTCTCTATTAGCAATGTTAAGCATCTTTTCACGTACCTGTTGGTCATCTGTATGTCTTCTTTAGAGAAACGTCTGTTTAGATCTTCTGCCCATTTTTTCACTGGGTCGTTTGTTTTTTTTGATGAATCATCCATTTTAAGAGCAAGATTAACTAATGGATTTTAATGTAACAGCACAAAAATTGATATTGTTTCACATTCCACACTGCCACTAACCTTTCAGAAACTAGCTCTTGTGGAGTTACGATGAAGTATCAGAGGAGAATATTCCTAGTCATCTGGAAAGACTCTTGAAATACTCCCACCATTTTCAGCGATATATCTGAGTCTTCATATACTTCAACTAAAGCAATATATTGCAGCAGATTGAATAGAGAAACAGGTATATGAAACCAACTCTCTTCTAAAAAGCCAGGCGTTAAAGAGATTTGCAAACATTTCAAAAGGTGCCCTTCTTCTCACGATTTTTTGAAATGTAGTTATTTCTCATAAAAATGTGTTATTTTACAGATAAATTAATAAATAAGCATTTACAATTTTTCTGTTTTACTCACTAATGTGATATATTCTGAAATCTGTAATCCAGATAAACAAAAGGTCTCTGGGTTGTCAGTAATTTTCGAGAGTGTAAAGGCATCCGGAGACCAAATAGTGAGAACCACTGCTGTGGGTGATCTGATGTTTCTAGCTCAAGTATCATTTGAATTTTTATGACAAAATCCTATTCAATAATAATAAATAATAAGGCAAATGTTTACCCACCCAAATTGCAAATGTGTGCTTAAATTGTGAAGTAAAGAAAATTGGAAGTATTGGGGGGTTTTGGCATCATTTATGCAAAGCATAGATCGCGTCGAATCTGGAGACTGGCACACCTTTCTTTTCTTTTCTTTTTTTTTAAGAGCCAGGTAGTAAATGTTTTAGGCTGTGTGAGCCATAGGGACTTTGTCACAACCCTGCTGTTACAGACGACAGATAAACACCAGTGAGTCTGTGTTACAGTACAACTTTATTTACTAAAATATGCCATAGCTTGCCGACTCCTGGAAAATTTCCCCTAAAAGAATGTTGTAGGATTTTTGGATGGCATGGGTTCCAAAAGTATAGTGATTTTGATGCCCAAAACTGGCATCCAAATTCTTCTGAGCTCTGAGCTTGTGGAGAAGGGCAGGCTGTTTCGTAACGTGGTTCTAATGCTGGCATGCCCGCTGAGTGCTGCTTAGGGAAGGTGGAAGCAACCTCCCAAGGAGACCCTCAGAAGGGATGGCAGATGCGCAAGAAGAAGGCCGGCTGCTTTAGGGGCTGTTGCAGGCTCTGGCCACAGTGCATGCAGCGTGGACCTAAAAGGCTCTTTGACAAATCAGAGATACGTTATCGCGCTTCTCACTCTCTCACAGACAGGCTTTGTTGTTTGTTCCAAGTTAAATTAGGAACGTGCATGGGGCTTTTGAAGCTGAAGAAAACGCATAGAAATTCCCTATCGCTGATGAACTCTGCTTTCAGCCCTGTTTCTGGGAAACACATTAGACTTCACAAAGCAGTCTAGATACACACATATGTCTTGAAATTTCCTGTGTAAAGCATGTCTTTAAAGACCGTGAACACATACCAAGTATCTAAATATAACTTAGATGATATAGGACCACTTGTAATGGATTGATATGTTTTTATGTTTATTTGCCCCCAGCCAGGACCTCATTCTAAATAAATAGTATGCCAAACAGTGTGTGGGTGGGTATCTGAATTTTACTGGGGTCGAGCTAGCTTCAGGTATTGAAAGATTTGCTTTCAGATATTTTCCTAGATTATGCTGATTTTTATGCAGAGGGAAAAAAAGAAGTAAGTTTGTCACTCATGTGCCCTCAGATTCCCACGATGCAGTTTTGAGATTTAACTCTGCTCCTACACGTGGCTACGAGAAGGATGTTGGAAATAAAACCACCGTCCGCATCATTAATTCCCAGGTAAGATGGGTGGACTGTTTTCACGGTGGACTGTTTTATAGGTAAATAGCTTAACTGGGTGAATGAAGAGAAATCACCCAGTTATCCATGACCGCGGCCTTGCTTATTTCTAAAGGTCTTGTAATTATAAAGAATTAGGGAGGAAAAATGCAGAGAAATGGGAATTCGTGTGTGCTGTGAGTAGGAAAAAAGAGTAAATAAGATCAAAAGGAAAAATCAGAGTAGAGGTACAAATATATATATGTAGCATATTGCATTTTGTGAACTGAGGAAAAGAAAGGTAAACAGAATAAATCATGGGGATGGAGGGGAGAAAAGCAAAGGAACAGAATTCAAGGGTCAGAAGAACAGCTCAGAAACTTTACTTTGTTATTTGAACATTTTAAAAAGGAAAACATCTCTTTTTTGTATGTTCTCAATAAGAATGTTTTCCAAAATTCATAGCAAAATTAGTCTCAGAACAAACCACACCAATTTCTAGAGTTCCAAACTGTATAGAAAAAAAATGGGGTGATGAGCGATTTATGGTGAGTTTATTGCAGAACCAAAGACCAGCTTTCTTCGTCGGGCTCTGAGCTCGCAGCCTGCAGAGGTGAGAAATAGGCCCCGGTTTCCTGAATTCAGAGACACCACTGATTGAAGATTCCTCATCTGTCTGACGACAGCTTTTAAGAGAGGAGGAGATAAGCCCCAGCAAATTAAAATACAGGTCCCTTGTGAGATACACCCTAACTTCAGAAATATTAAAATGCCAAGGAAAAGAGGGCATCTTAAAAACTGTGGGAAAATTCCATCTTAAAAATGAAGCAAATCAAATGCATCCTTTTTCCCCCAGACTATAGTTGACCAGAGGTGATTAGCAGGTGAGACTGAAGGACTCACTCAGGACCAGAGAGGGGCCCAGAGAGGGGCCCAGAGGGTGGACAGTCATACCGGCTGGATTCACGTCTCCTGGCCTCTGGGCCCAGTTTGTCCTGAGGCTGGCACTCGGCAGGTGCCTAAGAACCCCGTCCTTCTAGGCCTGCAGCTCTCTCTCCAGTGGCCAGTGAGGGCAGTTGTTGTTGATGGGGGCTTACTCAGCCAGGAGTTCCATCAGGAGCTGGTGCCTCTAGATGACTCCAGTGCAGCTTTTTTTTTTTTTTTTGGCGGCGCCACGTGGCTTGCGGGATCTTAGTTCCCCGACCAGGGATTGAACCCAGGCCCTCGGCAGTGAAGGCCCGGAATCCTAACCACTGGACCGCCAGGGAAATCCCTGGTTCTTTTCTTAAAAAAGCAAGCCCTCCTTTGTCTAAATATTTCCTGAGTGCCTTAGCGTGTAAAGCCTGCCTCTCTCCCTCCCCCCAGAAAGTCTGAGGAACATTTTTTATTTTTCTTGCTCCAAAACTCCTTTTTAAAATTTTTACCTCTTTTAAAAATATAATTGTGAAGGCCCAAACCCTTGTTTTGAAATGATTCTGCTATGTATTTGCAGATTCTGACCAACCCCAGGCATCATTTCATTGACAGCTCATTGTATAAAGATGTCATCTTGGTGGCCTGGGACCCAGCTCCTTATTCTGCAAATCTTCACCTGGTGAGTATTTCCTTGGTGCCCCTACCCTTGAGGGTCAGACAGTGGCCTTTGACCGATACATAATGGGAGTGAGTCAGGGATGAAACTTTGACAGGCAGAGTGAAACCGAGTGTGGGTGCGAATTAAATTCACATACGTTCACACGGTTTGAGTCCCGGTTGCAGTAGCACCCTTGCTGAGCAAAGTCCCTCTGACGCTAAAGTGTTTTTCTGGAGGATTTCAAAAACAAAAACAAATGTACAATGTCTAGATGTTCAGAAGGTCCTAGCGACACCAGAGGTTGGGCTGCTTAAACTCCGAATTTTTCCATTGTGAGACGGTTACATCACCTTTCAAGTAGTTACAAGACCTTTTGAAATACATGGGAAGTTCTTGGCAAGAAAGGCTAAGCTTTGTGAACCCTTATTACTGAAGTGGAACGTGTCACAGGCTTTTCCTGAGTGTGCCACTCTTGGCTTCTGCCTCCAAATCTTTTTAAGCTTATACGATACAGTGTAAACAAGGTTATTACTAGCCATCAAAATATAAGCAAGTTATCAATACAACCACGGCCTCTCTACTTGTGGTGAAACCTGGCATGAAGAGTCAGCGCACTTGTTCTGAAAGGGGGCTGGGAAGATCGGTTACGATTTAGCCCCGTGAGCGATGCTGTCAGCTGTGCCAGTGTCTGTGGACTTGTTCTGCCGTGACCCAAGAGGATGCCAGCTTCCTAAGATGAATGTGGGAACAGATCTCAGCCCCACCAGGGGGTAACTATCCAGGAGAGCTGCCCACAGTCGATGGTCCCTCTGGAAGGAGCGTTCTGTCACCATGCGTCCTAAGACGGAGGCTGGACACACAGCTGGCATGATTATAACTGTTCTCAGCTAGGAGTTCACATCAGCATCATCTGGAGAATCACTGTTCAGAGTATCCGTCAGAGCCCATTTCCCAGGAATCCGGGCATGTCCAGCCTCCAGGTGTGGTTTTTTAAAAAAATATTTATTTATTTATTTATTTGGTTGCACTGGGTCTTTGTTGCGGCAGGTGGGCTCCTTAGTTGTGGGATGCGAACTCTTAGTTGCAGCATGCATGTGGGATCTAGTTCCCTGACCAGGGATCGAACCCGGGGCCTCTGCATTGGGAGCACGGAGTCTTCACCACTGAGCCACCACCAGGGAAGTCCCCCCATGTGTGTTTTCGAGAATGCTCTCTGGTTGATTCTCCTACACACCATCTCCTGAGAACCAGCATCAAGTGGGTGTTTGAACCTGTCAGCTTCCTTCCAGCCTGAGGTTCTGCGGTTGTAAGTTCTGACAGCTTTCTTGCTGTTGGTGGAGCCATGAGAGCCTCCGGCTGTTGGCCCGTGTTCCCTCCTGCACGGGAAGCAGCCCAGCCCAGGGCACAGGGCTGTCCAACCGATGGACGTGGGCAGAGGGGCTTGGCTGCTCTCAGGGGCACGGGCTCTGATTCTGCTGTGTGAGGGTCTGGGGGAGACGGTGCAGACTCCGAGCCCCGGGGTGCCCCTGCTTTCCCTCTCCCTGCCCCGGGGTTTGGGCGCACAGTTCACTAAAGATGATCTGGCCCGTCCTTGTCAAAATTTTTAAAGCCACAGACCCCATTCAACCAGGGACTCTTCCTTGGGAGCTTCATCCGAGCCCATCTTTACCCAAGGTGTCTGTTTGAAAGGCCCGTCAGAGCCCTATGAGCTGAGCCTCTCCCCACACACCTCCAAATCCCATTTCTCGGTGGCACCTGAGACACTCCTGAACCTTATTGTTTATTTTTTCCTTACAGTAATTTATGTGTAACCGATTAAGTGCACATTTTGATGGGTAGTAGCAAGTGTATACAGTCCTGCATCCAGCACCACAATTAAGGAACAGAATCTTTCCACTGCTCCAGAGTCCCCCTGTGCCCACCCATCCGTCTCCCAGACCCGACCCGAAACCCAGGCAATTACTGACATCTTTCTGTGCTAGAGATTAGATTGGGAAAACATATTTCTGAAATACAGTGATTGAAACTACGGCCATCCGGCCATGTTTTTTGTTTTTGTTTCTTTTTTTTCCCTTCTTTTTCTTCTTTTTGTTTTTTTCTATTTTTGTCCTTCCTTTTTTTTCTTTTTGTTTTTTCTATTTTTTTTTTTTTTTTTTTTGGTTTGCCCCTGTTTTTGTAAATAAAGTTTTATTGGAACACAGCCTCGCCCATTCATCTTGTACCCTCGGTGGCTGCTTTCCAAGTAAATACACAGCAGAGCCCAGTAGTTGCAGCAGAGACTCTATGGCCCTAAAACCCTGATGTGTTTACTATCTGGCCCTTTCCAGAAAAGTCCAGTGGCCCCGCCCTAGCCCTTCTCCCTCATTTTACTAAAGAATAAGGCACCAGCCCCCCAGGCCAGACCCCACCTCTGTACTCACCCCCTCATCCAGTGCAGAAGTGCCTGCAGAAGAGGGGGTCCGCATCCCCTCCCAGCCCGACCCCTCAGCCTCTAAATACCCCCCAAGGTGGGCGCTGCCCGGCTTCCTCTTCCCGGCGTGGTCCTCTGACTGTGTTATTTTTTCCCTCTTAGTGGTACAAGAAGCCGGATTACAACCTGTTCACTCCGTATGTTCAGCACCGTCAGAGAAACCCAGACCAACCGTTTTACATCCTTCACCCCAAGTTCATCTGGCAGCTTTGGGACATCATCCAGGAGAACACGAAGGAGAAGATCCAGCCGAACCCGCCGTCCTCGGGCTTCCTTGGTAGGTGGATGCCAGAAGGCGGGACGGCTGGGCGGCGGGGTGAGGCTTAGGGTTTAACAAGTATACATTCATGTTAGATGATAAGAGCACCTAGAAGGTGGCTTTAGAGGGAACACAGATGAACTGAAAAGGGCACAAGGACACTGTCCTAGTTTCCAGTGGGCACGTAACAACTGCCCCAGCCCAACCTTTCCAAGGGTGAAACGAGAACTGCTTTACCTTCCCTCGTGACGGGTGGGTCAGGATGGGCCCGGCTGGGTGACCCCTTCGTTCCACAGGCCTCGTGGGGTCACTTGCAGGTATTCAGCTGCGTCATGGGGTGGCCTCACTCCCCTGCCTGGCCCCTCGGTGGGGACGGCTGGGAGGCCGGCTCAGCTGGACTGGTGACCGTGTGCCTGCAGGCGGTGGCCTCGTGGGAATTGGACCCTTGACGGAAGCTCAGGGCTCCTGGCAAGTGTTCCAACGACAGGAAATCGAAGCTGCGGTCTCTCAGGGTGGAGGCCTGGGGACTCTCTGTGGGTCACCGAGAGACTCAAGGGCTGGAGACCCCAGGGCCACCCCGGACCCACCACCCACTCGCGTGCACGTTGCTGATGTGGGCCCGGATCGAGGATGGGAGTTTGTGGCCAGAGGACCACACCCCAGACATTGCAAGTTTCCTGGTAGGTCTGGGCTTTGAGTAGCCGGATTCTAGGGCCATGTCCCACTCTCTCCAGCAGACCCGCCAGCTGCGATCTGAGAATGGACTTCCTGTAACAAGGGCATCACACTTGGCTCTTGTGTATTTTTCTGCAGACAGGCTTCAATCCACAAGTTTGTGGTCTTAACCCACATCTCTTCCTGTGTTTCAGCCTCTTACCCCAACATTTCCTTGGTTTTACCTGAATAGGGTAATATTAAGGGAGGTCTTAGATCCCCTTGGCAATATGAAAGCTGCAGTGGAACCAGAAGATAGTAACTTTGTCCATAAACCACTGCTAATGTTCTCCACCCTAACTTGGATGAATTTCCACCCTGCACCTTAACTCAGGCGCACAGTAGGTCCTCATGACTAAAGGAGCATTTGTGGAGGTGACACGCGCTGGTGAGGGATGCAAGGCGCAGGAGTATCCGAAGCGAGGCTTGTGGGTTTTGAAGCGGGTTCAAGGTACTATAATAATGTGAAATATTTTACGCAGAATTCAAGACAGATTAACGACGCTGCGTGCTATTTTCCTCAAGCATAGCTCCTCCCACCCATTTTATGTCGTGCCGTCAAGATGCTTTGTTTCCAAGTCACTTTGCGAAATCCTAAGTGCTGTATCTTTTGTGCGGTTTCACGGAATCCTGCGGATTTAGGGAAGAATGTGTAACGGGGTGGAATGATGCTGAGATAGCATAACAGGGACGCGGCCATCTGATCAAGCCTTTTTGCCATCCGTGCCTCCCCGTGAATTCCTGTGGCCGATATTTGATTACAGCGAGAGCTTGGGAGACCAGTGAGGGCTGTCAGGTACCCTTACTGTCGACTTGCAGTTTGAAAGTTTCCACTGACATAGTCGTAGCTGGAGAACACTGTTTCCTCACGTGTTGAAAGAAATCCTGCCACGTGTGGACAGCTTCCTTTCACAGCTATTTGCTGGGCGTTTGTTTGGAGTTTTCAGGGGCTGCTGCTTGCCTGGGTGGCATCCTTTCCGGGATGAAGGGGACTGCCGTTGGATGTCACTGCAGGGGTGGCGGCTGGGCTGAGCGACAGTCCTTCTCTGCTGTCACTGGGTTTCCAACCATGGGCGAGTCACTTACTCGTGTGAAAGTCCCTGCGCTCCTGGGAGAAAAGGGAGTCATAACACCACCTTTTTATCAGGCCGTTCGCAATCGTTATTATTTTCTAGCACTGTCCCGTCCAGTAGAGCGGCTACTAGCCACAGGTGGCTGCTTAGATTTAAGTTAATTAGGATTAAATAAAAGGAAAACTTCTCTTCCTGGGTGCACGAGCCCCATTTCAAACTCTCAAAGCTATGTGCTCCTGGTGGTTCAGTCCTAGGCAGTGTAGACGGAGACCGTCTCCACCACAGGGAAGGCTGTAAAGGACAGCACTGCCACATCGTGCTGACCACAAAAGGATGAAAGGGAGCTCGTGGAGAAGGTATCAGGGTCCCACTGGACACTGCGCCCTGTGGGTGGGGACACACGTGATAGAAGCTGTTTGCTATTATCAATCAGATTTCCTGAAGATAAATTCCCAGGAGTATGAGTGCTGAGCAAAGGGGATGGCGTGTCGATCACTGTTGGGAAGCGATGGCTTTTCTGCTTTTTCTTTGAATTCTGACCAGAGGCCATATTTGTCCTCCCGGGTCACAGAAGAACAGCCTTACAATAGTCAGTGCATCAGAGACGTATGCCGTGAACCGTCCGCTTCTCCAGAGCAGCAGTGAAGGGATTCTTACCCCTCCGGCACTGCACCTGTATTTTTAAAATTAGAAGGAAGTAGCGTGGATCCAGGCGATTTACATACTCCATGGACCGGCTTCTCTGGAACAACTCCTTCACTTCGTTAGGGCCCTCACCCTCAGCCCGCTGGGAGCTGCTTGTTCACACATGAGGGACATTTCTCTTTCATCCCCAGTTGGATACTGGAGGTTTTCTCTCGTTCTTTGGTACTAGGAGGTGGTTTTTGACCGCACCATGGCCTGGCTGAGGATAGGGAATCATTTCCTTGGAATCCCATTGTTTCGGTGTAGCTCTCATACAGACAGATGTTGTCATAGAGGGTCCGTGAGCTCGTCTGGGGTCCTGCAGCCTGGCCGGATGGTTTTGCCACCTGAGGTAGTGGGGCCTCCAGCCAAGCAGGAGGCCCAGCTCCACCCCCTGGGGCCCGGGGCTGAGCATTGTCAGGCAGACGGGCCTGGTGCACCGGCCCGACCAGCAGCATAGAGCGGGGACCCCTCTAGCCTGCAGGGGACAAGGCCTTTAGTGTACAAACCCCCAATGCCTCCTCCTACCTCTACTGATTATATCATAAGGAATGTTTCTAGAATTCACAGATGCAAACGCTGTAATTTCAGCCTAGTTAATACATGCACAAGAATAATATGCTTAAAAACAGGTCATAACTTGCTTTCTTTTCCATTTTATTTTGAGTTTGGGGTTCTAATTTTCCAATATATCATCCAAACTCAGATGTTAACACAAAATAATAACACATTAACCCAAACTGATAAGCCGCTTAACATCCATATTTATGAGTGTGTAAAATCAATCACATTATGTTGGTCAGGAACAGTTTTTTACATTTCCCTGTAAATAGTGAATCCTTATCAAATAATACAATATAAATGAGCTAAAAACTTGGCTTTCAAGTATTACTTATGCATTATATGATTTTACTTAATATAGTAGATGCTTCTTAAATTATTTTATTTCATGAAATGCAAATTTCCAAACCACTTTTTAATTACAGATATTTTCTGGAATTATCACTTAAAATGTCATTTGTGCTCCTTCAATAATCTTAAGTATAGTTCTCATAATTTTCCATTTTATGATGAATTTATGGGGAAACCACAGAAGAGCTGCTAGATTTCCATTAGATCAGCATATTCAATACACTTAACCTTTCACCCTCACCCGTCATTCCGACACATGTTTTGCAGTGTTTTATTGGACATGCTCAGAAATTTCTAGTTTACCTCACATATGAATTATGTTCAAGCGTTACCTGGAATGGATGAAAGCCAGTATTTTTCCCGTCACTTGCATTAGGTTCTGTTTATATCCATAGCTTATTTTGCTCCACGTTAAAAGGATCCGTTCATCAAGGAAAAAATTCTATTACTGTGAACGATTTGGGGTGTTGTTACTTTAAATATTTTGCCAGGTGCAAAGTAAGACGATTTTCGTGTGAGCACAATTAAGGTAAAGGCTCAGTGATGAAACTCTGCTGGACTCTGACACGTATCAAAGGCATCTGTATATATGCAAAGTAGAGTTTTACAGGGGAACCTTATTCATTCAGGATCTGTGATCATCTGAACTTGGGTGGAAGTTTGCTTTTTATCCAGGTTTTGGACAAATAAGTGAGTGTACATACTGCTTGTTATGCTGAGTCATATCATGTGACATTTTATTAAGACTATTGGAAATGCTTTTTAATTGGTTTGATAATTATATTGAATTATACAATATTTTAAAACCTGTCATTTGGCAAATGAATGCCTCTTGAGTCATAATTGCCCAGGAAAATTTGTACTTTTTTTTCTTCAAATGAATCCCTCCTCATTTGTAAAAACTGGCCAAAAAACTGAACATTAACTGAATTATGAATTATGGTCAAAGATTTTTAAGAACTGGCTGCATGCCCATTTTGATTGGCTTGGAAAAATACATTAAAAAGTGTCTCAGTATTGAACCGCCCATCAAAAAGTCTGGCTCCACGTTGAAAGCAGTAAAATTTTATTAGTGATGAAAGCAGTTACTTTTTGGTAGTCCATAAACAAAATTATGTAACATAAAAGTTCCTTAAGTGATTTTTTAAAAAAATTCTTTACTGAATAGCACAGCATTAGATGGTTTGTATTCGTTTCGCTTTTTGGGTAATCCTGAGCAGTCCTAAGAAAGGAAATGAAAAACACACAAAAAAACATTTTTAGCATAACCAGCTGTGAATTCCCCGTGTCGGCCTGGCATGGGGAAATGATTAGGAGCTAACATGATACTGTGAATTTCCAGGTATATACGGCATCTGTGCAGAAAAGAGCCACCGTGGCAGGCCTGACTGCCGATGGCTGGGAGCCCTGCTTGCAGGGTTGACCCTTGGCTGGCATCTGGAAGCCTGGGTTTGGGGAGGCCCCCTCAAGTGCCAGGGTGGGTCACTGTGCCCAGATGCTTATGCGGCAGTGGGTCCACGCCCAGCACCTGCTTCCTTCTGGAGTCTGGAATGCTGGTGTGTGCCAGGCACAGCAGGCCTGTAATAAATCGTTGGCTACGTGCTGCGTCTGGTGGGTCCTCCTAGCAGATCATCAAACCCAGAAGTAAGCTGGGGCCTCCCAGCACGGTACCTTGTCAGTGTACCTCAGAGAACATCTGAGGACCACGTGCTGGTGTTGACGTCACTTGTGGATGACAGAGCCCAGCATCACAGCACGTCAGAAGAGATGCTGGTGGCAGTGCTCAGACACTGTTCTCAGTACAGTAGTTAAGACGCTTTCTTCAAGTTGTCCTAAGAAATGTAGCTTATGAGCTTGCCACTTATTGTGAAACTTAAAGTTTCATTCTTTAGTTGGGTTTACTTATTTTTTTTCTTAAAGAAACTTTCTCCAAATCCCCAGTTTTCAGCACTGTGCCCAGTTGAATACATGTGTGAGTTTAATTGAAAAGGCTTCTAACCGTGCTTGACAGCTCTGGTCCCAACCCTATAGGTCCCGCACTCCCTCCTCCCCACACACATGCCCCGAGCTGTGCCAGGACTGTTATACCCCTCCTGACACTGAGGTCCACCTAGGTCCCCTTTGCAATACATGAAGGAGTTTCATCTTCAGGGTTTTGTGTGTGACTAAGTACTCTTAACTCCTAGGAAAAGTGATGTGCAGATATAACCACATTTAATATGATTTTCAGTATTTATTATATGACAGAGTCTGAATCTAAACTCAAATTTATGTGTGATATCGGCCTTAATAAATTAATAAGCAGAGTATACGTATGCCAAATGAAATGACCATGCTGTCTAAAAAAAAAATTTAAATAAGAAAAAAATATCCTCCACCTTTGATTTCATAAATCTTGTCCACCTTTCACATGTACCAATGAGTTATAAGTTGATTTTCCCTTCCCTTTGAAGGTGCTGCCATACCGATTCTGATATCAGTACTACAGCTGGCTGTCGTTTAATCACTTAGAGCAGATTCGGCTCTAGCTTACATTTTAGGGTGCTCTGGACCAAGGCTCATGGTTATAGGAACCCGCAAGTTCATATGGAAGCACAAAATGAGATGCAAAAACCAGGAGGACGTACCCAGATAACTCAAAATAAGACACTTCCTGAACCTCTGTCGGCCTTCAGTTTGGACGGCCGTGAACTACCTAGCAAATTTCAGTATTTCTGAAGCTCTAGAAGTCACTTTAAAATATAAAGTATTTATATATGAAAATGCAAAAATACACCTATTTACTTACAGTGAAACCATAACTTTTTGCCCAGCCATATGATGAAATCTATATTGTCTATTTAATAAATATGTGATTTAAAATGTATTGATAGTAGTTCACTAGCAGTAAGAGGAAACCTTGTCTCTGGAAAACTTTCCAGAAAACAATAACCAGATTCGAGCACGTAGTAGACCTTTGAGGCCAAGTAGATAGCAAGGACATCTAGAGAAATTACTCAGACTTCTTCTTACTTGGGTGTGGGTAGCAGTTCAACTCTAGGTTAGTTGTCTAACACGCAGAATGTCTGTCCAGCTACTAAGGAGACACCTCCGGGATCCTTACAGTAGAGTTTTTCAAGGAATACGTGCGTGAGACCAGCCTGGTCCTCCAAGTGTGGTAAGCAGACCAGCATTGGTCCAGGAACGTTTGTTATTAGTCTACGACTAGATCAGTGTAGAAACTGAAAGTATTTGGAAGGCTTTATAGCAATTTGACATAGCATGGCAACCTAACATGTGATCATTTTTCTAGTAGTTCATTGTTCGTGTATTTTACAGAAGTATTGGTCTGTGATGGATAGGAATTTTTTTAATGGCCCTTCACCACAGGTAGTTTAGGAATGCTTGTTAAAAATTCCATTTCCTTGGGAGTTCCCTGGTGGTCCAGTGGTTAAGACTCCGCCCTTGCAATGCAGGGGGCATGGGTTCGATCCCTGGTCTGGTCGGGGAACTAAGATCCCACATGCCACGTGGCATGGCCAAAAAAAAAAATTCCATTTCCTGGACCCCAACATACACCAGGGAACCCAGGTCTCTAGGGACGGGGACAAGCCCGGGAATCTGCATTTTAACAAGCTGCCAGGTTGTCCTTTCACGCTGAAGGCTGAGAACTGCTCTCGAGGGAGGACAACAGCATCTCGCAGGAATGACAGTGGCTTCTGAAAGGCATGCACTTGGAGACTGGAGTGGCAAAGGCGACAGCTAGTGCACGCCGGTCGCAGCCCCCGTGGACGAGGCTGTGTTCTGGGCTGACAGTAACGAGAGTGTGGTTTCTAGACACAGCTCCACGCTCATTTATCAGAAGCTTTTGTGCAAAAGACACCCTTGAAGGGGGCTTCCCTGGTGGCGCAGTGGTGAAGAATCCGCCTGCCAATGCAGGGGACGCGGGTTCGAGCCCTGGTCCGGGAAGATCCCACATGCCGCGGAGCAACTAAGCCCACGAACCACAGCTACTGAGCCCGTGTGCCACAACTACGGAAGCCGGTGCCCCTAGAGCCCACGCACCGCAACGAAGAGTAGCCCCCGCTCTTCGCAACTAGAGAAAGCCTGTGCACAGCAATGAAGACCCAACGCAGCCGAAAGTAAATAAATAAATAAATGTATTAAAAAAAAAAGAAAAAAGATACCCTTGAAGCCTCTTCACTGCGCTGCAGGAAAACTGTTGTAATAAATGTACAGAGGGAAGATGTTCAGGGTGTGAAGGATTCTGGGATGCTTTGATGTGGTTCCTTGGGCACAGCTGGCCACGCGCCACGCCCAGGGAAGGGAAGGGAGCCAGTGCGAGCCCTGACGGGCAAACACTGAAGCGTCCTCAGCTCCAAAGACACAGGCCTGTGACTCTCACCCAGAGATGCACACGGCAGAGGCGGCCTTGCTCATCAAAGGTTTAAAGTCACAGGAATAAATGAATGTAATTCTCCGGGCACATGGCTTTCTCATCCACGGTGTCAATTCCTCATGGGTGATTTTGTGAGGATGAGGAGAAATGTACACACAGCAGGGATACCACGGGGGAAGGAGGGGGCAGGATAGTTAGGGAGTTTGGGATTGACGTGTACACACTACTATATTTAAAAGAGATAACCAATAAGGACCTACTGTACAGCACAGGGAACTCTGCTCAATATCCTGTAATGACCTAAGTGGGAAAAGAATTTGAAAAAGAATTAAAAACAACAAAAGAGGCAGAGATCGTATCGCCTGTGCGATGCGGGCTGGTGCCCACCCCCTCGGTGACTTGAGGAAGGAGGCGCTGGTCCTCGGTCCTCTCTTGGCTCCACCTGGATCACGGTCACAGCGGGCGGGCCCACGGACGGGGAGGGGAGAAGGGAGCCGGCAGAACTGGGAGGAAGAGGGGGACTGACCAGGGACTTGAAGTTCCGACGCAGCTCCTGGGAACAGTGTCACTTCCTAGACCTTGACCTGAAGAATCTCTGTCTCTCGTTAGGAGCATGGTTTACTTTCAGCCACAGCAGCTTTGTGGCCCTCAAGGCACATCCTAACGTCTTCTCAACAGGACACCAGGGTCCTCTCTGTCATCCTTTCTGCTTCCCCTCCCCTTCTTCCCCCCGCCCCGCCCTGCCCAAGGTGGTACCTGCGGGTTCAGGCCTCACCTCCCTGGGGACCTTTCTGGAGCCCCAGGCAAAACCAGGCCCTTCCCACTGCTCCCCTGGGCCCCTCGTGCCAGACTTTCTCCAGTTGTGGGGATTTTCATGATGCACGCGCAGTTGATCAATCAGAAATACGATTGTCCTCTGCAGAGAAACCTTGTCTGTAACAGGAGGTAACTGTGTGACTTCATGTGTTTTTCATAACAAGGGATATCCTTTCATAAATGGGCTAAGCATATTTTTTTTTTCTTTTGCTTTCCTCTTGGGGTTTTTTTTTTTTTTTTTGGCCGCGCCATGCGGCATGTGGGATCTTAGTTCCCCGCCCAGGGATCGAACCCACGCCCCTTTCATTGGAAGCGTGGAGTCTTAACCACTGGATCTCCAGGGAAGTCCGTATATTTTTTAAGTTTAAAGAATGTTAACAAAGATGATGGTGGAGCTAGGAAAAGAACGCTCTTTAGCATAGATCCAGAACGAGATCTGCTCAATGATCATATGGTTTTATAGCTATTTTGAACATTAAAAAAAAAAAGAAATGAAAGCAACTTTAATATTGATAGTTCCAGTGAGAAAAATAATTTTAATATTAATTTTGAACTCTGTGTCTCCATCTCTTTCATTTAAGCAACTATTATAGCATCAGGTTTTTTTTTTAATTATTATTTATTTTATTTATTTATTTATGGCTGTGTCGGGTCTTCGTTTCTGTGCGAGGGCTTTCTCTAGTTGCGGCGAGCAGGGACCACTCTTCATCGCGGTGCGCGGGCCTCCCACTGTCGCGGCCTCTCTTGTTGCGGAGCACAGGCTCCAGACGCGCAGGCTCAGTAGTTGTGGCTCACGGGCCTAGCCGCTCTGCGGCACGTGGGATCTTCCCGGACCGGGGCACGAACCCGTGTCCCCTGCATCGGCAGGCAGACTCTCAACCACTGCGCCACCAGGGAAGCCCCAGTTTTTTTTTATAACATGCATCTCCTTGGTATATCACAGTCCTCCTGCTGCAAATCGGTTGGACCTGCATGTCGAAGGTGGTACATGATATTCTGACTTGGGGATGCAGATCTGGCGCTGACTGTCCTTTCCTTAAGTTTGATCACTTTGTCTTTTCTTCTCTCATTCCTGGGCCCCCAGTGGTCAACTGGACAAGTGAATGTTTAATAGCATCACGTCTTAACACGCCCCCAGCCCCCAAACCGCACACATGCCACTCACTGGAAGTTAGAGCCACAAGGTGAAGCCGACGAGGCAGGGGGCACAGAGCAGGAATCTCCTGCCCCAGCCGTGCCCCTCCACCCCCGGCCCTTCAAAGACGTCCCCCACCTCGTTACCTTACCTTTAAAAAAAGCAAGAAAGCAGGTCATATAGTCATTCAACAAGCATGGGCCCCCCAACTCTCCACCAGATACTGTGCTCGCCACTAGTGACAGAAAGATGGATGAGGCCCAGCCCTAACCCTCAGATCCTCTGCTGTCTGGTGGGAAAGACAGACTGTAAACAGACAATTCCAATGTCACGGTCAGAAGGGCAGAGAGATGCACAGACAGGGAAGACATGACCGCAGAATCCGGCTGCAGCGTGAGGGCTGACGTACCCCCTCCCGAGTCGCTCACGGCTCTGGTTTCTCCCGCAGGCATCCTGCTCATGATGAGCTTATGCGGCGAGGTGCACGTGTACGAGTACATCCCGTCCGTGCGGCAGACGGACCTGTGCCACTACCACGAGCCCTACTACGACGCGGCCTGCACGCTGGGCGCCTACCACCCGCTGCTCTACGAGAAGCTGCTGGTGCAGCGGCTCAACACGGGCGCCCAGGGCGACCTGCACCGCAAGGGCAAGGTCGTGCTGCCCGGGCTGCGGGCCGTGCGCTGCCCGCCGGGAGCCTGAGGGGCTGGCCGGGCTCCAAGTCCTGGAGATGCTGGAAGGTGCCCTGGAGGTGGCGCGGCCTTCGGCCGCCAGCTGTGACTTTGTGGTGGCCACGGGGCTCCTTCCCTTTCTAAGCCATTGAGTATTAACGACTGCTTTGAATATAGAAATGGAACTCAAAGAAATAAACTAGAAAGTTGCAAAAAACTTTTGTAAAGAATAGCTAGAAAAAAAGCAAATGTCTAACAAAGGGGTAAATAGCTCCAAAATGTTAGCCTTCTCTTTCCTAGGGCTGGTTTCAGCAGCAGGTGTCAGGGATACACCTGATGGATGACACAGTTTGTACCTGGGAGCACCCACGCTGAGGGACAGGACATGTCCCATCGACTGCGCCACTTGTACGTGCACTTGTCATGAAAGAGGCTAGAGTTGATGACGAACGTCTGCATTAGCGCCCAGGCGCGTTTACACTAACAGCGGAGCCCGCGGTATATCCTTCGAGGGGTTTCCAGCCCTCGGCATCCCCATCTCTGCTCCCAGCTGCCACCGAGGGCTTTGCTCTTTGTGTATCAGACACATTTCTAAAACCATAAAGCCTTCCTCCTGAGCAGTCCAAGAAAAAGCCAACCCGGAAGAGCAGCACAGGGGAAGCACTTTGTTTTCCTGCAATATTTCCTTACTTGACTAGGAACGCCCCCAGGCGGACAGGAACATCCCTGGCAGGTAAATGCAAAATCGGGGGCTGCAGGGTAGCCCAGGGCAGGACGGCCCCGGGCCGCAGCTTTCCTGGCCTCCTGACCCGCCAGCCCTCCCCATAGCCTTCGTAACCACAGGCGCTGATGATTAGGACACCCCCGGGGGATGTGGGCGGTGGCTTCCAGCCTCTAGCTTTTACCCTGTGCTTCTGGGGATGCACACCTGTCTCTCTCATGCTTTTTTCTTGCAGGTTAATATCAGCTATTGGGATCCTGACGGTGATACACTGATTTTTCACTGATTCTTCCTACAGACAGATGTTTAGGAATCCCACCCTTGTTTTCACAGACCTGTTTTATGTCAGCAACATAACAAAGCCATGTAATTAAATACAGTTGTGTGAAAGCATCGCTCTTTAACAAATAGGAAAATAAGTATTAACATGTGCTTCAGAGGGAGAGGCAGTGAAAGGGAAGATTGTCATCCCAGTGTGTTAGCTGTATCAGTTGGTTTTGTTGTAATCTCAACTTCTGTCACTGATACATCAAAAAAATATTTTTTTTTTTTCTTTTTGGCTATAAATGTAGTGAAACAGAAACATTTTGGAATACCTTAGTCAAACATGCAATTTCAATCTATAACTAAAACCTATCTCAGTGGTACAGTTAAGACTTCTTGGCCATGACAATAGCAGCTTAATTAAATATGTTCTCCTTCGCCGTTGTGTGAACATCAGGAGAGTTTACTGCACAAGGTTTTTTGTTCCAGGATTGGTTTTTTCCCTGAGCAAGAGTGGCTGTTTGGTTGGTCTACTCAGCAGAAATCAGGTTGGGTCCCAAGCATCTCCTACAGCTTATTGTTATAGTGAAGGAGGGTGTCATTGAAAAACTTCAATCATGACAATATCCACTAGAAGCCCACTTTGAGAGCTCTGCTTCCGGATCTGTGAGAAGGGATGGTAATTCTGTTCAGCACATTGGCTTACGTCTGAGCAGATGTGGCCAGGCCACTTTCCTTCCTGGTTTCCTGAAAGAGCGTGCTCCTGTCCAGTGTCCGGTGAGTAACATTTCGGTGACTCTGGGCGCTGGGAAGTGGCTGATGCGGGGTGAGCGGTCCAGCCACCCTGGTCCCCCCCTGGACCCTCCAGGCTCTGCCTTCAGAGGCCCACGACACTGAAGTTTCTGTAATAATCTTCCTACTGGATTTCCCTACCGGCCTCCTTATGTCCAGGACAGCCCCCCCTGGTGGCATGAGATCATGAGTAGAAGAAAATTTACTGGGGGTCAATGTAAATATTCAAGTTCAAAAGCCCCAGAAAACACTGCAAAGATCTGTAAGTATTGATACCCTTTATTGTGACACATGTACTTTTAAAACGTACTTTCAAAACATACTTTCAGTGTCACCGAGGTTATAAGATTGAAGAGAGTAAAGAAAATTTAATTAAAAGTTTTGGATTTATTATGGCCTTAAAGACCCTTGGGAACCAAGGTCTGCTAAACATTGAGAAAATGGGGTACACGTATTAATACAACGTGGGCTGGGCATTCTTCTATTTAAAAGTTTAAATTGTTTAACTCCTTAAAAGTATTAGGAGGTTTTAGTTGATGTGCCGGCTGCTTCTAGTATGAATGAAATCGGCCCTAAGAGGCAGCGTTTTCCCAGACACTGATGAAGCCCTCAAATGCCACGACGGCAATAAACACCCGGCCTTCCGTGGAGCAGTTACAGGGAACGGCGCCCAGCTGCATTTCTTCCAGGCTTCGCCTCTTCCAGACCCTTCGCCCTCTGCTGAGGAGGGATGTTTGATAAACCGAAGCCATTAGGTGGCCCTTTTCTTCACTCTCAGGACTGAAGGAGGTCACGTTGCTTTACATCTCGAGGTAACTTCACTTGATCTTTTGTTGCTGCTATTGTCACAATGAAACAAACACTGACCAAGAATAACAGCTCACCTGCATCCAGGTCCTTCCCCAGGTACAAGCGGAAGGTCTAACAGGTGTGGCATCCTCACTGTCCCCAGGGACGCCAGCGCTGGTCCTGTGTGTCACCTTACAGGGCACAGGGCCCGCGGGTTGGCAGGTAGGGGTTGCAAGTAAGCATCCTACCCCCTCAGGGCCCGCGAGGGGCTTAGGCTCATCTTTCGGTCCCGGGGTCTACCCTCGTCTGCGGGACGCAGGGCTCAAGGAACCTCGGCTCCATCCTCCCCATGTGTCCCTCGCCCTCGGCCGGCCGCCGGACCTTTAATCCACCCTGGGCTCCCCAGTAATCTTCTGTCATGGTAGCCGTAGCATCTGCACAAAGCAATGCTGAAATAAGCGTTAACCTTTTCCAAATTGGGAAATGAAATCAAGTGTTTAAAGCCGCCCCGGGTTACTCTGTTACATGATCACGAGCCGGTTCATTCTGGTGGAACAGATTAGCACCTGATGTTGTGGGTTGACCCTTCCGGGCAGGACCACTTACAATCACTGAATTAATTAGGTCCCATCTGGCTGCGGCAGTGGGATCGGGCTCACGTGAGTAATGCTAGGTGATGGAGGAACTTCGTGTGCACAAGTGACATAATGAAAGCTCGCTCTCTCCAGCCTTTTTCTTAGAGATCAAGGCACCGTGCGTGGTTGAGACTGGTGGCCAAAGTGACCTGGTCTCATTGCTGCTTAGCTGTGGGAAGAAACGGAGCCAGGAGGTGGGGTGACTATCGAGAAACACGTGACTGAATGCACAGGCCAGATAGGGTCTGCATACATTCACTCAGGTTGTCTGTGTCGACTTCTCACTTTCTGATCCTTTAGGACTCTTGCCCAGTGGTTCCACAGCTGATGAGGGCAGCTGCATGTAGAAATTCAGTGCTTAGGGAAAGTGTACCTGAGTTCAAACTCGTGCTTTGTACTCCAGATATTTCCTTTGTGAAATTATTCTGCATGTTTCTGTCTCTCGGGCATTATTTTACACAACTGGTAAATTATTTTACACAATTGGTAAATGAAAGGTATTTATCTTTCAAGGAAATAAACTGTAAGTTCTGATTCTTGCTTTATTAAGTGAATGAAGCCTTTTTAGGAAGAAGAAATCCAACAAATTAGCTTGGGCTAATGGAATTTAAAGAATTAAAGATATTGATATAGTTCTTACTCTTGTTATAAAAAGTGTGCATGTAGATATAGTTATATAATTGTATATATACGTATCTACACACATGGTGGCTTTTATATTGTCTTTTTTCATCAAACTTTATTTCTGAAACCTTTACAATAAATTGTTTTAATTATGCAAACACCAATTTTTTACGAGAAATAAGCAAACGTTACATAGCCTTCTGTCAAACAGAAATCCAGTCTTCCCACGCACTCATATTTCACACATTCTGGCTACATTAAAAAGTCTGGCAGAAAAATTAAAAAGGTGCTCTGAGGGTAGAACTATGACCTGAAGGTTGTATCATTACCAGAAGTCTAATTGAACTCTGACCTTTGATGGGTAATTGATCTATAGCTCATGGCTTTTGCAAGATTAGGGGAAGAAACACTTATTTGGTTCTATGGAAAGTAGTCTTCTTACTTGGTAGGTTTCACACAAATTAACTGCATTGCAACTGTTAAAACCTAACATTTATGATACCACACAGCCTGTTTTACTCTAGATAAAAATCCTTATGAATTTTTTCCGGTGGAAACCAGTGAAATTTTTTAACAGCTTTGGGAATTTTTTTGTATGATAATTTTAAAAATTGAGATGTGTACTCTTCAAATGAATTAACTAAGGCTTGAGGTTTTCCAGGAGCCACCTTTTAAAAGTGTTTGTACACATTTTAACACTTTGATATTTTCTAGTTTGGTTTTGTATATTTTTACGTGTACACAGTGTACAGGCTTTTTTCTTGTAAATAAAACGTTTTCATTTGTCTAGAAGTTTCTCTGTTTTAATTTGTAGAAGTTGCACAAAATAGTGAGCCACCCCTAGAAAAAAAATGGCACAAAGTTGAGACCTAATTGGAAGACTGTAAAAAAAAAGTAACACCAGCAGGCCTTCAAACACTGAGCGTGGACACAGCCCGGCCTGAAACAGAGGTTACGTCAGTGTTCCTCACCCAAGGGTTCACTGCCAGACCAGGAGAGAGGCCACGGCGAAATCCAGCAGAAAAGGCAAAGTTAGGCTAACAGGTCCTGATGTTGGCTTAGTAGGCCAGCATTCTGAGTAACTTATTGCCTTGAGGGACGCTGCCAGCGTGACAGAGCTCTTAGTCTTAGAGAATATAAATAAGTTATTAGAGGGAAGACTCACCCACTACCATGTCACATTAGCCCTGGTATTTTCACACTTGCCACGTGAAGGGAAATCAGTTAATTAGGCTCCTAGAAGGAAATTCCCAGAGGTTTGTTGTTTCCGGTTAGAATGTGAAGAATCCTTGAAGGGGAGCGTCCAGGGTTCTGTGTGAGGAAGGATGTGGGCAGCTGGGGAGCCGGGGGCCCTAAACCCCCTCTGCAGGACGTGCTGGCTCCGAGGGGACACCCACACCTTGGCTTGCCATCATTTTTCTTTCCCCGCAAGATGGAAGATGCCTGCTTCCAGGTAATTAAAATGCAGGCCGGATTCACAAGGACCGAAGATGGGGCCCTGGAAGGATGCCGGGATGCGGCAGCCCGGGACCGAGGTGTGTGCACAGGAGACGTGGCAGCAAACACAGGAGCAGGGGGGCTGAGTACCTCTGCCTCAGGCTGGCGACGCGTCGGGGTGACGGCCCTGGGCGCTCCGTGCTGTGCTCACGAAACCCCCGGTGCACAGAATCCAGCAGGAGGGAGGCCCTCCGGCAGCAAGCCTCCGCTGACCCCTCATCCGAGCAGGGCTTGGCAAACGGTGGCCACCGCCTCCTTTTGTCAATAAAGTTTTATTGGGCCGCAGCCACGCTCGTGTGTTGACATCCTGGCCGCGGCTGCGCCAGACAAAGAGCCCGGCAGTTGCAACAGAGACCGTATAGCCGCCAAGCCTAAAATATTTATTATCTGGTCCTTTACGGAAAGGATCCGCGGAGCCCCGATTGTAAGTACAGTATATGAGACTAGTTAGGCAAGCCTTGTGGCAGATGGCGGGTAGGTGGTCCTCACAAACCACCTTGTAAGGTAGGTATACCATTAGCTTCAGGAAAGCTGGGGTCAGCGAGGTTGATTCATCAGCCTGCAATCCCACAGACAGGAAATGACGGAGCCCGGCCTGCGGTCCCCGTCTGACTCAAAGGCCCCGCTCGGAACCCTTATGTCAGGCTTTTTATTTTATTTTTATTTTATGTTAGAGTATAGTGGATTTACAATGTTGTGTTAGTTTCAGGTGTACAGCAAAGAGATTCGGTTATAAATATACATGTATCCATTCTTTTCCGGCTTCTTTTCCCATATAGGTTACTACAGATGTTTGCTTAGCGCCCCCTGTGCTCTCCAGCAGGTCCTTGTGGACGGGCTTCCTAAAGCAGCCTCTCCCTGAGGTGCTGCTCTGCTTCTCAGATGCCCCACGGACCCAGCTCTGGGAGGCTCATTATACTGTGAATATTTTGAGAAATTGTGCTTTGAAATTTATGGAGCAAACAGAGTTCTCTAAATCCCCAGAACACTAACAGGTATCTGAACAGCATGTGTCAAGGGCAATTTCTATCTTGCGATCAGAAGCCAGTCTCTGTGTTTGTCACAGCCCAGTGGAAGGAGGAGGTCTGACGTGCATGGAGAAAAGCCAGCACAGGGGAATGGCACCCATCAACTCCACTCGCAGCTCCCGTCCTAACTACACGGTGTCATGCTGGAGAAGCAGACTTGGAAAATGAGACACGAGGTGTGAAATGATCACAAACGTCAAAGGGACAGAAAAATCAATGACTTTGAAAATACATCCTCTCCTGTCACGGCTGCCTTGCTGGCACCCAGGAGGGTGGAGGAGAAAGAAGGTTAGAAGAGCCGCGTGGCCCTCGTCCGCTTTAACGCGATGCTGGCACGAAGGGGTGCGGGATCGTTCTCATCTACGAAGCCGGTTGGAAGGAGCCCAGCAGGGCACTGGCAAACCCGCAGGAGACATTCGGAGGCCTTGGCGGCCACGCTGGGCCCCAGGAGAAGACGAGCCAGCAGAGATGGTACAGCCGCTGCCTCTCTGTAGGGACCAGACAGGCTGACTCGGAGCTCATCCGGAATAACGGGCAGGCAGGGGGACCTGGACAGCTGTCATCTAACTACACCCCAGGTAGGTAGAAGAAATGCGACTCGGGAGGGGAGGGGAGAGATCAGCTAGGAGTTTGGGATGAACAGATACACACTACTATATGTAGAATAGATAACCAACAAGGACCTACTGGAGAGCACAGGGAACTATATTCAATATCTTGTAATAACCTATAATGGAAAAGAATCTGAAAATGAATATATACATATAACTGAATCACTTTGCTCTACACCTGGAACTAACACAACATTGCAAACTAACTATTCTTCCCGTTTAAAAATGGTTACAACGAGAAGAAATGTAACTTTAGTTTCTCCATAACTAAACTTAATTTCTGTCTTGAATCCCCTTCTCAACCCAAGGTGAAAACTACCATTTTTCATCTAATCTAAGACATCATTCAGCATGAGATGCACCTGTCTTTTGTGAACCACTACAAACAAAAATGCTGTCATCAAACTAGTGGACCCTTCGGTGTGTGCTGTGAACACAGTAGCCACACGCCACCGGAGGATACGGAACAGCTGAGTCTCATCAGAACTGAGACGTGGAGTGTAACATACACCCTGGATCTCTAAGACTTAGCGTGAAAGGATGAATGTAAAATATCTCAATAATTTTGTTATATTGATACGTTGAAATGAAATTTGAGATGGAAGGGGTATTCGTGGTTCCGGGAGATTGGAAGGCAGAATAACTTAATAAAATTTAGAAAGCTGGCCCACGACAGGAGCAAGATCTAATCCAAGCAGCTGGTTCCACAGCCCCTACTCACTTTGCTGCGATGCTTCTGTGTCACCGGCTGCTTGAAGGAGGCCACTAGGACACCACTGAGCCGCCAGGCCCACTAGACCACCATACTTAACGGTCGTCACGAGACAAATAATCAGAATCTGAAAACCAGCCACCCTCACCCTTCCCCAAGGAAAAAAGAAATCTGGAGAAAGGAATCAGCACTGAACCTGGCGCTGAACACCCAGTGTGTAGCAGATTCTGGGCCAATGTGATCCCATGAATCCTCAACAACACCCTTGGGAGGGATCGGCACCCCCATTTGAGACACAAGGAAACTGAGGCCCCAGGAGCCTTGGACTGGACGGAGCTCATCGTGACACAGCAGGGTCTGAGTTCAGGCCCTCTCAACCCAAAGTCTGTAATTGTTTCACCTAACCTTTCTGTCTAAGGAACAAAATGAATTCCAAGGATAAACACTGGGGCTCGCCCTAGGCAGAAGACATGGGGACACCCGCCACGAATTCATAGTATTTCCAAGGAAATGTCCTTCACTCTTCTACAACCCAACTTTGCTGACACACCACCGAGTACGAAGCCTCAGGGAATTCCACACAGCTATGAAAGCCATGGCTAAAAAGACAAGTAATAAGATAGGAGAAAGTGCATGGTATAATGTTAAGGTCAACAAATAGGATAGAAGCTGTATATTATAATTAAAATCTCTTTCTCATGTATGTACACACACATACGCATATATTACACATTTATATACATATGCACATATATGAGCCATACGTAAATACATAGATGACTTAAAAATATTTTAATAGGCCAAAATAATTAGAACAAGCGATTATCTCTGCATGGTGGGAAAATGGGTGGTTTATATCTTATGATCTTACCTTACTTATCTTAATTGTACTTCATTTTACACATTTTTAAAAGATCTATTGAATATAATTACGAAAAGCAAATTTTAAAAATATTTAGGAGGTCTTGTGCTCTAGTGGGAAGAGATGGGCTTTGACAGCATGGCTGGTCAGAGAAGAAAATCCATGTCCTGCTTTGTGTTTGTTCATTTATGTGATCCAGGTATGACAGGGGATCAGAGCCCCCCAGGTATTCGCAGCAGTACAGGCTAGCTCATCACCCAGCACCCAGCAATGTCACCACCAACTGCCATCAAACCCTGTGGCAAGCACCTGGGGTCACATTATTGATTAGAAAGGCAAGGTCAGTGCCTGCTTCCTGTGCTAGCTACGCGAACTTGTGTACATTACTTGTTCTCTCTGAAGTTCCGTTTCCTCATGTGCAAAATATGTGCAAGAGGTAATAACAGTGCCTACTCACTGAGTTATTGCAGTGATTAATTTAGGCAGTGCATGTAAATTATTTATCACAGAGCCTGACACCTAGTGAAGCTGTTGCTGGTGTTATTGTTATTTTTATATTTTGATCTCCTCAGTCTAATATATCTAAATAATTAATAGAAGAGAACATTCACAGATGCTAAACATTGCAGATGGTTGCTTTCTCAGGGAAGTTTCATCTGCTTAAATTTTTTAGGTAAAATAAAACTATGTCTTTGTGGTGATGATTTGTTTTCAAGGCTCTCTAAACAAAACTCGGCAGGAATCCTCTTTCATGAAATAAGAAAGCCCAGGTCCCTATGTTTGGGATTCTTTTTTTCTTGTTTCTGTCCTTCTGTGCCCACACGAGGGTCAGCACCTGCTGTCAGGACGCCTGCGGTTTATTGCCCCAAGGAAGCTGTTACTCATCCCGCAACGATTCTGGTGAGCATACACACAAACTCTCACTAAATGGAACAAAGCAGCAGCGAGTGTTGTAAACAGCTCGGTTCCTATTTGTTTCCTCTTCTTCACAGCTTTCTGCTCTCTTTGAACGTTCGCACTGTTGGTGTATCAGTTATCTGTTGCTGCAAAGCAAGCTATAATGGCTCAAAACAGGAGCCGTGTGCTGTTCCTCCCACTGCGAGGGTCCGTCGGGCAGTTCCTCTGCTGGCTTCTGGGTGGCCTCCCGGGCTACGTGCAGCTGTGGAGTCACCCAGGCTGGACGGTTCATCTCATTCCCACATAGGACGGATGGGGACGGGGGAGGGGGAGTGAAGGAGGGATGGTGTGGGTGTTTGGCGTTAGCAGATGCAAAGTATTACACATAGAATGGAGAAACAACAAGGTCCTACTGTACAGCACAGGGAACTATATCCAATATCCTGTGATAAACCATAATGGATGGGCTTCCCTGGTGGCGCAGTGGTTAAGAATCCGCCTGCCAATGCAGGGGACACAGGTTCGAGCCCTGGTCTGGGAAGATCCCACATGCCGCGGAGCAACTAAGCCTGTGCGCCACAACTACTGAGCCTGCACTCTAGAGCCCGCGAGCCACAACTACTGAAGCCCGCGCGCCTAGAGCCCATGCTCCGCAACAAGAGAAGCCGCCTCAATGAGAAGCCTGCACACTGCAAGGAAAGAGTAGCCCCCGCTCTCTCTCAACTAGAGAAAGCCCGCACACAGCAACGAAGACCCAACACAGCCAAAAAAATACATAAATAAATAAATATATAATTAAAAAAAAAAAAAAAAGACTAAGATGATAAATTAAAAAAAAAAAAACAACCATAATGGAAAAGAATATGAAAAAGAATGTGTGTGTATGTGTGTGTGTGTGTGTGTGTATATATATATATATATATATATATATATATATAACTGAGTCACTTTGCTGTACAGCAGAAGTTAATAAAACGTTCTAAATCAACTATACTTCAATTAAAAAATGCCACAGTTTAGGGCTTCCCTGGTGGCACAGTGGTTGAGAATCTGCCTGCCAATGCAGGGGACACGGGTTCGAGCCCCAGTCTGGGAAGATCCCACATGCTGCGGAGCAACTAGGCCCGTGAGCCACAACTACTGAGCCTGCGCGTCTGGAGCCTGTGCTCCGCAACAAGAGAGGCCGCGACAGTGAGAGGCCCGCACACCGCGATGAAGAGCGGCCCCCGCTTGCCGCCACTAGAGAAAGCCCTCGCACAGAAACGAAGACCCAACACAGCCAAAAATAAATAGATAAATTTAAAAAAAAAAGAAAAACTTTAAAAAAAAAATGCCACAGTTTATAACGATAGGTGATAGACTATTAAATTTGCTGGGAGGCATTATTTATACTGTTTATGAAATGTGTCTCAGTTAAGAGCATTAGCCTTGGGTTCATTTTCAATCATTTTACTCTTAACTGTACTCTTAAAAAAATTCCTGAATAAAATACGGGTTTTTGCCACTCACAATGGAGAGGGAACATATCAGAGAAGAAAAGGAAAATAACCATCAGCATTGAACAGACCAGAAATTGTACGTGGGTGCCTGTGTGAAGCATTCATACAAAAAAAATAGCATTGGGCATGTCCTGTGCACCAGGTATTATACTATCTGCCAGGGCATTCGGAGGAGAGAAACACAAAGTCTCCGTTCTCTGGAGATCTCACAGAAGAGCTATACATAAGTGTCAACAAGTAGAACACTCTTCCTTGTTCTCTCGCTCCCATGACACCCGCACTGGTCAACACCGTGAAGCCAGGAAAAGCAAGGGGACACAGTGACGGAGAGTGATGTGCTTGGTCACCCCCAGGGCCTCTCAGGAGGAGAGACAGGCTGGCAGACGGACAGCGCGGGTCCCTGCTCTTAGGGACACCCTCCCTGGAGGAGTGGGATCGCGGTACCTGAGGACTTTCCATTGGGAAGTGCGGTCCATGCGGGGTTCCATGCCAGTGCAATAGAGGATGGAGCGCCCGGCCAGGTGGGTGCCCAGGTGACCACTGTGGGGCTCCCATTAGCACAGGTGGCGCCCCCAGCTCTACGGCGAGTGTCCTGCAAGGGTCCCTGACCTCTAGAAGCTTACAGTCCAGGGAAATAACAGAACAACAAAATGTCCAGTTAGAGAGCGTGTGAGTGATTCAGCATCCAAACCACAGAGACTCTGGGTCTGTTGTGTGGACCTTGCAGCCTCGTCCACACCTGCTCCGACACCAGCAGCGTGTCAGTGGGTAAACCACGTAAGCTCCCAGGGGTCTCCTTCTCTGTGCAGTCAGGCTACGGGAACAGCACCGACACTTGGGGAGGTGACGCTCAGTGAACCAGCCTCGGGGAGAGCCCAGGAGGCGCCCGGCCAGGTGCTCAGCCAGGTGTGTCCCAGCAAGCTGAGCCAGGCTGCTGAGGCCCGCCGCCAGCCCTCCAGGCAACAGTCCCCTAAACGGTCCTCACTTCCCGATGCAGACGCAGAGGGAAGGGGGTGGGTTTCAGAGGGGCAGTGGTGGCCGGGTCTGCACCTGCATACGGAGGGCATCGTGACCTCTCCCTGCGAGTAGGGCTGTAGGGGTGGGGCTGGTCCTCCCCGGGTGTGGCTGTCCCCTCAGCCATCCTCTGAGACTGGTGGCAAAGCGACACCCCAGGACGGTTTATTTTTTCTCAAATAAAAGACTCCCGGGCTTCCCTGGTGGCGCAGTGGTTGGGAATCTGCCTGCCAATGCAGGGTACACGGGTTCGAGCCCTGGTCTGGGAAGATCCCACATGCCGCGGAGCAACTGAGCACGTGAGCCACAGCTACTGAGCGTGCGCGTCTGGAGCCTGTGCTACGCAACGGGAGAGGCCGCGACAGTGAGAGGCCCGCGCACCGCGATGAAGAGTGGCCCCCACTCGCCGCAACTGGAGAAAGCCCTTGTACAGAAACGAAGACCCAACACAGCCATAAATAAATAAATAAATAAATAAATAAATAAATAAATAAATTTAAAAACGTGTCTACATTAAAAAAAAAAAAAAGACTCCCGATTCCTTCGCCTGAAAACTGCTCTGCAGCAGCAGCCCAGTTGAATTAAAGGCGTCTCAGGGCTTCAATTAAAGAGAGAATAAGGGCTTCCCCGGTGGCGCAGTGGTTAATAATCCGCCTGCCAGTGCGGGGGACACGGGTTCGAGCCCTGGTCCGGGAAGATACCACGTGCCACGGAGCAACTAAGCCCATGCACCACAAGTACTGACCCCATGCGCCACAACTACTGAGCCTGCGCTCTAGAGCCGGCGAGCCACAGCTACTGAGCCCACGTGCCACAACTACTGAAGCCCGCGCACCTAGAGCCCGTGCTCCGCAACAAGAGAAGCCACCGCAATGAGAAGCCCGCGCACCGCAACGAAGACTAGCCCCCGCTCGCTGCAGCTAGAGAAAGCCGGCACGCAGCAACAAAGACCCAATGCAGCCAAAAATTAATTAATTAATTAATTTAAAAAAATAAAGAATCAGGTTATGTTTTTAAAAAAAAGAAGAAGAAGAAAAGAAAAGAAATGCTCCTAAGTAGCCGAGAAAACATGCAGTGAAGACGGCGAGGAGGACCCGGGAACACCCAGTGGCTACAGCCGGGGACACCCAGTGGCTACAGCCAGGGACCTCAGGCAGCCCAGCACCGTCTCTGGGAAGCCTGATGCCTTTCCACCAGGCTTGCATTCATTCATTCATTCACCCACTCACTCGTCCATTCATTTGTGGGATAATGAATGGACACTGAGGCATTCTGCCACACTTCGGGGGCACAGACATGAATTAGACGATCACTGTCTGTCTTGGGGGTTAGGGAATATCCCGGCTCCAGTCTCCTACAAATCTGCCCACCTCTCTCACGAGGCCAGTTATAAGTTCCGTCTTTATTATTCCTCCGGTAATAATTTTTTTAAGTTAACACGTCTTTTCATTTTTCTTGGATCTACTCAACAGACATTTCAGATACTAACTTGAGTAACTTTTTAGGGGATCGTATCCAGTCTCAGAGCCTGAAATGCTCTCCAAATACCAACAACTCCCAAACTGATTCTTCAGCACTTGGATTCTGGGCTCGTGTGTCTCCTGACATGTCTTTTTTTTTTTTTTTTTTTTTTTTTGGCTGCACCTCATCTTGCAGGATCTTAGTTCCCTGACTCAGGATTGAACCCGGGCCCTCGGCAGGCAGTGAAAGTGCGGAGTCCTAACCACTGGACCACGAGGGAATTCCCCTGACATGTCTTCTTGAATGGACCTCAGAGTTAACATATCTGAAGCTGATCTCAGTCTTTTTCCCCCAAACCCCCCGCAGACCCCCATCTTGATGAATACAATCTCCTTTCTTCTATTTGTCCGACAAAGTCATCTTTCTCTCACTTCCCATGTTCAACGCCTCCGCAAATGTTGTCGGTCTCCTAACTTCGTCAGGTCCCGACCATCCCCACTGGTCTAAGCCACCTCTCTCTCTCCTGAGGAATATTCCAGGAGCCTTCTAACTGGTCTCCCTGCTTTCTTTCTTACCTGCCTTCTGCGTAAACAACTTGAAAACTGAAATCGTTCTAAACCCGGCACAGGATAAGCATTCAATTACTGTTTGCTATTGAATAAAGAATGTTGGAAGTCTCTCACAACTGAGCAGCCAGCATGCACGTCCTGCGGGTTTAGTGCACTGGGGCCACATCAACTGGATGGTTTCTTTTCTGAACTTCAAGATACGATAGTTCAACACGGAAAATCATACCACGCTCTGTTCTTAAATTCCGAAGAGCCCCGTCACTGCAGTAGTAACTCTGTCTCCTGTAGTCCTTTCTTGAAGGATGAGTGGGTCCACTCCCTCAAAAGGCGGTGGTACCACTCCGTGACCAACACCCACTTCACAGCCTCGGAAGGCTGCTGTGTCCTGTCTCATCCTGCCACTCATCACTCTGGCCCAGACCCACCGGCTCAGACCCACCCTCTGAGCCCCCCCTCCTGCTGCTGCAGCTGCAAACTTCAGGCTGTCAACAGCCTCCCTGGCTGTTTTCTAGCTCACTGATTCTCCCATTTCGTTTTAAATCCCAACCGAATATCTGCTCGGATGTCTTGCCTGGGATTCTTTGGTCCCTGCCTCCATGCTGTATGCTTTTCAGGTTGTCATTATCACCTAAGTCAGTGGAAGAAGTTCAGGAGAGGCTTGAGACAAAACATACAATTCCTAACGAAGCTGTAAGGTGTGTTTTTATTGCCCCCATTACCTTCCTATCAAGAAGGAACTGTTTTTAAGGGATTAACAGATGATGCTGAGAATTCGGGAAAGTTAATCAATATATGTGATTTGCTTTCTGGAAGAATTTATAGGAATTCTTCGTAGTCTATAATTTTCAATATATGCCTGAATTATTACTGTAAGGGAGCAAACCTTGTTGTGTGGTTAGACACACGCTTGGGGTCGACGGTTCAGAGCCAACCCTGGCTCCCCCATGGACACAAGTTGTGTCACCCACTTCACCCAGCTGAGTCAGGGCAGAGCCAGTGCTCCTGAACTCAGTGTCTTACAATTCTTCACCCCCAAACTTTTAACCCAAATCCCTGGATATACGACCAGCAGCGCAGACAAGTTTGGCTACTGATGTTATAGGACATTTCTCTCCAAGCCCTCCTGCGCTGTTGGTGAGAATGTAAGTTGGTGCAGCCACTATGGAGAACAGCATGGAGGTTCCTTAAAAAACGAAAACTAGAGCTACCATATGACCCAGCCATCCCACTCCTGGGCCTATATCTGGAGAAAACCATAATACAAAAAGATCCATGCACCCCTATGTCCACAGCAGCACTATCCACAATAGCCAAGACATGGAAACAACCTAAATATCCATCAACAGAGGAATGGATAAAGAAGGTGTGGTACATATATACAATGGAATATTACTCAGCCATGGAAAAGAAGGAAATAATGCCATTTGCAGCAACATGGATGGACCTAGAGACGATCACACTAAGTGAAGTCAGTCAGACAGAGAAAGACAAATATCGTGTGATATCGCTTATATGTGGAATCTAAAATATGACACAAATGAATTTATCTACAAAACAGAAACAGACTCACAGACCTAGAGACTTGTGGTTGCCAAGGGGGAGGGGGGTTGGGGAGGGATGGATTGGGAGTTTGGGGTTAGCGGATGCAAACTATTCTATATAGGATGGATAAACAACAAGGTCCTACTGCAGAGCACGGGGGGACTGTACTCAATATCCTGTAATAAACCACAGTGGAAAAGGATATGAAAAAGAATGTATGTGCAGTGTAACTGAATCATCTTCCTGTACAGCAGAAATTAACACAACCTTGTAAATCCACTATACTTCAATTAAAAAAAAAAAAACAAACGGAGACCCTGCTGGCTAGGATGGAGGGGAGGAATGATTTCAAGCTTCATCCTAAAAGGTCATGCCCCCCACCCTGCCCTCGCAGCCCCACCAGACCCCACCACGGGACACGTGGCGCCGGCCACTGCTGAGAAAGGAAGCGGCCGTCTCAGCTCCCTCTTCTGCCAAACGCTCCCTGATCCCCCGTCAACGCCAAGGGTCAGCTGTCATCTCCTCATTTCTAGGGCGGGACGCAGCCGAGTGTCTGCACAGCCTGGAAGAGTCTGTGCGCCGGGCCGGCCGCAGGTCTGAGGAGCGCGCCGCACTTCCTGATCCCAGAGGCCTGCTTCTCCCGTGACGCCACCTCACGGCGGACCAGGGCCCAGGGAATAAACCGTGTCTTCTAAAAACTGAATACCAGACACACGAACAAGTGCGGTAAAGAAGTCACAGCTGCCCGTTCTGGCCCAGACCTTAGCTCGTTTGTGTGGCTTTTGTCAAGGGACGGTCAGGCTGCACAGCTTATCAGGCAGTTCCCCAGGAATTGATTTCCTGGCAGCAGAGACTTCAGCACAGAGAGAACGTCCCAGAACCACCTCGAGTTCCCGTTAGGACCCATGGGGGCAAGAGAGCTCCTCCTCCACCAGCAGATGTCGGCCGTCACGGAAAATAATTGTCCTCCTGACACGGTTGCCAAAAGCCACAGTAAGAAGAGGCCCTCGCACTACATTTATTCTTCGTTCAGACTTCCACAGCTTTTATTATCTTCTGCTTTACGGTATCAGTGCTCACTAATTCCACTTTTAGAAATGTCTCCTAGCTGTATATTAAGAAATGCACACAAATATTTACAAACTGTGATATTCATCACATCATTACATGTATTATCACAAAATGTTAATCTAAATGTTAATCATGGTTAAATAAATTATGATCATCAATAAGGTGAAATATAATGCAATTATTTTTAATGCTTTCGAAGTCTATTTAATGATATTTTCATGACTCCAGTAAGCTCTCTTACCCGTGTGCAAAAGAGGCCTTATTAGAGTGAGGAAAATGCTCTAAAACTGATTTATGGTGATGGCTGGACAACAAATTAGTAAATTTACTACGTCACTGAATTGTCCACTTGAAATGGTGAGTTATATGATGTGTAAAATATGCCTGAATACAGTTGTGAAAAAAATGGCCAACTCCTGGGGCCCTAGGACATCACCCTCGTGCTCTGGTCAGAGCGGGGGGGTCACGAGTAAAGGGTCTGTGGGACTGTGGACCCGAGTTCCCCTCGCAGCTGTTGACATGGGGCCCCAGCCCCTCCTGTAATTGTTCTCCTGGCTCCACAGGGGGATACGTACTCGGACTAGTTCTCCTCAGTACCCGGAGCGATTCCCACGTTGGCTCCTGGACCCACTGAGTGGGAAGGAAAACTTAGAAACCCAAGAACCCATTATATCATCAGCTATTTTGAAACTATCATCAGCTATTTTGAAACTATCATCAGCTATTTTGAAGTTGATGATATATGTCAATATTTTAACGTCCAGTAAGTGGATAAAAGAACAGAAGGGAGAAAGACCTTTACTAATAAAGTTACAAAGGCTCCTACAAGCTGCTCCCCCCTCCCCCTGGATTCAAATTCCCACAGACACCTGGCTGTATATCCCAGAAGAATTTAACAGAATGAGTGTGAAAAGCAAATATGTGATGTTTGAGATGTTGGCAAAATGACTGGCGTTCAAAACCTGATCAGTTTGACTTTAAAAAAAAAAAAGCCCAATGACAAAACAAAACACACCACACACACACAACTCGGGACCTTTTTAACCATAACATATACAAAGTTAGTTCTTTCATGTTATTTAATAGCTTTAAGTATCTCAAATTCAATTTTGCAAACATAAACTGAATTTTTTCCAATATTCAAATTCTGACCTTTGATTCCTCAGCCCAATAAGACCTTCAGCAGGAGCTCCCTTGTCCTTGAGCCACACCAAGTAGAAGTACCCTCAGGAGACAAGTCAGACAAATGTGATTTTCTTCTTTCAAGGGTCCTATTCCCTCTGATTGTGGAGCGGGGGTGGGGAAAGAATGCGTGTGACAAGGAAAGCTCTATTAAGTGAGAAATGCTATTCCTAAAATGAAAAATAAAAAACTTATTCTTGCATGGAGAATAATTGATTTAGAAGAGAATTTGCAGATATGAAGGATCGTTCCAGAAGTTGAGGTAGCAGAACTACTCACTGTTGCCTAAAATCAAAGTCAGCTGACATCGTCGACTTCATCCTTTAGGGATAATGAATTTTTAGAAACCACATTTCTATATGTTACCGAATAAAATCTGAGGTGCCTCAAAACCCACTAAAAAGTTATCTTCACACAATCGGAACCGTGCAGAGACGCAGAAGGAAACACGATACCAGAAGAAGGTCATCGTCCTTCCTGTGGGCTTTTTTAACCAGAAGGAAAATTTCCAGGTGGACTTGAAGAACGTCTAGGCCATTGTCTTTGTTACCTGTTTCTCGGACCCTTTCCAGCTGTGATGGAATAAGCGGGTGGAGGTGGAGGGAGAGAGACAGACAGCTTTCAGTTTTGAGCTGACACCACGGTGCCCACTACTCTGTCTCTCTCCAAGAAGTTGTGAAATGGGCATCGATTAGAGGAATGGGAAGTCCTTTCCCCAGTACATTCTAGATTTTCATTAGCTCTCTCTGCTAATGTAGAGCACCGTGCACGGTTCCAGCCTGCATGGGCCAGTGGGGGGGGAGGTGACAGCATCGTGTCTTCAGAAGGAAACTTCCACTGAGGGACGCTGTCCAGAGCCGCTGCCTGGAATGTCAGTGGGGACGGAAAAGCCTTTTTCTCTCAGGTCCAGCCTCCATCTTGTTCTTGCCCCTAATCCATCCTTCTTCTCCTGGGCCCACAACTGCACACACTGATAGACTCAGTACTGACGCGTGATGGGAGGTCACCTGCTGGTGAGCACAGAGGAAAGGGGATCCAGACAGGGGAGGAATGACACAGGTGCATCAGCCAGGGGTCATCGAGAAGACATTTCAAACAGAGGCATTGAACTTTGTGAATCGGTATGCAGGCAGTAAAAGAGCTGAGGACCCAAAGCGTGGGTGGTCAGGCAAACCAGGTGGTTTGTCCCTCCTTGGGCCAGAGGGATGAGGGATGGGGTCCAGGATCCAGAGGCCAGAACTGCAGCCGGCCAGCAGGTGAGAGCTGAGCCCACAGAGCCGGGGCCTTCCCGGGGCGCCCAGGCCCATCGAGGGGACTCGGTCCCTCCCAGGAATGCCACAAAGCCGAGGGGAGGAGGGAAAACACCCTGGCATCACGCCCACCCCGGCACCTGCCCTCCAGTCTCGGGCAGGTGCCTCCCACTGGCTGAACCTGCATAAATGCCAGAGGCAGGGAGACCTGGGGAATATGATTCAAAGGACTTTGAGCCTAAGAGTGGGCTCAGCGGAAAGAGTTCCGTGTTCTCTCAGTGTCGTTTGGACTTGGTGCGGGCTGCGGTAGCGGGTGTGCCCTACACTTGCCCTTCATCGTCTGTGGGTTAAAGCCTACACTTGCTGCATCTTCTGCCATCACTGCTCCTATTCTCAGCTCCCCAGATGCAACCCCACAAGTGGGATCTCCAGAACCCCACGTCGAGGGTCACTAGCAATCAACAAGCCCCTGAATTTCCCTGATCTTCAGCCTCTCCTTCCCTGCCCCTGTTCCCTGCCTCACATGGACCAGGTCTTCGGGAAACACCAGCAGATGAATGTGAAACTGTTTTCCCCTATGTTTCTCCCTTACGTCTTTTACTTACTTTAAATTCTGCATTTGCATTTTCTCCCATACACCTCTGCAATCTAGCGCTCTTCACTCACCCTGAATTTGAGGGCTTTTTCTCTGTTTGAATGTTTGTCACAGCGAATCCCTAGAATTCTTATCTGAGCATATGAAGAAACGGTCCCGTTGATTTAGGTGGGACGCTTCAACTGAACTGGTTGTAAAAACGTCTCAGAGCAATACTGAAATTTTCACTTTATTTCACCTTTAATGATCAATGGAAGCTTCTAAAGATTTTCTTTTCTCTCTTTTTTTTTTTCTTTTCTTTTTTTTTTTGCCACTCTGTGCAGCTTGTGGGATTTTAGTTCAAACCGTGCCCCCTGCATTGGAAGGGTGGAATCCTAACCGCTGGACCTCCAGGGAAGTCCCTCAATGATTTACTTTTACTGTAATTGCTAGTTTAAACTCACAATCTTCATAACTTGAGTTTCTCATAATTATGAAACAAGCAGTTGATCTGATTAGTGTACTTCCCTAAATATATTCCATGATATCCTCTTGGAATCCTTTTACATCTGCAAAAGCCCTTTTCACTCCCACCAGGATAGGGAGGTGAGGCCTGCAGGTGTGAACCCACCACCTTTTGGTTTCTGGTCCTGCAGATGTCTCCCCAAGGCCATTGTCCTTGTGAGTAATTTTTTCTGTCCAGATCTTGGTTTTTATAAGACTTTCTTTGTGATTCAGGATTTCCCAAAGAAGTTCATCCCACCTGGGAGGTGATAAACCCTTTCCACACGCCGCCCCAAATCCTTCTTTCCTCTTCTGGAACACTCAAATTCTAGCCAGTTCTTCTGAGTAACGTGAATATCCTCTCCTGCCTTTTATGAAATAAATCCTTTAAAAATCATGTGTCTTGGCTCGAGAAACCTCTGTTTTGACCTAATCAAACCCCCTGAATTGCTGCTGGTCCTTTTTGTTGCCCGAAAGCTGTGACTTCTTTACCCGCTAAATTTCAGTGGCAGCCCTCTCCCCGCCCAAGTGTTTCGCTGAGCCCCTCCCCGCTCTGATGGCCACATCTGCTAGGTGAGGGTTTTGTGGTTTTGCTTTTTGTTTCCCTCTTGCCTGCCTTTGGCTCTATGAGTTTTTTGTTGTTGTTGTTGTTGTTGTTAGACACTCCTACTTGCCTTCCCTGTGTCCGCCTCGTTTTGTTGGGGGGCACTGGTGTGTGCCCCCAAGGCACCCAATTTCCCAGCCTGCCTCAGGAGGGAAGGCGCAGTCCTGGCTGGTGGGTGAGGGTGGGAGTGCTGGGTGGACAAGATCGCTGGCAGGTGTGCTGGCTCCCTACTCTTTCTACCCGCAGGAATGGTACCCGACGCTGCAGGCAGAGAAGCCACATTCTAAGCACAGGGAACAAGCCCGTCACCTGCTCTGCGCAGGTCACCAGAGCAACGGAAAGAGCCTGCGTCTCTGATGACATCGTGAATCTCTGGACTAGCCTTGGGATGCTGCCTCTGGTCGTCTCGTTCCAGGGGAAATGTAACCCCTAATTGGTTTAAGCCGCCCCAGATCAGATTTCTGTCATTCACAGCTGGATGTAGCCCTGAATTAACAGTCTCAGCTGTTACCATCTCTCAAGAAACCAGCCAGTGTCGGGAAGCTAGGCGATCTCCACCCTCCGAGCCGCAGTGGACGGTTGCCCCAAGTTGTGGGCCTCCAAGGAGGCGTCTCGGTGGCCAGTTCTCCCGTGATGTTGAGTACCAGCCCCGAGCAGCCCGAGGCACTGACATAACAAAGAGTACCCTCGGCTAGCACGGGGAGGGGTCTGGAGGTGGAGGGGGCCTTAGGGATGAGCACACAGACCGCCATCCACGTCTAAAGCTGTGCTTCTCGGATCCAGGGGCCTTGATGGTCCAGCTGTTTTTGCTATTTAGAATCACTCACAGCACAACTGTGAACTAGATCTCCTTCTGAAAAATTCTCTGTATCGAAAAGTCCTGAACTCCTTAAGATTTCCCTGCTTCACGTCAAAGCCACAGGCCCATCCTCATGAACTGCCTGGTCCTTTCAGAGACGGAAGGGAATGAGCTACTTTGCGGTCTGTTTGATGTTCTTCCAAAAGCATAAATTACCAGCTCAGCCCACCTCTAGCACCCAGGTCAAACAGACTCAGGGAAAATGAAATAGAAGCAGACAAAACCTCACCTCCTGAACCCTCCACCAAATACTTGGAAAGTGGAGCAGGAAAAAGGCTTTGTCTGTAAGGGCTACGGTTTGAGGAATTCATGCAATTTCTTCCTCTTCTCCTCTGTTTTCTGAAGGCTTTTTTTTCACTTCCTCAGTCAATAAAGAAAGGCTGAGTGACAGCTGTTTCGTATCTCGCTCCTA
Organism: Eschrichtius robustus; assembly: GCF_028021215.1. Lineage (NCBI taxonomy): Eukaryota > Metazoa > Chordata > Mammalia > Artiodactyla > Eschrichtiidae > Eschrichtius > Eschrichtius robustus. The sequence goes on along the minus strand of NC_090838.1, from coordinate 94,299,533 downwards.
TAAACTGGAAATGGATTTTTAGTAACTCAGCAGAATTCTGTACCACAAAAATCGGTAAACCCCACAGACTGGGGGCGAGGGATTTGACCTGTTTAAGGGAAGCGCTTAAAGGATTAATGAAATACAGGGGCGCGCCCTAGCACTGGGCGTGCGTCTCTGGCCTGGCCCTCTCCACCTGCCTGTCCGCCTGCGCAGGGGCCCACGTGGGGCCGCCTCTCTCTGTGCGCACGCGCGGGGCTGAGCTCTAATAGCTTTCACACCAGCCCCGCCCCCCATTCCCTGCATCTGTGCGGCGCTGTCCCCGCCTCAGCATCCCTCCCTCCACGGAGCCCCTCCCCCTCGGCATCCGGGAGCAGTGGGTGAACCTTCCCTGTGGCACAGGGCTGCGCTCGTTCCTCGCCACCTGTCCTCTGCCTCCACTCCTGGGGTCCCTGAGGCCGGAGATGACACCCCACGGGAGCGGTTCTGAACCAATCACTTGAGTTCAATCAGGATTGGCTGGGACAAGCACGCAGCGCTCTGCTCACCTCCTCGCATTATCCGTCTTGTTCCACATCTACAACGCCTTCCCTCTGTCCTCTCCAGCTGCTCCAATACTAACCATCCGCTAAGAACAAGCTCGATTCCCACCTCCTCCGTAAAGCCCTCCAGGACTACCCTCTGTTGATTCTTTTCCCTCTGAGATCCTACAGCACACTATAACCACCAGTTTTCAGGGGGAAATTCTTTGCCTCTCCTCCTGTATGTTCATCTTTTCTCTCCGACTCGACTATAGGGTTCTTGAACAGAAATCGGTATGACTGACTGACCGAATATACTTTTCACAAGGAAGAAAAATCAACTTACGATTTTTTAACTTTACAGTAATGCGAAAGCAATACGCATTCAGTAGAAACTACTTCGACTTTTGAATTTTGAGCTTTCCTCGGGCCCGCAATATGGGGAAAGACACTTCCTCCCGATGCTGGGTGGCAAGCCCCAGCTCCCCACCAGCCATGCGACCACACCAGGAGACAGCTGACAGATGCAACCATCACGGACCCAGACAAGCACTCTGCTTTCCACTGTCAGTACAGTAGTCAATAAATTACACGAGATGGTCAACACTTTATTATAAAATAGGCCTTGCATTAGATGATTTTGCCCAACTATAGGCTAACCTAGGTGTTCCGAGTGCACTGAATGTAGGTGAAGCTAGGCAGTGATGTTTGATTGGTCAGGTGTATTAAATGCATTTTCAATTTATGATATTTTCAACTTACCATGGGTTTATTGGGACGTGACCCCATGGTAAGTTGAGGAAGATCTGTACAACAGAAGCATCAGCCAAGGAACCAGTAGGAGAAATAAGGGTTTTTATTTCAAGCCAGTCACGGAATTATTTTATCAATGTATATGAACTTGAATTATCTTAAAGCATATTTTATCTTTAAAACTTATTTCTGTTAGGTTAAATATTCTTAAAATTTCATTTAAGTTCCAAATTGAAGGCAAAAAAAAATTTTAATGGTTGATTTTTCTGAATGACAATGAACAAAAAAGTTTATTTTTCTGAAAATTATGACAGTACTTCTCAGTTCAAGGAAAATGATAAATTTTGTGGGGGAAATGAATTTGCAGGATCAGGATTATTAGGGTGTTCTGATTTGGAGTTTTTTTTTTAATTGAGGTCTAACTGTCATATAACATTATACTAGTTTCAGATGCACAGCATAATGATTTGATATTTGTATATATTACAAAATGGTCACGACAATAAACCTAGTTAACATCTGTCACTATACATAGTTAGAAATTTTTTTCCTGTGATGGGAACTTCCAAAAACTTATTCTCTTAGCATATCAAATATGTAAGATGGTATTATTAACTATAGTCACTATGTACATGAAATCCCCATGACTTACTTATTTTGTAAATGGAATTTTGTACCTTTTGACCCCCTTCCCCCAGCCCCTGCCTCTGGCGACCACCAATCTCTGTGTCTATGAGCTCTTTCTTTCTTTCTTTTTTATTCCACATATAAGTGAGATCATACAGTATTTGTCTTTCTCTCTCTGACTTAATTCACTTAGCCTAATTCCCTCAAGTTCCATTCATGTTGTCACAAATGGCAAGTTTTTTTTCCTTTTTATAGTTGAATAATATTCATATATGTAAAGAAAATGTTATATATCTATACATATATATATGTGTGTGCATTTTCAGCCACTGGTAGACACTTAAGATTGTTTCTGCATTTTGACTATTATGAAGCACGCTGCAATGAACATGGGGGCGCAGAGATCTTTTTGAGCTAGCGCTTTTGTTTATTTCAGATGCAAACCCAGAAGCGGACATGCTAGATCACGTGGTAATTCTATTTTTAATTTTTTGAGGAACCTCCATACTGTTTTCCACAGCGGCTGAAGGGTTAATTCATGAGAGAATGTGCAATACATGAAAGAGAGCCTCCTTCAGAGTAATCCGGTTGGCGGAAAATGAGAAGTTCACATACACACACACATACTGGTGTAAGACTTTGAGGGAAAATTATTTCTTTGAAGTAGCAAATGCCAAACCCTTTCTATAACTAGGACCGTCTTACACACAAACGAGGAGCTTATTACCACAGTTTTACAGATGATGCAAGAAGACACAAACTCCTGGGTCCAAGACAAACGATTTTATCACTGAGAGCACAGCAGGCAGCATAACCATTGGCCTGCTCGCCTTTGTTCCCCGAACCCCGATCCTCACAGGGCCAGGTGAAGAGGTTCAGGTAACACCTGCATTCATCACAGGATGCACTGCAGGAACCCAGGTATTTTACGATGGGCATGAAGCCTGCCTGAGCTTCGTGTCCCAGAGGGAGACATGACCTTGTTTAGTGGACACTGGAGAGATCTGCCCTCGGCTCAGAGGAAAGTGCTGCACCTTGCAAAGCTCTTCACTACTCAGACAGTTCAGAGCAAAGGCAGCCAATGCCTCTGCTTGCAGACACGAGACGTTTGAGAGAGCCGTAAAGAACTGTCTCCCAACAGCTACTTCAGTCTTTCTCATCGCTTAGAAAACCCACTCCCCTGACCCCCTCGCCCCTTCAGTCATCACCCCTCACTCTCCTTCCCCCCCAGGTGACTGTCTCTGAGAGTTTCCCCTTGCCCACCATTCAGGCACTTCCCAGGACATTGCATCTTGGCTCTCACGGCTGCTCCTGAAGCCTGGGGGCGCTTTGCCATTCTCAACCTGGACCCTCAGCAGCCGTCACACTTAGGACGCCTTTTTCCTCCTGGAAGCGCTCTCCTCCCTGGCTTTCCTGAAATCACACAGCTGCACCCTTCCTCCTGACTCTGGTCGCCCCCCCCCCCCCCACCCCCCAGTCTTTTGGCTGATTCTCCTCTGGCCCATATGAAACTCTGGATCTCCTCCAATGCTGGACCTCTCTTGTGACTCTACACTCTGCCCCTGGGTGGTTTTATCCACTACCACATCAGCGTCGTTGTCTAGGTGCTATTTCTTCCTATATCTTCATCTCTAACCTAGTTTGAGTTGAATATATTCAATTGCCCTCTTGACTTTGCCACTGCACAATTTTAACAGATCAAAATTGAACCTGGGCTTCCCTGGTGGCACAGTGGTTAAGAATCGGCCTGCCAATGCAGGGGACACGGGTTCGAGCCCTGGTCCGGGAAGATCCCACATGCCACGGAGCAACTAAGCCCATGAGCCACAACTACTGAGCCTGCACTCTAGAGCCCACGAGCCACAACTACTGAGTCTGCGCGCCACAACTACTGAAGCCCGCGCACCTAGAGCCTGTGCTCTGCCACAAGAGAAGCCACCGCAATGAGAAGCCTGTGCACTGCAATGAAGAGTAGCCCCTGCTTGCCGCAACTAGAGAAAGCCCGCGTGCAGCAACGAAGACCCAATACAGCCAAAAATAAAATAAATAAATAAATTTATTAAAAAAAAAAAATTGAACCCAAGAACTTTCTTTTTTTCCAAAATTGTTCTGCCTCCAGTGAGCCTCACCTTGGTGACCAGAATCATCCCCTTAGTTGCACAGATTTAAAAAGAGGTGCCCCTTGCATAAGACACTTCACTCCCACAATCGGAAATTTCCCATGATATATTAATTTTATTAGGATAAAACACTACCTCCACTAGCTGGAAAACTCTTGTTATAAAAATAGGAAAAATCCATGCTGTCAGTGGTATAAATGGCATCCTTTAGAAGCAACACCATCACCCACTAAAGCACACCTGGTCACCCTGAGGGACTGAAAGGTGACATCCCTGTGAAAATACTCTGCCGCATGTTATCCAGGCATTGGTCCTGCATGTTCACTTGACAGAATGAAAAAATTAACCCAGCTACGTTCATGTTTATAAAAAAGGAAAAGAAAATAAGAAAAACAAGACCTTGTTAAAATCACACTCTTGAAAGCTTCCAGAAGTGAAAAGGAGCAGTGCCCAACATCCTTCTCACTGTGAAATTCATCGCAAAGAAAATGAGAGGTCGTTTATCCGTTCTCTACGTGATAGTTTGCATCTGCTAACCCCTGACCATCCCAGTGCATCCCTCCCCCACCTCGCCTCCCCCTTGGCAACAAGGTCCTACTGTAGAGCACAGGGAACTATATTCAATATCCTGAAATAGACCATAGTGGAAAAGAATACAAAAAAGAATATACATATATATATAAATATTATATATATATACAACTGAATCATTTCGCTGTACAACAGAAATTAACACAACATTGTAAATCAACTACACTTCAATTAAAAAAAAGAGGGGTCTCTGAGAAGAGGGTTTTTATCTTCTCTCCTTTCCCTGCCTGTCTCTTTCAAATGTAAATCTTGACACTGCAAACACAAAGCTGACTCTGAAAAACAAAATAAAAAGAGAGAGGGCCTGAAATGTTCCAGCTTGAAAGAGCAACAGACAAACAGCTATGATGATGCAGCTGTACAAACGCTGATTAAAAAGGCAACTTGAGAGAGAACAGCGATGTTCAAAACAATTATTAACACCGAAGGCCTAGAGACCATTGGATAAATCATAGCTCAAATGAAAGTCTCTTCCTGCAAATTCTAGCTGGGTGTACTTGAATCTTCAGGAAATATTAAAATGCAAATCTCAGCAGGCTTAGATCTAGCATCTGCATCTGTGTCTCAAAAACTGCGGGACCTATTTTGAGTAACATGGAATATATCAATGAAGTGATGCCATCTTTGGAACTTTTTATTGATCCCATCTTGTCATTGCCCCAGAAATTAGATTCATATTCCATCCCTTTCAAATTTGAATACATCATTGATTTTTGTCTATATTAACATTAGGTATGTAATAGTATTTTATGAACATGTATGATGTCATTTAAATAATAATAGTATTATATATTATGAAATACAACTATCAAAGAGGAAATAGGATATATTGTAGCTCATCTGCAGAAGTTTGCCGATTTACACTTGGTCATGCTAAACCGCCACGTTCAAGCTGGCCCTTTGCAAAATACAGGAAATTGTTTGAGGTCGTCCAAGATCATTCACGACAGCCATGCTCAGACACGTCCATTCCGACAATGCACCTGCCTTCCTAACTGACCATGAAGAAATAACCATGCAGTAGAGGTAGGGGCGGGCAGCACAATTAAATTTCAACAACACGTCTACAAGGAATTTAACTATGGAATAAAAAGTGGGAAATAAGCTAAGAAAAAAGAGGCTGCACCAAGCACCCTGTGGTCATCTCAGAGTTTTTAAAGAATGAAATAAGAGCTCTACACAAGAAACCAAAGCTTCTAACGAGGACCAGTGGGACCTGACTTCAAGATGTACTGTAAAGCTACATAATCAAAGCAGTTTGGTGTTCGTGAACGGAACAAACAGATGGACAGGACAGGATAGAGAGCCTGGACACAGACCCAGTGACAAACAGTAGACAACTGACCCTCGAGAAGGAGCAAAGGCAACAGAACGAGGTGTTGGGGAGGGGGGGGGGGGGTCTTCTCGACAAATGTGCCAGAACAACCGGATATCCACGGACCAAACAACTATTAATAAGAAAGAATCTAGACACTGCCCTCACACCTTCCACAAAACTTAGTGCAAAATGGATCACAGACATACATAAAAATGCAATATTATGGGCTTCCCTGGTGGCGCAGTGGTTGAGAGTCTGCCTGCCGATGCAGGGGACACGGGTTCGTGCCCTGGTCTGGGAAGATCCCACATGCCACAGAGCAACTGGGCCCGTGAGCCACGACTACTGAGCCTGCGCGTCTGGAGCCTGTGCTCCGCAACAAGAGAGGCCGCGATAGTGAGAGGCCCGCGCACCGCGATGAAGAGTGGCCCCCGCTTGCCGCAACTAGAGAAAGCCCTCGCACAGAAACGAAGACTCAACACAGCCAAAAATAAATATAAAAATAAATAAAGAAAAATATTAAAAATATCCTGTGTCAGTAAGTTTACCATTAAAAAAAAAAAAAAAGCAACATTGTATAACTTCTAGACCAGGGGGTCCCCAACCCCTGGGCCACAGACCAGTACTGGTCTGCAGCCTGTTAGGAACTGGCACACAGCAGGAGGTGAGTGGCAGGTGAGTGGCAGGTGAAGCTCCATCTGTATTTACAGCCGCTCCCCATCGCGTGCATCACCGCCTGAATCACCCCCACCCCGTCTGTGGAAAAATCGTCTTCCACGAAACCGGTCCTTGGTGCCAAAAAGGTTGGGGACGGCTGTCCTAGACAATAACATGGGAGAAAATCTAGGTGACCTTGGGCTTGGCAATGACGTTTTAGTTACAACACTAAACACACCATCCATGAAAGAAAACCCAGATAAGGTGGATTTTATCCACATTAAAAACAGACCCCTGGGACCTCCCTGGCGGCGCAGTGGTTAGGAATCTGCCTGTCAATGCAGGAGACACGGGTTCGAGCCCTGGTCCGGGAAGATCCCACATGCCGCGGAGCAACTAAGCCCGTGCGCCACAACTACTGAGCCTGTGCTCTAGAGCCCGCGAGCCACAACTACTGAAGCCCGCGTGCCACAACTACTGAAGCCCATGCACCTAGAGCCCGTGCTCCGCAACAAGAGAAGCCACGGCAGTGAGAAGCCCACACACCGCAACGAAGACCCAACGCAGCCAAAGACAAAAATAAATAAATAATTTATAAAAAACAAAACAGACTCCATTCCTTTAGGAAACACGAGCAACTGCATTATTTAAAAGCTCCCTGGCTGTTGACATTCCCTGTGGACTCCGTACAAACAAAAGGACTGCGTAGCAAAGGGGGCTCTGCCGACCGTCTCCTGCTGCCGGGGTCACGGCCACTCAGCAGCCCGTGTTCAGGGCTCTGCTCTGCGGGCAGTTCTCAGGGCCCTACAGCCAACTCAGGGCATCCCCACCTGGGTAATCAGTTTCTTCACTCTTCTCCAATTCCGATTCTCTTTGAAAAGGCTCATATTCTGTCCCCTGGCTCTCTGAAGCCGAGCTTTTCCCACCAGCATGAGCCCACGGACCCTGAGCTGGAGTCTCCATTGTTGCCGCCCCGGGTCCCCGCCCAGCCTCCTCCACTCCCCGGGCGCCCCAGGCAGCTGACCTGGGTGGATGCACAAGTGGGCGTCCTGGCCTTCCAGCTCAGCTGGCTGTACCATCTGGAGGTGCTGGCAGAAATCAGAGGAAGGAAGAAGGGCGGGCTTGGTGTATTTGTTCTCCACGTGTGTCCCTCTACGGAAGGCATAGCCTCTGTCAGACGGTCCTGTCCACGGAGCTGCCTTCCCAGGTTCTGGAACCCTCGCCTTGCTCCTCTCTGGCTGTTGATAGCTTAGAGGCTGTTACACTCTCCTCAATGATTTCTTTTTCTTCTTTTTAAATTGTGGTAAAATACACATAACAAAGTTTACCATCTTAACCCTTTATAAACGTACAGTTAGTTCAGTGGCAATAAGCACATTCACGTAACTGTGCAACCATTGCTACCATCCGTCTCCAGAATGCTTTTCATCTCACAAAATGGAAACTCGGTACCCATTAAACATAACTCCACAGTCCCTTCCCCAGCCCCGGGCACCCACTCTTCCCATTTCTGTCTCTATGAATCTGGCTGCTCCAGGGACCTCATGTAAGTGGAATCATACAGTATTTGTCTTTTTATGTCTGGCTTATTTCACTTGGCATAATATCCTCAAGATTTATCCATGTTGTAAAGAACATGTGAGACATATATATATATATATATATATATATATATATAAAATGGAATACTATGCAGCCACAAAAAAAGAATGAAATAATGCCATTTGCAGCAACATGGATGGACCTAGAGATTATCATACTAAGTGAAGTAAGTCAGACAGAGAAAGATAAATACCATATGATATCACTTATATGTGGAATCTAAAATATGACACAAATGAACTTATCTACGAAACAGAAACAGACTCACAGACATAGAGAACAGACTTCTGGTTGCCAAGGAGGGAAGGACTGGGAGTTTGGGATTAGCAGATGCAAACTATTATATAGAGAATGGATAAACAACAGGTCCTACTGTACAGCACAGGGAACTATATTCAATATCCTGTGATAAACCATATGGAAAAGAATATAAATAGAATGTGTATATATGTACAACTGAATCACTTTGCTGTACAGCAGAAACATTGTAAGTCAACTCTACTTCAAATTTTTAAAAAAAAAAGGAAAAACAAAAGATTTATCCATGTTGTAGCAGGTGTCAGAATTTCTTTCCTTTTTAAAGTTGAATAGTATTCCATTGAATGTACAGACCACATTTTTTTTTTTTAATCAATTTGTCCCTCAATAGACACTTGGCTTGCTTCCACATTTTGGCTACTATAAAAAAAAAAAAAATCTTACTGACTTCTGAAGCCCAGCCTCTATCTTTGAGAGCAATTCCTGTACCAAACTTTCCTCAGTTACCAGCGAGCAAGCCAGCTCTTTTCTACTGGGACCCGGACTGACACAGAAGCAGCGGTAGCTAAGTCAGCCTGCCTAACGGTCCTGCCAAGGAAGAGAGAGCTTACAAAGCACAAATCGCAAGTCAGAGAGACATCAATGGGCTGGATGATGTATCCAGATCAACCAGATAAAACTTAATACAAATAAAAGTAAACCTCTTGCTTTATGTTAAAAAATTAATTACACACCAACTACTCAACAGCATTTCACTTTTTAAAAAAATTCTCGGAATTGCTCTAGAGCAGTGGGTCTCAACCAGGGGCGAGTCTGTCTCCCAGGGGATACTTGGCAACGCCTGGAGACATTTTTGGTTGCCGCAGGTAGCGGGTACCACTGGCATCTAGTGGGTAGAGACTGAGGATCCTGCTAAACGCCCAACAACACCCAAAGCAAGGAATGATTTGCCCCCAGAGGTCTGCAGCACCAAGGCTGAGAATCGCTGTCCTGAAGTACAAAATAAATTCAGAACTAAGAAGGAAGAAGTTTTCAACTTGATGTTGAGAACCAAGTTTCTAACTTTCTAGATGCCTCAGCAAGGGGGCAGACTCCATCATAAAGCCATGCTTGAAAACAGCACAGAAGAAGCCAGGCCTCCCATCTGGGGCGTGAAGGGGAGGGGTTGGGCTGGAAAGAGGTCTTGGGGGGCAGCTGATGGAGATCTTCCACTCTGGGACATCCTACTGCTTTAGATTGGCCAGGTGCTACGAAGACCCCTTGGGCCTAAGATCAATAGTGGTTACAAAGCCTTAAGAATAGACAGATTTTTCCAACATCTTATTACAAACATTTTTAAACCTACGGCAAAGTTGAAAGAATTTTACAGTGAGCACTTATATATCTACCACCTAGATTCTACCATTCAGATATTTTTAAGGAAGAACTTTTCTTACATTTTCCTGCTGAAAAAGTGAAGCGTCAGTGACTAGACGGACTTTTAAATGACGCAATGGTGCATGTTCCTTCAAGGAAATAGAGAATGACGATTATTCTTGACATGGAAGTTTTACTCAAATGAGAAGACAAAATAAACTCAATTCATGGATTGTTTTAAATGGCATATTGTTAATATTCATGTATTAGCTCCTCATTCTTCTATAAATTCATCAGAGTGAAGCTTAGCAAATACAGTCAGCCCTATAAATACACGTCCAAAGTATATAGCTCTTTGTTAAAATGGAAACTTACATTCAGCAAATTCTGATTCCATGCTCACCGCTCACTGAGCTTCATCACTGGTCAGTCAAGTTTTGATAATAATCAAAACTACAGTCAGAATCAGTAGCATCATTTTCTTTGTTCTTTAGCATTTCCATAACATTTTGTGTTTTCAAAGAGCAATACAATCAGCTTTTCTCCTAGTCATTCAAGAGAATAATCTAGCTAAATAGACATTTCTCCAAAGGAGACATACAAATGGCCAAAAAGCACATGAAAAGATGCTCAACATCACTAATCATTAGGGAAATGCAAATCAAAACTACAGTGAGGTATCAGCTCACACTGGTCAGAATGGCCATCATCAAAAAATCTACAAACAGTAAATGCTGGAGAGGGGGTGGAGAAAAGGGAACCCTCTTGCACTGTTGGTGGGAAGGTAAACTGATACAGCCACTATGGAGAACAGTATGGAGGTTCCTTAAAAAACTAAAAATAGAACTACCATATGACCCAGCAATCCCGCTCCTGGGCATATACCCGGAGAAAACCATAATTCAAAAATATACATGCACCCCAATATTCATTGCAGCACTGTTTACAATAGCCAGGACATGGAAGCAACCTAAATGTCCTCAACAGATGAATGGATAAAGAAGATGTGGCACATATATACAGTGGAATACTATTCAGCCATAAAAAAGAACAAAACAATGCCGTTTGCAGTAACATGGATGGACCTAGAGATTATCATACTAAGCGAAGTAAGTCAGAAAGTGAAAGATAAATACCACATGATATCACACTTATATGTGTAATCTTAAAAAAAAGGGTACAAATGAACCTATTTACAAAATAGAAGTAGAGTCACAGATGAAGAAAACAAACTTATGGTTACCAGGGGATAAGCAGGGAGAGGGATAAATTGGGAGATTGTGACTGACGTATACACACTACTATATATAAAATAGATGACTAATAAGAACCTGCTGTATAGCACAGGGAACTCTACTCAGTACTCTGTAATGGACTATATGGGAAAAGAACCTAAAAAAAAAAAAAGAGAGAGAGAGAGAATAATCTAGCTGCATTGCATCTTTTCTCTGGAATGTAGAACCACAATGACTTGTAATTCCAGATCCTAACAGATACTCAGAAAACATTTTTAGTTTTTTCCTCCAAAACGCAGCAATCTTAAGAAAATTTACTTTGCAATTAAAAGGTTTCTAAATGGAACCCTAGGCTATTAGGAGATGTTGTAGAGATTAATTTAAATGTAGCCCCACCCTATAGGACCATTTGGTGTGCTTTCACACACATATATTTTAGGAGGCAATTCTCCTATTGGGCTTCCCCCGCTCCTTCTTTTTAGACCCAAAGCCCCACCTTCAGGAATATTGAACATGCAAGTCCAGTGTCAACAAAAAAATTAGTCGTCAATCTAAGAAAGAAAGGGAAAATTGTATTCGAGTCAACCTGAGGATGATAACACGGGAGACAGTCTTTCAGAAGGCCCTGAGGACTGTTCCGCCCATTAGAGGTCAAAGCACAGTTACACAAGCTTTTGAGACAAAGGGCCATATGTCAAATGACAGATTATTGAGTTTATACATTCCAGACCTACAGGTACAAAGAGTGTGGATAATCCCGGCCCCTTATGAGATTAAAGAGGAAGATTATCTCCTAAGGAGTTGTGACCCTTTATGAGATTAAGAAGGACTGTTATCCCCTAAGGAGGTCTGGTTAATGCAGATGCACTGTACACACTAAAGGGGAGGGGGGGAGGCCCAAATGGGCAAAGAAAACTTTATTAATTTCATAAAATATGAATTTTATTTCATCAGCAGAGAGAAATTTGCATTTGCCAAACTTTTCCCTTCCACTTCCGCCCACCATTAGGACACACGGCCATTTACCTCATTGATTCTAAAAACACTGACAAACAGTGAATAGTCCTAAACAGGAATGTCAGATTTAAGGAGGCTAACGACTCAAGGTCAGGTTTAATTTACTGAACTTTCAAACAACAGTTCCAAGACCTGGCACCTAAGGGAGAATTGCCACAGGAAAGGACGACTGAAAGCATCTCTTAAAGAAGCAGAAGCACGTGTCACAATCATCAGAGCTCCTGGAAAGGACAGAACGATTTCCTTAGCTTCAGAATGCCAACTCCACAGATCAAGTCAGAAGACTTACAGAAACGAGTGCAGACTCCAGGTATCATTTTATGTGCACCAACTACTATAATTTTAAAACAATTTTATAAAAATGTGTGAAGGCTTATTGAGGGGTTAATCGAATCCTCCAGCCCCCCCTCCAAAAAATATCTATCTTGAATGCACAAAAATAGTAACTAAAAGCAAATCATCCATTGTGCCTATGGTTATAAAAAGGAGAGGGGCCAGGACGATGCAGCTCTGTCGGGTACATACTCACTCGGGGACGGTGGAGGACTTTATCACCCCTCTGCGAATCCTCTGCTTCTCAGACAAACTGTCACCGTAACTCATGGACCGTGTGAGTGAAAACGAACAGGAAATACATCGGCCCAGCATTAGTAATTTGTGCACTTAAAGTAATTTGAATTTGAGAACACTTCACTCCATCCTGCCTCTTTCATATTTATCACTAGACTTTATAAAGATCCATATACCTTATAGATATTGCAGACGCCATTTTATGCTCCTTTTCCAATGACAAACGGTTTCTCCATTTTAATGTGCTCTGCATAGGTAGGCTTGACGATTGGGCGGATTTTAATATGTGTTAAATATTTACACATGCACATTTGCGTGTACATAACATATAGGGAACTACCAGTGTTTTCCATACTGGACTGAACTGGAATTTGCATGGCTTCTTTGGAGCACATTGCTTCTGATTCCTACTTTAACATTGGTTGACTATGCCTGGTATTTTCCTCTTTAAGTTATTTTTGAGACAAAGTCAACACAAATGACATTTAGCTGGGCCGTTTGTACATTGCCATTTTAAATTTTATGTTAGATAAGAGAAAATGTTATGTGGAAATTAAATAAGGGAATTTTGTAGTGCAGTGAAGCCAAGAACTGTCGGTATCAAATTGAACCTTGTTACACGAGTGATCATATTTCCCATTTCAGCTCTGAGTCTCTTGACCTTACTCCATCAGTTATGTGGTCGTAGACAATGACCAAGACTCGGCCGACGGCACAAAAGAGCAAGTGATGACCTGCACAAGGACTTAGCCTTGGGTTTCACTGTGTTTGATTTCTTCAGTATCTTCGTTTTATGGAAAACAGGTAGGTGTTTGCTTAAATAATGTATATTATAAATACTTGCTAAATATTAAGATCCCACCTTGCAATATCAAAGCGACTTGACGATGTAAATTTCAGTTCCAAAAGGAGGCATCTGCAAGCTGTCTTTTCATGTAATTCACCCCCAAGAAGTGACCCCAGTCACTCAAGTCCTTGGATCTTTCTTCTGGGCAGCCTGGGACCAGCGTGAGCCATCATGTGGACATAAGTCTGTTAGCAACCAGCGTGAGCCGGCAAAGATGTCGTGTCTGGATTGCTGGTGTAAGTCTTGCTGGTTAGAACAGATCCACACCAACTGCTGACCCTAGAAACCCAGTGTTGAAATGCCAAGCCACGCAGATTTCATCAGGTGAAACGTTCTAAGAAAAACGCATTACATTTATGGCATTTAGTCTCTTGCCCTGATTTGTGACATGGAGCGTCTATTGCTCCCGCCATTGCAGTGGTTCATTCATTCCTTTTAAAGCTTCCTACAGCATGGATTTCCCAGAAGAGTCCTTTTCTTTTCCTACAATCAGAAGCGCATAGTCTTCAGTCATGTTTGTTTTCAAATTGCTGAACTCCTTTTTCCGTATCGTGATGTTGCTGGACATTTACAAAAAGGTGGCCTCAGTGGTGACCTCCTGGTGGGGCCAGGAGCAGCCCCATCCCAGGGGGACGGGCACAGGTGTGGGAGAAGATCTCAAGCCCCAGGTGAAAAGGAGGAGCATTGTCTAAGGGCAGACAGAGGCAACAAAACAGAGAAAAACAAGTACTGAGACTGAAGAGCCTGGCTAGGAAGTTGCTGCCGGCCATCACATCACAAATAAAAGGAGAGTCCAAAAGGGAGAAGATTCCCCAAAGAAGCAGGAGGTGGCGGGGCGGGAGGGGGTTGTTGGTGGCTCAGACAGTGCTCTGACCCTTCTCTCCTACGTGATGCCTGGTGTGGATGTGGCAGCGGGCAGCTGCCTGGAGAACCACACGGGATGCTGTGAAATGCTTACGAGGAGGCTCTGGACCACCAGCTGCCCTTGGAAGAGGTTCCAAACGGCTGTCGGTCAGCGTGGCCAAGCAGCAGGCTGGGGCTGTGGTTTCTGTGTCTGACGCCAGCCATCCTCTGCCAGCCATCCCTCCTTGACCTTCCCAGAAAGCACGTCCGCTGACTCCATGACATCGGGTCCCGGGGGTGACTCTTTATTTCCAACGTGGGTGCTACAGCCCTGACAATCGGGAAGATAACTGAGGAGTTGCCCAGAGTGGTCGGCGTGCAGGCGGAGGCCAGTGGACCCCAGACAGAGAACGGGAGGCCGTCAGCCACCGGGTCCTGGCCTCACCCCTTCCTCCTTAGAGACCCGGGTCCCTTTGCACGGGGGCAAGTGTCACTCAAGTGTAGCTTGGCTTCACCTGCACCAAGTTCACGTGGGGAAGTAAGGGGGACACTTTGTTAGGCTGCATGTCGCCAACAGAGGTATCTGCTGACCTCCGCAGTGATGGTGGGCAGGGTCCTTCCTAACCTGGGTGGAGCCGGTCCCGGAAGCCAGTGTGACCGTCCAGCATGCCTGTCAACCACCCCTGGAGTCCTCCCTCTCTGTTCCCTCTAACTCTCTGGGACCGTCCACTTATTCACGTCTGGTGGCCTCCTCCATCCCTGGAAAGTTAAAGTCTTGCCCCCCACTTGCTGAATTGAGCCCTGAAATGCTCCTCCACGCTAATCATCACAGGCTAGGGAGGCGCCACGAGGGACAGGCCTGAAGGAGCTGCGCGTATGCAGAGCCATCTTCCTGGGTCCAGACACGCTGCCATGGTGACAGGGACACTGCCAGCCTCCCACCTTCTCCACCCCTGTGACCCCAGGGGCCAGGCCCCTTCCTGGTCATGAAACGTGCTTGATAACTATAAACCGCAGGAAGGAATGAGTAGCTTTCTTTCCAAGGAGCTGTTGCATCTTATTTCCTGATGCATCACTTTTTTATAAAATGAGAGGACAGCACCCAGAAATTTCAAAAGGCAAAGAGAAAACGTTCATGATGTCTTTAGACCATCAAATAAGACAATGATGAGACACAATTACAGAGCATATTTGGACTTCAGGCCGGGACCTGTTTTCCCCAATGATCTCTAAGCAACGTTTCATGCTCCCCTGATGAGTATGACCCCAATTACTGCCCAATCTGGAAAGACTGTCACATTTCTATGCTGAATTTTCTTTTGTTGCAAACACCACTTGGAATCTTTTCTTATCCTTCTCCCAGGAATAAAAACCTACAAATGAAAAAGTGAGCACAACTTTTCTTTAAAGTTGCTCTCAGTGGCGTCTGAATCAACTTGCTGGAGGAGAAAACAAATATTTCTACCCATCGCACCATCTGCCATTTTATGGGTACCCATTTCCAGAGGGAGCGTCAATTTGTATCCATTCAACAACTGAAGCCAGGTGTATTTCAGAACCATTGCTGAGAATATCAGAAAATAAAGTAAAAATATGGATGTAATCATTACATCAAAAGTAGCTGGGTATGGGCTTCCCTGGGTGCAGCAGTTAAGAATCTGCCTGCCAATGCAGGGGACACGGGTTCGAGCCCTTGTCCAGCAAGATCCCACTTGCCGGGGAGCAACTAAGCCCCTGTGCCACAGCTGGTGAGCCTGCGCTCTAGAGCCCGTGAGCCACAACTCCTGAGCCCACGTGCCACAACTACTGAAGCCGGCATGCCTAGAGCCTGAGCTCCGCAACAAGAGACGCCACCACAGTGAGAAGCCCGCGCACCACAATGAAGTGTAGCCCCCGCTCGCCGCAACTAGAGAAAAAAACCCGTGTGTGGCAACGAAGACCCAACGCAGCCAAAAATAAATAAAATAAAATTAATTAATTAGAAAAAAAAGTAGCTGGGTAGAGAGCCTAGAAAAGTTCTCAGAGGGAAAAAAAACAACAAATTTATTACTCATGAAAGCAAACACCATACTCCTGGGAAAAGGTGTTTATTCCTATTCTGCGTGAAAATACAATTTTGTGGAAGAAACAGGAATTGAGAATGAGGCATTGCAGTGAAATATCTATTCCATAAAAATCAATGCCTCATTAAAATCGTAATGGTGTTTCTTAAGTATGACTGCACATCTGATTTAACTGTAAATTGATACAGATTGGCGTTAACTGTAATTCGATGTGGATAAACTTGAGAGCCTCATGTCAGAAAAGGAAGACCCCGCTGGCTTCCAGCGCCGAGGACTAAAGTCCTAACTCCTTTCAGACAGAGGCTGAGGAGGGAGGTTGGGACACCCTGCCCTCCACCCCGTCAGCTCAAGGAGGGGTCTGCAAGGGGAGAAGTGGGAAAACAAAGCAGGCTCTCCCTTTAAAAAAGGTCTCAGACAGTCACTGAAACAATTAATACGTTCTTTAAAGTGTGTGAAGTAGAATATTCATTACTATTTGTTTAATGCTCAATTTGATAAATTCATATATTTAATATAAAATTTAGAAAACCAGTGTTTCTTGAGAATATAAACATTGATTACAAGTTTGATCAATTTTATGTCTAAAAACATGTCAAATGATAATAACCAACTTCGCAAGGCATATTCGTTTCAGTAGCTCAAACACCTGAAGCATCAGAAAAAAGAAATATAGAGTGACGACGAATGACTGTTTCTTCACTTATACTCAAAATTATTTTAAACTGTCAATGCCATGGATTTACTTCATTTCTTTATTACTTCTGTCACTATTTGTATACGTTCCTAGGGTTACTGATATATTTATTTTGCTCTTTTCCCAGTGGTTAAGCGGTAATATTTTTGATTCCTCCCTGGTCCTGCCAGATCCCAGAGACGAAGAATTCCTTCTCAGGCCAGCACTGGCGGGGAAGCCGAGGTCCCCAGGGCACCAGACACAGCTTCTTCCCCCCACAGAAGCTGCAAATCATCAACGTGCATTACCTTTCCACAATCAGATTTCAGTAAGAACTTCTCTGTGTGGTAAGGATATTTAACATGAGATCTACCTTCTTAACAAAATGTTAAGTATACAATACAGAATTGACAACTACGGGCGCAGTACCGTACAGCCGATCTCTAGAACCTACTCATTTTACGCAACAGAAACTTTAGACCCATCGAGTAGCAGGGACAGAAGAATGGGGATATTTAACCCTTTGTACGTGGACTTCAGTGACGTGGGGTGGAATGACTGGATCGTCGTATCATGCCTTTTACTGCCACGGGGAATGCCCTTCCCCCCCCCCCCCCTCCCCCGGCCGATCACCTGAACTCCACGAACCACGAAATCGTCCAGACGCTGGTCAGCTCAGTTAACTCTAAGATTCCCAAGGCGTGCTGTGTCCCAACGGAACTCAGGGCCATCTCCATGCTGTACCTTGACGAGAATGAAAAGGTGGTATTAAAGAACTATCAGGACATGGTTGTCGAGGGTTGTGGGTGTCGTTAGCACAGCAAAATAAAATAAAGTAAATATATATATGTATTTTAGAAAAAAAAGATGCACTTTTAATTTCATTTAATTCACTTTTAATTCTAGACTTTCTCCCCAGGTCTGAGGTGTTTTTTGTTGTTTTCTTTTGTTTTTTTCACCAACTCTAGTCACATTCTTCCTTGTAGTAGGCAGAATAGTAGCCCCCAAAAGATACATCCCGACCGCCACTCCTGGAACCCGCAAATGTGACCTTATTTGGAAAAGGGGTGTTTTCAGACCCTTTTCGGTTAAGGGTCTCGAGCTGAAGAGATCATCCTGCATTATTCAGGGGCGCCCTAAATGCGGGAACAAGGGTCTTATAAGAATCACTCAGGGGAGAGCTGACAAAAAGAAGAGGAGGGGGCCATGTGACCACGGAGGCAGAGATTGGAGTGATGCGGGCACAGCCAAGAATCTTCCCTACAGCCCTCAGAGGGAGCGCGGGCCTGCCGACACCTGGATTTCAGACTTCGGGCCAAGAGCACCGCAGAGAACCAGTGTCTGCTGCGTCAGTTTGTTACAGCAGCCATAGGAAGCTGATACACCCAAAGGTGCTTTTTAATTAATTAATTTATTTTTATTCTTTTTAAAATTATTACATTAGTTTCAGATGTACGACATAGTGATTTTATATTTTCATACATTACAAAATGACCACGGCAATAAGACCGGTTACTACCCACCACCATACAAAGTTCTTACCATATCATTTTCTACATTCCCTATGTGTACATTATATCCTCATGACTTATTTATTTTATAGCTGGAAGTCTGTACCTCTTAATCCTCTACTTTCAAAATATTTCTTGGTCTGTATTACACGGTCTTTAGGATACACTGTTATCTGTAGTCTGCACAAATTACTGAAAGCTATGTATTTCTCATCAGTATTTTATTACGATTAGTAGGACCACAGAGAGGGTTCCTTTCCTGGCAAAAGGGTGAAGCCTCCTCCTTAGCATGTTGAAGGAATTCGTCTTCTGGGAACACGGTGCCGCCTATTTGCAGGTGACCACAAGTCAGCTTCTCCTTCCTGTTTGAGGTAACAGTACCTACTTTTTCTTGGCTTTCTTGGCTTGTTTGCAGTTGTTTCTTCTTCCTTACACACATAGATAGAAGCAAGTACATATTCATTCTTTCTAAACACAATTAATAGAAGAAACACAACCTACATTTTTAACATCACTTATTTGTTAAAATCTGCAAAATAATTAAAATCATTTCATGATATTCATCCTCCTTTTGTGTTATTACAACGGTCTGTCCATGTTACCTTCACCAACTCTTCTCTTCTGAGTATGGCTGTGAATCGGTTGTTTGGGGACAAATCTTGTGCCTGTCCACTGCAGCCATGACTGTGCTCAAGGCCCAAGGACCACAGTGGCCCGCCCCGGCAGCCCTCCAGGCGTTTCCTTTGTGCTTTCAGCACAGCCCCTTGCTGTTGGGCCACGACATCTTCCAGACTCATCCTGGATTTTCCTTGCTAGAAACATGGAATCAGCTGCCCTACAAGAAGTCCTGGTTCCATATGTGGAGAACAGACTAAGGCACAGGTGTTGGCGAGCAGGTGGTGGGAAAGGTGCTCCTGGTGACTTGGGACCTTGTTATGTACAGACAGGCTGGGAGGCAGGCATCTCATTCAAGTCCCACTGTGCACTGATGTCTCCCGTGGTTCCTCATCCCTCTGGCCCCCGCGTCCCTCCTCGGCCTGCTCCACTTTGCTCAGCGCCCTGGGAGGCTGAGCGCTGGGGACCAGCGGGAGGGAGCGGGGCGTGGGGTGTGCAGGAGTCAGGGTCTCCCTCCCCTCCTCATCCTCCACTCCTGTGCCACAGTCCCAGCGGAGGCTGCGGGCTTAGCTGGTGCCCGCCCCGTGAAGCCAGGGAGACCCTCGGGCCCTGGGGTGGTAGCCGCTCTGAGTCTCTCCCTACTCTTTGCAGATTCCCTTGGCTCTGCCCACACCTCTCTCTCTCTCCTTAGTTAATACTTTGGAGTGGATTTTTATTTTCCCATTGGGATGCGGAATAAGATGTCAACTTAACCCATTATGTTCTCATATACCGCAGTTTTCTTATAGTAGAAGGCTTCCTCGACTCCTAAAATTTACTCCCCCTTGACAGAAACCATGTTCTCATTTTTTGTTCCAGGGTGAGGCATACAATTTCTTAGAAGAAATGCTGCTTTTAAGTTGGCCCATGCAACACACCTAGGGAAGGAACTGGGTAAATAGGTGACCAAATAAATCAGCCCCAAGCAAGGCAGTGTCTCTAGGACCAGCTGGACTCCAGGGTTTTCTGCACATGCTAAAAGGCAGTTCTCTGCAGTTTTATTATGTGTAATAAAAGGGTTTTATTATACACAATAAAACTCAGGGGGTCTCCTTTCAGTTCCTGTTCCGGCTGCCCTTCAAGTGGTCACACTGACCAATGACCCAGATCCAGCAGAGACAGCTAAACTGCCGGGGAGCCTGAGAATCAGCTTCTCTTCATACTGAAATGGGGAGCTGCAGTTTTCTAAATGAAGTTTATGTTTTAGAATAGTTACAGATTTACAGGAAAAATGAGAAGACATTACAGAGATTCCCAATGCCCTGCACCCAGTTCCCTGTTACCAACACCTTACACCCGTAGGGTGCTTTTGTTACAATTAACGAATGCTGACTCATGATTGTTAACTGAAGTCCAGAATTGATTCAGATTCCCCTCATTTTATCTAATGTCCTTCCTCTGTTCCAGGACCCCACCCAGGAGGCATGGCAGTTGTCATCATGTCTCCATAGCCTCCTCTAGACTGTGACTCAGAATTTTCTTGTTTTGATGACCCAGAGTTTTGAGAAGCACTGGTCAGGTGTTTCGTAGATTGGGATTTGTTTGATTTTTTTGTGTGATGAGCAGGGGTCATGTGCTCCAGGGAGGAATCCCACAGAGGTGAAGTGTCCTTTTCATCATATTGTATGAAGGCTACGTACTATCAGCGTGACTTACTATGGTTGATGTCGCTCTTGGTCATCTACTCGTGCTGATGTTTGCCAGAAGGAAGCCACTGTGTGCGGCCCACACTTCAGGGTGGGGTTAGGCTCTACCTCCTTGAGGGAGAGGATCTACGCAAACTATTTGGAATTTTTCTGCATGAGAGATTTGATCTTGTCCCCCATTTACTTACTTATTAAATCAATTACTTGTGTCAGAATGGACAGGTGGATATTTATACTTTGGTAAATAATCCAATACCACTTTACACATTTTTTGCTCAAATTGTTCCAGCTTTGACCCTTGGGAGATTTTTCAGTTGGCTCCTGTGTCCCTTGGGTTTCCATCCATACTTGGGGGATGTTCCAGGCTCGTCCTATGAACATATCCTGCTCCATTCCTAGGAGCAGCCATTTCTCCAAGGTGGGAGGCTTTATGAAGTAACACTTAATATGGAAAAACTTGAATTCCTCTATTTGTGTCCAAACAAGTATTGGCCAAACACTGGGATATGCAGGAGAGAGACTGAAGATGCTGAGAAACAGCCATGTAATGGGAGCTGAAGCTACTCTTTGACAAAGAGAAACTAGACACCTTCGTTTTCTCGGACAGTTGATTTAAAGTCTTTCGTCGAGTAATTCCAACATCTCTGCTTCCTTGGGGGCAATTTCTAGGTTTGTTTGGGTTTTTTTCCCTATAAGTGGGTCACACTGTCTTGTCTGCTCTCATGTCTCAATGTTTTGTTGTTGCTGAAAACTGAACATTTTGAATATTACAGTGGGGTAAAACTCTGAATATCAGATACTCCCCAGGGTTTGTTGTTGCTGCTGCTGTGGGTTGTAGTGATGTGTTTGCTTAGGAACTTCTCCAAACTACTTTTGTAAAAACTCTATTCTTTGTCATGTGTGGTCTTTCAAGCCTTTGTTCATTTAGGCTAGTAGTCAGTGGTTGACGGAGATTTCCTTAAATGCTTGGAGTTAAAAAAAAAAAAAAAAAAAAAAGAAGAAGGAAAGAGAGAAGAGAAAGGAAGAAAAGAAGATAAGAAAGAGAAGGGAAGGGAAGGGAAGGAAAGGAGACTCCCAGACATTGCTGGTTGGCTCTGCTTGAGGCACACCTTTAGCACCTGGCCACACCATTCACAAGCCTGCCTTAGCCCTCACTTCCTGCTTGTGCCGAGCCTAAACATCAGCCAGAGGAGAATGCCTAGGCTCTTCTCAGGTCTTTCTCAGAATGCACCCTGCCCTGGGCATGAGTATGGCCTTCCAGAATCCTTGGTTTGCACGGGAGCTTTTCAAAACCCTTATTCCCCAAATCTGACTCCCCAGCTCCTTCTCCTGGGCTTTCAGCATGTCTACTGTTTGCCCAGTTGTTACCTTCTGTCCTTTCAGTGTCTTCAAGGACCATCTTCCTGGAGTTGAGTTTTCTCCCTGAGAGAGTTCTGGTTCAGAGGAAACAAAGGCAATCCCCTTATATCAGTCCTTCAGGGAGCCCCCAGACAGGCCAAACAGACAAACATGACTCCCTGGGACCTGGGTCTGCTCTTCTCTCCCTGGAAGCAGGAACCCCCACTGGGAATGTGGGATGTCACCTTCAAGGCCACTGCCAAGCTGGGGAGGGGGTGGGGCAACGATAAGTTAAAATGCCCTCAAAGCTCTCCTGTCTTTCTGTTTCCTTTTTCTTTGCTTTCTTTTTTTTCTTTTTTCCATAGTTTCCTTTTTCTTGATTAGGCATTTGCTTGGTTGCTGTAAACCTATGGGTGTCCTCCAGAGTTGCCAGTTTTTTCAGTGTTTGTGGGAAAGAATGAGTCTCAGAGTTCCCTACACTATCATTTTCATGGATGTCAGTCCTCCATTTGAGGTCTGCACTTTTCAGGGAGTAATTTAAGGGAGAAAAGTTTGTATCTTCTTCTTGATCATTAAAGCAAGCTTGAAGCAAATCACATAAACAGAAATAAAGGATATTCTGTCAAAATTAATGTGTGCCCTGAAATGAGGACTTGGCCAAATCTGAAATTTTTACTTAAAAATATTCCGTATTATGGTTTGAAGAACATTGACTCAATGATTTAAGAATAAGTTCGTGCTGGATTTCCCTGGTGGCGCAGTGGTTAAGAATCCACCTGCCAATGCAGGAGACGTGGGTTCGAGCCCTGGTCCAGGAAGATCCCACATACTGCGGAGCAACTAAGCCCGTGTGCCACAACTACTGAGCCTGTGCTCTAGAGCCCACGAGTCACAACTACTGAGCCCACATGCCACAGCTACTGAAGCCCGCACACCTAGAGCCCACGCTCTGCAACAAGAGAAACCACTGCAATGAGAAGCCTGTGCACTGCAACAAAGAGCAGCCCCCACTCGCCGCAACTAGAGAAAAAGCCCGCGCGCAGCAGCAATGAAGACCCAATGCAGCCAAAAATAATTAATTGATTAATTTTTTTTAAAAAAAGAGTAAGTTCATGCTAGTCATCAAGACTTGAGCACCAGCATGTTTTGTATCCTGGTTTTTATCAATAAGTGGCATTTATTTAGTACTTCATACATCCCTAGATTGTCAATAAATGTTTTATATTGTTTATTCCACTGAATTTTTCTGAGATGGGTACTTGCTATTTTCCAGTGAATAAACAGAGACTTGGCCAGGTTAAAAACTTACCTAAAGTCACAGAGTGAGTACATACGAGTCAGGATTCAACTCAAACATTCCGACTCTATAACCATTCTTAGGAATTCATAAGCCCATAAGAACTAAGCACTCTTTTCTCGCCTATAAGGCTTGATGAAGACAGACACGTGAAGTCCAGGTCCTGCATCTCATGGATGGTGCAGGGAGTGTGGGAAGACAGCTCTGATCACAGGCTGGAGACCCTGCCCTCAGCCCTCTCCCTTCTTACTTCTCTGCTGAGGCTCTGAGACCCATGCCAACTCCACTGGTTCTCCCAAGACTGCAGCCAAGCCAAGCCTCTCATCTTCATCCCCTCACCATCTGAATTTCCATCCCCACACAGAGGAGGCTGGACCACAGAGAAAAGGCTCAGAAGAATCAGGACACCAACCCTCCCATACACGAGGGACCAGTATAGATACAATCACCTTAGCCCTTCACCATCAAGAGGTTCTGACAGATCCTTAGGTAGACTCTGTTAGAAATTAATACCTATATCATTGAGGTTTTATACACGTAATTCCACTTCTGGGACCTATCCTGACAGGTTCAAAGATTTATGTGTTGGGAAGCTCATCAGAACAATATTTATAACAGCAAGTAATTACATACAACTGAAGTAGGCAACCCTCAGGGTAGGCTAAGTGATGTGTGTGTGTGTGTGTGTGTCCGTGTGCTGTGTGTGTGGTGTGTGTGTGTGTGTGTTGTGTATATGTGGTGTGTGTGTGGTGTGTGTGTGTGCTGTATGGTGTGTATGTGCTGTGTGTGTGCTGTGTGTGGTGTGTGCAGTGTGTGTGTGGTGTGTGTGCGTGGTGTGTGTGCTGTGTGTGCGTGGTGTGTGTATGGTGTGTGTGCTGTGTGTGTGGTGTGTGTGTATGGTGTGTGGTGTGCGTGTGCTGTGTGGTGTGTGTGCTGTGTGTGTGTGTGTATGTGTGTGGTGTGTGTGGTGTGTGTGTGGTGTGTGTGTATGTGTGTGCTGTGTGTGTGGTGTGTGCTGTGTGTGTGCTGTGTGTGGTGTGTGTGTGGTGTGTGCGGTGTGTGTGTATGGTGTGTGTGTGCTGTGTGCTGTGTGCGGTGTATGTGTGTGCTGTGTGCGAGCTGTGTGTGGAGGGTGTGTGTGGTGTAGAGACACATAAGCTCCATGAGGTCAGGAGTTGGTTTGTTTTGTTTCCTGCTGTTTCCCTAGTGCCTGTCTCTGTGCCTTCCATGCACAAGTAGTTCCATAAATATGTGTTGAGTAGATGAATGAAAATAATAGAACACTTTGCTGTCTTTAAAAACAAATGTAAAAAGACATAGATAATTGCACAGGATATAACTTTAAACACAACAAAGGGCAAAATACAAAATCATAATGCAATTTGCAACTGTAGTTTAAAAAATCAGTTGGAGAGGAAAGAAGGCTAAAAGAAAATAAACTAAATTTTATCACTGGCTATTTCTAAGTGATGAAATCATGAATGATTTTTATTTTGTTCTTTATTTATTTTAATTTCCAGATTCTAAAAATAGAACAAATTACCTTTAAAAAGAAAAAAGAAAGCATCTAAAAATACTATTCAGCTTTTACATTTTATTTCCAGATCAGTGTATTCTAAAGTATGTTAAGGGGTCACTTAGCAAAACTAGTAGAATACTTTGCTTAAAAAGTAGACTCATAACAATTATTTATTGACTTTTTAAGGATTACCACCCGCCCATGGTTACCTGTTGAAGGAGAGAGAAAATAAGGTAGAAGTGACATTGGCAGATAGATTTCTTTGGATTTTTAAAAAATAGATTTGACTTTGGAATGATGTAATTATTTATATCATTTATTAAACAAATTTAAATGTATTTTCAAAAGCCATCCCTAAAAATCAAAAGCAAACAAAACAAACCTGTGTATCTATTTGGCAGCAAAATGACTCAGAGAGGAATTATGCTAAGCCTTAAAACACAAAAATTTAACCATATGTCCAGAGTAGGATGGTCCTGAAGGACAAAAAGGAAAAGCCTAAAAAATTCTAAAACCATTTTCATGATGGTGGTTGTGGCAGTGTTGTTACGTGTTTTGAAAGATAAATCAAGTAAGTATTTTGGTTGTGAGCTGAGATTTTCAGTGCTGTTGAAGGGAGACAAGATTAATGAGGGAGGGAAAAGCCCTGTAGTGCACAGTTTGGAAACATGAGCATAAACTGATGACTTATCTTTAAAAACTAATACGTACTTCCTAGTCCTATACACTGAGAAGGCCTAGAAACAAAGACTAACACAGCAGTACCACATCTCAGATTGCAGCCTTCAAATAAAGTAGGGGTCCTTGAGAAATGGCTGATTCCAACGTATAAGATAAATCTGGAACATCTTGTCCCACCAGAAAGCAAGGAAGCTGTCAAGACCACCAGGGTCTTGTCAAAAGGACTCAGGAACTAAGTTGAATAGGCTCCCACTGGCTGCAAATAGAATGATTTGAACATCAACAAAGATATCAATTGCAATGGATCGAAACACATTAAATATCTAGAGGTTTACAATACTTTTAAAAAAGGAAAGACCTTCAACCCGTTAATCAACCTTGGATATATGTTAGGGAGCCAACTCATTATTTTAAAACTGGGTTTTAAAAAGGGAGAAGAGGGATTCAAGCAATAATCAGGTCTTTCCTATAAAATTCCTACATCAGAATAACCCAATAGTTAACGAGGGAAAGTTTCTTTCTTGAATTATCCCAGCTTAAATAAACTAAGTATGATAGAATTAGAATATCACATTTTGTAGTATAATGAATTAATGAATTAATAAATCTAAGCATAGCTCATCAATGGATGATAAACATCACCAATAAAAGAGACAACCAGACAGCATGTGCTTCCTGATGGAAAGAAGTAGTCTAGAAGGAAGGAAGGAAGGAAGGAAGGAGAAACAAAATCAAGGTTGAATCTGATCAAACATGTAGATCTATCTACCAAATTATAGGAGCTATAGAGAACACAGTAATGTGTTAAAAATTCCATGAGGTTGAAATAAATGAAATCCAGACTGTGGCAAACCCTACAAACTACTCAGTTTCTTCAACAGAATAATTAATGTAGGGGAAAATAAAAGACACTCAAGCGATCAAAATGCCGACCTCATTTGGATCCCAATTTAAACAAAATTTAAATATCCAATTAGGGATATGTGAAAACAGACTGACTATATGATATTAAAAAAGTATTGCTAATCTTTTGTGAGATAGTGGTCTTATGGTTAGGAAGCTGGGGTACTTTTGTGTATAACTGAAAAACCCAAAACTAAAGTTTCAAAAATCCTCACTATGATCCCAAATGTTCTTGCCTGAGGTCACACAGATAGTAATTTGTGAAGCTCAGGTTGAAACACTGTGAATTAAGGCACAAATAGGCATGAGTCACTGCAAACAGACAAAGATCACCCTGCATTTGCAAACCTATATATAAAAAATGTGGTTTCTTGATGTTCTTCAGTAGTCAAAACCCATAATCTTCAGTCCCCATTGCCATGAAATGATTCCCTAAGTGTCCCTAATTTGCTTTGATATCTGGGCATGAAAGCTGGAGTGAATGTAAATGTTCATCTTTTATTCGGGTACTTTCATCTTGGGCATCAGGCCTATTGGCCCACTTCACTGAGCAACTCTGAACTGAGATGTCGGGCAGAATGAAACGGCAGAGAATTTTAAGTGTTTCTCTCAGCTTTTCCAGTTAGCCTGAAATGACCAGAAATGCCTTTGGGTATGTGGGAATAAATCAATTCAATATTTCATTATAAGAGATGCTTTGAGGCCATCCACTGTACCTGAAATCCGACAGCCTGAGGACCACGCTGGACCAGCATGGAGGTCCTCGGGTCCCTCAGTGACCTTGACTCAGAGGACATGCCAGGTACATCATTCCCAAAACTGACACATGACTTTAACACGAGACGGCTTTTCCCCAATATGACTTAAATCAATAATGTCCCCTTTCTGATTATGAAACGTTTTAAATCGTTGATTCGTAGTTTCAGTCTATAGAAAATTGTCTAATTCCGTAGGAAAAACAATTAGAAATAATTGTGTGATCTAAGCCAACGCCTAAATATATGACACATGGCTAGATTTTCTTGAGTTGCTTCTTAAATTATCAGAACATTCGTAAAATTGGAGTAACTGTAGTGTCTTTTCCCTAGAATTTTGATGATTAAATGTAATGAGTCATGACAGCAACAATAACAGTACTAACAACTGAAATTGTTTTGAATTATTCTCTTCCAAACACATTGCTAGGGGCTTTACATGTTTTATCTCATCGAATCCTCATAACACTCTTACCCTTTGAGGAAGGTTATTTTAGGTCCTATCATAATGGTTTCACAAATGAGGAAAGAGGCTTAGAAGTTTAGTTAGTTTAGTTTTAGTTTATGAAATGGCAGGACCAGTACTAGAAAATGTTGCAGAGTGCTACTGAAAAAAAGCAAACCTCTTCCGTAGTTCTCCTGAAAACGGTCCATGCAAATGAACTTCAAAAAAGAAAACACGTGTGTGTGTGTGTGTGTGTGTGTGTGTGTGTGTGTGATTAATATGGGCCGTGCTGCAATGACCCGATCACCCAGCACTGACCAGCCTGGGATACATAAAAGAACCCAGACTACGTAGTAATAAAAGAAATCTGCACCAAAGAGGAAGCGGGATCTCCATCTGCTGAGGCCTCACTAGGTCTTCACTGGAAAGACTCAGACGTGGGCATCAGAGCCGCGTGCCTGTCATCCATTGGTTGGATGTGGCGGCTCTTGGACGGGGAGACGCTGGATTCAGCTCCTCCCCTCCGGCAGCCTCAGCTGAGCATTCCTGCGCTTCTCCTGAAGCGGTTCCCTTTGTGTGACGGGTGGACACGTGGAACAAACACGACCCCCTAAAACCGCCTTCAATCCCCTTCAGATGCAAAGGGCCCCGTGAAAGGAAGGCCCCCGTAACCACCCCCCCGCATCAAGGGGAACCCCTGGGGTTCTGCTTTCTGCCTTCTCCCTGGAGCCAGCGCCTGCCCACGGGCCCAGCGGTGGGAACTGCGCCAGGGGCCACGCTGTGCCTCTCTGCTGAGCCCCCTCTCAGCTCGGTTCTCACCTTCGCCGTGAGACGCTCTTCTCAGACCTCACGTTCCCGAGTCCAAGCTCGTGCCGCTCGCCGGACGACAGGCCAATAAATCGAGAGACGAGTTATTGAGGAAAGGAGTAGTGACTTTATCCGGAAAGCCAGCAGACCAATAAGATGGTGAACTCGCGCCCCAAGGAGCCGTCTCGCCTGCGTCAGCAGTCAGGCTCCTTTTATACTACAAGGGGCGGGACTAAAGCCCAGCACTTCCTGGTTCCCGTCAGCCTCCGGAGGGGAGGAGTTAATTTCTCCCGCGTGCAGTCATTCACAGGTGGGCGGGGTCAGGAGGTTCCCTGGGAGCTACACAAAGGTATTTTAGCCGAATGCTCATTTACCTTAATCTCTGGGAGGCAGGAGTCCCAGTGATGGGCCATTATGGATAATTTAAGTTTACAGGCAGCATCCCTTTAGTGATTAACTGGTAATAGGATACAAAGGTTCTTCACTTTACACTCGGAGCAGTACACTCGGAGCAGGACGGACACCGGCACCACTGTCCCATCAAGCCACCCAGCAGCGAACTCCAGCCAGACCCACACCCTGTTACAGGAGGGGGAACTATGGGAGCAGCATGTCTTAAAGAACGCTGGCTTGACAAAGAAGCTCATTCCTGATGGGAAGGCGTACACTTCTCCTGCCCTCACTCAACTCCTGCATTCATTTGTTTGTTAAAAGGACGTGCAAGTACTCATGGACCCTCCCCAGAGTTCAGAAGCAACAGACAAAACAGTGAACAACACCAGCAAAATCTTGAAATAAACAAAAAGGAAGTGCCCTCCCTTTTTTAGCGCCTAACGTCCTGATGAGAACTCTTGTCAAAAATGATTCTCAGGTGACCTTCTTTCCTGAAAAAGCCTTTATCCTGATAGTCAAATTCCTCAGTGAGGCGCCTAAGCCTGTGGCTTTTTTGTTCTATTTGACACATGGTAGGTTCCTTCCAGTTGAGAAATTGGGCTACTTTCAACTATATAAAAATGTTTGTATTATTTTTTTGGAAAAAATATATTTTCCTCCTTTTTGCTGTTCTCTTTCTGGAAATCCTATCACACTTTTGATTTTTGGTGTTGATCCTCTATGTCTTACCTGCCTTCTCAGATTTTGTACCTTCCCATCTTCTGGTCTGAGAGAGTTCCTTAAATCTACCTTCCAGGCTCCTACTGAATTTGGTTATTTGACCATTATATTTTTAAGCTCTATGAGTTTTCTCTTGTCCTTTCTTTCTATAGCGCCCAGTGCTTACTGAATGGACGTAATGTCTTTTGGAATTTCCCTCACTCATTAATCATTTCCTTAAGTTCTTACTAGTTCTCTGCTTTTCTCTTTCTGTTTGCTTTTCTCTCATTTTGCAGACCTCCCCCTACGTCTGGTGACCCTTGCTGTCTGTTCAGACATAAGAATGACCTAATCCGAAGAACACAGAGTAAGTAGACTGAAAAAAATGAACAAAGCCTCAGAGACCTGCGGATTGATAACAGAAAGTCTCATATTCATGTCACTGACGTCCCAGAAGAAGAGGAGAAATAGGTTGGGGCTGAAAAGCATTTAAAAAATAATTGCTGAAATTTTTTCAAATTTAATAAAAGCCAAAATCCTATAGATTCTAGAAGGCTAGCAATTACCAAACAGGATAAACTTAGAGAAATCCACACAAGACACATCATAGTCAAACTTCTGAAAACTAAAGACAAAGAAAACAGTGAGAGAGAAAGGACCCCTGACCTATACAAGAAAAGCTATTAAAATGACAGCAAATTTCCTGTTGGAAGCAACAGAGGCCAGAGAAAGAGGCAAGTTTTTGGAAAGAATGACTTCCCCAATATGAAATAATTTGAATAGAAAATTGAATTCATAATTTAAGATACTAAAAAAGAAATTTCCAGTTTTACATGATGTATTCCAGGAAACAGAAGAAAAGGGAACACTTCCCAATTCATTCTGTGAAGTGAGTATGACCCTGATACCAAAACAGGACAAAACAAGGGTGTCCGCTCTCCCACCCACACACAACATAGGTCTAGAAACATGGCAAAAACATAAAACAAAGGTGTTCAGATAAGAGATGTCCATTTGCAGATGCCATCATGATCTGTGTAGAAAAGCCCAAGAAATCTACAAAAACTCATAGAACTAGAAAGTGAGTTCATCAAGGTCTTGGGGAACAAGATCAGCACACAAAAATCAACTGTATTTCTATATGTTAGCAATGAACATGTGGAATTTTAAAATACAACACACCTTATTATTGCTCAGAAATACTTAAAATACTTAAAAATACTTACCCAAACACATACAGGATTTGCATGCTGAAAACTGTAAGGTACTAATGAAAGAAATCCATTAGTAATTTAGAAATCCAAATCTAAATAATTGGAACGGCCAGCCATGTTCGTGGATTGGAAAATTCAATGTAGTAAGGAGGGTAATTCTCCCCAAGATGATATATAGGTTTGATGAAATTCCTATCAGAATCTCAGCAAAACTTTCTGCAGATATAGACGAAATTATTCTAAAATTTGTATGGAAAGGCAAAGGAACTAGAATAACTAAGTCAATTTTGATATAAGAAGAAAGTATCCTCAATTTCATGACTTACTATAAGCTATAGTCATCAAGACTGTGTGACATTAGTGAAGGGTATAGACACACAGATCAAAGGTACAGAAGAGAGAACCCAGAAATAGCCCCACACAAGTATGGTCAACTGAGTTTTGACAGATGTGAAAACACAGTTCAACAGAGGAAGGATAGTCTTTTCAACAAATGGTGCCACAGTGATTCCATCAGCACCAAAAGGAACTTCAATACATTTTAGTCCTTATATAAAAATTAACTCAAAATGGATCATAGATTAGAATATGAAATAGCAACCTATAAAATATAAAATTCCTATAAGATAACATGGGAGAAAAGCTTTGGGACCCAGGGCTTAGTGAAGAATTCTCAGACATGATACTAAAAGAATGCTCCATTTAAAACTTCTGAATTGATCTTCATCAAAATTATTAAAATCTTTTGCTATGTCAAGACCCTGTTAAGGGGCTTCCCTGGTGAGGCAGTGGTTGAGCATCTGCCTGCCAATGCAGGGGACACGGGTTCGAGCCCTGGTCTGGGAAGATCCCACATGCCGCGGAGCAACTGGGCCCGTGAGCCACAACTACTGAGCCTGCACGTCTGGAGCCTGTGCTCCGCAACACGAGAGGCCGCGATAGTGAGAGAGGCCCGCGCACCGCGATGAAGAGTGACCCCCAGCTGGCCGCAACTGGAGAGAGCCCTCGCACAGAAACAAAGACCCAACACAGCCAAAAATTAATTAATTAATTAATTAATTTTTTTTAAAAAAGACCCTTTTAAGAAGGTGAAAGAAGTATTTCCAAACCACATATCTGACAAAGGACTTGTGCCTAGAATATATAAAGAAATCTAGAAGTTCAATAGTAAAAACCAAATATACAAACAAGTTGGAAAACATGCCAAAGACATTAAAAGACATTTCACCAGGGGTACGTACAGATAGCAAATGAACCGTGTGAAAAGATGTTTAACATCTGGCTGTTAGTGGAATGCAAATAGAGACCATGACAAGCTATCCTACATACCCACTGAGTAGCTGAAATTAAAAACAGTGAAAGTGCCTAACACTGGCAATGATGTGGAGAAACCGGACCTCTCACACCTTGCTGGTGAGACCGTAAAATGGTACAGCGACACTGGAAAATAGTTTGGCAGCTTCTCAAGTGATTAAATGTACACTTAGCACGCAACTCAGCAATCCTATTCCTTGACGTTTATCCTGGAGAACTGAAACATTAGGCTCCCACAAAATCCTTACCGGAATGTTCATCACAGCTTAATTTGTAATTGCCCAAAAACTGGAAAAAACTAAAACGTCCTACAGAAGGTTAGGCGCAGTGTAGGACATGCATACCATGACCCTCAGGAATAAAAAGAAACTTTTGTAGAAGCAACAACTTGAACGAATCTCAAGGATAGTATGCTGCGTGAAAAGCCAATATGGAAGGCTGCACACTCAGCCTCCATTTCTGTAACATTCTCGAGATCAGAGTCACAGAGACGGAGAACAGATTAGTGGTTGTCAGGGTTAGGAATGATGGGGGTGGGGGTGCAGCGGGGACCACACACGGCTAACACAATAGAGTCTTGTGGTGATGGAATAGCTTTAATATAGTATAATGTGTAATCTAGTACAATAGTTGATTATAGCAACTATGTGAAACTAGACATGGGACGAAATGACACATTGTACCAATGTCAACTTCCTGGTTGTGATGCTGTAACTATCAGTATTTGATACTGTTCTATAAGATGTAACCATTGGGGGCATCTGGGTGAAGGGTACATAGGACATCTCTGTACTGTCTTTGAAACTTCCTGTGAATCCGTAATGATTTAAAACTAAGGTTTTTGGGGGTCTCTTTTGTTTTTTGTTTTATTGGCCATGCCATGCAGCATGTGGGATCTCAGTTCCCTGACCAGGGATTGAACCCATGCCCCCTGCAGTGGGAGCACGGAGTCTTAAGCACTGGACCACCAGGGAAGTCCCTAAAACTAAGGTTTTTAAAAGTAAAACAGTCAAACAAATAATGAAGACACAAAGCATGCATATTACATACCCTTGGATTTTGGTGCACTGCATTGGGTGTGTGTCAACTTTGCTGCAGTCCAAAGAGCTTATGTGGAACCATTGAGTTTATCGTTACACAATAATTGAGTTTTGCTTCCTTTTTTTCGTACTTACACATTAGTAAGGATAACTGCTGGGAAAATAATTAATGAGTTGAATTTTCCCACATTAATAGAACCCATTAAGTGTTCTGAATAATTAACTGTCACATATATATATATTTTTACAGTAATTCTGCTTGCAATGCAAGTCACCACTATTTGACAATTTAATTTTGCACTTAAATCTTTCAAAAGTATGACCACTTAAAATTGCTGTTTATTAAATAACAAAGTAGAAGAAACAGATATAAAATGTGTCATATGATTGATTTTATGATTACTTATTAACGGGAATTTACTAGAACAAAGTTTCCCATAACGAAGTAGAGCAAAGAGCGATGGACCCCAGTGTTTTAAATCTATTTTACACAATTTTTCTGATTTCTTTTAACTTAGTAAATATTTGTTGAAGACACTCTCACAGACTCTGTCTGGATCCGTGCTCAGAAAGCTTTTCTAAGTAGGCTCTGCACCAGTAATGTTTAATAGAACTTTCCTTGATGATGGAAATCTTCCTCATCCGTGGTGTCCGACACAGTAGCTACCTGTTGCTATTGATACTTGAAATATGACCTGCTACAACTAAGACGCTGGATTGTAAATTTTACTTAATTTTAATTAATCTAAATTTAATTTTTGACAGTTATATGTGTCTATGGCTACCATATTGGACAGTGTAGTACATATTACCAAATAGACCAGAAGACAAGACGGCACAAAATTTGAGAAGACAGATAAGACATAGAGGATCAAAACCAAAGATCAAACATGTAATAGGATTTCCAGAAAGAGAACAGCAAAAAGGAGGAAAACATAGTTTTTCCCAGAAAAGTACAAAAAATTTTATAGAGTTGAAGTTATCCTTACTAATGTGTAAGTATGAAAAAAAGGAAGTAAAACTCAATTATTGTGTAACAGTAAACTCAACGGTTCCACACAGCTCTTTGGACTGCAGCAAAGTTGACACACACTCAATGCATTTCCCCCCCCCCCCCACCCCGGTCCAAAGGTGTGTAATATGCAAACTCATCTGTGAACTTCGGGCCCCTTTGTGTGCATAAGCAGGAAGGTCCTGAGTCAGACTATTTCCAACGTCCACTCCTCCCTGCTGGCATCAGTGTGTGATATCAGGTCCAAACTGCCGCAGCCACCCTTGCAGTTGGGACACTGGCCAATAGCACAGGAAAGAGAGTCTCGTGGTGGATTTCTGAGGCAATCTTTTCCTCCCTGATAAAAAGAATAATAATAATAGTGAAGAGAAGGTCTTTTTCCTCTTTTTGATGCAGGGAGCTGCTGCAGCCCTCCTGTCACTGGCAGCCCTCTTGTGACCATGAGGGAACAGTGAAAAGAAAGAAGCGTAACCCTGACATCATCAAGTAGCTGAATTCAACCCTGGGTCCACCAACCTATGGGGTTTTTATTTTGTGAGAAAAACAAATCCCGATTGTTGAAGCCACGTTTCATTGGTATCCTGTTGCTTACAATCCTCAGCTTCCAAACTGAATGAGACCCTTAGAGCACCTGCTGGTGGACAAGGCTGTAGTGTGAGAAACAAGGGGGATAGGGAGCAGAGAGGAGGACGGAGGAGAGACGGGAGGTGCCTTAAAGGAAGACCAACAGTCTCCCAGCTCTTCCAGAGGGGAACCTGGGGGCTTGAGGCATGACAGAGCTCCAAGCAGCAGTGGAAGGATCTCAAAGTGTGGCTAGAGGAGAAGGGGGAAGGGGATGGGAGACTGGAGAGATAAGCAGAGGTCTACCGCGGACGGCCTGAAGGGACAGACTCAGGATTCTGAACGGATTCCTAACAGGCCATAGGGAACCACCGGCTTTAGGGAAGGAAGGGTGTGGATGGGGCAACACGGGAGGCTGACAGATCAGAGAGCACATCCTATCAGGAGGTTATGACGTCAATGCAAGTCAGTACCCATCACCTCAAATTAGAATGCTGTTGTCAGGTGTGTCCATGTTGAAAGATACGACACACAGGGTTCTCCGTGGAACTTGCCAGGTTAATGCTGGCAGTTATAATAAAGTTGCAAAATATGCCATGTCCTCCCTCAGACCAAGAGGGAGAACAAGATCAGAGAACTTGCCAAATACCAAGATGTATTAAAGCGATGGTTAAAATGGTGTCATGTCAGCTCAGAGACAGAAAAATGCATCAGCGGCACGTAATGGGCACCAGAAACAAACTTACCCGTAACTAGAAACTTGAGACATAAAGGGTGGCAGAAGAAAGTACTAATCAGGGACTTCCCTGGTGGCGCAGTGGTTCAGAATCCGCCTGCCAATGCAGGAACACGGGTTCGAGCCCTGGTCCGGGAAGACCCACATACCACGGAACAACTAAGCCCGTGTGCCACAACTACTGAGCCTGCGCTCTAGAGCCCGTGCTCTGCAACAAGACAAGCCACTGCAATAAGAAGCCAGCTCACAGCAACGAAGAGCAGCCCCCGCTCGCCGCAACTAGAGAAAGCCTGCGCACAGCAACAAAGACCCAACGCAGCCAAAAATAAATAGATAAAATAAATTTATTAAAAAAATAAATAACGGAGCAACTAAGCCCATCATCCTGTGCTGATGCCGAAAGCCAAGCATTATACTGAAAAGCCATTTTTCTCCTAGTTCCATCCTGAGGGACTCTTGAACGGGTTCCAAAGTTTTCATGTACAGGAATGTTCATAGCAAAATTATTTATAATGGAAAAAAAAAACTGCAAATAATCCAAATGTCCCTGGACAGGAGAATAAAGTTGTATTGTAGTCATAAAATGTAATCTGCACAGAAGAATTTATTTCAGTGAAAAGAAATCAATGACAACTGTATACATTGTAGACGAAGTTGAGAGAAAAACATAAGAAGCAAATGTAAACACACAGGGTGGGATGAATTGGGAGATGGGGATTTACATATATACACTATTGATACTATGTATAAAATAGATAACTAATGAGAACCTACTGCAGAGCACAGGGAACTCTACTCAGTGCTCTGTGGTGACTTAAATGGGAAGGAAATCCAAAAAAGAGGGGATATATGTATACATAGAGCTGAATCACTTTGCTGTACAGCAGAAACTAACACAACACTGTAAAGCAACTATACAATAAAAATTAATAGAATCCAATAAAAATTAATTTAAAAAAAAGGTAAACACACAGTATCACATCATTGATATGGAGTTGAAATATATTTGAAACGTAATGAGATATTGTTTACAGATGCAAACATCAGAGGGAAAACTCTGAGGAAAATCAAAGATACGACAAAGATAACATTCAAAATAGCGGTTGTCACGGATGCCAATTCTTCAACCGAAGAGGAGCCGGGGCCAGTATTTTGCTGGCATGTTCACAGCTGCAGGGCTCATAATGGCCAAAAGATGGAAACAGGGCCAGTGCTCACCCACAAGAGAACCACTGAGTTGCAGTAAAGGCACAGAATGGAACAATATCTAATAATACAATTTAATGAACCACAGCTACATGCAATACAATAATGCAATAATGGGTGAAACTTGCAAATAAAACTTTAAAAGGAGCGAGATACACAAAATACATCTAGCATGAGTCCGCTTATAGAAAGTTCCAAAATAAACTATTTGGTTTAAGATTTATACATAGCTTATCCAGTTATAAGCAAAAGCAAGAAAAGATTGCCATGAAATTCAGGACAGCAGTCACATCTAGAGGGGTGGGTGGGTGTGGTGACTAGTGAAAAGCACGTGGTGGAAGGTGGGTAAATTTGTGGGGGGGGGAGGCTGGAGAGATTCTATTTTTTTTTTTTTTTGAGATTCTATTTCTTGACTTGAATGTATGCATTCCCCCCACCCCAAGAAAAATGGGTATGTAATCCTCTGGGCTTCTAACTCAGGCCACAATTCAAATTTTAAACAAAAATATATATTAAACATTTAATATGTCACAAAGAAATATGGTGGCAATTTAACAGATAAAAAATAAATCTTTCACCCTTGGTGTAACGGGATACACATAATTCAATGGCCCCGGCCAGAGACACAGCCCTATCACAAACACACACTCTTTCATCTTGTACCGGAGAAATGTTCTTCCTCTGAAGCCTTAGCACAGGGACTTCCCTGGTGGTGCAGTGATTAAGAATCCACCTGCCAATGCAGGGGACACGGGTTCGAGCCCTGGTCCAGGAAGATCCCACATGCCGCGCAGCAACTAAGCCCATGTGCCACAACTACAGAGCCTGCGCTCTAGAGCCCACAAGCCACAACTACTGAGCCCGTGCACCACAACTACTGAAGCCCGCGCACCTAGAGCCTGTGCTCCACAACAAGAGAAGCCACCGCAATGAGAAGCCCACGCACCGCAACGAAGAGCAGCCCCCGCTCATGGCAACTAGAGAAAGCCTGCGTGCAGCAACGAAGACCCAACGCAGCCAAAAATAAATAGATAAAATAACTTTATTTAAAAAAAAAATAAATAAAGCCTTAGCACAATTAGAGCCCTGTTAAACATGAAGGGAACTCAAATACAGAAGAAATTGAGAAAATTCCTAGGTTAACAGAAGGTAGATTCTGTATCCAGAGCCAACTAAATTATTGTTTCAAGTGTCTGTCTCACACACACACACACAAAAATGTCGAAATAAGAATGCTTAGGAAAAAGAATGTAAAAACAAACTGGAAGTACTATTTGGTAAATAAACAGGACTCATTTATCTACTAGTTTCAAGTTTGTTGAAAATAAGTCCTGAAGGGCTAACACAGCATAATGATTACAGGCAACAATACTGTATTATAGAGTTAAAGCTGCTAAGAGACTATAGTAACTGTTCTCACCACAAAAAAGAAATAACAGTTATGTAACCCCATAAAGGTGCCAGCTAACACTAAGATGTTAATCGTATTGCAATATATAATTGTATCAAATCAGTGCATTGTACACCTTAAACCCACATAATGTTATATGTCAATTATATCTCAATTTTTAAAAAAGTAAAAGAAAAACAATAAAAATTAAAAATAAAAAAAATTAAAATTAAAATAAAAAATTAAAAAATTAAAAGGAAAAAAGAACAAGATATAACACCAGGGACTCCATTTTGTTTCAAGGTCTTAGAGATGACTAAATTATAACCAACTCCCCATCCTCCCATGAGATTAAAAAAGAAAAGAACATACGCACAGCAAAACATGGCCATAAATAATCAGATAGTCAACGTACCAAAGGATGGAAGGTCTATAACAACAGGCTTTGTCAAGAGTCAATAAAATTTTTACAACTCTAGAAACCTGAGAGAAAATTTATCATACAGTCTTCCCCAACTGTCCGCTGAAAATATAAAATTATATTGTTATTTGATTGTCATTTATTTTCACTTTTATCAGATTCTTGGGCTCTTGTGGATAATTACAATAGGGTGCAGCACTGCTGTTTACTTCTGTTTCGGAAGAATGAAACGTAAGACAAGTACTCACAACATTTATCACTAAGCTGATTAGCTGAGTTATTCAAAGCCCAGTCTCTTGCTTGGAGTAGAATGAAGATAATATAAATTCAAAACATTCCAGTCTCATAACAAAGCATTTGCTTTCCCCCATTTTCTTAATCTCTATCCATGCAGATGCTCATACACATATGGTTTCCCGTCATTGTTAAGCCAATATAGTCACCATAAAAAGTTGCTAATCATCCAGAAATTAATTCACTTCATTATTTTGCTGGAGAGTTAAATCAACTATGTGTTTGGTCCTATAAGACCAAGCATAAGAGAAGTGGAGTCCCCAAACACCTTGGTATTGGCAATTATTTGTGTGTGCTCTGGAAAGAGGCATCTAAAATACAATTATAGAAGCCTATGGGTTGATAAGACTTTACACAGTGCCTAAAAACCAACAATTACAACTCCCAATAATCTCAAACTGATTTAATAAAATTTAATTACTCTACAGTTGTGCATTCTAAAATAGAAATGGTGATGCAGCTACGATATTCTGTTGAAAAGACCAGGAAACTCTGGGACCAAACACCTTATTCTGTGTGACAGGAGCTTTTCTACTGGCAATTTCTACCACCTCATGAGGAAATGAATAGTTGCTTCCAGAAAGTCCCTCAATATCTTTTACTCCTCATACTTCATATTTTGAGTCACTTCACTGCTTTTCAATTCTTTTGGTGTTTTTTTTTTTTTTTTTCCAGAAGGATATTTATTTATTTATTTATTTTTGGCTGCATTGGGTCTTTGTTGCCGCGCATGGGCTTTCTCTAGTTGCGGCGAGAGGGGGCTACACTTTGTTGCGGCGCGTGGGCTTCTCATTGTGGTGGCTTCTCTTGTTGTGGAGCATGGGCTCTAGACGCACAGGCTTCAGTAGTTGTGGCACACGGGCTCGGTAGTTGTGGCACACGGGCTCGGTAGTTGTGGCACAGGGCTTAGTTGCTCCGCGGCACGTGGGATCTTCCCGGACCAGGGCTCGAACCCGTGTCCCCCTGCATTAGCAGGCGGATTCTCAACCACTGTGCCACCAGGGAAGCCCCTTAGTGTGTTATTAAGACTGTACAACCCGTAATATCTGCTTTGCCCTTGGGGGTTAAGATTTCGTAACAGGAGAAGCAGACAGCATATCACTCCCCTAGGGTCAAGGTCCACACTAGGAGTATTTCCAACAGTGGAAAGCTTGCTAATCAGAACAAAAGACCAATTTTCCATTCTGCCGCCCAAGCATCCCCAAAGAGATGACGTTTCATTTAAGGATTGGAACGTGATTTCAATAGAAGCCACTTTGATTCCAGACAGGTGCAGCTAAGCAGTGCCCATTCTCTGGCTGGAGACGAGGGCGGGGCGTGGAGGAGGCCAGCAGGAGGGAGGGAGGGAGGGGAGGGGCCGGGCGGGCTCGGCAGGAAGAAAAGCCACGAGTCTGTCCCTCCAGAGGGGAGCGAAGAACAAGTCTCTAGCTTTATGAGAAGCAGTGACAAAGACCAAAAGGTCAGGGAAGCACTTTGTGGATTTCCAAACCAAGGTCAGGGTCGATTCGCACAGTGAGCCGGACAGCAGCGTCACTAGGGATAATAACGTGTAGACACGCCCCCTGACTCACTGACATTCAGCGGAGTTAACCACGTGGGGAGGGAGAGCGCTCTGAGGAAGCCCCATGGGGGGGCGCCCGCGAGCATCCATCCCTCATCTGTCCACCAGCCAGCGCCCCACCCCCCGGCTTCCAGGGACAAGAGGTGGGAGAAGGGGGGACTCGAAAGCCGGGGGGCTGCCGGCACGAGGACCAGCAGAGGGGCGGCTGATGCATCACACCACCTCAACCAGCACAGAAATCAAGCTCAAGACACACCATCAGCACCTGCGAGGCGGAAGGCTCACAGAGAAGAGGGGTGGTGGGGAAAGCAGGATGAGGGACAATGGGTGTTGGTA
The DNA here is from genome assembly GCF_028021215.1 of Eschrichtius robustus. NCBI lineage: Eukaryota > Metazoa > Chordata > Mammalia > Artiodactyla > Eschrichtiidae > Eschrichtius > Eschrichtius robustus. The sequence continues at coordinate 94,258,770 of NC_090838.1, read as the reverse complement.
TGCATAGACAATTCATCTGAGGTCATATTTTTGTCAACCAGACGTTAATTTTTAAATTGTACTTGTATTTGGGTGCAAATCTAGGTAGATATTAGTATATGAGCGTCAGCTCCTGGAGAAGAAAAGAGAAGGATACAAACCCGGCAGCCAACACGGCTTCCAGGCGATGGTGGGGAGTGGGAGGCAGAGGGGAGAGGGCAAATATAACTGCACATGATAATGCTTCTCGCACAGCGAAATAATCAGAATCATTCTCTTTTCTCCGGCTCCTTCCGCCTCCCCTCCCCCTCCCGCTCCTGTTAATTTATTTACTGCTATCTTTAACCCCGGTGGTCTGTTCCAACCAACAGAAATACCCCAGACTTGGTTCTAAGGCAAGCTTTACCCGGGTGGTACCTCTAACTCAAGAGTTCCTCTATGTCCCCATAACATACCTCTTTTGCTGGGCTCATCTGGGCGTCTGCTCCTTGGGGACTGTTATGGGCTAAGTCATGTCCCCTCAAAATTCATATGTTGCAGTCCTGACCCCAGGACCCCAGAATGGCCAGAGGGCCTTTAAAGAGGTGATCAAGTTAAACTGAGGCATTAGGGTAGACCCTAATCCAATCTGACAGGTGTCCTCCGAAGAAGAGAATTTGGATGCACTTCTGAGAAACACCTGGGCTGTGTGTACACAGAGGAAAGACCACGTGAGGACTCAGCAAGAAGGTGACTGTCCACAGCCAAGGGGAGAGTCCTCAGGAGACACCGAAGCTGCTGACACCTTGATCCTGGACGTCCAGCCTCTGCGAGGACTGTGAGAATTAGCTGTCTGCAGTTTAAGCCCCAGCCTTTGGTACTTGGCGACGGCAGCCATCTGGTACCTAAGACAGGTGGTGCTGCCTTGTCCCCACCGGGGCCGGTCCCCGATTCCCTCCCCTGCCCCGCCCCACGGGGCCACAGCTAGTCTCACCGGCCCCACCCCCCAAACCTACCCCGCAGCTACTCCCGTGATCCAAGCACCACACCTGCTGCTTCCACCCCGGCTTCCAGCCCCGATACCCACAGCCGACCGCAGACAGAGGGTGTAAATCACAGCCCACGCTGGCACTCAGTGGCCTCTGACTTCTCTTCCCGCATCGAAGTCCAAACTCCGGCACGTGGCCTGAGGGTCCTGTGATCTGGCCCCTTGGGATCCCGCACCCCGGCCCCCTTGCGTCCCCTCTCGGCTGCACCCGCTGTTTCCTCCTGGTCAGAACACGCCCCCTGCCCGGGCCCCACTCCTCCCCCCCCACCCCCCCCGCCCCATGCCTGGCTGTCCCTCCCTCAGAGCTCGGGACACTGCCCTGACCCCTCAGTCTAAGGGTCCCTGTTCCACCAGCTACTCTCACCCCATGGCCTGATTTTACTGTCTTCAAGCACTGATTCCTGTTTCACAGGTGTTACTCTCTCTCTGTTTGTTTCTTTGCTGCCCCCCAGCCACTGGAAGGCAAGCTCCCTGGGAGCTCCGACCTTGATGCCTGAACCAGCTGGAGCTCCAGTCGTGGACACACACCCTAAGTGACGGATGATCGCGTTCGCATGTGTGCAGAGCACCTGGGATCCAGCAGGTGTCCAGTGGCCGTTCATAGGGCAAACGGATGAGTAAAACCGAGTCTGGAATATGTGAAAAAGACACACCTTTGGGATACGGATAGGAGTAAACTAACTGAATATTTTCACAAAGGATCCTGTATCTTTGAACCCCATCCTTTCTAAAATACTGACCAGTGGCCGTCAGCCTGGATAACCCTCACGGGCACCACCCAGTAAAGCTTTTTCTTACATCACTGAAACTATTTCCAAGCCTCCTCTTTTAAGGAAAGGAACCTTAGGTCTTCTCTAGAACGCTTCTCAAAAATACCATGCTAGGAAACATGCTTATAAATTTCTTCTTTGTTAGTAAATAATATAAAGAAGTTATTTTTATATAAATTGAGAAAATAGGGTACTAAGTGTAATATAACGTGTCACTACCAAGATACCCTTTACGATTGTGGCGGAAGCCAAAGGAATCCAGGGGACAATGTGCTAGGATTACAGGAACTTGACTTCCTCTCCCTTGCTACAAGGCATGCCACAGAGCACAGCTGGCTACTGGGACCTTAGTAAAGCTTCTGAGAAAGCAACTTATTTCCCCAATAGAAAGGTTGGGAAAATCAGACCACCTGATTTTGCCCCTGGACCTTTCTCTTCCTCCTGCCTGGAGGTGGTACAACCATCTTGCAGCTGTGACTGCAAGAGCCTCATGCGAAGAACAGAGCAGGGGAATGGAAGAGGCTCCCTGGTGACCCCGGTGCACAGCGCCATCCTGGGTCACCCGCCTGGGCTGGTTAAGCCTCTGCAGTCATGATTCTGCTCCGCGCAGCTGAAAACGATCCTAACTGATGCAAAACAATGCCCACAAAAACGAAAAGGTCTGTCTATTTATCCCACGAGGGTTGACTCAGTACCTGTTTTGTGCCAAGAGCTGGGTAAATACAGAGAACAAGATAGTTGCGGCCACCCTCCTCCAGAGCTCCTGGTGAGGGCGGAAGGACCAAGCTACCAGTGAATCCAGAGATAACCTCGCGGTGTATGCATTTCTGTACTCGTCTTTCTTTCCCACGGTTCCTGACTGTTTGCTTCGAAAGTCAGAAGCGCTGCCTCATAGGAGGAACGCAGACAGCAAAAGACACAGTTAATGTTCTGTTTTGAAATTTTCAAATGTGAACCTTGATCAGAGGATAAAGGGCGGCATGATCAAAATGACTGAAAATGATCAGAGGGGAAAAGCCCGTGAGGAGCGGGGACCAGGAGCCATAAAGCATCACGTGGCAGAGGGAGAGGCGAGCGCTCCCCTTCCCAGGAAGACGGGGGTGGGGAAGGTGGGGGCAGTGGGGGCAGATGTCAGGGGCTGAAATGAGAGCACAGATGCCGGGGGGTCTGAGAGGCGACAGGACCTCCACCTTCCAAGGGGCAGAAGGAACCCAAGCCGAGGCGGGTCGACCAGCGCTCCAACTGCGTGAGCTCATCGCTCAGACGCAGACTCGTGCGTCCCGCCCATCACCGAGGAGGGGGGCCCTGTGGGTCACCCAGCAGGTCACCGGACATGCTCCCCGATCTCCCTGCATGCCGTCAGAAGGCCCCCCAGCAGAGTCGCTGTGACCTGTGCGTCGCAGGTGTGCACGGTTTGTGCCCTGAATACCTCCCCTTCGTGGAGAATGACGCCTCCTGTATGTGCGCAGCCCTGCTCGTGAGGACAGAGCCGCAGCGATGGCCCAGGACACTAAGGGCCCCCCCTCAAAATACGCAGAGTGCCGGGCCTGGATGAGGCAGAACGGTACAGAAGGAGAAGAAAACCCCAAATCCTGGAAGTGGGGGAGGCTGAATGACAGTGGCGGGGAAATCCAGTCTTGTGTGGTTTACTTAACTTTTAAACAAACAGCTCTGGGGTGACGAGGTCACCGGTCCTCCAGCCTCTCCACTCCACTGTCCCTTCCTTGGGCATCCAACGTGGCTCTCCCAGCAACCTGCTGGGACCCCCTATTCCACCACGCACCCCGGCAACCTGCCCTACCAGGAAATCTGGAGAATCTTAGACAAAAGTGCTGGAACCCTGGTGATACCATGGCCGGGTCCTGCACGGGCACAATGGGGAGGGTGCTGGCTGGGATGGTGGTTTGGGAAATTCACATTCTACGTTGGAAATTTATGAGAACTAAGTAAGAGGATTTGTTGCTCAAACCCAAGGAGCCTCGGGTTTCCCCTTTTTTGAGACAGAGGCTGTCTGGGGGAAGGGAACCTGCCCTGCTGTGTCCAGGAAAGTCACAGGGAGCGTGCCCGCCACAGTTGGACCCTTCCAGGCTCTCCTCTTCCGCTGTTCATGTGTCCTCCATCATTGGGTTTCCTGCCTTAGTGACCAACCGGGTTTCTGCTTTTCATCTAAACCCTGGATTTTTGCTTTTGGATCACTTGCCCCAACTCAGACCTCGCTCCCTCTTCAGGACACTGCGTTTAGAATTTGCACGTTGGTTCCAAACATCAACCAGTTAAGAAGCCGCTTCACACCCAGGATATTATAGGCAAGGTCTCTCCATCATCTGACCAAAGCCTGTTTGGGGAGAGACACTGGATATCACTTATAAAATGGGAATAAGAACAATAAAATGATTTCCCTCAATCTATTCTCCATTCTGCAACCAGAGTGATTTTTTTTTAAAAAAAGAAAAAAACAATTATGACACGCTTTCAATTAAATTAATGCTTCTTACTACTTTATGATAAAGATCGCCAGTCCTAGCAGGGCTTGCCCCTCGGCTCCCCAACTCCACCTTCCAGCTGCTCCCCGCCCTCCCAGCCACACTGGCCCTTCTTGACCTGCACTTTCGTCTGTCTCCACCCAAAATCTCTCCACCTTCTTCTCCTGGAGACCAGCGTTCTCTCCGTCACAGCACTTGGCTCGCTGCAACTTTATACAGATCAAGGTTTTTGAGTCAAGGGTGTCTTTGCACTGAGACTACTAGTTCCCTGAAGTCAGCAAGTGCATCTTTTCACCCACCAGCATGTCCCCGGAGCCTGCGACGTAGCACATCCTCAACTGAATGCTGGTTCTAAAAAACACTTCTCTTTTGTTTGATAGGCAGTAGAACACTATTTCTAACAGGCTCACTCGGAATGACAGCTCAGATTATGTTCGTCATATAACATTAGTAGCACACACTGTTTCATTTGTGCAACTTTCTTAAAAAGATCGTTGATGCCTTCTAAAATAGCCCTAAAAAAGCCTTTAAAAGCTATGAGCTTTCATATCTTGGGGACACACTAATAAAAAGAGCAAAGAGTGAAAAACTATATCTTTTCATTACAGGGATCCTAAAGGGCTTACCTGGGGCCCAGATGTCTTTTATTACCTCACAATCTTAACCCACACGATGGGGGCCAGCGCCCCACACTAGGGCCAGGGTTCTTGACTGCAGCGTGAGTGGCACCTGGGCTGGAAAGTTCTTTGTCTTCGCGGCTGCCCTGGACGTTGTGGGTGTTTAGCATCGTCCCTGACTTCTGTCCACTAGACGTCAGCAGTGCCCCTCCCCCAGAAACAAACACAAATGTTTCTAGACATTGTCACATGTCACACGGAGGGAAGAGTTGGGACTGTCCCCAGTTGAGAAACACTGTGCTGACCAAGGAACACTGATGTAGACCTGACGTCAGGCACAGGCTAGGGGCTCAGTAAGGGTCCCCAGGAGAGCAGCTGGCTTCCATCACCACCATCATAATCACTACCATCACTACCACCATCACCACCATCATCCTTATCACCATCATCACCATCATCATCAAAACCATCACCACCATCATCACTATTATCACCGTAATCACCACTATCACCACCATCACCACCACCACCATCACCATCATCACCACCATCACTATTATCACCATAATCACCGCCATCACCACCACCACCATCACTATTATCACCATAATCACCACTATCACCATCACCACCACCACCATCACCATCATCACCACCATCACTATCATCACCATAATCACCACCACCATCACCACCATCATCACCATCATCACTATTATCACCATAATCACCGCCATCACCACCACCACCATCACCATCATCACCACCATCACTATTATCACCATAATCACCGCCATCACCACCACCACCATCACCATCATCACCACCATCACTATTACCACCATAATCACCGCCATCACCACCATCACCATCATCACCACCATCACTATTATCACCATAATCACCACCATCACCACCATCACCACCACCACCACCACCATCACCATCACCATCATCACTATTACCATAATCACTGCCATCACCACCATCATCACTATTATCACCATAATCACCACTATCACCACCATCACCATCATCACCACCGTCACTATTATCACCATAATCACCACCACAATCACCATCATCATCATGGCTTTTCTGCACCTCAGTGACCCTGCTCCCAGCCCCTCCTTCCATAACAAAGGATTCCATCTTACCATCCCAGCTGCTTAGGGTGCTTATGCTTTTTAGCATTTTTGTCACACTTGCAAGAAAGTACCTTCTGAACTCAAGGTTTCACTATTTCAAGTCATATGCTTTAGGGGGAAAAAAGACATCAGTCTATCTGAGAGACGATTCTTTGCAGACAGGGAGAATCACCCAGGGCGTTGCTTTCCAGAGCAAGGGTCAGCACTTGAAAGAAAAAAAAGTATATGAGACCAAGGATTTAGAAAGAGTATGTTTTCTTCTGTATGACAGTGAGAAGATTCACCTCTTTCACAGGTGCTGGTTCTAGGAACCATCAATTTATATATACACACACACACACATATATTAAAAAAATAGTAATCCAAACATATATATGAAATAATAGTCTAAGCAAAATTTAACAAATCTAACAAAAATTTAAATTCATAGGTATAGGATACAAAGTTTCATTATTTCAATCATTTTGATGAATACTGTGTAGCACCATAGACTCTAGCATCACTTCAATCTTTACCTGTTCAGTTAGACAAAGTAAATGGAAATGATTTACGCTCACCTAGACTTTACATCTAAAAATTGATTAAGTCTGGGAAATCAAATCAAAACCAAATTTTCACATTTATATTCCTTTTCTTATCTCTTGAGAATTTCTGAACATCTAAGCCAGAGCAGTTTTAAAAACACTTACTACAGTCACTTGTAGAGTCTGTTGCTTCACATATGGGGGTTTTTGTTTGCTTGTTTGTTTTGCTATTTATTTGTGGCAGAGAGGTTCACTTGGTTTTTAAAAGAACAGGGACTTATTTTACATGTAAAACAACTTTTGAATTTGCTATAAAAATAACTATAAATAGGGAAAGATATACACATTCATTAAATTTAAATATAGTTATGACCATTTGTAAGGTCTGAGTTGGCTTTTGACATCTAAACCTTACTTACTTTGCCCAGGAATTCAGGTTGGGTGAATTTAGGATCGTTTTTGGTCGACCTTTAGAAAAAAGGCAGAACAATGATAGCAGCTACTATGTCCCAAGCGCTGTATTTTATTATTTTTTTAATTCTCATTTATTGAGTCCTCAGAGCAATCCTAAGAGACGGGAGCCTCCACTTAACAGATGAATAAGTCCAAATGCCAAAAGGTTGGTGCCCTAGCTCTGCAGCCAGCACGGCCCATGATAAACTGTCCGGCAAGGCACTCCGCAACTCTGGCTGGTATGTGTTTATCAGTAATGAGGACGTGTGACCTAAAGGACGGGGCAAATAAGATTAGTATCACCTCACCCATCCTCCTTCCGGCCCCCACCTGCCCAATGTCAACACAACTGAACTTGTAGAAAACCAGTCTCAGATCATTGACACACAAATGACTTTTCCTCTAAACTAATAGTTTCTAGAGCCAGTATCTGTGGAGGAGGTCAGTCCATACTCTTCACAGTGTTCAGGAGAAAATTCTTGGTCTAACGTAATTCTCTTTCTTTCTGGCACTTACTCATCCTAGAAAGCAGTGCCCTGGGTAATTGTTCTTGGTTACAAAGAGTTATCTGTCAGATTTATGTCTTTCTTCTCCCCAAATCATAAGATTATAATGACCTAAAATTATCTTTGCTTCTTAGAATAGCCTTTACTTTTTTCTCTGAAAACAGATATACTAAAAAACAGCTAATACTGGGTTTGGCACAGACTTCCATGAGAATAGAAATCTCTCTGTCAATTCGCTAAATATTTTCAGCATAAATTCTCAATTCTTTCAAGGGAACATTCAAATTCCTTTTTTACCTTTGGATAGATTTTAATTTTATTTTATTTTACTTCAATATTGGGATAGTTATCCTGAAGAAGAGTAACAACAACAACAAAAAAACCCAGTGCCTCTGAGCTTAAGAATTAAGGGTTCTTTATCGAAAGATGAATGGATAAAGAAGATGTGGCACATATATACAATGGAATATTACTCAGCCATAAAAAAGAACAAAATTGGGTCATTTGTAGAGACGTGGATGGATCTAGAGACTGTCATACAGAGTGAAGTAAGTCAGAAAGAGAAAAACAAATATCGTATATTAACGCGTATGTGTGGAACCTAGAAAAATGGTACAGATGAACCGGTCTGCAAGGCAGAAACAGAGACACAGATGTAGAGAACAAACGTATGGACACCAAGGGGGGAAAGTGGAGGGGGGGTGGTGGGATGAATTGGGAGATTGGGATTGACGTATATACACTAATGTGTATAAAATGGATAACTAATAAGAACCTGCTGTATAAAAAATAAATAAAATAAAATTCAAAAATTCAAAGAAAAAGAATTAAGGGTTCTTGTTGCATTTTAAACAATGAGGAAATACGATTCCAAAATTAGCTAAAATTGAAAACACAATTATTATTTTTAAGTATCGTCTCACCGGTCAATGATCGCTTCTAAAAAGAAAACTGCTTTTAAAAACACAACATCGCCACCTAGTGCTCTGGATAGAATTATGAAACGATTAGGAAGATGGAAGAGTGGAAGAAATTCCACCTTAAATCCTATCTTCACTGGGCAGATGCTAATAAACACTTGTATACATAAATAAATAGGAGGAAATCTGCAACAAGGCAACGTCCCTTACATTATAAAGTTGTGGGAAGGATTGAATAAACCAGTAAGTCTTTCCATACTATGAATGGCATTTTTGCAGATAAGTTTGCAAATTTCAAAATGTATGTAGGGCCTCACAATTATACTTCCTGCCCACGTTCCCTCCAAAAATAGTCCATGCTGCCTATGTCCACAGAGTAGAATATAAAACAGCAATATTTTGGAGTTAGAAGAAGCCTTGGAGAACAGGTCACCCATCCGTACTTTTATGGATGAGGACTCTGAGCTCCAGCAAGGTAAGTAGCAGCCAAACCCACACATCCAGCAACGGCGGGATTGGGCCACTGACCCCATCTCAGAATGTAACAGGGAAGAGCTAAATGGGACTCCAGGTTGGATCTGTCTCTTTGACTTTAACCTTTGCTTTTCGTCGCTTTTGTTATTATAATCATACATAATGGGCTGCCTCAGGGAACCCTGCCCGCCTGTGAATGGCTGCAGAAAAGAAGACATTAACACATCCCCTCCCCGAGGCTGTTCATTCCAGGAGGTGTTTTGCAAGACTTATGGCCCTTTTACTTTACTTCCTCACCGCCTCCCCCTCTCTGATTCTATAAAAGAAACTGGCATCCAGACCCAGATAAGATGGTTTATCGGAGACGCTGGTCTGCGATCTTCTCGGTCTGCCGACTTTCCGAATAAAGTCGTATTCCTGGCCTCAGCACCTCGTCTCCGATTCATGGGCCTGTCGTGCGGCGAGCAGAGCGGCCTTAGACTCGGTAATAAGAAGTGTCCGTCCACTTAGCTTTCAAGTGTCCCCTACGTCCTTTTTTTTTGCCAAGGTCAGTTACCGAGTCAAAATAGATGAAATTCGAATCAAGTCTTTATTTTGTTAACTGTGTTATGCTAATGTTGATATCTTAGTTTTGTAATTGTTCTACAGGTAGGTAAGAGGTTCACATTAGGGAAGTTGGGTGAGGGATACGTAGAAACCCTCCGTATTATTTAGGCTTTTCTGCAAGCTTAAGATTAGCTCAAAATTTAAAGATTTCTTTAAAAGTGAGTCCAAGCACTGTTGAGCGGATAGCTGGAATGAATCTTGTGTCCATTCCAGGATCATTCTTGCCTTGATCATTTTAAAACCCAGCTTGAAAACTTGTCTTTAAATCATGTAGTCCTAAAGAAAACAAGCTTCCCGGCGCAGTCAGGGTCCTGAATTAGGAGAAGTTCTTGCAGTTTCCGCTCCCACACCACTGCCGTCCACCACTCGCCCCATTACCATATGCTCTGATATCTTTTCCCTTCCGTGAACTGTGTTCTCTGCTCCCTGTTTTATTGGTCTCCTAATTTTACAATACGTTGAGGGGCTAAATCCCATTTTATGGCTTGCCTAGCAGGGTACTAATGTTTTCTTTTCTGCTGCCTAATTCCAAACAACCACAAGACAGCACTTTCCTCCCCATAAACTGATACCAATGCAGAGGTAATTCTTTGCTTGAATGTCAGAGACGGAAGCAGCTAAGGGGTGTGAGTTTCCGCGATTCAGACACTCACTCTATAGGATGGAGAACATTCCATACCAGCAGTGTTTACCCTAGGGAGCTCCCCGCAGGGAAATCACCTTTGCCTAACCTTTCTTATTTATTTATTTATTTATTTTGTAGTTTTTAGTTGTTTTTATTCCAGGAGTATGGAATTACTCCCTGTTATGAAACATGATGGCATTAGCACCCTTAAAATTCTTTTCGCTTTCTCTTCCCAAACTTGCAAATTCTTGTTACTTTATGTTGTCAACATTTAGAAGTCCGCCTAACACTTCTGAAGGAATTCCATGGCACACTTGGGGGAGGGAGATGAGGGGTCACAGGGAAGAGAGAAGAGGATATAAGATTTAAGGAAACATATCCACACAACAGGTTTGCGCACAGATTGAATTTTACAAAGAATTTCCCTCTCATTATCTCGTTTGATACAAAAAAACTTTGCAATATGTCAAACTTCTTATTCCTGTTGTTCAGACAAGAAGACAGACCTGGAGAAAATCTAGGGAGCATTTAAGAGGGCAGCTCAGAACAGAAAGCAAATTCATATGGAGCCAGGACCAACATCTGTTTTGACACAGTCTTGAATTTTCCTATCACTAATTCCTGTTGTTTTGTTTCTTAAAGAAGCCATCTCCCTCTGCCCCGTGATAAGCTCCAGGTGCCCACCATGCTGGCCCTGTTCCCAGTGGAAGTCACCTCTGACTGCCCTACTCTCTCTGCAGGCTCAGTGGGTACATCCTCTGGGGCCAAAGTGAGTGGCTGGCCACATGCTCAGAGACGCTGCACAGCCCGGAGCAGAGTAGAATGAACCCAGACCTGAATCCTGGCAAAGGAGACGCCAACTGGCTTTCCAATTGATATTGACTAAGGTGGCAAATCATACAAAGATGATTTGCCAAACCACATCATTTTTATCAGTCAAATGTATGCAGCCCCGCAAAATGAAAAGCCCCACACCTGCATCATCCCCCATCCTTGGATTGTGCATTTGCGTGGACAAAAAGGTGTCCTTTGGATGGAGGTATAAGTCCCTGAAATTTCATGAGACCCGCTGAAGGCACAGCACCACCCCAGCTACCAGGGAAAGGGCTGCAGAAGTAAGACGTTGCCCGTGGATCTTATTTGAGAAAAGAGGGCAGACTTCCTGGGGTCAGAAGGGCGAGAGCCCTGGGTTTAGAGAGAGCTTAACTTGTAAAACCACAAACCAGGGGACTGTCCTGCGTTCACCTCTGTCTCCTCCGAGGTTCCTTCTTCCCCAGAGACTGGTGCAAGGCTTAAAAGAGACAATTTACAGAAACAGAAAACACTGTTTGGGCTTAAACCATTAGCATATGCTTATCCTTACTAGGGCCTGTTTCCCCAGATTATGTATCCGGTCATGTTTGTGTAGATACCAACACCAAGGCGCGGGTGCAGGGGAGGACTCGGAGACACCCAAAGAGACGAGCTGCCCTTATTCCCTCCTCCTGCAGACTGTCAAATGGCATTTCTCGACTACAGTTCTTCCAGGCAAGCCAGAGGCTAAGGCAACGATTGTCTCACACATCTGGCCCTTGCTGCTTCGGGGCTCACCGTAAACTTCTTTCACTGTGAAAGCATGAGTGAAAACAGGTGTGCAGGAAGCAGAAACGTGTGCTTTTTATGAGACTTTGAAAGCGCTGTGCTCTTAGTTTCTGAGTAATTATCTCTGTGCCATCTCCTCCCTGCAGGTTGGGCATCTCGGTGTTTCACCATGAAGATGCTGGTTGTTCCATTGTGAATACTAATGACATCTGATTGAATGTTTGTTTATTTTCAACATAATCGTCTAACGATTTTGATTTGAAAATGCGTATGCAAATAGTTTTATACGTCACAGGGAAAGGAACACAAAGTGTGTTTAAAATTTTTTTTTTTTTTAAATAATTTCTAAACAAAAGCAAAGTGAGAAGTGTTCTTTCTCCGTGCTGTGTGGATATGCAAGCTCATCTATTTGGGGACAAATGGGATGCTAAGGAAAATCAAACTTGAAATCAGAAAATATAGGAAACTGCCCATAAGATTAGCAAATGTTTTTAGGTAATACTCAGTGATAAGGAAGGAAATGAAAGGAGTAGGTTTGCCTCTTGGTGGCAGAGCTGAAAACTGGCACAACCTTTAAGGAGAGTGATATGGCAGGATATCCCAGTACCCTTAAAACTGCTCCTCCTCTGCACCTAGTCGTTTCATCTCAGGAAATATTCTAGAGGAATAACCCTAAATACAGGGAAAGGCTCTAGACACAGCAGGGCTTATCACGGCATTCTTTCTCATAGGAGAACATTAGAAATGACTAAGCAGGGCTTCCCTGGTGGCACAGTGGTTGAGAATCCGCCTGCCAATGCAAGGGACACAGGTTCGAGCCCTGGTCCGGGAAGATCCCACATGCCGCGGAGCAACTAAGCCCGTGAGCCACAACTACTGAGCCTGCGCTCTAGAAGCCCACGAGCCACAACTACTGAGCCCACGTGCCACAACTACTGAGCCTGTGTGCCACAACTACTGAAGCCCGTGTGCCTAGAGCCCGTGCTCCGCAACAAGAGAAGCCACCACAGTGAGAAGCCTGCGTACCACAACAAAGAGTAGCCCCCGGTTGCCACAACTAGAGAAAGCCCTTGCACAGAAACGAAGACCCAACACAGCCATAAATAAATAAATAAATAAATAAATAAAATTTTAAACTGCATTCTTAAAAAAAATAAAATAAAATAAATGTCTACTTTATCGAGGTTCAATCTCATTTTTACCATCAAGGAATATGCATGAACTAATACATAACTTTATTTTGTAAACTTTCTCAAAATAATTTTAATCTCAATATATCTTACAGAGTAGATATTATTGAATCATTTCATCAAAATATGTGATGTCATAAATAATTGTCAGCGTCTTTGATTGACTATTTTAAACACTTTATAACCATATAATTTACTATCTAAATAAGGACATTTTTAAGCGAGAAAGAAGGTGCCATGTGACTTACACAGGCGCATGGGTTTTATGAGTCACCTTGACTAGTCTTATTTCTAAGTGGTTCTCTCCCAAATTTCAACTTCTACCAAAAGCCTCTAGCCTAAGCTCTAGGATTACATTTCTAAGCGGCCACTTATATCTCACTTGAACGTCTGGTAGGATCTCAAACATAGCATTTCAAACTCCTGAGACGGCACCCAAACCTGCTTCCACGGCAAGCTTTCCCATTTCAGTAAACAGCAACCCCAGCCCTTCCAGCTTCTCAGGACAAAGGCCTTGGTGTCAGGTTGAGTCTCAGGCCTGCGATCCCCGGGGAGGTGGGAATGAGTCTTCGGCTCCTGTGTGTGCATCTTCCGAGGCTTCTAAGTGATGACTGAGAAGCTTCCACAGGGGCGCGGGTGGCAGGAGGAGCTCCACAGACCCACTCCCTAGTAATAAAGCATAACTGATAAAAACTGTCCAACACAAAAAGCATTTAAAACCTCTGGAAATTGTCCTCAGGGCCTGTGGCTAAGGGGGAAATTATTTATTCAAGAAAAATCTATTAAAACTTGGTTAACAGAGTGAGAGTCTGTGGCACATGAGCCACAAACTGCTGTCTCCCTGCACAGCTCGACAGGAGCTCATTCACAGGAGTGTGGCAAGGAAGGCAGGGACCCCTCTGTCCTCAGCTCCCAGACAAGGACACGGTCTCTCCGCAGGAGGGACAGCCTGCCAATGTTTCTCATCCCACCAGCTGGAGATGTAGAGGGTAAATTCCAGGTGAGTGCGGCCAAGAAGCTAAAATTTATACTCTAAAACCCGTAAAACATTGTTAAAAGAAACTGTTTATAGAATATCTGAATAAATGGAAAATAATGCCATGCTAATGGAGAAGACTTAGCATTGTTGAGATGGCAACTACTCCCCAAATTGATCTACAGATGCAACCCAATCTCTGCCCAGATCCCCAGCGACTTCTCTGTAGAAATTAACAAGCTGGTGTTACAATTCATGTGGAACTTCAAGGGACCCAGAATAGTCAAAACAGTCTTGAAAATGAAGAACAAAATAAAGATTCACAATTTCAAAACTTACAACAGAGCAACAGTAATCAAGACAGTGTCATTCTGGTACAATAGACACCGTAGATCAATGGAGCAGAATTAAGAGTATAGAAATAAACTACATCTATGGCCAGCTGATTTTTGACCAGGGTGCCAAGACCAATCAATTGGGAAAGAATAGTCTTTTCAACAAATGATGCTGGGTCAACTGGACAGCCACAGGCAAAAAAAATGAACTTGGAAATTTACTTCACACCATATACAAAAATTAATTAAAAATAGATCAAAGACCCAAATGTAAGAGTTAAATCTATAAAGCTCTTAGAAGAAAACATAGGGGGAAAGCCTCATGACATTAGATTTGGGAATGATTTCTTGAATATGACACCAAAAACATAGGCAAGGAAAGAAAAGACAGATAAACGGGACTTCCTCATAATTTAAAACTTTTTCCTTCAAAGGACACCACCAAGAAAGTAAAAACACAATCCATGAAAAGGAAGAAAATATTTACAAATCATGTATCTGACAAGGGACTTGTATCTGAGTTATACATGAACACTTATACCTCAACAATAAAAGCATTTGTTGAACTTGTTGACAAAATTCAACATCCCTTCATGATAAAGTCTTAGAAAACTACCAATAGAAGGGAGCGGCCTCAACCTGATAAAAAGTAACTTCAAAAAACCTACAACTAACATCAAAGTTATTGCTAATAAAATAATGCTTTCTTCTAAGATTGGGAACAATGTAAGGATGTTTGCCTTCACACTTTTATTAATCATTGTTTTAGAAATCCTAACTAGTGTGATAAGACAGAGAGAGAGGGAAAGAGAAAAGGGAGGAAGGAAGGAAGGGAGGAAGGAAGGAAGGAAGGAAGGAGGGAGGGAGGGAGGGAGGGAGAAAGAAGGCACACGGATTGGAAAGGAAAAGTAAAACACTTTATTTGCAGATGGCATAATTGTTTTTGTAAAACAGTCCAAAGAATCTGCAAAAAAGCTACCAGATCTAATAAGTCAGTTTAAGAAGACCATAGAATACAAAAAAAACAATTATTTTCTATGTATGTACTAACAATAAACAGCTGGAAATTGAAACTTAAAAGACAATAAAATATACAATAACAAAAAATATGAAATAGGAATAAGTTTGACAAAATATGTGTAAGGCATTTACACTGAAAAACACAAAACATGGATGAAAAGAAATTAAAGAAGATGTAAATCAATGGAGAGAGATGCTGTGTTCATGGTCCAGGAGGCTCAAAATTGTCAGGATGTCAGTTTTCCCCAGATTGATATATAACTTTAACATAATTCCAATCTATCCCAACAAGCTAGTACACAAAAATGGACAAACTGCTTATAAAATGCTTGTGCAAATACAAAAAAATTAGGATGTCCAACGCAATTTTGAAAAAGAAAAATAAATGTAAGATGTCTGATGTTGAAAAGTCAATATATCACACCCTGCAGAAGCAAAACTTCAATAGGATCCAACAGTACATGTACTTATGTACATACATACGTGCATACATACATACATGGCATACCTGCATGCTTACACACACCTTACATGCATGTGTACACACACATGCACACTTATACACGTCACATTCACCTTTATTACATTACATGCATGCACACACACATTACATGTATATGTACATCACATACATGAATACACATACACATTCCATTACATGCATATGCACATAATGCACACATGTACACACACATGCATACATGCACACGTGCACACATATGCGTGCATACACGCATACACTCAGAAGCCTGAACTTATTCCCATTCCACAATGCCCCCCTCTCAGCTACCAACAACTCCCTTAAAGGCAGTGGCTCATGTGCTATATTAAATGACATTCTCCAGCGTATTTAATTTTAACTCAAAGACTAAAAGGTAAATTAAAAATCCAAACCAATAAATATGTAATGGTGAAATGACAAGTAAATGCTCTTGTTTTATGTTAGAACATCATGTCCTTCCATTTTCATCCTCAATTTAAACCCCATCTGCTCCTAAGCCTGGCCAAATTGTATGACAAGTCAGGAAATACAGTAAGTATGTTGGAACCTAAAAAGCCTCCAGCCATTTCTGTGGACAAACTGCCAGCTTTTTTTTTTTTTTTTTTTTAATGCATAGATCTTTTTTTTTTTTTTTTTTTTGGCTGTGTTGGATCTTCGTTGCTGTGCATGGGCTTTTCTCTAGTTGTGGCGAGCCGGGGCTACTCTTTGTTGCCGTGCATGGGCTTCTCATTGCTGCAGCTTCTCTTGTGGCAGAGCACAGGCTCTAGGAGCGCGGGCGTCAGTATGTGTGGCACGTGGGTTTCAGTAGTTGTGGCATGTGGGTTTCAGTAGTTGTGGCACACGGGCTCAGTAGTTGTGGCTCACGGGCTCTAGAGCACAGGCTTGGTAGTAGTGGCGCACGGGCTTAGCTGCTCCACCGCATGTGGGATCTTCCCAGACCAGGGCTCAAACCCGTGTCCACTGCATTGGCAGGCAGATTCTTAACCACTGCACCACCAGGGAAGTCCCAAACTGCCAGCTTATTAACTAAGCTCTCATTTTATTTCTTGAAGTTTAATTTACTAGACTTAAAAACCTTTAGTTACCGAAAAGAGGAAACTTCAGAGGTCCTTGCAGCTTTAAGGCATGCATGTGATGTTTTTAAGAGGTATCTTTGAAGAGAAAATTGGATTGTAAAATAGAAGCATGCAACCCCATACACTGACTATTCTCTCCCCCCAGCTCAAAGCTCGGCTTAACACAACACAGCAGGAGAGTGACGGATCTGGAAAACCCACTTCACAAAAAGATAAATCATTCTTCTCCTGAGATAGATATATTAACGGTTTTGCTTTTAGCAAGGGTGGGAAGCAGTGGGCAGGAAATTTTGGAATAAGCATGTTTATGGCAATTACTACAGAAATCTGATCGCTTACCATCAGGAGCTTTGTTTTCTAAAAGATTCTGTTTTATGGCCACACCTTGTGTCAGGCTCTGTGACTGCATAAGATCTCTCCTTATTTCAAGGCGTTAACAAATGCAATCACAGTTATTTCAATAGATCATTTGCTTCCCAAATTTTACATAAGAGTGTTACTGTCCTGGAAAGATGCTTTGGCCAAGGTCACAATCATGCCTCTTTTTTAAGAGCCAGGAATTTATACTGAGACAGGCTGGGGCCCGGGACCTGGGACCCTTTGCTGCAGTGCTTGTACCTGGACAAACAGATACAAAGAAACTATAAAGAACTAAAAATAACTGTGTGCATGTGCAGTTGGGGCAAATTATGAACAAGATACAAAAAGAGAAAATCCAACTGCCACTTCTGAGGAGCCAGGAACAAAAGCAGGGTCCTGCGCATGCCCCCTGCACACAGCTCCACCAAGGGGGTGGGTAGAATACCCAAGCCCCCCCTCCAGCCCAACCCCTGGACCCACCCCACCCTCTCCCAATTTTAGGGACCAGCTTGCCCCTCCGGGGAGCGAGCAAGGCCACCTGTTACTTGTTTTCGCCCCCTCCTGCTGCGGCACGAGTCCCAGTAAAGCCTTGCCTGAATTCCTCATCTGCCCTCTTATCGATTTCTATTGATTCTAAAGAATCCAAGAACCCAGGTCAGTAACAATACTTGTCACCAAACGCTAAGAATAACTTTCTCCTCGAGCAGAGATAAAATTGCTACAATTGGGGGCTTCACTGGCGGCTCAGTGGTTAAGAATCCGCCTGCCAATGCAGGGGACACGGGTTCGAGCCCTTGTCCGGGAAGAAACCACATGCTGCAGAGCAACTAAGCCCGTGCGCCACAACTACTGAACCTGCGCTCTAGAGCCCACGAGCCACAACTACCGAAGCCCGTGTGCCTAGAGCCCGTGCTCCTCAACAAGAGAAGCCACTGCAATAAGAAGCCCGCACGCCACAACAAAGAGAAGCCCCCGCTCGCCACAACTAGAGAAAGCCCGCGTGCAGCAACGAAGACCCAACGCAGCCAAAAATAAATAAATAAATAAATTTTAAAGAAAAAAATTGCTACAATTGAGTCCTTAATTTTAAAAGTCACTTCTACCGCTTTGTAGGCTAACTGGTACAGTGCCTTGTCACCATGAAACATTCAGTAAATGCTTATCTGTGATGATCGTTGCAGAAATCATTAGGATGTTCACAAACACTTGCTTCTTTCTTTTGGACATATGGTAGGATTGCACCTCTGGCCCCCTTGAACCAGCAGTTGCCTCACTTATTTTGGTCAAAATGTGAACAGGATTTAACACTTGTTACTTTCGGAAGGAAGCAAGGACCAGTATTCTCTTTCCTTCTACCTTGGTGTCCAGGAGCTGCTTCTCCAAACCTGGGACCCAGAGTGTGGATAGTAATATGCAGAGGAAAGTCCAATGAGGGAAGGAGGCACTGCAAATGGGAAACAGAACTTTGTGGGTATAAACTATGTTAACTAGGCAGCAGTAGGGAAGCGATGGGGTTAAACCAAAGTGTGCTCTGTTTTACAGAAACTAACCATTAAGCCGCAGAAAGTTCCAAACGCCAGATGTTCTCAAAAGGTTACAGGGCATTGCTGTCAACAAGAAACCACAGTGTGAACAAACAACCGAGCTCCTGCGAACTTGCGGTTTTGGGCAACCGAACTTGCGGGTTTTAGGAGTAGCCTTTGCCTCATTATAATGATCATGGCTGCCCTTTCCTGAATATGCATGACCCCCAGATACAAAAGCAAGACCCATCTACATGCTGCCCACAAGAGACTCAGTTCAGATCTAAAGACACACACAGACTGAAAATGAGAGCATGGAAAAAGTCATTCCTTGCAAATGGAAACATAAAGAAAACTGGAGTAGCAATATTCTTATCAGACAAAATAGACTTTAAAACAGGCTCTAATAAGAGACAAAAGAGGACATTACATGAAGACAAAGGGATCCATCCAACAAGAAGATATAACAACTGTAAATATATATGTACCCATACATATTTCCAAAAGGAGAAATTGACAGTAACCGTCCCCCCAGGGGTCTCTAGGGCCCTGTGACCTACCTCCAAGCGGGGTCCCTGACCTCCTTTCCTCCCCACACAAGCTCACAGGAATGCGCCCACCCCTGGGCCCTGGCTCTCTTCCTTCAGCCTGGCATTCTCTCCCCCCGGAAACCTCTATGGCTCACTCCTTCACCTCCTTCAGGTTTTTACCCAAATGACATCTCCAGGAGGCCTTCCCTGGCCCCTTATTTAGAGTTGCAGCCCCAATGCCCACAACCCCTCCTCCTTCCCTGTTTCAGCATCTCTGGGATCCCCTCCCATCCCCTCACCTTCAGCGTGTCTCACTCACTTGTTTTAAGTACCTGTCTCCCCTAGAATATAAGTGCCACTGAAGGTGGGCATTTCCACCTGCTTAGTTCACAGCCACAGTCCCAAGGCCTGGAAGGGGGCCTGGAGGAAAACGCGCGCTCAATAAATACTCGTTCAGTGAATTTGATTTTCTGGCTGGTTTTGACTGATTTAGAAGAAAGATATCATTGCACGCACAGACTTATATACCTCACGTACATATGTGATATCCAACCAGCTTAATGAAATCTATTATTAGTCTTAATGGCACTAAGTTAATTCCTTTAGGTTTTTTGCACATAGATGTTTATACAAAAATATCAAATCACTCCTTCCCTGAGGCAATGAGCCCCAGAACAACCTCACTGCTTCATAAATGGTAGGAATGATCCAGACTATCAGGGGGTAGAAGAAGAAATCAGACCTGCAAATAATATTTTTAAATAGTATCCAGCCACAGCAGAGAAGGGCTCACACCAGAAGCAATGTTGATTGAATTACTGATTATGGTAATTAATTTTAATTAAAATAACTTCACAAGGTGGAAAAGTGGCTTTAAAAGATTCCTGCGTATTCACCACAGACTGAATATAATCCCAATAATG
Source organism: Eschrichtius robustus (assembly GCF_028021215.1). NCBI lineage: Eukaryota > Metazoa > Chordata > Mammalia > Artiodactyla > Eschrichtiidae > Eschrichtius > Eschrichtius robustus. The sequence goes on along the minus strand of NC_090838.1, from coordinate 94,238,622 downwards.
CGAGTCAAGCGAACCTCCTACTAGCCCCTCAGCCGTGGTATGAGATAGAAGCAATGACAATATTAGACCAGAAAGGAAGTGGGACGAACCCTCAGGAAGGAGCAGGGTGACACTCCCCTGTTGGTGACAAACCACATCCTGTGACAGGACACCTGACCCAATGGTATTATGACCCCACTGTCACTAGAAAGACATTCAAAACTTCTGTTTCACCTTCAGTTCATCAATTAGCACATGTATATAATTTATAGATAAATAAATCGGCATATATTGTGGGGTGCACAGGCCCAAAAGTTTAGAGATCACCATTACAGGGCGATGCATATTCAATATATATTCAACTTTTGGGAATATGAACCCTTTGCAGGAGCTGAGGAAAGCTGTAGGCATTCGCCCTAGAAAACTGCATATATTATATGCTGTGTGTACACATACACACAGCATATATTATATACCTGTATATAACATATATTGTGTGTACATATATACAGCATATATTACATATCCATATATAACATGTATTACATGTGTATACAGATATACAGCATATATCATATATGCACATATAATATATATTATGTGTGTACATATATATACAGCGTATATTATATACCCATATATAACATGTATTATATGTGTATACACAGATATGCAGCATATATTATACCCATATATATGTGTGTACATATATATACAACATATATTACATTCCCATATATAACATGCATTACATGGGTATACACAGATATACAGCATATATTATATACCCATATATAATATGTGTATGTACATATATATACAGCATATATTATATACCCATATATAACATGTATTATATGTGTATACAGATATACAGCATACATTATATATCCATATATAACACATGTGTGTGTGTACACACGGATAAACCATGCCAACAGTCACAGGTCTGGCCGACTCCACGAGGCCTGTCCACATACCCTTTAAGGGTCCGCATGCTCCAAGATAAGAATCCTAGATCCTGATTAAAATGTTGGCTTGTCTTCATCTTAGGCTGAAATATAGTGCGTTCTCTATGCTTATTGTACTGAGCTGAGCAGAAGCAGAGAAAATACAAAGCCCATGTCCACAGACAGGAAGCAAGACGCAAAAGGAGAGGCCTAGGGGTCTGCCCATACCCTGACCGGGCAGCGGGGGCAGCAGGAGCTCAGCGCCCAGCGCAGGTCCACAGGTCCAGCCGCCAGGAAGAGGCTCTGGGCATCCTGGCCAAACCCAGTGTGTGGGTCTGGCTGGATTAGCGTGGTCAAGAAAAATGGGACAAAAGACCTTAAATTAAGCTACTGAAGGTCATCTGGAAAAACAGCACACACATAGCATCTAAATCCAAGCGATTAAAATAAAATCCTACTACGATACAGCACAGTTTCTGTCGCCAAATCTTGGCTCCCTGCCCAGCGATGCCAAATAGAAATGCGGAGACAGAGTTTGGAGGAAATAGAAAGAGTAGCTTTACTCCTTTTGCCGAGCAAGAGGGGACACAGTTCCCTAGCTAGCTAGCGCCTCAAGAACTGCCTCCCCCTCCCCGGGGAACAGGGAAAGGTGACATAGCCCGGGCCCCGGGGCTCAGGGCTAGTGGTCTGGACTAGGTGATAAGGCTCAGAGTAATTAAGGTGTTGCGTTTCTTTCCTTCTGCAAATTCATGGCCAAAGCTGGTGTCAGGCAGCTCAGCAACCGGGTCTGGTGTCCCTGAAGTTATGGGCCGTGCCCTTCTTTCGGAAATGACGAGTGCTACAAGGGAGCGTCGGGGGAGAAGAATGCCAGGAGCAAAGGATAATTCACACGGAGTCAGAGCCATCAGCTTGGTGAAGGACACGCCTAGCTACACGTGTTTGCTAGTAGTAACAGCTAAAGAATAACCAAGATGGCTTAACTCTTTCAGGCCTGTTTCTGCTGTTTCCCAGCCTGTTCACTGTTTCCTTATTTTCCTTGTTTACCAGAAAAGTCTCATTTCTCTTTTTGCTACAACGTTTCAAAGCCTCCCTCTGAACAAAGCAGAATATTTTTCAAATCGTAAGCCTAAGCCACAGCCTCACTCCGCCCTCCCCCAGGGCTCCCCTCACCGGCCACCAGCCCCACCCAGCTAGCCCCTGCCCCTCACCCGCAGGGCCGCCCTGCCCCTGCCTCCCCCTTCTCAAACCCCCTCCCCACCTACCGCTCCCTCCAAGTAATATAAAGTATTGGCACGGTTGTAATACTCAGCTTTTCCCCCCGCAGACATGCTGGATGCCTTTCCATTCAGTCAAATCTTCTTTTATGATTTTCCGTTTAAATTCCAGTTTGTTCATCCAGCCAGGATCGTCATGGCATCTGATAGTGTATTCTTTTGTTTTTCTATGTTTGTTGTTATTGTCAACGAAATGTTTCCATTACATATTCAGAATCATTATTTCAGTAGACAGACGCACACTTGATTTTTACCTGGTTTTGTTCTCTATGCAGCCATTGTTCTGAACGCTTGCCTCAGTTTTCCAGGTGATTCTAATGAGTCTCTTTTCACAAAGTTTTCAGAGACAGAAAGCTGTTTATGCGGGAAGAGCGGGGTTAACTGTGTAGAAGCAGAAGCAGGTGTGTCCTCCGGCCCACCCCGCCTGGCCTCAGCCAGCCCCCAGTCCCTCCGGATTGACCTTCTCTGTTGAACACATTCTGAGTCTTTTCCTGCCAATCAGGACCTGGTGCCACCACGCCACTGGTCCTTCTCACTTAGAAGGTGACCTCTGGCCAGCCTCAGAGCTACCCTGGAATCGATTTCAGTTTCCCCTGCTTTGAAGGGCTGCAGTTCGTTCCATACGCAGCCGAGCAAGGCCTCCGCTGGCCGGTGTTTGGATGCAGCACAAAGTGGACGACGAGAGGTGACGGTCAGTCTTAGTCCTGGACCTTAAGAAAGTGCCATGGGGGAGACAGCCCCTCTTCCCTCTGGACCGTCATGTTTGAATGTGACCCCTGTAACTGAGGCTGCTGCCTTGGGGCCAGGAAAGCAGGATGCCTGAGCTAAAGCGCCAGGGGGTAGAAGGCAGAGCCTCCCGGAAGTCCCGGGAGGTGGGGCGGGAGGCCGAAGAACCGCGCCCCCTTTTCTGTGTGGGAGGGGACAGAGCATCCTCTAGTTTCAGCAGCTGCAGCTACGTCTTGACACTGAAAGCATCCTTGCTTCAGTCCCCGGAGGATGATAAATCAGGGCTATCACAGAAAATTTCATTCAGCAAATTATTTTTTGTCATTAACTAGGTGCCAGGTGTTCTGACTACCCCTTTATCTAGATTGGCAAGTCCACCAAGGCCAAAAGCCATAGGGGAAAAGCTTGGTAAATGTAACCACATCCTTTTAAAATGCCTTCAAGACCAAAACAAAAAAAAAGAGAGCGAGAGAGAGAAAATCAGAACCTACTAAAAGTCAAGTGAAAAAACATGAGAGGATATCACCCGGAGTAGATAAACAAATGAATAATTGACTTTAAATTAGTCTTCTTAGATCAAAAGCAATTTCAACTCCACAATTTAAAATGTGTGAACTATTCACAGATATGGGGAACAAACTAGTGGTTACCAGCTGGGGTGGCAGGGGCAAGATAGGGGGAGGGGATTAAGAGACACAAACTACTATATGTAAAATAAATTAGCTACAAGGATATATTGTACAGCACGGGGAATACAGCCAATATTTTATAACTTTAAATGCAGTATAATCTATAAAAATATTGAACACCTGAAACTAATGTTGTTGTACACCTGAAACCAATCTAATACAGTAAATCAACTATAATTTAAAAAAATAAAGTAGAATTCATGAACTGTTATAAGAGATGATTTTTCACACATCCAAGTCAAAATCAAAAAATATTTGATGACACACGGTGTTTTCAAGGATGAAGGGGAGTAGACAGTCTTGCACACTGACAGGTAAATAGCACAACCTCTTTAGAATTCAGTTTGTCAAAATACACTAGCATTTCGGGAGATTGGGATTGACATATATAGACTAATATGTATAAAATAGATAACTAGTAAGAACCTGCTGTGTAAAAAATAAATTAATTTAATTTAATTTAAAAAAATAAAAATACACTAGCATTTTAAATGCATACAACCAATGACCCAGCAATTATCCTTCTTAAAATCCATTTCACAGAGAAACTCATCCCTTTTTAGTCATTAATTCGATGGGTCTCTGTAGAGCACAGTGTAATTGACATAAGAATATTTATTCTCTACTTGCAATTAGAGGATTTCTGGGCGGGGCAGGTCACTCGCGGGGCAGACGCGTGCATAAATATCATCCAACCAGAGGGCTGAGGACAGAGGTCCTCTGAGGTCCTTCAATCCCTTCCGGCAGTTCCTGCCAGCCCAGCGCAGGATTACAAGGTGAATAAGGAGCGAGAAGGCAACGCTGGCCCCAAGGGAAGGGGCAACAAAAACTCCGATCTAGGTGGTCGGGTTTGGCTGCCTTACCTTGTGTGGACTCCAGGTGGCAGCACCTCCCGCGTCTTTCTCTGTCCGGGACGCGGAGCTGCGGCGGCTGCCTTCAGGGTGAAAGTGAGGGTTCTGCTCCCCCGTGCAGGCTTGGGTGCAGCCCGGCCGGGGGTGAGGGGGCCTTTCCTCCTTGCCCACAGCTGGCCCATTCGCTCAATACCTACAAACCCAGGTCACAAGTCACTTTCAAGTTCGGGGAGGGAGGTGTGGTCTGTTTGCTTAGCGGGTTTGCACCCACCCAATGGGGTCATTCACGGGGGGCTCCCAAAGCTGCTCCACTGTCTGCGCTGCCCGGCCCAGCAGAGCCCCACGACCACGCAGCATGCGTGGTGTCCACGGGTACCTCGGGACACGCCGTGGCAAAGGCCGAGGTTTCCTTCCACCTGCTCCGTGCAGAGGGACCGGAGGACCAGGGGCCACACCCGGGGCCACCCCTCCTGAGCCTGCAGCGCTGGCCCCTCTGCTCTTTCTGTCCATCCACACGGACAGCCTGAAAAGTACACTTACAGGGGCTTCCCTGGTGGCGCAGTGGTTGAGAGTCTGCCTGCCAATGCAGGGGACACGGGTTCGAGCCCTGGTCTGGGAAGATCCCACATGCCGCGGAGCAGCTGGGCCCGTGAGCCACAACTACTGAGCCTGCGCGTCTGGAGCCTGTGCTCCGCAACAAGAGAGGCCGCGATGGTGAGAGGCCCGCGCACCGCAATCAAGAGTGGCCCCCGCTTGCCACAACTAGAGAAAGCCCTCGCACAGAAACGAAGACCCAACACAGCCAAAAATAAAAATAAATTAAAAAAAAAAAAAAGTACACTTACAGATGAAAAGGGAAAGAAAGCAATGTTGAGAGATAGGGCTGTGGAGGCCGCGAGTCAGGGGGTGGAAATGGAAGAGATAAACGAGCAGCGTAGGGTTGTGTTGAAGCTTAAAAGCCACGGTTCTGAAACGAAATGGTGAGGGAAGCTCCCTCGCTCTCTCTGTCTCTCACACACACTCCAAGTAAAATATGGGGAAGGACAGTTGGGTAAAATGACTGCACAAAGGCAAGATGCCGGGGGCGGGGGTGGATTGATAGACAGGAACAGCTGAAAAAGAACTCCTGCCGTCCCGGCTGGCCAGCAGATATGCCACTTGAGTTTCTCTCTCAGTAGCGAATCGGAAGGAACCGAAGGGCCCACTCCTGCGCTGGCTGTGGGCTGTGGACAGGCAGCCCCGCTGGGCAGAAGGGCATTGAGGAGCTGCTACAGGCGTCCAGAACCTGCAGCCGAGAGACGTGACAGACGGGACGGGATGCTGGGAACAGCATCCCACTGAAGGCTGTGACAGCAAAGCATCTCCAAAGGCAAGGACCCGTTTCGCGGGATCCAGGACTTGGGTTGAGGCGGCAATCAAGAAGCGAAACAGGACAGAAATGACCCAGCAGCTCTGTCTACGTAAACCAGTGCAAAGATCCAAAGAGCCTTGGTAACGACAGCAACTTCCTGGAGGCCACCCACCATGGAAATTAGATGAAGATCCCAACCATTTCCTCCCCGGAGTGAAGTTTTGACAGAATCAGGGAAACACACACTCAGGAGGGCGTGAGCCCTGGTGTGAGAACTCTCCCGTTCTGTTCTGTGCTTTCCCTCCCGCCCCTCTCCTGGCCCGGAAGCAGGACAGAGATCCTCAGCCAGCCTTCCTCCTGGGCTGTAACTGACATCGCTCAGCGGGTCAGAATCCACCAGGTAAACAGCAGAGAGAAGGGGGCCGGCAGGTCCTTGAGGTTATGGGGCAGCTAAAAGGACCACATCACGCTCATAACTGAGCGGAGGGGGCACCTAGGAAAGCTGCGGTTCTTTGGGGGAATCAGGTATTAAGATTACGAGCATTTATGTTTAAATACAACCTGTCTAGGAGTACTTAAACTTAGTATTGCAGATACCATATTTTTAAGAAAAAACTGAATATGTGGTTTGACAGAGAATTTTTTCTGATTTCTGAATTTGTATGTGAAAATCTTTAAACAGGTCTGAAAACGAAGCCCGTTTGAAGCGAGCCCATAGAGTGTGTGCTCACGAGCGGGTCCCTCTGCGGACACCTGGGGTCCCTCCTGCTGGCCCGGGAGACGGCTTGGAGCAGGCCTCAGCCTCGTGCCTCTTGAGGGCCCAGGGAACCCTCATTTCACCCTTGGTTCTCGTCAGCTTGGCCGATGGCTGCTCCTGCTGGTGTCGACTCCTCGGTGTTCTGGAACATTCTGAGCAAGCAGGGCCTGGCAAAGGAGCCCCTCAGTGGAGAACCCCAGGTGCTTACAGTATGAAGCCTCCAGAATACCTGGGAAGGACCACACCTGAGGGGCCATCAGCATCCTCTGTGCGCCCAGGTGGGAAAGCAGACTGCACGCCGTGATCCTGATTACAGAAATGGCACCTGGGCCGGCGGTAAATCTGTTGGTTTGGCTGCATGTAGAGCTGCCCCAGGCTCCGGGGAAACACAGACCACTGCCTGGCCTCTGCCGGCTCCCTGGGAGCAGAGCTGTTGTGTCTCAGGAACAGCTGTTCAGATGTGTTTACGCAATTCCCACTCCGCTCCTTGGGCAGCAGACATCTCCAGCAACAACTTTGACCCTGGGTCGCCAAGTTCACCGGGCCCCGAGGTGAAGACTGGGAAAGTACTTTCCGGCGGCCAGGCCAGCCAGCAGTGCCCGTTGGCCAGGGCTTTGACCCCTGGATGCCGGCGGGAGATGATCCACAGGACGTGCCAACCGGGGGTGGCGTGAGGGCTGCTCTTTCTCTCTTCCTTATTTTGCACGCAGCCTGGGAGTGTCCATAAATCCAAGCTGCCTGGAAACCCTGTACATGACGTGCAGAATGAAAAAAGAACCATTGATAACTTAGTTTGTGGTTTATGCAGACACTTTCACTTCCCTGATTTAGTCTGAATTCAGATCTGCCCCTATATTTGTATCCCCATCAAGCTAACAATACTTGAACATCTAAACTGGCAAACAGTGTGGGTAATCGGATGAATTTTTGTCGTGTGGTCCAACCTGAGTCAGTTTCTCAAGCGCCTTTGACAGTATAAGGCACATTTCTCTGATTGTTTGCCTTCTGAGGTCTGGTAATAGATCATCTCTAAACAGCGTTTATGACATAATCAGCTTGAGATTAAAAATATCCGTCTCATTTTTTTGGTTTCACGACCGCTGCTGCTTCAAACATCCATCACTTTGGTGTGTTTACTGTCATATCAATTATAATATGGCCATAGATCCGGAGCCAATTATACAATCTCTCATACGTTGCCCATAAAAAGTCCTCCACTATTTCAGCTTCTCAACTGATGGATCCTTTTCATAAGAAAATTAGAAAGCTTCCAATAATGCGTCTGATAGACAACTTCTGTCTTGTCCTCATTTCCAAATGACACAGACAATCTACGAAAGTAATAGGGCTTGCTGTGTAGTGGGTCCTGATTTGGATCTGAAATTTAAGAATCTTACTTTGAAAGTAGTTGCTAATTGGTGACAGAGGCCGACAGAGGCATACATCTAAATAAAAGTGATATTTTCTGAATATGGACACAAGCCTGTTGATTTTTTTTCAAAAACGTTTAGAAATATTGAGCAAGCATCACACATGCAAGGCTGAGGAAACAAAGATGAAAGTTCATGGCTTTTGCCATCAAAGAGGCAAGATGTTTTAGGAGGGGGCCAGGGGTGGAGGTGTATGTGCAACACAGGGTGAAAGCAAGGAAGTGGGGTTCAAAGGCTTCCATTGTGCTGGGGGTCGAGGGGCGGGGGGAGAGGCCAGGAGGGGATGAGGGGGGCAGGTGTGGGGGGAGGGAAGGAGAGTCAGTCTGCTGTGGACCAGCTCCGGATCCGTGTCTTCCAGGACCGGGGCAGAGGTTCCCAGGGCACCACTCGGGCCAGATGCTCGATGTAAAGACCACTGTAAGGTCAGGGGGCGAACTGGAGAGAGGGGGAGGGGAGGATCTGCTTCTGAGGTGACAGGGGGCGCCACGATCTGGTTTGTCGAACTAGAGTCAGACCCGGAACGTGGCTCAGTTCCTGGCTTGGGCAAGAGGTGAAGGTTGAGCTGCTTCGGGGAAATGGGGCGTGAGGGGTCGATCTGAGGAGGAGACGTGTGTTTGGCCACTGACACCCTGAACTCCGGGGGCGCGAGGGGCTGGGAAGTAACTATACAAGCAGAGTTCTGGGGGAACCTCTGGGCGAAAACAAAGATTCGGGGTGGTGAGCGTGTGGGCAGGATTTGAGGTCTGCAGTGGAAGAACATTGCCGGATTCTATGGAATGAGGGGAAAGAGGGCTGAGGACGGAGCCCATCATTCACAGGTGTGCACAGAGGCGGGGAGGGGGAGCAGGGGCAGGGCCCGCAGAGCAGGGGTGCGGGGCAGCGGCCAGAATTTACCAGCGAGCGTGGAAACCCGCCCACCTCCCAGCCTCACCCCTCCTCTCGTCCGTGACCCACTTGGGTCGCAGGTCGGCCTGCACTCTCTCCAGGATCCTTGGACACAAATCCCAGGCTTCAGGTAGCACTTTGTCCCTAAATGTCTGAGGTTGCAGCTCCCATAGAGGAGATTCTGTGGCCTCGGAAACGATGGTCTTTTTCTCCTCTTCTCCATTTCTTACAACAACTTTGGAGGGGTTCAACCATGCTTCATTTCGGTTGCTTTTGTTGTTGTTGTCCTAGTAGACAGAGTCTCCTGCTCCTTGTGGCAGGAGAGGGAGCCAGCCTCTCCAGCTTCTGCTGATTTGCAGGGACAGAGGGCCTGTGCTTTCCCAGCGCTGCCTCTTCTGTGTCCCCCCACTCCCCCGGCCCACCGCAGAATGACCTTCCCTCTGCTTTGTCACCAGGACCCCTGCTTCCTCTAACGGGGCTCCACTGGCAGTTTTCCCCGTGGAGACCTCTGTTTGGGAGGGAGTTTCCTTTCAGGGTTTGGAGAGTTGCTGTGCCTGACATGACCTCTCAGCACCTCACAGGGCCTTGCAGATGCCCCCAGTGCCCCCTCCAGCTCTGCCCGCCCTGACAGCGCCCACCCTCCCCGGCACTGTTCTGCCTTCTCTCTGCTCCCTCCAGACGAGGACCAAGGCCCCCCTGGCCCCTGGCACAGGCACTGGGGCAGGTGGGAGATTCTCAGCACCTAGTTCTCCTGGAGATGCTGGATGCACGTCTTCCCCTGAGCTGCCCTGAGCCACCAAGCTGCCCCCCCATCTCCCCATCCTCTGCCATCTGTCTGGAACAGAATCTGCAGAAGAGAGGGGACAGACAGCCATGGGAGGTGCTGAGAGAATCAGCCGAGACCAGCACTGACAAGGGCTCTTTCTTTGCAGCTAAGATATTATTGTTGGTAAATATCTATGACACCACCCCCCCATCTGTCTATGAGCTTTTTGAGGGAAGCTATCATATTTTATCCATCTTTCTATCCCCAGGGCCTGCGATGGTGCCCATCATGGAGGAGAGACACAATCAATCATGGTTGCATTGAAGTAATATTTCCTGCTGGAAACCGTGATTCTACCAATTGTTTTTTCCAGCCAAGGGCTAGACAACCACTAGGAAGTAAAAGATGTGTGCAGTCCATACATATTTGAAGACCCAGACACATTTTCTTCTCCTGAAGGGACAGTAAGAGAATAAACCAAGGAGACCTGAGGTCAAAGAGTTAAAATGTGAGCCCCTAGTTGATAAACTTTACTGATGGATGCTCCCTATTGTAGAAAATTAATTGGTGTAAAATTTTCAAAATTGCATTTTTAAAAAGTCAATGTAGGGGCTTCCCTGGTGGTGCAGTGGTTAAGAATCCGCCTGTCAATGCAGGGGACACAGGTTCAAGCCCTGGTCCGGGAAGATCCCACATGCTACGGAGCAACTAAGCCCATGTGCCACAACTACTGAGCCCATGTGCCACAACTATTGAAGCTCATGCGCCTAGAGCCCATGTGCCGCAACAAGAGAAGCCGCTGCAATGAGAAGCCCGTGCACCTCAACGAAGAGTAGCCCCCGCTCGCCACAACTAGAGAAACGCTGTGTGCAGCAACAAAGACCCAACGCAGCCGAAAATTTTTTTTTAAAAGTCAATGTAAAAACAGTAGCAGTTATAATTCATTTTGTTTAATTGCTGCTTTGCAGGATTTAGTCCCCATTCAGGCTGCTGTAATAGAATCCCACAGGCTGGTGGTCACAAACAGCAGAAGTATATCGCTCCCAGTTCTGGAGTCTGGACGTCTGAGATCCGGGTGCCAGTTGGTCAGCGAGGGCCTCTTCCAGGTTGCCGTCTTCTCCCTGTGTCCTTACAGGGTGGAAGGCACCAGGAGCTCTCTGTGTCTCTTCTTATGAAGGCACTAATCCCCTTCATGAGGGCTCCACCCTCATGACCTAATCATCTCACAAAGGCCCCACCTCCAACACCATCACCTTGGGGGCAGGATTTCCACATAAGGATTTAGGGGGACACAAACATTCAGACCATAGCAGTTGTCCGCAAACTTTCCCTGCATAAATCATCTTACATGGAGCTCACAGCACCGGCGTGAAGTAGCTGGGGTGTTATATGAGTTGCGTTAATGCCGAGAGGTAGACAGCTTTTGAGAGACCAAGTCTGGATTTAATCTCTGTCGCTAAAACCTTGTTCACATAGCACAATTTCCTCCTACTGCAGTCATGTCATATGTTTTCAGGAGAGCTGGGGAGAAAGGGGGGCTGAGGCCCCGTGCCTGGTTCGTTGCTGAAAACCAGAGTTGTCCTCCCAGCCCAGGGATGCAGGAGGAAGAAGTGGCTCATTTTCCCTTCTTCCAAGCTGTGTCTTGTGTGTGCATCACCCATTTCATCCAGAGAAGCTTTTGCCAGCAACTGCAATTTGCAGAGAAATTCTGCAATGGAAAAAATTTTAAGTTTCTTCTTGAAATGTCCAAGACACCCTCATATGCCCTGCCCAATACAAAATTGGGGTCTTATTAGCAGAGGAGGACAGGAATGGCTGTTTGGTGGGCAAAGGACAATATTTGCCATCTTTGTCATAAAAAAAAAAAAAAGTGGTTCTTTCAAACTCGAAAGAGCCGAGGATCCTGTTAAACTGCAGATTCTGATTCGGGAGATCTGGGGACGGGTCTCCAGAGTATGCTGTTCCCACAGGTGCCCAGGTGACGGCGATCCTGGGAACCACACTCGGAGAGTCGAGGTTCTAACCAGGGTCTCGCAAACTGATTCATCAGCGTCAACTGGAGACTTTGTTAAAACTCGGATTGTTGCCCCCCCGAACACCCCCAACAGAGTATCTGATCCCGTGGGTCGGGGGTGGCCCTTAAGAGTCTGCATTTTTAAAAATTGAAGTACAGTTAATTTACAATGCTGTGTTAAGTTCTGGTGTACAGCAAAGTGATTCAGTTATACATATACATATATATTCTTTTTCGTATTCTTTTCCATTATGGTTTATCACAGGATATTGAATATAGTTCCCTGTGCTATAGAGCAGGACCTTGCTGTTTATTTTATACATAGTAGTGTGTATCTGTTAATCCCAAACTCCCAATTTATCCCTCCTCCCCCATCCCCTTCCCCTTGGTAACCATAAGTTTGTTTTCTATGTCTGTAAGTCTTTCTGTTTTGTAAATAAGTTCATCTGTATCATATTTTTAGATTCCACAAAGTGATATCATATGGTATTTGTCTTTCTCTTTCTGACTTATTTCACTTAGTATGACAATCTCTAGGTCCATCCATGTTGCTACAAATGGCATTATTTCATTCTTTTTTATGGCTGAGCAAATTGTGCGTGTGTATATATATATATATATACATATATATATATACATATATATATATGTATATATATATATATATATATATATCTCACATCTTCTTTATCCATTCATCCGTCGATGGACACTAGGATGCGAGAATCCACATTTACAACACGCTCCCAGGTGATACTGATGCTGCCGGTGAGGGACCCGCTTTGAGAACCACTGATGTAATGTGTTTGTTGATGTTGCCTCAGAGTTATCTGCCCACTCATTTTAAGCCCTGAAAGTGGAAAGTTCTTTAATATACACACTAACCAACCTCAAATTCAAACGCCACAGACATTGGGAATATTTGCATGTTTATCTTTCTGCCCGCACCTGTAGCTGTGCAGTGGGGCAGTGGGATTTGGAGGGAAATTCACTGTCCTAGAGTGGTCAATTAATCAGTAATCACCTGCTTTTACCAGCTGCAGGAACACACGATGCTTACTAGTCTTCATGGTCATTGCACTGAGTTGTAGCAAGTTGGACAGACGGGGCCGGGCCGCCCAGACCAAGAAGGTGCCCAGAAGTGTTTCATACCGAGATGTAGGTGCAGTTTTCCCACGTAGCAGCAGGGGGCAGCAGTGCTGGTCCGACAGTAAGAAACTAAACAGAAACCTTGAGGATCTGCATCTGGCTTTGCTATTTAAGCAACACTCAAGTGGCCTGCATAAGAAGACCAGCAATGACACACATGCAATTTACCCAGTAGCTTTGCTATTTAAGCAACACTCAAGTGGCCTGCATAAGAAGACCAGCAATGACACACATGCAATTTACCCAATAGCAACACTTCCAGAGTTTAAATGTCTCATTACCAAAATGATAAAAACATCTTAGTACAGTATAGTATATAATAACATAAAGTGTAAGGTATGCAAGAAATAAATGAGTCAAACATTCATTTAGTATAAATGTCACATGAATCCAACTGAAAATGTTCATAAACTGCGTGTGTATCATTTTGTGAAGATCAGAAATATCTGTGGGGACTTAGAGAATGAACTCATGGTTACCAAAGGGGAGAGTTGGCGGGGGGATAAATTAGGAGTTTGGACTGACATACACACACTACCATATATAAAATAGATAAACAACGAGAGCCTACTGTAGAGCACAGGGGACTCTGCTCAATACTCTGTAATAATCTAAATGGGAAAAGAATTTGAAAAAGAATAGATGCATGTGTATGTATCTATAACTGAATCACTCCTCTGTATACCTGAAACGAACACAACATTGTTAATCAACTATACTCCAATATAAAATAAAAATTAAAAGTAAAACAAAACATAACAAAATATCTGTGGGGATGATGTGGTCACCTTCTTGCCTGACCTGAATCTGCACCCCTCCCCCCAGAAGTGACCTGTCCTGCCCCCCGCCCCCCTCAGCTCAGGTAGCTGCCTCTGTCCTCACGCCCACCTGCCTCGGGCTAGAAGGAGGCAACCACCCTAGTTGCCCCTCCTTGTCCCTTTCCAGTCTTGGTCCCCCTTCCTGCCCATCAGGGACCCCGCCCCCAAGAAGAAGCTTTGCAGCTCGTGCTATAAGCTCCATCGTCCAACCCTTAGGGGCCCTTAGGGTTAGAGTACCACCGGGGTCGCCGGGTCTGGTTCCTTGAAGATTCCAGCCCCTGGCCTGCGGTTGGCCTCCCCAGCCCACTTCTGGGGCAACTCGTAAGTTTCGGCGTTGCTGCGATGATCTTCCAGCGCCCTGGCCTTCCAGCGCCTCCCCGCCAAACTCAAGAAGAGAAGGAGTCCCCCCTCCCCCAGCACTTCCTGTCGTCCCCAAAGCCCCAGGCAGCTGCCCAGGTACGTGGGGAGATGCCGGAGGGGAGGGGCTCCACCTCTATGGCCCTTTTGGGGGGGGGCCACCCAAGTGACTGTCCTACTAGGATTTGTGGGGGAAAAAGGCAGGAGATTCCGCTAACAGGGTTTGGGGAAGGAAAGGGACCTGATGGAGTGGGTGGGCCCAATTCAATGTCCTGTGGTCGGTGGTTCTCCCCCAGAGGGAGACCCCGTGCTCAGCATTCCTCATATGTTCTCTCATTTAAACCTCACAAAAATGTGTGGTCAGTATGATTATCTCCAGGTTAACAATAAAAACCTGGGCATCTGCTGGCCGGTGACCAAGCACCCACTCTGCCTGCTGGGCCCTGGTCCCCAGCCCATCCCCCTGCACAGGGTGTGGTCAGAGGGCTGGGCCCCGGCTCCGGGGGACAGGGTCAACCTCTGAGCTTCAGGTTCTTCGTCTGGGAAATGAGGACATCAGACCCAGCACCTCTGAGACGCCTCCGGGAAGCCTGTGACTCTACAAAGCCCCCAACGCAGGGGTGCTTCAAACCCTTCTTCCCTCAAATGAATGCAAAGAGCTCCGAGTCTGCAATGGTTTCTAGTGACAGGACTGTCACTTAGCCTCTCTGAGCCCCAGATGCTTCATGTGCAAGATGGAGACCCAAACATCCACACTTGGAGAGCGTTGTGACAATTAAATCAAGCAGGATTTACATATCTGGCACCGGATTGAAGTATCTACATAACAGCTGTTCACCCTTCCCTCTGGCTACGCTCTTTTAATAATGATCACGGACTCTTACGCCAGGTTGTTTCAGCATGATTAGCCTTGGGGGCTGGACAGTTCTCCGTGGTGAGGGGCTGTCTGGGCTTGTGGGGTGTCCAGCGGCTTCCTGGCCTCTGCCCACCAGATGCAGCGGCACCCTCCCCATAGAGCTGTGACGACCCCAAATGTCTTCAAACTCAGACGTTGCCAAATGGCTCCTGGGAGGCAAAATCCACCTCCAGCCCCCCACCGCTGGCTGAGAACCAGATTTACACGGATCCCAATTACACAAAAGAAGAAAACGGTGCCTTGCTCAAGATCACTTTCGAGTAAAAGTCAGAATCTAGCCTAGAACCTGCATCTTCAGAGCTCTGGTCCAGATGCGACCTGCAGGACAACATCCTGGAATTTCTAGCTCCCAGAGGGCAAGAAAGCAAGGGAAGGAGGGATGGGACTCAGGCATGGGTTCATCTAGCATGTTTCAGGAACTCTTCTGAGTGGCAGTTGAATGGTGAAATCCTCACCTTATAGGTGTACTGATCGGGTCATAGGAACAGTTATTTTTCAAAGCCCAGGAGAGAATGGAAAGTGTGCAGGAGTCTTGCAACCCTTTGAGTTGGCCATACACAGAAAGATAAATATCATTTATTATCTCACCCGATAAGAATATAGTTAGATTTGTTCCCACTTTTCTTATGGGCCAACCCAACAGCACAATTTCAGATGATCTGTGCGTCTGTGCAGTGTGTATCCATTCCCCAGCTTTCCCGATGTTATTTCTGCATCAGATTGGATTCATAAGATTAGATTGGACTGGTATTTCCACTTTTTCATTTGTTTCCCTTCAAAGGTATCTTCACAGATAAGTGGCTCTAGCATTAATCTTCTGGGAGGAAAGTTACAGTGAGAAGCAGCCCACGTGCTGACTGACAACTTGGAAATGTTTAACCCTTTATCAGAAGAAATAAAGAAGCCCAGCCGTTCATTTTATCCTGAGGTTATGCCTACGATGTCATGCTTCACTTGGACAGTTCTGGTTCCCGAGTCATAAATGAGAAACGCTCATGAACTTAGGATGCTCTTAGCCAGCCCAGGTGCTGACAAGAG
This sequence comes from Eschrichtius robustus, assembly GCF_028021215.1. Lineage (NCBI taxonomy): Eukaryota > Metazoa > Chordata > Mammalia > Artiodactyla > Eschrichtiidae > Eschrichtius > Eschrichtius robustus. The sequence goes on along the minus strand of NC_090838.1, from coordinate 94,222,672 downwards.
ACACTTTATCAGGGGCTTCCCTGGTGGCTCAATGGTTAAGAATCCACCTGCCAATGCAGGGGACATGGGTTTGAGCCCTGGTCTGGGAAGATCCCACATGCCGCGGAGCAACTAAGCCCGTGTGCCACAACTACTGAGCCTGCGCTCTAGAGCCCGCGAGCCACAACTACCGAAGCCCACGCGCCTAGAGCCCGTGCTCCACAACAAGAGAAACCACCACAGTGAGAAGCCCGTGCCCTGCAACGAAGAGTAGCCCCCGCTCGCCGCAACGAGGGAAAGCCCACGCAGCAACAAAGACCCAACACAGCCAAAAATAAATAAAATAAATAATAAATTTTTTAAAAAGAGACATGTCATTACACAAAGTGTGTGGAGGTTAGGAATAAAGGTGTGTGGGAGACGGGAAGATTGGGAGGGGCGGGTGGTCAGGAAGGACTTTTCCAGGGACAGCTCCGGTGCCAGACATGGAAAAGGGCAAAATAGGACAGAGCCAGGAATAGGGATGTGGATGAGGGTCAAAGCTGAGTGACGTTGGTAAGATATAACCAAAGATGACGAACTGAACTCCCCAGTAAAATACAGGATACCGGGGGACTTCGGACGAGGCGACCCAGCGTCCTGGCCGTGAGCTGACCACACACAAGCTTGAGTGCAGTTGTCAGTAGCTGATAGAAATGATTCCACAAACAATTGCAGGTTTGAGGCCAATGCTCAGTAAAAACCTCTCCACTTCCGATGTGCGTTCAATCAGATTTTTCCACCTCTTTCGTTAGATACCTAAGAGTGGAGGCTGGGTCACGTGTAAGTGCATGTTTAACATGTTGAGAAACAGCCAAACCCTTCTCCGGCGTGGTTTCACCACGTTCCAGCCGCGCCAGAGCATACGAGAGCATCAGCTACTCCACATCTGCACCAGCGCCTGGTCTCCTTACATGCCCCACTCTCACGGTACGGAGTGCCGTCTCATGGTGGTTTCAACTTGCATTTCCCTAATGACTAAGGATACTTAGAATCTTCTGATGGGCTTATCTCCACCTCTTTTATGTCTTTGGCAAAGTGTCTGTCCAAATCTTTTCCCAACTTTTTACTGGGTTGTTGTTTTCTTATTGTTGAATGTTCAGTCTTCATTCACTCAGTTAGTGGGATTGATATTCGTGCGGACCTACAATGTGCACATCGGGAACAGGCAGGCGAAGTCTCTTTAGATGACACTCCTCCATCATCAGGTGCCCTCCCCGCATCCCGGGTGGGCCTTTGCAGCGGCTTTGATGAATAGGATGTGGCAGAAATGACCCCACGGGATTTCAGGGATTAGGTCATGAAAAGCGATAGGGCTCCCTTCTGGCCGCCCACACCCCTCACCGTGAGAGCCCATCCCACGACTCCTGAGAGCCTCAGGCCACGTGGAGCCGCCCTGAGCTCCAGCAGCCCCAGCTGGCGTCTCAGGCTTTAACACTGCCCAGCTGCTAAGTTGAAAGGAATCAAGACCCTCCCTGGTGGCGCAGTGGTTAAGAATCCACCTGCTAATGCAGGGGACACGGGTTCGAGCCCTGGTCCGGGAAGATCCCACATTAAAAAAAAAAAAAAAAAAAAAAAGACCCTCCCTCCTCCCATTAATCCCTTCTGGAACTGGAGTTTCAAGAGCAAAATACAGGTTGTGGTGATTGTTTGAGGCCACTCAGCATTGGGGTGGTTTGTTATGGCAGCAGTAGACCACAACAGATATCACAGGAGAAGAGCACTGTTATCTAGAAAATAAAATGTTTGATATTCTGAAGAGTTTTATCTGCAACAGATGGGTATATGGAGTTAAATGCATTTTTATTTAAATGTTAAAGCACTTAGTTACAACTGAAAGCGTGCTGTTCTAATTTTACAGGCATTTGTCTTAAAAACTGAAGATATTCATTTTGCAGCAAACGGTCAGAAAGGCGCAGAATTTAGAGCTGAAGTGACATTGACAGGCCCCAGCCCTCTCTGTGTAGCGCAGAAACCGGAAGCCAGCATTCTTTATGTTTATCCTGCAAAACTTGGAAAATAAGATATGCTTTCCTGCTTTGTCACGCTCAGAATGACTTCTCCATTGAGGATGAATTATACTAAATTTGTTTAAAAATATTCTTTCCTTCCTGACACAAAACAACCACCACAAAAAAACACTTCTGTTTAAGAAGCTAAATTTATCTCCAATGTTATTAAAATTCTGATTTGCTCACCGCCCAGCAACAGTCCTACGGACCCCACAGATGTAATTTAAGGCTCCCCAGTGCCCAGACGCCCCCCAGAGACAAGAGGGGAAGGCTCCTGATGAGGTAAACTTTTACCTTCTGTTACCCCAAAGGAGAGTTGCTAGATGAAACACAGGAAGCTCAGTTAAATTTAAATTTCAGGTAAACAATGTTTTTTCTTTTTCTTTCTTTCTTTTTTTTTTTTTTCTTCTTTTTTTGGCCGCACTGCACAGCTTATGGGATCTTAGTTCCTTGACCAGGGATTGAACCCGGGGCCATGGCAGTGAGAGTGCTGAGTCCTAACCACTGGACCGCCAGGGAAGTCCCTGTCCCATTCAAATAAGCATGTCTTGTATTTTATTTGCTGAATCTGGCAACCATGCCCCACAGAGACTCTTTTAAACTGGATCAGCCTAAGGCACCCAGAATGGACATATTTAAGATTCTTTGGGAATAACAGGGTTGGAATATTGTGCTTTGGAAGTTTTATATTATTAGTATCGTTTTCTTACTGAATAGCAATAGAGACCCCAGAATAAAATGAGCTCAGTATTTAAGATGAAGCCACTTTTTCTACCTATCAGAGCAGTACATTTTACTTGACTGCAATGCTGTATACACAGGGGACGGAACGCATGAGGAAGGGTAAAGGCGAAATGTTGTCATTTTCATCAGAGACGGAAGTGGAGATGCCGTCTGACGCTGTGAATCAGAAGCAGAGATCTCAGTGTGTCCACAATCATGAAGGTAATCATGGAACTAAAAGCACATTACAAACCTTTAACTCGCCTGCACACAAATAAAACAAACACACAAATCCCGCAGTAAAAGTTACCTTACTTAAGGGCCACCTTTAGACGATCAACTTATATTGTTATCTTCTGCTGCTTTTAGTAGGGCAGCTGCCCTGAAGACCGCACTGTGGTCTCAGAGGTGTGACTTGCTCCCTAAAGCAAGTTGCCTCTGCGCCGTAGAACTCAAGTCACCTGCAGAACCCTGACTACGTGAGTGTGAAATATATGGTTTTCAGCGTTTCACTCTTTACAGGAAACGTGCTACAAGGGAGCGAGTGTGGGATGGGCCGTCTCCAGTGTCTGCCCATCAACGAACTTAGATGTACAAGATGTACAGTACGTGCAGAACATTGCAAAACTCTATTGAAGGACACTGAGAGCTTGAATAAATGGAAATATACACCTAGTTCTTTAGTGGAAATAATTAATAGTGTACAGATGCCAGCTGTCTCTAAGTCACTGCCAACCAAATTCCAAAGCAAGACGTTCTGAAGTGCAATATTCTAGAAACTCTGAGTTTAATCCACAGCTCAGTGATGGCTCCACGCTAGCTGTCCGAGAGATGGAGGAGAGGAGATGGAGGTGGTGGGGGTGAAGCGCAGACCCAGGTCTTGGACTTGGGGAAATCTCAGGTCTTCCCGAGATCCTCTTCCCCAGAGAAGATCGTATCTCTGTGTAGACATATGTCACATTTATCCATATGCTCTAGGTGAAAGCATTTTGGAAAGTTCTGCACTAAAGGTCACTATTTGACATCTCTTGCTTTGAACAGGGATTTTTTTTTTAATTTATGTATTTGCTTTTGGCTGCGTTAGGTCTTCATTGTTGCGCACGGGCTTTCTCTAGTTGCGGCGAGCGGGGGCTACTCTCCGATGCGGCGTGCAGGCTTCTCATTGCGGTGGCTTCTCTTGTTGCGGAGCACGGGCTCTAGGCACATGGGCTTCAGTAGTTGTGGCTCTCGGGGTCTAGAGTGCAGACTCAGTAGTTGCGGCTCATGGGCTCTAGAGCACAGGCTCAGTAGATGTGGTGCACGGGCTTAGTTGCTCCACAGCATGTGGGATCTTCCCGGACCAGGGCTCGAACCCGTGTCCCCTGCATTGACAGGCAGATTCTTAACCAATGCGCAAACAGGGCAGTCCCCTAACAGAGTAGATCTTAAATGTTCTCACCACACACACACAGATGGTAATTATGTGAGGTGATGGTAACCCTAACCCTATCATGGTAATTTCACAATATACAAATCACAACACACAAGTGTATCAAATCATCTGTTGTACACCTTAAATTTACACAATGTTATATGTCAATTATATCTCAGTAAAGGTGAAAAGAATAACCAAGCCTTTGGGGTGAGGCCCTGATCCAATCTGACTGGCATCCCTGTAGGAGGCATTTTGGACACAGAAGGACACCAGGGCTGTGTGTGTACAGAGGAGAGGCCACGTGAGGACACAGGGAGGAGGTGGCAGTCTGCAACCCCAGGAGAGAGGCCTCAGGAGACACCAGCCCTGCCGGCACCTTGACCTCGAACGTCTAGTCTCCAGAACTGTGAGAAAATACATTTCTGTGGGCTAAGGCCCCCAGGCTGCGGTACTTTGCCATGGACCCAAGCTGACTAACTAATACATGTGCTATTCTGTTGAATCCTCACAGCAATCCTACGAGGCAAGACTTGTGATCGCACATCTACAAATAGAGAAATTAGGGTGCGGAGAGGTTGCAGGACCAGCCTCAGATCACAAGTTGACTAAAACTTGGACCTTCCGGGCCCCCAATCCAGGCACCGGAGCCTCAACCTCCCCTTCCCCGCCACCATCTTCTCTCCTGGGGAAGGTCCAGGCCCCTCAGCACAGGAAGACTCTCCCTACGGCATATTTGGTTTTAAACAATCCTAGTGAAGGCAATGCCATCACTATAGCAAATAGATCTCTGATGTTTGCTGCCGTGTTTCTTTGTTTTGAAAATCAAATAAAATAAGTCTTTACTTTTTGGATTGTCAGGAAGTTGGCACATGCTCAGCTCCCTAGAAACGCTCCTACCAGAAATGCCCAAGAGGCAACCCCAAGCCCGAGACCGTGGAAGACCTCTGACTCTCACTCTGAGTGAAACATTTAATAGACTCATAGATCTGAGCGCCAGAAACTTCAAGATTATCTGAACAGACAGGAAACAGAGACTGAGGAAGATGGAGGGTTCAAAGACAGAGGACAGTTCTGAGATGCAAAGCTGTGTCTCACCTCAGAAACACTGGGTGTCAGGAAACTAAAGGGAGAGGAAGGGGTGGCCAGGGCACACACAGTTACAGCCGGGTCTGCATCCAGAGTTGCTGCTTCAGTCAGTCTGGAGCGGCGGATGAGAATTGCGTTTCTAACAGGTTCTCAGGTGATGTTGCTGGTCCAGGGACCCCACTTTGAGAACCGCTCTCTGTTGGGATTCAGCTCTCCGACCCAGCGGCCTCACTTACAGGGTTTTCGGTCAGGGTCCCCTGGAAAAAAAGGGTTCATAATTTCGTATAGGTGTAAGATCAGCAGAGAATAGACGACCCTTTGATCTCCAGACTTGACTGAATGATTACCTTAATAATTTGTGGGTGAGTAGCTTGCTGGTCTCTAAATTCTTTAAATTTTTCAAGTTGGCACTTCAGGTGGAAATATTTCAGTGTTATCACATTAGACAGGTCTTGACGTGGGGCTCCCGGGTGACAGGTTACAGCATCTCTCTTGACGCTGGGATGTTGCTCTTCCCAGCCAGGCTAGCACAACCGAAGTGTGTTTCTCCCGGTGTGGGTGTTGGCAGTGTGACCCACTGGAGTGTGACCGGCGTGGTCCCCGAGGTCGGCTTCCACCTGATGTCAGTGCAGGGGCCTGTTGGGAGGGGAGGGGGTTTGTGAGCGGGAGGGATTGGAAGCACAGCTCTGTGGTCTGCAAAGAACCCGTTCCTCTGCTCTACTCCCCGAGTGGGCGACAAGTAACCCAAGGGAGCTGAGGTTGGAATATGGGGTTTCTTGAGCCTGAGATTATGATATCATCATTATTGTGTGTGTGTGTGTGTGTGTTTAGGGGCAGGGAGCAGGTATTAGCTTGTTAAATATTTGCTACTATCCTCACTGTACAGATGAGGAAACTCCAGCTTGTTGACAATGTTCAGTCCCCTTCCCAGATCTCACAGTTGGTAAGTGTCAAGGCCAGGGGCCAAGCCCAGAGCGGATCCCCAACTCACAGAGATGGGGCTGGAGAATCCACAACCTGTCTCTACCCAGAGGGCTGGGCATGTCTTTCCCTCACACACTCGTATGTTGATTAAGCACGTACATATGCAAAACATCACATGCTGTATCCTGAGGGGTAAGATGAACTGCCAATAGCAGTTACCTTAATAAATCGGCCTACTCTTTTCTTTTTTCAAGTGAAAATCTCACATATTTATCACTGAAGCAGCCTATAATTGCGGAAGCATAAAAGCAAAGAAAAAATCAATAAAAGCAATAAAAACTAATAAAATGTGTCCAACTGTTCAAAGGGTAGCAGGTTTTCCAGCTTGCTGTGGGAAAATCCTTGTGACCCAGTCAATGTAAACGTGCCCTGCCGCTCATGAGATTCCTTATGGACCCAATGTGGCTGATTTCCTGATTTCGTTACCAGTTTTTATTCAAATCCATCGAGGATGGATTAAAGTTAGCAACTAGTCCTAACAGAATGGAAATATCGGTTATCACTATTATTTAATAAAGGAACGGAAAAGAGGTTATGGAGGTGGCAAGTCTAGATTTTAATGTGATCTGCTGCTCGCATCATTAAATTTCACTTTGAAGGAGACCCAGGGTCATAATTAAGCGTTCTAATAAGAGCAGTTGTTATCAGGTAAGATGGTTTGGGATGCAAATAATCCCAGGTCCATTGATGGAAAGCAAAAGACATCGAGCGTCCACTGTCCCCACGAGTCCGCAGAAAGGGCAGGTACGGCGGCTCTGTCCTGTTCTCAGGTGCCCGGTGCCTTGTCCTCTCTGTGCTGCCCTCATCCTGGCCGTTATCCCAATGCCACTTCCCACGCGGCTTCACCATGATGATGGCTGTCCGGGCACCACATCCAGACAGGGTGAGGTCTGCTGGGAGGAGAGGTGCTGTCCTCCCCGGACCTCTCTAATGACTGAGGGAAACCTTTCCGAGAGGCACCCCTTGACCTCCCTCAATTCCCTCAAGGCTCATGGGGTCGCCTGGACCAATTCCCGAAGAGAGAGTGCAGGTGTGCCTTGGATCAATCAAATTTACCCGTCTCAGAGGAAATCTAGGCTCTGCTAACCTGGGAGGGGGAAGAATTCAGGCTGCCGGGAGGGGGAAGAATTCAGGCTGCCGGAAGGGGGAGATGGCAAAACGATACATATGGTAACCGGTCCTGAGGGTAAGCCCCCATGCATCTTACTTGGAAAGACAATAGCACATGAGGTGCACTGCTTTCCTCCACCATAAATCACTATGAGCGGGGTGATTTACAATCACCCTTGTGAGCAGCTGACAGCAGGCTTTTAGTGACTCATTTGAATAGATGCCCATCAATCTGCTAAAATCTCTTTCTATTCAAATGAAAAGAAAGAGATGTTAATTAACAGGAACTGCGGTCACATTTTCAGTAATTGTGTTAAAGGCAATTTCTCCCAAGTGGATGTTCGCTGTGGGGATTGGATGAACTTGGGGAGCGATTGGGGTGGTAACATGATTTAGGAGGAGGGGCCACGTGCCCAGATTCTGACCCTATAAATGTATCTGGTAAAACCGTACAAGTGCCTGGTGGGATTGCTGGTGGTCATTTGACCGACATCCACCCCTCTCATCTGTGGTCGGGGACATTTCCCTGCATGTGTGGCTCTGGGTTACAATCAGAGGATGAGACACGAGCGAGGTTTGGAAGGGGAAGTGCAGCAGGGTCCCCACTCTGGGGGGCGGGAGCTGCTGGTGGGATGGGCACGGTTTGCAGATCTTTCCCCGGGCGCCAACGTGGTGGGCACAGCAGCCCTGCAGGAGTTCCCGCTGGTGGAGGTGGTGGAATTCCAGTCCTTTCCCGGACACTGCTCCTGGTGCTTAGGCTGATGCTTTTACCGTCAGCTTCTCTGACCTTTGCTGGCGGCATCCTTGACGTGCCTCTTCCTGCTCTTGCTGCAGTCAGGAAGCCCCCGATAATGCTGTTGCAATTGCTTTGAAGCCAGAATGCAGAGTGGAGACTTTTCCTCATCAGATCCGGACAGGTGAGGTCCTCTGGCTAATCTCTTCCCAAATCCACCCCTACACACACACACACACACACACACACACACACAACTACACACACACACATCTATACATCCAAATCAGAAAGGAAACAGCCTGCTGGGAGATTGATTGGAGCAATGTTGTGTCTCTAGATCAATTTGGGGAGAACAGACATTTGAACAATACTGACCCTTCCAATCCATGAGCACACTCTGTCTCTTTTTGGAAAGTAGACTCTGTAGCAATTATTAGTTAAAAGGCAGGTGAGGGCTATGGTGTGTCCGTTCTACCATACTACCCTGTTTCTGTTACAATGCCAGCAAGGCTCAGAACAAACGCTACAACCCGACCAATAATTGTCAAGTAGCGTACAAACATCCTAATCTGGTCTCTGAGTCTCTCCTTGTAGTCCATTGAGCATACACACTGCAGCCTTCTCTGCTGGTTAATTCCTGGTTTCTGGTGAAATGCCCTTGTGATGGCACATAGCTGATACTTCACTTACTGTAGGTTTCCTTTTAAGGCTCTGGGCTTCAACTCCTGCTGGCCTCCTGTAGCTTTTCTTTGATCCTGTTTAAAAAATGTTTCCTGCAGTCCCATTGTTTCCTACAGGGCTATGTTTGATCTACTGTGTATGGTTGTATATTCTTACTAGTGCAGCATCAAAATGTTTCTACCAGCAGGGTCCTGTCTCCTTCCCTCCGAAAATACTGCCTTTGTTGTTTTTGCTATAAATGATAGATCTGTCTGCAGCCACCGGACTCAATTCACTGGGGCTGCATTTTGTCCAAGCTGAGCATTTTAAAGAAAAGGAAATGGTAAATTAATTAATTAATTAATACTTGTAACAAATTAATGATAATGGCACCGCTTGCAAACCAATAAGTCCAGTCACTATGAAAAAGCTCTTAATGATTGATTACTTATGTTTTTAAAAACTTCCAACAGTCAGATAGTAAAATGCAAAGAAATTTGTTTACTCTTGTACTGGAGATCTATAATTTAGTCATCAACAGGTAGTTATGTGGTGTGGTAGCATGATTATAATGTGTGTCAATTTGCTTGGCGAATCACTAAGCCTTCCTACAATCCTAATGCATTTTTAAAAATAAATTTAGTTACTTTTGGCTGTGTTGGGTCTTCGTTGCTGCGCGCAGGTTTTCTGTAGTTGCAGCGAGCGGGGGCTACTCTAAGTCGCGGTGCGCGGGCTTCTCGTTGCGGTGGCTTCTTTTGTTGTGGAGCACGGGCTCTAGGCACATGGGCTTCAGTAGTTGTGGCACATGGACTCAGCAGTTGTGGCACGTGGGCTCTAGAGCGCAGGCTCAGTAGTTGTGGCGCACGGGCTTAGTTGCTCCGAGGCATGTGGGATCTTCCCCGACCAGGGCTTGAACCCGTGTCCCCTGCATTGGCAGGCGGATTCTTAACCACTGCGCCACCAGGGAAATCCAATACTAATGCATTTTTAAGGGCAAAGTGACTCATCTTAAAACTGATTGCTAAGTGTAACTTTTCAGTGAATTATTAATAACACCTGTGTAGGGGAACAGAATATGCCACTCCAAAATATGCCATTTTGGCATATTGGTTATTTTTTGAATTAAAGTTACTTAAGAAACAGCTGGTACAAGAAGGACACTCTGACGCACTTTGTCCCCCTGAAGCCAGAAGATAATTCTCCCGTGTGAAGGTGCTCTCCCTGCGCAAGAAGGTAGAAAGACATTCTTATCACCAGAGATGAGGCTTTCAGGGCTGTGCAGACAGACCCTGTTACTCCTCCTTCATCACTACACCAACCCCAGATCCCTTTTGTCTGGTCAGTTCTTCACAGATGTATTGGTTCTTTGTCTGAAGGTATCAAAGCTACCCACTTTGGTCACTTCTTTGAATCTCCTATTTTTTATGAGCTCCTGTATGTACAAAATTAAATTTGTTTTTCTCCTGTTAATCTGCCTTAAGTCAATTTAATTATTAGACCAGCCAAAGAACCGAGAAGGGAAGAGGGCAAAGTTTTCCTTCCCTCCACCTGTAATTAGGGGACCATGTTCTTCATCCTTCAAGCCTTTGGTAGTGAAGCAAGTGTTTTCATTTGAAAGGCATCCAGCTTTCCCTGGAAAGGGTGTCAGAGCAGCTGCTTCCGGGTGGGTGTGCAGAGAGCTGCAGGGAAGGGCGAATCTTGTGGATCTGGTGGCATCTTGAGTTTCTCCTGATGTGCTGGGTCAGCTCACACGGAGCGACGGTGTTCTTGGTGACATTTGACAACAGCCAACTCTTGGGACGTTTAGTTCTTGACACTTCAGAGCGGTTGATAAAGGACAGTGCTTCTCTATCAGAGGACGTCCAGCAACGTCTGGAGACATGTTTGCCTGGCAGACCCAGGTGTCTGAGGAGACACCACAGATGCTGCTAAACATTCTCAGAGCCCAGGATGCCCCCCATCCCCATCCCCTCCACAGCAAAGAATTTCTGGTCCTGATGCTGGCAACTGCGTGTGATGCAGGGCTTTTTGCTTCCTTGGAGGCTGCACGGGCCTCTCGGGTCAAGGCTACCCAGCCTCCCAGAAGCCAGGTTCTGACAGCACAGCAGCTGGTGTGTGGAAACGTCCGTTCCGACCCGCCTCTGCTTCGCTCCTCCACGCAGCCCCACCTGGAGACCCTCACTGAGCTGTGCTCCAGTCTCAGGAAAACCAACTCTTTATCAGGTCAGGAAGCTAAACGCTTTAGGCTTTTTTGCTTCTAATTTGTTCGGAGAGGTCAAATATTTATATATTTTAAGCTGATTAAAGTCAAGGAAGTATCTCCTTTGGGATTTCTAAAAAACTTCCTGTCCTCTTTTTCTTCTTTTTTATAAAAATTTCTCATGCGCTTCAGTGTCTGCCATTGTCCATTGTGTTGTAGATAATAGAAAGCAGTCTGGATAGTGGGAAATCGTTTTGCCCTGTAGAGAAATCCTTCACCAGGATAACCCTCCAAAGGAAGCAACAGCCATTTAAAATGGGTTTGGGGGGACTTCCCTGGTGGTCCAGTGGCTAAGACTCCACCTGCCAATGCAGGGGACACGGGTTCGAGTCCTGGTCCGGGAAGACGCCACATGCCACGGAGCAACTAAGCCCATGAGCCACAACTACTGAGCGCAGGTGCCACAACTACTGAAGCCCATGCGCCTAGAGCCCGTGCTCCATAACAAGAGAAGCCACCTAAATGAGAAACCTGTGCACCGCAACGAAGAGTAGCCCCCGCTCGCCGCAACTAGAGAAAAGCCTGCGGACAGCAACGAAGACCCAGTGCAGCCAAAGATAAAAATAAATAAATAAATTTATTAAAATAATAATAATAACATGGGTTTGGGGGACTGAACAAACTGAAGGCATAGAGAAACCCTGCCCCGTGTAATGAGTCTGAGCTCCTCATTTTGCAAAGCCTCTTCTTGCTCGAGGAAGAAGCGAAGATGGTCAGGACCACGGCTGGGGAGGAACCCATCATGGCTGGGCGGTGGCACTCGAGCTGGGTTTCTCACTGACTTTGAATAGCTTGGCTTGACCATTCACCTTGCCCTCTGGGGCCTTCAAAACCCTGCCTCAGAGACATGAAAATCGATAAGAAAACATTAGCAAAGCACTCTGGACCCCTTGAAGGCAGTCTTGGAGATGGAGGCTGTACCATTATCCGTGTCAAGGCCAGCACAGCCATGAATCAGAAGAACGCGCTGAGCAGAGCGCTGTGTGATGACCTCATCGTTTTCAGAGCTACTCGCCATCAGCAGCTGATATGGGTCCATACGGAGAGCTGCTCACGCAGCTCGTATTACCAGCCTGATGGTCTGTCTGGATTCCTCTTCCTGCAGCTCTAACAGAAAAGACGGGCAAATAAAAGTTTGAAAGGCCTGGCATGAGCCCCCAGTAAATGCCAAGCACGTTTTCAGTTTGATACACTTTGCTCAATGTTCAGGATTAGTTTCATTGGTAACATCTAAGCACAGATGTCACTGGTGTGTAAAAACTGGAGAGTACAAAGGTAGATAGAAACCTGGAATAGTAGAGCTTGCCTTGGAAATCTTTTAACATCTCATCTAATTTGACTCAATGTATTACTTATTAAGAATTATAGGACTTCCCTGGTGGCACAGTGGTTAAGAATCTGCCTGCCAATACAGGGGACACAGGTTTGTTCCCTGGTCCGGGAAGATCCCACATGCCGTGGAGCAACTAAGCCCATGTGCCACAACTACTGAGCCCGTGTGCTGCAACTACTGAAGCCCACGTGCCTAGAGCCCGTGCTCCGCAACAAGAGAAGCCACCGCAATGAGAAGCCCGCGCACCGCAACAAAGAGTATCCCCTGCTCGTCGCAAATAGAGAAAGTTCACGGGCAGCAACAAAGACCTAACGCAGCCAAAAATAAAAAAAAAAAAAAAGAATTATAAAACACCTTCTTTTATACAGAAGGGATCAAAATGGACTACAAGATTCAAAACATATGTTAAACCTAAAAGGACAAGAAAAGTACACAGAGATAAGAGAAAGGAGAAAACAGAGAACTGCTGATCCCATGGAGGAGTGTTAGAGCGAGGGATACATTTGTTTGTTTGGAATCCAGTGATTGTGTTGGGGGGAGTCTCCTTGGATAAAAACGATTTCGTATGGAAAGAAGACATACTTGCAGATGCTTCCAAAGGACACTGGGGCTTTGGTCAAAAACAGCAGCAGCAAAGTAACTGCTAACAGGCTGGAACCTGGCCGGGGGGTCAGGAGAGGGCAGACGCAGGTCTAGCTGGCTTGTGCCGGGGCCAAGGGTCCCAGAGGTGCCTCCGCAGACTGCTTCAGGAGCAGGGCTTTGCACAAGAGAAGTCAGGGGAGCCAAGAAAGTCAGGGGAAATTACTGTCTTCCTCAAGAAATTGTAGGTATTCAGACACAACTATAATTTGAAAGGATACATGCACCCCTATGTTCATAGCAGCACTCTTTACAGTAGCCAAGACATGGAAGCAACATAAATGTCCATCAACAGATGAATGGATAATGAAGATGTGGTACATATATACAATGGAATATTACTCAGCCATAAAAAAGAACAAAACCATGCCATTTGCAGCAACATGGATGGACCTAGAAGTGATCATACTAAGTGAAGTAAGTCAGAAAGAGAAAGACAAATACCATATGATATCACTTATATGTGGAATCTAAAAAAATGATACAAATGAACTTATCTACGAAACAGAAACAGACTCACAGACATAGAGAACAGACTTGTGGTTGCCAAGGGGGAGGGGGGTGGGGGAGGGATGGATAGGAGTTTGTGGTTAGCAAATGCAAACTATTTTATACAGATGGTTAAACAACAGAGAACTATATTCAATATCCTGTGATAAACTATAATGGAAAAGAATATGAAAAAGAATATATATATATACATATGTAAAAATGAATCATTTTGCTGTACAGCAGAAATTAACACAACATTCTAAATCAACTATACTTCAATAAAATTAAAAAAAAGAAACTGTGGGTACCTAGCAGATGGCCAAGAAAGGGGCATGGGCCAATTACCAATGAATCAACAGAGTGTTGTGATCCTAGGCAGAGTCAGGGTGAAGTTTCCTTCAAGACCGGAAGTTAGGGCTTCCCTAGTGGCGCAGTGGTTAAGAATCCACCTGCCAATGCAGGGGACACAGGTTCGAGCCCTGGTCCAGGAAGATCCCACATGCCACGGAGCAACTAAGCCCGTGCACCACAACTACTGAACCTGTGCTCTAGATCCCACGAGCCACAACTACTGAGCCCATGTGCCACAACTACAGAAGCCTGCGCGTTTAGAGCCCGTGCTCCGCAGCAAGAGAAGCCACCACAATGAGAAGCCCGCTCACTGCAACTAGAGAAAGCCCACGCGCAGCAGTGACGATCAAACCCCGTGGAAAAAAAAAAAGACTGGGAGTTAGATACTTAGAGAAATGTTATCATCATTGGACTTAATTCTCCTGTTTCTTTTTTCCTTTTTTTTTTTTTTTTTCTGTCAGGGAAGTTATTGTATGTCAGGTCTCTAATCATTCGTCACTAAATTAAGCATTTTTTACTTTTACAGACAAAGTGACTTGAAAGTTAATGTAAGTTGAACTCAGTCACCCTGCAGTGAACTGCAGGGTCCTAGCTCTGGCCTCCAGTGCATGAAGGCTGGTGCGTGAATTCTGAGTTTGTCACGTAAACTTTATCCTTGAATGACAGCTTGGTCGGGAATAAAATGATTAGCTTACATGTGTCAGACAATAAAAAAGCAGAGCAGGATTTCATGTTTTACCTTGTATCCAAAAAACACAGTATAGTTCAATCGAGTCCTAGTAGACTTTATAAGTCAAAGATTTCCAATCTCACAGTTCTTCACATGGAAACAAGGATGGGCAGTCTCTATAATGAACTAAATGAACTGTTGAATTAGACATTTTTTATCTCTGTTCCATAACAATCTTTTTTTGGTTGATATACAGATCAATCAAGAGAATTATCACAAGGAGAGAATAGAAAAATTATGTTGTTATTCGACCCAGAAATTCCAATCCTGCTTTCCTACCCTGGAGAAATGTTCACACATATGCTAAGAGAACTATATGGAAGAATGTTTATTTCAACAATGTTTGCAAGAGCTTAAAATGTGGAAACGACCCAAGTTGCCATCAGCAGGAGAATAAATAACTGTGGTTCGTTCATCTTGTGTGATGCTATACATCCGTGAAAATAATGAACCACAGCGAGACAAGAGAAGCATGAATAAATCCCAATTATACGCTGAAATGAGATGAAATGTTGCAGAAGAAGGCATGAAGTATATTATTCATGCCAAAGCCTGAAAACATGCAGGAGAATACTCTACATTGTATATGGACACATAGAAAAGTACTGAGGGGTAAGGACAAGCAGTTATAAACACTGGATCCCAGAGAGCGGCCAGCGGAGCTCAGAGGGGCCGGGCGAGGAGCGCAACGCAGCGGGGAAGATCCAGAGCCCACTGTCTTTGTGCTGTTTTGTTTCATCATCTCAGGATGGATGTTTATTCTATCGGTCCTCCAAGTCTGTATGTCTTGTGGAATCGAGATATTTACTATTACCTAGAGAAAGCTATGTTGTTGAGTAAAACGTAACGTCTGATGATTGAAGTAGACCTCAAGGTTTTTACTAAATCCCACGGCAGCTCCGCAGTTCACAGGACCTGCTTGACACCCAGTCGTTTTCCCACCTCCTCCTCATGTTTCTCCAATGCCTTCCACTCCCTTCCTTTCTCCTTCCCAGCCCATGGTGATCTGAAGGCTTACATGTACATCCTGTCCTGTCTGTCTGTCTATCGATCTATCATCTCTCCATCCATCCATCCATCCATCCATCCATCCATCCATCCATCCATCCTCTCTACCTGTCTACATGTCTGTCTATATTGAGTGTTAAAAATTCAACTGAGTAAGTGTTAATGATCTTATTGGCTTTATTCAGCGGTGCATGAATCGGGCAGCGTCCCATCTGCAGGTAGAGAGGCGCCTCGAGGAGCTGGACAGATGCAGGACTTTCATCGTCAGAAGGGAGCAGGGACAAGGAAGTGACGCTGGCCAGAGCGGGTTGGTTATTACAGGGTCACTTTCCCATAGGGGACGGGTGCCAGGGGTCTACCAGGCAGCTGACCAGTGCTGGTCAGGCGGTTCCTGACCCACTGGGTTAAGATTCCATTTCTGGGAGAGCGGAAACTGTAATGAGGTCTCAGTTTGGTGACGTGGGGCTTAGCTAAGCGACTCCATTTATGAGGAATGCTGATTTACTCTGCTGATTTCAGGTTGTCT
The DNA here is from genome assembly GCF_028021215.1 of Eschrichtius robustus. Taxonomy (NCBI): domain Eukaryota; kingdom Metazoa; phylum Chordata; class Mammalia; order Artiodactyla; family Eschrichtiidae; genus Eschrichtius; species Eschrichtius robustus. The sequence continues at coordinate 94,206,590 of NC_090838.1, read as the reverse complement.
TAAATCCCTCTAGTTGTTGGAACCGGTTCTGAAATGCTGTACACGTTGAACTTGGGAAAATCTCCCCAGACCAGGGTGGGAGGGAAGCATGACCCCAGGAGACCCCTGAGGGGCTCGACGCCAGTCGCCGCAGCTGCGCAGCAATTTCTGAGCAGGAGAAGCTGTCAGACGCTCCTGTGATCTTCTCTGGTTGCCGAGCAAGTCACTGCCTTATATTTTATGTTGATTTTCTTGGAAGAGCTCAACCACTGTGCCCAGTTCCAGCCTCACTCATCGCTGCCGCCCCCATAACTGCCGGGAACTATTCATCCATCTGACATCACCCACCTGATGCTTGGCGTGGGTCAGAGTCAGACGTGGGGAAATGGGAGGAAATGAAATCCTGCACAGTGTGTGTGTTTTTGTTTTAAGAGTTGCCCAGAGGGTAGCAGCTAAATGTTTAATCCTGTAGTCTCTTTAAGGCATTATTAAAGGCACTTATCTGGGGGAGCGGGTTGTTATTCTGCTGCTATTTTGAGAAGAGTGAACAAAATATTGTATTTAGCTTTTCCCTGTATTTGAACACACGATGTGATCGGGGTGATTCGGTGACTGGGCAGTTTAGGACACTTTGCAGACTTCGGAGATGGAATTAGCAGGTTAGGGTGTTACTGTTGCCAGATCCAAAGCAACAAATGGGGCTTCCCTGGTGGCACAGTGGTTAAGAATCCACCTGCCAATGCAGAGGACTCAGGTTCGAGCCCTGGTGTGGGAAGATCCCACATGCAGCGGAGCAACTTGAGCCCATGCGCCACAACTACTGAGCCTGTGAACCACAACTACTGAAGCCCACACGCCTAGAGCCCATGCTCTGCGACAAGAGAAGCCACCGCAGTGAGAAGCCTGCGGACCGCAACGAAGACCCAACGCAGCCAAAAATTAATTAATTAATTAATACATTAATTTTTAAAAATTAAAAAAAAATTTTAAATCCTTAAAAAAAAAATCTACTCTGCTAGCAACTTTCAAGTATAAAATATTGTATCGTTAACCGTAGTCACTAATGACCTCATTTTAACTTAATCGCCCCTTAGAGGCCTTATAACCAAATACAGTCACATTCTGAGGTGCTGGGGGCTAGGGCTTCCACATCTGAGTGTGACGGGGGACACAGTTCAGTCCACAGCACTGTCAGTGAGCGTGTTCTCTATGCTCCTCGTACACACAGAAGCGGCAGCGGCCGTGCCCGGGGCAGAGGCTCGATGCACCAGCCGTGCTGGCACAGAGCGACCGCAGCGGCTGGAGTCCCAGCACCGGCGCACGGCTGGCTGGTCACGTCGCCTTCACGGCTGGTTTGACAGCTGTGTCCCTTCAGCACCGACCGTGGGGGTCCCCTTGTGTGCCAGGCAGTCTGAGGGTCACAAATTGTTGTCTGGGTGTCTGATCCACAGAGCTCAGGGGGTCTAGACCTCAGGCAGAGACTCCTGCTGCTTTTCGCTGAGCTGAGAAGCCCCTGGGCCTGCACCAGGGCGCTGGGCACTGGGCCCCGTAATCTTCCCCGCAGCCCCTTGTGGAGCTGTCCCTGAGCTTGGGGATGTGCGGTACGCTGCCCGAGGCCAGGCTGCTCCAAACAGCGGGTCAGGATTGGACCCCAGGCCTTCTGTGTCCGAGTCCACACTTTCCTCTTAGAGCCTGGAACCATCGGGGAGAGGGCCTCCCAGGGGCAGAAAGGACCAAAGGCACCCTGCTTGTGGGGTTGGATTTGGGGCACTTAGCCCTCCCCACCGAGAGGGAAGGGCCGAGAGAGCTCACCAGCCCGTCATCTCCCAGCAGCTCTGGTTCCTTCTTCCTTCCTCGGCCTCTGCCCTTTGCTGACCTCCTCTTCTTTACCCGGTGGGCCTGGAACTCACTCTGGGGTGGGGGCCAGTGGGGGGAGCGGCCTGGCTGAGGTGGGGAGACCACAGAGGGGACTGGTCGGGAGTCTGCAGTGCTCCGAATTCCCGCCCCTCGGTTGATGAACACACACGTGATGTCCATTACACCACAGAAAAGCTGGAAGAAAAGGAAAGTACGTGCCTGTCAACTGCGGATTTTCTCTCAGAAACTGTTGGGGTTTTGACATACAGACTGTCACCATTAATACAACGTGAGGCTAGCACGAGTTACGGCAGAACCAGTAAGCTGAGGAGCTGCAAGGGACAACTGAGCAATCAAGTAAAAATAATTATAGAGACTTAACAGGAAGCACAGAATCGCTGAGTTTTGTCCTCTTCTGTATTCTGCAAGTCCCGGGGGGTTCACAGTAGGCGCTTCATGAAGAATAATGTGATCCATCCCTAGGAAGGCAGAATCTCCCCTCCCCACTGTGAACTGTCACCCCCTCACCTCAGATCGAAATTCTTCCTGAGTTTTCTATACAAGAGAAAGATAAGAACACCCCAAATTTTGACTTCCAGAGGAATGGTGAAATCAATTCTTTTCTCATACTTCAAAGGTGATATATACTTGGTATCCAAGAGATTTTCTCAGCGTTAGTAAGATTGGAGGTTTGCAGGAAGAGCGTCACCAGCAGGACCCTCAGATCATCAGCAAAGCATCACTACAGTTTTGACGCTCCCATGAAAATGTTTAGAAGGGATCCACACCTCTGAGTTGAGTTTATACAATCTTCCGTGTAATCTCGCCACGACAATGCACACAAACCTTAGACAAAACTCGGGCCAAAGGAAGCCGAGTTAGACATAATTTAATATTTTGTCTAGATATAATTTGATTGTGTCGGATGCAGGAGCCAGGCACAAAGTGGAGGAAATGGAAACTTACAAACAACCTTGTAATACCCGATTCCGATTCATTCTCAAAACAAAAACAAGTCACTAATGAAAGTCCTTGACTTCAGAAGACCTGAGTAGTAATGTGAGTCTGATCCAAATCTACAGAAATTGTACCAAGATGTAGCCATATTTTCTCCTGGGCTAAATCATCTTATAGGACAACGTAGGGGGAAAAGTATTTCTTTAATTTAAAATCATATAGTCCACCCCCCCGCTCCCTAAACAGTCTGGTGGTTTTCCTGTATATTTTGGGCAGTTAATCTGATGGAATTTCTAACAAAATGTGTTGGGTTAAAATAGATGTGGCCTCATGTCATTGTCTTCTTTCACTCGTTTTACTCCTGAGTCAGTTGATTGATCGGTTGGTTGGTAAATTCTAAGCAAATCTTCAAAAGTGAATGAAAACTCTGTGAAGCATTCTTTCAACAGACATTTAATCACACAATACTTTTCCTTAAGCAGTTTTCAGTTAATTATGTAGTGAAACAGAAAAAAACACATGCATAAGGATGAAGGTACTCTTAGAGAGAAAGAGAGAGAATTAACTGCTTAGATGTATGATGATATAAAGAGATTAATGTTAATATTTTAAGTGTTATAATAATATTGTAGTGATTTTTTGAAGATCTTTATCTTTTAAAGATACAGTCTGAAATATTTATAAATGAAACGCTACCATGTCTAAAATATGCTCTGAAATTAAGGGTGGAAAGAGTGGGTGGGATAAAAATGAAAGCAGATCAGCCATGACTTGATAATTGCTGAAGCTGATGATGAACTTTTGCATATGTTTCAAATTTGCAATAACAAAAAGCATTTCTGAAAAACTTTCAGGACAATCCAAAAATGAAATTGAAAAAAAAAAAACTTTCATTTACAATAGCATCAAAGAGAATAACAGAAAGAATACTTAGAAATAAATTTTTAAAAAGAAGTACAAACTTATATGCTAAAAACTATGAAACAAATTATGTTATCTAAATAATTGGGGAAAGATCCCGTGTTCTTGGATCCAAAGACTTGTTAAGATGGCAATATTCCTCAAAGTGATTTACAGATTAAATGCAAGTCCTATCAGAATCTTGGCTGACTTCTTGTAGAATTGATAAACTGATTCTAAAATTCTTATGGAATGGCAATGGATCCAGAATAGCCAAAATAATCTTTTAAAAGAAGAACAAAGTAGGAGGACTCAACACTACTCAATTTCAACACTTACTACAAAGCAAAGTGTTACCAACCTGGGCCCTTGACCCTTTAATCAATAGAAATTGAGGCCAGATGAGTAATGCAGGCCAGGCTTTACTGGGACTCCTGCTGCAGCACCAGGGAGAGAAAACAAGTAACAGGTGCCCTTACTTGCTCCCTGAGGGGGGTGGTGAGCTAGTTCCTTAAATGGGGTGAGGGTGGGAGAAGGACGGTGGTCATAGACACAGAGCAACTAGATATCAAAATGAGAAACCCATGGAAAACATTTACAGCAAAACGAGGGGACAAGGTATCCCTGTGTGCCCCAAAGTACAAACAGGTAGGAACAAGCCATCAGCGTCATGGAACACGCCCGTGCTTGCAGCATCTGTGTAGGAGAACAGAGAGGGAAGCTGACAGAGCATGCAAACGGTTCCTCCTGGGAGATGATGGATGACTCCTGACTGGAATTGTTTTAAAGGTTTTGATTTAAAGGTCTAAAATTATTTGCAATTTTTTTTAGCAGAGATCCTAGGGAAAGAAGAGCCAGCGTACATTCCAGCTCTGCATAACTTTGTATCACATTCGAAAGTGCCTCCGGGGAATTCCCTGGCCATCCCGTGGTTAGGACTCCATGCTTTCACTACCGAGGGCCTGGGTTCGATCCCTGGTTGGGGAACTGGGATCCCACAAGCCACGCGGCGCAGCCAAAAAAAAAAACAAAAAGTTAAAGTGCCTCCTCCTTCCCCTTGTCCTTTCAGTCATACTATGTCCTGTAATTTTTTTTTAAATTCCAAGTCATCTCTTGAAGAATCCTCTTACGATCGGTCCTTCCAGGTTAATCCCTTCTCTAGGATGACTCGGGATGACCCCCTCCGGTTCTCAGATGCCTGGTTTCCATGAATTCATTTCCCCTTGTTGAGGTTTTGTGCTTTTTCCAGCTGAGCCTGTCCAAGGAGCTGAGGCTTTCCTGGAAGAGACTGTTTTCTCTGTATCGTCCCTCGGTGACCAGGGCAGATTAAGTAGGATGCAGCAGGAAGGTGATTCTGACGCCACTTCCTGCACGATCGTGGGCAAGTGGAGACCATTCCTCCACCACTTTAAACAGTCCACCAACAGGTGTGCCATCTCTGATTGCTCATCAAAGTGCTCTATCTTGCCTTAAAACACTGAGGCGATCGCTAAAGAAAACCGCAGTATTGTTTCTACCTAATCCTGAGGAAAGTATTGCCCTATGCACAGTAAATTTCCCAACAGCTTTTCTTTTTTAAAAATTGTTTTTAATTTAAAAAGCAAAATTGTGTCTAGGTGAGTCGAAGTGACGTCCTGAAGCACGTTTTCAGCAGCCCAGTCCAAACATAATTGGTATTTGGCTAAAGGAAAGAAGAGAGGCAGATATTATGCAAATCTACTTGGCCAAGCATAGTTTACAAGGCTGTCCTCCCCCCACCCATAAAGGGTGATATATGATACTAATTTGCAATTTAGATACTGGTTAAGCGGCTAGGTAATGTGCCATCTTTTCCAACATCTTTTCCAAACAGCTACAGAAATCGTCTTTCCATTTCAAATAGGTTTCACTTCTCCTCCTGGGAAAGGAAGACCCAAAGACGTGTTATTAACGTTTTTTTTTTCTGTTTTGTTTTGTTTTTTGCAAGGCTTTTGAGTTTTCACTCTTAAAATCATCTGGTATCACTATGTAACCGTGTAGTTAGAGTGATTAAAAATTAATTGGACTTCTAATAATGAACAGATTTATAGTAGATAAGGTGCCTATTTAAAAGGCAAGGCGTCTGCCTCTCAGTTGCCTGATAATAACCATTGTCAAAAGCAGACTTTGTGAATCGTGATGTTGTACATCAGACAGCTACTTTTTTCTTCGCTGATGGGAAGTTAATTACTCACACCCCAGAGAAATCAACCTCTTTAATGGCTAATGCAAACTTCACAAAAAAACAAATTGAAAACGTAATTTGCCTGTATCACCCACTATCCCGGAGTCAGTTGGTCAATAAGTATTCATTGGGCATTCACACTCCAGCTGGCACGCACATTAACAACTGGAATTTATTACCTGCTCATCAGAAATCTGGCCCTAGCAGAGAGACGACGTTACTGGTCAGATATACGAATCACAGTTTATGCTTCCCTGAAGCAAAAGGATGCAGAGGGAGAGCCTTAAGGAGTACCGGAAGGCAGCTTCTTTCTCTCTCCTCCACTGCTCACCAACAATAGTTCAACGCACAGGTCCTTGTATTTTCTCCTTGCAGATCCTTCAAGTTCTACAGAAGCCTGGAATTAAGCACTTCAGAAATTACTAGTCCCAGCAGGGTGATCTACTTCTCAACCTGGTCTTAGCTGATTGCCAGTGAAACCCTCTGTTCAGGTGCTCCGGGGCATGTCAGCCAGGTGGACCAGGGAGGTGCCGACCAGAAAAGCTGTCACATTGTAACAGGGAAGAACAAATCTGACCTCATGTTGGATCTGTTTCTTTTACTTTAACCTTTGTGTTCTATTGCTTTTGCTACAAGTTAAGAAGTGTTGCCTGTAGCCTGAAATATACAGCAGAGCCCATTCTCAAGGCTGTGACTTTAAAAAGCTACAACACTTTTCCATTCATAGAGAGATGAAAAGTTGCAGAACAGAGAATAACATTTGTCCTGCTGGAGGTTTACAGGAACATCCTGATCTGACCTACACCGACAGCTGCAAGAACAAAGGATTCCGACACCAAGAAGTCTGCAACAGCCAGCCACACCCCTCCCCTTTTGATATAAAAGAAGCCTGAATTCTAACTCAGAGAAGATGGTTCTTTGGGACACTAGTGCACCGTCTTCTCAGTCCGCTGGCTTTCTGAATAAAGTCATCATTCAATGCCCCAATAGCTTGTCTCTCGATGTATCAGCCTGTTGTGTGGTGAGCAGGACGAGGTTGGACTCAGTAACAAGCTGAGATCTACCATGACCTTCAAGGTCCTTGGCCCCTTTGTCTGCCTCTGCCCACACTCTCCAGGGACCCCGCTCGCCCATGAAAGCCAACCTCAGACACCAGCAGGGAACGAGGCAAGCGCCCCAGAACTCGCTCCTACATCCCCTGACACACGCTCACAGTCTGGCCCTCTCTGGCCCCTCCTGGCCCTGGCACCAGCTTCCCCACTTATCCCCTGTGGCTGGGACCATCCCCTGGGTCCTCGTCTGGCTTGGCGGGGTGGTCCCAGCTGTGCTCTGGGGCTCTCAGCCCTGCCCAGTCCCTAGGGTTTTTGGTGCTACCTGTTGTCTTGAGTGAACAGACCGCTTCACAGCCCACGCTGACGCCCGGGAAACCCAGTCCCAGCCCTAGCTCCGTGTTCCTTCAGTAATGGACTTGTAGGCATGGGGGAGGCGGGCTGCACCCCCTGAGTATGTTCTCAGTGTTGTCGCCTCCTCAGCAAGTTCCAAAGCTAAAACGGTGATTGTCCATTCCCTTGTGCACCAGTTAAGGCCACGGTGAGAAGAGACTGGAGGAAGACCATGAGTGCCAGTCTGGTCCTTGTGCGGTCAGATGGGTAAGGGCACACAGGGTCAGGGTTCCCCCAGGCCCCTGGCCTCGTGCCCCTGACCTCAGATCCAGGCCAGGTCTCTGCCTGGAGGGAAGGCCCTGCAGGGAACAGGCCCTGGGAACGAGAAGGCAGAACGCAAGAGGCCAAAACCCTCTTCTTTGCTTTGTGTTCTTGTTTTTTCCTCCGGTTCTTTCCCTGGACGTCTGCCGTGCGGGGGAGGTGCATCTCACAGGCCCCTGGCTTCACGCTGGTTTTGCAAGTCCCACCTCCTCCCCTCCTGATCTGCCAACAGTAACTAAGCATCACTCACAGAGTCAAAGACCGCGGCTCTGGGGGCAACCACTGTGACGCCCATCTGAAAAAGCAGGAGCTGGTGTTCCTTCTTTTCCTCAAAGACCAGGGTGTACCTGGCTCTGAGGAAGCAAGATTTCTATTCAAAACAAACATTTATTGCCACTGGCTAAGAACCAGGTCCTGTGCTCAACTCTTTTCATATTTACCCAGTATCTTTTGTTTATCCTGTAGGCAGCTTGAGTATAGAAACTTTTAGGGATGTAAATGTAGATTTGATCAAATGTCTACTCGTAATAGTTAACTTATTAATTTAGCTGTAATATGTGTTATAAAACACATTCAATAATACATAAATTTAGAGATATCAATTTTTCCAGCCTTTCATTTCTTCAGTTCTATACAAACTCTTCATGTGGTATTCGACATACCTGCCTCTATCACCACTGGAGTCAATTCTGAGCCTCTAAAACAATTTTCCAGAGCCCATAGCTTTCAGTTCTTGACTAAACTGAGATCTGGAAGTTTCTGAACAGTATATACACTGCCAGTGGAAAAATCAGCCCCCTTCACAAATATCCGTTCTCATCATTAACTAAGATAGTTGCTTGTTTTTTCGTTCATCCTGTATGTGATCTCTGTAATTTGAATAATTATGCTATTCCTTTCTTAACTGATCTGTAAAAAGCCTGTGTGCAGTGAGTTTAGTAGCTGCAAGGGCAGGTCTTGCCTTCACACTAATATCAGTCTGCTGGGGGTCTCTTCTTTTTTCTTTAAATAAATGATTCCTCAGGTGACCTCTACAAGCATCCCAAACTAGGATACTTTCAGGCCCTTTCAAGCTTAAATAGTGTTCAAAATAAAGTAACTGAGATTGCATCCCATTTTATGAATCTTTGTACTGCCTTAAATATAAGGTGACTCCTGAGGAGTGAGCTTTAGGGAGGAAAAACTTTTGCCTTATATTGGGGAATATATGATATATTTTCTTGTTTGGCCATCACAAGGACACAATGAAAGGTTATAGAAGTTAACAATTTTATATCAGCATAACCTCCTCACTGCTAGGGATTCGATGGTTGTCTTGAAAACAAATGACTTGGGATAACATCTTATATAATTGAGCATTTTAATACACCAGGCACTTTTCTAAGTGTTTTACGTGGATGAACTCATTTAACCTATAAAACAACTCTGTGCGGCAGGTACGATGATTGATCCCATTTAAAGTAAGAGGAAACTGAGGTACCAGGTAATTTGTCCAAAGTCCTTGATCTGAACCCAAGGAGTTGTCTGATTCCCTATCTTTTACTTATAAAAGGTTAGGGGGCTTCCCTGGTGGCACAGTGGTCAAGAATCCGCCTGCCAATGCAGGGGACACGGGTTTGAGCCCTGGTCCGGGAAGATCCCACATGCCGTGGAACAACTAAGCCCATGTGCCACAACTACTGAGCCCATGTGCCACAACTACTGAAGCACACGCACCTACAGCCCGTGCGCCGCAACAAGAGAAGCCACCTTAATGAGAGGCCTGCGCACCGCAACAAAGAGTAGCCTCTGCTCGCCGCAACTAAAAAGAAAGCCCACACGCAACAACGAAGACCCAACGCAGCCAAAAATAAATAAATAAATAAATAAATAAATGGCCAGACAGCTGCATGAGAACATATATTGTATTACTTCTAAAAAAAGCCTAGAATCCCAATGGTTGATTACATATTAGAGCTGCCTGGGCCAACCCGAGCAACTCAATTTAAATCTCTGGGTGGAGGGGTATTGTTTTAGAAATGCCCCAGGAGATGTGCTGCAAGTTGAAAACCTACCTCGATGGTTCTCAAAAATCTGAATAAAAATCTGAATAACTCATTATGACCATCGTCATTATCATCAGTTTCCCTTTCAATTGAAGCAAGTATCAAATTACAGACCAAGCAATGGGGAAGCCATCAAAATAAAATAGAGACACCAGAAGGCAATCACACAGAGCTGGAGGTATTGCCTTTAGGAAGAAAAGGTACAGCCTCTTCTGTGCAGTAATATAATCGGGTGTCTCTAGGTTTATAATGTGTATAAGTCCCCTCCTTATAATACGCATTGGCATTTTACTTTTGAATTGTGGGGTCATTTTAACCCATACAAATGATGGTGCTTCTTATCTGCATTGATTCTACCATGCAACAAATTTGCTGAATGCCTGCGGTGACCAAGGCACCACGGAAAACAGAAAACAAGGAAGATGTGTCCCCGCCCTCAACAATCTCAGTCTATTAGTAGAAAATATATGTGAACTTAATCATTACAATCGAGTTTCTATATATAAACACCATAAGAGATCTAGACATAAAATGCTAAGAAAATGCAAAGCATAAAGGGATGATTTCTAACCAGGGGATCATGAAAACTCTCATAAAAGAAGCAGAATTTGAGCTGGACGTTGTAGATAATGACGGATTTCAAAGGGCAAAGAAAAGAGCAGAGAATTAACTCAGAGCATCATGTCAGTCAACTCTGAGAGGACCCAGAGAACAGTGGTTCCGTTTGATTGGCGTTGGGTTAATGGAAGAAGTAGGAGGGAGAAAAGCAGATAAAGGGCACAGGGGTTGGGGGCCTGGTCTCTTTGCTCTCATATCCATTGCTAGCCATTCCCCTGCTCCGTTCAGTACCACACAGGGCACTGTGCATGCCACCTGCATCTCCCAGCTCCTGGCCAGCTGGCCTCAAGCTGGGTTTGCCAGGAGACACAGCAGGAAGAGAGGCCGGGTGTGTGTGCATCCCTTTCTCAGCTCCAGCAGCAGCTGTTTCTCCCATGGCCCCAGCTCCTGCTGGACAGGAATGTAGCGCCTCACAGCATCTGCCAGAGACCCTGGATTCTGGGCTCTGGTAACAGTGGCTCCTGACTTTGTCCTTTAGACAAGGAGGGTGTCTTAGTAAGCTGGGGCCGCTGTAACAAAGTACTACCAACTGGGTGCTTATAAACAACAGACATTTATCTCTCCCAGTTCTGGAGCTGGAAGTCCAAGATCAGGGAGCCAGCACTGTTGGGTTCTGGTGAGGCCCTTCTTCCAGGCTGTGGCTGCATCTTCTTGCTGCATCCTCCCAAGGCAGAAAAAGAGAACTGGTTGTTTCAGCCCCTTATAAGGGCACTAATCCCATTCATGAGGGCTCCACCCTCATGACTTAATTACTTACCAAAGGCCTCACCTCCTAATACCATCACATTGGGGATTTAGGCTTCAACATATGAATTTTATGGGGACACAAGCATTCAGCCCATACAGGGGGGTGGGGAGTGAACTTTCACCCTTGCCAATCACTAGGGTGCCTCACCATCCCAGTCATCAGCAGAATTATAAACTTTCTGTATTATCTTCCCCAGTATTTGCTGGGTCTAAAATATTTTGATAATGTATGTCAATTATTTCTCAATAAAACTGGAAAAAATCCCTCCCCCCAATTTTTTTGAGTAGTTTCTGTTCTTCTGGTTGCACCCTGATTGAATCAAATTATTATTTAGTGAGGAAAAAAAACCCCAGGAGGCCTTTAAGAACAAGAGGAATGGAACAGAGTTGGGTTTTGAGGTAAGACTGTCAGTAGAGACCTAATGCTGAATCCAAAACCTCTTCCCACCTTCTTGTCTGACTTCTCTGTAGCATCCGGTGTTGCTGACCATTTTCCATCTTCCTACTCACTCTGCTCTTGGTTCCAGCAATTCCACTCTCTGCTTTCTCTACTCTTTCCTTTCCAGAGTCCTGTCTTTAGTCTTTCTTTATTCTCGCTCCAGTCTGTCTCCCTGGGCAAAGTAATATGCATCCGTAGCTTTGCCATCATTAAATTCAGCTGAATACCAAACCTGTGTTTTCATCTCTGGCAGCTCTTCTGAGCTCCAGATTCTAACTCTTATCACCCACTGGACATTTTCCACTGGGTGCATGTCTCAAACTCAATGTGTCCAAAATCAAATTTGTCCCTTCTTCCCACAGAACCTGTTTTTCCTTCTTTTCCAGTCTTGGTGTCAGTCTGTGAGTAGCAAACTCAGCATTTGTATGTTGGGAATGTCTTCATTCATCCCTCTGAATGACAGCTCAGCTAGGTATAGAAGTCAAGGTTGACCATTATTTTTCCTTAGTACTTTGAAATTGTCCCATTTTCTTTTGACTTCTAGTTTTTGTAGTTGAGATGTTTACTCTTAACCTAATTGTTATTCTTTTAAACTTGCTATATCTTTTACCTTTTGTAGCATCTAGAAGTTTCTCTTTGGAATTGATGTTTCACAGGTTCTTTAGTAGGTGTGTCTTAGTATGGTTTTTTTTTTTTTTGGTTTTGGTTTTGTTTACATATGAGTACTCATTATTTTTTTCTATTCTGAAGAATTATGAGACATGATTTCTTTAAGCACTACTTCCACCCATTTCTCTCTATTCTCTCTGGAAGGTCTGATAAACACTGCTAAAAGTGTAATTTGAGCTCAAATATATATATGCACTGCAAATTCACATGAGAACAGAGATATCATTTCTCATTTCTTATTTTAACTTTTGATAGCATGAGAAGTGTACAAAGCAGCTTGATGTTATGTGTGATTTAAATGTTATTGGTTATTGGAATGGCTTTACTGTGGTTTGTTTGGCATGTAAGTGTTGTTTTGCCTTCTAATTTTAGGATGAATTCATTAATAAACATAATCAAGTCTACAGCAGAAGTTAATTTTCTGCTGATATTCAATGTTTCATAATAGGGATTAAGTGTAGGTTTTTTTGTTCAGAAATTCAATCTCAGCCCTGAGCTCAAAACATTGCAGTAAAACTTTACCACTGCCAAGCCACTGAACTGCTGTTCAGTAGGGCCATTCAGGATATTCAGCTTCTATTTCAGACAAAAATTCATGAAACCGATCATGCTTAAGCTCAATAGAGTGATTGAAGTCCTCTGTTGACACCATTGCTTCCATAGCACATATATGGTCAAAAATTTTCCACCAAATACCTACTAATGAATAATACAGTGAGTAATCATAGGCTTTAAACACTTTACATTTTCACAAGCTTTTTAAATTTGTCCAACTAACCTGTTTTTCTGCTCCACACGTTTACACCACCATCAGATGTAACACATCTTAACAGATTCCCTTTTGGGTTATACTGAGTCAGTGTTTTCTCAGCTTTGGAAATATTCTCACCCCTGGCTCTTCCACACAGATGATTCACAGAAGCCGATTCTTCATTTACCCCAAACTCACCATTGACTTTCCAAATAAACGACAGCTGAGCCGTACCAGTAACATTTGTTGATTCCTCAAGAGCAAAAGAAAACCACTTGAAATCATTTGTCTTTTTGACAAACTGACCACTGATTCCCCAGCTCTGTGAGGAATCGTTTCTCACCAACAGGTGAATAGCTTTAAATATGTTTATTTTCTCTGGACACATTTCTTTAGCTGCTGCAATAAAATATGATTTAATTAACTCATCCTTGGTAAATAGTTGTCCTTGCTTAGCTAACCAATGAGCTATTAGGAAACTTACTTGGCAGCCTTACTGCATATTTGTGCAGAAATTCTGCTTGATGAGACATTTTGTTTTACATGTTCTAATTCTTCTGCCCCTTGCTTTCCTGTGGATTGGGAATATTGATTTTTTTAACCCTTTCAAATGTGAAACCGTTCTCCACTTGTAGGCCACACAAAAGCAGATCGGCAGGCTGCCGCTGGTTGAGCCTGTCCTGTAAACCTGGAACTGCTGGGACCACATGACCCACCTTCAGGGGGAGTTCTGTTCAGCACAAGAGAGAATTAGAACGTGTGTGTGTGTGTGCACACGCGTGCGTGCGTATCAGAGACAGTTAGTGAGGCCCCAGTTTTATTGTCCTCCCTTTGATTGTGTGAACCGTTCCAGCATCCTTCTCTTGGGGACAGACTGGGTTGATTTTCGTCATTTGCAACATAAGTTTCCTAACAATAAACTGCGTTGATCAATTGCCAGCGTCCTCAGATGGGGTGAAAACCTCTGTTTCTCAAATGCTGAGAGAGGCATGTCTTTAGTGACACCGCCCTGAGGGCTCCCTAATCTGATGGGGTGACCAGAGTCTACATCACGTTTCTCTTGGCGACTGACTTTTTTGGGGCACCGACGACTAAGTCACAACCCGTACTTTTGTGACAGTCCTTATAAAGTGACATGACACATTTTAAAATCAGAACTCCCCTTTCCTTCACTAGTGAAGGCAATTGTCAGCAGGCCTTCACATAACATTTTCTGTATGATATTCCTGTCTCTGAAAATGCAAAACATTGAGAGACAATTATCAGAAAAGTTCAAAGAGTTAACAAATCCAGATGTGAAGGAATGTATTGAAATCAACCAATAATGTTAATGGCTAGTTACGGATACTCTCAATATAGCATCAATCTAAAAGTATTGAAAAAGCACACATTTTGCCAGTGCTTATTTATTGGTGTAACAGCTATTCTGAGATAAAACAGGCACTGTTCTATTTTACATATATTATCCCGAATCCTGACAGCAACCCTGAAAGGTGTGTGTTATTCAACCCATTGTACAGATGGAGGCTCAAGGAAGTGAAGTAATACATCCAGAGTCTCATCGGTGGTGAGGCCAGAACTGGAACCCGGGGTCATCTGACCTCCAGTCCTAAATACAGTATCAGGCCCTTCCCGCCACGCCCGCAGTGTGGCTATGGCTGTCCTTGGCCTGGGGTTGCCGAGGTCTCTGCTATATAAAACATGCTCTCATGCCGGGTCTCATCTCCCTCCTCAGCTGAAGAGGACAAAGGAGTACGGAGATCAGAAAAATCCTGGGTGTTACCGCTGCCATCGTGCAGTCACACTGCACACTCGTGACTTACTGTATTTTGGGACATAAGTAACAATAATATGCCTGTCTCTTATTTTCAAAAAAAAAAGATGCTGTGGTAAGGATGGCAGGAGGGTCTGATAAGGAACCTCCATGAAAGGGACCACAGTTTAATCAGACACACACAGACCTTTACACTCTGTGAAGCTTCATAAACGTTATTAAGCCAATTAAATCAAACTTCTAAGAAGCGGCCCACACAAATTGTGTACGGGGTGCTGTCGTCTTATGGTCTGGTATACAAGGCCCTTGTTTCTTTATAGTTATAACATTGCTTTCATTTCCCCAAATCAAAAATAAATGACCGCCTCCACTTGATAAAATAATTCAGAAAAATTTCCCTTGGGAGATTTTGACAGACACCTTTGAAAAGACTTTGGTGGATATTTTAGTGTTACTTTATTACTTTTTTCCCCCAATATTTAGCAGCTTTATTGAGGTATAATTGACATACAATAAACTGCATATATTTAAAGAAGACAATGTGAGAGATATATACACATACACATGAAATCATCACCACAGTCAAAATAAGGAACATATCTGTGGCCCCCAAAACTCTTCTCTGATCACTCCCTTCTGCCCGCCCCGAAATGTCTCATACCCACTCCTCCACAACCAAGGACCTGCCAGGTAACCTCACGGATAAATCTCAAAAGAACTATGCTAAATAAAGCCAGACAAAGCAGGGAATATACCATATGATATCATTTTATATAAAATTCTAGGAAATGCAAGCGAGTGACTTTATTACTTTTTACTGTAAGCATACATTCAATGAAGCAGGAGAGAATACCAAATCAGAAGATTAACATTTCTTTTACGTAGTTACAAGTTGAAGAAGTTCTACCACTTATGACTTTAGAGTGAGGATGGAAAGTAGGAGTGATCCTCTTTTTTTATGATAAAATATAACACGAAATTTACCATTTTAAGCATTTTCAAGTAGATCATTCAGTGGCATTCAGTACATTCGCATTGTTAAACAACTATCACCACCATCCATTTCCAGAACTTTCCATCTTCCTTAATGAGCCTGTCCCCCGTAAGTGATAATTCCTCATTCCTGTCTCCTGCAGCTTCTGGCACCCACCCTTCTACTTTCTCTCTCTATGAATTTGTCTATTCTAGGTTCCTCATATAAATGGAATCCTACAGTATTTGTCCTTTGGTGTCTGGCTTATTTCACTCAGCATAATGTCCTCAAGATCCATCCATGTTGTAGCCTTTGTCAGAATTTCCTTCCTTTTTATGGCTGAATAATATTCCATTGTATGGAGAGACCACATTGTGTTTACCCACTCAGGTAGTGTTATTTTACTTTAATTTTCTTTAGAAATTCACCCAGGGATATCTCTTTTGAATGTTTTTTTCTCCAACAAAGATCTCCCTTAAGCACATCGAGCCTTCATTCGGGACCAGCCTCTTCTGGCATGTGAAGGAAGAAAGGCAATGGCTTTCCTGAGCTGCTGTGTCCTCATGCTTCACCTTGAACCTGTATGTTACACCAGGCTCACTATCTTTAAAATGAATAAACTGACGTCTACTTGCTCTGAATCTTCTGCCTGTCTTCCTCCCCACTTCATGTCTTATTCTGCTAAAATGCTCTAGTTTTACCCCATTAACATTTGAAAATTCCCCCGTCCTGGCCTTGAGTTCTACACATGACCTCCTGATGGAGATTTGCTACCATCCCAAGATCTCTGCTTTCCCCTTATGTTGGTAATTTAAAAGCAATCATAAAGCCATATCTGAGGAGTACAGTAAAGTAACTGATTGTTTCCATGTTGCCCTTCTAAATGATCACCTTCTCAAACGTCCATGGACTTCTCTTCACACCTACTTTGCCAGTAACATCGCTCTGCAGTCACAGCATGCTTTCACAGCCGTATCACCTCTGCCCCTTACTTCAGTCACATCCCAACTTCCCTGCCACTGCCTGGACTTGGGGTCCTGACAGCAAAGTGGAAGTGGAGGACGTGGGATGTAGACCATTTTATGTAAGTATTTTCATGCATCAGCTGCATGCCTGCTTGCAGAGCCTTAGTAGGCAATGATTGGTTATGCACCAGAAAACCCAATTAGAGCAAGTCCAGTTGTTATAACTCCATGGCCCCAGATGCATACAGAGAAGCTGTTTTCTTGCTGTCTTCTGCACTACCTTCTCACTGCATCATTACATCCAACACCTTAGTCCTGGCCATGTACGCCATGTACAGTTGTACAGGTTGTGCACTGATTAAAGGCACAATATCATAGAGAACATAAATTTATATATTTACTCTGATAACCTCCTTATAGATGGAAGTCAGGGGTATTAAGGAAGGGGAGCCTTTTTCTGCTTCCAACCAAAATGCCATGTGGCCTAACTCTACTTCTGAAGACCCCTTCCATGTGCATACTGTCATGCACACACATGCATGCACACAGAATGTTCTTCTCTCCTGACTCCTCTTTGTGCCTAAAAAATGTCATTTTAAGCCTCCTTCTGCACGACTTAAAGTATCATAAGGTCTGAAAAGCACGGCTCAGTAGTAGTTATGCCTAATCCACAATTAACCGATTGCTTCGCTCTTGCTGGTCCAACAGCGCTCTGAGCAGAGCCCAGGTTGGTTCTGAGGCCCTACTGTTACCAGACCCTCCTCCAGCGCCTTGTCTAGCTCCTGGTTCTTTTGGTCTGGGACACAGGACCGGTCTGAGACGAGACAAGAAATGAGTCGCCTGCAGGCTACGATACGGAGGCTTTTCCTCCAATAGCAGGGTTTAGTACTTGAAATTCAGCACAAAATTCCTGAACTGGAAGGAATTGCAGATAGAACCAGGACAACCGAGAGTCACGGGTCTCCCAGGCCCTGTCCCCCCAGAGTCATGCAGGTATCACCAACATCACAGCACTTTTCCTGCTGCGTCTGGATGCAGGAGCCCTTCCAAACTCAGAGCTCCAGGCATCTGCTACATTCCTGCCTGATTGGTGTGCATCTGAAACCTCTGTGCCAGCTTGAACCCTTGTCCAGGGTCTCATTAAAACACAAACACCTAGGAGGAAAAATACCTTCAGTCTCATTGAGCAACACCTCAGGAGGACCTGTCACCTGGCATATGACTCCAGAGTCCTACAGATTAATCCTTTCCCCTTTGCTCTCTACAATCAACTAGAACTTCGATTGTTCTACGTCTGAAATAATCCTCAAATGTGTCTGCACGCCCTTTCCACCAGGACTGCTAGCATTTTCCTGTTCCTGCCCACCTGGACTGCTGTACCTGCCTTCTACGCCAGGTGCCTCTCCTGTGACTGTTCTCAATCCGGACACCACCTCCAGGAAGCCTGCCTGGACTATGGGGGCTGCTGCCCGGGGGTGGACAGTCACTCCCACTGTCTAAGAGTCCAGATGCTTATTCTGATCAGGCTTAAGAAGATATTTTAAGGGTGACACCAGAGTATTTCTTACGGAGGGAACTATATTTGCTTAGAAAGACACTTTTATTAGCAGGTTTACATGAGGATGATGGGGCCGCTCGCTAGGAGGGGAAATAAACCGCACAGCATAGAAATAAACAGGAATTCCAGGGTTGAGGTGGAGCAGGGGCTGGGGAGGTCGGAGAGCAGAGGACAGAGGAGAGGAAAGGGGGTCGAGGACCCCTGGTCTAATGCACTATCTCATCCTGGTGTGACAGTGGACTGGGAAACGAGGCAATAGGGCAATGAGGCCCACCTCCTGAGACCCGTGGGAGTCATACCCTCCAGAACGGGACTGCAGGGCAGGCATTACGGCCGGGGGCCAGCAGGAGCACAGCGGTGACCCACAGCAGCGCTGGCACGGCTCAGAGGATCAGCTTCATGACGGGCAGCTCAGGAGCTAAACTGAGACCAATGCCTCTTTCTCAGATTGCTTAGAGGAAGATGTGTCGGCCCAGGTCTAGTCAGGAAAACTACTGAGTCTTTCAAACAGACGGCATTCAGTATGGGAGTTTGGGCTCAGGGCTGTCGCAGGGTTGAGAACAGCACAAAGAGGAGGGATTCTGGAGAAGCAGGAAGAACGGGTGATGCCCAGCGGTCAGAAGCTGGGGATGCCCCTGGCGGTCAGCTCGGGGGCAGCCCAGAAAAGAGACTTGATTCCGGGGGGCGGATCTTTGAAAAGATGCCTCCTCACCCTGGGCTGCTGGGGCCCAGAATCCCCCCACCCTCACTAGCAAATGGCCAGTGCTAGCAACTTCCAGCAACCACTAGCCGGGGCCACGCTGGACCAGCCAGAAGCAGACGCTCTCTCTTCTTCCTGTTCATCTTCCACCAGGGCTGACTATTGCGGGTCCTGCCAGGGAGCTGGAAGATGCAGTGTGGACCACGCCCTGCCCCCATCACCCCCCTCCAGCCCCAGCAGATAGAAGAGACCAGAGGAGCAGACAGAGGGTGAGACAGTAACCCCTGACAAGGGCAGGCACGGCTGACTCTTGGTTGGTACTAACCCTCAAGGCCTTTCAGAATCTTTCCTTTCCAACATTGTCTACACCTTCTCTTCTCCCAGGCTCCTCCAGCCAGACAGGATCCCCACTGTGCCCTGGGATCCTCTCCCTCCCCAGCAGCCCTGCCCACTGTGTGTGTACCTCACTCCCGCTCTCAAATTCAGCTCACGTAGGGCCTGCTCTGCAGAGCCTCCTGCTTGCTCTTCTCACCTGGAAGGGAGGTGTACTGGTAAGAAAACAAAACGAAACAAGCCCTGATCTGTAGCAATTGCTCATTCCCATGGAATACACACACCCAGAGGGAGGGTGGAGAACTTTGTGAGCCTGTGAACTTTGTGAGCCTGTAGCTGTACCAGCCAGCCGACGGGGCACACCACGCTCCCTGGGAGTGGTGCCTCTATCCTGTGAAATGCCTTAGCGACCCATCTGAGCTGCACCCCTGCCCTGGCACCGCTTTCTACCATGAAATATGGTTGCTTCTGCGTGCCTTCGCTCTCCTCCCAGGGGAAGGCACAGGTTGAAGCACTCCCACTCCCACACTCTCAGCTGCGGGGACACTGACAGCTTTCAGAGCTTGTTTCCTGTCTATTAAACACGGCAGCATCAGCAACCCTGTGTCTTGGGGCTGTTACAGAATTCAGTGATATAACACGTGAAAGCATCTCGCACAACAGTCCCTGGCTCGTGGTAGAAGTTTAATAGATGGCAGGTTTTTTTTTTTTTTTGGCTGCATTGGGTCTTCGTTGCAGCGAGTTCGCTGTGGTGCACGGGCTTCTCATTGCAGTGGCTTCTCTTGTTGCGGAGCACGGGCTCTAGGCGCGCAGGCTTCAGCAGTTGTGGCATGCGGGCTCAGTAGTTGTGGCACACGGGCTTAGTTGCTCCGCGGCATGTGGGATCTTCCCGGACCAGGGCTTGAACTCTGTCCCCTGCATTGGCAAGCAGATTCTTAACCACTGTGCCACCAGGGAAAGTCCCTAGACTGCAGTTTTCTACCTTCCTTAGGCTTTTAACACTCTAGGACAGGAGCCCTATTATGATTCATTTTTTAATCATCCCAAGTGGCAAGAACACTGCCTTGTAACTAGTCATGGTTGAAAATATTCTTGTTAACGTATCCATTGAAAAAATGGAGTAGCTGATAGCAAGGGTGAGGCAGGGAGGGGATGTGAGCCCAGAACCTATTGGGGCAGAGGGTGTGGGCAGCAGGAGAGGGAAAGGAAGAACCGGGAAGTGACCTGCCTAAGGGGGAAGTGACCTGCCTAAGCCCACGGGTTTCCCAGTTGAGCCTGGGGCGTTTCCATGGCACCTCCCTCCCCTCGGGCCTTTGCTCTGCGCACACTTGCTGTTGATTAGTCCCCGATTCTGGCTTGGGTTGAGCTGGAAATCAGGGTCTTGGGCCACACACCCACAGCCTCCTGGGTGGTAATAAGACAGCAGTGGCTACTCTAACTGCAGCTGCTGATGGTATTTCCATATACTGAATCCTTCGGGGTTGGAGACATTGGCAGCAGTGTCTGGTGGCTGAAAAAAACGCTCAGGTAGGACTGCTGGGTTTAGGGAGTTCTGTACAGAGATAGCATGTATTTCACAATTTCCGGGCTGCTTGAACTAATAAATACCTACCAACAAAATCCCACCTACAACCCAACATGCTTGGAACCCACGTACAGCTTCTATCTGATTTTCCCTTAGGGCAAGTGTCAAAATCTTTTCTCACATCTCTGCTCCTCACCTTTTATCTAAAAATCATGAAATTCCTACTGTATAGCACAGGGAACTATACTCAATACCCTGTAATAACCTATATGGGAAAAGAATCTGAAAAAGAATAGATACATGAATCCATATAAGTAAATCGCTTTGCCATACGCCTAACACAACATTGTGAATCAACTGTACTCCAGTATAAAATAAAAAATTAAAAAAAATTAAAGTGATCATGGTAAATAAAAATAAATAAAATCAAAATCAAAATCATGGGGGAATCTCCTGGAGGTCCCGTGGTTAGGACTCCTTGGTTTCACTGCCCAGGGCCCGGGTTCCATCCCTGGTTGGGCAACTAAGATCCCACAAGCCTTGTGGTGCGGCCACAAAATAAATAAATAAATTAAATTAAAAAATAAAAATCATGGAATCATAGGATCCGAGGAGCTCAGGGCGCTCCCTGCTCTAGGCACTTCTTTGCAGAAATCATAGATTTAACCCAAACTCAAGATGTTAATGATGAGGAAACTAAGACTCCCAGACAAAAAGCTATTTGTCCCAGGCTGGTGTGCTCTGGCAGCCTACCCAGGGGTCTCTCTCTGCCTCCAAAGGAAGTGTCACCTGGCATTCTCCTTGGATACTGCAGGGGTGGGGCTGGGGTTTGGGGAGGGTGGAGGGCTGGGCATCCTGACAGGTGGCCACTCCAGGTGTGGGCACCATCCTCGGGGAGGGACTTAACAAGTTTCCTCCGACTCAATGACTCTCCACGGCTAATGGGCAGACCTGGGATTGGGAAGGTTGTATTAGAATCACAGAGTCACAGCATTTGTGCTGAGTGGTTCAAAAGATGTAACCAATTACTGCCTTATTGCTAGTTGTGGTGTTCTTCTTGGAGGTTTACAACAAAGCTGAAGAAGGGTATTCCATTAAGTTTAGCAAAAGAACCTGGCATTCCCAGAGGTGAGAGGCGCTGCTGACCACTCTGTTTCTCCCGGGCGGCTGCTTCTCACTAGCTACCTATTTCACATTTGGTAGTGTATATATAAGTCCATGCCACTCGCTCACTTCGTCCCAGCTTACCCTTCCCCCTCCCCGTGTCCTCAAGTCCATGCTCTACAACTGCATCTTTATTCCTGTCCTGCCCCTAGATTCTTCAGAACCTTTTTTTTTTTTTGTTAGATTCCATATATATGTGTTAGCATACGGTATTTGTTTTTCTCTTTCTGACTTAACTTCACTCTGTATGACAGACTCTAGGTCCATCCACCTCACTACAAATAACTCAATTTCGTTTCTTTTTTTTCTTTTTTATTTTTTTTAATTTTAATTTTAATTTTTTTAACATCTTTACTGTAGTATAATTGCTTTACAATGGTGTGTTAGTTTCTGCTTTATAACAAAGTGAATCAGTTATACATATACATATGTTCCCATATCTCTTCCCCCTTGCATCTCCCTCCCTCCCATCCTCCTTATCCCACCGTTTCTCTTTATGGCTGAGTAATATTTCACTGTATATATGTGCCACATCTTCTTTATCCATTCATCTGTCGATGGACACTTAGGTTGCGTCCACGTCCTGGCTATTGTAAATAGTGCTGTAGTGAACACCGTGGTACATGACTCTGTTTGAATTATGGTTTTCTCAGGGTATATGCCCAGGAGTGGGATTGCTGGGTGGTATGGTGGCTCTATTTTTAGTTCTTTAAGGAACCTCCATACTGTTCTCCATAGTGGCTGTATCAATTTACATTCCCACCAACAGTGCAAGAGGGTTCATTTTTCTCCACACCCTCTCCAGCATTTACTGTTTGTACATTTTTTGTTGATGGCCATTCTGACCGGTGTGAGGTGACACCTCGTTGTAGCTTTGATTTGCATTTCTCTAATTAGTGATGCTGAGCATCCTTTCATGTGTTTGTTGGCAATCTGTATGTCTTCTTTGGAGAAATGTCTGTTTAGGTCTTCTGCCCATTTTTGGATTGGGTTGTTGTTTTGATATTGAGCTACATGTAAACTCCTCATTTTTAAAAGAAAGACGTTCCAGCCGATCAGAAGGAAAAAGGCACGGGGTCTGGACTTCATTGGTGTTTAGGTAAAGAAGCCGAGAGAACAGTCGGCTTTCAGAGGGAGGCGGTAAAGAACTCCCAACACCTGCCCATCCCCGAGTCCGCCCCGAGCGCTCGGAAGCACAACGCCCACGGCGGCCCACGACTAGCGCTTGGAACCGCGCACGCGCACGCGCCGCCCGCCGGGGCCGCCGCACTGCGCCTGCGGGGCGGGGCGGGGCGGGCGTGGCGCATGCGCGCGGGCCCCGCCGGCAGGAAGCGGGCGCGGGGCGGGGCCTTCGGGCCGCCCCCGCCTCAGCCGCTCAAGGAGCCCAGGGGCCGCAGCGCGCGGCCCGGGATGCTGAGCCAGGCGCTGCTGCGCCTCGCGTCCGCCGTCAGCCGCAGGAGGATGAAGCTGCTGCTGGGCATCGCGCTGCTCGCCTACGTGGCCTGTGAGTGCGCCGGCTATTCCTTCCCGCCCGCGGCCTACTCTCTCCCTCCCTCCGTCTCTCCCTCCCGCTCCGCGCGCGCGGCCGCCGTCCGGACAGGAGGCGCGGACCCTCGGCCCGGCTGCCCCGCCGCACGCGGGGCTGCGGGCAGTGGTTCCCGAGCGTGCCGCGTCGCCGGGCTGGACTAGGGGGTGCGAATGCTGTCGCCTGGCAGAGCCCCCGCGCCGGCTGCCTGCTCTTAGGAAAATTACTCCGCGTTTGGCTGCCGGGCAGCCCAGTGTCGCCGGACCCCGCCGGCCCGCGGCCGAGCCCAGGGGTCCGACGCCCGGGGGTCCCCGCGCCCGGGGTCTTGGCGCCCAGGTTTCTGGACGCCCGGGGGTGCCCCCGCCCAGGTGTCCGCGCCCGGGGTCCTGGCGCCTAGGTGTTCGGATGCCCAGGGGTCTCTGCGCCCAGGACCGGAGGGTGCGGGTGCCGGTCGGCCCAGCACGGAGGCGCAGCGCTGGGGATCCCGGCGCCGCTCCAGTTTGTGTGGTTCTCCCGTCATCACTCACCACGGCTGCCGGACCTAGGGCAGGAGGGGCACTTTGCAGGCAGAGGGTAGACCCTGTGGTTTCTTAGAGGCAGAAGCTGTCCCTTTAAAAAAAAAAATTTATTCGATGGGAATGTATTTTCATTGCTATTAATACTTCCCCAAGTACCAGAATTGGACCAAGTGAGGTCGTTTGAATCCTAGCCACGAGGTGATACACGCTGAAACGAAACACCTGCTCACCGGTTGAGTTACCAAGATCTGACTCCCGAGGTGAGGGGGGCGCGGCAAAGTGATTTCAGTTGAGCTCTAGGAAGATGCGGGTGATTGAGACCCAGCCTGTCTGCTGCAGCCCAGCTGGGGGCAGTTAGTTGGGAGTAGTCTTCAAGGGAGGAAGAACTAGTCTGAAGCTGTGCCAGTCTTGAGTGAGACAGCCGAGAACCCAGGGGAAAGACCGCTTTAAGTTGTGTAACTGTCGTTAGGACAATAATTACCATATCTAAATTGGCTGCGAGCTTCCCCGTCGGTGCGTGAGCCTGTTTCATTGTCTCCTGTAACTATCTCAGCAATCCTAGGAAATAGGTACTGTCGTTATTCCCATTCTAGAGGTGAGTCTGTTAAGGCCAAGAAAAATCGGGCAAATTTACTGATGACCACACAGATGATAAGCTGTGGAGACCAAGACCTGAGCCCGGCAAGGCCGGGGAGCTGGGGCTGGAACCCAGGTCTGCAGCAGGCTCCATGTCGATTTTGGGTCCTCTGAAGCTAGGGGGTTGTGGGATGTCATTCACCATTCTGTAGACCAGGAGATCCTACTGAGCCCTAACCTTTGTCCGTCCAGCCCTTTCTGCTGCGTGTCCCTCTGCTTAGTCCCCGAGGACCCCAAGGAGTGCAAAACACCTGGGCAGTGTTTCTCAAACTGCTCTGTGTCAGAGTCATCTGGAGGGTTTTCAGAACCCAGGTTGCCGCCTCTCCCCTCAAGTTTCTGATTCAGTAGGTCTGGGGTGTGGCCCAGCCGTTTGCGTTTCTAATAGCTTCACCTCAGATGCTGTTGGTGTGGTCTGGGGACCCCACTTTAGAACCTGTGGCCTAAGCAGGTGAGTTGAGTTGGCCACGAATTAGATGCTCGCCCAAATGAGGGTTAAATTACGAACAGGTAGGAAGGGAGGGCGGGAATGCACGAGGGCTTGAGCTGGGAAGTGAAGTGTGTGTAGGAGTGACTAGGCAGGCGGAGGAGGGGTGGGTTCCGAAGGAGCAGCATGTGCAGAGGTCCTGTGGCGGCCGAGAGCAGGGCGTGTCCTCAGAATGTGGAGAACCGCGGTGTGGCTGGAGTATGGACACGAAGTGGCGACGAGGCTGCCCTGGCAGGCGGGCTGGAGCAGGCAGGCCTGGCGGAGGCCTCGTGCCCGACGTGGGTGAGTTTAGCTGTGAGGTTTTAGACTAGGGTGGAGGCAGTGCTGGTAACAAGCAGGGATGGTAAGTCCCGGACACTTCGCAGGGGAAAGCATGACATTGTGGCTGCCGGCTGAGAGCACCCGAGAACATGGAAGGCGTCCGTGAGCCACGATGCCTGTGACGTCCAGTCTCTGCTCTCCTTGTTAATAATCTTTCCCTTTTGTTTGAGAAAACGCCCCTGCTCCCGGGTGACACACAGCCCCTCCTGGAAATGCTCTTGTGCCCGTGCGGGCCCAGCGTCCTTGCTGGCACATAATTCTTCGGTCCAGGCCCAGGGGCTGAGCATGGGCCAGCTTGCACTGCACTGAGGTTCTTCTCCATGCATGTGTTTTCTTCTCGGTAACGGGGATTTCAGCCCTTGTAGCACTTAGATCAGTGCTGTTAGCTCCTTGGAAGAGCTCAGAGGTCTGAAAGTCATGCCAACCTGCTAGGTAGATCCCTAGGCAGAGACTCAGCTGGAATTACTTTTAGTGTTTTTGACAGGGCTAGAGTTAAAGTCAAATAGCCTTTGCCGGGTTTGTTGGTGTCCCCAGGCACTGTTTTCCTCTCCCCGGAGGCAAGCACTTCATTTCTTTGAGCTGATGATTTTGGTGTTTGTCCTTGCGTAGAATTCTAGATACTACCTAGTGGCTCTCTTCTTTAGAAGACGATTGTTTATTCTCCTCGCTTTCCCCCCACCAACCCACGCAGATGCGGTGTGATTTTAAGGAGCTCAGCGCTTAGTGTTTATGCGCACGACTAAATGTTGTTCACCTGAGCCCTGTGAACGGCACCTTTTCTTTTTCCCGGAGCTAATGACTCCGCTCTCCAGGCCCTATGCTTGTTGGACTGCAAGCTTTGTCGCTCATGTCTTTCTCCCCCAAGACACTGAGCAGCCTCCCGAGCTCCCTGAGGAGGGGCCTTCGGACCTCGTGGCCCTGCCCTCAGCCCCGTTGGCCTGGAGATGCTGTCCCCTGACTGCCACCGCCTCATTTCAGCTGGAGCTCACGGGAGGAGCATTGGGAGGCGTTGGCCGTGTCTTTTCTGTCTTCACATGTACTTGACAGGTGGGCGGTGAGGCCCCATCCCTTCTGGGTCCTGGTGCCGAGGCTCGAGCCAGCTCCCGTCTCTCTGTGACTTGGTTTTTCCGGGAGATCCCAGGCCCTGCCCTTCTCCTGCCCCCGGCGCCATCCTCCACGGCACGCCTCGGCTCGGCCCCTCCGCACTCGGGTGTGCCCCGAGTGTGCATTTGTGGACGTGCGGTTGATACCTGGCCTCCTTCAGGACCACCGTGCTCGGCATGTTGAGCCCCCTCCCAGAGTGAGGCCTCCGTGCCGCAGGGGGTCAGGGGCACCTGCGTGCCCACCCACCCGCCCAGGGGTGCGCGCCGGCTGGTGACGTGTGCCCACGTGCCAGGTGCTTCCAAGCCTGGCCGCCCAGGAGCCTCGCTCTGCGGTTCTGGGAACCTTCCGAACTGTCCTTTGGAGCGTTACCCCGCCGTGTGGGGTGGCCTGGTCTAGTCCTCTTCCTTTCGTCTCTTCTGTCATTTTAGACTTTTCCCTACTTTTTGGAAACTTTGTCATCTAACTCTTTTAGTGATTGAGAACATTTATGTTTGCTACCATGTTTTGTTTATGAGTGTTCTCTTTCTCCCTGAATTTAAAAAACCAAAGAGCGTGGTCTTTGTGTCAGGGTCTCCTCTGCACGGTGGTCGTTGGCTCACTTTTCTTCCCCTGGAGAGTCTCTTCCCCCGGTGGCTTCCTTTCTCCTTGGAGGCTTTCCCGGGACGCTGGGCCGTCTGCTCTGTTTGCACGATCGGTCCTGGGCGGGTGGGGGGCCCCGGCTGCCCCATGGACCCTCAGCTGCCTCACTGGTTGGTGGAGCGCTCAGCATCCTCCGGGCGGCGGTGCCGGCTCTCCCGGGCATGGCAGGGCTGCGGGGCTGAGCCGTACCCTGATCGTCCCCCAGCTGACGGGGCCCCGTGCCGCAGACCCTCTGCCCTCCCCTCTGCAGAGATGGGACCGTGGTGGGGGGGCTGGAGCCGGCAGGGTGCCCCACGTCTGTGTGCAGCGGGCAGGGCCCTTCTCCAGCCTCCTCCACGCGACCCGCCCCCGGCTCCCCGTTCTCCTGGTTCCTCTGCCCTCTTCCTTCTTCTCCACCTCCCAGAAGCACTTGTCCCCATCCCTCTGTGCACCTTGGTTTATACCCGAAACGACAGAACAAAGGCGAAGCTTGCTTGCTGACGTTTCAGAGGCACTCCTTCAGCTCTTGAAATCCCGGGCTGTGACAGCAACAGCGCTCACTTAGTTTTGGGTGTGTCCTGGGTTTTGTTGGGAGGACACTGTATTTGTGGTGCTTTCCTCTCCTGTCCCTGTTATTCCACCAAAAAGACGCTAAATCACCCCTGAAAACCACGTGCAAGCATGTTTTACATGTGTTAGCTCTGCACGTGTGATAACAGACATCAAGTTTCTCTGAGCTGGGACTTTTGTGAGAGTAGTTTTGCCCTTGGTCTGATGAGCCCTCCATAATTGGCGATCGTTAAGTCGCTCAGCAGACAGGTGATGGTGATGCCAGTGGGCTCCTGGGGGAAAAGAGAGGAAAAAAGGGGAAAACAGGCAAACTTGTTTAAGTGGTGCTTCCAGATTCCCCTGAGCCCAGCGGTCACTATGCTTGTTACTGCAGGTTCCCAGGGTCCCCCCAGACCCAGGAATAGGAGCCTAGAATCTCCCCCCACCTTCTTGGTGGCCGGGAGGGGCAACCTGGAAATTGTTTTGACCCTCGACATCTACTGTAAGAGTTTCCACACCTAATTTCTGTTGTATTGAAAAAATAATTCAGCAAGCACCCAAATAACCCTCGGCCTACATATGCCAGTTCTTTTTTTCCCCACATTTGCTCATTCTTTTCATTTTTACATATACTTCTTTGTTGAAATATTTGAAAGTTGTAGACATAGTAATACTTCATGTTTAAATACTTCAACATGTGTCTCCTAAGATCTGCATTTTCTATGTAATCTGAGCACCATTATCATAGTCTAAAAATTAACAATAAATAGTATCATCTGATATGCAGTCCATATTTGAATTCCCTCCGCCCGCCCCCGTGGTACCATAAATGTCCTTACAGCCTTTTCTGTTTTTTTGTTTTTTTGTTTTTTTTTAATCTAGGATCCCGTCAGGGTTTACACATCGCTGTTACGCCTCTAACTCTTGTTTTTTCATGACATTTACCTTTTAAAAGCACAGGCTGTTTGTCCTTTAGAAACGTCCAGCCTTCTGGACTTATCTGATTGTTTCCTCAGGATTAAATTCAGGTAAATATTTTTATGATAACGCTGGTCGATTTGCATTACATCAGGCTTGTCCACTGTCAGTGCTGAGTTTGATGCCGGGAGGGGCTGGCTGCCGGCCACTTGATTTCCAGGATCCGTTTTCCCAGGACCCAGCCAGGGGTTCCCGGAGACTTACAAGCCAGTGCGCTCCGCATCCATGCCAGTCCTCGCCTGGGTCAGGTTTATATTGGGGATCACAAAAACGACACTTTCGAATTCTGTAAATCCTCCTCTGTTTATTAACTGGCGTTCTTCTGGACACAGAGACCGAGGCCTGCCCCTCTCCCTCCCCCTCCCCCTCTCCCTCTCCCTCCCTCTCTTTCTCTCTCTCTCCCCCTCTCTCTCCCTCTCTCTCTCCCCCTCTCTCTCCCTCTCTCTCTCTCTTTCTCCCTCCCTCCCTCTCTCCCTCCCTCCCTCCCTCCCTCTCTCTCTCTCTCCCTCCCTCCCTCTCTCTCTCTCTCTCTCCCTCCCTCTCTCCCTCCCTCTCTCTCTCTCTGTTAGCTTTCTGGGGGCTGCTGTAATAAATTGCTAGGAACTAGGCGGCTTTAAAACAAGGGAAATTGATTCTCCCACGATTCTGGGGGCCGGAGTCAGAAGTCGAGGTGTCGGCAGGGCCGCCGTGGTCCCCTGAAGGCGACTTCAGGCTGCGGGTGCTTCATTCCCGGTGCTGGTCCCGTGGCCCCTCCCCTGCTGTCTGTCAGGTCCCTCTGTCCCTTATAAGGTCACTGGTCACGGGATCGAGGGCTCAGCTGGATAATCTGAGGTGGTCTTCTGGTCTCAAGATCCTTAATTACACCTGCTAAGACCCTTTTTCCAAGTAAGGTCAGATTCCCAGGTTCTCGGAATTAGGATGTGAACATATTTTGAGGACCACCATCAATATTTACCCCTCTTTTTTTTTTTTTTTAAGTCACTAAGGACTAGAGGTTCTCTCTATCTTTGAGCACTTCCTTGATCTCCAGATGCTCCAGGCTCATCTTGTGTTTTCTGTGCCCCAAACCTGGAATCAGCCATTTCTCCAAGGAGCCCTGCTTCCTTTCAGTGGAGAGCGTGCATTAGAACTCGGGGTCTGAGCACTCACTGAGGTGTCCTTGCTTCCAGCTCTTGCAGTGGACAGAGCCAGGACAGGTACGAATTTTTTCCAGTTGTGAGTTTATGCCGATGCCCCCAGTTTAAATCATAATGGGGTTCTTCCTCCCCTGCCCACTTCCCATATTGCTATTTCCTCCCTCCCACTATGAAAATCTTGTTTCTGACATCAGGAAAAACTCATTTGCTCTGTACTACCAGCCATACCAGTTTCAGAATCATTGCCTCATTACCAGTACCAAGGACAAGCTTAAGAAAATTCAGAATTTCTCTGTAGTTCTTTTTGTCCTTAGAATCTCTCTCGCTCAGGGGGTACAGTTATTGTGTTCAAAAGCTCCGTGAAACATGTTTTTCTGTGCCTGATACAAGTCAGGTTTATTTTTTTTTCTGTTTGTGTTCCGTTTATTTTAGGATTTATTTTTTCTTTCTGATTGTTAAAGTGTGTAAGCCATTTCCATGGTTCAGAAGTCATACTGAATAAAAAGCTATGTGCAGACGTGTCTTGCTGCAATCCCTGGCCTCCGCCCTCTTCCCACTGTCATTAGTCCATTTTATGCATCTTTGGTTTCTTTTTGCAAATCCAGGCATTAGGCTGTGTGTATACACACACCTGCTACTCATTGTTACCAGAAGGTAGTGAATCACGTAGACTATCTTGCCCTCTTTTCCTTTCCTGCACAGTATTTCCCGGAAGGCTCTGGTATCAGCGTATGGAGCTCACCTTTGCTCTGTGTGTCTCTCCTGTGTGTGTGCCCTGCGTTCTCCGTGACCAGGCTCCTGAGCAAAGCATTTTCCTTGTCTCAGATACTCTGCTCTTGCAAGTACTGCTGCAGTGAGTAAGCTTGTGCGTGTGGTCCCCCGAGCCATGCCCCAGAACAGCTGTCTTCCCCACACCCCCATCAGAGCTTGTGGACAACTCACCAGGCAGAAGTGGTCTCTCCTGCTTCGGTGTGCGTCCTCTACATAGGAGTGACGTTAAGCATCTTTTCAAGTGTTGAAGGATGCTAATGTATCTTTTTCCGAGAACTGTTCAGCTTTTGCCCATTTTTCTGTTGAGTTTTTGGTCGTCTTTCCCCTCATTTTTAAGAGCTCTTAACACATCGGCGGTGTTAACTGTCCTTTGTGAGGTAGGCTGCAGCCGTTTTCTCACGCCTCAAGTGGTTCCGAGGAAGATATCTGTGGTCTTGGTCCCCGTTCCTGGCACAGAGCTCCTAAAACCCTTGGGGTTTCCTGAGCCATAGGGGTGTCTTCTGTTGTTCCTAAGATGCCCCTTTTGATCACCCCGAGTTTTTGCCTGGGGGTGACTCAGGGTGGGCCCTAGTTTGGCCTGGGATGGGGCAGGTCACTGTCAGCCTCAACCCCCCACCACCTCCGGGAAGGGGGTTGGGGGCTGGAGATGGAGCTTTGTAAAAAGTCCTCAACAGTGAGGTCTGACGCGCCCCTCGGTGGGTGAGGAGCTGGGTGGGTGGTGCCCGGAGAGGCCGTGGAGGCTCTGGTCCCTCCGAGACTATCCATTCGTCTGTTCCTGAGCTGCGTCCTTCCTGATAAGCCGGTCGTCATAAGGAGACTGTCCCTCTGAGTCCTGTGAGCCTTTCTAGCAAATTATCAAACCCAGGGAGGGGGTCGTGGAGCCCTGACTTGCAGCCAGTTGGTTGGTCGGAAGCACAGGAGGCCCCGGGCCTGGTGGGGTGAAGTGCGCTGTCCTGTGGGCCTGAGCCCCTCACCTGCGGGGTCAGCGCTTGGGGCAGGTCGTTAGCGTCCAGGGGGCCGGAGAGCTGGTTGGTGGTGTGGAAACCCCGCACGCTGGGGTCAGCGGTGTTCTGGGGGTGGAAACAGATCTTAGGATGATTTTTCCGTTTCCCCACGTGGTTCTTAAGAACGTGGTCCAGGTGTTTGGAGGGAGGTGAGAGGCCTGGGCTGTGAGGGGTGCGGTGCCCTGGAGGCCTGGGGGTCAGCGGGTTGGGAGGTGCACGGGGTTGGACCCTGGAGCCCAGGGCGGAGGTGACAGGCGCAGGGACTGGGGGCCCTCGGGGCCAGGAGGCAGGGCTGGAGGTCTGACCCGGTGGGAACCCTTCAGCGAGAGGAGCTGCCGTCGGAGGAGAGCCGTGCAGCTGAGGAGCCAGGATGTGATCCACCTGCTCCAGATGTTCAGACTCGGGGCCAAACGCCGCCTGCGTTGCCCCCGGGCCTGTGGCTGAGTGTCGCCGGCAGCTGTGCACCCTCCTGGGCTCCTGCCTGCCGGGAGTGGGCTGGCAGGTGTGAGCCTGGTGGGATGGGGGGGGAGCCCTGGGGGGCACGGGCGGGGTGTCCCGTGGGGCTGGCTTCGGGGGTGCGCCCCACGGAACCCCGCACGCTGGAACTTCCGTGTGTGCGTACACGTCTCCCTTCATCCTCTTCCGTTTTCTGCCTTTGTCCGTGTTGTGATGAACATAATACGATACGTGTAGTACACGTGGGGCACGCACTCCAGAGTTCTTGATCACTGGAGTGGGCGATGGGAGTGGTTTGGAGACTTGGAATCCGGAGCAGGAGCGGGACGAGGACGAGTCACCTGGAGAGAAGGCAGGAGTGCCTCGTGGGAGGGCGGACATGGAAGCACAGCCACGCGCGTCCTGCGGTGGCCAGAGCCTGACGAGGGGGGCCGGCACGGGACCGGGGACGTGGGCTAGAGGGACTCGCTGGGGGAGGAGCCGCGAGGGTCTGCCGGCCACCTGGGGCGAGGGGGGCATCCAGAGCTGTGCCCGTCACAGAGGGAGAGGCGGGAGGGCTCTTGACATCAGTTTGGTTTTTATTTTAGTTTAATTTTTATTTTATATCGGAGTACAGTTGATTTACAATACTGTGTTAGTTTCAGGTGTACAACCAAGTGATTCAGTTATACATATATCCTTTTCAGATTCTTTTCCATTGTAGGTTATTACAAGGTATCGAATATAGTCCCCTGTGCCATACAGTAGGTCCTTGTTGGTTACCTATTTTGCATACAGTAGTGTGTATATGTTCATCCCAAACTCCTAATTTATCCCTCCCTCCCTTCCCCCTTTGGTAACTAAGTTTATTTTGTATGTCTGAGAGTCTGTTTCTGTTTTGTGAAGAAGTTGTTTAACGGTTGTCACACGGAGCCTTCGGAGGCCTTGAGCAGGGAGGGGAACAGAGGTGGGCTCTCAGCTTGCGGGGAGATTGGCCGGAGCACTTGTTAAACCCCGATGGCTCCCCACCCCCTGAGTTTCTGATTGGGGAGCCCTGTTGGGGCCTGAGAATCTGCATTTCCAACGGGCTCCTGGGGAAACGCTGTGTAGCTCTGGTCCGAATGAGCTTCTGCCCTGTCTACCTCGAGGGTCCCGGGGGCTGGGGGCTGTCCCCTCTCCAGGCTGCTCAAACAGCGGGAGTCCTCGAGATGACAGTTGGGTTTGGGGTCTCTACTGACTGACCGGCTCGGGGATCTCATTGGTCACCCTGCACTTTGCAAGCGTGGTGCTGCCCTACCTGGATGGAGGTAACACTTTGGCTCCCTTGCAGACCTGAGGGAACTTATTTCAGACTTTCTCCCTGCCGGCTGTGGAAATTGCAGTAATACCAGAGCCTAGAAAGGCCTTTCTCATGTTTCTCAGGTTGTCTTCTGCATAAATACACCTGCATGAAGTTTTAAACGTGTGTCTAGTGTGAACAAACAGAAATGGATTCTACTAAGTTTCTCATCTCAGTTAATTGACATTTTTACATGTAAAGACTTTCTAAAGGGACCGATGTTATCTACAACGCCCACGGTTTCTTGCGTTTTTAACCACTTCGGGGCAAAAATTTTTCCCATGGAAATGTTGGGGCAGCTTTCTTAGGAAAGTCTCTGGGAAGGAGTGAGTCACTTAAAGGTGTTCTTTGCCGAATTTTGGGACCCGCCAGCTGGGACTCTGGAGGCTGCAGGGTGGGGAGCTGGAGGGCTTGTGCTGGGGCTCGTCCCGGAGGCCGTCCTGGAGGAGGCGTCTTGGGAGGGATGCAGGGCTGGTGCAGGGCCTCCGCGCATGGCCTGGGAAGGACGCCAGCCGCAAGCCTGCTGGGGGTCCCCAGACCGCCTCATCTGGGCAGCTTCCATTCTGTGTAATGGCTGGCACGAACGCAGGCCCGGCCGGCTGGGCAGGGTTCCGGGCCAGCTCTCCTCAGGTCGGGGGACAGGAGGGCTCCCCGTTCCGTGGCTGCTGCCCTTCGTGTGTGATGCTGCCTGACCCTCAGCACCTGATAGTTTTAGGGAGACCTGGAGGCGGGGAAGCCCTCCTCTGACAGCCCCCTGCCTTATCTGGAGAATTTTAAACAGAATAGTATCTTCTGATGTGAACCCTCTGATCGGTTTAGGATGCGTTTCCTTGTCTGCTTTGAAGGCCTTCAGTTGAGCCACCGCGGGGTCTATATCTGTTCCTCGGGGGCCGGAGTTGTCAGGGTTCGTGGGAGGTGAGCAGGGCTCCTCTTTCCTGGGCGCGTTTGATGCTGTGATCACACAAGGCAGGCAGCCTGCGTGGTAGGGATGGGGGCCCCTGGGACCTCAGCCACCCTTTCTGCCCAGGCGGGAGGAACTTTGCCCGGATCCTGGGTCGATGGGAGATTAAAGCACCTGTCTCTGCTCTGGTTCTGGTTGTTTCGCTGCGTGACCGACCACTTCAGGACTTGCTGGCACAGAGCAGCGGCTGTTTCACCACGCTCATGGGTCTGTGGGGTGGGAATTCGAAAAGCAGAGTCTGTTCTCTGGTGACGTCTAGCCTGACGGTCGGGACTCACACAGCGGGGCTGGAGGGTCCCCTTCCCGGAGACTCGGCTGGCAAGTCTGCCCCTGAGGACAGCTCGGCCGGCGTGGTTGACCTGTCTGCCCTCGGGTGGTCGTGGTCCTGCCGGGTGGCCCTGGGCTGCAGGATCCGGTGTTTCAGCAACCGAGGCCCACGTGCACGCTGGTTCTGACCGGCTGCCCAGACTGCGGGGAGGGCCAGGACCCCTCCTCTGATGGGATGTGTCAGCTGTGGCACCAGGGAGGGTCTCGCTCTCTGAACGTCACGCTGACGCTGCAGAGTGCGGCGGACGGGCTGGGCCTGGCCTCTGCTGAGCCCCGTCTCGGGACCCGAGAGGAGCACGGGTGGCCGGGGGAAGGCACCCGCCCTGCGGCGTCCTAGAACTTGCTCTGCAGACGGTGCGTGGTTGGGATGAGCCCAGGAGCCTGGGCGGTACGGGTTTCCATTGTGGATCCGCCTCTGGATGAAGCGTTTCTTACCTGCGCAGGTGGCGCATCTTCCTCGGTCAGTGGGCTGCGTGGCCCTGAGGATTTCACGAGGCCTCGATGCTCAGTTTGGGTTTGATCACGTGCCCCACGGGCGTCTGGGGGGAATGAGCTTAGCAGCCGGTTTGGGGACAACAAGGCGCCTGTCTCGTGGGAGTGGGGATGAGCCCGGGCCCTAGACGGGCCACGCAGGCCTGGGAACGAGGCCCCCGCATGGCCCGGTCACACGGCTGTGGGGTGACCTGACAGGTCACAGGTGCTCCTCTTGTCTCTGGTCTTCAGCTGTGACGTGGGAGTGACAGCGTGACCTCGGGCTTGGAAACAGTGAGCCCGGAAGGCCCCTGGGGTGATTCCAGCGCCACCGAGTCCCTGCGCCACCTCGGCCTTGTCCCGAGACCCAGGCTGGGGCTGCCGGCCTCCTGCTCCAGACCTCCGTTCCTGCCCCCCCCCCGTTAGACACCTCTCCCCGTCACCGTGGGATGGAGGGGGAGCCGAGAGCGCGCTTGGCCCAGCCGTTATCCCTCCCCCAGCCGCCCCCCAGCTCTTACCCTGTGACAACACCCATGTCCCACCCACCCTGACCTCCCGGCCCATCCTGACGCCCCGTCCTCTGCTTTCAGCTCACTTCTCCCCTGCCCGTCTGCCCCTCACACCCTGCTTCCTCTGGTGCTGAAACCCTGCTGCCTTCACCACACTGAGTGATGCTGGTCACCTGCTAACCACGGGCCAGCTACCAAAGGGGAAGCAGTGGTGCCTGCATTCAGTTCATGGGCAGAATCCTCGGGGGAGCTTGTCGGGAACACAGCCCCTGAGGCCCACCCTGACCTGCAGCCTCATCTTCCCTCCCCAGGGACCTCTGCTGCCCTCTCCTCCCAGGGCATCCATCTCCTTCTGAGCCCAGAAGGTGGCTCTGCTTCTGAAGATAAAAAGGACTAAGCAAGTGATGTTTGTAAGAAAGGAAGAACATTCCCTGACCTCCGTCTGGCTGGTTTTGGTGCCTGGCCTGCCCGTGCTTGGTGCTTTGAGTGTGAATAAGGAAACTCCTGCCCTTGCAGGGAGACCCACCGTAAGCCGCCAGTGAAAAAGAGGGGTGCCGTGGTCACCATGGCAGCACAGGGGGCCACAGCATCCCCTGCGGCAGGGAGGGGGGGAGGGGCTGTCCCGAAAATGGAGTGCCCAGGCGAGGTGCCCAGAGACCCCTGTAAATGGAGCTGAAGTGGTGAGGAGGTGCCGAGTCCCGTGGGAGCAGGGGCTGCAAGGAGGTCCGCTGGTGAGGAGAGGGGAGGGGGTCACGAAGCCCTGGGCTGGGCGGGGAGGAGCAGCTGGGGAGGAGGGTGCGTGTCCAGGTGCCCGCGGAGGGGCATTACCCGCCCACGGTCCTTATTTTCCGTTTGTAAAGGGCGGGGAAGCTCCTGCGGTGGGCGTCTTCCCCAGCAGATCCCAGGGCCACCCGCGCTTCCCAAGGGAGAGACGATGAAGCAGAGCCCTGGTGGGGCAGGGGGGGATGACTCGGGAGGCCGTGTGTCTACTTCCCGGGAGGGATGGCAGCCTTACCTGCTCTCAAGTGGTCTAAGTGACCACAGGAGGACCGAGAAATGTCTCCAAAATAGACATTGTAAACAGATTCAAGAAGAGGTTAAGAAGGAGAAAATGGAATGAACTAATAACCGTGGGATGATTTGAGAAGATGGTCAAAAGGCTGTCACCACTCGGAAGGCAACTTAGGGCGCGGGTCATTCTCGCGTGCAGTTAGTTCCCTGGCACAGAAAGAGGGGGTCGCTTCTGGGCTGTTTTGATGAGGAGCTAATCCTAAAGCCAGAATGAGACAAGGTACTCATTTCAGGTCCCCAGTGAAGACAAGTGTCCCAGGGTCTGCACCTCCTGGTTCACGGGCACCTGGCATCCCAGGTGAGCAGTGACCCAGATAGAGACCGGGGACAGGGGGCATGCAGCTTGGCAGGGGCTCAAGAATCTTTTCCCTCCTTTTTACAAAGCAAGGTAGGCACATAGATACAAGGAAAAAATAGTCAACGTCAGCACTTGAACTCAGTATTTTGGTGTCTTCAGACGGTCTTTTTTTTTCTGTGCAATTTTTAGTAGCAGATATATTTTCTTGTCTGGGGCTGTCACACCTGCATTATCACGTTGCAGCATGGTTTCGTTGCCGTATTTTTATTGAGATGTAATTGACATATAACGTTTTATTAGTTTCAGGTGTACATGTGATGATTCAGTGTGCGTGTGTATTGGGAAATGATCACCATAAGTTTACTTAACATCCGTCACCACACAGTTACAGATTTGTGTGCGTGTGTGATGAGATCTTTGAAGACTCACCGTTTTAGCAGCTTCCTTCAAATACTCAGGACTGTGTTGTTAACTACAGTCACGTGCTGTACACGACATCCCCAGGACTTATGCGCATTTCACACCACCCATCCCTCACCTCCCACCTCCCACGTCTGGCAGCCTTTGATCTGTTCTCTGTACCTGTGAACTTGGGT
The DNA here is from genome assembly GCF_028021215.1 of Eschrichtius robustus. NCBI lineage: Eukaryota > Metazoa > Chordata > Mammalia > Artiodactyla > Eschrichtiidae > Eschrichtius > Eschrichtius robustus. The sequence goes on along the minus strand of NC_090838.1, from coordinate 94,169,079 downwards.
TTTTGTTGTTTGTTTTTAGATTCTACATGTAAGTGAGATCCTACGGTATTTGTCTTTCTCTGACTTATTTCACTTGGTGTAATGCCTTGAGGATCCAGCAGTGTTGCCGCAGATGGCAGGATTTCCATCTTTTTATGGCTGAATCATATTCCATTGCGTATATACACCACATCTTCTTTACCCATTCATCCGTCAGTGGACACTCAGCTTGCTTCTGTATCCTGGCTATTGTGAATAGTGCTGCAATTAACATAGAGGTACATGTATCCTTTGGAATTAGTGTTCTCATTGCCTTTGGATAAATACCCCGGAGTGGAATTGCTGGATCGTGTGGTAGTTCTGTTTTTAATTTTTTGAGGAACCTCCGTACCGTTTTCCGTAGCGGCTGCACCAGTTTACATTCCCACCAACAGTGAGTGAACCAGGGTTCCCTTTTCTCCACACCCTCACCAACATCTGTTATCGCTTATCTTTTTTGATAATTGTTACAGTCATATTTAATGACTTTATGATTTCATCACGTGAATGGCTATATTATAATTTATATAATAGTTCCCCAATTGTAATGTATTTTGGTTTATTCTTTTTTTTTTTTAATTATAAATAAGGCCGTGACTTGTGAAGGCAGCTTTCTTGTGTGTATACTTATTTCCTGAGGATAATCCTCAAAAGTAAGATCACATGGTCCAAAGGCATAAACATTCTTTGTTTTCTAATGAGTAATGAATACAGTACAGCTTCATTTTAATTTCTCCCATTTCTCGCTTACTTGACACTTTCTACTTATTTATTGCTTATCTTTTTGATCATAGTTTCTTCTTGTATTTGAAGAGGGCTGTGCTTTTATGGTTTCATCATTCCCCTTGTTCACAATGGGGATCTCTTGCAAGGAGCATGGTTTTGGACACTGAGAACTCTGCAGTAAACGTTTATTAGCCCCCCGCTGGGTATCGGCAGATGCAGTGAGAACATGCCTAGGGTCGCCCCTCACCTCAGGGCCTTCCCAAGCTCACAGAATTGCCAGCCCCGGACTCCAGGGTGTGTGTGTGTTTGCTCCCTGCTTTCCCCAGCATCTGGCGGCACCTGAGCACGCCTGGCCTCAGGAGCTGTGCATCACTGGGGGAGTGGTCACGTGGGGGCCGTGTCGGCATGCGGACAGAGCTTTAGCGACACCGTTCTCTGTGGGCGTCTCTCTGTGAGGTACCCTCTGGTCAGTAACTTCAAGTGCGTGTTGTGGTCTAGTGTGTCTGTAAAGTCACCCCTGGTAAAATCCACTGCGGCAGCCGGACTGGTTGAGACGCGGTTACTCAGGTGTCTGCCGTCAAGGAGGTGGCCCAGCAGACGAGGCTGTGATATAGGGGAGCTGGGTGAGGGCTGAGAGAGAGGACGGCCACAGGGTAAGGCCATCCTGTAGCTTCTCTGGGTCTCGGTCTCATCGCCATTTGAGGGGGAGAGGTTGGACTGAGCCCTGGGGTCTCTTTTATTCTTGCAGTTCTTTGATTCCCGTGACTGGCTCTTCCTCAAAGGTTGGGGACGTACTGCGTATCAAAGCACGTGCACCATGGCACTCCAGGCTCCAAAAGGTTATGCCAGAGTTAGGGGTATATAGGGTCATCTTTTCGCTTATGTTTAGTCGCACTTATTATTTTATTTATGTAGGTATGTATGTATGTATGTATTCTTGGCTGCACCGTGCAGCATGCAGGGTCTTAGTGCCCCGACCAGGGATCGAACCTGCACCCCCTGCAGTGGAAGCACGGAGTCCTAACCGCTGGACCGCCAGGGAAGTCCCAGGACTTATTATTTTGAAAGTGTGCATTTTATTGTCTTCGTGAGCTATAGTTTTCATAGGCAACTTTAAGATATTGGTTAAAAATTAATATTGTATTAGTTGGAGAACTTAAATATTGACTTTTCCTTTTTCTTTCTCTTACAGCTATTTGGGGCAACTTGGTTAACATGAGGTAATTGTTTTTAATAACGCGGCTGTTATGTTTGGGTTGAAAGGACACACGTCATTGTTATATATACACCATGATTGAGGACGATGTCAAAGTGGACCTGAGCTTCTTGCTGTTCACACGTCCAGCTCGTCTTCTCTCCTGGGGTGCTCTGGAGGACGCTCTGGTTATCACGCTGACCCAAGTCCAGCTCAGACGTGACGGTGGATCTCGCGGCAGCCGTGGCGGCTCCTTGGTGGTGCCCGCCGCAGGCCTTTCCGGCCTTGTAGACAGAAGAGGGTGGACCTGAGCTTTCAGGCTCCTGAAATGTAAATGGCATTCCTGGGCGGCATGAGCAGAGCACTCAGGGGCACCTTTCCAAAGCCTCTTAGGGAAACCAAGGCTGCCCTCACCCCCAGGAGCAGACCAGTGGATGCTTGAGACCACTGTCCGTCCCGGGGAGGGAGGGCCCGAGGACCTTCTGGCCTGAGTGAGCATTATTTGTGCTGCTCAACAGAGCATGAGGGACACTTGTAAAAGTCCAATCCTTGTGTCAGTGTTCTTAAAAAAAAAAAAAAAAATCAGCGAAAGTAATAAGCATTCACTGTAAAAACAAATTTGGTGCCGTGAGTACAGTTTTACATTTAAAGAAAAATCCCCTCCACTTTGTATTTCTTGGTGTGACAGTCAGAGCAGCAGTGGCATTGTGGTGACAGCAGGTTTGGGAAGTCAGCGCAGCTGCGGGCAGCCGGGGAGGGTAGCTCTGCCCCCCCTGGGCTCTTCACGTCCAGCGGGGCTTGCAGGGCGGCTGGGGCCCTGTTGACCCAGTTCCTCCCACCGGGGCTGGTGTGTGTGTCCTGACAGAGGCCCCTGTGTGTGGCTGGAGGGCTGCTCAGGTCCCATTAAAGGAGCTCTGTCTTTGCACTTGGAAAAACTCCATTTTGCATTAAATCCCAGGAAAGCCCAGCAGAGAAACTTGTACTCCCTATAGACACACTTTCTGCCTCTAAATTAAAATCCCGTGTTGGGTGGAATGTGAAAGTGAGATGGTCCTAGTTTAACAGAAATGCCCCGTAAGGTGTGGTGAGCCTGGGGTACGGGGTAGTTTAACAGAAACACCCCGTAAGGAGGTGGTGAGCCTGGGGTGCGGGGCTGAGGAGCTACCCCCAGCCCCCTCCTCCCCCGCCGGCTGTCTGGTCCCCGGTCTCCCATCCTGGGGGGTGGGTGCCCGGGATGGGTTCTTGGGGAGGAGGGGGGTGACGTGCAGCCTTCGGCTTGTGTTGCGGTGATTTGGTCAGAAATACACCTTGGAGTCACAAAGCCTTTCAATTGGTCTCAGTTTTGTAGTTTTCTACTCAACAGGTCCATCCAGGAAAATGGTGAACTCAAGATTGAAAGCAAGATTGAAGAGGTTAGTCTCTTTTCCAAAGTTTGCTCCTCCTTTTCCTGCTTATTTGTCCACTTCAGTCCCTTTGCTTGCGCTGGTATCTTTATTGTGGCCGCTTGATGTTGACCTTTGATTCTGAAACCATCTCTCAAGAAATCATTCCCTCATTGAAGAAGAGACTTTCTGTTTGTTAGGCTGTGGCCGCACCTCTGTGTCAGCATTTGTCCATTTGTAAAGGTGCAGTGTGTTAAATTCTGCCCTACAGGCAAGATGGATTTACGCTCTTATGTGACTTTTCAGGGGAGCCTTTCCAGGCTTCCTTAGAGGAACGGCAGTGAGAACCTTCCCCAGGGATGGGGGCAGGGGCCGGCCTCCACTCACCTGAGCAGGTGCCAACAGGAAGCACGGCCCGACTCGTTTGCGAGGACCCGGGGACACACAGAGCAGGGCGGGCGTACGAGCGGAGGGGAGGCTGTGGCCTGCCTCACTGAAAGCCGGCAACTCTAGCCCACTTCACACCTTCTGGTTAAAATAATTGCTCGTGTTTTAGTCCAGTGTCGGTGCAGACAGACTGTTGTAATATGGGCTGCGGGAGGGCTGGGGGCCGCTCACTGTGATTTGGAGGCACGTGCCGGTCGTCCTGTGCAGCCCCGGCCCTGGCCCGCGAATGCGGTGGACACACGGCCTGCGAGGCAGGCGCGGTGCTGATGGCAGGCGACACAGCAGAGGCAGCACCCGGGGGTCCTCTCTCTCACCTGAAGAGAAGCGGGGGTGGTGATCGCCTGTTTTCACGAGCCTGAACCACCTTTGACGTTGCCCGTGAGGTCGGGAAGGACAAAGGTGAATTTCCTGAGAGCTTAGGCGTCTCTGGAGTAAGAGATTCCAGCACGCGGTTCAGCATCTCGATTCTAGGATTGTGAGTCACGGGGTCTGACTTAACCTCGAGCTGGAGGTGAATCGTAGAAGGAATTAAAATCTGTTCCACATCACTCCCTGTCCGTCTGGAACATCAGAGTGGGTGAACGTGGCGGAGGACTGGGTTTCTGCTTTAAAACTGATACTGGTTATTTTCGTTTTAGATTGTTGAACCACTAAGAGAGAAAATCAGAGATTTGGAAAAAAGGTATGTGTGCTTTTTCTTCTGTGTCTAAGAAAATACTTATATATTACTGATCTTAGAAGGTCAGTATCTAATGTCAGTTCATCTCAGCTGAGTAATTAACTCTAATTTCAAAGATACAAGGCACCTTGAAGACAGGGACTTTTCCATGAGAACGTCAATTTTTACTCTAAAATTCGGATGCAGTGCTTTTAGATCTTTTTTTCCTTTGGTCATTAAAAACTATTTCTGATGAAAGCTATGGGTTCTCTCTAGAAAAAAAATTTATTTAAATGATTTTTTTTTTAACATCTTTATTGGAGTATAATTGCTTTACAATGCTGTGTTAGTTTCTGCTGTATAACAGAGTGAATCAGCTAAATGCATACGTATATCCCCATATCTCCTCCCTCTTGCGTCTCCCTCCCACCATCCCTATCCCACCCCTCTAGGTGGTCACAAAACACTGAGCTGATCTCCCTGTGCTATGCGGCTGCTTCCCACTAGCTAGCTATTTTACATTTGGTAGTGTATATAAGTCCATGCCACTCTCTCACTTCATCCCAGCTTACCATTCCCCCTCCCCGTGTCCTCAAGTCCATTCTCTATGTCTGAGTCTTTATTCCTGTCTGCCCCTAGGTTCTTCAGAACCTTTTTTTTTTTTTTTTTAGATTCCATATATATGTGTTAGCATTACGGTATTTGTTTTTCTCTTTCTGACTTACTTTACTCTGTATGATAGACCCTAGGTCCATCCACCTCACTACAAGTAACTCAATTTCATTTCTTTTTATGGCTGAATAATACTCCATTGTATATATGTGCCACATCTTCTTTATCCATTCATCTGTCGATGGACACTTCGGTCGCGTCCATGTCCTGGCTATTGTAAATAGTGCTGCAGTGAACATTGTGGTACATGACTCTTTTTGAATGATGGTTTTCTCAGCGTATATGCTCAGTAGTGGGATTGCTGGGTCGTATGGTAGTTCTATTTTTAGTTTTTTAAGGAACCTCTTTACTGTTCTCCATAGTGGCTGTATCAATTAACATTCTCATCAACAGTGCAAGAGGGTTCCCTTTTCTCCACACACTCTCCAGCATTTATTGTTTGTAGATTTTTTGATGACGCCCATTCTGACAGGTGTGAGGTGATACCTCATTGTGGTTTTGATTTGCATTTCTCTAATGATTAGTGATGTTGAGCATCCTTTCATGTGTTTGTTGGCAATCTGTATATCTTCTTTGGAGAAATGTCTATTTAGGTTTTCTGCCCATTTTTGGATTGGGTTGTTTGTTTTTTTGATATTGAGCTGCATGAGCTGCTTGTGTATTTTTGAGATTAATCCTTTGTCAGTTGCTTCGTTTGCAAATATTTTTTCCCATTCTGAGGGTTGTCTTTTCATCTTGTTTGTAGTTTCCTTTGCTTTGCAGAAGCTTTTAAGTTTCATTAGGTCCCATTTGTTTATTGTTTTTATTTACAGTACTCTAGGAAGTGGATCAAAAAAGATCTTGCTGTTATTTATGTCATAGAGTGTTCTGCCTATGTTTTTCTCTAAGAGTTTTATAGTGTCTGGCCTTAACATTTAGGTCTTTAATCCATTTTGAGTTTATTTTTGTGTATGGTATTAGAAATTGTTCTAATTTCATTCTTTTGCATGTAGCTGTCCAGTTTTCCCAGCACCACTTGTTGAAGTGGCTGTCTTTTCTCCATTGTATATTCTTGCCTCCTTTATCAAAGATAAGGTGACCATATGTGCATGGGTTTATCTCTGGGCTTTCTATCCTGTTCCATTGATCTATATTTCTGTTTTTGTGGCAGTACCGTACTGTCTTGATTACTGTAGCTTTGTAGTATAGTCTGAAATCCGGGAGCCTGATTGCTCCAGCTCCATTTTTCTTTCTCAGGATTGCTTTGGCTATTCAGGGTCTTTTGTGCTTCCATACGAATTGTGAAATTTTTTTGTTCTAGTTCTGTGAAAAATGCCATTGGTAGTTTGATAAGGATTGCATTGAATCTGTAGATTGCTTTGGGTAGTATAGTCATTTTCACAATGTTGATTCTTCCAATCCAAGAACATGGTATATCTCTCCATCTGTTTGTATCATCTTGAATTTCTTTCATCAGTGTCTTATAGTTTTCTGCATCCTGGTCTTTTTTCTCCTTAGGTAGGTTTATTCCTAGGTATTTTATTCTTTTTGTTGCAGTGGTAAATGAGAGTGTTTCCTTCATTTCTCTTTCAGATTTTTCATCATTTGTGTATAGGCATGCAAGAGATTTCTGTGCATTAATTTTGTATCCTGCTACTTTACCAAATTCATTGATTAGCTCTAGTAGTTTTCTGGTGGCATCTTTAGGATTCTCTATGTATAGTATCATGTCATCTGCAAACAGTGACAGCTTTACTTCTTTTCCGATTTGGATTCCTTTTATTTCTTTTTCTTCCCTGATTGCTGTGGCTAAAACTTCCAAAACTATGTTGAATAATAGTGGTGAGAGTGGACAATCTTGTATTGTTCCTGATCTTAGAGGAAATTGTTTCAGTTTTCACCATTGAGAACGATTTTGTTTGTGGGTTTGTCATATATGGCCCTTATTATGTTGAGGTAAGTTCCCTTTATGCCTACTTTCTGGAGAGTTTTTATCGTAAATGAGTGTTGAATTTTGTCAAGCTTTTTCTGCATCTGTTGAGATGATCATATGGTTTTTATCCTTCAATTTGTTAATATGGTGTATCACATTGATTTGCATGTATTAAAGAATCCTTGCATTCCTGAGATCAGCCCCACTGGATCATGGTGTATGTTCCTTTTAATGTGCTGTTGGATTCTGTTTGCTAGTATTTTGTTGAGGATTTTTGCATCTGTGTTCATCAGTGATATTGGCCTGTAGTTTTCTTTCTTTGTGACATCTTTGGTTTTGGTATCAGGGTGATGGTGGCCTTGTAGAATGAGTTTGGGATTGTTCCTCCCTCTGCTATATTTTGGAAGAGTTTGAGAAGGATAGGTGTTAGCTTCTCTCTAAATGTTTTAATAGAATTCACCTGTGCAGCCATCTGGTCCTGGGCTTTTGTTTGTTGGCAGATTTTTAATCACAGTTTCTGTTTCAGTGCTGTGATTGGTCTGTTTATATTTTGTATTTCTTCCTGGTTCAGTCTTGGGAGGTTGTGCTTTTCTAAGAATTTGTCCATTTCTTCCAGGTTGTCCATTTTACCAACATATAGTTGCTTGTAGTAATCTCTCATGATCCTTTGTATTTCTGCAGTGTCAGTTGTTACTTGTCCTTTTTCATTTCTAATTCTATCGATTTGAGTCTTCTCCCTTTTTTCCTTTTTCTTTTTTTTTTCTTGATGCGTGGCTAATGGTTTCCAATTTTGTTTATCTTCTCAGAGAACCAGCTTTTAGTTTTATTGATCTTTGCTATTGTTTCCTTCATTTCTTTTTCATTGATTTCTGATCTGATCTTTATGATTTCTTTCCTTTTGCTAACTTTCGGGTTTTTTTGTTCTTCTTTCTCTAATTGCTTTAGGTGTAAGGTTAGGTCGTTTATTTGAGATTTTTCTTGTTTCTTGAGGAAGGATTGTATTGCTATAAACTTCCCTCTTAGAACTGCTTTTGCTGTATCCCATAGGTTTTGGGTCATCGTGTTTTCTTTGTCATTTGTTTCTAGGTATTTTTTGATTTCCTCTTTGATTTCTTCAGTGATCTCTTGGTTATTTAGTAACATATTGTTTAGCCTCCATGTGTTTGTGTTTTTTACGTTTTTTTCCCTGTAATTGATTTCTAATCTCATAGCGTTGTGGTCAGAAAAGATGCTTGATATGATTTCGATTTTCTTAAATTTACTGAGGCTTGATTTGTGACCCAAGATATGGTCTATCCTGGGGAATGTTTCATGAGCACTTGAGAAGAAAGTGTATTCTGTTGTTTTTGGGTGGAATGTCCTATAAATATCAATTAAGTCCATCTTGTTTAATGTATCATTTAAAGCTTGTGTTTCCTTATTTATTTTCATTTTGGATGATCTATCCATTGGTGAAAGTGGGGTGTTAAAGTCCCCTACTATGATTGTGTTACTGTTGATTTCCCCTTTTATGGCTGTTAACATTTGCCTTATGTATTGAGGTGTTCCTGTGTTGGGTGCATAAATATTTACAATTGTTATGTCTTCTTGGATTGATTCCTTGATCATTATGTAGTGTCCTTCTTTGTCTCTTGTAATAGTCTTTATTTTAAAGTCTATTTTGTCTGATATGAGTATTGCTACTTCAGCTTTCTTTTGATTTCCATTTGAACGGAATATCTTTTTCCATCCCCTCACTTTCAGTCTGTATGTGTCCCTGGGTCTGAAGTGGGTCTCTTGTAGGCAGCATATATACGGGTCTGGTTTTTGTATCCATTCAGCCAGTCTGTGTCTTTTGGTTGGAGCATTTAATCCATTCACGTTTAAGGTAATTATCGATATGTATGTTCCTATTACCATTTTCTTAATTGTTTTGGTTTTGTTTTTGTAGGTCTTTTCCTTCTCTTGTGTTTCGTGCCTAGAGAAGTTCCTTTACCATTTGTTGTAAAGGTGGTTTGGTGGTGCTGAATTCTCTTAACTTTTGCTTGTCTGTAAAGGTTTTAATTTCTCCTTCGAATCTGAATGAGATCTTTGCTGGGTAGAGTAATATTGGTTGTAGGTTTTTCCTTTTCATTACTTTAAATATATCCTGCCACTCCCTTCTGGCTTGCAGAGTTTCTGTTGAAAGATCAGCTGTTAACCTTACGGAGATTCCCTTGTATGTTATTTCTTGCTTTTCCCTTGCTGCTTTTAATATTTTTTCTTTGTGTTTACCTGTTGATAGTTTGATTAATATGTGTTTCGGTGTGTTTCTCCATGGATTTATCCTGTATGGGAGTCTCTATGCTTCCTGGACTTGATTGGCTATTTCCTTTCCCATGTTAGGGAAGTTTTCAACTATAATCTGTTCAGATATTTTCTCAGACCCTTTCCTTTTCTCTTCTTCTTCTGGGACCCCTGTAATTCAAATGTTGGTGTGTTTAATATTGTCCTAGAGGTCTCTGAGACTGTCCTCAATTCTTTTCATTCTTTTGTCTTTATTCTGCTCTGTGGTAGTTATTTCCACTATTTTATCTTCCAGCTCACTTATCCGTTCTTCTGCCTCAGTTATTCTGTTATTGGTTCCTTCTAGAGTATTTTTAATTTCTGTTATTGTGTTGTTCATCACTGTTTGTTTGCTCTTTAGTTCTTCTAGATCCTTGTTAAATGTTTCTTGTATTTTCCTCATTCTGTTTCTGAGATTTTGGATCATCTTTACTATCATTACTCTGAATTCTTTTTCAGGTAGGTTGCCTATTTTGTCTTCATTTATTTGGTCTTGTAGGTTTTTACCTTGCTCCTTTGTCTGTGACATATTTTTTTGTCATTTCATTTTTTTTTGTTTTTTATGGGTGGGGCTGTATTCCTGTCTTAGTGGTTGTTTGGCCTGAGGTGTCCAGCACTGGAGTTTGCAGGCAGTTGGATAGAGCTGGGTCTTGGTGCTGAGATGAGATCCTCTGGGAGGCCTCACTCCGATTGTTATTCCCTGGGGTCTGAGGTTCTCTGTTAGTCCAGTGGTTTGGACTCGGAGCTCCCACCACAGGAGCTTGGGCCCAGCCTCTGGCCTGGGAACTGAGATCCCTCAAGCCAGTTGCTGGGGGTTCCTCCCGCCCACTTAGGTGTCTGTGGCCCCCCACTCGTGCCTGGTAGGTGCCCTAGTTGTGTGGAGACACAAAGTTAATTGTTTTTTTTTCAGAAGTCTTCCTGAAGCCCAACCCCAGATCCTGTGGGAAAGCCTTTCCTCGAAGGCCCTTTGTCAGTTTGATTTCTGCAACCTGTGACAATTCAGACAAATGTCCACGTCAGTGTCATTGGTCCCCCCGCCAATAAAACTCGCAAATAGTCTGAATGTTGGCAGAAGGAAGGATGTAGGGGCGTTGAAAGCTTCCTTTCCCAAGCCCTGCGGACTTCTCAGCTCCTGCAGATTCGTGGCACACGGTCTGAGGCTACGTCTGCCCTCTTCTGGCTCCAGCAGGTGGTCAGATGGTTTCTAGCACCTGTTGACCAGTCTCAGAGGATTCCAAAGCAGGAATGCCATTTGTTGGGCCTGGAACCCAGGACCACATGGAAGCACCATGGGATGTTAGGGATGGGGAGCCTGTGATTCGTCCCATTCAGTCATCTGTTTGCTTTTGTCCCCATACTACCAGTACATCGGGAAGTTTCCAGAACTGAGTCCAGGTGAAGCGGCTGGGAGGGAAGAATGGTATTAGATGGTGGACACTCTTACTTGAATCCTTTTCCAGAGGAAGGTCCTGGGTCCTGCTCATGCTTTGTCTTGGCTCCATCTCTGTCTTGGCCTCGGGCACAGGGAGCTCTCCCTTGAGTGTGTGTAGAAAACTCCCAAGTGTCTGGAGTAACAGTTGGGTCTTAAGAGGTTTAAAAAAGAAAAATGAAGACATTCATTCATGAAAGTTTGTATATTTTTTTTCCCCTGGGACGTGTTTGGACAATGTGTTTATTAGCCTTGTGTGAGCCCTTTATCAAGTCTAAAATAAGAAGGAAGCAATGGAGAGCAATTTTTTTGATCTCAGTGTTTTCATTAAATGATCAAGGAGAAATGAGGATGGAGAAAATTCATCAAACTAAATGTGTTCATTCACTCTCTTCTTGCCCTCAGCTGATAAGTTATATGCAGTCAGCAAGCTATCGATTTTAACTCTTAACTGGAGCAAACGTTGTTACTTGTTTTTTTAACTGATTCCATCACTAATAGAAGGCTGTTATTTGTGCTTTAATCTTTCTTGCCACTATTCGGTGCTGAAATGACACTGCCTGTAACATTTCATTGGATGGGAACCAGAAATCCTGCCTTCGATAGGACTGCTGTAATTTGAGGAATGTTAATTGAAGCTTTTTAAAAAATAAATTGTTTACAGTAAGAAGTAACCCACCACAAGTTTTACCTTGGCTGAAAAAGAAAGAAAAAATCTGCCCACCAGTGATCATTTTCTTTAGAGAATAACATGAACTTTCTTATGAAAAGAAAGTGAATCATTTAGGTAACTTTTCTAAGGCAGTGGCTTTACACACAGGAGCTCTTGAATTATGAGAATTATACAGTTCCCTTTGATACTTCTGTGATGTTCTTGTTCCTTTTAACTTGGGAAGAGAAGCACACGTATGACTGTAATCTTAAATAGTTTTCTGGTAACTCATTCCTGTGAAACCGTGAGAGTTCCCTGTAAGCTGGGCACCGAGGGTGAGTGCTCGCCCCGTGGCGTTGCTTTGCTGTGACTCAGCCTGAAAGGGTTCTGTCCCTCTAGTGGGTGAGCCACTCAGGCGACAGCTGGGCCCTGGTTACTGGGTGAGTCAGAAGGTCAGGTGCGGACATGACCTTGTGGAAGTTGGAGGAGCTCTGTCTAGTTTCATTCCTCCTGACTTTGTGTGATAGGAATGTTCACACAGCCATCCTGACCCTGGCAGCATAAGAATGTCACTGGGAGGAAATACGTGATCGTCACTTGGGGGCAGAGGGGCCCCAAGAAATAAGGACACACAGTTGACAGGTCAGCACCAGTTGACACAGGGAGGCACAGGGGTCCGTGCCGTCCTAGCAGCCTGGGTCGTGGACTCTGCGGTGTTTTGTTGTTTTGTTTCTAGAGAGTACTGACACCTGGGCCCCCCTCCCTGCAATGGTGCTCTTATTGGCCTAGCATGCAGACTGGGCTTTGGGGGTTTGCACATCTCCCCGAGTCATTCTAATGTACAGGCAAGTTTCATTTCTTTTCTTTCTTTCTATTTTTTTTTTCTTTAAATTTTATTGAAGTGTAGTGGATCGACAGTGTTGTGACTCTGGTCTTTCTGTCCTCCTAACCTCACGCTCCAGTTCCTGATAGTCGGCTTGCATGCTGTTTCATTCCATCTCCACATCTTTGAACATTCTTTGAATAGATAGCAGGTGATAATGCTAATTAAAATTCTGAGTAGAAGGACCTAGGCTCTCCTAACAAACAGGAAGGTTAGAGTGGGCAATGCGATAATTAATGACTATAGGATCCATCTGGGGGGGTAAGGAAAGGTCCGTTACGGAATTCACACTTCCTTCTGCCTTCTTGCCGCTTCTCACTCAGAAATGCAGGCTTCAGGTGGGCGGCCTCCCGCCCCCGCCCCATGGCTGCTGTGTCCCCAGCGCAGGGCGTGGTCTGGAACAGGTGCTCCGGAAAAGGTGCCTGAGCACACGAATCCATGGGTGAGCGGCACCTGGGTAGGATTTTAAAGGGGCCCCGGCCTGAAAGAAGCCCACACCTCGCCCTTGCCCTGTCCACCCAGCTTGGGGCTCGGGGCTCAGCCCCTCGCACGGCCAGCTCGGTCACACGGCTGTCACCACAGCCTGGGGGTGCACACCCAGCAGGACCCTGGCTCCCACCTAGAGCTTTGTGCCCTGAGTCCTCAAAGCGAGGAACGAGGGCCGTGAGATCGTTTTTTAAACTTTCAGTAACATGATCACCCATGTGGAATCTGAAACTTGGTTGTTACACGTCGAAGAAAAACAGGGCACGAAAGCAGCCAGTGTTGCGTTTCTTAAATCAAGGGCTTATTAGCACACACTGTTTGAAGTGGTTTTTTTAGTCATCCTGCACCAGTGACTGTGTCAGGCGGCTGTGTCTGCTTCAGTTTTATTTCTTTTAAGTATATTTCCTATAAGAAAACTGTTTGCTCTTCCTGCCTGGTGTAAAATAGCATATCTGGTTTCATGTTAAGCTTTCATGCAGGCACTGTTCTAAGCTCACCACTTGGATGAAAATCGGTTTCAGTGGACAAATTGGTCACCTCCTCCTGGAGGCACGAGTCTTGTATTGTGTTCCCTCCGCCCACTTCCGTCCCAGGGTGCAGCCCTGGCCCGCCCTCCCCCGTGACTCTCTCTAAAACCCTTCAGCCTGGAGGGGATGAACCCTGGTGGGTGAAGGAAGGGAGGCGTCAGCACGGCCTGGAGGAGAAGCAGGCTGGTGGGCAGCGCGGGGAGGGTGGGATGGAGCTGAGTCAGCTGGGCCTGTGGATGTGGGGAGCTCCGACTGAGGCAGGAGTGGGGGTGTTGGGCCCTCGGAGAGCGGGGTACCGGGCAGGTGGGAGGGCTGCCCCGGCCCTGCTTCATCAAGCGCTTACTGTGGTGGCCGGGTCCCAGGACGGCTTGCAGGCAGCCCTCTGGCTCGAGGGAGCAGGAAGCCCCGAGGTGCCCAGAGCGCCTGGGGGGTCTTGCCCCAGGGGTGTGGACGGGGTCACAGAACTGACACGGGAAGGCTGGTATTCTCACCATCCCCTGGGCGTCTCCCAACTGCCTGCCTGTGTTTGGTGTCTGCATGGCGAACTTGACCTTTTGAGAGTCTGGAAGCTCCTACGGGGGGATCACGTGCACTGCCAACCCGCCCCAGCTCTGTTGTCAGCGAGCTTCACTCCTTCAGGAGACGGGAAGCACCTGCTTCAAGGTCTTCTGTCTGAGGACCTGTCCTGCTCCGTTAAGTTCAGCCACCGCTGAGGAGATGCGTTCCGCGTCCCGGCTGCGGGTGTGGAGGGGATGGAGACAGGGCCCCCGCCCAGCACATCTGCAGTTAAAATAATAACTCTAGAGCTGCTTTCTCCACATTTTTTTAAAAGCCCTTTTGTATCTGACCGAATCACTTTAAGAGTGGATATTTCAAGTCTATATTTATCAACTGTCTTTTGACACTTTATATGTCTTTTATGCTGCCCCAGTCCTGGAACATCCGTGTGGGTTGGGGACTGGTGGCACCTTGATGGGGGCAAGAGGCATTGAAAGATAAGGTGAGACCCCAGACAGGTTCAGACGGACCACGGGGGGCAGAAAGGGCTGATGCCCAATCGCTTTGTCCAGGGCCCCCAGCTGGGTAGGGGAGGCTGGAATTGTGAGACTGCCCAAACAGGGGAAGAGTCTTACTTACACCTTCTCTTCCTCTTGGGGGTACAGTCGGCAGGGCTGGGTCTGTGACTCCACACAGCCGATTTCTTCCTCCCACGCCTGGGCACGGCATCTCGAGAACGCCACCCCTTCCGTGTTTTGTGTTCAGCTCTGGCTGCCGGTGGCTAGTACTTCCTGACGTTTTCCCTGCCCGGGGATAGCATCGCATGTCACACCTGTTTGATTGTAAACAAGGAGGAGGTTGATCTTGAACTCAGATTAACCAGTGCTTGCTTGGTTGCTGCAGCCCTCATTTGGAGAAGAGAGGGGAGCAGACAGTAACAGTTCTCAAATCCGGCATTTGTTTTGGTGGCAAATAGAGAAAATACTCACACGAGATGTTTGACTCTTTCTTTTATAATCTCTTTATGTTATACAGCTTCACCCAGAAATACCCGCCTGTAAAATTTTTATCAGAAAAGGACCGTAAAAGAATTTTGGTAAGTTTACACATCTGATTCATATTTGTAATCAAGGAATTTGCTTTTTAAATGAAAGTGTAATTCACAACCCATAAAAGTCACTGGTACAGTGTATACAGTTCAGCGTATACAGTGGTTTATGGTTTGTTCACAAAGTCCTGCACCAGCTCCACATCCTAATTGCAGAACATTTTATCGCCCAAAGAAACCCCTTAGCCATCAGCAGTCATTTCCCATCCCACCCCCCTGCCCCCCCCCAGCTCCTGGCAACCACGAGAACGACTTTCTGTCTCTATGGATTTGCCTGTTTGGGGCATTTCAAATGATACAATGTGTGGTCTTTCTCTTAAACTTCAGTGTTTCCAAGGTTCATCCGTGCTGTAGACGAATCTGGGCTTCATTCCTTTTTAGAGCTGAATAATTCCATTGTGTGGTCGTACCACACTTTGGTTATGCAGTCATCAGTTGATGGGCATTTGGGGTTGTTTCTCCTTTGAGGTTATTGTGAATAATGCTGTTGTGAACATACGGGTGGGTACAAGTTTCTGTGGACATAGGTTTCCTCTCCTTTTGGGTATATGTACACCTAGGAGAGGAATTACCAGGTCGTATGGTGACCCTGTCTGCAACTTTCTGAGGAAATGTGAAACTTTCCGGAGCAGTGGTTTTTAAACCCTTTGCTGGTTCACACACCACCTTGATAAATACACCGGGGGCTTCCTCGGCTAGTGGTCTCCTTGTTAACGCGAATACAAATTTACCGGTGAAAGAACCCCATGTGCGTGCCATGCAGCAGAGTGTGTCCAAAGAGATCAGCACCTTTGCATTTTGTAGAAGTGCCAGCTTTGTTGAGCTATAATTCATGTACTGTGCAACTCACCCCCTAAAGTGTACAATTCAGTCGTTTTTAGTACATTCACAGGGTTGTGCAACCATCATCGATTTCAGAACATTTCATACCAAAAGAAACCCTGAGCCCGTGAGCAGTCACTCCCCATTTCCACAGCCCCTCCACCCCTAGGCAACCATGGATTTACTTTCTGTCTGTGGACATTTGCCAATTCTGGGTATTCATACAGGTGGAATAATGCACTATTTGGCCTTTTGTGACTGGCTAGCATGTTTTTAAGATTTATTCATGTTGCAGCATTTATCTGTACTTCATATCTTTTTATTACCAAATAATATTCCATTGTATGGATAGGACACATTTTATTTATCCATTTATCCTGTGAGTCATGTGGCAGCTCTTTAAACTTTGGAGGAACTGCCAGACTGTTTGCCACGTCGGCTGCAGCGTTTCACATCCCATGACATGCAGCAGTGTATGAGGAGTCCGATTTCTCCATGTCCTTGTCAACACTTGTCATTATAGGTCTTTATTTGTAGCCCTCCTCGTAGGTGTGAAGTGCTGTCTCGTGGTTTTTATTTGAGTTTCCTGATGGCTGATGATGTTGAGCATCTTTTCACGGGCTTATTGGCCATTTCTGTATCTTCCATGGAGAAATGTCTGCTCAGACACTTAGCCCATTTTAAAATTGAGTTCTTTTTCTTTTCATTATTGAGTTCTTTATCCTAGATCTAAGTTTCTTATCAGATACATGATTTGCAAGTATTTTTTTCCCATTCTGTGGGTTGTCTTTTCGCTTTCTTGATGGTATTCTTTGAAGCACAAAACTTTTAAATATCGATGAAGCTTATTTTTTCTTTTGTTCCTTGTGCTTTGGTGTCACATTTAAGAAGTCATAGCCTAGGGTCTTCCCTGGTGGCGCAGTGGTTAAGAATCCACCTGCGAATGCAGGGGACACGGGTTTGAGCCCTGGTCCGGGAAGATCCCACATGCCACAGAGCAGCTAAGCCCGTGCGCCACAGCCACTGAAGCCCGTGCACCTAGAGCCCACGAGCCACAACTACTGAAGCCCGCGCACCTAGAGCCTGTGCTCCGCAGCAAGAGAAGCCACCGCAGTGAGAAGCCTGTGCACCACAACTACTGAGCCTGTGCTCTAGAGTCCGTGAGCCACAACTACTGAGCCCTGTGTGCCACAGCTCCTGAAGCCCACACACCTAGAGCCCGTGCTCTGTAACAAGAGAAGCCACCGCAATGAGAAGCCCCTGCTCGCCGCAGCTAGAGAAAGCCCGTGCACAGCAATGAAGACCCAAAGCAGCCAAAAATAAATAAATAAATAAATTTATTAAAAAAAAAAAAAAAAAAGAAGTCGTAGCCTAATCCAAGGTCACAAAGATTTGCCCTGTTTTTTCCTAAGAGTTTTATAGCTTTGGTGTCTTACATTTAGGTCTCTGATCCATTTTGGGTTCATTTTTACCTATGGATTTAGATAAGGGTCTCCCATCCTTTTGCACGTGGCTGCCTAGTGGTCTAGCCCTGTCGGCTGACAAGACTAATCGTGGCCTGTTGAATTGTCTTGCCACCCTTGTCACAAATGAACTGACCATAAATGTGAATGTTTATTTCTGGACTCTCTATTCTGTCTGTTGATCTATATGCCTATCCTTGTGCCAGTACCACACTGCCTTGATCACTGTAGCTTTGCAGTAAGTTCTGAAACTGGGAATTGTGGGTCCTCCACATTTGTTCTTCAAGATCATTTTGACTGTTCTGGACCCATTACAGTTCCTTGTGAATTTTAAGACCAGCCCATAAGTTTCTCCAAAGAAGCCAGCTGAGATTCTTACAGAGACGCATGGAATCTGTAAGTCAGTTTGGGCAACATTGCCATCTTAACAGTATTGCCTTCCGGTTCTTGAACATGGGGTGTCTTTCCATTTATTTAGGTCTTCAGTAGTTTCTTTTAACTTTTTTTTTTTTTTTGTAGTTTTCAGAAGACAAATTTTGCACTTTCTTTGTTAAATTTATTCTAAAATGTCTTATCCTTTTTGATGCTAGTATAAATTGAATTGTTTTGCCAGTTCCATTTTTTTAAATTAATTTTTAAAAACATTTTATTATAGAAAACAATAAAAACAATAAAATATAAACAAAAATAGCAGTATAATGAACTCTTCTGAATCCATCATCCAGGTTCAACTCATAGTTAATCTTTTTTTTTTATTTCTGAGATATACATTTTAAAGTAATAACTAGAATTATGACTTACAACATTATACCAGAACATATAAGATTTTTAGAAATTTAATGTAATGTCTGAAACATTTATATTAACATATTTCCATACAAATAACCCAATGAAAGTTTAGTAGTAGTTGTTTTGTTTGTTTGTTTTTATACTGTAGGTTCTTGTTAGTCATCAATTTTTATACACATCAGTGTATACATGTCAATCCCCATCACCCAATTCAGCACACCACCATTCCCACCCCACCGCAGTTTTCCCCCCTTGGTGTCCATATGTCTGTTTTCTACATCTGTGTCTCAACTTCAGCCCTGCAAACCGGCTCATCTGTACCATTTTTCTAGGTTCCACATACATGCGTTAATATACGATATTTGTTTTTCTCTTTCTGACTTACTTCACTCTGTATGACAGTCTCTAGATCTATCCACGTCTCAGCAAATGACTCAATTTCATTCCTTTTTATGGCTGAGTAATATTCCATTGTATATATGTACCACATCTTTATCCATTCGTCCATCGATGGGCATGTAGGTTGCTTCCATGACCTGGCTATTGTAAATAGTGCTGCAATGAACATTGGGGTGCATGTGTCTTTTTGATTTATGGTTTTCTCTGGGTATATGCCCAGTAGTGGGATTGCTGGATCATATGGTAAATCTGTTTTTAGTTTTTTAAGGAACCTCCATATTGTTCTCCATAGTGGCTGTATCAATTTACATTCCCACCAACAGTGCAAGAGGGTTCCCTTTTCTCCACACCCTCTCCAGCATTTGTTGTTTGTAGATTTTCTGATGATGCCCATTCTAACTGGTGTGAGGTGATACCTCATTGTAGTTTTGATTTGCATTTCTCTAATAATTAGTGATGTTGAGCATCTTTTCATGTGCTTCTTGGCCATCTGTATGTCTTCTTTGGAGAAATGTCTATTTAGGTCTTCTGCCCATTTTTGGATTGGGTTGTTTGTTTCTTTAATATTGAGCTGAATGAGCTGTTTATATATTTTGGAGATTAATCCTTTGTCCGTTGATTCATTTGCAAATATTTTCTCCCATTCTGAGGGTTGTCTTTTCGTCTTGTTTATGGTTTCCTTTGCTGTGCAAAAGCTTTGAAGTTTCATTAGGTCCCATTTGTTTATTTTTGTTTTTATTTCCATTACTCTAGGAGGTGGATCAAAAAAGATCTTGCTGTGATTGATGTCAAAGAGTGTTCTTCCTATGTTTTCCACTAAGAGTTTTATAGTGTCCGGTCTTACATTTAGGTCTCAAATCCATTTTGAGTTTATTTTTGTGTATGGTGTTAGGGAGTGTTCTAATTTCATTCTTTTACATGTAGCTGTCCAGTTTTCCCAGCACCACTTATTGAAGAGACTGTCTTTTCTCCATTGTATATCTTTGCCTCCTTTGTCATAGATTAGTTGACCATAGGTGCGTGGGTTTATCTCTGGGCTTTCTATCTTGTTCCATTGATCTATGTTTCTGTTTTTGTGACAGTACCATATTGTCTTGATTACTCTAGCATTGTAGTATAGTCTGAAGTCAGGGAGTCTGATTCCTCCAGCTCCGTTTTTTTCCTTCAAGACTGCTTTGGCTATTCGGGGTCTTTTTGTGTATCCATACAAATTTTAAGATGATTTGTTCTAGTTCTGTAAAAAATGCCACTGGTAATTTGATAGGGATTGTGTTGAATCTGTAGATTGCTTTGGGTAGTATAGTCATTTTCACAATATTGATTCTTCCAATCCCAGAACATGGTATATCTCTCCACCTGTTGGTATCATCTTTAATTTCTTTCATCAGTGTCTTATAGTTTTCTGCATACAGGTCTTTTGTCTCCCTACATAGGTTTATTCCTAGATATTTTATTCTTTTTGTTGCAATGGTAAATGGGAGTGTTTCCATAATTTCTCTTTCAGATTTTTCATCATTGGTGTATAGGCATGCAAGAGATTTCTGTGCATTAATTTTGTATCCTGCAACTTTACCAAATTCATTGATTAGCTCTAGTAGTTTTCTGGTGGCATTTTTAGGATTCTCTATGTATAGTATCATGTCATCTGCAAACAGTGACAGTTTTACTTCTTCTTTTCCAATTTGTATTCCTTTTATTTCTTTTTCTTCTCTGATTGCTGTGGCTAGGACTTCCAAAACTATGTTGAATAATAGTGGTGAGAGTGGACATCCTTGTCTCGTTCCTGATCTTAGAGGCAATGCTTCCAGTTTTTCACCATTGAGAGTGATGTTTGCTGTGGGTTTGTCGTATATGGCCTTTATTATGTTGAGGAAAGTTCCCTCTCTGCCCACTTTCTGGAGAGTTTTTATCGTAAATGGGTGTTGAATTTTGTCAAAAGCTTTTTCTGCATCTATTGAGATCATATGGTTTTCATTCTTCAATTTGTTAATATGGTGTATCACATTGATTGATTTGCATATATTGAAGAATCCTTGCATCCCTGGGATAAATCCCACTTGATCGTGGTGTATGATCCTTTTAATGTGTTGTTGGATTCTGTTTGCCAGTATTTTGTTGAGGATTTTTGCATCTATATTCATGAGTGATATTGGTCTGTCATTTTCTTTTTTTGTAGTATCTTTGTCTGGTTTTGGTATCAGGGTGATGGTGGCCTCATAGAATGAGCTTGGGAGTGTTCCTTCCTCTGCAATTTTTTGGAAGAGTTTGAGAAGGATGGGTGTTAGCTCTTCTCTAAATGTTTGATAGAATTCACCTGTGAAGCCATCTGGTCCTGGACTTTGTTTGTTGGAAGATTTTTAATCACAGTTTCAATTTCATTACTTGTGATTGGTCTGTTCACATTTTCTGTTTGTTCCTGGTTCAGTCTTGGAAGGTTATACCTTTCTAAGAATTTGTCCATTTCTTCCAGGTTGTCCATTTTATTGGCATAGAGTTGCTTGTAGTAGTCTCTTAGGATGTTTTGTATTTCTGCGGTGTCTGTTGTAACTTCTCCTTTTTCATTTCTAACTTTATTGATTTGAGTCCTCTCCCTCTTTTTCTTGATGAGTCTGGCTAATGGCTTATCAAGTTTGTTTATCTTCTCAAAGAACCAGCTTTTAGTTTTATTGATCTTTGCTATTGTTTTCTTTGTTTCTATTTCATTTATTTCCACTCTGATCTTTATGATTTTTTTCCTTCTGCTAACTTTGGGTTTTGTTTGTTCTTCTTTCTCTAGTTCCTTTAGGTGTAAGGTTAGATTGTTTACTTGAGATTTTTCTTGTTTCTTGAGGTAGGCTTGTATAGCTATAAACTTCCCTCTTAGAACTGCTTTTGCTGCATCCCATAGGTTTTGGATCGTCGTGTGTTCATTGTCATTTGTCTCTAGGTATTTTTTGATTTCCTCTTTGATTTCTTCAGTGATCTCTTGGTTATTTAGTAACGTATTGTTTAGCCTCCTTTTTACGTTTTTTTCCGTGTAATTGATTTCTAATGTCATAGCATTGTGGTCAGAAAAGATGCTTGATATGATTTCGATTTTCTTAAATTTACTGAGGCTTGATATGTGACCCAAGATGTGATCTATCCTGGAGAATGTTCTGTGCACACTTGAGAAGAAAGTGTAATCTGCTGTTTTTGGATGGAATGTCCTATAAATATCAATTAAATCTATCTGGTCTATTGTGTCATTTAAAGCTTCTGTTTCCTTATTTATTTTCATTTTGGATGATCTGTCCATTGGTGTAAGTGAGGTGTTAAAGTCCCCCACTATTATTGTGTTACTGTCGATTTCCTCTTTTATAGCTGTTAGCAGTTGCCTTATGTATTGAGGTGCTCCTATGTTGGGTGCATGTATATTTATAATTGTTATATCTTCTTGGATTGATCCCTTGATCATTATGTAGTGTCCTTCCTTGTCTCTTGTAACATTCTTTATTTTAAAGTTTATTTTATCTGATATGAGTATAGCTACTCCAGCTTTCTTTTGATTTCCATTTGCATGGAATATCTTTTTCCATCCCCTCACTTTCAGTCTGTATGTGTCCCTAGGTCTGAAGTGGGTCTCTTGTAGACAGCATATATATGGGTCTTGTCTTTGTATCCATTCAGCAAGCCTGTGTCTTTTGGCTGGAGCATTTAATCCATTCACGTTTAAGGTAATTATTGATATGTATGTTCCTATTACCATTTTCTTAATTGTTTTGGGTTTGTTTTTGTAGGTCCTTTTCTTCTCTTGTGTTTCCCACTTAGAGAAGTTCCTTTAGCATTTGTTGTAGAGCTGGTTTGGTGGTGCTGAATTCTCTTAGCTTTTGCTTGTCTGTAAAGCTTTTGATTTCTCCATCAAATCTGAATGAGATCTTTGCTGGGTAGAGTAATCTTGGTTGTAGGTTCTTCCCTTTCATCACTTTAAGTATATCATGCCACTCCCTTCTGGCTTGCAGAGTTTCTGCTGAGAAATCAGCTGTTAACCTTATGGGAGTTCCCTTGTATGTTATTTGTCGTTTTTCCCTTGCTGCTCTCAATAATTTTTCTTTGTCTTTCATTTTTGCCAGTTTGATTACTATGTGTCTCGGCGTGTTTCTCCTTGGGTTTATCCTGTATGGGACTCTCTGCGCTTCCTGGACTTGGGTGGCTATTTCCTTTCCCATGTTAGGGAATTTTTCGATTATAATCTCTTCAGATATTTTCTCTGGTCCTTTCTCTCTCTCTTCTCCTTCCGGGACCCCTATAATGCGAATGTTGTTGCGTTTAATGTTGTCCCAGAGGTCTCTTAGGCTGTCTTCATTTCTTTTCATTCTTTTTTCTTTAGTCTGTTCCGCAGCAGTGAATTCCACCATTCTGTCTTCCAGGTCACTTATCCGTTCTTCTGCCTCAGTTATTCTGCTATTGATTCCTTCTAGTGTATTTTTCATTTCAGTTATTGTATTGGTCATCTCTGTTTGTTTGTTCTTTAATTCTTCTAGGTCTTTGTTTATCATTTCTTGCATCTTCTCGGTTTTTGCCTCCATTCTTATTCCGAGGTCCTGGATCATCTTCACTATCATATTCTGAATTCTTTTTCTGGAAGGTTGCCTATCTCCACTTCATTTAGTTGTTTTTCTGGGGTTTTATCTTGTTCCTTCATCTGGTATGTAGCCCTCTGCCTTTTCATCTTGTCTATCTTTCTGTCGCCAGTTCCATTTTTATATTGCATATTCTCTTGGTAAATAGAAACACAATTGATTTTTTTTTTTTTAATGAGAGTCACTTTTTTATTTTTTAAATTTATTTCTTTCTTTATTTTTGGCTATGTTGGCTCTTCGTTTCTGTGTGAGGGCTTTCTCCAGTTGTGGCAAGTGGGGGCCACTCTTCATCGCGGTGCGCGGGCCTCTCACTGTCGCGGCCTCTCCTGTTGCGGAGCACAGGCTCCAGACACGCAGGCTCAGTAGTTGTGGCTCATGGGCCTAGTTGCTCCGTGGCATGTGGGATCTTCCCGGACCGGGGCACGAACCCGTGTCCCCTGCATTGGCAGGCGTATTCCTAACCACTGCGCCACCAGGGAAGCCCCACAATTGATTTTTGTCTTAATGTCCTGCAACCTTGCTCAACTCGTTGTTGAGTTCTAATAGTTTTAAGTGGGTTCCTTAGGATTTTCATGCAGGTCATGTTATCTGTAATTATAGGTGGTTTAGCTTCTGCCTTTTCAATATGGATGCTTTGTATTTCACCTTCTTGCCTAATTGTCTTTGCTCTAACCTCTAATATAGTGTTGAATAGAAGTGGGAGGAGCAGACATCCTTGTCTTGTTCCTGATCTCAGGGGAAAGGTTTCAGCCTTTCACCATCAAGGGCCATGTTAGCTGTGGGTTTTCAGAGATGCCTTTCATCAGGTTGAGGAGGATCCCTTCTCTTCCTAGTTTGTTCATTTTGCAACCAACCTTGCATACCTGTAATAAATCCCAGCTGATTACCGTGTATAATCCTTTTTCGTATATTGCTGGATTTGATTTGCTAGTATTTTGTTGAGGATTTTTATGTCTATGTTTATAAGAGATATTGGTATAGAATTTACCTTTCTTATGAGGTCTTCTTCTGGTTTTTGTATCAGTAATAATGGCCTCGTAGGATAAGTGGGGCAGTGTTTTTTCCTCTTCTACTCTTTGGGAAGACTTTGAAGATTTGACATTACAGTTGACCCTTGAACAACATGGGTTTTAATGGTGCTGGTGCACTTATGTGGATTTGTTTCAGTAAAGACACACTACAGGGGCTTCCCTGGTGGCGCAGTGGTTAAGAGTCCACCTGCCAGTGCATGGGACACGGGTTTGAGCCCTGGTCTGGGAAGATCCCACATGCCGCGGAGCAAGTAAGCCCATGCACCGCAACTACTGAGCCTGCACTCTAGAGCCCACGAGACACAGCTGCTGAGCCCGCGTGCCACAACTGCTGAAACCCACACACCTGGAGCCCATGCTCCACAACAAGAGAAGCCACTGCAATGAGAAGCCTGCGCACCGCAATGAAGAGTAGCCCCCGCTCGCCACAACTAGAGAAAGCCAACATGCAGCAATGAAGACCCAGTGCAACCAAGAAAAATAAATAAATAAATACATAAATTTAATCAAAAAAAAAAAAGACACACTGCAGTCCGTACTGCACGATCTGTGGTTGATTGAATCTGCAGATGTGGAACCACAGATGTGGAGGACTGACTGTAAAGGTATCTTGGATTTCCCACCGTGTGATTGTTTGGCACCCCTGACCCCTGAGTTGTTTGAAGGTCAACTGTAAGTCTTCTTTAAATGTTTGGTGAAGTTCACCAGAGAAGCCATCTGCACTCAGGCTTAATTCAATCTCTTGTTACAAACCTATGCCGTTTTCTGTTTCCTTCTTGAGTTAGTTTTGGTAGTTTGTATCTTTCTAGGAATTTCACTGCTTTAGCTGCATACCCTAAGTTTTCGGAATGCTGTTTCTTCATTGTCATTCATTTCAAAGTATTTTCTAATTTCCCTTATAATTTATTCTTTGATCCATTAGTTACTTGGGAGTGTGTCATTTAATTTCTACATACTTGTGAATTTCTCAGATATCTTTGTTATTGATATCTAATTTCATTCCGTTGTAGTCAGAGAACATACCTTGTATGATCTGAATCCTTTTAAATTTGTTGAGGCTTGTTTTATGGCCTAGGATATAGTCTCTCCTGGAGAATATTTCATGTGCTCTTAAAAGGACTGTGTATTATGCTGCTGTTGAGTGGAGTGTTCCATAGGCATCTGTTCGGTCCAGGTGGCTTATCGTGCTTTTCAAATGTTTTATTCCCTTGTTAATCTGCTGCATAGTTCTGTCCAGTATCGAGGATGAGGTATTGATGTTTGCTGTTTTTGTTGTTGAATTCTGTTTCCCCCTCTGATTCTTTCAACTTCACTTCATGTATTTTGGGTCTCTGTTGTAGGTGCATAAATGTTTGTAACTGTTTTATCCACTTGATGGATTGACCCTTTTATCCTTATAAAATGCCCCCTCTTTATCTGTGAACATTTTTTGTTTTAAAGTTTATTATGTCTGATAGCGTTGTAGCCACTCTGTCTTTCTTATTGTTGTTTCTATGCTGTGTTTTATATTTTCACATTCAGCCCATTCTATCTTTGAGTCGACAGTGTCCTCGTTAGACAGTGGTTGGATCTTATTTTTTCTAGTGTTCTGCCTTTTGAGTAATTGTTTAATCCATTCACATTTAATGTTATTTTCAACATAGTTGATTTTTATTTTCGCCACTTCATTTTGTTTTCTGTTTGCCTCACATCTTTGTTCCTCTGTTCTCCATTACTGTTTTCTTTTGCATTAAGTGAATCTTCTCTTGTATAACATTCAAATTCCTTTAAAGATTTTTTTTTTTTTTTTTACTGTATTTCAAAAATTTATTTTGTTCCTGGTTGCTCTAGTGCTCACCACATATGCCCTGACTCATGACTCTGCTCCAGGTTTATACTGTGGTCCAGTGAGGTGTAGAAATGCCCCCTGCATTAGTTCTGTGTATTACTTCTATCCATGTTACAAACCCAACACATTGTTATGATTATTACTTTATACAAGTTTATATCTTTTAAATAAGCTGAGTCAATAAAGCAGAGAAAGGATATATTTATGGAATTTGTTACATTAACCTTTTTATAACGTTTTTATCTACCTTCATTTGTTCCTGTGGGTTTGAGTTAACTTTGGTGTCATTTCCTTACTGCAAACAACTTAGCTCTCACCTACCTTCTTTGCACTACTGTTGTCAAATATATTTCTGTATTTTATAAGGATAAATAATATAATTATATATATTATTTTGTTCAAGTGGCTTTTTCTTTTTTGTTGTGGTAAAATATATATAACATAAAATTTATTATTTCAATCATTGTTAAGCGTATAGTTCTTTGGCTTTAAGTGTGTCCACATTGTTGTGCTAAGTAGTTTGGTCTTTAAATTTAAAGCAATTAAGAGGAAAAGGGAAAAAATGCAATTATATTGCCTTTTATAGTTACTCAATTACTTTATTCTCCCCCCACTCCCCAGTATCATCTGCCTTCTGCCTGAAGAATTTAGTATTTCTTGTATGGCAGGTCTGATAGCAATGAATTCTCTCACTTCTTACCTCTCTCTGTTTTTTATCTCTAAAAGTTACCTTTGGTGTCTGTAAGATTCTCGGCTGTAGTTTCTCTCTACTGCTTTCTCCATCATTTGTTATGAAACATCAGCTGTGAGTCACATTGGGGTTTCCTGCACTTCAGGGGTCATTCTCTTTTCCTCTTGTTCAGTTTCCTGCGGCTGCTGTAATAATTCCACCAACCCCGTAGCTCAGAACAACAGGAGCTCCCAATTCTGGACGCTGGAAGTGTAAATCCAAGTTGTCAGCCGGGCTTTGCTCTGCTCTGTCTGGAGGCTCTGGCGGGAGTCGTTCCCAGCCTTTCTCTGCACTCTGGTGCGGCCAGTAGTCCCTGAAGCCCTGCCTTGTGGGGCGTCACCCCAGCCTTTGCCTCCATCACCAAGCGCTGCTCTCCCCATGTCTCACGCTGGACTCACGGTCCACCTGGGTCCACTCTGACCTCACCTGAACTAATTACACCTGCAGTAGCCCCACTTCCAAATAAGGTCACGTTCTGAGGTTCCCAGAAGGACATACATTTTGCAGGACAGTATTCAACCCAGTGCACCTGCTTTCAGACTTCATCTTTGTCTCTGGTTTTCATCATTTTTAGTGTGACGTGTCTGCGTGCATCTACCTGTGTTTACATTTTCCTACATGGAGTTAGTGGAGCTTCTTGAAGTATAGATTACTGTGTTTCGCCAGTTTGGGGGAGTTTCAGCCTTTATTTCCTTGAGCATTTTTCTGTTCCTCTTTCTTCCTTTTTCCCATTACATGCATGTTGGGGTGGTTATTGGCGTCTCATGTTTGTCAGAGGCTCTGTTCACTCTCCCTTATTTCTCTCTGTTTTTTTTTAAATTATATTACTTATTTTTGGCTGCGTTGGGTCTTCGTTGCTGCACACAGGCTTTCTCTAGCTGTGGTGAGCGGGGGCTACTCTTCCTTGCAGTGCGTGGGCTTCTCACTGTGGTGGCTTCTCTTGTTGTGGCTCGCAGGCTCTAGGTGCACGGGCTTCAGTAGTTCTGGCACGCAGGCTCAGTAGTTGTGGCTCGCAGGCTCTAGGTGCACGGGCTTCAGTAGTTGTGGTGCATGGGCTTAGTTGCTCCGTGGCATGTGGGATCTTCCCGGACCAGGGCTCAAACCCGTGTCCCCTGCGTTGGCAGGCAGATTCTTAACCACTGCGCCACCAGGGAAGCCCTTTCTCTCTCTTCTTCACGGTGCAGAAGCCCCCTTGGTCCAGCGTCAAGTTGGCCAATTTGTGCTTCTGCCAGATCCAGAAGATTGTCGAATCTCTCTGGCCCACTTTTCTTTTTGGTTTCTGTGCTTGTCAACATAGAATTTCCATCTGTTTCTGTCTTATAGCTTTTCTCTTTTTCGTCTCTCTTTACTTCCTTAATCTGGTTTCCTCCAGTTGTTTTGAGTATATTTGTGGTGGCTGCTTTGGAGACTGTCGAGTCCGTCGCCTGTGTCCCACAGGCAGTTTTGTTGCCTGGTTGCTTTCCTGTGCATGAGTCACATGCAACTGTTGCTTTGCATATCTTGACATTTTTGGTAGAAAACTAGACATTTTGGGTAGTTCATTGCAGCAGCTCTGGATCCTGATCCCCCCCTTCCCCGAGGCCTGTTTTACTTTGGTGTGCTTATTTATTTGTTCAGAGGCCTGGCTGGTTTACTTTGGTGACGTCTATTTCCCCTGGAGTGTGAAGGTCTGGTGGCCACTCCTCAGAGGCTGCAGCCTCGGGAGTGGACACGGTCACCTGGATGACGGTGGTTCCAGCAGGGCCCTTGTCACGGTCTCCTTCCCTGATTGCTCTGTTGAGCTGTCTGCCTTGTGTGGTAGGCTCTGATAACTGGCCGGTGGGGTGATCTGTCCTTTCGTCAGAGCTTTGCATTATAAATTGCTCCTCACTTTTACCTAATTAAATTCTGGCCCCTTTGTAGAGGGAGATTGGAGCGCAGTCTTGGAGGCTTGTTCTGACCCGGGAAGGCTCTTGGGTCTCTCCCTGGTCCCGTCTGCTAAGCCAGCTGTTCTCCTAGAGCTGCCAGCCTCCTCCTCACGGCTTGCCACCATCATCTCCCTTACGCTTGAACTTCCCCACTGTCTCTTCCAAGTCAAGTCAGTTCCTTTAGGGAGATCAGTAACGCCTGATCAGTTGCAGACTTCCATGCCTGGGGCGGAGCTTCTGCTCCGAGTCGGGGGTGGGAGCTGGTTGGGGGAAGGGAGCGCTCGACCAGCAGGCTTGGGGGTCAGGAGTCCAGGCCGAAGGGGACGAGAAATGTGAAATGCGGGGGCCCTGCCCTTCCTGGGGAGATGCTACGTCTTTCCCTGGGAGCCCCTGGTTTTGGCCACGCCTGACACTCTCACCGGCTCTGCACCGGGTGGAGGGTGGAAGGACGGAGTGAGCCGGGGCTCAGTTGTCCAGACTCTCACGGTTCTTATTAAATTTTGCCAGATTTTCATGGATAAATGTTTCCGTATCTGCTGTATGCCCTTAGGGCAAAATCCAGAGACTTAAATATTGGCTTTTGAATTAATTTTCTCCTGTTGTGGTTGTCTTGTTTCACCAGGTCTGTGGAGCTCCTGGTATATCTGTGACCTT
This sequence comes from Eschrichtius robustus, assembly GCF_028021215.1. NCBI lineage: Eukaryota > Metazoa > Chordata > Mammalia > Artiodactyla > Eschrichtiidae > Eschrichtius > Eschrichtius robustus. Next base: position 94,139,958 of record NC_090838.1, on the reverse strand, counting down.
GGCATATCAGTGGTTAGGACACAGGGATGTCTGTTCCTGGCCATCATCTCCAGTGTAGGACCGTGCATCCCAAACACCAGAATAACACTTGTGAATCAGTGTTAAACTGTTGCCTGTACAAAATCTCCCTTTTCTTCTAGAAGTTACAGGAAGTCTCTTGCCTTTTTTGGGTGGCTACTATACCTCACCCTGAGTAGACTGTAAAGCCAGTTGTACACCCATCTTTTGGGTTATTTCCATCACATCAAAAACGTATAAGTATTTAGGCATGAATTGAGAAATATATCAGTGAGGAGAAAAGCTGATTTTCCTAATCTCCCTGCGGCCACACGTCAGAGTGATCAGAAAATCTGAGGCTCTGCGCAAATGTATGAGCCCTGCACGGCCTTGCTAGGGTTCTCGTCATTTCCACGTGGGATGGTTTCCCTGTGATGCCGGGCACTGTCGTATTTTTTTTCACTTCACGCATAACCACAATCCATGAGCCTAGTGTTTTTGACTCATCTGCCACGTCATAGGTTAAGTCACATCTCCGAGTCATTTGGTGCCCAAGGCTGGCATATGGTTGCTGAAATTTAAGCCTTTTCAGTAATTGTTGAAGCCTTCGCACAAAGAAGAGTTTTGTTCTGAAAGACATCCTTTTTTCCTTTTTTTTTTTTTTGCTGATGGACGGGGCGGCATGAGATTGCATGCTGCCCTGAGCTGGACCCGCTAGCTGCCTGTTGGCCCCGACAAGAGCAAGCAGCGCACGGGGCAGAGGTCACGGACTGCAGAGCCAAGCAAAGCTGTGCACGGCCTGATCTGTTCCGTGCACGAGGCCTGTGTCTCCTCTTCCCACCATCCGCTCCCTGTTACTCAAAGGCCTGTGTTCAGCGGTTATTTTCCTGGGGAGGCTACCTGAGTGCTAAGCTTCTGCCCGTTTTGTTTCTGTTTGAAATGCTTTCCTAAAGGGGTGAAATTGATTAGGAGAAACATTTTATTTTATTTTGTTTTTATTTTTTTAATTTTTAAAAATTTATTTGCTTATCCTTTCATTTTCAGCTGCATTGGGTCTTCATTGCTGTGTGCAGGCTTTCACTAGTTGTGGCGAGCGGGGGCTACTCTTCATTGTGGTGCGCGGGCTTCTCATTGCGGTGGCTCCTCTTTTTGCGGAGCACGGGCTCTAGGTGTGCGGGCTTCAGTAGTTGCGGCACATGGGCTCAGTAGTTGTGGCATGCGGGCTCTAGAGCGCAGGCTCAGTAGTTGTGGTGCACGGGCTTAGTTGCTCCGCGGCATGTGGGATCTTCCTGGACCAGGGCTTGAACCCGTGTCCCCTGCATTGGCAGGTGGATTCTTAACCACTGCACCACCAGGGAAGCCCAAGAAACATATTGTAACCACCCAGCTAGGTTACATAAATCTTAAGTATTTTAGAAAGAAAGGAATTATTCAAGAAAAAAGAATTTTTTAAATTTATTTTAAGAAAGGCTAAGGTGCTTCCAGCAATTTTATGTCACCACTGAGACTAGTGAAGTGTTGCCAGCCATCGTGTATGATTTAATGCCCTGCGTTTCTGCTGGCTCCCAGGCCTTACCGGTTATTTTAGGTGCAGAGATAAAGTTAGCAAGCTACAGAACATCTTATTTTAGAAAACATTTGCATATAGATATAGAGTTACATTAAGAGGGGTTAAATTTCTTCTAAAAAGATGTAATTTTTTGCAGAAATATTCATATAACATCCACAATTTGAGACATACAAAATAAAATTTGTAAGAAAAAAAAGATGTAATTTTTCTGATTTAAAAACTGTGGGAAAATGCAGTAAAACAAAGGTAAGATAAAATGAAATCTCGCCCCGTGAGCTATGAGCCAGATTGGAAATACAGTTATTTTCCCAGAAAATTATTTTTTCAAATCATCATTCAGGCGTCCAGGTAAAGTGTAGGAGCGCTAAGATAAGACACACACCAGACAAGTCGACAGGTGGTGGAGAGAATATGAAATGAGGACGACCGGGCTGATTGCGTCATTCCGGTGATCTGGGGATCTTGGTCCAAAACTCCACCCCCTCAGATGTCAGTTCACATCCCTAAAGCAAAGGGGTTTAGAAAATGGGGCTCCCGATAAGGAATGGACGCAGCTGATAGGAAACTGTCGGGCATCAGGGCTTCTCAGCCGTGCACGTTCTAAGTGTTTGTATTTGTCTTTTCATCCGAGCACACACATCTCTTGGTGGTGGTGGACGGATGGCTCTTCTTGGGCTGGTCTTACCCGCCCCCTCCCCCCATCTGCCTTTTCTCCCCCAGGCTGCTCTGCTCCTGCCTGCCATGAACATGGGAATTACACATCAGATTTTATGTGAACAGAGGACTTCGTGGCAGATTAAATGTTTTAAAACCGTAGACCTAGAGGTTAAGGTGCTTTTTCTTTAGGTTAAAAGGAGTGGGTGTTTTTTCTGCTGTTAATTCTTTCAGTTTGGAACAGGAGGGTGATGTGAATGTGAATTTTGAAGGAGCAGAGGGGAGGGGAGGGCAGGACAGGCAGAGAATATAGTTTCCCATCCCACGTCTGTCTTCTGGGTTTATTCTTTTCGCTCCTATCCTCCAAAAACAAAATACGCTTTATCTGGCCCCCTCCACTGACACTATTTAATTTGAATAAAGTCTTTTTATTAGTTTAATTTTTTCCCAGTCATGATTGCCTTTACACATTTGGAGGGTTTAAGTTTTAGAAGCACATTAGTGGTGATCTCCTTCCCCTCGTGGGCCCCTCAGAGCTGCCTTCCTTCTGTTTGGGTGGGTTGCTGACACTAGGTAACCCAAGAGTAGGACTGAATCATTTAGGGTCTTGGTCTGCACACGGTGTCTGCTGCTTATTAATTTGTTCTTATAAACAGTCTGGAAGATACTAGTTTTTCATGAGGTGTTTTTTTTTTTTTTTTTTCTGTTTTACTCATCATTTCCCCATTTTATTTTAAAATTTTTTTTAGTTTTATTTTTTAACATCTTTATTGGGGTATAATTGCTTTACAATGGTGTGTTAGTTTCTGCTGTATAACATAGTGAATCAGCTATACGCATACACATGTCCCCACATCTCCTCCCTCTTGCGTCTCCCTCCCACCCCTTCGTGAGGTGTTCTGAGTCCAGTTTCAGTATCACACCTTTTTTTTTTTGGTAGTTCACCAAATAGATGCATGTTGCTGATCATTTTTTTAAAAAGTGATTCTAAAAGTATTAGAACCACGTAAGTGATGCTCAATATCCCATCCACTGTAAAACAAGGACCTTTTAATAATGTCAGATTTTGAAACTCGTAACTACTCTTTTCCTGTGTTATTTAGTGGCGGCAGTTTAGATTTTCAGGCTGCTTAGAAGTTTCGGAAGGTTCGGCTCCCTCCTCTGGAGTGAGAAGAGACGCGCTTTGAAACCTTCCCAGTCCCCCTTCCCGCCCCCTCCTGTGTTCCGTGGGGACTGCACCGGGACCCCTCGCTCGCACGGGTGGTCACCGCACCCTCCCCTGCTGTCCGCACGCAGGTCACCGGAGGCGCGGGCTTCGTGGGTTCCCACCTCACGGACAAGCTCATGATGGACGGGCACGAGGTGACCGTGGTGGACAACTTCTTCACGGGCAGGAAGAGGAACGTGGAACACTGGATCGGCCACGAGAACTTCGAGCTCATCAACCACGACGTGGTGGAGCCCCTGTACATCGAAGGTGAGCAAGGGCCGCCCCGTGCCGGTTGGTGCCAGGCGGGCAGGCGGGCGGGCAGGCTTGACGGGGTGGCAGCCCCGGGGTGCCGGCTGACTCAGCTGAGTCCCTGTCTTGTTTTGGAAATGGTCTCACCGCGTCCCAGGCACCACCCTGGCCCCTGCGATGGAGAACAGCCGGGACGGGGGAGTCTGGATTCACTGTCACGTGGCAGCCCTGCGTTCGAGCCTCATGGGCTGTTGAGGGGGCTCGATCAGGGCACCCCGGTCCTGGTGGCCTCACAGTCTGATGCCTGCCGGCTGGGGGGAGTCACTTCTGTCCTGCAGGGAGCTGGCTGATGGAGGATGCTGGGCTCATAACGAGACGCCCCGTGTCAGAGTTCAGAGCCCTCTGGTAACTCTGCCACCCTAAAGGAGTTAGGTTTGGGGGACGGTGGTGGGTTGGATGGTGGTCCCCAACAGGTGTGCACCTCACGTGCATTCTCACCTGCTCTGGCTGCAGCCCTGAGGGTGGGAGGCTGCACCCACCTGTACTTGCTGCACGCAACCTGGAGCCAGGGGGCTGCCCAGCTGTGGGGCTGGTGAGGCCGCACACACACCGCAGGGGTAGCTGGCTCTGCTTTTCCCGTGGTCCCCCCATCATGGGCCTCCTCCCCGTCCATAAGGGGAACCTTGAAGAGCTCGTGTAATCACTGAGCAGGGCTCTTGTGCAGGTACGCCGCGGTTTATGTAAATGTTCCCTTATTTAAAGGTCTCCAGTGCTTCATTATAAATATCTTCGAATTTTACATCCTTGGTAAAGAGTCCAAACGGGAATTGTGCTCAACGCTAAGGAGTCTCCTTCGTTGTTTGGTGGTGTCTTTTTCACTAATACATTAGTAGCCTTGAGCGTTACCTTAAAAAACTACTAACAAAAATAGTTTGTTAATTTGGTAGAAAACCCATGGTTTGGTGTACATTTTTTTGGTTACGAAAAAGGTTAGACTTTCTAATATGTTAATTCCCAGAGGAAATCCAAATAGTTCTTCATCATAAGGATGTAACTCCTTTGGTGCCTGTTTAGTAAACCACCGCCCCCTTCTGGCTTTTGCCTTTTAAGTAGACAACCAAATTGAGTAACAGTGGTAACTCAGTTGTCTGCTTTGAGCTCTGACACCACAGCTGTTCTAGGCCATTTCTGCCGCTTCTGGCGCTGGACTCCATGTAGAGGGCCCCCCCCCCCCACTCTCTCTCTCTCTCTCTCACACACACACTCACACACACACACACACACACACTCTCTCTCTCTCTCTCTCTCTCTCTCTCTCTCTCTCTCTCTCTCTCTCTGTCTCTCTGCATGGACTCTCCCTGCCCCTCACTCTCCCGCCCCCTGTAGCGCACGGGCTTCTTCCAAGTGCCAGGTCGCTCCCAGCCGTCCCGGCCGCCTCCTCACTCTGTCCCACGATGCCCACCAGGCTCTGAGGTCCTCGCGTGGAAGGGCCATGGTTCGGGGACAGTTGTGCTTTTCAAAGGTGGTGATCCCTCCTACCCACTGAGGTCCCAGTCACAGCAGGAATTTAACCAGCTGAACTTAGCTCCATGGCATGAATTATTCACTCCCCGCCCCCCTGCTTTGCGTGGTGAGAGTGTGTAACAAAGTATAAACACTCGGTGTTTACTCTCTGTGGGTACCTTTTTCCTAATAGAAGCAGCCTTAGTTGATCTGATATTTACAGCATAGCAGGAATGTCCTCCTGCTTTGGCAGGTGTTTCGCTTGATCGTGTTGGTCTGTCTGTTTCCCGGGCTGACAGGTGTGGGCTTTAACGTGGCAGCAGTGGCGTCGCCTGACCTAGCAGCGTCCCAGCAGAGCTTCACTAAGTTCTCCTCAGCACACGCTTCCTCCTCTTGTTATTTTCAAAGTGTAACCATCGTGGTTTATTCTCTTTCCGTATGTCCAGTGGGAAAGTAACTGTTGTCTGGGCTCAGGGTGGGGTGGTCGATGTGGAAGGTTAGCTGTGAGCGCGGTAACTCACGTCGGGGCCGAGGTGGCACCGTGACCCCGGGGGCCCCCTCGTGTACTTAACCATGAAACGATCAGACAGGAAGCACTGTTGTCACGCGGCTTACGACGGAGGCCTCTGCGTTGTCTGGGTTAGATGTTTGGGGGAGAAAATCGTTGCTTCGGAAGGGATCATAAGTCATCATTGAGATAACTTAATCGGATTTCCTGTTGCTTTAAAAGAGCTCTGGATTTTACCCACCACAGCGTTTAAGTTCCAGATGTTGCCTCCACCCTGCGAACTGGCTCTGGAAGGGATAAAGTTAACTCTTCTTCCCACCCACCCATTCAGGACGCCGGGAGGTTTCTGAGAAGCCGGGGTCGGATAGAGGGTGTGTGTGGTCTGGGGGGTGGATGCCAGGCCGTTGGGACGGTGGTGATCGCAGAGCTGCGGCCCAGGACGGCTCCGTGGACGCGGGCGGGCGTCTGTCTGGGGAGGGGGCCCCGGGGGAGCACAGGACAGCGGGCAGTGACCGGGCTCTAAGGGCTGACGGGACACTGCAAAAGGGAGCAGGGAGCACCACGTAGCGGGGAGGAGCCATCTTCATCTTCGTCTTCGCGGGCGGCTGGATGGACCTCAGGTTTCTGGTCTGACCTGTCGGGACCCTGGAACAGTCCCTCCCGTCCTCACAACAGGGAAGATGAGCAAGCTGATGGCCCGTGGCCCTTCTCGGCTCCAGCGGGGGACAGGGTCACAGGGCAGACTGCCGCCTGGGAGCTGGAGATGGCGGTGGACACAGAACCCTGACTGGGGTGGAAGCGGCTGCGGGCGAGTGGGAGCTGCCCGCGGGCAGGGACAGCGTGGATGGGCCGCGAGTCCGGGCCCCAGTTCTGGGGGTCGGGGGCTGTGTGGTGAGCTTCACCTCCAGGACCCCCACGAGGTTCTCAGTGACGATCAGCCTTCCAGCTGGGGGAAGGGAAACGAGCCTTCCTGAAATCCGCCCAGAGCGCCCTGTTTTCCCCCAAAGGCCTCACAGGGGGACTTCCCCCAGGGCCTGACCGATGAAGAGGAGACGCGGGCCTGGGACCGGGGGGCTCCGGCACTCAGTGGAGACCCCGAGGGTGACAAGAAGCAGAGGAGGCACGGGCCCGGGCCCAGGCCCAGGTAAGGAGGGGTCTCTAGGGAAACCCGGGGACAGCCGGGGACATCAAGCAGGGGCACGGGGTGGAGGTACAGCCTCTGACTCCGAGGGCTGCAGGGCAGCAAACGCAGCCTGCGTCCAGCCAGCTAGCTCGAACCTTGTGCCGGAGACCCGTTATCTCCCACCCCTGGTGCAGCGTGTGTGCCTTTCAGCGAAGAACTGCAGGCGTGTTCCAGGGCACGAGCACAGTCTGAAGAGGCGGAGCAAACATCAGACCCGGACAGATGTGGCAGAGACTTGGAGTTACCACGAGGGCTGTTTCAGTAACTGTGGTCAACGTGCAAAGGATGCTGGTGGGAAAAACGGACTCTGCAGGGATAGGTGGGTCATGGAAGCTGAGAGGTGGAAACTCTCAGAATCAAAGGGAAATGCCCGAAATAAAAAGCATTGTGCCAGAAATGAAGAGGGCCTTCGATGGGCTCGTCTCAGCCCAGGAGAAGGACAGGGAGCTTGAAGGTGTGTCAGTGAAAACTTCCCGAAGTCAAGAACAGAGAGAAAAAAGAATAAAAATCCAGAGCGGACTATCCAAGAGCTGTGGGCACATTACAGAAGGTGTAACGTACACACAGGGAGATTCCCAGAGGAGAAGAAAGGAAAGAACGGGAGAAACGTGTGGCGTAAGGACGGCTGAGAATCTTCCAAAGTTAGTGACACGGACTATGCCGGAGGCTGAGGGAGCTTGGAGAACACCAGGCAGGATACACCCCCAAAATCTACGCATTGAACTTGTAGAAAATGACTGATGAACAGAAAACCTTGAAAGAAGCTGCGACGGGTGCGGGTCACAGCTCACCCGTCGAAGAACAAGGCTGAGGGTCACGCAGACTTCTCTTCAGGAAGCGTGCAGAGTGGAGGGAGGTATTTACATAATTGGAAGAAAAACCCACCAACCTGGAATTCACCATCCTGTGAATTTGTCCTTCACGTGTGAAGGAGGAATAAAGACTTCGAGGGATCTGTCCCCTGTAGACCTGCTTTGCAGGAAGTGTTCCAAGAAGTCCTTTAGAGAAGGAAGATGATGCAGATCTGAAACTCGGATCTGCATAAAGAAAGAAGGAATTTCAGAGGAGGAATGTGATGGTAAAATTAAAACTTCCTTTGTTCTTTTTCTTAATCTAACAGGTAACAGTTTGTTCAAAATAATAATAGCTCTCGGGTGATTACTGCTCATGATAAATGAAAGAATGACAGCAGTGTCACCAGAGACGGAGGAGGAGTTGGGGATACTCTGTTTATATGAGGCACCTGATTGCCTGTAGGGTCAGTCACATATGGTAAATTATAGGACAACCACTAAAGGGATTTTTTAAAAGGTATAATTGATATGCCAAAAGATGAGAGAAAACGGGATCATATGCAATGCTCAGATAAAACGAGAGAAGGCAGAAGAGGAGTGGAAGACAAGAACAAGGAAATGAGTAGAAAATAGCTAGAAATATAGTAGATATTAATCCAGGTCTATTGATAATCACTTTAAATATGAATGCTCTAAATACGCCAGTTGAAAAACAGATCGTCATAGAGGTTAAAAAACAACAAGACCCAACTCTCTGTTTTCTGCAGGAAACCCACACTGTATATAAAGATACAGATAGATTAAAGGGATGGAGAGAGGTGAAGCATGCTGACACGAATCGGAAGAAAGCTGAGGTCACTGTCTTCACTTCAGACCAACTGGACCGCAGAGCAAGGCGAGTTACCACGGTAAAGCCAGCGCATCCTGACGTAGGGTCAGTTCTCCAGGAGGACGTCACAGACCTCCCTGTATATGCACTTCACAGAGCTCGGAACTGATGGAATGAACGGAGGAGGGGATGAACCACCGTCATAGCTGGGGACTTGGACACGCCCGTCAGAAAGGACGGGTCCAGCAGGCAGAAGATCGGTGAGGACATGGCTTCTCGCAACACCGTTGATCAACAGCTTGTGATGGACGTGTACAGACTAGTTCATCCAACAACAGAGAACACGTTCTTCTCAAGCTACATGGAGCGTCTACCAAGATTGACCACATTTTGGCCCAGAAAGTACACCTTGACAACCTTTTAAGTTTGTTACTAGAGTAGAAAACAATTGAATAGAAATTATATAAATGTACTTTCAGATCACAATGGAATTAAACTAGAAATCAGTAACAGAAAGATAGACGGAAAACCACAAAGTATTTGGAGATTAAACAACATACTTCTAAATAACACGAGTCAAAGAAGAAATCTCAAGAGAAATTTAAATATATTGTGAACTAAATGAAAGAACTGGGTTTCGTGTTTATGTATTTGATAAAGAATAACATGGAAGAGAATCTTAATTTTTTTCTCTTTTCAAAAGACGATTGTTTCCTGATGATAAAAGTTATACATGCATGCTACAGAAAATTTGGAAAAGGATAAAAAAGAAGAGAATTTTAGAGGAGGAATACCCAGAAATACTCTGTTCTTGTTAACATCCAATCATTTCTTTAAATGTGATCTTTTTTAGATTAAACATATGCTTAATAGGCAGTATAATTATATGGTTCAATTATTTTTAAAAAAATTTAAAAAGATAATTCCGTAAAGAGTCTTTCTCTTGCCTCCGTCTCCAGTCTTCCCAGGTCCCAACTCACCTTCAAGAAACTGCTCTTAGCATTTCTTTGTTCATCTGCAGTTTATGTGACCCAGTTAACACATCTAGGTATTCATAATTCTCCCCTGTGGGTAGAGAAAGTAGCAATTTCTATATTGCTCTGAGTCTTGTTGATTTTCTGCTTTTTGTATCCCGGTGATCTTTCTGTATCAGAATTCACAGGGGGGCCAGTGTGCTGTGGCCACCCCACCCCGGGCCCATCCTCTCCCCAACATAAAAATAACATGCCCAGACCTGCCAGGATGCTGCTTTGAACATATTTAAGGAAATTATGTGAAAAAGGAGAACACGCCTTTGCTTTTCTGTTTAGTCTCTCATTAATTTGAGCTCTTCCAGACTCATTTCTCAAGGTTCCTCTTTTCCCAGCTGTGGCCCCTGCACTCAGCCTTGTAAATGGGACAGGGCCTCCGGAGGGTCGCTTGGCGGCCGACGGCCAGCACGAGTGGCCGTGCCGTTCTTCCTCCCCCAGCTGGGACGCTTGAACGCCGCGCTCATGTTTGGTGCAGTTTGTGCTGCGCAGTGGGCAGGCTCTGAGGGCTCTTTTCCTGGGCTGTGAGGGCTCACCCTGCTGCTCTGTTGTTAACGTTTCTTCGTATTTTCCGAGCACCTCTCGTGGCTGATCATTTACGCTTGTTCTGAAGTTGCCCCGCTCTCCTCCTCATAATTCCTTCCAGAAGACTCTGTCAGGGACTGGCGCTGTGTCCTCCTGGGACGGGCGCTGGAGCTGCTGTCCTTACTGTTGAAGGCAGGACAGCCTCGTAGGAAAGAGGCGCTGCTTAAATCAATGCAAGGAATGGTCTTACGGGGCGTGTCTTAGTCCTTCCAGCTGCGGTGGGTGGGGACAGCCGCTGGGCTAAGCTGTCAGATGATGGAAAACACAACAAACCAGATGGAACGGCCTTTGGATGAAATAAGTCCCCAGTGTGCAGCCCATCTCGACACTGGCCGACCCGACTGAGCACTGCTCGCACGTCAGCCCCGCCGTGCAGGGGATGTTTCCAGTTGCAGGTTTCCTGGGTCTGCCCGGGAATCTACATTTGCACGTGCTCTAGTCTGCCGTCCTGCAGAGAGCGGGGCCGTGTGTGGATAAACCGTGAAGAAGGACGTGTGTGAAGCCCTCGCTGAGGCAGGAGGAGGGATTGGGAACCCGAGGTCCAGGCCGCCAGCGGTGACACGTGAGGTCCTGACTGCACGCACGCCCTGACGCCTGGATCGCGCTAGCGTGGGTGAGGATGAGGGTGCACGCGCGGAAGCTCGCGTTTGAACTTCGCTCTCTGAAGTGGCCCTTTTCCTCTGTCTTTGATGCCGTTTCCTTTTTTTTTCACTGTATATGTTGTCGCCTCCAGTGTGAAACCAGTGGTGAATGATTTGTGCCAGGAGGTCGCAGCCCGTACGCCTTGACTGATGCCATCTGCAGCCCTGCTGGGGGCCTGTGAACCGGGAGGGATGCCGAGCAGGCCCCACGCCGTGGCCCTCGCTCTGCAGCCCATCTGGAGCCCAGTGCAGCCCCGCTCGCTCGTGCAGCGGCGGGGAGTGATGACCTGTCCCTGGGCTGCTGGGGCCCCCTGCATGCAGCCCCCGGGCCTCTTAGCAGGCGGGCGGGAGCTGATCCAGCCTCTTACCTACGGAGCTGTCAGTCAGCTGAGGTTGACAGGGTTCTGTGAGAACTATCTTGTTAATTTACAATTTGTGTAGAACTTCTGTTTGTTTTTTTTAATCTTTATCTGTGTGTCAACTCCGAAGAACTTCTGGGGGTCAGAAAGCAGTCACAGGATTTTCCTCTTAATTAGATCGACCCCTTCAATGAATTCCCATATCGACAGACTGTAAACCATTTTAAAAGGTTTTGTGTTTTTTTAGTTTCTTGAAAAAGGATTATTCTTTGAACAGCATGGGTTCCATTTTTAAATCAACCCAGTAGTTTTAAAATGTGGTTTTACAAAATACATAAATATACACACGTAAGTAAAGGTCCGGAGTCTCCCCGCCTGGAGTGTCTGCGGCAGGATGCCAGGGGTGCGGGCCCCTTTTATTCAGAAGTTTCCCTGGGAGGCTCTGATTGCAGAGCGAGGACTGAGGAGAATTCTCTGCAGGCTGGCAGCGTCGGGGGTAGAAACGGAGGGGAACAAATGCACAAGCTGAAACTACTCATTTCCACCTCCGCTTTGGTAAAGGCACTGATCCTCTTCTTTGCATTTGCTTTCACTTGCTCCTAAGCCTCTTTTTCTGTTTTTACCATCGTCACCATGTTTAAGTGCACTAACCAGCAGTGTGAAGTATGTTGTTGTGAACTAGAGCTCCAGAACCTTTTCATCTTGCAAAACTGAAACCCTGTACCCACCAAACAGTAAGGCCCTCCCCCAGCCCCCGGCAAATTGTTGGTGCTTGCTGTCTCTCTGAATCTCACTGCTCTAGGGACCTCACGTGCATGATAGAATCACAGAGCATTTGTCTTTTTGTGACTGGCGTATTTCACTTGGAGTAATGTCCTTGAAGTTCATTTGTCCTGTAACGTGTCAGAATTTTCTTCCACTTTAAGACTGAATAATATTCCACTGTTTGGATTTACCTCATTTTGTTTATTGGTCCATCTGCCTGTGGACACTTGGGCGGCTTCCATGTCTTGGCTATTGTGAATGATGCTGTCGTCAACATGGGTGTGCAAGTATCTCTTTGAGACTCTGCTTTTTAATTCCTTTGGCTATGTACGCAGAAGCGGAATGTCTTATCATATGTTAATTCTATTTTTAATATTTTGAGGAAATGTCATACTGTCTTCCACAGTGGCTGCAGCATTTACATTCCCACCGGCAGTGCACAAGGGTTCCAATTTCTCCACATCCTTGACAACAACGTTTGTTACTTTCTGTTCCTGTTTTGTTTTTTTGAAGTAGTCATCTGATGGGTGTGAGGTAATACCCATTGTGGTTTTGATTTGCATGTTTCTGATAAGGACATTGAGCATTTTTTCATATGCTTGTTGGCCATTTGTATATCATCTTTGGAGAACTGTATATTCAGTGCTTTGCCATTTTTTAATTTGGTTATTTATTTTTTGTTCATTTGTAGGAGTTCTTTATATATTCTGGATATTAGCTTATCACATATGTGACTTGCAAGTATTTTCTCCCATTCTGTAGGTTGCCTTTTTGCTTTGTTGATCGTGTCCTTTGATCTTGGCAGAAAAGTTAAGTTCGATGTAGTCTCATTTGTCTGTTTTTGCGTTTGTTGCCTTTGCTTTTGGTGACACATCCAAGAAATCTTTGCCAAATTCAGTGTCATGCAGCTTTCCCGCTATGTTTTCTTCTAGGAGTTTTATTACTTTAGGTCTTATACTTAGGTTCTTAATCCATTTTGAGTTGATTTTTGTGTGAGGTGTAAGATAAGGGTCCAGTCTCATTCTTTTGCATGTGGATATCTAGTTTTCCCAACACCATTTGCTAAAGAGACTGTCATTTCTCCATTGGTTCAGCACCCTTGTCAGAGATTGTGTGATCATACACAGAAGGGTTTGTTTGTGGGCTGTCTATTCTGTTCCATTGGTCTTTATGTCTTGATGCCAGTAACACACTGTTTTGTTACTGTAGCTTTGTAATATGTTTTGAAATCAGGAAATAGGAGTCCTCCAACTTTTTTTTTTTAAATTGTTTTGATTATTTGGACTCTTGAGATTCCATATGAATTTTAGGATGAATTTTTTTCTGTTTCTGCAAAAAAAAAATGCTGTTGAGATTTTGTTGGAGGTGATGTTGCAGAGTATTGGTTTTAAAATAAGAAGACTTTAAAAAATAAAAATCCCATCAGGAGTTTGCTGGAAAGCTCTTAGCAAAGCAAGAAGCCACGTCAGTAAACACCCAGAAGACAGGACCTGCAGCCTTGCACACGTAGTTCTTGCCTCCCTCGGTGTATGGTCCTGGTATAGGAAAAACTGTAGTTACCAGGTTATACCATGAGTCTGTCTTCACCTAGAACCCCTTCCCAAAGACGCCGTGTGCACAGAACCATCTGGGTCCTGGTGGCTCACGTGTCCTCCGTCCCCCAGACGCCCTAGGGCTTGAAAGACCGTGATCATTGGGGTGAGTTGAGTGGGACCAAGCCCCCTGCCTAGAATACCAGGCTCTCCTGGTCTGAGGATGAGAAAGCATCATCCGCTGCTCACCCTGGGGTGGATGTGTCGGGAAACAGCCCCGGGTCCCAGACGGCACTGCAGTGGTGCCCACGCCGCCCCGGGGTTGACAGAAGACTTTCAGGGGGACAAGGGGTGTGTGATGTGGGCAGGTTGGGCACTGTTTGGGCGGGGGCTGCTCTCTGAGAACGTCATACTGCAGAATTCATCATGGGGACCTTTTTTTTCAAGTTTGCCTGTTCCACCCATCATCTCTGAAACCTGGCCTCTGAGGTGCCCTGACCTCAAAGGACAGCAGTGGTCCTGGCTGGGAAGAGGATGGGGGGGGGCAAGGGGACAAGGGGTGCAGGGGCAGGGTCCCTGCAGGCGCTCATGTCGGGGCCGAGCCGTGTGGGAGGGAGGCTCCCACTGGCAGTGGTGTCTCGGACCCCGTCCCCCGGCTGGCCTCGGCGGGGGTGGTTTCCCTTGACTGTAGTGCAGTGGGTGGCATCACAGACGGTGTGTCTGCAGGGATGGCTCCCCCAGGGGACACGGCCCTGCCGGCCTCTGCTGTGGGGCAGGGGTCGCCTGACCCTGGGGAGTGAGGGTCGCGTGTGGTGACATTCCTCAGGTCGTGCGGAATCCAGACGTTTTGCCGTTCGTGGCCTTAAAATCCACCCTCCGACTGTCACCTCTGGGTCTGTTGTTTATATGCAGGATAAATAAAAACAGAGCAAAAGGCTCTCTTCTCCCACACATTTGTGCCCCTTGTGTCAGCTTTGTTTTATAAGTTTAAAATGTTGTTTATTTTAATATTCATGCTTAACTCTGTCTGAAGAATCAGTCTGCCTTCCAATTTGAATGCTTTATTTGGGACAGATCTTCTCAGAAAGCAATCAGCTTGGTAATCAGACCGTTTCTGATTAGAGGAGAACAGGCCACGTCAGGGGCTGGCATGTTTTTGTTCCAGATTAATGAGACTTTCTATTTTTGTTTAAAGTTCTTCCCATCACAAATGTAAACTAGTTTGTAGGAAGAAGGAAACGTGACAACTAGAATTTCAGCGGAAGACACACGAACACCCGTATGATACGGTCTGATTTTTAGGGGTTCAGGTGTTCAGTGTTTTCCGTGGACGTAACAGACGTGGTTTTGCCCCCCACAGTGGACCAGATCTACCACCTGGCCTCTCCAGCCTCGCCCCCCAACTACATGTACAACCCCATCAAGACGCTGAAGACCAACACCATCGGCACCCTCAACATGCTGGGTGAGTCGGCCTCCCTTATTCTGCAGCTGCTGTCGGGCTGTCTTGGTCCAGCGTCGGTCACTGACTGCTCTGTTTCAGTTTGATCTTGGTCTTCGGCCAGCGCCCCACACCTCCCGTCTCCGTCCGTGCCCTTGGTGTGACTTGATTTGCCATCAGAACTTGTCATGGGGGTCGGTAGTGACATCCCCTGGCCCCCGAGCGGCCGCCCTCCCCTCCTGCGCTTTCCGGGACTCGTGGCGTGTGTGCCTCAGCGGCTCTGATCCGAGATGGGGTGGGTGGACTGAGCCCACGCGGTTTGGGTGGTGGCCCTGGGAGGATGGGGAGAGCGCCCCTCGTGGGGTGGTGGAAGCTGAGCTCTTGGCCCTGGACTGACCGCAGGACTCGCCCTGGAAGCGGGAGGTGAGAGCGAGAGCACCGTCCCAGGTGGCCGCACGTGTGAATCCACGGACAGCTGGCCTGAGACCCGGAGTCTGGGCCGTGTGCACGTGGATGGTTGAAATCAGGCGCTTCAGTTCCCACAGGTTTAGAAAACCAGGGCTTTTGGTTAGGTGCAAAGTGGAAGAGAGGAACCACTTCGTTAAATGTCAGGTAAAAAGTGGATTTAATTATGGAACATTTAAGACAGGTTCCGTAAATGGGTTTGGGAAATAGTGCTGCATTTTAGTTTGAGCGAAGCTGGGAGACGGGCATGAAGGGCGGTGGGGCTGGGCGCTCCGCCTCTTACACGAAGCCCTCGGGGGAGCAGGCTGTGCAGGAAGTGAAGGGTGATTCCTCTGACCCAGAGAGGGCGTCAGCCTGCGGACGGAACAGAGCCCGACCCTGCTCACAGGCGCGCCTGGTGGAGATGCCCCGTTCTCGGCACTGCAAGCGCCTGCCCCCTCTCTCCAGCCACCCAGCTCCTCCTCCACACAGAGCCAGAGGCAGTGCGGGAACAGCCTCATGTGCACGGAGTTGTTCAGAAAGACGACTTGCCTCCCCCAGTCCTGTCCACTGGGGCGCTCAGATGAGGATTACACTCGGGCTTGGCGACCATGGGGGACGGACAGGTTCCCAGAGCAGGCGCCCTGAAGTGCCCTTAGAGCTCCGGCGGGGGGAGGCTCGGGCTGGGGCTGGAACCACGAGTGAAGGCGGCCTGGAGGACTGAAGTGGGTGTGGGGAAGGGTCTTCCAGGGGCGACATGGACAGAGGCTGCAGGGGGACAGTGGCCAGGCTGGAAGGAGACCCAGTGGGACTTGGTTTTCTGAGCGGGGTGCAGTGTCACTAGCTCTTCCGCACTCGGGGCGGGTGCTCTGAGCCTGGGGGGCCCTCCCTCTGCGGCGTCACCCCCTGCCGGCCCTGAGCGCGGCTGCGTCTTGGTGAAAGCTTGTCCAGTTTCAGTGCAAACACTGGCCTCGCCCCGGGAGGGGGCCGCGTGGTGAGGGGTGTTCTGTGACTGTATCCCTGTCAGTATCCTGGCTGTGATGAAGTGCTGCTCTTGCACATTGTTACCGTTGGGGAAGCCGGGCGAAGGGCATCTGTCTGGATTACTTGTAACAACTGCATTTGAACCTACGCTTTTCTACATTGAAAGTTTAATTAAAAAAAAAAAAAAGACCTCAGGATCCTTCGTGACATCCACCGTCCCTGTGCAGCAGCGGGTCTGGCGGGGTCCACCTGGCCGGCGTCTGTGGGGTGGGAACACGGGAGGTGGGCCTGCAGTGCCGTGAGCCTGTAGATTCCACTTCAGCTGCAGCCCGTTTGCCGTTGTCTTCCTCGAGCTCGCCGTGGCGTCTGCACCTTCACCAGCGCTGGTCTCTGTTCTTGCTGTGCATCCTCAGGGCTCCGCCAGGTGCTCCTACACACTCACGCTGGGACCCTTCCGTCTCACCCCCCGACACCCCCGGGATGCCCGCAGCTGGTGTGCGCCCTGAGCCTCTCCCTCCGGTGCACCTGACGGCCCGAGTTGGCCCTCCGCCCTGAGCAGCGCCCGGCGAGTGGCACGGCCGGCCCTTCATCCCGTGGCGTCTGTGCACAGAGGCTCCGTGGGGGAGTCGTTTGGGAAGCAGGGGGTTGCGTGCAGGCGGTGGGTTTCCCTGGGGCAGGGCCTGCTGCGTTGGGACTGTGGGAGCATCTGGAGGACTTACCTGGGCACTGCAGTTGACGATGCTCTAGTCCGTTCTGCATGGAGTGGGGCGAACCCGGGAAGGGCTCAGAGCAGCACGAGGATGCGGCCAGGTGCTCTGGAAGCCGGACCTCAAAGGAGGGAGGGTGTGGGGCGGAGGTGCCCGGACAGGAGACGGGCTCGGGGGCAGCAGGAGACGCCTGGGGCGTGTGGGGAGCGGGGGCAGGCGGCCGACCATTGAGGAGGACGGTGGTGGGGGGGGGCTAAGGCTCGAGGGGCCTTGCGTTCTCCCTGCGGGGGTGGGGTGGAGTTACCTGATGAAATACCGGGTGGTACGTTCGGGCCAAGGAATCTTTATGAAACTACTCAAGTCGTGACTTACAACAAACCCACAGACTCTGCATTTGGCCCTGCTTTCAGTCACAAGTGTCCAGCTAAATACTGTGCTTCTGGAGGTTCATTCGTGCTTCCTTTCCTTACTATTTTAATTTTGGTTCCAAAGTAGATGCAATGAGAGTGGGTAACGGAAGATGCATGGATGATCAGATACGGTTAATACTAAAAAATTGCTTAAATTGGCTACGGAAATGAGTGTGTGCACGCGTGTTTTCCTTGTTCCCTGAAGGTGACGGTGTCCTGGTGTGTGTCTCTCTGCAGGGCTGGCAAAGCGAGTCGGAGCCCGTCTGCTCCTGGCCTCCACCTCGGAGGTGTACGGAGGTGAGTGGGTGTCGCTCCGGCCCCCTGGACGGTTGCATCCCATCTCAGGCGGAGAAGGGACCAGTGAGTCTGCACTCCATTTCCAGGAAGGCCCGGCTGGCTCTTGCTCTCCAGCAGGTGGCAGCAAGGGGCTCCCTCCTCCGGCTGGGGCAAGCCTTTCTCTCCTGCTGAACGACCACGCCCTGAGGACGGTGTCGTGTCACTTTGTCCGCGAGCACCCACCGCTTACCAATCCGCAAGAGTGTCTTTGTTCCACAGGTGCCCCAGAAGTCAGATCCCTGGGGACTTCGCCAGTTTAGCTGGAGCATTTGCTCCAGTGAGAGCAGGGTCCCCCCAACCCCACCGGGAGCTCAGGGGTCGGCTTTAGAGCCTGCTCGGTGGGGAGACGTGTGCTGGTTGCCTCACCTGTAGGAGGATGGGTTTTGGAAGAGTTTTAAGTAGGTGGAGCCAGAAAACCCAGGCGCCTGCTTTGCCCTCCACAGGCCTTGAGGAAGTGAGCGTCCGGAGAGGGCTGAGGGCCACCTGTCCTCTCATGGGGCTTCCTGCTCGGCCCCGCCAGCTGGGCGCAGGGTTCTGGAGAACTGCTTAGTTGACGCAGCAGAAGCCACATGCTAATGCGATGCAATTTTCTCCTTGCGCTACTGTCGCGGAAAGGAAGTGAGAAGGCAACATGGGAAGAGATGGCTTTTTAAAAAATAATAATAATAAGGGAACCAGATGGAAAAACCCATAGAGGCAGCAATTCTACTGACGCAGTTCTGCTCTTTGCCACCCCAGTGGGAAGGCAAAGCACCCACCGCCCCCGGCTCTGGGAGCGGGGCAGGCAGGGGGACCTTTCTTCCCCGTCCCCGTGCTCCCCGCTTCCAGCCTCTGCAGAGGCCCATCGGGTACCCGAGTGGCACCGGGTGGCCCATTGCGTCACGTGTCCCAGCAGCATTGGTGCCGACGCCGTCGGGGCTGCGTCCTTGTCACCGTCTCAGAGTGCTGACGGCACCCGTCCAGGCCCCTGATGTCTTTCCCCCGCCCCCCCCCCCCCCACCACTCAGCTTTGCATCTCTGACGGCAGCTCGCGGTCTTCAAGGCTTGGGAGTGACGTCAGGGTAACCCACGGAGGCCCCCCTGCCCCGGTCTGCAGGCACCCACCTCCTGTGGGTTCCGTGCCTGGTCTGCCAGCCTCCCCGATGCTGAACAGGGGACACAGAGTCCAGACAAGGTGTCCCTCTGCACCCTCGCTTCTGTCGTAGCAAGGTGGTTTTGTGTGTCCTGAGCCTCGGGCTTGTCCGCCTGGACGGTACCAGTCGAGGGGCGGTGCCTGTGCCCACTCTTCTCTTTCTGGTCCTTTGCCACGTTCAGGGTCTCTCTCTGGGAGTCCAGCTTGCCCAGCCCTCGGCAGAAATCCCCGAAGAGGTCTCGCGTCATCAGCACATCCACGTGAAGTCCCGTTGCTGGTTTTCTTCTCTCAGGGCCTGTTTGCCTCTGAGCTGTTCTCCTCAGGGAACTTTAAGCACAGCAGCAACTGTAGAGGTCTGGGTCCCGTCCCGTCCCGGCTCACGTCCCGTCATGCCCACGAGCTTCAGCTCCGACATAAGCAGAAAGGAATTGTGAACCTTATCCAGGTTTCTTGGCAAAGATTTATGCATTTTATAGCATAGTTGTGTAAAATTCCTGCTGTACCGGATAAATCAGGTATTAATTGATTCCAAAAATGCACTTGTGTTAAAAAGAATTTGTGACTAGGGACTTCCCTGGTGGCGCAGTGGTTAGGAATCCGCCTGCCAGTGCAGGGGACGTCGGTTCGAGCCCTGGTCCGGGAAGATCCCACATGCCGTGGAGCAACTAAGCCCGTGCGCCACAACTACTGAGCCTGCGCTCTAGAGCCCGTGAGCCACAACTGCTGAGCTCACGTGCCACAACTACTGAGCTCACATGCCACAACTACTGAAGCCCACGCACCTAGCGTCCGTGCTCTGCAACAAGAGAAGCCACCACAATGAGAAGCCCGTGCACCGCAACGAAGAGTAACCCCCTCTTGCCGCAACCAGAGAAAGCCCGTACGCAGCAACGAAGACCCAACGCAGCCAAAAATAAGGAAAAAAAAAGTCAAGATAATATTTTTAAAAATAATAATTTGTGACTAGGTTTCTTTAAATAGTCCACTCCTCTGGTACATCTTAAAGTGCGATTCATTTACACACCAAAAAAACAGGCGTTGGGAAGTACACAATGCGTGCTGGGGAAAGAGCTCTTTGCATTGCATGCTTGTGCTTAGAGGACCAGGGCCGACCAGGTCCTCAGGTGTGTCACTGAGGCTGTCAGGTAGTTCTGGTGACAGCACAGAACTGTGTGTTCCATTGTGTTCCAGAGAGAGGCTCTTAAAATATTTTCAGTAAGTCCATGCTTTATAAAATTCTATATTTTATAAATGTGAAATTGGACCCTATGTCTTTTCACATAGATGTTTAATTTAGTCTATAGTAATCTAGAAGTTAAGAACAGTTTACGGGAGGGGGGAGACTTAAAATTGAGAGACTTTGCTCTTTGAATTAATTTTTTTTCCTGTAAAAACTGTCATCACTGATACGAGCGGTCAGAATAGCGCGTCCCTCTGGACTGGTTAGAGGTGGACCGAGGGGCGCTGAAGGTGCTCGTCTGGTAGGTGTCTCTCCAGGTGAGATGTTCACCTTGGTCTTTCCCAAGCTCCCTTTTGCACTGTCAGTATCCATTGTTCGTAACGTCTATGAACGGGAACAAAGGGAGACTCTGAAAGCACTTCTTTATTGTTTCCCCGCCCCCGCAGACCCTGAAGTCCACCCTCAAACCGAGGATTACTGGGGCCACGTGAATCCCATAGGACCCCGAGCCTGCTACGACGAAGGCAAGCGCGTCGCCGAGACCATGTGCTATGCCTACATGAAGCAGGTATCCAACGCGGCTCTGGGGCTGGCGGTGTAGACACGGCTTTGTAGACCAGGCCTGTGCTGGAATAAAGCGCCGTGACTGACCTTGCCCAGGGGTGGGTGTTTCCCCAGTTTCCCACTGTCATAAATCAGCGGTGCCATCAGCAGCTTTCCCCATGTGTCTCCTTTTTTGAAAAATGATTTCCAGGCATGAAGCCTTAGGTTTGGAACACCCTCGAGTGACTGGGGTCAGCCTTATTCCTCATCACCCACCAGCAGTTAATGAGAGCCTCTGTTTTCCCAAAGCCTCCCAATCGGTGGAATTTTTTTTTTTTTTTTTTTTTAACTTTTCTTTTTACCTTTCTTTCTGTTTTCTAATGGGTATAATTCATTCTGGCTTTAATATAGGTCTCTTCAGGGATGGTTATTTATACTTACTCTGATTCCCTGCTTCCTTAATCATGGCCGTGCTGGGGCTTGCCTGTGGATCTTTCCAAGTTCCAGATTTGCTCACCTCCACGCTGGAGCAGGTAGAGCCTACAGCCGAGAGGCTGGGGTCTGGGTTCCCACCTGGATCCCCACTGTCTACTCCGGAGACGTGACCCATTGGTCACAGGGCCCTGTCCTGCCTGCCTGAGGGCTGTGCAGGGGCCGATCAGACGTCCAGATGGGGCCCAGCCAGGCCATCCATTGTGCTTGATCAGCTCTGGGACCCTCACAGACATGCCCTTGGAGGGACGTGTAGGTGAATAACCGTGGACGGGGGTGGTTCCAGGACAGGCTGCTGACAGAGGCGTGGTGGCCACACTCTGGGACTCAGAGACGAGCAAGTGTCCATCCTGGAGCAGCCTTCTCAGGCCGAGGGTTCCTCCTGCCGGCCCGCTCGGAGGTCAGCTGGCCACGGGCTTTGTGTGATGGGGGACCCTGCCTGGGTACCCGGTGCTGAGAGCTCACGGCTGGGCTGGGGGCACTGAGCGCCTTGTTTGTTTTTTGGAGGGCAGGTGGCAGAGACTTTTTTCTCTTATATTTTTAATGAAATACCAATATTGATGACCCACAAAATAATCTTGTGCTGAGGTAGGTATTGTTATTTAGGTTTTTCTGCCTTATTTCTTGGCCAGGAGCAGAACTGATTGTTTTCTAAGCCACTTTGGGCAGTTGGCTTGTAGTATCCATTTATTTTAATCAGTTTTAGAAAAGACAAACTATATCATTTTGGAGCCCAGAATATCTTGACCCAGAAGTTTAATAAGATGGTCTCCCAGGTACACAGAACAACCTCTGTGTATGTTGGTGCCTAAGGAAACTAACTCGAGTGTGTGAGGGGACATAATAGGGTTCTCGGCTGTTTCGCTTTCAGTCTGGGGGTGTATTTCATAGTGAGTTTTTGTGTAGGTAAAGCTGGTGGGCAAGTAGGACATTTTCATTGAACTTTTAGTTCTTGTTAAATGATGAGTAGTGTAACTTAATAATGTCTTCCTTAGGGTATGAGCTCATGGTAACTATGGTGTTTAGTAACAGCGTAGCCAACATTTACTGAGCACTGACTGGATGCCAGCACCCGGGGTGTGGGTTCCACTGCACACGTGCTGACCCGGGATCTGTAAGCGCCGTCCAGCTCGTGAGCGCAGGATCACAGCTCCCTCCACACCTGGGGACTGTCAGCGTTTGCATTTCTGCTCGCACAGGTGGTGCTCCCCGTAAGGTATCCTCTAGGAGCCCCGTGTGCGGCCGGCCGGCGGTGGCCGGCGGCAGGGTGTCGCCCGCTGCAGAACGCCTCTGCTGCAGGGGCCCCAGCAGATGATGTCACCTGTGTGCAGAAGTCACCTGGTGGTTAGGGTGACAGTGGGCTTCTCACTGAGGACAGTGCACAGACTGCTCCCCGTCACAGTGTCAGGGCCGAGGGTTGCTTTCGGACACAGGCTCAGCACCTTTTGTGAAGCTCGGGTCTAGGCCAGCAGCACCGTGTAACCTGTGGGTTCTGCTCAGCACACCTGCCCCAGGACTCCCGTCTGCCCAGGGGAGCAGTGCCGTCCGGGCATCTGGAAATGCACCGTGGAAGGCCTGCCCCTGTGGCCTTGGAGGCAGGTGTGGGTCCCGCTCTCCCCACAGTCCCTCCCCCACTCCTGCTGGCTGGCCCTTAGGTCCGGGAGTGACCGTGCCTCTGGCCCTGGTGGCTGGCGGAGTCCTGTCTGGTTCCGGTGGCTGCAAGGCCAACGGGCTGATGCAGGACAGCAGGGCTGGGCGCCTGGGCCTGGGTGGAGGTCCCTGTGGTCTCGCCCGCTTCCGAGTGGCCTTGAAGAAGGCCCAGCGTGAGCTTCACACCTCGCGTGCCTTGTTATTCATGTTGCACGTACTGTGTCCCCTTCTAGGGGGAGCTGTGGGCCCAAGACTGTGACCACAGCTGGGGCTAAGCAGTGCCCCTGCACTCGCTGTCCCTCGTTTGTCCGAGTCGTGCTGAGGGGGGGAACCGTGGGCATCTTCTCTCTCTGTCCACAGGGCCAGACACCACACAGCTGGGGGGTGTTGGGATTCTCGTACTGCAGGTTGCTTTGCCAGGATAGAAAATAAGAAAACACAGATAAGCAAGAAGGAAAAAATACTACCACCCGCGGTCCCATTCAGAGATAAACGGAAGGGAAAAATAGGGCAATTCTTTCACTTGGGATTTTATATTAGCCGCGGCAGGGGGTGAGTCAGAGGCCCTCCTGCCACACTGGGCTGGCCCCTGTGGGCACAGCCCAGTCTGGGGCAGATCAGACCATCTTTGGAGTTCAAACAGCAGAGCGACTGATTTTCAGTATTCCAGCTCTCCTGCTTCAAAACTTTGGCTGTTAGTTTTTGCTATCTGGAGGCAAATGAAAAAATAATGGCCAGTAAAATGGTGAACCATGTGGAATAGAATGCCTTTGGCCTATTTTTAGTTAATTATATTAATAATTTAAAATTTTTTTTAATACATAAAGGCATGTCCCCTCTTAAGTATAAATCATCATTTTATTGAAAAGACCACATATGGTATGTGGATGTATCTTTCTCTGACTAAATTTAATATATAAGGATTGAGAATATAAACAAGATAAATCCAGGGATGAATACACATTTTATAAAAGATTTTAAAGGATTCTCTTCTGGGTTTGTTGTAGTGAATTAAATATCCTAAAATGTATTCAAAGTAGAATTTGATTTCCCAGAAAAATCTATTGCAGGTACATTTCAGGGCACGTTTCTTACATAAAGAGGGGCTCCCTTGAGTCTTCCTCCAGGGGATGGGTTGAGCTGCCAGTTGGGATCAAAGGGCATCGCATCTTTCAGGAACACTTTGAACTTGTCAGAGAAGTTACATTGGGCTCGTCCGTGCCCTTGGACGTGCTGGTTTCATAAACGTGCGGACTTGTCCAGAAGGCTGCGGTCAGCGCTTGTGTGCTTTGGAGCTCGTGGCCCCGCCTGCGTCTGACCCTCAGGGGTCTAAGCCCGACCCACGGGGCTGGGTCTGCGAAACAGGCCGCCATTCCTAAAACCACAGACCGCAGAGCAGAAAGAAAGGAAACTCAGAAACCCTCTCGTCCAGGGCCTTGAGGGTATGGTTTTGTTTTATTTTCTGGCATCAGAATACTTAAAATTAAATGCCTGGTATGCGTATTATACCTTAGTTAACAAAAGTGTTCAGCAACCAGCTAAAGGATGTCAAATGTCCAGTGAGCGGGGTTCACCCCAAGGGGCTAATTAAGCCCATGGCCTGGAACCCCCAGTGCAGGCCTGTTTCTGGTGCCCACTCCCCGCTGGCCGTGCGCTGAGCCTGGGCGTGGCCTGGGCCTAGTGACCGCTCTGGCCTGAATGTTAAGGGTCTGGCGGGACCGTTGAGGGCAATTGCCAGGCAGGCATCCCGCTGTCCCCAAACCTGTGTGGCCTCCCTCTGCCACCACCCAGCGTGAACGGGAACTCGTCTGCACCTTCGGGCATCTTGCTCAGCAGCTGAGCTCTGCCTTCTGTAATGGCCTCGGTCTCGTCCCCAGGCGGGGAGCGGACCCCACGAAGCTATGTTTATGAGGCCGGGGGGAATTGTGTGGTTCAGCCTTCGGGGCTGCGTGACCCCCTTACTTTAGGGATGGCATGTCCTTCTCCTGGGGGCCTGCCGTCTCTGGGGGCTTCCCGCTCTCTGTGTGTCCTGCTCCCTGCAGGCGAACATGTCCTGGGCGCCTCCCTCAGGGCAGGCCTGGCACAGCGGAGAGGGTGTGAATGAGCTTGAGAGCCGGGGCTGCTGGGAAGCCCGTGTCAGCTGCACCTGATAGTCGGGAGGAGCTGCCTGTCCCCTGAGGTCCCGGACCCAGGTGAACAGGTCACAAGAGGCAGGTCCCTCTGCGCTGCAGCTCATGTGTGCAGAGCCCAGTGCTCCTGAGGGAGGGGGCGGGGAGCAAAGCACAGCCCCCCAGGCGCCCTGCCGGCACGCGGCCTGACCGCTGTGAATGTGCTGAGCTTGTCCTCTCTCCTTGGAATAAAGCCAGCTTCACTCACTTCGGATTTTGTCGTCTTAACAAGTGACTGCAGGTGGATACTTGGGAGCTATTTTCTAGTGAGAGCAGCGTCTCTGCTCCTCCCTACCCCACCCCCCGTGTTTGACTTGCTCCCTGGTCAGTTCAGAGGAGAACAGGGTTGGTTTATTCCTGGACCTGGAATGATAGCTCACATCGTAGTCCTAGGAGTCTGAATGCCCATGGGAAGGCTTGACGGTGTATTGCTGGGGCTTAGCAGAGATGTGGCAGCTCCGGTTTCTGAAAGCTACCTGGGCTGGGTCCACGCCTGCCAGCCACTGCACGTCGGCACACGTGGAGACCTGGATGAGACCGCTGTGGGCGGAGGTGGCTGGCAGCTCCAGCCTCTGGGAGGCCTGGTGGGGCCCTAGGGATGCCGCAGCCCATGGCCGTTCACTCGCCGTACTTCTGGTGGAGAAATTCTGTGCTAACTCAGCCCCATCAGCTACGGGTCCCTCAGGTCCCAGCCTGTACCGGCTCTGATACGTAGAGTCAGGAAAGAACTGTGCCGACCAGCAGGACCCCGGCAGCAGCTAAGCTGTCATCACTGGGCCTGTGCTGAGGCTGACTTGTACACGAGCCCCGCCCTCTCCTGC
The DNA here is from genome assembly GCF_028021215.1 of Eschrichtius robustus. Lineage (NCBI taxonomy): Eukaryota > Metazoa > Chordata > Mammalia > Artiodactyla > Eschrichtiidae > Eschrichtius > Eschrichtius robustus. Next base: position 94,114,243 of record NC_090838.1, on the reverse strand, counting down.
TTCCCCGGCGAGGAGAGACAGACAGCGCGGCCTGGCCACTGAGCCCTGGGGCTCAAGCCCACCCCACCAGCCCTCTGACACCCGGAAATGCACATCTGTTGTCTGATGGGTGATGGATTGCTGTAAGAGTCTGCTGAGTCAGAGTGTGATAGAAACATTTAACTTTTTATCACTGACAAAGTAGTCTGTGAAATTGATAATTAAACGAGATAGTTCGCAGAAGGCTTTCGGGGTTTAAAAAACTATACTTTCCTTGATTACATGTTTGAAAATATGCTTTCCCCAATAACAAAAGTAAGAGATGTTTATCGTAATAAAAATAGAAACATTAAAAGTACAAGCGGGAAAGTCTGTGGAGGTCTGGAACACCCGTTTTTGTAAACAATGTACGTTGGCATCTTCCCAGGCTGTTTAGCTATATATAGCCTGTATCAGGTGCCAGATTGTCTTTGGTTTTTCACTGAACGGATGAGTTTTCCAGCAGAACAGATTGGGGATGTAGTAGGTACAATGTAGCCCTTTCGGAACGCTCACCTGCCCCTCCTTTCCCAGGACAAAGCGCTCTCTTGTTTTTCTTCAAATCAGCTATTAAACATTCACGAACATTTAAATCTCTGTTGAGTGATAAAGTTATACAGAATATTACGTGAAAGAGATGATGAAAGAGATGCATAGCCTGGTCCTAGTTAAGAAAGTAGATATTTATTTACTGGGGAAGAATGTATACCCATCATTGTTGTACCGTTGCACTGTTTTACACTGTCTCTCAGGTTTCTGCAGCACGTTTCATGCCGGGGGCCTCAAGGTGGTGGGAACCGGGGCTCATGTGAGTTTGGTGTAACTTGCAGCCTCCAGATTTGATTACAGGGAACACAGCATCTCATCAGGACGGAAAAGCGCCTGTGTCTGGAAGGAAGAGCAGAGGTATCTGTGGGGCGCCGGGGCCGCAGGGCTCACCCTCTTCTGTGTTGCAGGAAGGCGTGGAGGTGCGCGTGGCCAGGATCTTCAACACCTTCGGACCCCGAATGCACATGAACGACGGCCGGGTGGTCAGCAACTTCATCCTGCAGGCGCTGCAGGGGGAGCCGCTCACGGTGGGTGGCGGGCGGGCGCGGGGGGAGTGCGTCCGATCGGGTGTGTGGGGGGGGTGCCTGCCCTGAAGTCAGGAGTCCCCGCTGCCCTTGGAGGGAGGGAGGGAGGGAGGGAGGGGGCGGTGCGTGGAGGGAACACACGGGAGCCGTGACCCTGGACGGGGCTCAGGTCACCCTGCTCCCTGAGCTGCAGACACCCTGGTGCCTCGGGCTCAGGGCCTGCCTGCAAAGGCCTCTCCCGCCGTGCTCTTGGCCCATGACTGTGCCCAGGGGCGTCTCTGTCCACAGGGTGCCTCAGGGTGCCCCTGGGTGAGGCCCCAGGCCTGGTGGAGGGCCTGGCACGGCCGGACCCTGGGGTTGTCAGGGCTGAGGTCAGGCTACGCCCCTGGTGGTTGAAGGCTCCCGTGTAGTCCGCGGTTCCGGGACCCTCAGTGTGGTCTCCCCCCAGGTGTACGGATCCGGGTCGCAGACAAGGGCCTTCCAGTACGTCAGGTAAGACCCCCAGGCGGGCGAGGACCGTCCAGTCACGTCTGGGTCACTTGCTCGTTGTGCTGTGTTCATTCCGGTGAAGCAACTGGGTTGACGTTAGTTCTGCCCTTCCTGTGGGCGGTGTCCCCCCCCCCCCCCCCCCGCTCCCGGTTCTCTGCCAATAGAGGTCGGATGTGCTGGTCTCCTGCTGCCACCTAGTGTCTTGTCGGCCAACCTGCCGGCCCCGAGGGTCACCCAGGGCCTTCAGTTCAGGCCAGTGAGGTGATGGCCTCAGGCATCCAGCACACCTGCAGATGCCGAAATCAGACCCTTTAGACGTGCCTTCTGGGGTGGACGAGGTCGTCATCATTAAGAAGGTCAAGAGGCCTAATGTTGATAAATTTTGTGCCCAAACTAAATGCAGATAAAAATATTTTAAGAACTTTGTTGAACAGTCTCACACGGTCATATTTACTGTTTTCTTGGTAGTGCTCCTCAATCCAGTTTTTTGTCGGCCAGTTCGGTTGGTGGCAAGTTTTAAAGTGCGGTTTGGGTTCTGAGAGAAGAGTTATTATATGAGCAGTTAACATCTACCGAAATATTTTCCCACGTGGCACAGTGATAGTGAATTCTGCACAGGTTTGCGGTGTCCTCAGTCATTGGAAAATCTAGCTGTATGTTTTGGGACCGTATACTTGCACTTTTCAGTACAAATACCCTGGACTGCCTGTCCATCAGAAAATGCTGTCCCCTGGTGCCTGCGGCCACCCCAGGGATGCTGTCAGGCGAAGTGGTGGCAGGTCTTGGGGGGCTCCCACCCCACCTCGGCCCGAGCAACCACACGATTTTTGCCTGGTTTAAAAGAAAAAAAAAAAAACACAAAACACAACCACTGTAGATTTTTTTTTTTCCCTGCAAGTGTTTGTGAATTTTCACATTTAGTCCAAAAGAAAGCTGAGTAAGTGTCTTATAATGAACAGTGGTTTTTCTCTCCCCATCAGTTAGTATCTTGCCCAGCAGGGCAAAAGCCTGGGACCATCACGTCACTGGCCCACTTTGTTGCCCAAATAGTCTAAGAAGGGATTCAGCCAGGAGCTAGCTGGCCTGTTCTCATGTCAGAGCACTTAACCCGGGAGCCGTGCGCTGCAAGGAAGTGATGGCGGCCCGTGTCTGTGTGGGGACCATGCTCCTGGGATCCTGCGCTCGGGTACCGTCTTCTCATCGTGACACGTGTCCAGCCCAGCCCGCCTGCCCTCCCCCGGATCCCGTCTGCGCACTTTCTCGAGGTGGGGGGGTCTTGACGTCTCAGTCACGTTGAATCTTCTCCAACAGCCTCATCAAGGCCCCCAGACTCCTCCAGCCGTACCATCTCATGGAGTATTCCAGAGACTGTGCAGTGAAAGGGGCATCAGTTACAACCCGTTCTTACTATTTCAAAGGCATCAGATACAAAATTCATTTAAAGTAGCCTCTCAGGTGCTTGTTTTTTGCTGGTGATTAAAATCTTTTAAGCATCGGGTGGTGCACGGGCTGCACTCCATCCCCAACAGGACGTGCCTCGCTGGCCAGCCTGTGCGGTCCACGCGCCCCGTCACCGACCCAGACACCAGGGTGCATCCTGGAAGGGACCTCAGTGGTGTCACTAAAAGTGGTGTTGGGGGCCCTTCGGGCAAACCCTTTCTTCGTGAGGCCGTGCCGTCTGCTGGTCTCACATCTTGAGTTAGTGGGCTCTGACGTGCTGAGGTTCCCTGACTTCACCAGACTCGGGGAAGGAGCTTTCCTGGCTTTCGCTCTCCGTTGTTCAAGGCTTGGCTGAGAGAGTTAACTTACCAACGCTGGGCTGTTTTAAAGAAGCTATTTTGTAGAAACTGAGGCTCTTCTACTTCACAGTTAAAAATGCACAACGTTTGGATCTGTAGTTACTGAACTAAATTACCCATTTCCAAAATCCACGGTTGCCCTGCGGCAGCGTTGCACCGTTTCTGGGTGACCGTTGCGGTGTCTGGGTGGCGTGTGCGCTGACATCCTGGCATGACTGCGCTTGGTGCTCTCGTGGCCAGGTTACGTCCTCACCCCATCACGGAGGCATGCTGTGTTGTCTTAAAAAGTCACTTTGTCAAAATGACACTTTTAAAGAGCTTCAGGTTAAATGGATGTGATCTGTGCACTTTGGGCCTTAAAAGTTGCCAGTTTTTTGCATAAAAGATGCATGCCCCTCCCCCCAGGATGATTACATAAGTGTCCGTCACCTTCCAGCTTAATATGGACCCCCCCCCCCATTAAAAATGTTTGTGGATGCTACCGAATGGCACATTTTAACGTCTTTTCCAAACATGCAGAGATGTGTGCTGTCAGAGGACGCGTTGGGATGTGGTCGTTAACGGCCATAGTGATGAAGGGACTTTTTGCCAGTTTCTAGAAGCGAGGAATCTAAAGTCAGCGGTTCTTTGCATCTGTGCTTGATCCGTGAGAGCAGAACGGACTTTAGGCGTGTTCCTACAAAATGCCCATTGGCTGTAAGCAAAAACCCAGAAAATCATTTGTTTGCTAAATTACCCCCCCCCCCCCCCCAAATTGTTTTTCAGTGAAAAGGAAAGCAAAACCTGCGGTTTTCTTTTGGAAGTTTAGCACAGTAACCTGCTCCTTGCTGGTTACGGCGGAGGAGGGGAGAGCGTTCCAGGCGGCCGCGTTTGCATCCCCGGAGCAGCGCCCGCCCTCACAGCCTCGTGAGGCACAGCTGGTGAAAGTGACCTAGTAAAGTGCTCGTGTAGCAGCGAGGTGTCATGTTTACGAAGTCACTTGTTTTTGACAGAACCACCCTTTAACGTTTCTGAAAATAAGAACCAAACCTTGGTAAGCGGAAGTTCGCCTCTTGACCGTCACCCTCACGGCCCGCTCGCTCGCCATCCGTCTGCAACACCCAGACGCCCCCGCCCGTCCCATCCGGGTGCTGGGGTTCCTGGGGGGAGGTGAGGGGCCAGACGTCCAGGGAGCTGGTTTCAACACTCAGGGTTGTCTGGCTTTCTCTGTGAGTTGCCAGTATGAGACTTACATACTGGAGTTCTTTCATTGCAGGAGACCTTATTTTTTAAAAAACCATCTGCTTTTCCATATGGGCCGACTACCTGGGTTCCCGTTAAACATGGACTTTCCTCAGAAACTTGCATAAACGCCATCTTTTTTGGGGTGTGTGCCTACCTTACTTTCATTTTTTAATTGCTGAAGGGTTTCAGAAATACACAAAGCAGAGAGCTCAGCCCCATCACTGAGCTTGCGTCCCGCTCAGCCGCGTGCCGACGCCCGCCCGCGGAAGGCGGATCCCAGACGCCACGCCATCCCATCCGCGAACACTTGAGCGTCCTCTGCGCCCTCTCACGCGCAGGGTTTCGTTCTGACGTCCAGTCTCCCACGGGGGTTTTGGTTTCCTTCCGGGAGGTGGGCGGCTCGTGCCCGGTGCTCGGCGTCTGCGGGCCCCGGCGGGCAGCTGAGCGGCCGCGCCTCTCTTCCAGCGACCTGGTGAACGGCCTCGTGGCGCTCATGAACGGCAACGTCAGCAGCCCCGTCAACCTGGTGAGTCCCTCCCCGGCCGGCCGGTTCCCGCTTCGCTCGCTCCGTCAGCACGCTCAGGGCACGTGCCTGTCTGCTGCTTGCCCAGTACGAGAGGGAGATACACGGAATAGAACAAAACGGGAGTCCACAGAGAAGATCTGGGATAAACTAACCCTGTTCCGTCCACCGGAAGGGCCAGGTCCAGAAATTCGTGGAGCCTTTGGTGGTTGTAGGTGACATTCTGTGTGTCCTTTGCCCATCACTGAATGTGCAGTTGGTCTCGATCAGGCTTGCTTTCCGGGGCTGTAGAAGATGGAGTGGCTAGGAGAGTTTCCCTCACTGTCATGTCTGTGAGCGCCCAGACGCCCTTCGTGCCGCTTCCTCCCTCACTTCCTGCAGCCCAGACGCTCCCGGGAGGGATCGGGAGCTGGTTCCGCCTGATCTCTGATCCAGCCTCGCTCACTCTTGGTGCTGGAGGATGTGTTTCTCTGCAGAGCAGTTTGTCCTGTCCTTGGCCGGTTCTCACTGGCAGAACGTTTTTCCTTCTGTTTAGAGGTAAAAACCTCGTCCTCTGTGTGCCTGCCCACGGGCCTGCCTTCTCCGTGGGGACCCCCCCAGAGCTGGTCTGTGCCGCTGTGATGTGACAGCTTCCCCAGGACTTCCCCAGTCTCCTCTCCAGCTCTTCCGGGGATCAGGTTGGGCTAGAGCCCTCTGACCCTTTTGGTCACTGTCTCCTGAATGGTTTCATTCCATCCCGTTTAAAATGTGAGGTGTCCAGTGTAGACTGCCCGTCATTCTAGACGGTCCGCTTCTGCTGATGGCAGCTGACCCGAGCCCCCGTACCCCCCCCTCCCCGCATTGGGGGAGCCCCGCCCCTCTCACCACCTCGGCCCCCTCCCCTCCCTGGGAGGGGCTCAGCTCACAGGTGTGGACGTGCTTGCTCATTGCTTGAAAGCACTTCACTCGCAAACCGTTCCGTGTACTTTTCTTCATGACCAGCAGTCTGAAGCACGCTCTGGAACGTTCATTTCTCCTGGGTTGGGCGGGAGTTCCTACCAACGGCGAAGGACGGGCCCTGGAGAGGTCCACTCCCTGTGGGACCTTTGACCAATTCATGGGTACCGGCGGCCGCAAGCACCCAGCCAGCGCTGTTGTCATGCACTTTCGAAGAAACAGGCGGTTAAATAGCATAAGCCGTGTCTCGTGATCCTCACTTCATCTTGAGCCTTCACCGCCCTTTACCCTGTGTTCTCACTTCTCGCCCTTCCAAGTGTGCGTCTTAACCAGTGGTCGCCCCAAGCAACCACTCCCCGCGTTAGTGCCGCGTCCTTCTTGCCCCTCGGCACAGAGCCGTGCTGGAGTGTCCGACTCCTGTAGAAACCTGTCTTGTTTAGGGGCGTGTCTGCCGGTAGCCCCGGGGTGCTCATAATTAGGCCTAAGGTCCCTTCCTGCCTCTTTGACCTTTGGTCTCAGACGAAACCAGGAGATTGGGGATGAAGAGTGTTGGGACGTAGAGTTGCCAGACTTCACGGTGCTCTCTCCCGACGGGACGAGCAGGCTCGGGGAGGGGCTGGGCCGCGGCTGCTGGAAGGTAGGGCGGCAGGAAGAGGCGGAGGGGCGTTCAGAGGCCCCCAAAGTAAGCCCGCCGTAGAGCCACATCCTGGGTCTCGCACCGGCTGCCCAGGGCCCCCCCTGCGAGCGCGCTTCGCGTCTGTTGGGACTCCTGGCCAGGCTCACGCGTCTTCATTACCGAGGGGGCAAGCAGGGCGCCCCCAGTGGGAAGCAAGAGTGTCCTGGGAGAGCTAAGCTCGCAGAACCAGGCTTTCTTGCAGAGCGACACCGAGCCTACAGTACCTTTGCATCTGGAAACCGTCCCGTACCTGGGCCAGGGGACGCAGCGCCCTGATGCGCCGCTACACAGGCGGGCGTCTGCTGACCCTGCCCAGCCCCCGGCGTCGGGGACGGCGTGCGCGTGGGGCGGGAGGGCGTGCCGTCGCCGTTGCGTTTACACCTCTAACCAGAGACCTTTCTTCCTTAGGGGAACCCGGAAGAACATACGATCCTGGAATTCGCTCAGCTAATTAAAAACCTCGTTGGTAAGTAGGACAGAGGCCTTCCTGCGTGTGAGCGGCTGCGCTTACCCTGTTGGTTAATAACGCCTCGCCTGTACGGTGGGTAATGAATACACGCTAATTGAATTGGATGAGAAGCAGAACTTGCTCGGGAGCGCCTCACCGCTTTGTAATTCTAAGCGACGGAAAGATGAAGGGGTGCGGGGGAGGGGGCCAGCTTTGTGCGCCCTTGTGACAGAAGGCCTGTGTGGAGCAGAAATGGTACGTCTGTCCTCTGTGCTCGAGACGTGATTGTGGTCGGCAGTTCTGCCCAGGTGACCACTGTCTGGTTCCAGACGCCAGCTGGGCCGAGCACAGGATTTCAGGGAGCAGGAGAGCGACACCGGGGCTTGTGTGATTCTGGTGGAATCTGGTGGCGAGTTTTAGGTTCCGTGTGCAGTTCTGGCCAGCCTGGCTGCGGGGTGTTGCAGGCGGTGTGGACACTGGGCCTGGCCCCCGAGAGGGCGTGCTCTTAAGCTATGAGAAGTCTGTGCGTTTTCAGCCAGCCGTGGGCTGCCGGTGTCTACGGGCTGTGCCCTTGGTCACAGGGTCAGGTTCCTGGGGCTCGGGTTGGGGGGTGTCTGCTTCCCAGGGTTGATCAAGAAATCAGAGTCCAGACACAGCCAGATTGGAGTGGGGTTGGCTAGACCAGGCGAGCGTGATGTGGGCCTGTCTAGACCCTACGCTTAGCAGGCTGGATTCTCTGCAGTTGTCCTTCCTGGCACTGGCCAGTCGGACAGGACAGGGGATGGTCCTCCTGAGATGAAAACTGCAGCATCTTCATCACCGTCAGGCACTTGTTAGAAATGCAGAGTCACACACCCTGCCCGGGTCTCCCGGATCAGAATCTGCGTTTTGCCAGACTCCTCGGGTGGTCGTGCTCACGTTGAAGTTGAGAAGCTTGTCTGAAGCCTGGGTGGATGGCTGTGTAACACATCGACCCAGACCACTGGCTTCAGACAGCAGCTGTTTTATTCGCTCCAGATTCTGTGACCAGGCCTGGCCAGTGGTCACTGGGCTGGCTTCGTTCTGTTGGTCCTAGGAAGCTGGACCGGCCGGGCTTCTGTCCTTCTGCTTGAGGTCTGTCCGGCAGGGTGGCTGGACATCTTTTGTTGGCTCAGGGTGGCTCTGGCAGGGCTTAGGTGGCAGGCCCTCGGAAGGTGTCAGCCTGGGCTGGCCGATGGTCACTCCCCGGCACTCTGCCCGTTAGACGGGCTGGAGGGAGCCTGGCTGCAGGTGAGGGGCTCCCGCAGGGTGTGAACGCCTGGGGGTGGCTCATCGGGGCGTCAGGGTCACAGCCCCCCTGGCGGCAGCGGGCACGCGGCTGTGTTGCTGAGGGGGGTGGTGTGCGCGGGGCCTGCCCCCTCCTTCCCCTCGGGGTGGTTCAGGCCGGTGTCCTGCCCTCGGCAAGCGCCGTGCGGCCGGCGGCACAGTCCCCTGGTGGGGGCCCGAGGTGACTTGGGACACAGTACTCCATCTGCACCTGTGTACCTGGCTGGCGGGCCTTTGGTGTGTGTGGTGAGTCGCGTCCCAGTGGTTCCTGATTCTCTTCTTACCTTTTTTTTTTTTTTTTTCAACACTACAGGCAGTGGGAGTGAGATTCAGTTTCTCTCCGAAGCCCAGGATGACCCCCAGAAAAGGAAACCAGACATCAAGAAAGCGAAGCTGATGCTGGGGTGGGAGCCCGTGGTAAGTGGTTGGGGGGGGGGGGTCACACTGCCCTATGGAGAAGGCCTCCCACCCCCGTGCCGTGTCTGTTTCTTGGGGGTGCTGCTGTGTGGGGCGGCCTGGGGGCTTGGGGGTCGGGGTGGCCCCAGCAGTGTCTTCTCCAGGCCCACACGGGGCTTGTAGCCTGTGTCCCTCGTCCTCTGTTACGGGGAATGGCTTGGCCCCAGGTAGCCCTGCTTGGCCTCCGTCCACTCAGCCAGGGTGTCATGGACGTGCAGGGCCGGCCATGATGCCCGCGACGCGGGCGAGCTCATCCACCCCGGTTCCCGTGCAGGCGGAGCCGGGTGGGAGTGTGAGGGGCTGGAGGGGGGAGACCGCGGGCCTCCCCACCTTTCTGTTGCGCTTGGAGTCCATCAGCCTGGTGGGTGTGGCCTCGCCAGGCTGGGGATGCCTGTCCCCGAGGCTGACGGTCCCCCGGGGCTGGGCGTGGCTGCTGCATTCCTTTCTTTCAGGTCTCAGTTGAGAGGTCATGTCCGCAGAGAGGACATGGGCAGCTGATTCGGTTTCTGTTTCCTGTTTGCTGCAGGGCAGCTCTAAACTATGAGGCTTCCCAGGTCATGGGTCCCTTGTAGGTCCCCGGGGGTGAAAGTACAGAGAGTAAGTAAGTGTCACCCAGAGAATCAGGCATGTGGATTGGATACGGATGCTTCCAAGCCTCTTCCTCCGTGGAGACTTCTGAGAGAAGGGCGCACGTGGGCATTATTCTTAGGGTGCCTTTTGTGACTGATTCAAACTGGAACAGACTCCCAACCTGCAGGAGGAAGTGTGGGTCTCTGGGGCTGCAGCTCGTTCAAGTGCAGTCTGTCAGGGTGCATAGCACAGGCGCAGACAGCCTCGGGGGACCCGGCCACGCCCCTCATTCTTGCTCTCTCTTTAAATAGGTCCCGCTGGAGGAAGGGTTAAACAAAGCAATTCACTACTTCCGGAAAGAACTCGAGTACCAGGCGAATAATCAGTACATCCCCAAACCAAAGCCCGCGAGAATAAAAAAAGGACGGACGCGCCATAACTGAAAACCTTGCCTTTTGGGACGGGAGATGCCCTGTTTCACACTTGACGAGATGTGTTTTTCTTTTTCTTAAAAGAAAGACTTAAACAGGTATCATGAAGAACAAACTGGAATTCATTCTGAAGCTTGCTTTAAGAAATGGATGTGCCTAAAAACTCCCCTAAAAAAACTGCAGATTTTGCCTTGCACTTTTTAAATCTGTCTTTTTATGTAAAACAGCATTGATGCATCTCTGCGTATTTTCAAATTTTTTACCTTGCCGTGAGAGCCTATGTCGTGACTGTCATCGACAGTTTTATTTACTGGTTTCTTTGTGAAGCTGAAAAGGAACATTAAATGGGGTGATTAAATGCTGATTTATTTATAAAGTGGGTACTTATAAATGAGACGTTACACTATGCACAGAGGAGAAAAAGCAGACCAGCAGTATTGTCAGGTAGGTGGGTGGCGTACCGCATTAATTCTCGGGCAGATAAAAAAAATTCTGTTTGAGAGCTTTATGTTTCTTCTAATTCAGAATTTTTCCAACGTCTAGTTTTTAGTTGCAGACTTGACTTTGAAATGTCTCTGTTGGTTATCGCAATCCAGGATATTTGAAATCAATCACTACTGTGTTGTGCTGCATATGGTGGGGGTGGGGAGTTAACATATTCTTGGTTAACAGTGGTTAAATATGCTATTTTAATAAAATATTGAAACTCACTCTCAGTTTTAAAGGTTGGCTTTGCATGGTGCATCATCAGATGGCTAAGAAAAATACTGGAGAATTTAATTTTAAAGAAAATTCTGTAACTATCCAGGTTGGTATAATATGTAACTTGATGAGTGGACAGTGGAAACATTTCTGTGCTGCTGGGGCTGAATCTGTGCAAACGGTGTTCACTGCAGTGTGGAGAGATTTTCAGGTCTCACCCAGGGTTAGAATCATTGTGTGTCCTTCCCTGGAAGCATGGAGCAGATGGAGAAAAGGAAATGTCATTAGTGGCCTGTGGAGTAGAAACTGAGAGCCTTCATTTTCACTAAGAAGAGTTCTTCCAAGGTTTAGTGGTAGGGCTTACTGGTAGGGTTTTTAAATTCCTTTGATAACAAATGGAAGAACACATAGGAAGTTAGTTAAAGCTACACATTTTCGAGTCAGTTGGCTCCACGTGGTAGTGACAAATGCTGCAAGGACACCAAGGGGATAAAAGCATCAAGCAGGGGCACTGCGCTCGTCTCCATACTCACCAGGGTAAACTAGGCTTGCCTGTCTGTCCTTCTAAATCTCCTAAGGATGTCTGTTTTTTTAATTGGACGTGTTTTTCCAATCAATCAATCAGAATCTCTGGGGTCAGACCAAGGAAGCTGTGGTTTTGTTTTATTTGTTGTGCTAAGGTCCCCAAAAGATTCTGGAACTGAAGGTCGATGCTTGAGTGGACATGGTGTGAGAAGGAGAGGACTCGGGATGCCTTCTTATATTTACTTGTCATTATTTGGGCCTGAACTAAGTGACACCATTTACTGAGAGGGGGTGAACGGAAACTTGTTTGGGAGCCACTAACAAACAGTGACGGCCAGGCACTGAGGAAAGGGTGTAGGCATGGAGGGAGTTTGGTGGAGCTCAGCTGTGCAGTGCAGGTAGGGAGAGCCCCAAAGCCCCAGGCTCCAGAATTCTCTTACCTCGTTACTTGCTATATCTAGAATATAGGAATATCTAGAATTCCTTTGTGAGATTCATTTCTTCGACTTTCTTCCCCACAGTTTTCATCAAATATACTCATGGAACAAGGAAGAGAGGGGGGAGCTGAAAAAAATATTCCTAGGAAAAGGGCTGACAGTTTGCTGAATTTGGCAAAGCAACATAAAGGTTCAGATTCAAAATGCTGAGTGAACCCCAAATGAGATAAAACCAAAGAAATCCACACCAAGATGTCATAGTCAAACTCAAAACTAAAGCCACAAGAAAAGAATCTCAAAAGTAGCCAGAGGGAAATGACACATTACCTCCAGGTTCAAAACAATCAGAATGGCAGCAAGTTCCTCAGAAACCAGGGCCCCAGAAGTACGTGGCACATTTTTCATGGGCTGAAAGAACTGTCAATCCAGAATTCTATATCCCATGAAAATATCCTTCAGAAATGGAGGGGAAATCAAGACAGAGACATTCTCACATGAAGTAAAACTGAAAAGTTTTCACCAGCAGACCTACCTTAGAAGTATGACTAAAGTAAAATTCTCTAAACAAAAAGGAAACAATAAAATATGGAAACTTGGGACATCAGGAAGGAAAGAAACAAGGAAAGAGCAAAAATATGGGTAAATATAATGGGTTTTCTTTCTCCTCTCAAAGTTTTCTAAATTACGTTTGATGGTTGAAGCAAAAATTGTATAAGTTTTATGGTTTTCAATGTATATAAATGAAATAAAATAACTATATTATAGATACGGGAGGGTAAAAGAAAGTAATGTTTCCAAACTGGTAAAACTTGACACCAGTAGATTTTGAGAAGTTATGTGTATATATACTGTAATACCTGGAGCATCCACTAAAAATCTGTACAAATGCCCAAATAGAATTCTAAAAAAAAAAAAAAAAAAGAAAAATTATTTTTTTAATTTAAACTACGTGAAGGGAGGAAAAAATAGAAACAAAAGACAAGCAGAAAACAAAAAGTAAAGTGGCACATTTAAGCCTTAACATAATACATTAAATATAAATGGAGGCAACAGTCCCTCCCACCAGGAACCTGCAGAAGCCTCTTAGACAGCCTCCTCCACCATGGGGCAGACAGCAGAAGCAAGAACTACAACCCTACAGCCTGCAGAACGGAAACCACAATCACAGAAAATTAGACAAAATGAGATGGCAGAGAAATATGTCCCAGATGAAGGAACAAGATAAAAACCCCGGAAGAACAACTAGAGGAAGTAGGCCATCTACCTGAAAAAGAAGTCAAAGAAATGATAGTAAAGATGATCCAAGATCTCGGAAAAAGAATGGAGGCACAGATGATTGAGAAGAGACAAGAAATGTATGACAAACCTAGAAGAACTAAAAAAAACAGAGACGAACAGTACAATAACTGAAATGAAAAATACACTAGAAGGAATCAATAGCAAATAACTGAGGCAGAAGAATGGATAAGTGAGCTGGAAGACAGAATGGTGGAAACCAGTGCTGCAGAACAGAATAAAGAAAAAAGAATGAAAAAAAATGAGGACAGTTTAATAAGACACCTCTGGGACAACATTAAATGTACCAACATTTGCATTTAGAGGTCCCAGGAGAAGAGAGGGAGGACCTGAGAAAATATTTGAAGCGGTAATAGCTGAAAAATTCTCTTAACATGGGAAAGGAAACAGTCATCCAAGTCCAGGAAGCGCAGCGAGTCCCAGGCAGGATAAGCCCAAGGAGGAACACATCAAGACACATAGTAATCAAATTGACAAAAATTAAAGACAAAGTAAAAATATTAAAAGCAACAAGGTAGGGCTCCCCTGGTGGCGCAGTGGTTGAGAATCTGCCTGCCAATGCAGGAGACACGGGTTCGAGCCCTGGTCTGGGAAGATCCCACATGCCGCGGAGCAACTAGGCCCGTGAGCCACAACTACTGAGCCTGCGCGTCTGGAGCCTGTGCTCCGCAACAAGAGAGGCCGCGATAGTGAGAGGCCTGCGCACCGCGATGAGGAGTGGCTCCCGCTTGCCGCAACTAGAGAAAGCCCTCGCACAGAAACGAAGACCCAACACAGCCAAAAATAAATAACAAATAATACATAAAAATTAAAAAAAAAAAAGCAAGGTAAAAGCAACAAGTAACATACAAGGGAATTCCTATAAGGTTATCAGTTATATCAGCTGATTTCTCAGAAACGCTGCATACCAGAAAGGAGTGGCATGATATATTTAAAGTGATGAAAGGGAAGAACCTAAACCAAGAATACTCTACCCAGCAAGGCTCTCATTCAGATTAAACAGAGAAATCAAAAGCTTTACAGACAAGTCAAAGCTAAGAGAATTCAGGACCACCAGACCAGCTTTGCAACAAATGCTAAAGGAAGTTCTCTAGGCACAAAAGAAAAGGACACAACTAGAAACAAAACTATGAATGGAAAAGTTCACTGGTAAAGGCAAACATACACTACAGGTAGGAAATCATCCACACACAAATATATCAAAACTAGCAATTGTGACAAGAGGAGACCACAAATACAGGATATTAGAGATGCATCTGAAATTAAAAGACCAGCAACTTAAAACAATCCTGTTTATCTACAGACTGCTATATCAAAATCTCATGGTAACTGCAAACCGAAAATCTATAATAGATGATACACACAAAAAAGAAAAAGGAATCCAAACACAACACTAAAGTTGGTCATCAAATCACAAGAGAACAAAAGAGGAAGGGAAGAAAAAAACACCTCCAAAAACAAAGCCAAAACAATTGACAAAATGGCAATAAGAACATATATACTGATAATCACCTTAAAAGTAAACAGATTAAATTCTCCAACCAAAAGAAATAGATTGGCTGAATGGGTACAAAAACAAGACCCATATATGTGCTGCCTACAAGAGACCCACTTCAGATCTAGGGATACATACAGACTGAGAGTGAGGGGATGAAAAAAGGCATTCCATGCAAATGGAAATCAAAAGAAAGCTGGAGTAGCAATACTCATATCAGATAAAATAGACTTTAAAACAAAGAATGTTACCAGAGACAAGGACGGACACTACATAATGATCAAGGGATTAATCCAAGAAGAAGACATAACAACTGTAAATATATATGCAGACAGCACAGGAGCACCTTAATATATAAGGCAAATGCTAACAGCCATAAAAGGAGAAATTGACAGTAACACGATAAGAGTGGGGGACTTTAACACCCCGCTTTCATCAACAGGTAGATCATCCAGACAGAAAATTAATAAGGAAACATAGACCTTAAATGACACATTAGACCAGATGTACTTAATTGATGTTTATAGAACTTCCATCTGAAAGCAGAATACACTTTCTTCTCAAGTGCGCACAGAACATTCTCCAGGATTGATCACATGCTGGGCCACAAAGCGAGCCTCAGTAAATTTAAGAAAATCGAAATCATATCAAGCATCTTTTCCGACCACAACACTTACGGGATTAGAAATCTACTACAAGAAAAAAACTAAAAAGCACAAACACATGGAGGCTAAACTATGTTACTAAACTACCAATGGATCACTGAAGAAATCAAAGAGGAAATCAAGAAATACCTAGAGACAAATGACAATGAAAACACGATGATCCAAAACCTGACACAGCAAACACAGTTCTAAGAGGGAAGTTTATAGCAATACAATCTTACCTCAGGAAAGAAGAACAATCTCAAACAACCTAACCTTACACCTAAAGCACCTAGAGAAAGAAGAACAAACAAAACCTAAAGTTAGTAGAAGGAAAGAAATCATAAAGATTGGAATAGAAATAAATGACCTAGAGACTAAGAAAACAACAGAAAAGATCAATGAAACTAAAAAGCTGGTTCTTTGAGAAGATAAAATTGATAACCCGTTAGCCAGGCTCATCAAGAAAAAGAGGGAGAGGGCTCAAATCAATAAAATTAGAAATGAAAATGGAGACGTTACAATGGATACCACAGATCATAAGAGGATAAGGATCATAAGAGACTACTACAAGCAACTATGTGCCAATAAAATGGACAACCTAGAAATGGACATCCTAGAAGAAATGGACAAATTCTTAGAAAGGTACAATCTCGCAAGACTGAACCAGGAAGAAATAGAAAATATGAACAGACCAATCACAAGTACTGAAATTGAAACTGATTAAAAAACTCCAAACAAACAAAAGTCCATGACCAGATGGCTTCACAGCCAAATTCTATCAAACATTTAGAGAAGAGTTAACACGTATCCTTCAGAAACTCTTCCAAAAATTGCAGAGGAAGGAACACTCCCAAACTCATTGTATGAGGCCACCATCACCCTGATACCAAAACCAGACAAAGATACCACAAAAAAGAGAAAATTACAGGTGAATATCACTGATGAACATAGATGCAGAAATACTCAGCAAAATACTAGCAAACCGAATCCAACAACACATTAAAAGGATCATACACCGTAATCAAGTGGGATTTATCCCAAGGCTGCAGGATTTTTCAGTATCCACAAATCAGTGTGATACACCACAACAAATTGAAGAATAAAAACCATATGATCATCTCAATAGATGCAGAAAAAGCTTTCGACAAAATTCAACACCCATTGATGATAACAACTCTCCAGAAAGTGAGCTTGGAACCTACCTCAACATAATAAAGGCCATATATGACACACCCACAGCAAACATCACAGTCAACAGTGAAAAGCTGAAAGCATTTCCTCTAAGATCGGGAACAAGACAAGGATGTCCACGCTCGCCACTTTTCTTCAACATAGTTTTGGAAGTCCTAGCCATGGCAATCAGAGAAGAAAAAGGGAATCCAAATTGGAGAAGAAGAAGTAAATCTGTCACTGTTTGCAGATGACATGATACTATACATAGAAAATCCTAAAGGTGCAACCAGAAAACTACTACAGTTCATCAATGAATTCAGTAAAGTTGCAGATACAAAATTAATACACAGAAATCTGTTGCATTTCTATACACTTAATGACAAAAGATCACAAGGAGAAATTAAGGAAACAATCCCATTTACCATGGCATCCAAGTGAATGAAATACCTAGGAATAAACCTACCTAAGGAGGAAATAGTCCTATATACTATGTTCTTGGATTGGAAGAGTCAATATTGTCAATATTGTCAAAATGACTATACTATCCAAGGCAATCTACAGATTCAGTGCAATCTCTATCAAATTACCAATGGCATTTTTCACAGAACTAGAACAAAAAAGTTTTAGCTTATATGGAGACACAAAAGACCCTGAATAGCCAAAGCAATCTTAAGAAAAACGGAGCTGGAGGAATCAGGCTCCCTGACTTCAGACTATACTACCAAGCTACAGTAATCAAGACAGTATGGTACTGGCACAAAAACAGAAATACAGATCAATGGAACAGGATAGAAATCCCAGAGATAAACCCATGCACATATGGTCACCTAATCTATGACAAAGGACGCAAGAGCATACAATGGAGAAAAGACAGCCTCTTCAATAAATGGTGCTGGGAAAACTGGACAGCTACATGTAAAAGAATGAAATTACAACATTCTCTACCACCATATACAAAAATAAACTCAAAATAGATTAAAGACCTAAATGTAAGACTGGATACTTTATAGAGGACATAAAGAGCAGAGTATCTTTTTGGATCCACCTCCTAAAGTAATGAAAACAAAAACAAACGAGACCTAATTAAAAGCTTTTGCACAGCAAAGGAAAACATAAACAAAAAAAACCCTACAGAACGTGAGAAATATTTGCAAATATCATCATCATTTGCAAATGATGTAACCAACAATGGATTAATTTCCAAAATATTGATATATCAACAGCTTATACAGCTCAATTGCAATAATAATAATAATAATAATAATAACCCAATTAAAAAATGGACAGAAGTTCTAAATAGACATTTCTCCAAAGAAGCCAAAGGATGTCCCAACAGGCATATGAAAAAATGCTCAATATCACTAATTATCAGAGAAATGCAAATCAAAACTACAATGAGGTATCACCTCACTCCAGTCAGAAGGGCCATCATCAAAAAGTCTACAAATAATAAATGCTGGTGAGGGTGTGGAGAAAAGGGAACTCTTCTACACTATTGGTGGGAATGTAAATTGGTGCAGCCACTATGGAGAACTGTATGGAGGTTCCTTAAAAAACTAAAAATAGAACTACCATATGACCCAGCAATCCCACTCCTGCGCATATATCTGGAAAAGATAAAAACTCTAATTCATAAAGATACATGCACCTCAGTGTCCACTGCAGTACTTTTACAATAGCCAAGACGTGGAAACAACCTAAATGTCAATCAACAGATGAACGGATAAAGAAGATGCGGTACATATATACAACGAAATAGTACTCAGCCATAAAAAAGAATGAAATAACACCATTTGCAGCAATATGGATAGACCTGAGACATTATCATACTAAGTGAAGTAAGTCAGAAAGAGAAAGACAAATACCATGATACCACTTACATGTGGAATCTGAAAAAATGATAGAAAGGAACTTATTTACAAAACAGAAACAGACTCACAGACATAGAAAAAAAATTATGGTTACCAAAGGGGAAAGGATGGGGAGGGATAAATTAGTAGTAACAGGTACACACTACTATATATAAAATAGATAACTACCAAGGACCTACTGTATAGCCCAGGGAACTATACTCAACATTTTGTAATAAACTATAAGGAAAAAGAATCTGAAAAAGAATAAAGATACATGTGTATAACTGAATCACTTTGCTGTACACCTGAGAGTAACACGACCTTATAAATCAACTAGACTTCAATTTTTAAAAAAAAGAAGAGGAGGAGGAGGAAGCAGAGAGCAGTGTCTAGGCCATGCCATCCTCCCATGCCCAATTTAAGAGTTAAAGCTCTTGAGGGAACTCTATACTCAGTGCTCTGAAGTGACCAAAAGAGGAAGGAAATCCAAAAAAGAGTAGATACATGTATAGGTATAGCTGATTCACTTTCTGTACAGCAGAAAATAACACAATATTGTAAAGCAAATACACTCCAATAAAAATTAATAAAGCTCTTGGTCAGCATCTTCTTCCAATGGGAACTTCTGTCCCTTATTGAAGCTTTGTATGAAAATGGTTGGTTTAAAATCCTGGAAAGTAATTCTGATCCATCGAGGAAGACAGTATTTCTTGACTTAAAGGGGATGCTTGGAGGACCAGGTGGTGTGATTCGGAAAGCACTTGGTCCAGGGCCACTGACCAAGCTTCGAAAATATTCCACCTCATGGGAGCTCAAGTACTCACCTAGCCATGGGGAGCTCCTGCCAGAAGGCAGCTGACCGTCAGTGCAGTGTCAAGAGGAAACAGTACTTTGCTATTTCCAGGCTCAGTAGAGGCTCATGAAACTGCAGGCCCAGGAGGCATACATTGAGGGGGAGGTGAATCCTGCCATGGGTGGGGGGGAAAGGGGGAAAGGAGGAGGTGGACCCTGTTATGGGAGGACAGAGGGGGCCACGGCGGAGGTGGACCCTGTATATGAGGTCAGACGCGGGCACGGCAGAGGTGGACCCTGTTCTGGGAGGTCAGACAGGGGAACGGCGGAGGTGGACCATGTTATGGAAGGACAGAGGGGGGCACGGAGGAGGTGGACCCTGTCATAGTGGAGGGAAGAGGGGGCAGGGAGGAGGTGGACCCTGTTATGGGGGGTTAGAGGGGGGCAGCGAGGAGGTGGACACTATCATAGTGGAGGTGAGAGGGGGCAGGGAGGAGGTGGACACTGTCTTAGTGGATGTAAGAGGGGGCAGGGAGGAGGTGAACCCTGTCTTAGTGGAGGTAAGAGGGGGCAAGGAGGAGGTGGACCACGTTATGGGAGGTAAGAGGGGGGCAGAGATAAGGTGGACCCTGTTATGGGGGTCAGAGGAGGGCAGGGAGGAGGTGGACCCTGTCATGGGCGGGTAAGAGGGGGAAGGGAGAAGGTGGACCCTCTTATGTGGGGATAGAGGTGGGCAGGGAAGAGGTGGACCCTGTCATAGTGGAGGCAAGAAGGGGCACGGAGGAAGTGGACCCTGTCATGTGGAGGAAAGAGGGGGAAAGGAGGAGGAGGACCATGTCATTGTGGAGGAAAGAGGGGGCACGGAGGAGGTGGACCCTGTCGTTGTGGAGGTAAGAGGGGGGAAGGAGGAGGTCCCAGTCACTGTGGAGGTAAGAGGGGGAATGGAGGAGGAGGACCCAGTCATTTTGGACGTAAGAGGGGGCATGGAGGAAGTGGAACCTGTCTTAGTGGAGGTAAGAGTGGTCAAAGAGGAGGTGGACCATGTTATTAGGGGGTCAGAGGTGGCAGAGAAAAGGTGGAACACGTTATGGGTGGTCAGAGGGGGACACGGAGGCGGTGGACCCTGTCTTTGCGGAGGTAACAGGGGGCACGGAAAAGGTCCCAGTCACTGTAGAGGTAAGAGGGGGCACGGAGGAGAAGTACCCAGTCATTGTGGAGGTAAGAGGGAGCACGGAGGAGGAGGACCCTGTCATTGTGTAGGTAAGAGGGGGCACGGAGGAGGTGGAACATGTCATTGTGTAGGTAAGCGGGGTCACGGAGGATGTGGACCCTGTCATAGTGGAGGTAAGAGGGGACACGGAGGAGGTGGACCCTGTCATAGTGGAGGTAAGAGGGGACACGGAGGAGGTGGACCCTGTCATTGTGGAGGTAAGAGGGGGCACGGATGAGGTGGACACTGTTATGGGAGATTCATAATGGGCAGGGAGGAGGTGGACCCTGTCATGGGCGGGTAAGAGGGGGCAGGGAGGAGGTGGACCCTCTTATGTGAGGTTAGAGGTGGGCAGGAAAGAGGTGGACCCTGTCATAGTGGAGGTAAGAAGGGGCACGGAGGAGGTGGACCTTGTCATTGTGGAGGAAAGAGGGGGCAGGAAGGTGGTGGACCATGTTATGGGGGGGTCAGAGGTGGTAGGGAGGAGGTGGAACCCGTTATGGGAGGTCAGAGGGGGACACGGAGGAGGTGGACCCTGTCTTTGTGGAGGTAAGAGGGGGCAAGGTGTAGGTGGATCTCGTTGGGGAGGTCAGGGGGGGCAGAGAGGAGGTGGACCCTGTTATGGGGGGTAAGAGGGGGGCTGGGAGGAGGTGGACCCTGGCATAGAGGAGGTAAGAGGGGGCACATAGGAGGTGGACCCTGTCATAGTGGAGGTAAGAGGGGGCTCGGAGGAGGTGGACCCTGTCGTTGTGGAGGTAAGAGGGGGAATGGAGGAGGTGGACTCTGTCATTGTGGAGTTCAGAGGGGCGAGGGATGAGGTGGACCCTGTCATTGTGGGGGTAAGAGGGGGAACGGAGAAGATGGACCCTTTCATTGTTGAGCTAAGAGGGGGCACGGAGGAGAAGGATCCTGTCATAGTGGAGATAAGAGGGGGCACGGAGGAGGTGGACCCTGTCATAGTGGAGATAAGAGGGGGCACGGAGGAGGTGGATCAAGTCATTGTGGAGGTAAGAAGGAGAACGGAGGAGGTGGACCATGTCATTGTGTAGGTAAGAGGGGGCACGGAGGAGAAGGATCCACACATTATGGAGGTACGAATGGGCAGGTAGGAGGTGGATTCTGTAATTTTGGAGGTAAGTGGGGGCACGGAGGAGGAGGACCCTGTCATTGTGGAGGAAAGAGGGGGACGGAGAAGGTGGACCCTGCCAGTGTGGAGGTAAGAGGAGGCAGGGAGGAGGTGGACCCTGGCATTGTGGAGGTATGATGGGGCATGGAGGACGTGGACCCTGTCTTTGTGGAGGTAAGAGGGGGCACAGAGGAGGGGGAACCTGTCATTTTGGAGGTAACAGGGGGAACGGAGGAGGTGGACCCTGTCATTTTGGAGTTGAGAGGGCACGAAGGAAGAGGACCCTGACATAGTGGAGGTAAGAGGGGTCACGCAGGAGGAGGACCCTGTCATTGTGGAGTTAAGAGAGGGCACGGAGGAGGTGGAAACTGTCTTTGTGGAGGTAAGAGGGGGCACGGAGGTGGTGGACCCTGTCATTGTGGAGGTAAGAGGGGGCACGGAGAAGGTGGACCCTGTCATTGTGGAGGTAAGAGGGGGCATGGAGGAGGTCCGAGTCACTGTGGAGTTAAGAGGGGGCACGGAGGAGGAGGACCCAGTCATTGTGGAGGTAAGAGGGGGCATCGAGTAGGTGGAACCTGTCTTAGTGGATGTAAGAGTGGGCAAGAAGGAGGTGGACCATGTTATGGGGGCATCAGAGGGGGCAGGGAGCAGGAGGAAAACGTTATGGGGGGTCAGAGGGGGACAAGGAGGAGGTGGACCCTGTCACTGTGGAGGTAAGAGGGGGCAAGAGGAGGTTGACCTTTTCATAGTGGAGGAAAGAGGGGGCACGGAGGAGGTCGACCATGTAATAGTGGAGTTAAGGGGGGCACGGAAGAGGTGGACCCTGTTTTTGTGGAGGTAAGAGGGAGCACGGAGGAGGTGGACCCTGCCATAGTGGAGGTAAGAGGGGGCCGGGAAGAGGTGGACCCTGTCATAGTGGAAGAAAGAGGGGGCACGGAGGAGGTGGACCCTGTCATGTAGAGGTAAGAGGGGGCACGGAGGAGGTGGACCCTGTCGTTGTGGAGGTAAGAGGGGGGAAGGAGGAGGTGGACTACGTTATTGGGGGTCAGAGGGGGGCAGAGAGGAAGTGGACTCCGTTATGGGGTGTCAGAGGTGGGCAGGGAGGAGGTGGACCCTTTCATGGACGGGTAGGAGCGGGCAGGGAGAAGGTGGACCCTCTTATGTGAGGTTAGAGGTGGGCAGGAAAGAGGTGGACCCTGTCATAGTGGAGGAACAAGGGGGAAGGAGGAGGTGGACCATGTTATGGGAGGTCAGAGGGGGGCAGAGAGAAGCTGGACCCTGTTATGGGGGGGTTGGGTGGGGAGGGAGGAGGTGGAACCTGTCATTGTGGAGGTAAGAGGGGGCACGGAGGAGGTGGACCCTGTCATTCTGGAGGCAAGAGGGGGCAGGGAGGAGGTGGACCCTCTCATTGACGAAGTAAGAGGGGGCAAGGAGGAGGTGGACCCAGTCATTGTGGTGGTAAGAGGGGGCACAGAGGAGGTGGACGGTGTCATTGTGGAGTTAAGAGAGGGCACGGAGGAGGAGGACCCTGTCATAGTGGAGGTAACAGGGTGCAGGGAGGAGGTGGACCCTCTCATTGTGAAGGTAAGAGGGGGCACGCAGTAGGTGGACCCTGTCATAGTGGAAGTGAGAGGGGAAGGGAAAGGTGGACCCTGTCATTGTGAAGATAAAAGGGGGCACGGAAGAGGTGGACCCTGTCATAGTGGAGGAACAAGGGGGCAAGGAGGAGGTGGACCACGTTATGGGAGGTCAGAGGGGGGCAGAGAGAAGCTGGACCCTGTTATGGGGGGGTTGGGTGGGGAGGGAGGAGGTGGAACCTGTCATTGTGGAGGTAAGATGGGGCACGGAGGAGGTGGACCCTGTCATTCTGGAGGCAAGAGGGGGCAGGGAGGAGGTGGACCCAGTCACTGTGGAGGTAAGAGGGGGCACGGAGGAGGTGGACCCAGTCATTGTGGTGGTAAGAGGGGGCAGTGAGTAGGCGGGAGCTGTCTTAGTGGAGATAAGAGGGGGCAAGGAGGAGTTGGACCATGTTATGGGGGGGTCAGAGGGGGCAGGGAGGAGGTGGACACTCTCATTTTGGAGGAAAGAGGGGGTAAGGAGGAGGTGGACCCTCTCATTGTGGAGGTAAGAGGAGACACGGAGAAGGTGGACCCTGTCAGTGTGCAGGTAAGAAGGGGCACGGAGGAGGTGGACCCTGTCATTGTGGCGGTTAGTGGGGGCACAGCGGGGGTGGACGCTGTCATTGTGGAGGTAATAGGGTTCACGGAGGAGGTGGATCCTGTCATTGTGGAGTTAAGAAGGGGCACGGAGGAGGTGGACCCTGTCATTGTGGAGGTAAGAGGGTTCACGAAGGAGGTGGACCCTGTCATTGTGGAGTTCAGAGGGGCGAGTGAGGAGGTAGACCCTGTCATTGTGGGGGTAAGAGGGGGAACGGAGAAGATGGACCCTTTCATTGTTGAGCTAAGAGGGGGCACGGAGGAGAAGGATCCTGTCATAGTGGAGATAAGAGGGGGCACGGAGGAGGTGGACCCTGTCATAGTGGAGATAAGAGGGGGCACGGAGGAGGTGGACAATGTCATTGTGGAGGTAAGAGGTGTCACGCAGGAGGTGGACCCTGTTATTGTGGAGTTAAGAGAGGGCACGGAGGAGGTGGACCCTATCATTGTGGAGGTAAGAGGGGGCACGGAGGAGGTGGACCCTGTCATAGAGAGTTAAGAGTGGGCAGGGAGGAGGTGGACCGTGTCATAGTGGAGGTAAGAGGGTGCAGGGACGAGGTGTACCCTCTCATAGTGGAATAAGAAAGGTCACGAACTATGTGGACCCTGTTTTTGTGAAGGTAAGAGGGGGAACGGAGGAGGTGGACCCTGTCATAGTGGAGGTAAGAGGGGGCAAGGAGGAGGTGGACCATCTTATGGGGGGGTCAGAGGGGGCAGGGAGGAGGTGGAACCTGTCACTGTGGGGGAAAGAGGGGGAAAGGAGGAGATGGAACCTGTCATTGTGGAGTTAAGAGGGGGCACGGAGGAGGTGGACCGTGTGATAGTGGAGGTTAGAAGGGGTAAGGAGGAGGTGGACTACGTCATTGGAGGTCAGAGGGGGCAGAGAGGAGGTGGACCCTGTTATGGGGGATAAGAGGGGGGCAGGGAGGAGGTGGGCCTTGTAATGGGGGATAAGAGGGGAGGAGGGATGAGGTGGACCCTGTCATAGAGGAGGTAAGGAGGGGCACGAAGGAGGTGGACCCTGTCATTGTTGAGGTAATACGAGGCACGGAGGAGGAGTATCCAGTCATTGTGGAGGTAAGAAGGGGCACGGAGGCGGTGGACCGTGTCATTTTGGAGGTAAGAGGAGGCACGGAGGAGGAGGACCCTGTCATTGTGGAGGAAAGAGGGGGCACGGAGGTGGAGGACCCTGTCATTGTGGAGGAAAGAGGGGGCACGGAGGTGGAGGACCCTGTCATTTTGCAGGTAAGAGGGGGAAGGGCAGAAGTGGACCCTGTCATGGTGGAGGTAAGAGGGGGCACGGAGGAGCTGGAACCTGTCATAGTGGAGGTAACAGGGGGCAGGGAGGAGGTGGACCCTGTCATTATGGAGGTAATAGGGGGCAGGGAAGAGGTGTTCCTTGTCATTGTGAAGATAAGTGGGGACACGGAGGAGGTGGACCCTGTCATTCTGGAGGAAAGAGGGGGCACGGAGAAGGTGGACCCAGTCATTGTGGAGATAAGAGGGGCCAGAGAGGAGGTTGACCCTATTATAGTGGAAGTAAGAGGGGGCAGGGAGGAGGTGGACCCTGTCATGGGAGCTCAGAGAAGGGCAGCGGGGAGATGTACCCTGACATTGTGGCGGTAAGAGGGGGTACGGAGGAGGAGGACCCTGTAATTGTGAAGGTAAGAAGGGGCACGGAGGAGGTGGACCCTGTCATTGTGGAGGTAAGAGGGCGCAGGGAGGAGGTGGACCCTGTCATAGTGGAGGAAACAGGGGGCAGGGAGGAGGTGGACTCTGTCATAGTGGAGATAAGAGGGGGCACGGAGGAGGTGGACCCTGTCATATTGGAGGTAAGATGGGGCACAGAGGAGGTGGACCCTTTCATTGGTGAGGTAAGAGGGGGCATGGAGGAGGTAGACCCTGTGATAATGGAGGTAACAGGGGGCACGGAGGAGGTGGACACTGTCATATTGGAGGTAGGAGGGGGCAGTGAGGATGTGGACCCTGTCAGTTTTTAGGTAAGAGGGGGCACGGAGGATGTGGATATGTCAAGGTGGAGTTAAGAGACGGCACGGAGGAGGTGAACCTCGTTATTGGAGTTCTAAGGGGGGCAGACAGTAGGTGGACCCTTTTATGGGGTGTAAGAAGGGGCAGGGAGGAGGTGGACCCTGTTATGGGGGGTAAGAGGGGGGCAGGGTGGAGGTGGACCCTGTCATAGTGGAGGCAAGAGGGGAACGGACGAGGTGGACCCTGTCATTGTGGAGGTAAGAAGGGGGCAGGGAGGAGGTGGACCCAGTCATTGTGGAGGTACACGGGGGAATAGGGAAGGTGGACCCTGTCATTGTGGATGTGAGAGTGGGCAGGGAGGAAGTGGACCATGTTATAGTGGAGGTAAGAGGGGGCACATAGGAGATGGACCCTGTCATTTTGGAGGTAAGAGCGGGCACGGAGGTGGTGGACCCTGTCATTGTGGAGGTAAGTGGGGGCACAGAGGAGGTGGACCGTGTCATTGTGGAGTTAAGAGAGGGCACGGAGGAGGAGGACCCTGTCATAGTGGAGGTAACAGGGTGCAGGGAGGAGGTGGACCCTCTCATTGTGAAGGTAAGAGGGGGCACGCAGTAGGTGGACCCTGTCATAGTGGAAGTGAGAGGGGAAGGGAGAAGGTGGACCCTGTCATTGTGAAGATAAAAGGGGGCACGGAAGAGGTGGACCCTGTCATAGTGGAGGAACAAGGGGGCAAGGAGGAGGTGGACCACGTTATGGGAGGTCAGAGGGGGGCAGAGAGAAGCTGGACCCTGTTATGGGGGGGTTGGGTGGGGAGGGAGGAGGTGGAACCTGTCATTGTGGAGGTAAGATGGGGCACGGAGGAGGTGGACCCTGTCATTCTGGAGGCAAGAGGGGGCAGGGAGGAGGTGGACCCTCTCATTGTCGAGGTAAGAGGGGGCACGGAGGAGGTGGACCCAGTCATTGTGGTGGTAAGAGGGGGCATCGAGTATGTGGACCCTGTAACTATGGAGGAAAGAGGGGGCAAGGAGGAGATGGACCCAGTTACTGTGGAGTTAAGAGGGGGCACGGAGGAGGAGGACCCAGTCATTGTGGAGGTAAGAGGGGGCAGTGAGTAGGCGGGAGCTGTCTTAGTGGAGATAAGAGGGGGCAAGGAGGAGTTGGACCATGTTATGGGGGGGTCAGAGGGGGCAGGGAGGAGGTGGACACTCTCAATTTGGAGGAAAGAGGGGGTAAGGAGGAGGTGGACCCTCTCATTGTGGAGGTAAGAGGAGACACGGAGAAGGTGGACCCTGTCAGTGTGCAGGTAAGAAGGGGCACGGAGGAGGTGGACCCTGTCATTGTGGCGGTTAGCGGGGGCACAGCGGAGGTAGACGCTGTCATTGTGGAGGTAATAGGGTTCACGGAGGAGGTGGATCCTGTCATTGTGGAGTTAAGAAGGGGCACGGAGGAGGTGGACCCGGTCATTGTGGAGGTAAGAGGGGTCACGAAGGAGGTGGACCCTGTCATTGTGGAGTTCAGAGGGGCGAGTGAGGAGGTGGACCCTGTCATTGTGGGGGTAAGAGGGGGCACGGAGGAGAAGGATCCTGTCATAGTGGAGATAAGAGGGGGCACGGAGGAGGTGGACCCTGTCATAGTGGAGATAAGAGGGGGCACGGAGGAGGTGGATCAAGTCATTGTGGAGGTAAGAAGGGGAACGGAGAAGGTGGACCCTGCCAGTGTGGAGGTAAGAGGAGGCAGGGAGGAGGTGGACCCTGGCATTGTGGAGGTATGATGGGGCATGGAGGACGTGGACCCTGTCTTTGTGGAGGTAAGAGGGGGCACAGAGGAGGGGGAACCTGTCATTTTGGAGGTAACGGGGAACGGGGAGGTGGAACCTGTCATTTTGGGGTTAAGAGAGGGCACGAAGGACGAGGACCCTGTCATAGTGGAGGTAAGAGGTGTCACGCAGGAGGTGGACCCTGTTATTGTGGAGTTAAGAGAGGGCACGGAGGAGGTGGACCCTATCATTGTGGAGGTAAGAGGGGGCACGGAGGAGGTGGACCCTGTCATAGAGAGTTAAGAGTGGGCAGGGAGGAGGTGGACCGTGTCATAGTGGAGGTAAGAGGGTGCAGGGACGAGGTGTACCCTCTCATAGTGGAATAAGAAAGGGCACGAACTATGTGGACCCTGTTTTTGTGACGGTAAGAGGGGGAACGGAGGAGGTGGACCCTGTCATAGTGGAGGTAAGAGGGGGCTAGGAGGAGGTGGACCACGTTATGGGAGGTCAGAGGGGAGCAGAGAGGAGGTGGACCCTGTTATGGGGGGTAAGAGGGCAGCAGGGAGGAGGTGGACCCTGTCATAGTGGAGGTAACAGGAGGCAGGGAGGAGGTGGAGTACCCTGTCATTGTGGAGGTAAGAGGGGGCACGGAGGAGTTGAACCTGTCATTTTGTAGGTCAGAGGGGGCACGGTGCAGGAGGACCCTGTCATTGTGGAGGAAAGAGGGGGTACGGAGGAGGTGGAGCCTATCATTGTGCAGGTAAGAGGGGACAAGGAGGAGGTGGACCATCTTATGGGGGGGTCAGAGGGGGCAGGGAGGAGGTGGAACCTGTCACTGTGGAGGAAAGAGGGGGAAAGGAGGAGATGGAACCTGTCATTGTGGAGGTAAGAGGGGGCACGGAGGAGGTGGACCGTGTGATAGTGGAGGTTAGAAGGGGTAAGGAGGAGGTGGACCACGTTATTGGAGGTCAGAGGGGGGCAGAGAGGAGGTGGACCCTGTTATGGGGGATAAGAGGGGGACAGGGAGGAGTTGGGCCTTGTAATGGGGGGTAAGAGGGGAGGAGGGATGAGGTGGACCCTGTCATAGTGGAGGTAAGGAGGGGCACGAAGGAGGTGGACCCTCTCATTGTTGAGGTAAGACGAGGCACGGAGGAGGAGTATCCAGTCATTGTGGAGGTAAGAAGGGGCACGGAGGCGGTGGACCGTGTCATTTTGGAGGTAAGAGGAGGCACGGAGGAGGAGGACCCTGTCATTGTGGAGGAAAGAGGGGTAACGGAGGAGGTGGACCCTGTCATTTTGGAGGTAAGAGGGGGCACGGAGGTGGAGGACCCTGTCATTGTGAAGGAAAGAGGGGGCACGGAGGTGGAGGACCCTGTCATTTTGGAGGTAAGAGGGGGAAGGGCAGAAGTGGACCCTGTCATGGTGGAGGTAAGAGGGGGCACGGAGGAGCTGGAACCTGTCATAGTGGAGGTAACAGGGGGCAGGGAGGAGGTGTACCCTATCATGGGAGCTCAGAGAAGGGCAGCGGGGAGGTGGACCCTGACATTGTGGAGGTAAGAGGGGGCACGGAGGAGGAGGACCCTGTAATTGTGAAGGTAAGAAGGGGCACGGAGGAGGTGGACCCTGTCATTGAGGAGGTAAGAGGGCGCAGGGAGGAGGTGGACCCTGTCAGTGTGGAGGTAAAAGGGGGTCACGGAGGAGGTGGACCCTGTCAGTGTGGAGGTAAGAGGGGCACGGAGGAGGTGGACCCTGTCATTGTGTAGGTAAGAGGGGGCACGTAGGAGGAGGACCCTGTCACTGTAGAGGTAAGAGGGGACAAGGAGGAGGTACACTGTCATTGTGGAGGAAAGAAGGGGCAGGAAGGAGGTGGACCCTGTCATTTTGGAGGTAAGAAGGGGCACGCAGCATGTGGACATTTCATTGTGGAGGTAAGAGGGGGCACGGAGGAGGTGGACCCTGTCATTGTGGAGGTAAGAGGGGGCACGGAGAAGTTGGACCCTGTCAGTGTGGAGGTAAGAGGGGCCACGGAAGAGGTGGAACCTGTCATAGTGGAGGAAACAGGGGGCAGGGAGGAGGTGGACTCTATCATAGTGAGGTAAGAGGGGGCACGGAGGAGGTGGACACTGTCATATTGGAGGTAGGAGGGGGCAGTGAGGATGTGGACCCTGTCATTTTTTAGGTAAGAGGGGGCACGGAGGATGTGGATATGTCAAGGTCGAGTTAAGAGACGGCACGGAGGAGGTGGACCCTGTCACATTGGAGGTAACAGGGAGCAGGAAGGAGGTGGACCCTGTCTTTGTGAAGGTAAGAGGGGGCACGGAGGAGGTGGACCCTGTGATAGTGGAGGTAAGAGGGGGCAAGGAGGAGGTGGACCTCGTTATTGGAGTTCTGAGGGGGGCAGACAGTAGGTGGACCCATTTATGGGGTGTAAGAAGGGGCAGGGAGGAGGTGGACCCTGTTATGGGGGGTAAGAGTTGGGCAGGGTGGAGGTGGACCCTGCCATAGTGGAGGCAAGAGAGGCACGGACGAGGTGGACCCTGTCATTGTGGAGGTAAGAAGGGGGCAGGGAGGAGGTGGACCCTGTCATTGTGGAGGTACACGGGGGAACAGGGATGGTGGACCCTGTCATTGTGGATGTGAGAGGGGGCAGGGAGGAAGTGGACCATGTTATAGTGGAGGTAAGAGGGGGCACGGAGCAAGTGGACCCACTCATAGTGGAGGTAAGATGGGGTAGGCAGGAGGTGGATCCTGTCATACTGGAGGTGAGAGGCAGCACAAAGGATGTGAACCCTGTCATTGTGGAGGTAAGAAGGGGCACATAGGAGATGGACCCTGTCATTTTGGAGGTAAGAGGGGGCACGGAGGAGGTAGACCCTGTCATTGTGGAGGGTAGAGGTGGCTCGGAAGAGGTGGACCCTATCATTGTGGAGGTAAGAGTGGGCACGGAGAAGGTGCACCCTGTCACTGTGTCGGTAAGAAGGGGCACGGAGGCGGTGGACACTCTCATTGTGGAGGTAAGAGGGGGCATGGAGAAGGTGGAACCTGTCAGTGTGGAGGTAAGAGGGTGTAGGGAGGAGGTGGACCCTGTCATTGTGGAGGTATGATGGGGCACGGAGGACGTGGACCCTGTCTTTGTGGAGGTAAGAGGGGGCACAGAGGAGGGGGAACCTGTCATTTTGGAGGTAACGGGGAACGGAGGAGGTGGACCATGTCACTTTGGAGTTAAGAGAGGGCACGAAGGAGGAGGACCCTGTCATAGTGGAGGTAACAGGGGGCAGGGAAGAGGTGTTCCTTGTCATTGTGAAGATAAGTGGGGGCAAGGAGGAGGTGGACCCTGTCATTGTGGAGGAAAGAGGGGGCACGGAGAAGGTGGACCCAGTCATTGTGGAGTTAAGAGGGGCCAGGGAGGAGGTTGACCCTATTATAGTGGAAGTAAGAGGGGGCAGGGAGGAGGTGGACCCTGTCATGGGAGCTCAGAGAAGGGCAGCGGGGAGGTGGACCCTCACATTGTGGAGGTAAGAGGGGGCACGGAGGAGGAGGACCCTGTAATTGTGAAGGTAAGAAGGGGCACGGAGGAGGTGGACCCTGTCATTGTGGAGGTAAGAGGGCGCAGGGAGGAGGTGGACCCTGTTAGTGTGGAGGTAAGAGGGGGCACAGAGGAGGTGGACCCTGTCAGTGTGGAGGTAAGAGGGGGCACGGAGGAGGTCGACCCTGTCAGTGTGGAGGTAAGATGGGGCACGGAGGAGGTGGACCCTGTCAGTGTGGAGGTAAAAGTGGCCACGGAAGAGGTGGAACCTGTCATAGTGGAGGAAACGGGGGGCAGGGAGGAGGTGGACCCTGTCATAGTGGAGGTAAGAGGGGGCACAGAGGAGGTGGACCCTGTCATTTGTGAGGTAAGAGGGGGCATGGAGGTGGTAGACCCTGTGATAATGGAGGTAAGAGGGGGCACGGAGGAGGTGAACACTGTCATATTGGAGGTAGGAGGGGGCAGTGAGGATGTGGAGCCTGTCATTTTGTAGGTAAGAGGGGGCACGGAGGATGTGGACATGTCATTGTGGACGTAAGAGGGGGCACGGAGATGGTGGACCCTGTCATTGTGGAGGTAATAGGGGGCACGGAGACGGTGGACCCTGTCAGTGTGGAGGTAAGCGGGGGCACCGAGGAGGTGGACCCTGTCATTGTTGAGGAAAGAGGGGGAATGGAGGAGGTGGACCCTGTCATGTTGGAGGAAAGAGGGGGCACCGAGAAGGTGGACCCTGTCATTGGTGAGGAAAGAGGGGGCATGGAGGAGGTAGACCCTGTCATAATGGAGGTAAGAGGGGGCACGGAGGTGGTGGACACTGTCATATTGGAGGTAGGAGGGGGCAGTGAGGATGTGGACCCTGTCATTTTTTAGGTAAGAGGGGGCACGGAGGATGTGGATATGTCAAGGTGGAGTTAAGAGAAGGCACGGAGGAGGTGGACCCTGTCACATTGGAGGTAACAGGGAGCAGGAAGGAGGTGGACCCTGTCTTTGTGAAGGTAAGAGGGGGCACGGAGGAGGTGGACCCTGTGATAGTGGAGGTAAGAGGGGGCAAGGAGGAGGTGGACCTCGTTATTGGAGTTCTGAGGGGGGCAGACAGTAGGTGGACCCTTTTATGGGGAGTAAGAAGGGGCAGGGAGGAGGTGGACCCTGTTATGGGGGGTAAGAGGGGGGCAGGGTGGAGGTGCACCCTGCCATAGTGGAGGCAAGAGGGGCACGGACGAGGTGGACCCTGTCATTGTGGAGGTAAAAAGGGGGCAGGGAGGAGGTGGACCCTGTCATTGTGGAGGTACACGGGGGAACAGGGAAGGTGGACCCTGTCATTGTGGATGTGAGAGGGGGCAGGGAGGAAGTGGACCATGTTATAGTGGAGGTAAGAGGGGGCACGGAGCAAGTGGACCCACTCATAGTGGAGGTAAGATGGGGTAGAAAGGAGGTGGATCCTGTCATACTGGAGGTGAGAGGCAGCACAAAGGAGGTGAACCCTGTCATTGTGGAGGTAAGAAGGGGCACATAGGAGATGGACCCTGTGATTTTGGAGGTAAGAGGTGGCACGGAGGAGGTGGACCCAGTCATTGTGGAGGTAAGTGGGGACACGGAGGAGGTGGACCCAGTCATTGTGGAGGTAAGAGGGGGCAGGGAGGAGGTGGACGCTGTCATTGTGGAGGTAAGAGGGGGCACGGAGAAGGTGGACCCTGTCAGTGTGGTGGTAAGAGGGGGAAGGGAAGAGGTGGACCCTGTCATTATGGAGGTAAGAGGGGGCACGGAGGAGGTGGAACCTGTCATAGTGGAGGTGACAAAGGGCAGGGAGGAGGTGGACCCTCTCATTGTGGAGGTACTATGGGGCACGGAGGAGGTGGACCCTGTCTTTGTGGAGGTAAGAGGGGTCACAGTGGAGGGAGAACCTATCATTGTGGAGGTAAGATGGGGAACGGAGGAGGTGGAACCTGTCATTGTGGAGTTAAGAGAGGGCAGGGAGGAGGAAGACCCTGTCATTGTGGAGGAAAGAGGGGGCACGGAGGAGGTGGAACCTGTCTCTGTGGAGGTAAGAGGGGGCAAGGAGGAGGAGGACCCAATCATGGTGGAGGTAATAGGGTGCACGGAGGAGAAGGACCCTGTCGTTGTGTAGGTAAGATGGGGCACGGAGGAGTTGGAACATTTTATTCTGTAGGTAAGAAGGGGCAGGGAGGAGGAGGACCCTGTCTTTGTTGAGGAAAGAGGGGGAATGGAGGAGGTGGACCCTGTCATTTTGGAGGTAAGAGGGGGCACCGAGGAGGAGGACCCTGTCATTGTGAAGATAAGAGGGGGCACGGAGGAGGTGGAAACTGTCTTTGTGGAGGTAAGAGGGGGCACGGAGTAGGTCCCAGTCACTGTGGAGATAAAAGGGGGCACGGAGCAGGAGGACCCAATCATGGTGGAGGTAAGAGTGTGCATGGAGGTGAAGGACCCTGTCGTTGTGTAGGTAAGAGGGGGCACGAAGGAGGTGGACCATGTTATTCTGTAGGTAAGAAGGGGAACGGAGAAGGTGGACCCTGTCATTGTGGAGTTAAGAGGGGGCACGGAGGTGGTGGACCCTGTCATTGTGGAGGTAAGAGGGGGCACGAAGGAGGTGGACCCTGTCATTGTGGAGGTAAGAAGGGGCACGGTGGTGGTGGACCATGTCATTGTGGTAGTAAGAGATGGCACGGAAGAGGTGGACACTGTCATTGTGGAAGTAAGAGGGGGCAGGGATGATGTGGACCTGTCATTGTGGAGGTAAGAGGGTGCACAGACGAGGTGGACCTTGTGATTGTGGAGGTAAGCGGGGGCACAGAGAAGGTGGACCCTGTCAGTGTGGAGGTAAGAGGGGGCAGGGAGGAGGTGGACCCTTACATAGTGCAGGTAAGAGGGGGCACGGAGGAGGTGAACCCTGTCATAATGGAAGTAAGAGGGGGGAAGGAGGAGGTGAACCACGTTATTGGAGGTCAGAGGGGGGTAGAGAGGAGGTGGGCCCTGGTAAGGGGTGTCCTAGGGGGGCAGGGAGGAGGTGGACCCCGTCATGGGCGGGTAAGACGGGGCAGAGAGAAGGTGGACCCTCTTATGTGAGGTTAGATGTGGGCAGGAAAGAGGTGGACACTGTCATAGTGGAGGTAAGAAGGGCACGGAGGAGGTAGACCCAGTCATTGTGGAGGTAAGTGGGGACACGGAGGATGTGGTCCCACTCATTGTGGAGGTAAGAGGTGGCACGGAGGAGGTGGACCCAGTCCTTGTGGAGGTAAATGGGGACACGGAGGAGGTGGACCCCGTCATAGTGGAGGTGAGAGGGGGAAGGGAGGAGGTGAACCCTGTGATAATGGAGGTAAGAGGGGGCACGGAGGAGGTGGACACTCTCATATTGGAGGTAGGAGGGGGCAGTGAGGATGTGGACCCTGTCATTTTGTAGGCAAGAGGGAGCACGGAGGATGTGGACATGTCATTGTGGAGGTAAGAGGGGCCACGGAAGATGTGGAACCTGTCATAGTGGAGGAAACAGGGGGCAGGGAGGAGGTGGAACCTGTCATTGTGGAGGTAAGAGGGGGCATGGAGGAGGTGGATCCACTCATTGTGGAGGTAAGAGGGGTCACAGAAGAGGTGGACTCTGTTATTGTGGAGGTAATAGGGGGCACGGAGAAGGAGGACCGTGTCAGTATGGAGGTAAGAGGGGGAAGGGCAGAGGTGGACCCTGTAATTGTGGAGGTAAGAGGGGGCACGGAGGAGGTGGAACCTGTCATTGTGGAGGTAAGAGGGGGCACGGAGGAGGTGCAGCCTGTCATAGTGGAGGAAACAGGGGGCAGGGAGGATGTGGACCCTCTCATTGTGGAGGTATGATGGGGCACGGAGGAGGTGGACCCTGTGTTTGTGGAGGTAGGAGGGGGCACAGAGGAGGGGGAACCTGTCATTGTGGAGGTAACATGGGGAACGGAGGAGGTGGACCCTGTCATTGTGGAGTTAGGGGAGGGCAGGGAGGAGGTGGTCCCTGTCATTGTGAAGATAAGAGGGGGCACGGAGGAGGTGCAACCTGTCTTTGTGGAGGTAAGCGGGGGCACGGAGGAGGTGGACCCTGTCATTGTGGAGGTAAGAGCGGGCACGGAGGAGGTGGACACTGTTATAGTGGAGGAAAGAGGGGGCACGGAGGTTGTGGACCCTGTCATAGTGCAGGTGAGAGGGGGCAAGGAGGAAGTGGACCTGTCATTGTGGAGGAACGAGGGGGCACGAAGGAGGTGGACCCTGTCATTGTGGAGGTAAGAGGGGGCATGGAGGAGGTAGACCCTGTCATAATGGAGATAAGAGGGGGCACGGTGGAGGTGGACACTGTCATATTGGAGGTAGGAGGGGGCAGTGAGGAGGTGGACCCTCTCATTTAGGAGGTAAGTTGGGGCACGGAGGGGGACACTGTCATTGTGGAGGAAAGAGGGGGAACGGAGGAGGTGGATCCACTCAATGTGGAGGTAAGAAGGGGCTCGGAGGAGGTGGACCCTGTCAGTGTGCAGGTAAGAAGGGGCACGGAGGAGGTGAACCCTGTTATAATGGAGGTAAGAGGGGGGAAGGAGGAGGTGAACCACGTTATTGGAGGTCAGAGGGGGGTAGAGAGGAAGTGGGCCCTGTTATGGGGGGACCGATGGGGGCAGGGAGGAGGTGGACCCTGTCATGGGCGTGTAAGAGGGGGCAGGGAGAAGGTGGACCCTCTTATGTGAGGATAGAAGTGGGCAGGAAAGAGGTGGAGCCTGTCATATTGGAGGTAAGAAGGGGCACGGAGGAGGTAGACCCAGTCATTGTGGAGGTAAGTGGGGACACGGAGGAGGTGGACCCCGTCATAGTGGAGATGAGAGAGGGAAGGGAGGAGGTGGACCCTGTCATAATGGAGGCAAGAGGGGGCACGGAGGAGGTGGACACTGTCATATTGGAGGTAGGAGGGGGCAGTGAGGATGTGGAACCTGTCATTTTGTAGGTAAGAGGGGGCACGGAGGACGTGGACATGTCATTGCAGAGGTAAGAGGAGGCACAGAGAAGGTGGAACCTGTCATTGTGGAGGTAATAGGGGGCACGGAGGAGGTGGCCCCTGTCATTGTGTAGGTAAGAGGGGGCACGGAGGAGGAGGACCCTGTCACTGTAGAGGTAAGAGGGGGCACGGTGGAGGTACACTGTCATTGTGGAGGAAAGAAGGGGCAGGAAGGAGGTGGACCCTGTCATTGTGGAGGTAAGAAGGGGCACGCAGCATGTGGACATTTCATTGTGGAGGTAAGAGGGGGCACGGAGGAGGTGGACCCTGTCATTGTGGAGGTAAGAGGGGTCATGGAGAAGGTGGACCCTGTTAGTGTGGAGGTAAGAGGGGCCACGGAAGACATGGAACCTGTCACAGTGGAGGAAAGAGGGGGCAGGGAGGAGGTGGACCCTGTCATAGTGGAGGTAAGAGGGGGCACGGAGGAGGTGACCCTGTCATTGTGGAGGTAAGAGAGGGCATGGAGGAGGTGGCCCCTGTCATTGTGGAGGTAAGAGGGTGCACGGAGGAGGTGGACCCTGTCATAATGGAGGTAAGAGGGGGGAAGGAGGAGGTGGACCACGTTATTGGAGGTCAGAGGGGGGCACAGAGGAGCTGGACTCTGTTATGGGGGGTCAGAGGGTGGCAGGAAAGGGGTGGACCCTGTCATAGTGGAGGTAAGTGGGGACACGGAGGAGATGGACCCAGTCATTGTGGAAGTAAGAGGGGGCACGGAGGAGGTGGACCCTGTCATTGTGGAGGTAAGTGGGGATACGGAAGAGGTGGACCCAGTCATTGTGGAGGTAAGAGGGGGCACGGAAGAGGTGGACAATGTCATTGTGGACGTAAGAGGGGGCAGCGAGGATGTGGACCTGTCATTGTGGAGGTAAGAAGGGGCACGGAGAAGGTGGACCCTGTCAGTGTGGAGGTAAGAGGGGGCAGGGAGGAGGTGGACCCTGTCATAGTGGAGGTAAGAGGGGGCACGGAGGAGGTGAACCCTGTCATAATGGAGGTAAGAGGGGTGAAGGAGGAGGTGAACCACGTTATTGGAGGTCAGAGGGGGGTAGAGATGAGGTGGGCCCTGTTATGTGGGATCCGAGGGGGGCAGGGAGGAGGTGGACCGTGTCATAGTGGAGGTAAGTGGGGACACGGAGGAGGTGGTCCCAGTCATTGTGGAGGTAAGTGGGGACACGAAGGAGGTGGACTCTGTCACAGTGGAGTTAAGAGGGGGCACGGAGGAGGAGGACCCTGTTTTTGTGGAGGTAAGAGGGGGCACGGAGGAGGTGGACCGTGTGATAGTGGAGGTTAGAAGGAGCAAGGAGGAGGTGGACCACGTTATTGGAGGTCAGAGGGGGGCAGAGAGGAGGTGGAACCTTTTATGGGGGATAAGAGGGGGGCAGGGAGGAGGTGGACCCTGTTAAGGGGGGTAAGAGGGGAGGAGGGAGGAGGTGGACCCTGTCATAGTGGAGGTAAGAAGGGGCACGAAGGAGGTGGACCCTGTCATTGTGGAGGTAAGAGGGGGCACGGAGGAGGTCGACACTGTCATTGTGTAGGTAAGAGGGGACACGGAGAAGGTGGACCGTGTCAGTGTGGAGTTAAGAGCGGGCACGGAGGAGGTGGACCCATTCATTGTGGAGGTAAGTGGGGACACGAAGGAGGTGGACCCAGTCATTGTGGAGGTAAGAGGGGGCACGGAGGAGGTGGAACCCGTCATAGTGGAGGTGAAAGTGGGAAGGGAGGAGGTGGACCCTGTCATTGTGAAGGTAAGAGGAGGCACGGATGATGTGGACCCTGTCACTTTGGAGGAAAGAGGGGGCATGGAGAAGGTGGACCCTGTCATTTTGGAGGCAAGAGGGGGCACGGAGGTGGAGGACCCTGTCATTGTGGAGGAAAGAGGGGGAACGGAGGAGGTGGATCCACTCATTGTGGAGGTAAGAGTGGGCACGGAGAAGGTGGACCCTATCAGTGTGGAGGTAAGAGGGGGAAGGGCAGAAGTGGACCCTGTCATTGTGGAGTTAAGAGGGGGCACGGAGGAGGAGGACGTTGTCACTGTGGAGGAAAGATGGGGCAGGGAGGAGGAGGACCCTCTCATTGTGGAGGTAAGAGGGGGCACGGAGGAGGTAGACCCTGTCATAATGGAGGTAAGAGGGGGCACTGAGGAGGTGGACCCTGTCATTGTTGAGGAAAGAGGGGGAATGGAGGTGGTGAACCCCGTCATTTAGAGCTAACTGGAGGCACGGAAGAGGTGGACCCTGTCATTGTGGTGGTAAGCGGGGATCCGCAGGAGGTGGACCCTGTCATAATGGAGGGAAGACGGGGCACGGAGGAGGGGGGTCCTTTCTTTGTGGAGGTAAGAGGGGGCATGGAGGAGGTGGACCCTGTCACTGTGGCAGAAAGAGGGGGCATGGTGGAGGTAGACCGCGTCATAATGAAGGTAAGAGGGGGCACGGAGGACGTGGACACTGTCACAGTGGAGTTAAGAGGGGGCACGGAGGATGTGGACATGTCACTGTGGAGGTAAGAGGGGGCACAGAGGAGGTGGACCCTGTCATTGTGGAGGTAAGAGGTGGCACGGAGGAGATCCCAGTCACTGTGGAGATAAGAGGGGGCACGGAGGAGGTGAACCCTATCATTGTGGAGTTAACAGAGGGCACGGAAGAGGAAGACCCAGTCATAGTGGAGGTAAAAGGGGGCAGGGAGGAGGTGGACCATCTCATTGAGGAGGTAAGAGGGGGCACGGAGGTGGTGGACCCTGTCAGTGTGGAGGTAAGAGGGGGAAGGGCAGAGGTGGACCCTGTAATTGTGGAGGTATGAGGGGGCACGGAGGAGGTGGACCCTGTCATTATGGAGGTAAGAGGGGGCACGGAGAAGGTGGACCCTGTCAGTGTGCTGGTAAGAGGGGGAAGGGAAGAGGTGGAACATGTCATTGTGGAGTTAAGAGAGGGCAGGGAGGAGGTGGTCCCTGTCATTGTGAAGATAAGAGGGGGCACGGAGGAGGTGGAAACTGTCTTTGTGGAGGTAAGAGGGGGCACAGAGGAGGTCTCAGTCACTGTGGAGTAAAGAGCGGGCACGGAGAAGTTGGACCATGTTATGGGGGGTTATGGGTAGTTAGAGGGCGCACGGAGGAGGTGGATCCTGTCATTGTGGAGGCAAGAGGTGGCACGGAGGAGGTGGACCCTGTCACTGTGGAGGTAAGAGGGGGCACGGAGGAGGTGGACCCTGTCATTGTGTAGGTAAGAGGGGACATGGAGATGGTGGACCCTGTCATTGTGGAAGTAAGAGGGGGCATGGAGGAGGCCGACGCTGTCATTTTGGTAGTAAGAGGGGGCACGGAGGAGGTGGACAGTGTCATTGTGTAAGTAAGAGGGAACACGGAGAAGGTGGACCCTGTCATGGTGGAGGTAAGAGGGGGCACGGAGGAGGTGGACCCAGTTACTGTGGAGGTAAGTTGGGGCACCGAGGAGGGGGACCAGTCATTGTGTAGGTAAGAGTGGGCACGCATGAGGTGGACCCTCTCTTAGTGGAGGCAACAGGGGGCAGGGAGGCAGTGGACCCTGTCATTGTGGAGGTAAGAGGGGGCAAGGAGGAAGTGGACCCTGTCATTGTGGAGGTAAGAGGGGGCACGGAGGAGGTACCTGTTACTGTTCAGTTAAGAGGGGGCACGGAGGAGGAGGACTCAGTCATTGTGGAGGTAAGAGGAGGCATGTAGTAGGTGGAACCTGTCTTAGTGGGGGTAAGAGGGGGCAAAAAGGAGGTGGACCATGTTATGGGGCCATCAGAGGGGGAAGGGAGGAGGTGGAACCCGTTATGGGGGCTCATAGGGGGACACGGAGGAGGTGGAACGTGTCAGTGTGGAGGTAAGAGAGGCCAAGGAGGAGGTGGACCCTGTAATAGTGGAGGAAAGAGGGGGCACGGAGGAGGTGGACCCTGTCACAGTGGAGTTAAGAGGGGGCACGGAGGAGGCGGACCCTGTTTTTGTGGAGGTAAGAGGGGGCACGGAGGAGGTGGACCGTGTGATAGTAGAGGTTAGAAGGGGCAAGGAGGAGGTGGACCACGTTATTGGAGGTCAGAGGGGGGCAGAGAGGAGGTGGACCCTTTTATGGGGGATAAGAGGGGGGCAGGGAGGAGGTGGACCCTTTTATGGGGGGTAAGAAGGGAGGAGGGAGGAGGTGGACCCTGTCATTGTGGAGGTAAGAGGGGGCACGGAGGAGGTGGACCCAGTCATTGTGGAGGTAAGTGGGGACACGAAGGAGGTGGACCCGGTCATTGTGGAGGTAAGAGGGGGCACGGAGGAGTTGGACCCCGTCATAGTGGAGGTGAAACTGGGAAAGGATGAGGTGGACCCTGTCATTGTGTAGGTAAGAGGAGGCACGAATGATGTGGACCCTGTCACTTTGGAGGAAAGAGTGGGCATGGAGAAGGTGGACCCTGTCATTGTTGAGGTAAGCGGGGGAACGGAGGAGGTAGACCTTGTCATAATGGAGGTAAGAAGGGGCACGGAGGTGGTGGACACTGTCATAGTGGAGGTAAGAGGGGGCAGGGAGAAGGTGGACCCTGTCATTTTGGAGGTAAGCCGAGGCACGGAGGAGGAGTATCCAGTCGTAGTGGAGGTAAGAAGGGGCACGGAGGCGGTGGACCCTGTCATTTTGGAGGTAAGAGGGGGAACGGACGAGGTGGATCCACTCATTGTGGAGGTAAGAGTGGGCACGGAGAAGGTGGACCCTATCTGTGTGGAGGTAAGAGGGGGAAGGGTAGAAGTGGACCCTGTCATTGTGGAGTTAAGAGGGGGCACGGAGGAGGAGGACTCTGTCACTGTGGAGGAAAGATGGGGCAGGGAGGAGGAGGACCCTCTCATTGTGGAGGTAAGAGGGGGCACGGAGGAGGTAGACCCTGTCATAATGGAGGTAAGAGGGGGCACCGAGGAGGTGGACCCTGTCATTGTTGAGGAAAGAGGGGGAATGGAGGAGGTGGACCCTGTCATGTTGGAGGTAAGAGGGGGCACGGAGAGTAGGACCCTGCCTTTGTTGAGGAAAAAGGGGGAACGGAGGAGGTGAACCCTGTCATTTAGAGCTAACTGAAGGCACGGAGGAGGTGGACCCTGTCATTGTGGTGGTAAGCGGGGACCCGGAGGAGGTGGACCCTGTCATAATGGAGGGAAGACAGGGCACGGAGGAGGGGGATCCTTTCTTTGTGGAGGTAAGAAGGGGCATGGAGGAGGTGGACACTCTCATGGTGGAGGAAAGAGTGGGCACGGACGAGGTGGACCCTGTCATTTTGGAGGTAAGAGGGGGCACCGAGGAGGTGGACGATGTTTTAGGGGGGTAAGAGGGGGCAGGGAAGGGGTGGAATACGTTATGGTTGGTTAGAGGGGGATACGGAGGAGGTGGAACCCGTTATGGGGGCTCATAGGGGGACACGGAGGAGGTGGAACGTGTCAGTGTGGAGGTAAGAGAGGCCAAGGAGGAGGTGGACCCTGTCATAGTGGAGGAAAGAGGGGGCACGGAGGAGGTGGACCCTGTCACAGTGGAGTTAAGAGGGGGCACGGAGGAGGCCTACCCTGTTTTTGTGGAGGTAAGAGGGGGCACGGAGGAGGTGGACCGTGTGATAGTGGAGGTTAGAAGGGGCAAGGAGGAGGTGGACCACGTTATTGGAGGTAAGAGGGGGGCAGAGAGGAGGTGGACCCTTTTATGGGGGATAAAGGGGAGCAGGGAGGAGGTGGACCCTTTTATGGGGGGTAAGAAGGGAGGAGGGAGGAGGTGGACCCTGTCATAGTGGAGGTAAGAAGGGGCACGAAGGAGGTGGACCCTGTCATTGTGGAGGTAAGAGGGGGCACGGAGGAGGTGGACCCAGTCATGGTGGAGGTAAGTGGGGACACGAAGGAGGTGGACCCGGTCATTGTGGAGGTAAGAGGGGGCACGGAGGAGTTGGACCCCGTCATAGTGGAGGTGAAACTGGGAAAGGATGAGGTGGACCCTGTCATTGTGTAGGTAAGATGAGGCACGGATGATGTGGACCCTGTCACTTTGGAGGAAAGAGTGGGCATGGAGAAGGTGGACCCTGTCATTGTTGAGGTAAGCGGGGGAACGGAGGAGGTAGACCTTGTCATAATGGAGGTAAGAAGGGGCAGGGAGGTGGTGGACACTGTCATAGTGGAGGTAAGAGGGGGCAGGGAGAATGTGGACCCTGTCATTTTGGAGGTAAGCCGAGGCACGGAGGAGGAGTATCCCGTCATAGTGGAGGTAAGAAGGGGCACGGAGGCGGTGGACCCTGTCATTTTGGAGGTAAGAGGGGGCACAGAGGTGGAGGACCCTGTCATTTTGGAGGAAAGAGAAGGAACGGAGGAGGTGGATCCACTGATTGTGGAGGTAAGAGGGGCACGGAGGAGGTGGACCCTGTCATTGTGGAGGTAAGAGGGGGCATGGAGGAGGTAGACCCTGTCATAATGGAGGTAAGAGGGGGCACGGAGGAGGTGGACACTGTCATATTGGAGGTAGGAGGGGGCAGTGAGGAGGTGGACCCTGTCATTTTGGAGGTAAGTTGGGGCACGGAGGAGGACCCTGTCATTGTGGAGGAAAGAGGGGGAACGGAGGAGATGGATCCACTCAATGTGGAGGTAAGAAGGGACTAGGAGGAGGTGGACCCTGTCAGTGTGCAGGTAAGAAGGGGCACGGAGGAGGTGGACCCTGTCGTAGTGCAAGTAAGAAGGTGCACGGAGGAGGTGGACCCTGTCATAATGCAGGTAAGAGGGGGGAAGGAGGGGGTGGACCACGTTATTGGAGGTCAGAGGGGGGCACAGAGGAGGTGGACCCTGTTATTGGGGGTCAGAGGTGGGCAGGGAGGAGGTGGACCCTATCATGGGCGGGTAAGAGGGGGCAGGGAGAAGGTGGACCCTCTTATGTGAGGTTAGAGGCGGGAAGGAAAGAGGTGGACCCTGTCATAGTGGAGGTAAGAAGGGGCACGAAGTAGGTGGACCCTGTCATTGTGGAGGTAAAAGGGGGCACGGAGGAGGTGGACCCTGTCATGGTGTAGGTAAGAGGGGACACGGAGATGGTGGAGCCAGTCATTGTGGAGGTAAGTGGGGACACGGAGGAGGTGGACCCAGTCATTGTGGAGGGAAGAGGGGGCACGGAGGAGGTGGAACCTGTCATTGTGGAGGTAAGTGGGGACACGGAATATGTGTACCCAGTCATTGTGGAGGTAAGAGGGGGCACGGAGGAGGTGGACCCTGTCATTGTGGAGGTAAGAGTGAGCACGGAGGAGGTGGACCCTCTCATTGTGAAGATAAGAGGGGGCACGGAGTAGGTGGACCCTGTCACTTTGGAGGAAAAGGGGCCATGGAGAAGGTGGACCATGTCATTGTTGAGGTAAGCGGGGGCACGGAGGATGTAGCCCCTGTCATAATGTAGGTTAGAGGGCGCACGGAGGAGGTGGACACTGTCAGAGTGGAGGTAAGAGGGGGCAGGGAGAAGGTGGACCCTCTCATTGTGGAGGTAAGAAGGGGCACGGAGGAGGTGGACCCTGTCATTTTGGAGATAAGATGGGGCACGGAGTTCGAGGACCCTGTCATTGTGGAGGAAAGATGGGGAACGGAGGAGATGGACCCTGTCATTGTGGAGGTAAGAGGGGGCATGGAGGAGGTGGACCCTGTCAGTGTGGAGGTAAGAGGGGGAAGGGCAGAGGTTGACCCTGTAATTGTGGAGGTAAGAGGGGGCACGGAGGAGGTGGACCATATTATTCTGTAGGGAAGAAGGGGCACGGAGAAAGTGGACCCTGTCATTGTGGAGGTAAGAGGGTGCACAGACGAGGTGGACCTTGTGATTGTGGAGGTAAGTGGGGGCAGGGAGGATGTGGAACTGTCATTGTGG
The DNA here is from genome assembly GCF_028021215.1 of Eschrichtius robustus. NCBI lineage: Eukaryota > Metazoa > Chordata > Mammalia > Artiodactyla > Eschrichtiidae > Eschrichtius > Eschrichtius robustus. The sequence continues at coordinate 94,070,694 of NC_090838.1, read as the reverse complement.
AGGTAAGAGGGGGGTGCACAGACGAGGTGGACCTTGTGATTGTGGAGGTAAGAGGGGGCACGGAGAAGGTGGACACTGTCAGTGTGGAGGTAAGAGGGGCCAGGGAGGAGGTGGACCCTGTCATAGTGGAGGTAAGAGGGGGCACAGAGGAGGTGAACCCTGTCATAATGGAGGTAAGAGGGGTGAAGGAGGAGGTGAACCACGTTATTGGAGGTCAGAGGGGGTAGAGATGAGGTGGGCCCTGTTATGGGGGGTCCGAAGGGGGCAGGGAGGAGGTGGACCCTGTCATGGGCGGGTAAGAGGGGGCAGGGAGAAGGTGGACCCTCTTATGTGAGGTTAGAAGTGGGCAGGAAAGAGTTGGACCCTGTCATAGTGGAGGTAAGAAGGGGAACGGAGGAGGTAGACACCGTCATTTTGGAGGTAGGTGGGGACACGGAGGAGGTGGTCCCAGTCATTGTGGAGGTACGAGGTGGCACGGAGGAGGAGGACCCAATCATTATGGAGGTAAGTGGGGACACGGAGGAGGTGGACCCAGTCATTGTGGAGGTAAGAGGGGGCACGGAGGAGGAGGACCCTGTCTTAGTTGAGGAAAGGGGGGGCACGGAGGAGGTGGACCCTGTCATTGTGGAGGTAAGAGGGGGCATGGAGGGGGTCGACCCAGTCATTGTGGAGGAAAGAGGGGGCACGGACGAGGAGGACCCTGTCATTGTGCAGGTAAGAGGGGTCACGGAGGAGGTGGACGATGTTATGGGGGAGTCAGAGGGGCCAGGGAAGGGTTGGAACACGTTATGGTTGTTCAGAGGGGGATACGGAGGAGGTGGACCCTGTCATTGTGGAGTTTGGAGAGGGAACGCAGGAGGTGGACCCTGTCATATTGGAGGTAACAGGGGGCACGGAGGAAGTGGACTTCTCATCGTGGAGGTAAGAGGGGGCACTGACGAGGTGGACCCTGTCAATGTGGAGGTAAGAGCGGGCACGAAGGAGGTGGACCCTGTCATTGTGGAGGAAAGAGGGGGCACGGAGGAGTTGCACCCTGTCATAGTGGAGGTGAGAGTGGGAAGGGAGGAGGTGGAACCTGCCATTGTGAAGACAAGAGGGGGCACAGAGGAGGTGGACCCTGTCACTGTGGAGGAAAGATGGGGCACGGAGGAGGTAGACCCCATCATAACGGAGGTAAGAGGGGGCACGGAGGACGTGGACACTGTCATATTGGAGGTAAGGGGAGGCACGGAGGAGGTGGATCCTGTGATTGTGTACGTAAGAGGGGGCACGGAGGAGGTGGACGCTGTTATTGTGGAGGTAACAGGGGGCAGGAAGGAGGTGGGCCCAGTCATAGTGGAGGTAAGAGGGAGCACGGAGGAGATGGACACTGTCATAGTGGAGGTAAGAGGGGGAACGGACGAGGTGGACCCTGTCATTGTGGAGGTAAGAGGGGGCACGGAGGAGGAGGACACTGTCTTTGTGGAGGAGAGAGGGGGCACGGAGGAGGTGGACTCTGTCTTTGTGGAGGTAAGAGGGGCCAAGGAGTAGGTGGACCATGTTATGAGAAGTCAGAGGGGGGCCCAGAGGAGGTGGCCCGTGTAATGGGGGGTAAGACGAGGGCACGGAGGAGGTCCCAGTCACTGTGGAGATAAGAGGGGGCACGGAGGAGGAGGACCCAATTATTGTGGAGGTAAGAGAGGACACGGAGGAGGTGGCCCATGTCATTCTGTAGGTAAGAAGGGGCACGTAGGAGGTGGACCCTGTCACTGTGCAGTTAAGAGGGGGCACGGAGGAGGTGGACCCTGTCATTTTTGAGGTAAGAGGGGGCATGGAGGAAGAACACCCTGTCATAATGGAGGTAAGAGGGGGCACGGAGGAGGTGGACACTGTCGTATTGGAGGTAGGAGGAGGCAGTTAGGAGGTGGAAACTGTCATTTTGGAGGTAAGTTGGGGCACGGAGGAGGACCCTGTCATTGTGGAGGAAAGAGGGGGAATGGAGGAGGTGGATCCACTCATTGTGGAGGTAAGAAGGGGCTCGGAGGAGGTGGAACCTGTCACTGTGCAGGTAAAAAGGGGCACGGAGGAGGTGGACCCTGTCATTGTGGAGGTAAGAGGCGACCCAGAGGAGATTGACCGTGTCATAGTGGAGGTAAGAGGGGGAACGGAGGAGGTGGAGCCTGTCATTGTGGAGGTAAGAGGGGGCAAGTAGGAGGTGGACCCTGTCATAGTGGACGAAACAGGGGGCAGAGAAGAGGTGGATCCTGTCATAGTGGACGTAAGAGGGGGCAGGGAGGAGGTGGACCCTGTCATAGCGGAGGTAAGAGGGGGCAAGAAGGAGGTGGATCACGTTATAGGAGGTCAGAGAGCGGCAGAGAGGAGGTGGAACCTGTCTTAGTGGAGGTAAGAGGGGTCAAGAAGAAGGTGGAGCATGTTATGGGGCCATGAGAGGGGGCATGGAGGGGGCGGAACCTGTTATGGGGGCTCAGAGAGGGACACGGAGGAGGTGGACCCTGTCACTGTGGAGGAAAGAGGGGGCACGGAGCAGGTGGACCCTGACATTGTGGTGTTAAGAGGGGGCACGGAGGAGGCGGACCCTGATTTTGTGGAGGTAAGAGGGGGCACGGAGGAGGTGGACCCTGTGATAGTGGACTGTAGAGGGGGCAGAGAGGAGGTGGACCACGTTATTGGAGGTCAGAGGGGGGCAGAGAGGAGGTGGACCCTGTTATGGGGGATAAGAGGGGGCAGGGAGGAGGTGGTCCCTGTTATTGGGGGTAAGAGGGGGGCAGGGAGGAGGTGGATCCTGTTATAGTGGAGGTAAGTGGGGGCACGGAGGAGGTGGACCCTGTCATAATGGAGGTAAGAGGGGGGAAGGAGGAGGTGGACCCTGTCATTGTGAAGGTAAGTGGGGACACGGAGGAGGTGGACCCAGTCATTGTGGAGGTAAGAGGGGGCACGGAGGAGTTGGACCCCGTCATAGTGGAGGTAAGAGGTGGAAGGGAGGAGGTGGACCCTGTCATTGTGAAGGTAAGAGGAGGCACGGAGGAGGTGGACCCTGTCACTTTGGAGGAAAGAGGGGGAATGGAGAAGGTGTACCCTGTCATTGTTGAGGTAAGCGGGGGCACGGAGGAGGTAGACCGTGTCATAATGGAGGTAAGAAGGGGCACGGAGGAGGTGGACACTGTCATAGTGGAGGTAAGAGAGGGCAGGGAGAAGGTGGACCCTCTCATTGTGGAGGTAAGATCAGGCACGGAGTAGGAGTATCCAGTCATTGTGGAGGTAAGAAGGGGCACGGAGGCGGTGGACCCTGTCATTTTGTAGGTAAGAGGGGGCATGGAGGTGGAGGACCTGTCAATGTGGAGGAAAGAGGGGGAACGGAGGAGGTGGACCCTGTCATTGTGGAGGTAAGAGGGGGCACGGAGGAGCTGGACCCTGTCATAGTGCAGGTAAGAGGGGGCAGGAGGAAGTGGACGTGTCATTGTGGAGGTATGAGGGGGCACGGACGAGGTGGACCCTTTCATTGTGGAGGAAAGAGGGGGCACGGAGGAGGTGGACCCTGTAATTGTGGAGGTAAGAGGGAGCACGGAGGAGGAGGAAACTGTCATAGTGGAGGTAACGGGTAAGGAAGTTGGTGGACCCTCTCATTGTAGAGGTAATAGGGGGCACGGAGGAGGTGGACCCTGTCATTGTGGAGGAAGGAGGAGGCACGGAGGAGGTGGACCCTGTCATTTTGGAGGTAAGAGGGAGCACGGAGGACGTGGACCCTATCATTGTGGAGTTAAGAGAGGGCACGGAGGAGGAGGAAACTGTCATAGTGGAGGTAACAGGGGGCAGGGAGGTGGTGGACCCTGTCATAGTGGAGGTGAGAGGGGGAAGGGAGGAGGTGGACTCTGTCATTGTGAAGGTAACAGGGGGCACGGAGGAGGTGGAACCTGTCACTTTGGAGGAAAGAGGGGGCAGTAAGACGGTGGACCGTGTCATGGTTGAGGTAAGAGAGGGCATGGAGAAGGTAGACCCTGTCATAAAGGAGGTAAGAGGGGGCAAGTAGGAGGTCGACACTGTCATGGTGTAGGTAAGAGGGGACACGTAGAAAGTGGACCCTGTCATTGTGGAGTTAAGAGGGGGCACGGAGGAGGTACACCCAGTCATTGTGGAGGTAAGTTGGGACACGGAGGAGGTGGACCATTCATTGTGGAGGTAAGAGGGGGAACGGAGGAGGTGGACCCAATCATTGTGGAGGTAAGTGGGGACACGGAGGAGGTGGACCCAGTCATTGTGGACGTAAGAGGGGCCACGAAGGAGGTGGACCCTTTCATTTTGGAGGTAAGAGGGGGCACGGAGGAGGTGGACCCTGTCATAGTGCAGGTAAGAGGGGGAAGGAGTAAGTGGACCTCTCATTGTGGAGGTAAGTGGGGGCACGGACGAGGTGGACCCTGTCATAGTGGAGGGAAGAGGGGGAACGGACGAGGTGGACCCTGTCTTAGTGGAGGTAACAGGGGGCAGGGAGGAGGTCGACCCTGTTTTTCTGGAGGAAAGTGGATGCACGGAGGAGGTGGACACTGTCATAGTGGAGGAAAGAGGGGGCACGAAGAAGGTGGACCCTGTCATAGTGGAGGTAAGTGGGGGCAGAGAATTGGTGGATCCTGTTATAGAGGACGTAAGAGGGGGCAGAGAGGAGGTGGACCCTGTCATATTGGACGTAAGAGTGGGCAGGGAGGAGGTGGACCCTGTCATAGTGGAGGTAAGAAGGGGCAAGAAGGAGGTGGATCACGTTATAGGAGGTCAGAGAGGGGCAGAGAGGAGATGGAACCTCTCTTAGTGGAGGTAAGAGGGGTCATGAAGGAGGTGGACCATGTTATGGGGCCATCAGAGGGGGCAGGGAGGGGGTGGAACCCGTTATGGGGGCTCAGAGAGGGACACGGAGGAGGTGGACCCTGTCACTGTAGAGGTAAGAGGGGGCAAGGAGGAGGTGGACCCTGTCATAGTGGAGGAAAGAGGGGGCACGGAGGAGGTGGAACCTGTCATAGTGGAGTTAAGCGGGGACACGGAGCAGGTGGATCCTGTGAAAGTGGAGTTTAGAGGGGGCAGAGAGGAGGTGGACCACGTTATTGGCGGTCAGAGGGGGGCAGAGAGGAGGTGTACCCTGTTATGGGGGATAAGAGGGGGGCAGGGAGGAGGTGGTCGCTGTTATGGGGGGTAAGAGGGGGTCAGGGAGGAGGTGGACCATGTCATAGTGGAGGTAACAGGGGGCAGGGAAGAGGTGTTCCTTAAGAGGGGGCACGGAGGAGGTGGACACTGTCATTGTGAATGTAAGAGGGGGCATGGAGAAGGTGGACCCTGTCATTGTGGCGGTAAGAGGGGGCAGGGAGGAGGTGGACCCTGTCATAGTGGAGGTAACAGGGGGCAGGGAAGAGGTGTTCCTTGTCATTGTGAAGATAAGAGGGGGCACGGAGGAGGTGGACCCTGTCATTGTGGAGGAAAGACGGGGCACGGAGAAGTGGACCCTGTTATTGTAGAGGTAAGAGGGGGCACGGAGGAGGTAGACCCTGTCATAATGGAGATAAGAGGGGGCACGGAGGAGGTGGACACTGTCATATTGGAGGTAAGAGTTGGCAGGGAGGGGGTGGACCCTATCATTTTGGAGATAAGACGGGGCACGGAGGAGGAGGATCCAGTCTTTGTGGAGGTAAGAAAGGGGCACGGAGGAGGTGGACCCTTTCATTTTTGATGCAAGAGGGGGCACGGAGGAGGAGGACCCTGTCATTGTGGAGGAAAGAGGGGGAACGGAGGATGTGGACCCTGTCATTGTGGAGTTAAGAGGGGCCAGGGAGGAGGTTGACCATATAATTGTGGAGGTAAGAGGGGGCAGGGAGGAGGTGGAACCTGTCATAGTGCAGGTAACAGGGGGTAGGGAGGAGGTGGACCCTCTCATTGTGGAGGGAAGAGGGGGCACGGAGGAGGTGGACCCTGTCACTGTGGAGGAAAGTGGGGGCACGGAGAAGTTGGACCCTGTCATTGTGGAAGTAAGAGGGGGCACGGAAGAGGTGGACCATGTCATTGTGGAGGTAAGAAGGGGCACAGAGGAGGTGGACCCTGTCATTGTGGAGTTAAGAGGGGCCAGGGAGGAGGTTGACCATATTATTGTGGAGGTAAGAGGGGGCAGGGAGGAGGTGGACCCTGTCATGGGAGCTCAGAGAAGGGCAGCAGGGAGGTGGAGCCTGTCATTGTGGAGGTAAAGGGGGCACGGAGGAGGAGGACCCTGTAATTGTGTAGGAAAGAAGGGGCACGGAGGAGGTGGACCCTGTCATTGTGGAGCTAAGAGGGCGCACGGAGGAAGTGGACCCTGTCATTGTGTAGGTAAGAGGGGACACGGAGAAGGTGAACCCTGTCATTGTGGAGGTAAGAGGGGGCACAGAGGAGGTGGACACTATCATTGTGGTGTAAGAGGGGGCACGGAGGAGGTGGACAGTGTCATTGTGTAGGTAAGAGGGGACACGGAGAAGGTGGACCCTGTGATTGTGGAGATAATAGGGGGCACGGAGGAGGTGGACCAAGTCACTGTGGAGGTAAGTTGGTGTACGGAGAGGAGGACCAGTCTTTGTGGAGGAAAGAGGGGCACGGAGGAGGTGGACAATGTCATTGTGGAGTTAAGAGGGGCCAGGGAGGAGGTGGACCCTGTCATTGTGGAGGTAAGAGGGGGCACGGAAGAGGTGGACCCTGTCATTGTGGAGGTAAGAGGGGGCACGGAGGAGGTGGACCCAGTCACTGTGGAGGTAAGTTGGTGTACGGAGAGGAGGACCAGTCTTTGTGGAGGTAAGAGGGGGCACGGAGGAGGTGGACCCTGTCATAGTAGAGGGACGACGGGGCACGGAGGAGGTGGACCCTTTCTTTATGGAGGTAATAGGGGGCACGGAGGAAGTGGACCCTGTCATAGTAGAGGGACGACGGGGCACGGAGGAGGTGGACCCTTCCTTTGTGGAGGTAAGAGGGGGCACGGAGGAGGTGGACCCTGTCATTGTGGAGGAAAGAAGGGGAACGGAGGATGTGGACCCTGTCATTGTGGAGGTAAGAGGGGGCACGAAGAAGGTGGACGCTGTCACTGTGGAGGTAAGAATGGGCACGGAGGAGGTGGACCCAGTCATTGTGGAGGTAAGAGGGGGCAGGGAGGTGGTGGAGGCTGTCATTGTGGAGGTAAGAGGGGGCACGGAGGAGGTGGAACCTGTCATTGTGGAGTTAAGAGGGGCAAGGGAGGAGGTTGACCCTATTATTGTGGAGGTAAGAGGGGGCAGGGAGGAGGTGGACTCTGTCATGGGAGTTCAGGGAAGGGCAGCGAGGAGGTGGACCTTGTCATTGTGGAGGTAAGAGAGGGTACGGAAGAGGAGGACCCTGTAATTGTGTAGGTAAGAAGGGGCATGGAGGAGGTGGACTCTGTCATTGTGGAGATAAGCGGGCGCACGGAGGAGGTGGACCCCGTCATTGTGGAGGCAAGAGGGGCCACGGAGGAGGTGGACCCTGTCATTGGGTAGGTAGGAGGGGACACGGAGCAGGAGGACCCTGTCATTGTGGAGGTAAGAGGGGGCATGGAGGAGGTCGACGCTGTCATTGTAGTAGTAAGAGGGGGCACAGAGGAGGTTGACCCTGTCATTGTGGAGGTAAGAGGGGGCACGGAGGAGGTGGATCCACTCATTGTGGACGTAAGCGGGAGCACGGAGAAGGTGGATCCTGTCAGGGTGGAGGTAAGAGGGGGAAGGGCAGAAGTGGACCCTTTCATTGTGGAGGTAAGAGGGGGCACGGAGGAGCTGTAACCTGTCATAGTGGAGGTAACAGGGGGCAGGGAGGAGGTGGACCGTCTCTTTGTGGAGGTATGATGGGGCACGGAGGAGGTGGACCCTGTTTTTCTGGAGGTAAGGGGGGGCATAGAGGAGGGGGAACCTGTCATTGTGGAGGTAAGAGGGGGAAAGGAGTAGATGGACCCTGTCATTGTGGAGTTAAGAGAGGGCAGGGAGGAGGAGGACCCTGTCATTGTGGAGGAAAGAGGGGGCACGGAGGAGGAGGATCCTGTCATTGTGGAGGAAAAAGGGGGACGGAGAAGGTGGACCCTTTCAGAGTGGAGGTAAGTAGGGGCACGGAGGAGGTGGACGCTGTCATAGTGGAGGTAAGTGGGGGAAGTGAGGAGGTGGACCCTGTCATTTTGGAGGTAAGAGGGGGAACGGAGGAGGTGGATCCACTCATAGTGGAGGTAAGAAGGGGCTCGGAGGAGGTGGATCCTGTCATTGTGGAGGTAAGAGTGGGCACGGAGGAGGTGGACGCTGTTATTGTGGAGGTAAGAGGGGGAACGGACGAGGTGGACCGTGTCTTAGTGGAGGTAAGAGGGGCCGGGATGAGGTGGACCCTTTTATAGTGGAGGCAAGAGGGGGCAGGGGGGAGGTGGACCCAGTCATACTGGAGGTAAGGGGGCACAGAAGAGGTGGACCCTGTCATTGTGGAGGTAAGAGGGGGCACGGAGGAGGTGGACCCTGTCATTGTGGAGTTAAGAGGGGCCACGGAGGAGGAGGACCCTGTCTTTGTGGAGGAAAGATGGGACACGGAGGAGGTGGACCCTGTCATTGTGGAGGTAAGAGGGAGCACGGAGGACGTGGACCCTCTCATTGTAGAGGTAAGAGGGGGCACGGAGGAGGTGGACCCTGTCATTGTGAAGATAAGAGGAGTCACGGAGGAGGTGGAACCTGTCATGGTGTAGGTAAGAGGGGACACGGAGAAGGTGGACCCAGTCATTGTGGAGGTAAGAGGGGGCACGGAGGAGGTGGACCCTGTCTTTGTTGAGGAAAGAGGGGGAACGGAGGAGGTGGACCCTGTCATTTGGAGGTAAGACGGGGCACGGAGGAGGTGGACCCTGTCATTGTGGAGGTAAGCGGGGGCACGGAGGAGGTGGACACTGTCATAGTGGAGGGAAGACGGGGCACGGATGAGGTGGACCCTTTCTTTGTGGAGGTAATAGGGGGAACGGTGGAGGCGACCGTGTGATAGTGGAGGTTAGAAGGGGCAAGGAGGAGGTGGACCACGTTATTGGAGGTCAGAGGGGGGCAGAGTGGATGTGGACCCTGTTATGGGGGATAAGAGGGGGGCAGTGAGGAGGTGGACCCTGTTATGGGGGGTAAGAGGGGAGGAGGGAGGAGGTGGACCCTGTCATAGGGGAGGTAAGAAGGGGCACGAAGGAGGTGGACCCTGTCATTGTGGAGGTAAGAGGGGGCACGGAGTAGGTGGATCCACTCATTGTGGAGGTAAGAGGGGGCACGGAGAAGGTGGACCCTATCAGTGTGGAGGTAAGTGGGGGAAGGGCAAAAGTGGACCCTGTCATTGTGGAGGTAAGAGGGGGCACGGAGGTCGTGGACCCTGTTTTTCTGGAGGTAAGAGGGGGCACAGGGGAGGGGGAACCTGTCATTGTGGAGGTAAGAGGGGCAACGGAGGAGATGGACCCTGTCATTGTGGAGTTAAGAGAGGGCAGGGAGGAGGAGGACCCTATCATTGTGGAGGAAAGAGGGGGCACAGAGGAGGTGGAACCTGTCTTTTTGGAGGTAAGAGGGTGCACGGAGGAGGTGGACCCTGTCATTGTGAAGGTAAGAGGGGGCACGGAGGAGGTGGACCCTGTCATTTTGGAGGTAAGAGGGTGCACGGAGGACGTGGACGCTGTCATTGTGAAGGTAAGAGGGGGCAGGGAGGTGGTGGACCCTGTCATTTTGGAGGTAAGAGGGGGCACGGAGGAGGTGGAACCTCTCATAGTGGAGGAAACGGGGCAGGGAGGAGGTGGACCCTATCATAGTGTAGGGAAGAGGGAACACGGAGGAGGTGGACATTGTCATTTTGGAGTTAAGAGAGGGCAAGAAGGAGGAAAACTCTGTCATATTGGAGGTAACAGGGGGCAGGGAGGAGGTGGACCCTCCCATAGTGGAGGTAAGAGGGAGCACGGAGGAGGTGGACCCTGTCATAGTGGAGGTGAGAGGGGGATGGGAGGAGGTGGACCCTGTCATTGTGAAGATAAGAGGGGGCACGGAAGACGTGGACCGTATCATTGTGGAGTTAAGAGAGGGCACGGCGGAGGTGGAACCTGTCACTGTGGAGGAAAGAGGGGGCACGGTGAAGGTTGACCCTGTCATTGTTGAGGTAAGAGAGGACACGGAGGAGGAGGACACTGTCATAGTGGAGGTAAAAGGAGGCAAGGAGGAGGTGGACCGTTATTGTGGAGGTAAAAAGGGGCATGGAGGAGGTGGACCGTTTCATTTTGGAGGTAAGTAGGGGCACGGTGGTTGAGCACCCTGTCATTGTGGAGGAAAGAGGGGGCACGGAGGAGGTGGACCCTTTCATGGTGGAGGAAACTGGGGGCAGGGAGGAGGTGGACCCTGTCATTGTGGAGGTATGATGAGGCACGGAGAAGGTGGACTCTGTCATTTTGGAGGCAAGAGGCGACACAGAGGAGATGGACCGTGTCATAGTGGAGGTAAGAGGGGGAACGGAGGAGGTGGAGCCTGTCATTGTGGAGGTAAGAGGGGGCAAGGAGGAGGTGGAAACTGTCATAGTGGAGGAAAGAGGGGGCACGAAGAAGGTGGACCCTGTCATAGTGGAGGTAAGTGGGGGCAGAGAAGAGGTGGATCCTGTTATAGAGGACGTAAGAGGGGGCAGAGAGGAGGTGGACCCGCTCATAGTGGACGTAAAGGGGGCAGGGAGGAGGTGGACCCTGTCATATTGGAGGTAAGAGGGGGAAAGAAGAAGGTGGATCACGTTATAGGAGGTCAGAGAGGGGGAGAGAGGAGATGGAACCTCTCTTAGTGGAGGTAAGAGGGGTCAAGAAGGAGGTGGACCATGTTATGGGGCCATCAGAGGGGGCAGGGAGGGGGTGGAACCCGTTATAGGGACTCAGATAGGGACACGGAGGAGGTGGACCCTGTCACTGTGGAGGTAATAGGGGGCAAGGACTAGGTGGACCCTGTCATAGTGGAGGAAAGAGGGGGCACGGAGGAGGTGGAACCTGTCATAGTGGAGTTAAGAGGGGGCACGGAGGAGGTGGACCCTGTGATAGTGCAGTTTAGAGGGGGCAGAAAGGAGGTGGACCACGTTATTGGAGGTCAGAGGTGGGCAGAGAGGAGGTGGACCCTGTTATGGGGGATAAGAGGGGGGCAGGGAGGAGGTGGTCGCTGTTATCGGGGGTAAGAGGGGGTCAGGGAGGAGGTGGACCCTGTTATAGTGGAGGTAAGAGGGGGCACGGAGGAGGTGCACACCGTCATAATGGAGGTAAGAGGGGGGAAGGAGGAGGTGGACCCTGTAATTGTGAAGGTAAGTGTGGACACGGAGGAGGTGGACCCAGTCATTGTGGAGGTAAGAGGGGGCACGGAGGAGGTGGTCCCCGTCATAGTGGAGGTGAGAGTGGGCAGGGAGGGCGTGGACCCTATCATTTTGGAGCTAAGACGGGGCACGGAGGAGGAGGATCCAGTCTTTGTGGAGGTAAGAAGGGGCACGGAGGTGTACCCTTTCATTTTTGATGTAAGAGGGGACTCGGAGGAGGAGGACCCTGTCATTGTGGAGGAAAGAGGGGGAACGGAGGATGTGGACCCTGTCATTGTGGAGTTAAGAGGGGCCAGGGAGGAGGTTGACCATATTATTGTGGAGGTAAGAGGGGGCAGGGAGGAAGTGGACCCTGTCATAGTACAGGTAACAGGGGTAGGGAGGAGTTGGACCCTCTCATTGTGGAGGGAAGAGGTGGCACGGAGAAGTTGGACCCTGTCATTGTGGAGGTAAGAGGGGGCACGGAGGAGGTGGACCCAGTCACTGTGGAGGTAAGTTGGTGTACGGAGAGGAGGACCAGTCTTTGTGGAGGTAAGAGGGGGCACGGAGGAGTTGGACCCTGTGACTGTGGAGGTAAGAGAGGGCCTGGAGGAGGCTGCCCCTGTCATTGTGGAGGTAAAAGGGGGAACGGAGGAGGTGGACCCTGTCATTGTGAAGATAAGAGGGGGCACGGAGGAGGTGGAACCTGTCACTGCGGAGGAAAGAGGGGGCACGGTGAAGGTTGACCCTGTCATTGTTGAGGTAAGAGGGGGCATGGCGGTGGTAGACCCTGTCATAATGGAGGTAAAAGGGGGCACGGAGTAGGTGGACACTGTCATAGTGGGGGTAACAGGGGCCAGGGAGGAGGTGGACCCTGTCATTGTGGAGGTAAGATGGGGCACGGACGTGGTGGACCCTGTCTTTGTGTAGGTAAGAGGGGGCACAGAGGAGGTGGAAGCTGTCATTGTGGACGTAGCAAGGGGCACGAAGTAGGCGGACCATGTCATTGTGGAGTTAAGAGAGGGCACGGAGGAGGTGGACCCTGTTACATTGGAGGTAACAGGGAGCAGGAAGGAGGTGGACCCTGTCTTTGTGAAGGTAAGAGGGGGCACGGAGGATGTGGACCCTGTGATAGTGGAGGTAAGAGGGGGCAAGGAGGAGGAGGTGGACCTCGTTATTGGAGGTCTGAGGGAGGCAGACAGTAGGTGGACCCTTTTATGGGGTGTAAGAAGGGGCAAGGAGGAGGTGGAAACTATTATGGGGGGTAAGAGGGGTAGAGGGGGCACGGAGTAAGTGGACCCAGTCATTGTGGAGGTAAGTGGGGACACGGAGGAGTTGGACCCAGTCATTGTGGAGGTAAGAGGGGGCACAGAGGAGGAGGACCCTTTCTTTTTGTAGATAAGAGGGTGCAAGGAGGAGGTGGCCCATGACATTCCGTAGGTAAGAGAGGGCACGTTGGAGGTGGACCCTGTCATAGTGGAGGAAAGAGGGGGCACGGAGGAGGTCGACACTGTCATGGTGTAAGTAAGAGGGGACACGGAGAAGGTAGACCCAGTCATTGTGGAGGTAAGTGGGGACACGGAGGAGGTGGACCCAGTCATTGTGGAGGAAACAGGGGGCACGGAGTAGGTGGACCCAGTCATTGTGGAGGTAAGTGGGGACACGGAGGAGTTGGACCCAGTCATTGTGGAGGTAAGAGGGGGCACAGAGGAGGAAGACCCTTTCTTTTTGTAGATAAGAGGGTGCAAGGAGAAGGTGGCCCATGTCATTCTGTAGGTAAGAGAGGGCACGTTGGAGGTGGACCCTGTCATAGTGGAGGAAAGAGGGGGCTCGGAGGACGTGGACCCTATCATTGTGGAGTTAAGAGAGGGCACGGAGGAGGAGGAAACTGTCATAGTGGAGGTAACAGGGGGCAAGGAGGTGGTGGACCCTCTCATTGTGGAGGTAAGAGGGGGCACGGAGGAGGTGGACCCTGTCATTGTGGAGGTAAGAGGGAGCACGGAAGACGTGGACCCTATCATTGTGGAGTTAAGAGAGGGCACGGAGGAGGTGGACCCTGTCATAGTGGAGGTGAGAGGGGGAAGGGAAGAGGTGGACGCTGTCATTTTGAAGATAAGACGGGGCACGGAGGAGGTGGAACCTGTCACTGTGGAGGAAAGAGCGGGCACGGAGAAGGTGGACCCTGTCATTGTTGAGGTAAGAGGGGGCATGGAGGAGGTAGACCCTGTCATAATGGAGGTAAGAGGGGGCACGGAGGAGGTGGACCCTGTCATTGTGGAGGTAAGAGGGGGCACGGAGGAGGTGGACCCTGTGATAGTGCAGTTTAGAGGGGGCAGAAAGGAGGTGGACCACGTTATTGGAGGTCAGAGGTGGGCAGAGAGGAGGTGGACCCTGTTATGGGGGATAAGAGGGGGGCAGGGAGGAGGTGGTCGCTGTTATCGGGGGTAAGAGGGGGTCAGGGAGGAGGTGGACCCTGTTATAGTGGAGGTAAGAGGGGGCACGGAGGAGGTGCACACCGTCATAATGGAGGTAAGAGGGGGGAAGGAGGAGGTGGACCCTGTAATTGTGAAGGTAAGTGTGGACACGGAGGAGGTGGACCCAGTCATTGTGGAGGTAAGAGGGGGCACGGAGGAGGTGGTCCCCGTCATAGTGGAGGTGAGAGTGGGCAGGGAGGGCGTGGACCCTATCATTTTGGAGCTAAGACGGGGCACGGAGGAGGAGGATCCAGTCTTTGTGGAGGTAAGAAGGGGCACGGAGGTGTACCCTTTCATTTTTGATGTAAGAGGGGACTCGGAGGAGGAGGACCCTGTCATTGTGGAGGAAAGAGGGGGAACGGAGGATGTGGACCCTGTCATTGTGGAGTTAAGAGGGGCCAGGGAGGAGGTTGACCATATTATTGTGGAGGTAAGAGGGGGCAGGGAGGAAGTGGACCCTGTCATAGTACAGGTAACAGGGGTAGGGAGGAGTTGGACCCTCTCATTGTGGAGGGAAGAGGTGGCACGGAGAAGTTGGACCCTGTCATTGTGGAGGTAAGAGGGGGCACGGAGGAGGTGGACCCAGTCACTGTGGAGGTAAGTTGGTGTACGGAGAGGAGGACCAGTCTTTGTGGAGGTAAGAGGGGGCACGGAGGAGTTGGACCCTGTGACTGTGGAGGTAAGAGAGGGCCTGGAGGAGGCTGCCCCTGTCATTGTGGAGGTAAAAGGGGGAACGGAGGAGGTGGACCCTGTCATTGTGAAGATAAGAGGGGGCACGGAGGAGGTGGAACCTGTCACTGCGGAGGAAAGAGGGGGCACGGTGAAGGTTGACCCTGTCATTGTTGAGGTAAGAGGGGGCATGGCGGTGGTAGACCCTGTCATAATGGAGGTAAAAGGGGGCACGGAGTAGGTGGACACTGTCATAGTGGGGGTAACAGGGGCCAGGGAGGAGGTGGACCCTGTCATTGTGGAGGTAAGATGGGGCACGGACGTGGTGGACCCTGTCTTTGTGTAGGTAAGAGGGGGCACAGAGGAGGTGGAAGCTGTCATTGTGGACGTAGCAAGGGGCACGAAGTAGGCAGACCATGTCATTGTGGAGTTAAGAGAGGGCACGGAGGAGGTAGACCCTGTTACATTGGAGGTAACAGGGAGCAGGAAGGAGGTGGACCCTGTCTTTGTGAAGGTAAGAGGGGGCACGGAGGATGTGGACCCTGTGATAGTGGAGGTAAGAGGGGGCAAGGAGGAGGAGGTGGACCTCGTTATTGGAGGTCTGAGGGAGGCAGACAGTAGGTGGACCCTTTTATGGGGTGTAAGAAGGGGCAAGGAGGAGGTGGAAACTATTATGGGGGGTAAGAGGGGTAGAGGGGGCACGGAGTAAGTGGACCCAGTCATTGTGGAGGTAAGTGGGGACACGGAGGAGTTGGACCCAGTCATTGTGGAGGTAAGAGGGGGCACAGAGGAGGAGGACCCTTTCTTTTTGTAGATAAGAGGGTGCAAGGAGGAGGTGGCCCATGACATTCCGTAGGTAAGAGAGGGCACGTTGGAGGTGGACCCTGTCATAGTGGAGGAAAGAGGGGGCACGGAGGAGGTCGACACTGTCATGGTGTAAGTAAGAGGGGACACGGAGAAGGTAGACCCAGTCATTGTGGAGGTAAGTGGGGACACGGAGGAGGTGGACCCAGTCATTGTGGAGGAAACAGGGGGCACGGAGTAGGTGGACCCAGTCATTGTGGAGGTAAGTGGGGACACGGAGGAGTTGGACCCAGTCATTGTGGAGGTAAGAGGGGGCACAGAGGAGGAAGACCCTTTCTTTTTGTAGATAAGAGGGTGCAAGGAGAAGGTGGCCCATGTCATTCTGTAGGTAAGAGAGGGCACGTTGGAGGTGGACCCTGTCATAGTGGAGGAAAGAGGGGGCTCGGAGGACGTGGACCCTATCATTGTGGAGTTAAGAGAGGGCACGGAGGAGGAGGAAACTGTCATAGTGGAGGTAACAGGGGGCAAGGAGGTGGTGGACCCTCTCATTGTGGAGGTAAGAGGGGGCACGGAGGAGGTGGACCCTGTCATTGTGGAGGTAAGAGGGAGCACGGAAGACGTGGACCCTATCATTGTGGAGTTAAGAGAGGGCACGGAGGAGGTGGACCCTGTCATAGTGGAGGTGAGAGGGGGAAGGGAAGAGGTGGACGCTGTCATTTTGAAGATAAGACGGGGCACGGAGGAGGTGGAACCTGTCACTGTGGAGGAAAGAGCGGGCACGGAGAAGGTGGACCCTGTCATTGTTGAGGTAAGAGGGGGCATGGAGGAGGTAGACCCTGTCATAATGGAGGTAAGAGGGGGCACGGAGGAGGTGGACCCTGTCATTGTGGAGGTAAGAGGGAGCACGGAAGACGTGGACCCTATCATTGTGGAGTTAAGAGAGGACACGGAGGAGGAGGACACTGTCATAGTGGACGTAAAAGGGGGCAGGGAGGAGGTGGACCCAGTCATTGTGGAGGTAAGAGGGGGCACGGAGGAGGTGTACCCTGTCATAATGGAGGTGATTGGGGGAAGGGAGGAGGTCGACACTGTCATGGTGTAGGTAAGAGGGGACACGGAGAAGGTGGACCCTGTCATTGAGGAGTTTAGAGGGGGCACGGAGGAGGTAGACCCAGTAATTTTGGAGGTAAGTGCGGACACGGAGGAGGTGGTCCCAGTCATTGT
Organism: Eschrichtius robustus; assembly: GCF_028021215.1. Lineage (NCBI taxonomy): Eukaryota > Metazoa > Chordata > Mammalia > Artiodactyla > Eschrichtiidae > Eschrichtius > Eschrichtius robustus. The sequence continues at coordinate 94,054,228 of NC_090838.1, read as the reverse complement.
GGAGGTAAGAGGGGGCACGGAGGAGGTGGACCCAGTCATTGTGGAGGTAAGAGGGGGCACGGAGGAGGTGGACACTGTCATTGTGGAGGTAAGAGGGAGCACGGAGGAGGTGGACCCTGTCATAGTGCAGGTAAGAGGGGGCAAGGAGTAAGTGGACTTCTCATTGTGGAGCTAAGAGGGGGCACGGACGAGGTGGACCCTGTCATAGTGGAGGCAAGAGGGGGTAGGGAGGAGGTGGACCCAGTCATACTGCAGGTAAGGGGGCACGTAAGAGGTGGAGCCTGTCATTGTGGAGGTAACAGGGGGCAGGGAGGAGGTGGACCCTGTCACTGTAGAGGTAAGAGGGGGCACGGAGGAAGTACACGGTCATTGTGGAGGAAAGAAGGGGCAGGAAGGAGGTGGACCCTGTCATTGTGGAGATAAGAAGGGGCACGCAGCATGTAGACATTTCATTGTGGAGGTAAGAGGTGGCACGGAAGAGGTGGACCTGTCATTGTGGAGGTAAGAGGGGCCACGGAAGAGGTGGAACCTGTCATAGTGGAGGAAACAGGGGGAAGGGACGAGGTGGACCCTGTCATTTTCGAGGTAAGAGGGGGCACAGAGGAGGTGGACCCTGTCATATTGGAGGTAAGAGGGGGCACGGAGGAGGTGGACCCTGTCATTGTGGAGGTAAGAGGGGGCACGGAGGAGGTGGACCCTGTTATAGTTCAGGTGAGAGGGTGCAAGGAGGAACTGGACCTGTCATTGTGGAGATAAGAGGGGGCACGGACAAGGCGGACCCTGTCATTGTGGAGGTAAGAGGGGGCATGGAGGAGGTAGACCCTGTCATAATGGAGGTAAGAGGGGGCACGGAGGAGGTAGACGCTGTCATATTGGAGGTAGGAGGGGGCAGTGAGGAGGTGGACCCTGTCATTTTGGAGGTAGTTAGGGCACGGAGGAGGACCCTGTCATTGTGGAGGAAAGAGAGGGAACGGAGGAGATGGATCCACTCAATGTGGTGGTAAGAAGGGGCACGGAGGAGGTGGACCCTGTCGTAGTCGAGGTAAGAAGGGTCACGGAGGAGGTGGACCCTGTCATAATGGAGGTAAGAGGGGCGAAGGAGGAGGTGGACCACGTTATTGGAGGTCATACGGGGGCACAGAGGAGGTGGACCCTGTTATGGGGGGTCAGAGGTGCGCAGGGAGGAGGTGGACCCTGTCATGGGCGGGTAAGAGGGGGCAGGGAGAAGGTGGACCCTCTTATGTGAGGTTAGAGGCGGGAAGGAAAGAGGTGGAACCTGTTATAGTGGAGGTAAGAGGGGGCACGGAGGAGGTGGACCCTTTCATGGTGTAGGTAAGAGGGACACGGAGAAGGTGGACCCAGTCATTGTGGAGGTAAGTGGGGACACGGAGGAGGTGGACCCAGTCATTGTGGACGCAAGAGGGGCACGGAGGAGGAGGACCCTGTCATAGTGGAGGTAAATGGGGACACGGAAGAGGTGGACCCAGTCATTGTGGAGGTAAGAGGGTGCACGGAGGAGGTGGACCCTGTCATTGTGGAGGTAAGAGGGAGCACGGAGGAGGTGGAACCTCTAATTGTGAAGATAAGAGGAGGCACGGAGTAGGTGGACCCTGTCACTTTGGAGGAAAAGGGGGCATGGAGAAGGTGGACCATGTTATTCTGTAGGTAAGAAGGGGCACGGAGAAGATGGACCCTGTTATTGTGGAGGTAAGAGGGGGCACGGAATTGGTGGACCCTGTCATTGTGGAGGTAAGAGGGGGCACGGAGGAGGTGGACCCTGTCATTGTGGAGGTAAGAAGGGTCACGGAGGAGGTGGACCCTGTCAATGTGGAGGTAAGAGGGTACACGGAAGAGGTGGACCCTGTCATTGTGGAGGTAAGAGGGGGCAGGGAGGATGTGGACCTGTCATTGTGGAGGGAAGAGGGGGCACGGAGGAGGAGGACCCTGTCTTTGTTGAGGAAAGATGAGGAACGGAGGAGGTGGACTCTGTCATAGTGGAGGTGAGAGGGGGAAGGGAGAAGGTGGACCCTGTCATTGTGAAGATAAAAGGGGGCACGGAAGAGGTGGACCCTGTCACTGTGGAGGAAAGAGGGGGCACGGAGGAGGTGGACCCTGTCATTGTGGATGTAAGAGGGAGCACGGAGGACGTGGACCCTATCATTGTGGAGTTAAGAGAGGGCACGGAGTAGGAGGACCCTATCTTAGTGGACGTAACAGGGGGCAGGGAAGTGGTGGACACTCTCATTGTGGAGGTAAGAGGGGTACGGAGGAGGTGTACCCTGTCATAGTGGAGGTGAGAGGGGGAAGGGAGGAGGTGGACACTGTCATTGTGAAGATAAGAGGGGGCACGGAGGAAGTGGAACTTGTCACTGTGGAGGAAAGAGGGGGCACGGAGAAGGTGGACCCTGTCATTGTTGAAGTAAGAGGGGGCATGGAGGAGGTAGACCCTGTCATAATTGAGGTAACAGGGGGCACGGAGGAGGTCGACACTGTCATGTTGTAGGTTAGAGGGGACACGGAGAAGGTTGACCCTGTCATTGAGGAGTTAAGAGGAGGCACGGAGGAGGTAGACCCTGTCATTTTGGAGGTAAGTGGGGACACGGAGGAGGTGGACCCAGTCATTGTGGAGGTAAGGGGGGCACGGAGGAGATGGAACCAGTCATTGTGGAGGTAAGAGGGGGCATGGCAGAGGTGGACCCTGTCATAGTGTAGGTAAGAGGGGGCAAGGAGGAAGTGGACCTCTCATTGTGGAGGTAAGAGGGGGCACGGACGAGGTGGACCCTGTCATAGTGGAGGCAAGAGGGGGAAGGGAGGAGGTGGACCCAGTCATACTGCAGGTATGGGGGCACGGAAGAGGTGGACCCTGTCATTGTGGAGGTAAGAGGGGGCACGGAGGAGGTGGATCCTGTTATTGTGGAGGTAAGAGGGGGCACGGTGAGGAGGACCCTGTCTTTTTCGAGGAAAGAGGGGGCACGGAGGAGGTGGAACCTGTCTTTGTGGAGGTAAGAGGTGGCACGGAGGAGGTCTCAGTCACTGTGGAGATAAGAGGGGGCACGGAGGAAGAGGACCCAATCATGGTGGAGTTAAGAGTGTGCACGAAGGAGGACTCTGTCTTCGTGTAGGTAAGAGGGGGCACGGAGGAGGTGGACCATGTTATTCTGTAGGTAAGAAGGGGCACGGAGAAGGTGGACCCTGTCATTGTGGAGTTAAGAGGGGGCACGGAGGAGGTAGACCCAGTCATTGTGGAGGTAAGTTGGACACGGAGGAGGTGGACCCGGTCATTGTTGAGGAAAGAGGGAGAATGGAGGAGGTGGACCCTGTCATTTTGGAGATAAGAGGGGGCAGGGAGGAGGAGGACCCTGTCATAGTGGAGGTAACAGGGGGCAGGGAGCTGGTGGACCCTCTCATTGTGGAGGTACGAGGGGGCACGGAGCAGGTGGACTCTGTCATAGTGGAGGTGAGAGGGGGAAGGGAGGAGGTGGACCCTGTAATTGTGAAGATAACAGGGGGCTAGGAGGAGGTGGAACCTGTCATTTTGGAGGATAGAGGGGGCACGAAGAAGGTGGACCCTGTCATTGTTGAGGTAAGAGAGGGCATGGAGAAAGTAGACCCTGTCATAAAGGAGGTAAGAGGGGGTACGGAAGAGGTCGACACTGTCATGGTGTAGGTAAGAGGGGACACGGAGAAGGTGGACCCTGTCATTGTGGAGTTAAGAGGGGGCACGGAGGAGGTAGACCCAGTCATTTTGGAGGTAATTTGGGACACGTAGGAGGTGGACCCAGTCATTGTGGAGGTAAGGGGGGTCACGTAGGAGGTGGACCCAGTCATTGTGGAGGTAAGAAGGGGCACGGAGGAGGTGGACCCTGTCATAGTGCATGTAAGAGGGGGCAAGGAGTAAGTGGACTTCTCATTGTGGAGCTAAGAGGGGGCACGGACGAGGTGGACCCTGTCGTAGTGGAGGTAAGAGGGGGCCCGGATGAGGTGGACCCTGTCATAGTGGAGGCAAGAGGGGGCAGGGAGGAAGTGGACCCAGTCATACTGCAGGTAAGGGGGCACGGAAGAGGTGGAGCCTGTCATTGTGGAGTTAAGAGGGGGCACGGAGGAGGTGGACCCTGTCTTTGTGGAGGTAAGAGGTGGCACGGAGGAGATCCCAGTCACTGTCGAGATAAGACAGGGCATGGAGGAGGAGGACCCAATCATTTTTGAGGTAAGAGGGGGCACAGAGGAGGAGGACTCTTTCTTTTTGTAGGTAAGAGGGGGCAAGGAGGAGGTGGCCCATGTCATTCTGTAGGTAAGACGGGGCACGTAGGAGGTGGACCCTGTCATAGTGGAGGAAAGAGGGCGCACGGAGGAGATTGCCCCTGTCATTGTGGAGGTAAGATCGGGCACGGAGGATGTGGACCCTGTCACTGTGGAGGTAAGAGGGGGCACGGAGGAGGTGGACCCTGTTATTTTTCAGGTAAGAGGGGGCAGGGAGGAGGTGGACCCTGTCATAGTGCAGGTAAGAGAGGGCAAGGAGGAAGTGGACCTGTCATTGTGGAGGTATGAGGGGGCACGGAGGAGGTGGACCCTGTCATCGTTCAGGTAAGAGGGGGCAGGAAGTAGGTGGACCCTCTCATTGTGGAGGTAAGAGGGGGCACGGAGAAGGTGGACCCTGTCATATTGGAGGTGAGAGGGGGAAGGGAGGAGGTAGACCCTGTCATTGTGAAGAGAAGACGGGGCACGGAGGTGGTGGAACCTGTCACTGTGGAGGAAAGAGGGGGTACGGAGAAGGTGGAACCTGTCATTGTTGAGGTAAGAGGGGGCATGGAGGAGGTAGACCCTGTCATAATGGAGGTAAGAGGGGGCACGGAGGAGGTCGACACTGTCATGGTGTAGGTAAGAGGGGACACAGAGAAGGTGGACCCTCTCATTGTGGAGTTAAGAGGGGGCACGGAGGAGGTAGACCCAGTCATTGTGGAGGTATGTGGGGAAAAGGAGGAGGTGGACCCAGTCATTGTGGAGGAAAGAGGGGGCACGGAGGAGGTGGACCCTGTCATTGTGGAGGTAAGAGGGGGCACGGAGGAGGTGGACCCTGTCATAGTGCAGGTAAGAAGGGGCAAGTAAGAAGTGGACCTGTCATTGTTGAGGTAATAGGGGGCACGGACGAGGTGGACCCTGTCATTGTGGAGGAAAGAGGAGGCACCGAGGAGGTGGACCCTGTCATTTTGGAGGTAAGAGGGAGCACGGAGGACGTGGACCCTATCATTGTGGAGTGAAGAGAGGGCACGGAGGAGGAGGAAACTGTCATAGTGGAGGTAACATGGGGCAGGGAGGTGGTGGACCCTCTCATTGTGGAAGTAAGAGTGGGGACAGAGGAGGTGGACCATGTTATTCCGTAGGTAAGAAAGGGCACGGAGAAGGTGGACCCTGTCATTGTGGAGGTAAGAGGGGGCACGGAGGTGGTGGACCCTGTCATTGTGGAGGTAAGAGGCGGCACGGCGGAGGTGGACCCTGTCATTGTGGAGGTAAGAAGGGTCACGGAGGAGGTGGACCCTGTCAATGTGGAGGTAAGAGGGGACACGGAAGAGGTGGACCCTGTCATTGTGGAGGTAAGAGGGGGCAGGGAGGATGTGGACCTGTCATTGTGGAGGTAAGAGGGGTCACGGAGGAGGAGGACCCTGTCTTTGTTGAGGAAAGATGGGGAACGGAGGAGGTGGACCCTGTCATTGTTGAGGTAAGAGGGGGCATGGATGAGGTAGACCCTGTCATAATGGAGGTAACAGGGGGCAAGGAGGAGGTCGACACTGTCATGGTTTAGGTAAGAGGGGACACGGAGAAGGTTGACCCTGTCATTGAGGAGTTAAGAGGGGGCACGGAGGAGGTAGACCCAGTCATTTTGGAGGTAAGTGGGGACACGGAGGAGGTGGACCCTGTCACAGTGCAGGTAAGAGGGGGCAAGGAGGAAGTGGACCTGTCATTTTGGAGGTAAGAGGGCGCACGGAGGAGGTGGACCCTGTCACAGTGCAGGTAAGAGGGGGCAAGGAGGAAGTGGACCTGTCATTTTGGAGGTAACTGGGGACACGGAGGAGGTGGACCCAGTCATTGTGGAGGTAAGAGCGGGCACGGAGGAGGTGGACCCTGTCATTGTGAAGGTAAGTGGGGACACGGAAGAGGTGGAACCTGTCATAGTGTAGGTAACAGGGGGCAGGGAGGATGTGGCCCCTCTCATTATTGAGGTATGATGGGGCACGGAGGAGGTGGACCCTCTGTTTGTGGAGGTAAGAAGGGGCACAGAGGAGGGGGAGCCTGTCATTGTGGAGGTAAGAGGGGGCATGGAGGAGGTGGAACCTGTCAGTGTGGAGGTAAGAGGAGGAAGGGCAGAGTTGGACCCTGTCATTGTGGAGGTAAGAGGGGGCACGGAGAAGGCGGACCCTGTCAGTGTAGTGGTAAGAGGGGGAAGGGAAGAGGTGGACCCTGTCATTGTGGAGGTAAGAGGGGGCACGGAAGAGGTGGAACCTGTCATAGTGTAGGTAACAGGGGGCAGGGAGGATGTGGACCCTCTCATTGTTGAGGTATGATGGGGCACGGAGGAGGTGGACCCTCTGTTTGTGGAGGTAAGAAGGGGCACAGAGGAGGGGGAGCCTGTCATTGTGGAGGTAAGATGGGGAACGGAGGAGGTGGACCCTGTCATTGTGGAGTTAAGAGAGGGCAGGGAGGAGGTGGACCCTGTCATTGTGAAGATAAGAGGGGGCACGGAGGAGGTGGAACCTGTCTTTGTGGAGGTAAGAGGGGGCACGGAGTAGGTCCCAGTCACTGTGGAGATAAGAGGGGGCACGGAGAAGGAAGACCGAATCATGGTGGAGGTAAGAGTGTGCATGGAGGAGAAGGACCCTGTCGTTGTGTAGGTAAGAGGGGGCACGAAGTAGGTGGACCATGTTATTCTGTAGGTAAGAAGGGGCACGGAGAAGGTAGATCCTCTCATTGTGGAGGTAAGAGGGGGCACGGAGGTGATGGACCCTGTCATTGTGGTGGTAAGAGGGGGCACGGAAGAGGTGGACACTGTAATTGTGGAGGTAAGAGGGGGCAGGGAGGATGTAGACCTGTCACTGTGGAGGTAATAGGGTGCACACACGAGGTGGACCTTTTGATTGTGGAGGTAAGCGGGGACAGGGAGGATGTGGACCTATCATTGTGGAGGTAAGAGGGTGCACAGAGGAGGTGGACCTTGTGATTGTGGAGGTAAGAGGGGGCACGGAGAAGGTGGACCGTGTCAGTGTGGAGGTAAGAGGGGGCAGGGAGGAGGTGGACCCTTTCATACTGGAGGTAAGAGGGGGCACGGAGGAGGTGAACCCTGTCATAATGGAGGTAAGAGGGGGGAAGGAGGATTTCAACCACGTTATTGGTGGTCAGAGGGGGGTAGAGAGGAGGTGGGCCCTGTTATGTGGGGTCCGAGGGGGGCAGGGAGGAGGAGGGTCCTGTCATTGGCGGGTAAGAGGGGGCAGGGAGAAGGTGGACCCTTTTATGTGAGGTTAGAAGTGGGCAGGAAAGAGGTGGACCCTGTCATAGTGGAGGTAAGAAGGGGCACGGAGGAGGTAGACCCAGTCATTGTGGAGGTAAGTGGGGACACGTAGGAGGTGGTTGCAGTCATTGTAGAGGTAAGAGGTGGCACGGAGGAGGTGGACCCAGTCAATGTGGAGGTAAGTGGGGACACGGAGGAGGTGGACCCCGTCATAGTGGAGGTGAGAGGGGGAAGGGCGGAGATGGACCCTGTCATAATGGAGGAAAGAGGGGGCACGGAGGAGGTGGACACTGTCATATTGAAGGTAGGAGGGGGCAGTGAGGATGTGGACCCTGTCATTTTGTAGGTAACAGGGGGCACAGTGAAGGTGGACCCTGTCATTGTGGAGGTAATAGGGGTCACGGAGAAGGTGGACCCTGTAAGTGTGGAGGTAAGAGGGGGCACGGAGGTGGTAGACCCTGTCATTTTGTAGGTAAGAGGGGGCACGAAGGAGGAGGACCCTGTCACTGTAGATGTAAGAGGGGGTAGGGAGGAGGTACACTGTCATTGTACAGGAAAGAAGGGGCAGGAAGGAGGTGGACCATGTTATTCTGTAGGGAAGAAGGGGCAACGAGAATGTGGACCCTGTGATTGTGGAGGTAAGAGGGGTACGGAGTAGGTGTACCCTGTCACAGTGGAGGTGAGAGGGGGAAGGGAGGAGGTGGACGCTGTCATTGTGAAGATAAGAGGGGGCACGGAGGAGGTGGAACCTGTCATGTTGGAGGTAAGAGGGGGCACGGAGGAGGAGGACCCTGCCTTTGTTGCGGAAACAGGGGGAACAGAGGAGGTGAACCCTGTCATTTAGAGCTAACTGGGGACACGGAGGAGGTGGACCCTGTCTTTGTGGTGGTAAGCAGGGACCCGGAGGAGGTGGACCCTGTCATACTGGAGGGAAGACGGGGCACGGATGAGGGGGATCCTTTCTTTGTGGAGGTAAGAGGGGGCATGGAGGAGGTGGACCCTGTCATGGTGGAGGAAAGAGTGGGCACGGACGAGGTGGACCCTGTCATTGTAGAGGTAAGAGGGGGCACGGAGGAGGTGGACGATGTTATAGGGGGGTCAGAGGGGGCAGGGAAGGGGTGGAATACGTTTTGGTTGGTCAGAGGGGGATAGGGAGGAGGTGGACCCTGTCATTGTGGAGGTTGGACAGGGCACGCAGGACGTGAACCCTGTCATATTGGAGGTAAGAGGGGGCACGGAGGAAGTGGACTTGTCATCGTGGAGGTAAGAGGGGGCACTGACGAGGAGGACCCTGTTAATGTGGAGGTAAGACTGGGCACGAAGGTGGTGGACCCTGTCATTGTGGAGGAAAGAGGGGACACGGAGGATTTGCACCCTGTGATAGTGGAGGTGAGAGGGGGAATTAAGGAGGTGGACCCTGCCATTATGAAGATAGGAGGGGGCACAGAGGAGGTGGACCCTGTCACTGTGGAGGAAAGAGGGGGCACGGTGGAGGTAGACCGCGTCATAATGTAGGTAAGAGGGGGCACGGAGGACGTGGACAATGTCACAGTGGAGTTAAGAGGGGGCACGGAGGATGTGGACATGTCATTGTGGAGGTAAGAGGGGGCAAGGAGGAGGTGGACCCTGTCATTGTGGAGGTAATAGGGGGGACGAAGAAGGTGGACCCTGTCAGTGTGGAGGTAAGAGGTGGCACGGAGGAGATCCCAGTCACTGAGGAGATAAGAGGGGGCACGGAGGAAGTGGACCCTATCATTTTGGAGTTAAGAGAGGGCACGGAAGAGGAAGGCCCAGTCATAGTGCAGGTAACAGGGGGCAGGGAGGAGGTGGACCCTCTCATTGAGGAGGTAAGACGGGGCACGGAGGAGGTGGACCCTGTCATAGTGGTGGTAAGAGGGGGAAGGGAGGAGGTGGACCCTTTCATTGTGAAGATAAGAGGGGCCACGGAGGAGGTGGAACCTGTCACTCTGGAGGAAAGAGGGGGCACGGAGAAGGTGGACCCTGTCATTGTGGAGGTAAGAGGGGGCATGGAGGAGGTAGACCCTGTCATAATGGAGGTAAGAGGGGGCACGGAGGAGGTGGATACTCTCATATTGGAGGTAGGAGTGGGCAGTGAGGATGTGGACCCTGTCATTTTGTAGGTAAGAGGGGGCAAGGAGGAGGTGGACGCTGTCATTTTGGAGGTAAGAGGGGGCACGGAGAAGGTGGACACTGTCCTTGTGGTTGTAAGAGGTGGAAGGGAAGAGGTGGACCCTGTCATTGTGGAGGTAAGAGGGAGCACGGAGGAGGTGGAACCTGTCATAGTGGAGGTAACAGGGGAGAAGGAGGAGGTGGACCCTCTCATTGTGGAGGTATGATGGGGCAAGGAGCAGGTGGACCCTGTCTTTGTGGAGTTAACAGAGGGCAGGGAGGAGGAGGACCCTGTCACTGAGGAGGAAAGAGGGGGCACGGACGCGGTGGAACCTGTCTTTTTTGAGGTAAGAGGGGGCACGGAGGAGGTGGACCCTGTTATGGGGGGTAAGAGGGGGGCAGGGTGGAGGTGGACGCTGTCATAGTGGAGGCAAGAGAGGGCACGGACGAGGTGGACCCTGTCACTGTGGAGGTAGGAGGGGGGCAGGGAGGAGGTGGACCCTGTCATTGTGGAGGTAGGGGGGGGAACAAAGGAGGTGGACCCTGTCATTGTGGATGTGAGAGGGGGCACGGAGGAGGTGGACCCTGTCATAGTGCAGGTGAGAGGGTGCAAGGAAGAACTGGACTTGTCATTTTGGAGGTAAGAGGGGGCACGGACGAGGTGGACCCTGTCATTGTGGAGGAAAGAGGGGGCACGGAGGAGGAGGACCCAATCATGGTGGAGGTAAGAGGGTGCATGGAGGAGAAGGACCCTTTCGTTGTGTAGGTAAGATGGGGCACGGAGGAGGTGGACCATGTTATTCTGTAGGTAAGAAGGGGCAGGGAGGAGGAGGACCCTGTCTTTGTTCAGGAAAGAGGGGGCATGGACGGGGTGGACCCAGTCATTGTGGAGGAAAGAGTGGGCACGGACGAGGAGGGCCCTGTCATTGTGGAGGTAAGAGGGGGCACGGAGAAGGTGGACGATGTTATGGGGGAGTCAGAGGGGCCAGGGAAGGGGTGGAACACGTTATGGCTGTTCAGAGGGGTATACGTAGGAGGTGGACCCTGTCATTGTGGAGGTTGGAGAGGGAACGCAGGAGGTGGACCCTGTCATATTGGAGGTAGGAGGGGGCACGGAGGAAGTGGACTTCTCATCGTGGAGGTAAGAGGGGGCACTGACGAGGTGGACCCTGTCAATGTGGAGGAAAGAGGGCGCACGGAGGCGGTGGACCCTGTCATTGTGTAGGTAAGAGGGGACAAGGAGAAGGTGGACCCTGTCATTGTGGAGGTAAGAGGGGGCAGGGAGGAGGTGGACCCAGTCACTGTGGAGGTAAGTTGGGGCACGGAGGAGGGGGACCAGTCATTGTGGAGGTAAGAGGGGGCACGCATGAGGTGGACCCTGTCTTAGTGGAGGTATGAGGGGGCATGTAGGAGGTGTCAGTCACTTTGGAGGTAAGAGGGGGCACCAAGGACGTGGACCATACTATGGGGTGTCAGAGGGGGCAGGGAAGAGGTGGAACACGTTATGGGTAGTCAGAGGGGGATACGGAGGAGGTAGACTCTGTCTTTGTGGAGGTAAGAGGGGGCAAGGAGGAGGTGGACCGTGTTATGGGAAGTCAGAGGGGGGCCCAGAGGAGGTGGCCCGTGTAATGGGCGGTAAGACGAGGGCACGGAGGAGGTCCCAGTAACTGTGGAGATAAGAGGGGGCACGGAGGAGGAGGACCCAATCATTGTGGAGGTAAGAGGGGGCACGGAGGAGGTGGCCCATGTCATTCTCTAGGTAAGAAGGGGCACGTAGCAGGTGGACCCTGTCACTGTGCAGTTAAGAGGGGGCACGGAGGAGGTGGACCCTGTCATTGTGGAGGCAAGAGGAGGCATGGAGGAAAAACACTCTGTCATAATGGAGGTAAGAGGGGGCACGGAGGAGGTGGACACGGTCGTATTGGAGGTAGGAGGAGGCAGTGAGGAGGTGGAATCTGTCATTTTGGAGGTAAGTTGGGGCACGGAGGAGGACCCTGTCAATGTGGAGTAAAGAGGGGGAACGGAGGAGGTGGACCCTGTCATTGTGGAGGTAAGAGGGGGCACGGAGGAGCTGGAACCTGTCATAGTGGAGGTAACAGGGGACAGGGAGGAGGTGGACCCTCTCATTGTGGAGGTATGATGGGGCACAGAGGAGGTGGACACTGTTTTTCTGGAGATGAGAGGGGGCACAGAGGACGGGGAACCTGTCATTGTGGAGGTAAGAGGGGGAACGGAGGAGATGGACCCTGTCATTGTGGAGTTAAGAGAGGGCAGGGAGGTGGAGGACCCTGTCATTGTGGAGGAAAGTGGGGGCATGGAGTAGGAGGATCCACTCATTATGGAGGTACGAAGGGGCAGGTAGGAGGTGGATTCTGTAATTTTGGAGGTAAGTGGGGGCACGGAGGAGGAGGACCCTGTCATTGTGGAGGAAAGAGGGGGACGGAGAAGGTGGACCCTTTCAGATTGGAGCTAAGAGGGGGACGGGGAAGGTGGACACTGTCAGTGTTGATGTAAGAGGGGGCAGGGAGGAGGTGAACAGTGTCATTGTGGAGGTAAGAGGGGGCACGGAGGAGGAAGACCCTGTGATTGTGGAGGAAAGAGGGGGACGGAGAAGGTGGACCCTTTCAGAGTGGAGGTAAGCGGGGGACGGAGAAAGTGGACACTGTCAGTGTTGAGATAAGAGGGGACAGGGAGGAGGTGGACCCTGTCATTATGGAGGTAAGGGGGGCACGGAGGAGGTGGACCCTGTCACATTGGAGGTAACAGGGAGAAGGAAGGAGGTGGACCCTGTCTTTGTGAAGGTAAGAGGGGGCACGGAGGAGGTGGACCCTGTGATAGTGGAGGTAAGAGGGGGCAAGGAGGAGGTGGACATCGTTATTGGAGGTCTGAGGGGGGCAGACAGTAGGTGGACCCTTTTATGGTGTGTAAGAAGGGGCAGGGAGGAGGTGGACCCTGTCATAATGGAGGTAAGAGGGGGCACGGAGGAGGTGGACCCTGTCATAGTGCAGGTAAGAGGGGGCAAGGAGGAAGTGGACCTGTCATTGTGGAGGTAAGAGAGGGCACGGCGGAGGTGGACCCTCTCATTGTGGAGGTAAGAGGGAGCACGGAGGACGTGGACCCTATCATTTTGGAGTTAAGAGAGGGCACGGAGGAGGAGGACTCCGTCATAGTGGACGTAACAGGGGGCAGGGAGGTGGTAGACACTCTCATTTTGGAGGTAAGAGGGGGCACGGATGAGGTGTACCCTGTCATAATGGAGGTGAGAGGGGGAAGGGAGGAGGTGGAACCTGTCACTGAGGAGGAAAGAGGGGGCACGGAGAAGGTGGACCTTGTCAGTGTTGAGGAAAGAGGGGGCATGGAGGAGGTAGACCTGTCATACTGGATGTAAGAGGGGGCACGGAGGAAGTCGACACTGTCATGGTGTAGGTAAGAGGGAACACGGAGAAGGTGGACCCTGTCACTGAGGAGTTAAGTGGGGGCACGGAGGAGGTGGACCCAGTCATTGTGGAGGTAAGTGGGGACACGGAGGAGGTGGACCCAGTCATTGTGGAGGTAAGTGGGGACACGGAGGAGGTGGACCCAGTCATTGTGGAGGTAAGAGGGGGCACGGAGGAGGTGGACCCTGTCATTGTGGAGGTAAGAGGGGGCACGGAGGAGGTGGACCCTGTCATAGTGCAGGTAAGAGGGGGCAAGGAGTAAGTGGACCTCTCATTGTGTAGCTAAGAGGGGGCACGGACGAGGTGGACCCTGTCGTAGTGAAGGTAAGAGGGGGCCGGGATGAGGTGGACCCTGTCATAGTGGAGGCAAGAGGGGTCAGGGAGGAGGTGGACCCAGTCATACTGCCGGTAAGGGGGCACGGAAGAGGTGGAGCCTGTCATTGTGGAGGTAAGAGGGGGCACGGAGGAGGAGGACCCTGTCTTTGTGGAGGTAAGAGTTGGCACGGAGGAGATCCCAGGCACTGTGGAGATAAGAGGGGGCACGGAGGAGGAGGACCCTTTCTATTTGTAGGTAAGAGGGGGCAAGGAGGAGGTGGCCCATGTCATTCTGTAGATAAGACGGGGCACGTAGGAGGTGGACCCTGTCATAGTGGAGGAAAGAGGGGGCACGGAGGAGGTTGCCCCTGTCATTGTGGAGGTAAGAGGGGGCACGGAGGAGGTGGACCCTGTCATTGTGGAGGTAAGATGGGGCACGGAGGAGGTGGACCCTGTCATTGTGGAGGTAAGAGGGGGCACGGAGGAGGTGGACCCTGTCATTGTGGAGGTAAGAGGGGGCACGGAGGAGGTGGACCCTGTCATTGTGGAGGTAAGAGGGGGCACGGAGGAGGAGGACCCTGTCTTTGTGGAGGAAAGAGAGGGCACGGAGGACGTGGACCCTGTCTTTGTAGAGGTAAGAGGTGGCACGGAGGAGATCCCAGTCACTGTGGAGATAAGAGGGGGCACGGAGGAGGAGGACCCAATCATTGTTGAGGTAAGAGGGGGCACAGAGGAGGAGGACCCTTTTTTTCTGTAGGCATGAGGGGGCAAGGAGGAGGTGGCCCATGTCATTCTGTAGGTTAGACGGGGCACGTAGGAGGTGGAACCTGTCATAGTGGAGGAAAGAGGGGGCACGGAGGAGGTTGCCCCTGTCATTGTGGAGGTAAGAGTGGGCACGGAGGAGGTGGACCCTGTCATTGTGGAGGTAAGAGGGGGCACGGAGGAGGTGGACCCTGTCATTGTGGAGGTAAGAGTGGGCACGGAGGAGGTGGACCCTGTCATTGTGGAGGTAAGAGGGGGCACGGAGGAGTTGCACCCTGTCATAGTGGAGGTGAGAGTGGGAAGGGAGGAGGTGGACCCTGCCATTGTGAAGATAAGAGCGGGCACAGAGGAGGTGGACCCTGTCACTGTGGAGGAAAGATGGGGCACGGAGGAGGTAGACCCCATCATAATGGAGGTAAGCGGGGGCACGGAGGACGTGGACACTGTCATAGTGGAGGTAAGAGGGGGCACGGATGAGGTGGATCCTGTCATTGTGTAGGTAAGAGGGGGCACGGATGAGGTGGACGCTGTTATTTTGGAGGTAAGAGGGGGCAGGAAGGAGGTGGGCCCTGTCATAGTGGAGGTAAGAGGGAGCACGGAGGAGGTGGACACTGTCATAGTGGAGGTAAGAGGGGGAACGGACGAGGTGGACCCTGTCTTAGTGGAGGTAAGAGGGAGCCGGGATGAGGTGGACCCTGTCATAGTGGAGGCAAGAGTGGGCAGGGAGGAGGTGGACCCAGTCATACTGCAGGTATGGGGGCACGGAAGAGGTGGACCCTGTCATTGTGGAGGTAAGAGGGGGCACGGAGGAGGTGGATCCTGTTATTGTGGAGGTAATAGGAGGCACGGAGAAAGTGGACCCTGGCAGTGTGGTGGTAAGAGGGGACAGGGAGGAGGTGGACCCTTTCATGGTGGAGGAAACAGGGGGCAGGGAGGAGGTGGACCCTGTCATTGTGGAGGTATGATGGGGCACGGAGGAAGTGGACCCTGTCATTTTGGAGGTAAGAGGCGACACAGAGGAGATGGACCGTGTGATAGTGGAGGTAAGAGGGGGAACGGAGGAGGTGGAGCCTGTCATTGTGGACGTAAGAGGGGGCAAGGAGGAGGTGGACCCTGTCATTGTGGAGGAAAGAGGGGGCACGGAGAAGGTGGACCCTGTCATAATTGAGGTAAGTGGGGGCAGAGAACAGGTGGATCATGTCATAGTGGACGAAAGAGGGGGCAGGGAGGAGGTGGACCCTGTCATAGTGGAGGTAATAGGGGGCAAGTAGGAGGTGGATCACGTTACAGGAGGTCAGAGAGGGGCAGAGAGCAGGTGGAAACTGTCATAGTGGAGGTAAGAGGGGTCAAGAAGGAGGTGGACCATGTTATGAGGCCATCAGAGGGGGAAGGGAGGGGGTGGAACACGTTATGGGGGCTCAGAGAGGGACACGGAGGAGGTGGACCCTGTCACTGTGGAGGTAAGAGGGGGCAAGGAGGAGGTGGACCCTGTCATAGTGGAGGAAAGCGAGGGCACGGAGGAGGTGGACCCTGTCATAGTGGAGTTAAGAGGGGGCACGGAGGAGGCGGAACCTGATTTTGTGGAGGTAAGAGGGTGCACGGAGGAGGTGGACCCTGTGATAGTGGAGTTTAGAGGGGGCAGAGAGGAGGTGGACCAGGTTATTGGAGGTCAGAGGGGGGCAGAGAGGAGGTGGACCCTGTTATGGGGGATAAGAGGGGGGCAGGGAGGAGGTGGTCCCTGTTATTGGGGGTAAGATGGGGACAGAGAGGAGGTGGACCCTGTCATAGTAGTTAAGTGGGGGCACGGAGGAGGTGGACCCTGTCATAATGGAGGTAAGAGGGGGGAAGGAGGAGGTGGACCCTGTCATTGTGAAGGTAAGTGGGGACACGGAGGAGGTGGACCCAGTCATTGTGGAGGTAAGAGGGGGCACGGAGGAGGTGGACCCCATCATAGTGGAGGTGAGACGGGGAGGGGAGGAGGTGGATCCTGTCATTGTGAAGGTAAGAGGAGGCACAGAGGAGGTGGACCCTGTCACATTGAAGGAAAGAGGGGGCATGGAGAAGGTGGACCCTGTCATTGTTGAGGTAAGCGGGAGCACGGAGGAGGTAGACCGTGTCATAATGGAGGTAAGAAGGGGCACGGAGGAGGTGGACACTGTCATAGTGGAGGTAAGAGGGGGCAGGGAGAAGTTGGACCCTCTCATTGTGGAGGTAAGACGAGGCACGGAGGAGGAGTATCCAGTCATTGTGGAGGTAAGGAGGGGCACGGAGGCGGTGGACCCTGTCATTTTGGATGTAAGAGGGGGCACGGAGGTTAAGGACCCTGTCAATGTGGAGGAAAGAGGGGGAACGGAGGAGGTGGACCCTGTCATTGTGGAGGTAAAAGGGGGCACGGAGGAGCTGGAACCTGTCATTTTGGAGGTAAGAGGGGGCACGGAGGAGGTAGACCCTGTCATTGTGGACGGTAGAGGTGTCTCGGAAGAGGTTGACCCTATCATT
Organism: Eschrichtius robustus; assembly: GCF_028021215.1. Classification (NCBI taxonomy): domain Eukaryota; kingdom Metazoa; phylum Chordata; class Mammalia; order Artiodactyla; family Eschrichtiidae; genus Eschrichtius; species Eschrichtius robustus. The sequence continues at coordinate 94,037,584 of NC_090838.1, read as the reverse complement.
GTGGAGGTAAGAGTGGGCACGGAGAAGGTGCAACCTGTCACTCTGGAGGTAAGAAGGGGCACGGAGGAGGTGGACAATGTCATTGTGGAGGTAAGAGGGGGCACGGAAGAAGTGGACAGTGTCATTGTGGAGGCAAGAGGGGGCACGGAGAAGGTGGACCCTGTCATTGTGGACTTAAGAGGGGGCACGGAGGAGGTAGACCCAGTCATTGTGGAGGTAAGTTGGGACACGTAGGAGGTGGACCCTGTCCTTGTGGAGGTAAGAGGGGGCACGGAAGAGGTGGACCCAGTTATTGTGGTGGTAAGAGGGGGTACGGAGGAGGTGGACCCTGTCATTGTGGAGGTAAGAGGGGGCACGGAGGAGGTGGGCCCTGTCATTGTGTAGGTAAGAGGTGGCACGGACGAGGAGGACCCTGTCTTTGTGTAGGAAAGAGGGGGCACGGAGGACACGGACCCTGTATTTGTGGAGGTAAGAGGTGGCACGGAGTAAATCCCAGTCACTGTGGAGATAAGAGGGGGCACGGAGGAGGAGGACCCAATCATTGTGGAGGTAAGAGGGGGCACAGAGGAGGAGGACCCTTATTTTTGTAGGTAAGAGGGGGTAAGGAGGAGGTGGCCCATATCATTCTGTAGGTAAGACGGGGCACGTAGGAGGTGGACCCTGTCATAGTGGAGGAAAGAGGGGGCACGGAGGAGGTGGATCCTGTTATTGTGGATGTAAGAGGGGGCACGGTGAGGAGGATCCTGTCTTAGTGGAGGTAAGAGGGGGCCGGGATGAGGTGGACCCTGTCATAGTGCAGGCAAGAGGGGGCAGTGAGGAGGTGGACCCAGTCATACTGCAGGTATGGGGGCACGGAAGAGGTAGACCCTGTCATTGTGGAGGTAAGAGGGGGCACGGAGGAGGTGGATGCTTTTATTGTGGATGTAAGATGGGGCACGGTGAGGAGGACCCTGTCTTTTTGGAGGAAAGAGGGGGCACGGAGGAGGTGGACCCTGTCTTTGTGGAGGTAAGAGGGGGCACGGAGGAGGTGGATTCTTTTATTGTGGATGTAAGAGGGGGCACGGTGAGGAGGGCCCTGTCTTTTTGGAGGAAAGAGGGGGCACGGAGGAGGTGGATCCTGTCTTTGTGGAGGTAAGAGGTGGCACGGAGGAGGTCTCAGTCACTGTGGAGGGAAGTGGTGGCACGGAGGAAGTCTCAGTCACTGTGGAGATAAGAGGGGGCACGGAGGAGGAGGACCCAATCATGGTGGAGGAAAGAGTGTGCACGAAGGAGAAGAACTCTGTCTTTGTGTAGGTAAGAGGGGGCACGGAGGAGGTAGACCATGTTATTCTGTAGGTAAGAAGGGGCACGGAGAAGGTGGACCCTGTCATTGTGGAGTTAAGAGGGGTCACGGAGGAGGTAGACCCAGTCATTGTGGAGGTAAGTTGGGACACGGAGGAGGTGGACCCTGTCATTGTGGAGGTAAGAGGGGGCACGGAGGAGGGGGACCCTGTCATAGTGCAGGTAAGAGGGGGCAAGTAGGAAGTGGACCTGTCATTGTGGAGGTATGAGGGGGCACGGAGGAGGTGGACCCTGTCATTGTGGAGGAAAGAGCGGGCACGGAGGAGGTGGACCCTGACATTTTGGAGGTAAGACGGAGCACGGAGGAGGACGACACTGTCATACTGGAAGTAACAGGGGGCAGGAAGTTGGTGGACCCTCTCATTGTGGAGTTAAGAGGGGTCACGGAGGAGGTAGACCCAGTCATTGTGGACGTAAGTGGGGACACGGAGGAGGTTTACCCAGTCATTGTGGAGGTAACAGGGGGCACGGAGGAGGTGGACCCTGACATTGTGGAGGTAAGAGGGGGCACGGAGGAGGTGGACCCTGTAATAGTGCAGGTAAGAAGGGGCAAGGAGGAAGTGGACTTCTCATTGTTGAGGTAAGAGGGGGCACGGACGAGGTGGACCCTGTCATTGTGGAGGTAAGCGGGGGAACGGAGGAGGTTTACACAGTCATTGTGGAGGTAAGAGGGGGCACGGAGTAGGAGGACCCTGTCTTTGTTGAGGAAAGATGGGGAACCGAGGAGGTGGACCCTGTCATACTGGAGGTGAGAGGGGGAAGGGAGAAGGTGGACCCTAGCATTGTGAAGATAAAAGGGGGCACGGAAGAGGTGGACCCTGTCACTTTGGAGGAAAGAGGGGGCACGTAGGAGGTGGACCCTGTCATTGTGGAGTTAAGAGAGGGCACGGAGTAGGAGGACCCTGTCATAGTGGACGTAACAGGGGGCAGGGAGCTGGTGGACCCTCTCATTGTGGAGGTAAGAGGGGGCACGGAGCAGGTGGACCCTGTCATAGTGGAGGTGAGAGGGGGAAGGGAGGAGGTGGACCCTGTCATTGTGAAGATAAGAGGGGGCACGGAGGAGGTGGAACTTGTCAATGTGGAGGAAAGAGGGGGCACGGAGAAGGTGGACCCTGTCATTGTTGAGGTAAGAGGGGGCATGGAGGAGGTAGACCCTGTCATAATGGAGGTAACGGGGCACGGAGGAGGTCGACACTGTCATGGTGTAGGTAAGAGGGGACACGGAGAAGGTTGCCCCTGTCATTGAGGAGTTAAGAGAGGGCACGGAGGAGGTAGACCCAGTCATTTTGGAGGTAAGTGGGTACACGGAGGAGGTGGACCCAGTCATTGTGGAGGTAAGAGGGGGCACAGAGGAGGTGGAACCAGTCATTGTGGAGGTAAGAGGGGGCATGGAGTAGGTGAACCCTGTCATAGTGCAGGTAAGAGGGGGCAAGGAGGAAGTGGACCTCTCATTGTGGAGGTAAGAGGGGGCAAGGACGAGGTGGACCCTGTCATAGTGGAGGTAAGCGGGGGAACGGACGAGGTGGACCCTGTCTTAGTGGAGGTAAGAGGGGGCCGGGATGAAGTGGACCCTGTCATAGTGCAGGCAAGAGGGGGCAGGGAGGAGGTGGACCCAGTCATACTGCAGGTATGGGGGCACGGAAGAGGTGGACCCTGTCATTGTGGAGGTAAGAGGGGGCACGGAGGAGGTGGACGCTGTCATAGTGGAGTAAACAGGGGCCAGGGAGGAGGTGGACCCTGTCATTGTGGAGGTAAGATGGGGCACGGACGTGGTGGACCCTGTCTTTGTGGAGGTAAGAGGGGGCACAGAGGAGGTCGACGCTGTCATTGTGGACGTAGCAAGGGGCACGAAGTAGGCGGACTATGTCATTGTGGAGTTTAGAGGGGGCACGGAGGAGGTGGACCCTGTCACTTTGGAGGTAACAGGGAGCAGGAAGGAGGTGGACCCTGTCTTTGTGAATGTAAGAGGGGGCACGGAGGAGGTGGACCCTGGGATAGTGGAGGTAAGAGGGGGCAAGGAGGAGGTGGACCTCGTTATTGGAGTTCTGAGGGGGGCAGACAGTAGGTGGACCCTTTTATGGGGTGGAAGAAGGGGCAGGGAGGAGGTGGAAACTATTATGGGGGGTAAGAGGGGGGCAGGGTGGAGGTGGACCCTGTCATAGTGGAGGCAAGGGGTGGTACGGACGAAGTGGACCCTGTCATTGTGGATGTGAGAGGGGGCAGGGAGGAAGTGGACCATGTTATAGTGGAGGTAAGAGGGGGCATGGAGCAGGTGGACCCAGTCATAGTGGAGGTAAGATGGGGCAGGGAGGAGGTGGCACCTGTCATACTGGAGGTGAGAGGCAGCACAAAGTAGGTGAACCCTGTCATTGTGGAGGTAAGAAGGGGCACAGAGGAGATGGACCCTGTCATAGTCGAGGTAAGAGGGGGCACGCAGGAGGTGGACACTGTCATAGTGCAGGTAAGAGGGGTCAGGGAGGAGGTGAAGCGTGCAAATGTGGAGGTAAGAGGGGGCACGGAGGAGTTGGACCCTGTAATTTTGGAGGTAAGGGGCACGAAGAAGGGGGACCCTGTCATTATGGAGGTAGGAGGGGGCACGGAGGAGGTCGAAACTGTCATGTTGTAGGTAAGAGGGGACACGGAGAAGCTGGACCCTGTCATTGTGGAGTTAAGAGGGGGCATGGAGGAGGTAGACCCAGTCATTGTGGAGGAAAGAGGGGGCACGGAGGAGGTGGACCCAGTCATTGTGGAGGTAAGTGGGGACACGGAGGAGGTGGACCCAGTCATTGTGGAGGTAAGAGGGGGCACAGAGGAGGAGGACCCTTTCTTTTTGTAGGTAAGAGGGGGCAAGGAGGAGGTGGCCCATGTCATTCTGTCGAAAAGAGGGGGCACGTAGGAGGTGTACCCTGTAATAGTGGAGGAAAGAGAGGGCACGAAGGACGAGGACCCTATCATTGTGGAGTTAAGAGAGGGCACGGAGGAGGAGGAAAGTGTCATAGTGGAGATAACAGGGGGCAGGGAGGTGGTGGACCCTCTCATTGTGGAGGTAAGAGGGGGCACGGAGGAGGTGGACCCTGTCATAGTGGAGGTGAGTCGGGGAAGGGAGGAGGTGGACGCTGTCATTGTGAAGATAAGACGGGGCACGGAGGAGGTGGAACCTGTCACTGTGGAGGAAAGAGGGGGCACGGAAGAGGTGGACCCTGTCATAAGGGAGGTAAGAGGGGGCACGGAGGTGGTGGACCCTGTCATAGTGCAGGTAAGAGGGGGCAAGTAGGAACTGGACCTGTCATTGTGGAGGTAAGAGGGGGCACGGAGGAGGTGGACCCTGTCATTGTGGAGGTAAGAGGCGGCACGGAGGAGGTGGACACTGTCATAATGCAGGTAAGAGGGGGCAAGAAGGAAGTGGACCTGTCCTTGTGGAGGTAATAGGGGGTACGGACGAGGTGGACCCTGTCATTTTGGACGAAAGAGGAGGCACGGAGGAGGTGGATCCTCTCATTGTGGAGTTAAGAGAGGGGAAGGAGGAGGAGGACTCTGTCATAGTGGACGTAACATGGGGCAGGGAGGTGGTGGACACTCTCATTTTGAAGGTAACAGGGGGCACGGAGGAGGTGTACCCTGTCATAGTGGAGGTGAGAGGGGGAAGGGAGGAGGTGGAACCTGTCACTGTGGAGGAAAGAGGGGGCACGGAGAAGGTGGACCCTGTCATTGTTGAGGTAACAGGGGGCATGGAGGAGGTAGAACCTGTCATTATGGAGGTAAGAGGGGGCACGGAGGAGGTCGACACTGTCATGGTGTAGGTAAGAGTGGGCACGGAGAAGGTGCACCCTGTCATTCTGGAGGTAAGAAGGGGCACGGAGGAGGTGGACAATGTCATTGTGGAGGTAGGAGGGGGAACGTTGGAGGTGGACAGTGTCATTGTGGAGGCAAGAGGGGGCACGGAGGAGGTGGACCCTGTCAGTGTGGAGATAAGAGGGTGATGGGCAGAAGTGGGCCCTTTCATTGTGGAGGTAAGATGGGGAACGAAGGAGCTGGAACCTGTCATAGTGGAGGTAACAGGGGGCAGGGAGGAGGTGGACCCTCTCATTGTGGAGGTATGATGGGGCACGGAGGAGGTGGACCCTGTTTTTCTGGAGGTAAGAGTGGGCACAGAGGAGGGGGAACCTGTCATTGTGGAGGTAAGATGGGGAACGGAGTAAATGGACCCTGTCATTGTGGAGTTAAGAGAGGGCAGGGAGGAGGAGGACCCTGTCATTTTGGAGGAAAGAGGAGGCACGGAGGAGGTGGAACCTGTCTATGTGGAGGTAAGAGGGGGAACAGAGGAGGTCCCAGTCACTGTGGAGATAAGAGGGTGCACGGAGGAGGAGGACCCAATCATGGTGGAGATAAGAGGGTGCACGGAGGAGGAAGACCCTGTCTTTGTGTAGGTAAGAGGGGGCACGGAGGAGGTGGACCATGTTATTCTGAAGTTAAGAAGGGGCACGGAGGAGGTGGACCCTGTTATTGTGGAGTTAAGAGGGGGCACGGAGGTGTTGGACCCTGTCATTTTGGAGGCAAGAGGGGAAACCGTCGAGGTGGACCTTGTGATTGTGGAGGTAAGAGGGGGCACGGAGGAGGTGAACCATGTTATGGGGGGGGGTTAGAGGGGGCAGGGAAGAGGTGGAACACGTTACGGGTAGTCAGAGGGGGATTCGGAGGAGGTGGACTCTGTCTTTGTGGACGTAAGAGGGGGCAAGGAGGAGGTGGACCATGTTATGGGAAGTCAGAGGGGCGCCCTGAGGAGGTGGACCGTGTAATGGGGGGTAAGACGGGGGCACGGAGGAGGTCCCAGTCACTGTGGATATAAGGGGAAGCAGGGAGGAGGAGGACCCAATCATTGTGGAGTAAAGAGGGGGCACGGAGGAGATACCAGTTACTGTGGAGATAAGAGGGTGCACGGAGGAGGAGGACCCAATCATGGTGGAGATAAGAGGGTGCACGGAGGAGGAGGACCCTTTCTTTGTGTAGGTAAGAGGGGGCACGGAGGAGGTGGCCCATGTCATTCTGAAGGTAAGAAGGGGCACGTAGGAGGTGGACCCTGTCACTGTGGAGATAAGAGGGGGCTCGAGGACGTGGACCCTGTCAGTGTGTAGGTAAGAAGGGCACGCAGGAGGTGGACCCTGTCATTGTGGAGGTAAAAGGGGGCACTGAGGAGGTGGACCCAGTCATTGTGGAGATAAGAAGGGGCAGGGAGGTGGTGGAGGCTGTGATTGTGGAGGTAAGAGGGGGCACAGAGGAGGTGGACCGTGTCATTGTGGAGGTGAGAAGGGGCACGGAGGAGGTGGACCCTGTCATTGTGGAGTTAAGAGGGGCCAGGGAGGAGGTTGGCCCTATTATTGTGGAGGCAAGCGGGGGCAGGGAGGAGAGGACCCTGTCATGGGAGCTCAGAGAAGGGCAGCGAGCAGGTGGACCCTGTCATTGTGGAGGTAAGAGGGGGAACTGAGGAGGAAGACCCTGTAACGGTGTAGGTAAGAAGGGGCATGGAGGAGGTGGGCCCTTTCATTGTGGAAGTAAGAGGGGGCACGGAGGAAGTGGACCCTGTCATTGTGGAGGCAAGAGGGGGCACGGAGGAGGTGGACCCTGTCATAGTGCAGGTAAGAGGGGGCAAGGAGTAAGTGGATCTCTCATTGTGGAGCTAAGAGGGGGCAAAGACGAGGTGGACCCTGTCGTACTGGAGGTAAGAGGGGGCAGAGATGAGGTGGACCGTGTCATAGTGGAGGCAAGAGGGGGCAGGGAGGAGGTGGACCCAGTCATACTGCAGGTAAGGGGGCACGGAAGAGGTGGACCCTGTCATTGTGGAGGTAAGAGGGGGCACGGAAGAGGTGGACCCTGTCATTGTGGAGTTAAGGGGGGGCACGGAGGAGGAGGACCCTGTCTTTGTGGAGGAAAGAGGGGGCACGGAGGAGGAGGACCCTGTCTTTGTGGAGGTAAGAGGTGGCACGGAAGAGATCCCAGTCACTGTGGAGATAAGAGGGGGCACGTAGGAGGAGGACCCAATCATTGTGGAGGTAAGAGGGGGCACAGAGGTGGAGGACCCATTCTTTTTGAAGGTAAGAGGGGGCAAGGAGGAGGTGGCCCATGTCATTCTGTAGGTAAGACGGGGCACGTAGGAGGTGGACCCTGTACTAGTGGAGGAAAGAGGAGGCACGGAGGAGGTTGCACCTGTCATTGTGGAGGTAAGAGGGAGCACAGAGGATGTGGACCCTGTCATTGTGGAGGTAAGAGAGGGCACGGAGGACGTGGACCCTGGCATTGTGGAGGTAAGAGGGGGCACGGAGGAGGTGGACCCTGTCATAGTGCAGGTAAGAGGGGGCAAGGAGGAAGTGGACCTGTCACTGTGGAGGTATGAAGGGGCACGGACGAGGTGGACCCTCTCATTGTGGAGGCAAGAGGGGGCACGGAGGACGTGGACCCTGTCATTGTGGAGGTAAGAGGGAGCACGGAGGAGGAGGACACTGTCATAGTGGAGGTAACAGGGGGCAGGAAGTAGGTGGACCCTCACATTGTGGAGGTAAGAGGGGGCACGAAGGAGGTGGACCCTGTCATAGTGGAGGTGAGAGGGGGAAGGGAGGAAGTGGACCCTGTCATTGTGAAGAGAAGAGGGGGCACGGAGGAGGTGGAACCTGTTACTGTGGAGGAAAGAGGGGGCACGGAGAAGGTGGACCCTGTCATTGTTGAGGTAAGAGGGGGCATAGAGGAGGTAGACCCTGTCATAATGGAGGTAAGAGGGGGCACGGAGGAGGTCGACACTGTCATAGTGTAGGTAAGAGGGGACACGGAGAAGGTAGACACAGTCATTGTGGAGGTAAGTGGGGACACGGAGAAGGTTGACCCAGTCATTGTGGAGGAAAGAGGGGGCAGGGAGGAGGTGGACCCAGTCATTGGGGAGGTAAGTGGGGACACGGAGGAGATGGACCCAGTCTTTGTGGAGGTAAGAGGGGGCACAGAGAAGGAGGACCCTTTCTTTTTGTAGGTAAGAGGGGGCAAGGAGGAGGTGGCCCATGTCATTCTGTAGGTAAGAGAGGGCACGTTGGAGGTGGACCCTGTAATAGTGGAGGAAAGAGGGGGCACGGAGGACGTGGACCCTATCATTGTGGAGTTAAGAGAGGGCACGGAGGAGGAGGCAACTGTCATAGTGGAGGTAACGGGGCAGGGAGGTGGTGGACCCTCTCATTGTGGAGGTAAGAGGGGGCACGGAGGAGGTGGACCCTGTCATTGTGGAGGCAAGAGGGGGTACGGAGGAGGAGGAAACTGTCATAGTGGAGGTAACAGGGGGGAGGAAGTAGGTGGACCCTGTCATTGTGGAGGTAAGAGGGGGCACGGAGGAGGAGGACCCTGTCTTTGTGGAGGAAAAAGGGGGCACGGAGGACGAGGACCTTGTCGTTGTGGAGGTAAGAGGTGGCACGGAAGAGATCCCAGTCACTGTGGAAATAAGAGGGGGCACAGAGGAGGAGGACCCTTTTTTTTTGTAGGTAAGAGGGGGCAAGGAGGAGGTGGCCTATGTCATTCTGTAGGTAAGACGGGGCACGTAGGAGGTGGACCCTGTCATAGTCGAGGAAAGAGGGGGCACGGAGGAGGTTGCCCCTGTCATTGTGGAGGTAAGAGTGGGCACGGAGGAGGTGGACCCTGTCATTCTGGAGGTAAGTGGGGGCACGGAGGAGGTGGACCCTGTCATTGTGGACGTAAGAGGGGGCACGGAGGAGGTGGACCCTGTCATAGGGCAGGTTAGAGGGGGCAAGGAGGAAGTGGACCTGTCATTGTGGAGGAAAGAGGGGTCACGGAGGAGGAGGACACTGTCATAGTGGAGGTAAGAGGGAGCAGGAAGTTGGTGGACCCTCTCACTGTGGAGGTAAGAGGGGGCACGGAGGAGGTGGACCTTGCCATAGTGGAGGTGAGAGGGGGAAGGGAGGAGGTGGACCCTGTCATTGTGAAGACAAGAGGGGGCACGGAGGAGATGGAACCTGTCACTGTGGAGGAAAGAGGGGGCACGGAGAAGGTGGACCTTTTCATTGTTGAGGTAAGAGGGGGCATGGAGGAGGTAGAACCTGTCACAAAGGAGGTAAGAGGGGGCACGGAGGAGGTCAACGCTGTTATGGTGTAGGTAAGAGGGGACACGGATGAGGTGGACCCTGTCTTTGTGGAGGTAAGAAGGAGCCGGGAGGACGTGGACCCTATCATTGTGGAGTTAAGAGAGGGCACGGAGGAGGAGGACCCTGTCATAGTGGACGTAACAGGGGGCAGGGAGGTGGTGGACACTCTCATTGTGGAGGTAAGAGGGGGCACGGAGGAGGTGTACCCTGTCATAGTGGAGGTGAGAGGGGGAAGGGAGGAGGTGGACCCTGTCATTGTGAATATAAGAGGGGGCACGGAGGAGGTGGAACCTGTCACTGTGGAGGAAAGAGGGGGCACGGAGGAGGTGGACCCTGCCATAGTGCAGTTAATAGGGGCAAGGAGTAAGTGGACCTCTCCTTGTGGAGTTAAGAGGGGGCACGGACGAGGTGGACCCTGTCGTAGTGGAGGTAAGATGGGGCCGGGATGAGGTGGACCCTGTCATAGTGGAGCAAAGAGGGGCCAGGGAGGAGGAAGACCCTGTGATTGTGGAGGAAAGAGGGGGACGGAGAAGGTGGACAATGTCAGTGTTGAGGTAAGAGGGGGCAGGGAGGAGGTGGACCCTGTCATTGTGGAGGTAAGAGGGGGCACGGAGGAGGAAGACCCTGTGATTGTGGAGGAAAGAGGGGGACGGAGAAGGTGGACCCTTTCAGAGTGGAGGTAAGAGGGGGACGGAGAAGGTGGACACTGTCAGTGTTGAGGTAAGAGGGGACAGGGAGGAGGTTGTTCCTGTCATTGTGGAGGTAAGAGGGGGCACGGAGGAGGTGGACGCTGTCATAGTGGAGTTAACAGGGGCCAGGGAGGAGGTGGACCCTGTCATTGTGGAGGTAAGATGGGGCACAGAGGAGGTCGACGCTGTCATTGTGGACGTAGCAAGGGGCACGAAGTAGGCGGACTATGTCATTGTGGAGTTAAGAGAGGGCACGGAGGAGGTGGACCCTGTCCCATTGGAGGTAACAGGGAGCAGGAAGGAGGTGGACCCTGTCTTTGTGAATGTAAGAGGGGGCACGGAGGAGGTGGACCCTGGGATAGTGGAGGTAAGAGGGGGCAAGGAGGAGGTGGACCTCGTTATTGGAGTTCTGAGGGGGGCAGACAGTAGGTGGACCCTTTTATGGGGTGGAAGAAGGGGCAGGGAGGAGGTGGAAACTATTATGGGGGGTAAGAGGGGGGCAGGGTGGAGGTGGACCCTGTCATAGTGGAGGCAAGGGGGGGTACGGACGAAGTGGACCCTGTCATTGTGGATGTGAGAGGGGGCAGGGAGGAAGTGGACCATGTTATAGTGGAGGTAAGAGGGGGCATGGAGCAGGTGGACCCAGTCATAGTGGAGGTAAGATGGGGCAGGGAGGAGGTGGCACTGTCATACTGGAGGTGAGAGGCAGCACAAAGTAGGTGAACCCTGTCATTGTGGAGGTAAGAAGGGGCACAGAGGAGATGGACCCTGTCATAGTGGAGGTAAGAGTGGGCACGCAGGAGGTGGACACTGTCATAGTGGAGGTAAGAGGGGTCAGGGAGGAGGTGAAGCGTGCAAATGTGGAGGTAAGAGGGGGCACGGAGGAGTTGGACCCTGTAATTATGGAGGTAAGAAGGGGCACGAAGAAGGGGGACCCTGTCATTATGGAGGTAGGAGGGGGCACGGAGGAGGTCGACACTGTCATGTTGTAGGTAAGAGGGGACACGGAGAAGCTGGACCCTGTCATTGTGGAGTTAAGAGGGGGCATGGAGGAGGTAGACCCAGTCATTGTGGAGGTAAGTGGGGACACGGAAGAGGTGGACCCAGTCATTGTGGAGGTAAGAGGGGGCACAGAGGAGGAGGACCCTTTCTTTTTGTAGGTAAGAGGGGGCAAGGAGGAGGTGGCCCATGTCATTCTGTCGGTAAGAGGGGGCACGTAGGAGGTGTACCCTGTAATAGTGGAGGAAAGAGGGGGCACGAAGGACGTGGACCCTATCATTGTGGAGTTAAGAGAGGGCACGGAGGAGGAGGAAAGTGTCATAGTGGAGGTAAGAGGGCAGGGAGGTGGTGGACCCTCTCATTGTGGAGGTAAGAGGGGGCACGGAGGAGGTGGACCCTGTCATTGTTGAGGTAAGAGGGGGCATGGAGGAGGTAGACCCTGTCATAATGGAGGTAAGAGGGGGCACGGAGGTGGTGGACCCTGTCATAGTGCAGGTAAGAGGGGGCAAGTAGGAACTGGACCTGTCATTGTGGAGGTAAGAGGGGGCACGGAGGAGGTGGACCCTGTCATTGTGGAGGTAAGAGGCGGCACGGAGGAGGTGGACCCTGTCATAGTGCAGGTAAGAGGGGGCAAGAAAGAAGTGGACCTGTCATTGTGGAGGTAATAGTGGGTACGGACGAGGTGGACCCTGTCATTGTGGACGAAAGAGGAGGCACGGAGGAGGTGGATCCTCTCATTGTGGAGTTAAGAGAGGGCACAGAGGAGGAGGACTCTGTCATAGTGGACGTAACATGGGGCAGGGAGGTGGTGGACACTCTCATTTTGAAGGTAACAGGGGGCACGGAGGAGGTGTACCCTGTCATAGTGGAGGTGAGAGGGGGAAGGGAGGAGGTGGAACCTGTCACTGTGGAGGAAAGAGGGGGCACGGAGAAGGTGGACCCTGTCATTGTTGAGGTAACAGGGGGCATGGAGGAGGTAGAACCTGTCATTATGGAGGTAAGAGGGGGCACGGAGGAGGTCGACACTGTTATGGTGTAGGTAAGAGTGGGCACGGAGAAGGTGCACCCTGTCACTCTGGAGGTAAGAAGGGGCACGGAGGAGGTGGACAATGTCATTGTGGAGGTAAGAGGGGGCACGGTGGAGGTGGACAGTGTCATTGTGGAGGCAAGAGGGGGCACGGAGGAGGTGGACCCTGTCAGTGTGGAGGTAAGAGGGTGAAGGGCAGAAGTGGGCCCTGTCATTGTGGAGGTAAGATGGGGAACGAAGGAGCTGGAACCTGTCATAGTGGAGGTAACAGGGGGCAGGGAGGAGGTGGACCCTCTCATTGTGGAGGTATGATGGGGCACGGAGGAGGTGGACCCTGTTTTTCTGGAGGTAAGAGTGGGCACAGAGGAGGGGGAACCTGTCATTGTGGAGGTAAGATGGGGAACGGAGTAAATGGACCCTGTCATTGTGGAGTTAAGAGAGGGCAGGGAGGAGGAGGACCCTGTCATTTTGGAGGAAAGTGGAGGCACGGAGGAGGTGGAACCTGTCTATGTGGAGCTAAGAGGGGGAACAGAGGAGATCCCAGTCACTGTGGAGATAAGAGGGTGCACGGAGGAGGAGGACCCAATCATGGTGGAGATAAGAGGGTGCACGGAGGAGGAGGACCCTGTCTTTGTGTAGGTAAGAGGGGGCACGGAGGAGGTGTACCATGTTATTCTGAAGTTAAGAAGGGGCACGGAGGAGGTGGACCCTGTTATTGTGGAGTTAAGAGGGGGCACGGAGGTGTTGGACCCTGTCATTTTGGAGGCAAGAGGGGACACCGTCGAGGTGGACCTTGTGATTGTGGAGGTAAGAGGGGGCACGGAGGAGGTGAACCATGTTATGGGGGGGGGTCAGAGGGGGCAGGGAAGAGGTGGAACACGTTACGGGTAGTCAGAGGGGGATTCGGAGGAGGTGGACTCTGTCTTTGTGGACGTAAGAGGGGGCAAGGAGGAGGTGGACCATGTTATGGGAAGCCAGAGGGGCGTCCTGAGGAGGTGGACCGTGTAATGGGGGGTAAGACGGGGGCACGGAGGAGGTACCAGTCACTGTGGATATAAGGGGGAGCAGGGAGGAGGAGGACCCAATCATTGTGGAGTAAAGAGGGGGCACGGAAGAGATACCAGTTACTGTGGAGATAAGAGGGTGCACGGAGGAGGAGGACCCAATCATGGTGGAGATAAGAGGGTGCACGGAGGAGGAGGACCCTTTCTTTGTGTAGGTAAGAGGGGGCACGGAGGAGGTGGCCCATGTCATTCTGAAGGTAAGAAGGGGCACGTAGGAGGTGGACCCTGTCACTGTGGAGGTAAGAGGGGGCATGGAGGAGGTTGCCCCTGTCATTGTGGAGGTAAGAGGGGGCACGGAGGAGGTTGCCCCTGTCATTGTGGAGGTAAGAGCGGGCAAGGAGGAGGTGAACGCTGTCATTGTGGAGGTAAGAGGGGGCTCGAGGACGTGGACCCTGTCAGTGTGTAGGTAAGAAGGGGCACGCAGGAGGTGGACCCTGTCATTGTGGAGATAAGAGGGGGCACTGAGGAGGTGGACCCAGTCATTGTGGAGATAAGAAGGGGCAGGGAGGTGGTGGAGGCTGTGATTGTGGAGGTAAGAGGGGGCACAGAGGAGGTGGACCGTGTCATTGTGGAGGTGAGAAGGGGCACGGAGGAGGTGGACCCTGTCATTGTGGAGTTAAGAGGGGCCAGGGAGGAGGTTGGCCCTATTATTGTGGAGGCAAGCGGGAGCAGGGAGGAGAGGACCCTGTCATGGGAGCTCAGAGAAGGGCCGCGAGCAGGTGGACCCTGTCATTGTGGAGGTAAGAGGGGGCACGGAGGAGGAGGACCGTGTAACTGTGTAGTTAAGAAGGGGCATGGAGGAGGTGGGCCCTTTCATTGTGGAAGTAAGAGGGGGCACGGAGGAAGTGGACCCTGTCATTGTGGAGGCAAGAGGGGGCACGGAGGAGGTGGACCCAGTCATACTGTAGGTAATGGGGCACGGAAGAGGTGGACCCTGTCATTGTGGAGGTAAGAGGGGGCACGGAGGAGGTGGACCCTGTCATAGTGGAGGTAAGAGTGGGCACGGAGGAGTTGCACCCTGTCATAGTGGAGGTGAGAGTGGGAAGGGAGGAGGTGGACCCTGACATTGTGAAGATAAGAGGGGGCACAGAGGAGGTGGACCCTGTCACTGTGGAGGAAAGATGGGGCACGGAGGAGGTAGACCCCATCATAATGGAGGTAAGCGGGGGCACGGAGGACGTGGACACTGTCATAGTGGAGGTAAGAGGGGGCACGGATGAGGTGGACGCTGTTATTGTGGAGGTAAGAGGGGGCAGGAAGGTAGTGGGCCCTGTCATAGTGGAGGTAAGAGGGGGCACGGATGAGGTGGACGCTGTTATTGTGGAGGTAAGAGAGTGCACGGAGGAGGTGGACCCTGTGATAGTGGAGTTTAGAGGGGGCAGAGAGGAGGTGGACCACGTTATTGGAGGTCAGAGGGGGGCAGAGAGGAGGTGAACCCTGTTATGGGGGATAAGAGGGGGGCAGGGAGGAGGTGGTCCCTGTTATTGGGGGTAAGATGGGGACAGAGAGGAGGTGGACCCTGTCATAGTAGAGGTAAGTGGGGGCAGGGAGGAGGTGGACCCTGTCATAATGGAGGTAAGAGGGGGGAAGGAGGAGGTGGACCCTGTCACTGTGAAGGTAAGTGGGGACACGGAGGAGGTGGACCCAGTCACTGTGGAGGTAAGAGGGGGCACGGAGGAGGTGGACCCCATCATAGTGGAGGTGAGACGGGGAGAGGAGGAGGTGGAACCTGTCATTGTGAAGGTAAGCGGAGGCACAGAGGAGGTGGACCCTGTCACATTGGAGGAAAGAGGGGGCATGGAGAAGGTGGACCCTGTCATTGTTGAGGTAATCGGGAGCACGGAGGAGGTAGACCGTGTCATAATGGAGGTAAGAAGGGGCACGGAGGAGGTGGACACTGTCATAGTGGAGGTAAGAGGGGGCAGGGAGAAGTTGAACCCTCTCATTGTGGAGGTAAGACGAGGCACGGAGGAGGAGTATCCAGTCATTGTGGAGGTAAGAAGGGGCACGGAGGCGGTGGACCCTGTCATTTTGGATGTAAGAGGGGGCACGGAGGTTAAGGACCCTGTCAATGTGGAGGAAAGAGGGGGAACGGAGGAGGTGGACCCTGTAATTGTGGAGGTAAGGGGGGGCACGGAGGAGGGGGACCCTGTCTTTGTGGAGGTAAGAGGTGGCACGGAAGAGATCTCAGTCACTGTGGAGATAAGAGGGGGCACGTAGGATGAGGACCCAATCATTGTGGAGGTAAGAGGGGGCACAGAGGAGGCGGACCCATTCTTTTTGTAGGTAAGAGGGGGCAAGGAGGAGGTGGCCCATGTCATTCTGTAGGTAAGACGGGGCACGTAGGAGGTGGACCCTGTACTAGTGGAGGAAAGAGGAGGCACGGAGGAGGTTGCCCCTGTCATTGTGGAGGTAAGAGGGAGCACGAAGGATGTGGACCCTGTCATTGTGGAGGTAAGAGAGGGCACGGAGGACGTGGACCCTGGCATTGTGGAGGTAAGAGGGGGCACGGAGGAGGTGGACCCTGTCATAGTGCAGGTAAGAGGGGGCAAGGAGGAAGTGGACCTGTCATTGTGGAGGTATGAGGGGGCACGGACGAGGTGGACCCTCTCATTGTGGAGGCAAGGGGGGGCACGGAGGAGGAGGACACTGTCATAGTGGAGGTAACAGGGGGGAGGATGTAGGTGGACCCTGTCATTGTGGAGGTAAGAGGGGTCACGGAGGAAGAGGACCCTGTCTTTGTGGAGGAAAAAGGGGGCACGGAGGACGAGGACCTTGTCGTTGTGGAGGTAAGAGGTGGCACGGAAGAGATCCCAGTCACTGCGGAAATAAGAGGGGGCACAGAGGAGGAGGACCCTTTGTTTTGTAGGTAAGAGGGGGCAAGGAGGAGGTGGCCTATGTCATTCTGTAGGTAAGACGGGGCACGTAGGAGGTGGACCCTGTCATAGTCGAGAAAAGAGGGGGCACGGAGGAGGTTGCCCCTGTCATTGTGGAGGTAAGAGTGGGCACGGAGGAGGTGGACCCTGTCATTCTGGAGGTAAGTGGGGGCACGGAGGAGGTGGACCCTGTCATAGTGCAGGTAAGAGGGGGCAAGGAGGAAGTGGACCTGTCATTGTGGAGGAAAGAGGGGTCACGGAGGAGGAGGACACTGTCATAGTGGAGGTAAGAGGGAGCAGGAAGTTGGTGGACCCTCTCACTGTGGAGGTAAGAGGGGGCACGGAGGAGGTGGACCTTGCCATAGTGGAGCTGAGAGGGGGAAGGGAGGAGGTGGACCCTGTCATTGTGAAGACAAGAGGGGGCACGGAGGAGGTGGACCTTTTCATTGTTGAGGTAAGAGGGGGCATGGAGAAGGTAGACCCTGTCACAAAGGAGGTAAGAGGGGGCACGGAGGAGGTCAACGCTGTCATGGTGTAGGTACGAGGGGACATGGAGGAGGTGGACCCTGTCATTGTGGAGGTAAGAAGGAGCCGGGAGGACGTGGACCCTATCATTGTGGAGTTAAGAGAGGGCACGGAGGAGGAGGACCCTGTCATAGTGGACGTAACAGGGGGCAGGGAGGTGGTGGACACTCTCATTGTGGAGGTAAGAGAGGGCAAGGAGGAGGCGTACCCTGTCATAGTGGAGGTGAGAGGGGGAAGGGAGGAGGTGGACCCTGTCATTGTGAAGACAAGAGGGGGCACGGAGGAGGTGGAACCTGACACTGTGGAGGAAAGAGGGGGCACGGAGGAGGTCGACGCTGTCATGGTGTAGGTAAGAGGGGACACGGAGAAGGTGGACCCTGTCATTGTGGAGTTAAGAGGGGGCACGGAGGAGGTAGACCCAGTCATTGTGGAGATAAGTGGGGACACGGAAGAGGTGGACCCTGTCATTGTGGCGGTAAGAGGGGGCACGGAGGAGGTGGACCCTGTCATAGTGCAGGTAAGAGGGGGCAAGGAGGAAGTGGACCTGTCATTGTGGAGGTATGAGGGGGCACGGACGAGGTGGACCGTGTCATTGTGGAGGAAAGAGGGGTCACGGAGGAGGAGGACACTGTCATAGTGGAGGTTACAGGGAGCAGGAAGTTGGTGGACCCTCTCACTGTGGAGGTAAGAGGGGGCACGGAGGAGGTGGACCTTGCCATAGTGGAGGTGAGAGGGGGAAGGGAGGAGGTGGACCCTGTCATTGTGAAGACAAGAGGGGGCACGGAGGAGGTGGAACCTGTCACTGTGGAGGAAAGAGGGGGCACGGAGAAGGTGGACCTTGTCATTGTTGAGGTAAGAGGGGGCATTGAGGAGGTAGACCCTGTCATAAAGGAGGTAAGAGGGGGCACGGAGGACGTCGACGCTGTCATGGTGTAGGTAAGAGGGGACACCGAGAAGGTGGACCCTGTCATTGTGGAGGTAAGAGGGAGCACGGAGGAGGTGGACCCTGTCATTGTTGAGGTAAGCGGGGGCACGGAGGATGTAGACACTGTCATAATGTAGGTAAGAGGGGGCACGGAGGAGGTGGACACTGTCAGAGTGGAGGTAAGAGGGGGCAGGGAGAAGGTGGACCCTGTCATTGTGGAGGTAAGAGGGAGCACGGAGGAGGTGGACCCTGTCATTGTGGAGGCAAGAGGGGGCACGGAGGAGGAGGACACTGTCATAGTGGAGGTAACAGGGGGCAGGAAGTAGGTGGACCCTCTCATTGTGGAGGTAAGAGGGGGCACGGAGGAGGAGGACCCTGTCATTGTGGAGGTAAGAGGGAGCACGGAGGAGGAGGACACTGTCATAGTGGAGGTAACAGGGGGCAGGAAGTAGGTGGACCCTCTCATTGTGGATGTAAGAGGGGGCACGGAGGAGGTGGACCCTGTCATAATGGAGGTGAGAGGGGGAAGGGAGGAAGTGGACCCTGTCATTGTGAAGAGAAATGGGGGCACGGAGGAGGTGGAACCTGTCACTGTGGAGGAAAGAGGGGGCACGGAGAAGGTGGACCCTGTCATTGTTGAGGTAAGAGGGGGCATGGAGCATGTAGACCCTGTCATAATGGAGGTAAGAGGGGGCACGGAGGAGGTCGACACTGTCATGGTTTAGATAAGAGGGCACATGGAGAAGGTGGACCCTGTCATTGTCGAGTTAAGAGGGGGCACGGAGGAGGTAGACCCAGTCATTGTGGAGGTAAGTCGGGATACGGAGGAGGTGGACCCAGTCATTGTGGAGGAAAGAGGGGGCACGGAGGAGGTGGACCCTGTCATAGTGCACGTAAGAGGGGGCATGGAAGAGGTGGAGCCTGTCATTGTGGAGGTAAGAGGGGGCACGTAGGAGGTGGACCCTGTCATAGTGGAGGTAAGTGGGGGAACGGAGGAGGAGGACCCTGCTTTGTGGAGGAAAGAGGTGGCACGGAGGTGGTGGACCCTGTCATTGTGGAGGTAAGAGGGGGCACGGAGGAGGTGGACCCTGTCATTGTGGAGGTAAGAGGGGGCACGGAGGAGGTACTTGTCACTGTGCAGTTAAGAAGGGGCATTGAGGAGGAGGACCCAGTCATTTTCGAGGTAAGAGGGGGCATTGAGTAGGTGGAACCTGTCTAGTGGAGAAAAGAGGGGGCAAAGAGGAGGTGGACCATGTTATGCGGGGCTCAGTCGGGGCAGGGAGGAGGTGGACACTCTCATTGTGGAGGAAAGAGGGGTTAAGGAGGAGGTGGACCACGTTATGGGAGGTCAGAGGGGGGCAGAGAGGAGGTGGACACTGTAATGGGGGGTAAGAGGGCGGCAGGGAGGAGGTGGACTCTGTCATTGTTCAGGTAAGCGGGGGCACGGAGGATGTAGACACTGTCATAATGTAGGTAAGAGGAGGCACGGAGGAGATGGACACTGTCAGAGTGGAGGTAAGAGGGGGCAGGGAGAAGGTGGATCCTGTCATTGTGGAGGTAAGAAGGGGCACGGAGGAGGTGGACCCTGTCATTTTGGAGATAATAGGGGGCACGGAGGTCGAGGACCCTGTCATTGTGGAGGAAAGAGGGGGAACGGAGGAGGTGGACCCTGTCATTGTGGAGGAAAGAGGGGGCACGGAGGAGGTGGACCCTGTCATTGTGGAGGTAAGAGGGAGCACGGAGGACGTGGACCCTATCATCGTGGAGTTAAGAGAGGGCACGGAGAAGGAGGACCCTGTCATAGTGGACGTAACAGGGGGCAGGGTGGTGGTGGACACTCTCATTGTGGAGGTAAGAGGGGGCACGGAGGACGTGGACCCTGTCTTTGTGGAGGTAAGAGGTGGCACGGAGGAGATCCCAGTCACTGTGGAGATAAGAGGGGGCACGGTGGAGGAGGACCCAATAATTGTGCAGGTAAGAGGGGGCACAGAGGAGGAGGACCCATTTTTTTGTAGGTAAGAGGGGGAAAGGAGGAGGTGGCCCATGTCATTCTGTGTGTAAGACGGGGTACGTAGGAGGTGGACCCTGTCATAGCGGAGGAAAGAGCGGGCACGGAGGAGGTTGCCCCTGTCAATGTGGAGGTAAGAGTGGGCACGGAGGAGGTGGACCCTGTCATTGTGGAGGTAAGAGGGGGCACGGAGGAGGTGGATCCTGTCATTGTGGAGGTAAGAGGGGGCACGGAGGAGGTGGACCCTGTCATAGTACAGGTAAGAGGGGGCAAGGAGGAAGTGGACCTGTCATTGTTGAGGTATGAGGGGGCACGGAGTAGGTGGACCCTGTCTTTGTGGAGGAAAGAGGGGGCACGGAGAAGGTGGACCCTGTCACTGTGGAGGTAAGACGGAGCACGGAGGAGGAGGACACTGTAATAGTGGAGGTAACGGGGCAGGAAGTTGGTGGACCCTCTCATTGTGGAGGTAAGAGGGGGCACGGAGGAGGTGGACCCTGTCATAGTACAGGTGAGAGGGGGAAGGGAGGAGGTGGACCCTGTCATTGTGAAGAGAAGAGGGCGCACGGAGGAGGTGGAACCTGTCACTGTGGAGGAAAGAGGGGGCACGGATAAGGTGGACCCTGTGATTGTGGAGTTAAGAGGGGGCACGGAGGAGGTAGACCCAGTCATTGTGGAGGTAAGTGGGGACTCGGAGGAGATGGACCCAGTCATTGTGGAGGTAAGAGGGGATACGGAGTAGGTGTACCCTGTCATTGTGGAGGTGAGAGGGGGCACAGAGGAGGTACTTGTCACTGTGCAGTTAAGAAGGGGCATTGAGGAGGAGGACCCAGTCATTCTGGAGTTAAGAGGGGGCATTGAGTATGTGGAACCTGTCTAGTGGAGATAAGAGGGAGCAAAGAGGAGGTGGACCATGTTATGCGGGGGTCAGACGGGGCAGGGAGGAGGTGGACACTCTCACTGTGGAGGAAAGATGGGGTAAGGAGGAGGTGGACCACGTTATGGGAGGTCAGAGGGGGGCAGAGAGGAGGTGGACACTGTAATGGGGGGTAAGAGGGTGGCAGGGAGGAGGTGGACCCTGTCATTGTTGAGGTAAGCGGGGGCACGGAGGATGTAGACACTGTCATAATGTAGGTAAGAGGGGGCACGGAGGAGGTGGACACTGTCAGAGTGGAGGTAAGAGGGGGCAGGGAGAAGGTGGACCCTGTCATTGTGGAGGAAAGAGGGAGCACGGAGGAGGTGGACCCTGTCATTGTGGAGGCAAGAGGGGGCACGGAGGAGGAGGACCCTGTCATTGTGGAGGTAAGAGGGAGCACGGAGGAGGAGGACACTGTCATAGTGGAGGTAACAGGGGGCAGGAAGTAGGTGGACCCTCTCATTGTGGAGGTAAGAGGGGGCACGGAGGAGGTGGACCCTGTCATAGTGGAGGTGAGAGGGGGCACGGAGGAGGTGGACCCTGTCATAGTGGAGGTGAGAGGGGGCAAGGAGGAGGTGGACCCGGTCATTGTGAAGATAAAAGGGGGCAAGGAAGATGTGGACCCTGTCACTGTGGAGGAAAGAGGGGGCACGGAGGAGGTGGACCATGTTATTCTGTATGGAAGAAGGGACACGGAGAAGGTGGACCCTGTCATTGTGGAGGTAAGAGGAGGAACGGAGGTGGTGAACCCTGTCATTGTGGAGGTAAGAGGGGGCACGGAGAAGGTGGACCCTGTCATTGTGCAGGTAAGAAGGGGCACGGAGGAGGTGGACCCTGTCATTGTGGAGGAAAGAAGGGTCACGGAGGAGGTGGACCCTATCAATGTGGAGGTAAGAGGGGACACGGAAGAGGTGGACCCTGTTATTGTGGAGATAAGAGGGGGCAGGGAGGATGTGGACCTGTCATTGTGGAGGTTAGAGGGGGCACGGAGGAGGAGGACCCTGCCTTTGTTGAGGAAAGATGGGGAACGGAGGAGGTGGACCCTGTCATAGTGGAGGTGAGAGCGGAAAGGGAGAAGGTGGACCCTGTCATTGTGAAGATAAAAGGGGGCACGGAAGAGGTGGACCCTGTCACTGTGAAGGAAAGAGGGGGCACGGAGGAGGTGGACCCTCACATTGTGGAGGTAAGAGGGAGCAGGGATGACGTGGACCCTATCATTGTGGAGTTAAGAGAGGGCACGGAGTAGGAGGACCCTGTCATAGTGGACGAAACAGGGGGCAGGGCGGTGGTGGACACTCTCAAAGTGGAGGTAAGAGGGGTACGGAGGAGGTGTACCCTGTCATAGTGGAGGTGAGAGGGGGAAGGGAGGAGGTGGACCCTGTCATTGTGAAGATAAGAGGGGGCACGGAGGAGGTGGAACCTGTCACTGTGGAGGAAAGAGGGGGCACGGAGAAGACGAACCCTGTCATTGTTGAGGTAAGAGGGGGCATGGAGGAGGTAGACCCTGTCATAATGGAGGTAACAGGGGGCACGGAGGAGGTCGACACCGTCATGGTGTATATAAGAGGGGACACGGAGAAGGTTGACCCTGTCATTGAGGAGTTAAGAGGGGGCACGGAGGAGATAGAACCAGTCAATTTGGAGGTAAGTGGGGACACGGAGGAGATGGACCCAGTCATTGTGAAGGTAAGAGGGGGCATGGAGGAGGTGGAACCAGTCATTGTGGAGGTAAGAGGGGGCACGGAGGAGGTGGACCCTGTCATAGTGGAGGTAAGCGGGGGAAAGAACGAGGTGGACCCTGTCTTACTGGAGGTAAGAGGGGGCCGGGATGAGGTGGACCCTGTCATACTGCAGGTATGGGGGCACGGAAGTGGTGGACCCTTTCATAGTGGAGGTAAGAGGGGGCACGGAGGAGGTGGATCCTGTCATTGTGGAGGTAAGAGGGGGCACGGAGGAGTAGGACTCTGTCTTTGTGGAGGAAAGAGGGGTCACGGAGGAGGTGGACCCTGTCTTTGTGGAGGTAAGATGTGGCATGTAGGAGATCTCAGTCACTGTGGAGATAAGAGGGGGCACGGAGGAGGAAGACCCAATCATGGTGGAGGTAAGAGTGTGCACGAAGGAGAAGGACTCTGTCGTTGTGTAGGTAAGAGGGGGCACGGAGGAGGTGGACCATGTTATTCTGTAGGTAAGAAGGGGCACGGAGAAGGTGGACCCTGTCATTGTGGAGTTAAGAGGGGGCACGGAGGAGGTAGACCCAGTCATTGTGGAGGTAAGTTGGGACACGGAGGAGGTGGACCCTGTCATTGTTGAGGAAAGAGTGGGAATGGAGGAGGTGGACCCTGTCATTTTGGAGATAAGAGGGGGCAGGGAGGAGGAAGACCCTGTCTTTGTTGAGGAAAGAGGGGGAACAGAGGAGGTGGACCCTGTCATTGTGGAGGTAAGAGGGAGCAGGGAGGAGGAGGACACTGTCATAGTGGAGGTGAGAGGGGGAAGGGAGGAGGTGGACCCTGTCATTGTGAAGATAACAGGGGGCCCGGAGGAGGTGGAAGCTGTAACTGTGGAGGAAAGATGGGGCACGGAGAAGGTGGACCCTGTCAATGTTGAGGTAAGAGGGGGCATGGAGGAGGTAGACCCTGTCATATTGGAGGTAAGAGGGGGCACGGAGTAGGTCGATACTGTCATATTGGTGGTAGGAGGGGTCAGAGAGGAGGTGGACCCTGTCATTTTGGAGGTAAGTTGCGGCACAGAGGAGGACCCTGTCATTTTGGAGGAAAGAGGGGGAACGGACTAGGTGGATTCATTCATTGTGGAGGTAAGAAGGGGCTCGGAGTAGGTGGACCCTGTCAGTGTGCAGGTAAGAAGGGGCACAGAGGAGGTGGACCCAGTCATTGTGGAGGTAAGAGGGGGCACGGAGGAGGTGAACCTGTCATTTTGTAGGTCAGAGGCGGCACGGAGCAGGAGGACCCTGTCATTGTGGAGGAACGAGGGGATACGGAGGAGGTGGACCCTGTCATTGTGGAGGTAAGAGGGGGCACGGAGGAGGTACTTGTCACTGTGCAGTTAAGAAGGGGCATTGAGGAGGAGGACCCAGTCATTTTCGAGGTAAGAGGGGGCATTGAGTAGGTGGAACCTGTCTAGTGGAGAAAAGAGGGGGCAAAGAGGAGGTGGACCATGTTATGCGGGGCTCAGTCGGGGCAGGGAGGAGGTGGACACTCTCATTGTGGAGGAAAGAGGGGTTAAGGAGGAGGTGGACCACGTTATGGGAGGTCAGAGGGGGGCAGAGAGGAGGTGGACACTGTAATGGGGGGTAAGAGGGCGGCAGGGAGGAGGTGGACCCTGTCATTGTTGAGGTAAGCGGGGGCACGGAGGATGTAGACACTGTCATAATGTAGGTAAGAGAAGGCACGGAGGAGATGGACACTGTCAGAGTGGAGGTAAGAGGGGGCAGGGAGAAGGTGGATCCTGTCATTGTGGAGGTAAGAAGGGGCACGGAGGAGGTGGACCCTGTCATTTTGGAGATAATAGGGGGCACGGAGGTCGAGGACCCTGTCATTGTGGAGGAAAGAGGGGGAACGGAGGAGGTGGACCCTGTCATTGTGGAGGAAAGAGGGGGCACGGAGTAGGTGGACCCTGTCATTGTGGAGGTAAGAGGGAGCACGGAGGACGTGGACCCTATCATTGTGGAGTTAAGAGAGGGCACGGAGAAGGAGGACCCTGTCATAGTGGACGTAACAGGGGGCAGGGTGGTGGTGGACACTCTCATTGTGGAGGTAAGAGGGGGCACGGAGGAGGTTTACCCTGTCATAGTGGAGGTAAGAGGGGGAAGGGAGGAGGTGGACCCTGTCATTGTGAAGATAAGAGGGGGCACGGAGGAGGTGGAACCTGTCACTGTGGAGGAAAGAGGGGGAATGGAGGAGGTAGACCCAGTCTTAAAGTAGGTAAGAGGGGGCACGTAGGAGGTCGACACTGTCATGGTGTAGGTAAGAGGGGACACGGAGGAGGTAGACCCAGTAATTGTGGAGGTAAGTTGGGACACGGAGGAGGTGGACCCAGTCATTGTGGAGGTAAGAGGGGGCACGGAGGAGGTGGAACCAATCATTGTGGAGGTAAGAGGGGGCACGGAGGAGGTGGACCCTGTCATAGTGGAGGTAAGCGAGCGAACGGACGAGGTGGACCGTGTCTTAGTGGAGGTAAGAAGGGGCCGGGATGAGGTGGACCCTGTCATAGTGGAGGCCAGAGGGGGAAGGGAGGAGGTGGACCCAGCCATACTGCAGGTATGGGGGCACGGAAGATGTGAAACCTGTCATTGTGGAGGTAAGAGGGGGCACGGAGGAGGTGGATCCTGTCATTGTGGAGGTAAGAGGGGGCACGGAGGAGGAGGACTCTGTCTTTGTGGAGGAAAGATGGATCACGGAGGAGGTGGACCCTGTCTTCGTGGAGGTAAGAGGTGGCACGGAGGAGATCCCAGTCACTGTGGAGATAAGAGGGGGCACGGAGGAGGAGGACCCAATCATGGTGGAGGTAAGAGTGTGCACGAAGGAGAAGGACCCTTTCGTTGTGTAGGTAAGAGGGGGCACGGAGGAGGTGCACCATGATATTCCGTAGGTAAGAATGGGCACGGAGAAGGTGGACCCTTTAATTGTGGAGGTAAGATGGGGCACTGAGGTGGTGGACCCTGTCATTGTGGAGGTAAGAGGGGGCACGGAGGAGGTGGACCCTGTCATTGTGGAGGTAATAAGGGGCACGGAGGATGTGGACCCTGTCAATGTGGAGGTAACAGGGGGCACGGAAGAGGTGGAACCTTTCATTGTGGAGGTAAGAGGGGGCAGGGAGGATGTGGACCTGTCATTGTGGAGGTAAGAGGGGGCACGGAGGAGGAGGACCCTGTCTTTGTTGAGGAAAGAGGGGGAACGGAGGAGGTGGACCCTGTCATACTGGAGGTGAGAGGGGGAAGGGAGAAGGTGGACACTAGCATTGTGAAGATAAAAGGGGGCACGGAAGAGGTGGATCCTGTCACTGTGGAGGAAAGAGGGGGCACGTAGGAGGTGGACCCTGTCATTGTGAAGTTAAGAGAGGGCACGGAGTAGGAGGACCCTGTCATAGTGGACGTAACAGGGGGCAGGGAGCTGGTGGACCCTCTCATTGTGGAGGTAAGAGGGGGCACGGAGGAGATGGAACTTGTCAATGTGGAGGAAAGAGGGGGCACGGAGGAGGTGGACCCTGTCATTGTTGAGGTAAGAGGGGGCATGGAGGAGGTAGACCCTGTCATAATGGAGGTAACAGGGGGCACGGAGGAGGTCGACACTGTCATGGTGTAGGTAAGAGGGGACACGGAGAAGGTTGCCCCTGTCATTGAGGAGTTAAGAGAGGACACGGAGGAGGTAGACCCAGTCATTTTGGAGGTAAGTGGGTACACGGAGGAGGTGGACCCAGTCATTGTGGAGGTAAGAGGGGGCACGGAGGAGGTGGAACCAGTCATTGTGGAGGTAAGAGGGGGCATGGAGTAGGTGAACCCTGTCATAGTGCAGGTAAGAGGGGGCAAGGAGGAAGTGGACCTCTCATTGTGGAGGTAAGAGGGGGCAAGGACGAGGTGGACCCTGTCATAGTGGAGGTAAGCGGGGGAACGGACGAGGTGGACCCTGTCTTAGTGGAGGTAAGAGGGGGCCGGGATGAGGTGGACCCTGTCATAGTGCAGGCAAGAGGGGGCAGGGAGGAGGTGGACCCAGTCATACTGCAGGTATGGGGGCACAGAAGAGGTGGACCCTGTCATTGTGGAGGTAAGAGGGGGCACGGAGGAGGTGGACGCTGTCATAGTGGAGTTAAAAGGGGCCAGGGAGGAGGTGGACCCTGTCATTGTGGAGGTAAGATGGGGCACGGACGTGGTGGACCCTGTCTTTGTGGAGGTAAGAGGGGGCACAGAGGAGGTGGAAGCTGTCATTGTGGACGTAGCAAGGGGCACGAAGTAGGCGGACTATGTCATTGTGGAGTTAAGAGAGGGCACGGAGGAGGTGGACCCTGTCACATTGGAGGTAACAGGGAGCAGGAAGGAGGTGGACCCTGTCTTTGTGAATGTAAGAGGGGGCACGGAGGAGGTGGACCCTGGGATAGTGGAGGTAAGAGGGGGCAAGGAGGAGGTGGACCTCGTTATTGGAGTTCTGAGGGGGGCAGACAGTAGGTGGACCCTTTTATGGGGTGGAAGAAGGGGCAGGGAGGAGGTGGAAACTATTATGGGGGGTAAGAGGGGTGCAGGGTGGAGGTGGACCCGGTCATAGTGGAGGCAAGGGGGGGTACGGACGAAGTGGACCCTGTCATTGTGGATGTGAGAGGGGGCAGGGAGGAAGTGGACCATGTTATAGTGGAGGTAAGAGGGGGCACGGAGCAGGTGGACCCACTCATAGTGGAGGTAAGATGGGGCAGGGAGGAGGTGGCACATGTCATACTGGAGGTGAGAGGCAGCACAAAGTAGGTGAACCCTGTCATTGTGGAGGTAAGAAGGGGCACAGAGGAGATGGACCCTGTCATAGTGGAGGTAAGAGGGGGCACGCAGGAGGTGGACACTGTCATAGTGGAGGTAAGAGGGGTCAGGGAGGAGGTGAAGCGTGCAAATGTGGAGGTAAGAGGGGACAAGGAGGAGTTGGACCCTGTAATTTTGGAGGTAAGAAGGGGCACGAAGAAGGGGGACCCTGTCATTATGGAGGTAGGAGGGGGCACGGAGGAGGTCGACACTGTCATGTTGTAGGTAAGAGGGGACACGGAGAAGCTGGACCCTGTCATTGTGGAGTTAAGAGGGGGCACGGAGGAGGTAGACCCAGTCATTGTGGACGAAAGAGGGGGCACGGAGGAGGTGGACCCAGTCATTGTGGAGGTAAGTGGGGACACGGAGGAGGTGGACCCAGTCATTGTGGAGGTAAGACGGGGCACAGAGGAGGAGGACCCTTTCTTTTGTAGGTAAGAGGGGGCAAGGAGGAAGTGGCCCATGTGATTCTGTCGGTAAGAGGGGGCACGTAGGAGGTGTACCCTGTAATAGTGGAGGAAAGAGGGGGCACGAAGGACGTGGACCCTATCATTGTGGAGTTAAGAGAGGGCACGGAGGAGGAGGAAACTGTCATAGTGGAGGTAACAGGGGGCAGGGAGGTGGTGGACCCTCTCATTGTGGAGGTAAGAGGGGGCACGGAGGAGGTGGACCCTGTCATAGTGGAGGTGAGACGGGGAAGGGAGGAGGTGGACGCCGTCATTGTGAAGATAAGACGGGGCACGGAGGAGGTGGAACCTGTCACTGTGGAGGAAAGAGGGGGCACGGAGAAGGTGGACACTGTCATTGTTGAGGTAAGAGGGGGCATGGAGGAAGTAGACCCTATCATAATGGAGGTAAGAGGGGGCACGGAGGTGGTGGACCCTGTCATAGTGCAGATAAGAGGGGGCAAGTAGGAACTGGACCTGTCATTGTGGAGGTAAGAGGGGGCACGGAGGAGGTGGACCCTGTCATTGTGGAGGTAAGAGGCGGCACGGAGGAGGTGGACACTGTCATAATGCAGGTAAGAGGGGGCAAGAAGGAAGTGGACCTGTCATTGTGGAGGTAATAGGGGGTACGGACGAGGTGGACCCTGTCATTGTGGACGAAAGAGGAGGCACGGAGGAGGTGGATCCTCTCATTGTGGAGTTAAGAGAGGGCACGGAGGAGGAGGACTCTGTCATAGTGGACGTAACATGGGGCAGGGAGGTGGTGGACACTCTCATTTTGAAGGTAACAGGGGGCACGGAGGAGGTGTACCCTGTCATAGTGGAGGTGAGAGGGGGAAGGGAGGAGGTGGAACCTGTCACTGTGGAGGAAAGAGGGGGCACGGAGAAGGTGGACCCTGTCATTGTTGAGGTAACAGGGGGCATGGAGGAGGTAGAACCTGTCATTATGGAGGTAAGAGGGGGCCCGGAGGAGGTCGACACTGTCATGGTGTAGGTAAGAGTGGGCACGGAGAAGGTGCACCCTGTCACTCTGGAAGTAAGAAGGGGGACGGAGGAGGTGGATAATGTCATTGTGGAGGTAAGAGGGGGCACGTTGGAGGTGGACAGTGTCATTGTGGAGGCAAGAGGGGGCACGGAGGAGGTGGACCCTGTCAGTGTGGAGGTAAGAGGGTGAAGGGCAGAAGTGGGCCCTGTCATTGTGGAGGTAAGATGGGGAACGAAGGAGCTGGAACCTGTCATAGTGGAGGTAACAGGGGGCAGGGAGGAGGTGGACCCTCTCATTGTGGAGGTATGATGGGGCACGGAGGAGGTGGACCCTGTTTTTCTGGAGGTAAGAGTGGGCACAGAGGAGGGGGAACCTGTCATTGTGGAGGTAAGATGGGGAACGAAGTAAATGGACCCTGTCATTGTGGAGTTAAGAGAGGGCAGGGAGGAGGAGGACCCTGTCATTTTGGAGGAAAGAGGAGGCACGGAGGAGGTGGAACCTGTCTATGTGGAGGTAAGAGGGGGAACAGAGGAGGTCCCAGTCACTGTGGAAATAAGAGGGTGCACGGAGGAGGAGGACCCAATCATGGTGGAGATAAGAGGGTGCACGGAGGAGGAGGACCCTGTCTTTGTGTAGGTAAGAGGGGGCACGGAGGAGGTGGACCATGTTATTCTGAAGTTAAGAAGGGGCACGGAGGAGGTGGACCCTGTTATTGTGGAGTTAAGAGGGGGCACGGAGGTGTTGGACCCTGTCATGTTGGAGGTAAGAGGGGACACGGACGAGGTGGACCTTGTGATTGTGGAGGTAAGAGGGGGCACGGAGGAGGTGAACCATGTTATGGGGGGGTAAGAGGGGGCAGGAAAGAGGTGGAACACGTTACGTGTAGTCAGAGGGGGATACGGAGGAGGTGGACTCTGTCTTTGTGGAGGTAATACGGGGCAAGGAGGAGGTGGACCATGTTATGGGAAGCCAGAGGGGCGCCCTGAGGAGGTGGACCGTGTAATGGGGGGTAAGACGGGGGCACGGAAGAGGTCACAGTCACTGTGGAGATAAGAGGGAGCACGGAGGAGGAGGACCCAATCATTGTGGAGGAAAGAGGGGGCACGGAGGAGATACCAGTTACTGTGGAGATAAGAGGAGGCACGGAGGAGGAGGACCCTTTCTTTGTGTAGGTAAGAGGGGGCACGGAGGAGGTGGCCCATGTCATTCTGTAGGTAAGAAGGGGCAAGTAGGAGGTGGACCCTGTCATTGTGGAGGTAAGAGGGGGCACGGAGGAGGTGGACCCTGTCATTGTGGAGGTAAGAGGGGGCACGGTGGAGGTGGACCCTGTCACTGTGGAGGTAAGGCGGGGCATGGAGGAGGTAGACCCAGTCATTTTGAAGGTAAGTGGGGACAGGGAGGAGGTGAACCCAGTCATTGTGGAGGTAAGAGGGGGCACAGAGGAGGAGGAACCTTTCTTTTTGTAGGTAAGAGGGGGCAAGGAGGAGGCGGCCCATGTCATTCTGTAGGTAAGACGGGGCACGTAGGAGGTGGACCCCGTCATTGTGGAGGTAAGAGGGGGCACGGAGGAGGTGGACCCTGTCATTGTGGAGGTAAGAGGGGGCACGGAGGAGGTGGACCCTGTCATAGTGCAGGTAAGAGGGGGCAAGGCGGAAGTGGGACTGTCATTGCGGAGGTATGATGGGGCACGGACGAGGTGGACCCTGTCATTGTGGAGGTAAGAGGGAGCACGGAGGAGGAGGACACTGTCATAGTGGAGGTAACAGGGGAGAGGAAGTAGGTGGACCCTCTCATTGTGAAGAGAAGAGGGGGCACGGAGGAGGTGGAACCTGTCACTGTGGAGGAAAGAGGGGGCACGGAGAAGGTGGACCCTGTCATTGTTGAGGAAAGAACGGGCATGGAGGAGATAGACCCTGTCATAATGGAGGTAACAGGGGGCACGGTGGCGGTAGACCCAGTCATTGTGTAGGTAAGTGGGGAAAAGGAGGAGGTGGACCCAGTCATTGTGGAGGTAAGAGTTGTCACGGAGGCGGTACACCCAGTCATTTTGGAGGTAAGTGGGGACACGGAGGAGGTGGATCCAGTCATTGTGGACGTAAGAGGGGGCACGGAGGAGGTGGACCCAGTCATTGTGGAGGTAAGAAGGGGCTCGGAGGAGGTGGACCCTGTCAGTGTGCAGGTAAGAAGGGGCACGGAGGAGGTGGACCCTGTCATAGTGCAGGTAAGAGGGGGCAAGGAGGAAGTGGACCTCTCATTGTGGAGGTAAGAGGGGGCACGGGCGAGGTGGACCCTGTCATAGTGGAGGTAAGCGAGGGAACGGACGAGGTGGACCGTGTCTTAGTGGAGGTAAGAGGGGGCCGGGATGAGGTGGACCCTGTCATAGTGGAGGCAAGTGGGGGAAGGGAGGAGGTGGACCCAGTCATACTGCAGGTATGGGGGCACGGAAGAGGTGGACCCTGTCATTGTGGAGGTAAGAGGGGGCACGGAGGAGGTGGATCCTGTCATTGTGGAGGTAAGAGGGGGCACGGAGGAGGTGAATTCTGTCTTTGTGGAGGTAAGAGGTGGCACGGAGGAGATCCCAGTCCCTGTGGAGATAAGAGGGGGCACGGAGGAGGAGGACCCAATCATGGTGGAGGTAAGAGTGTGCATGAAGGAGAAGGACCCTGTCGTTGTGTAGGAAAGAGGGGGCACGGAGTAGGTGGACCATGTTATTCTGTAGGTAAGAATGGGCACGGAGAAGGTGGACCCTTTCATTGTGGAGGTAAGAGGGGGCACGGACGTGGTGGACCCGGTTATTGTGGAGGTAAGAGGGGGCACGGAGGAGGAGGACCCTGTCTTTGTTGAGGAAAGAGGGGGAACGGAGGAGGTGGACCCTGTCATAGTGGAGGTGAGAGGGGGAAGGGAGAAGGTGGACCCTGTCATTGTGAAGATAAAAGGGGGCACGGAGGAGGTAGACCCTGTCATAATGGAGGTAAGAGGGGGTACCGAGGAGGTGGACCCTGTCAAGGTTGAGGAAAGAGGGGGACTGGAGGAGGTGGACTCTGTCATTTTGGAGATAAGAGGGGGCACGGAGGAGGAGGACCCTGTCTTTGTTGAGGAAGGAGGGGGAACGGAAGAGGTGGACCCTGTCATTGTGGAAGTAAGAGGGAGCACGGAGGACGTGGACCCTATCATTGTGGAGTTAAGAGAGGGCACGGCGGAGGAGGACCCTGTCATAGTGGAGGTAACAATGGGGAAGGGAGCTGGTGGACCCTCTCATTGTGGAGGTAAGAGGGGGCACGGAGGAGGTGGACCCTCACATAGTGGAGGTGAGAGGGGGAAGGGAGGAGGTGGACCCTGTAATTGTGAAGATAACAGGGGGCACGGAGGAGGTGGAACCTGTCACTTTGGAGGAAAGTGGGGGAACGAAGAAGGTGGACCCTGTCATTGTTGAGGTAAGAGGGGGCATGGAGGAGTTAGACCCTGTCATAATGGAGGTAAGAGGGGGCACGGAGGAGGTCGACACTGTCATGGTGTAGGTAAGAGGGGACACGGAGAAGGTGGACCCTGTCATTGTGGAGTTAAGAGGGGGCACGGAGGAGGTGGACCCAGTCATTGTTGAGGTAAGTGGGGACACGGAGGAGGTGGACCCATTCATTGTGGAGGTAAGAGGGGGCACGGAGGAGGTGGACCCTTTCATTGTGGAGGTAAGAGGAGGCACGGAGGAAGTGGACCCTGTCATTTTGCAGGAAAGATGGAGGAAGGAGGAAGTGGACCTGTCATTGTGGAGGTAAGAGGGGGCACGGACGAGGTGGACTCTGTCATACTGGAGGTAAGAGGGGGAACGGACGATGTGGTCCCTGTCTTAGTGGAGGTAACAGGGGGCCGCGATGAGGTGGAAACTGTCATAGTGGAGGCAAGAGGGGGCACGGAGAAGGTGGACCCTGTCAGTGTGGAGGTAAGAGGGGGAAGGGCAGAAGTGGACCCTGTCATTGTGGAGGTAAGTCGGGAAACGGAGGAGGTGGACCCAGTCATTGTGGAGAAAAGAGGGGGCACGGAGGAGGAGGACCCAATCATGGTGGAGGTAAGAGTGTGCATGAAACAGAAGGACCCTGTCGTTGTGTAGGTAAGAGGGGCCTCGGAGTAGGTGGACCATGTTATTCTGTAGGTAGGAATGGGCACGGAGAAGGTGGACCCTTTCATTGTGGAGGTAAGAGTGGGCACGGACGAGGTGGACCCTGTCGTAGTGGAAGTAAGAGGGGGCCGGGAGGAGGTGGACCCTGTCATAGTGGAGGCAAGAGGGTGCAGGGAGTAGGTGGACCCAATCATACTGCAGGTAAGGGGGCACGGAAGAGGTGGAGCCTGTCATTGTGGAGGTAAGAGGTGGCACGGAGGAGATCCCAGTCACTGTGGAAATAAGAGGGGGCACGGAGGAGGAGGAACCAATCATTGCGGAGGTAAGAGGGGGCAGAGAGGAGGAGGACCCTTTCTTTTTGTAGGTAAGAGGGGGCAAGGAGGAGGTGGCCCATGTCATTCTGTAGGTAAGACGGGGCACGTAGGAGGTGGACCCTGTCATAGTGGAGGAAAGAGGGGGCACGGAGGAGGTGGACCCTGTCATTGTGGAGGTAAGAGGGAGCACGGAGGAGGTGGACCCTGTCATTGTGGAGGCAAGAGGGGGCACGGAGGAGGAGGACCCTGTCATTGTGGAGGTAAGAGGGAGAACGGAGGAGGTGGACCCTGTCATTGTGGAGGCAAGAGGGGGCACGGAGGAGGAGGACCCTGTCATTGTGGAGGTAAGAGGGGGCATGGAGGAGGTGGACCCTGTCATAGTGCAGGTAAGAGGGGGCAAGGAGGAAGTGGGACTGTCATTGCGGAGGTATGAGGGGGCACGGACGAGGTGGACCCTGTCATTGTGGAGGTAAGAGGGAGCACGGAGGAGGAGGGCACTGTCATAGTGGAGGTAACAGGGGGGAGGAAGTAGGTGGACCCTCTCATTGTGGAGGTAAGAGGGGGCACGGAGGAGGTGGACCCTGTCATAGCGGAGGTGAGAGGGGGAAGGGAGGAAGTGGACCCTGTCATTGTGACTAGAAGAGGGGGCACGGAGGAGGTGGAACTTGTCACTGTGGAGGAAAGAGGGGGCACGGAGAAGGTGGACCCTGTCATTGTTGAGGTAAGAAGGGGCATGGAGGAGATAGACCCTGTCATAATGGAGGTAAGAGGGGGTACGGAGGCGGTAGACCCAGTCATTGTGGAGGTAAGTGGGGAAAAGGAGGAGGTGGACCCAGTCATTGTGGACGTAAGTGGGGACACGGAGGAGGTTTACCCAGTCATTGTGGAGGTAAGTGGGGGCACGGAGGAGGTGGACCCTGTCATTGTGGAGGTAAGAGTGGGCACGGAGGAGGTAGACCCAGTCATTGTGGAGGTAAGTTGGGACACGGAGGAGGTGGATCCAGTCATTGTGGACGTAAGAGGGGGCACGGAGGAGGTGGACCCAGTAATTGTGGAGTTAAGAAGGGGCTCGGAGGAGGTGGACCCTGTCAGTGTGCAGGTAAGAAGGGGCACGGAGGAGGTGGACCCTGTCATAGTTCAGGTAAGAGGGGGCAAGGAGGAAGTGGACCTCTCATTGTGGAGGTAAGAGGGGGCACGGGCGAGGTGGACCCTGTCATAGTGGAGTTAAGCGAGGGAACGGACGAGGTGGACCGTGTCTTAGTGGAGGTAAGAGGGGGCCGAGATGAGGTGGACCCTGTCATAGTGGAGGCAAGAGGGGGAAGGGAGGAGGTGGACCCAGTCATACTGCAGGTATGGGGGCACGGAAGAGGTGGACCCTGTCATTGTGGAGGTAAGAGGGGGCACGGAGGAGGTGGATCCCGTCATTGTGGAGGTAAGAGGGGGCACGGAGGAGGTGGATTCTGTCTTTGTGGAGGTAAGAGGTGGCACGGAGGAGATCCCAGTCACTGTGGAGATAAGAGGGGGCACGGAGGAGGAGGACTCAATCATGGTGGAGGTAAGAGTGTGCATGAAGGAGAAGGACCCTGTCGTTGTGTAGGTAAGAGGGGGCACGGGGTAGGTGGACCATGTTATTCTGTAGGTAAGAATGGGCACGGAGAAGGTGGACCCTTTCATTGTGGAGGTAAGAGGGGGCACGGACGTGGTGGACCCGGTTATTGTGGAGGTAAGAGGGGGCACGGAGGAGGAGGACCCTGTCTTTGTTGAGGAAAGAGGGGGAACGGAGGAGGTGGACCCTGTCATAGTGGAGGTGAGAGGGGGAAGGGAGAAGGTGGACCCTGTCATTGTGAAGATAAAAGGGGGCACGGAGGAGTTAGACCCTGTCATAATGGAGGTAAGAGGGGCTACCGAGGAGGTGGACCCTGACATTGTTGAGGAAAGAGGGGGACAGGAGGAGGTGGACTCTGTCATTTTGGAGATAAGAGGGGGCACGGAGGAGGAGGACCCTGTCTTTGTTGAGGAAGGAGGGGGAACGGAAGAGGTGGACCCTGTCATTGTGGAAGTAAGAGGGAGCACGGAGGACGTGGACCCTATCATTGTGGAGTTAAGAGAGGGCACGGCGGGGGAGGACCCTGTCATAGTGGAGGTAACAATGGGGAAGGGAGCTGGTGGACCCTCTCATTGTGGAGGTAAGAGGGGGCACGGAGGAGGTGGACCCTCTCATAGTGGAGGTGAGAGGGGGAAGGGAGGAGGTGGACCCTGTAATTGTGAAGATAACAGGGGGCACGGAGGAGGTGGAACCTGTCACTTTGGAGGAAAGTGGGGGAACGAAGAAGGTGGACCCTGTCATTGTTGAGGTAAGAGGGGGCATGGAGGAGTTAGACCCTGTCATAATGGAGGTAAGAGGGGGCACGGAGGAGGTCGACACTGTCATGGTGTAGGTAAGAGGGGACACGGAGAAGGTGGACCCTGTCATTGTGGAGTTAAGAGGGGGAACGGAGGAGGTGGACCCAGTCATTGTTGAGGTAAGTGGGGACACGGAGGAGGTGGACCCATTCATTGTGGAGGTAAGAGGGGGCACGGAGGAGGTGGACCCTTTCATTGTGGAGGTAAGAGGAGGCACGGAGGAAGTGGACCCTGTCATTTTGCAGGAAAGATGGAGCAAGGAGGAAGTGGACCTGTCATTGTGGTGGTAAGAGGGGACACGGACGAGGTGGACTCTGTCATACTGGAGGTAAGAGGGGGAACGGACGATGTGGTCCCTGTCGTAGTGGAGGTAAGAGGGGGCCGGGATGAGGTGGAAACTGTCATAGTGGAGGCAAGAGTGGGCACGGAGAAGGTGGACCCTGTCAGTGTGGAGGTAAGAGGGGGAAGGGCAGAAGTGGCCCCTGTCATTGTGGAGGTAAGTCGGGAAACGGAGGAGGTGGACCCAGTCATTGTGAGAAAAGAGGGGGCACAGAGGAGGAGGACCCAATCATGGTGGAGGTAAGAGTGTGCATGAAAGAGAAGGACCCTGTCGTTGTGTAGGTAAGAGGGGGCACGGAGTAGGTGGACCATGTTATTCTGTAGGTAAGAATGGGCACGGAGAAGGTGGACCCTTTCATTGTGGAGGTAAGAGGGGGCACGGACGAGGTGGACCCTGTCGTAGTGGAAGTAAGAGGGGGCCGGGAGGAGGTGGACCCTGTCATAGTGGAGGCAAGAGGGTGCAGGGAGTAGGTGGACCCAATCATACTGCAGGTAAGGGGGCACGGAAGAGGTGGACCCTGTCATTGTGGAGGTAAGAGGTGGCACGGAGGAGATCCCAGTCACTGTGGAAATAAGAGGGGGCACGGAGGAGGAGGACCCAATCATTGCGGAGGTAAGAGGGGGCAGAGAGGAGGAGGAACCTTTCTATTTGTAGGTAAGAGGGGGCAAGGTGGAGGTGGCCCATGTTATTCTGTAGGTAAGAAGGGGCACGTAGGAGGTGGATCCTGTCATAGTGGAGGAAAGAGGGGGCACGGAGGAGGTGGACCCTGTCATTGTGGAGGTAAGAGGGAGCACGGAGGAGGTGGACCCTGTCATTGTGGAGGCAAGAGGGGGCACGGAGGAGGAGGACCCTGTCATTGTGGAGATAAGAGGGAGCACGGAGGAGGAGGACACTGTCATAGTGGAGGCAACAGGGGGCAGGAAGTAGGTGGACCCTCTTATTGTGGAGGTAAGAGGGGGCACGGAGGATGTGGACCCTGTCATTGTGGAGGTAAGAGGGCGCACGGAGGAGGTGGACCCTGTCATAGTGGAGGTGAGAGGGGGCAAGGAGGAGGTGGACCCTGTCATTGTGAAGATAAAAGGGGGCACGGAAGAGGTGGACCCTGTCACTGTGGAGGAAAGAGGGGGCACGGAGGGGGTGGACCCTGTCATTGTGGTGGTAGGAGGGAGCACGGAGGACGTGGACCCTATCATTGTGCAGTTAAGAGAGGGCACGGAGTAGGAGGACCCTGTCATAGTGGACGTAACAGGGGGCAGGGAAGTGGTGGTCACTCTCATTCTGGAGGTAAGAGGGGTACGGAGAAGGTGTACCCTGTCATAGTGGAGGTGAGAGGGGGAAGGGAGGAGTTGGACCCTGTCATTGTGAAGATAAGAGGGGGCACGGCGGAGGTGGAACTTGTCACTGTGGAGGAAAGAGGGCGCACGAAGAAGGTGGACCCTGTCATTGTTGAGGTAAGAGAGGGCATGGAGAATGAAGACCCTGTCATAACGGAAGTAAGAGGGGGCACGGAAGAGGTCGACACTGTCATGGTGTAGGTAAGAGGGGACACGGAGAAGGTGGACCCTGTCGTTGTGGAGTTAAGAGGGGGCACGGAGGAGGTAGACCCAGTCATTGTGGAGGTAAGTTGGGACACGTAGGAGGTGGACCCAGTCATTGTGGAGGTAAGAGGGGGCACGGAGGAGGTGGACCCAGTCATTGTGGAGGTATGAGGGGGCACGGAGGAGGTGGACCCTGTCATTGTGGAAGTAAGAGGGGGCACGGAGGAGGAGGACCCTGTCTTTGTGGAGGAAAGAGGGGGCACGGAGGACGTGGACCCTGTCTTTGTGGAGGTAAGAGGTGGCACGGAGGAGATCCCAGTCACTGTGGAGATAAGAGGGGGCACGGAGGAGGAGGACCCAATCATTGTGCAGGTAAGAGGGGGCACAGAGGAGGAGGACCCTTTTTTTTGTAGGTAAGAGGGGGTAAGGAGGAGGTGGCCCATGTCATTCTGTGTGTAAGACGGGGTACGTAGGAGGTGGACCCTGTCATAGCGGAGGAAAGAGGGGGCACGGAGGAGGTTGCCCCTGTCATTGTGGAGGTAAGAGTGGGCACGGAGGAGGTGGACCCTGTCATTGTGGAGGTAATAGGGGGCACGGAGGAGGTGGACCCTGTCATTGTGGAGGTAAGAGGGGGCACGGAGGAGGTGGACCCTGTCATAGTGCAGGTAAGAGGGGGCAAGGAGGAAGTGGACCTGTCATTGTGGAGGTATGAGGGGGCACGGAGGAGGTGGACCCTGTCATTGTGGAGGGAAGAGGGGGCACGGAGAAGGTGGACCCTGTCATTGTTGAGGTAACAGGGGGCATGGAGGAGGTAGAACCTGTCATTATGGAGGTAAGAGGGGGCCCGGAGGAGGTCGACACTGTCATGGTGTAGGTAAGAGTGGGCACGGAGAAGGTGCACCCTGTCACTCTGGAAGTAAGAAGGGGGACGGAGGAGGTGGATAATGTCATTGTGGAGGTAAGAGGGGGCACGTTGGAGGTGGACAGTGTCATTGTGGAGGCAAGAGGGGGCACGGAGGAGGTGGACCCTGTCAGTGTGGAGGTAAGAGGGTGAAGGGCAGAAGTGGGCCCTGTCATTGTGGAGGTAAGATGGGGAACGAAGGAGCTGGAACCTGTCATAGTGGAGGTAACAGGGGGCAGGGAGGAGGTGGACCCTCTCATTGTGGAGGTATGATGGGACACGGAGGAGGTGGACCCTGTTTTTCTGGAGGTAAGAGTGGGCACAGAGGAGGGGGAACCTGTCATTGTGGAGGTAAGATGGGGAACGGAGTAAATGGACCCTGTCATTGTGGAGTTAAGAGAGGGCAGGGAGGAGGAGGACCCTGTCATTTTGGAGGAAAGAGGAGGCACGGAGGAGGTGGAACCTGTCTATGTGGAGGTAAGAGGGGGAACAGAGGAGGTCCCAGTCACTGTGGAAATAAGAGGGTGCACGGAGGAGGAGGACCCAATCATGGTGGAGATAAGAGGGTGTACGGAGGAGGAGGACCCTGTCTTTGTGTAGGTAAGAGGGGGCACGGAGGAGGTGGACCATGTTATTCTGAAGTTAAGAAGGGGCACGGAGGAGGTGGACCCTGTTATTGTGGAGTTAAGAGGGGGCACGGAGGTGTTGGACCCTGTCATTTTGGAGGTAAGAGGGGACACGGACGAGGTGGACCTTGTGATTGTGGAGGTAAGAGGGGGCACGGAGGAGGTGAACCATGTTATGGGGGGGTAAGAGGGGGCAGGAAAGAGGTGGAACACGTTACGGGTAGTCAGAGGGGGATACGGAGGAGGTGGACTCTGTCTTTGTGGAGGTAAGACGGGGCAAGGAGGAGGTGGACCATGTTATGGGAAGCCAGAGGGGCGCCCTGAGGAGGTGGACCGTGTAATGGGGGGTAAGACGGGGGCACGGAAGAGGTCACAGTCACTGTGGAGATAAGAGGGAGCACGGAGGAGGAGGACCCAATCATTGTGGAGGAAAGAGGGGGCACGGAGGAGATACCAGTTACTGTGGAGATAAGAGGAGGCACGGAGGAGGAGGACCCTGTCATAGTGGAGGTGAGAGGGGGAAAGGAGGAGGTGGACCCTGTCATTGTGAAGATAAGAGGGGGGACGGAGGAGGTTGAACCTGTCACTGTGGAGGAAAGGGGGGGGCACGGAGAAGGTGGACACTGTCATTGTTGAGGTAAAAGGGGGCATGGAGGAGGTAGACCCTGTCACAAAGGAGGTAAGAGGGGGCACGGAGGAGGTCAACGCTGTCATGGTGTAGGTAACAGGGGACACGGAGGAGGTGGACCCTGTCATTGTGGAGGTAAGAAGGAGCCCGGAGGACGTGGACCATATCATTGTGAAGTTAAGAGAGGGCACGGAGGAGGAGGACCCTGTCATAGTGGACGTAACAGGGGGCAGGGAGGTGCTGGACACTCACATTGTGGAGGTAAGATGGTGCACGGAGGAGGTGTACCCTGTCATAGTGGAGGTGAGAGGGGGAAGGGAGGAGGTGGACCCTGTCATTGTGAAGATAAGAGGAGGCACGGAGGAGGTGGAACCTGTCACTGTGGAGGAAAGAGGGGGCACGGAGGAGGTCGACGCTGTCATGGTGTAGGTAAGAGGGGACACGGAGAAGGTGGACCCTGTCATTGTGGAGTTAAGAGGGGGCACGGAGGAGGTAGACCCAGTCATTGTGGAGGTAAGTGGGGACACGGAGTGGTGGACCCAGTCATTGTGGAGGTAAGAGGGGGCACGGAGGAGGTGGACCTTGCCATAGTGGAGGTGAGAGGGGGAAGGGAGGAGGTGGACCCTGTCATTGTGAAGACAAGAGGGGGCACGGAGGAGGTGGAACCTGTCACTGTGGAGGAAAGAGGGGGCACGGAGAAGGTGGACCTTGTCATTGTTGAGGTAAGAGGGGGCATGGAGGAGGTAGACCCTGTCATAAAGGAGGTTAGACCGGGCACGGAGGAGGTCGACGCTGTCATGGTATAGGTTAGAGAGGACACGGAGAAGGTGGACCCTGTCATTGTGGAGTTAAGAGGGGCCACGGAGGAGGTGGACCCTGTCATTGTGGAGGTAAGAGGGGGCACGGAGGAGGTGGACCCTGTCACAGTGCAGGTAAGAGGGGGCAAGGAGGAAGTGGACCTGTCATTGTGGAGGTATGAGGGGGCACGGACGAGGTGGACCCTGTCATTGTGGAGGCAAGAGGGGGCACGGAGGAGTAGGACCCTGTTATTGTGGAGGTAAGAGGGAGCACGGAGGAGGAGGACACTGTCATAGTGGAGGTAACAGGGGGGAGGAAGTAGGTGGACCCTGTCATTGTGGAGGTAAGAGGGGGCATGGAGGAGGAGGACCCTTTCTTTGTGGAGGAAAATGGGGGCACGGAGGACGTGGACCTTGTCTTTGTGGAGGTAACAGGTGGCACGGAAGAGATCCCAGTCACTGTGGAAATAAGAGGGGGCAC
This sequence comes from Eschrichtius robustus, assembly GCF_028021215.1. Lineage (NCBI taxonomy): Eukaryota > Metazoa > Chordata > Mammalia > Artiodactyla > Eschrichtiidae > Eschrichtius > Eschrichtius robustus. The sequence continues at coordinate 93,997,001 of NC_090838.1, read as the reverse complement.
GGAGGAGGAGGACCCAATCATTATGGAGGTAAGAGGGGGCACAGAGGAGGAGGACCCTTTTTTTTGTAGGTAAGAGGGGGCAAGGAGGAGGTGGCCTATGTCATTCTGTAGGTAAGACGGGGCACGTAGGAGGTGGACCTGTCATTGTGGAGGTAAGTGGGGGCACGGAGGAGGTGGACCCTGTCATTGTGGAGGTAAGAGGGGGCACGGAGGAGGTGGACCCTGTCATAGTGCAGGTAAGAGGGGGCAAGGAGGAAGTGGACCTGTCATTGTGGAGGTATGAGGGGGCACGGACGAGGTGGACCGTGTCATTGTGGAGGAAAGAGGGGACACGGAGGAGGAGGACACTGTCATAGTGGAGGAAACAGGGAGCAGGAAGTTGGTGGACCCTCTCACTGTGGAGGTAAGAGGGGGCACGGAGGAGGTGGACCTTGCCATAGTGGAGGTGAGAGGGGGAAGGGAGGAGGTAGACCCAGTCATTGTGGAGGTAAGTGGGGAAAAGGAGGAGGTGGACCCAGTCATTTTGGAGGTAAGAGGCGGCACGGAGGAGGTGGACCCTGTCACAGTGCAGGTAAGAGGGGGCACGGACGAGGTGGACCCTGTCATTGTGGAGGTAAGAGGGAGCACTGAGGACGTGGACCCTGTCATTGTGGAGGTAAGAGGGAGCACGGAGGACGTGGATCCTGTCATTGTGGAGTTATGAGAGGGCACGGAGGAGGAGGAAAGTGTCATAGTGGAGGTAACAGGGGGCAGGTAGGTGGTGGACCTTCTCATTGTGGAGGTAAGAGGGGGCACGGAGGAGGTGGACCCTGTCATTATGGAGGTGAGAGGGGGAAGGGAGGAGGTGGACGCTGTCATTGTGAACATAAGACGGGGCACGGAGGAGATGGAACCTGTCACTGTGGAGGAAAGAGGGGGCACCGAGAAGGTGGACCCTCTCATTGTTGAGGTAAGAGGGGGCATGTAGGAGGTAGGCCCTGTCATAATGGAGGTAAGAGGGGGCACGGAGGAGGTGGACCCTGTCATAGTGCAGGTAAGAGGGGGCAAGGAGGAAGTGGACCTGTCATTGTGGAGGTAAGATGGAGCACGGAGGGCCTGGACCCTGTCATTGTGGAGTTAAGAGAGGGCACGGAGGAGGAGGAAAGTGTCATAGTGGAGGTAACAGTGGGCAGGTAGGTGGTGGACCCTCTTATTGTGGAGGTAAGAGGGGGCACGGAGGAGGTGGACCCTGTCATTATGGAGGTGAGAGGGGGAAGGGAGGAGGTGGACGCTGTCTTTGTGAACATAAGACGGGGCACGGAGGAGATGGAACCTGTCACTGTGGAGGAAACAGGGGGCACGGAGAAGGTGGACCCTCTCATTGTTGAGGTAAGAGGGGGCATGTAGGAGGTAGGCCGTGTCATAATGGAGGTAAGAGGGGGCACGGAGGAGGTGGACCCTGTCATAGTGCAGTTAATAGGGGCAAGGAGTAAGTGGACCTCTCATTGTGGAGTTAAGAGGGGGCACGGAAGAGGTGGACCCTGTCTTAGTGGAGGTAAGAGGGGGCCGGGATGAGGTGGACCCAGTCATACTGCAGGTATGGGGGCACGGAAGAGGTGGACCCTGTCATTGTGTAGGTAAGAGGGGGCACGGAGGAGGTGGATCCTGTCTTTGTGGAGGAAAGAGAGGTAACGGAGCAGGTGGACCCTGTCTTTGTGGAGGTAAGAGGTGGCACGGAGGAGATCCCAGTCACTGTGGAGATAAGAGGGGGCACGGAGGAGGAGGACACAATCATGGTGGAGGTAAGAGTGTGCACGAACGAGAAGGACCCTGTCGTTGTGTAGGTAAGAGGGGGCACGGAGGAGGTGGACCATGTTATTCTGTAGGTAAGAAGGGGCACGGAGAAGGTGGACCCTGTCATTGTGGAGGTAAGAGGGAGCACGGAGGAGGAGGACCCTGTCTTTGTGGAGGAAAGCAGGTGCACGGAGGACGTGGACCCTGTCTTTGTGGAGGTAAGAGGTGGCACGGAGGAGATCCCAGTCACTGTGGAGATAAGAGGGGGCACGGAGGAGGAGGACCCAATCATTGTGCAGGTAAGAGGGGGCACAGAGGAGAAGGACCCTTTTTTTTGTAGGTAAGAGGGGGTAAGGAGGAGGTGGCCCATGTCATTCTGTGTGTAAGACGGGGTACGTAGGAGGTGGACCCTGTCATAGCGGAGGAAAGAGGGGGCACGGAGGAGGTTGCCCCTGTCATTGTGGAGGTAAGAGTGGGCACGGAGGAGGTGGACCCTGTCATTATGGAGGTAAGAGGGGGCACGGAGGAGGTGGACCCTGTCATAGTGCAGTTAATAGGGGCAAGGAGTAAGTGGACCTCTCATTGTGGAGTTAAGAGGGGGCACGGAAGAGGTGGACCCTGTCTTAGTGGAGGTAAGAGGGGGCCGGGATGAGGTGGACCCAGTCATACTGCAGGTATGGGGGCACGGAAGAGGTGGACCCTGTCATTGTGTAGGTAAGAGGGGGCACGGAGGAGGTGGATCCTGTCTTTGTGGAGGTAAGAGGTGGCACGGAGGAGATCCCAGTCACTGTGGAGATAAGAGGGGGCACGGAGGAGGAGGACACAATCATGTTGGAGGTAAGAGTGTGCACGAACGAGAAGGACCCTGTCGTTGTGTAGGTAAGAGGGGGCACGGAGGAGGTGGACCATGTTATTCTGTAGGTAAGAAGGGGCACGGAGAAGGTGGACCCTGTCATTGTGGAGGTAAGAGGGAGCACGGAGGACGTGGACCCTATAATTTGGAGTTAAGAGAGGACACGGAGGAGGAGGATTCTGTCATAGTGGACGTAACAGGGGGCAGGGAGGTGGTGGACACTCTCCTTGTGGAGGTAAGAGGGGGCACGGAGGAGGTGGACCCTGTCATAGTGGAGGTGAGAGGGGGAAGGGAGGAGGTGGACCCTATCATTGTGAAGAGAAGAGGGGGCACGGAGGAGGTGGAACCTGTCACTGTGGAGGAAAGGGGGGGCACGGAGAAGGTGGACACTGTCATTGTTGAGGTAAAAGGGGGCATGGAGGAGGTAGACCCTGTCACAAAGGAGGTAAGAGGTGGCACGGAGGAGGTCAACGCTGTCATGGTGTAGGTAAGAGCGGACACGGAGGAGGTGGACCCTGTCATTGTGGAGGTAAGAAGGAGCCCGGAGGACGTGGACCCTATCATTGTGGAGTTAAGAGAGGGCACGGAGGAGGAGGACCCTGTCATAGTGGACGTAACAGGGGGCAGGGTGGTGCTGGACACTCATATTGTGGCGGTAAGAGGGGGCACGGAGGAGGTGTACCCTGTCATAGTGGAGGTGAGAGGGGGAAGGGAGGAGGTGGACCCTGTCATTGTGAAGATAAAAGGGGGCACGGAGGAGGTGGAACCTGTCACTGTGGAGGAAAGAGGGGGCACGGAGGAGGTCGACGCTGTCATGGTGTAGGTAAGAGGGGACACGGAGAAGGTGGACCCTGTCATTGTGGAGTTAAGAGGGGGCACGGAGGAGGTAGACCCAGTCATTGTGGAAGTAAGTGGGGACACGGAGGAGGTGGACCCAGTCATTGTGGAGGTAAGAGGGGGCACAGAGGAGGAGGACCCTTTCTTTTTGTAGGTAAGAGGGGGCAAGGAGGAGGTGGCCCATGTGATTCTGTAGGTAAGACGGGGCAGGTAAGAGGTGGACCCTGTATTAGTGGAGGAAACAGGGGGCACGGAGGAGGTTGCCCCTGTCATTGTGGAGGTAAGAGGGAGCACGGAGGAGGTGGACCCTGTCATTGTGGAGGTAAGAGGGGGCACGGAGGAGGTGGACCCTGGCATTGTGGAGGTAAGAGGGGGCACGGAGGAGGTGGACCCTGTCATAGTGCAGGTAAGAGGGGGCAAGGAGGAAGTGGACCTGTCATTGTGGATGTATGAGGGGGCACGGACGATGTGGACCCTGTCATTGTGGAGGCAAGAGGGGGCACGGAGGAGGAGGACACTGTCATAGTGGAGGTAACAGGGGGCAGGAAGTAGGTGGACCCTCTCATTGTGGAGGTAAGAGGGGGACGGAGGAGGTGGACCCTGTCATAATGGAGGTGAGAGGGGGAAGGGAGGAAGAGGACCCTGTCATTGTGAAGAGAAGAGGGGGCACGGAGGAGGTGGATCCTGTTACTGTGGAGGAAAGAGGGGGCACGGAGAAGGTGGACCCTGTCATTGTTGAGGTAAGAGGGGGCATGAAGGAGGTAGACCCTGTCATAATGGAGGTAAGAGGGGGCACGGAGGAGGTCGACACTGTCATGGTGTAGGTAAGAGGGGACACGGAGAAGGTAGACCCAGTCATTGTGGAGGTAAGTGGGGACACGGAGAAGGTGGACCCAGTCATTGTGGAGGAAAGAGGGGGCAGGGAGGAGGTGGACCCAGTCATTGGCGAGGTAAGTGGGGACACGGAGGAGATGGATCCAGTCATTGTGGAGGTAAGAGGGGGCACAGAGAAGGAGGACCCTTTCTTTTTGTAGGTAAGAGGGGGCAAGGAGGAGGTGGCCCATGTCATTCTGTAGGTAAGAGAGGGCACGTTGGAGGTGGACCCTGTCATAGTGGAGGAAAGAGGGGGCACGGAGGACGTGGACCCTATCATTGTGGAGTTAAGAGAGGGCACGGAGGAGAAGGCAACTGTCATAGTGGAGGTAACAGGGGGCAGGGAAGTGGTGGACCCTCTCATTGTGGAGGTAAGAGGGGGCAAGGAGGAGGTGGACCCTGTCATAGTGGAGGTGAGAGGGGGAAGGGAGGAGGTGGACGCTGTCATTGTGAAGAAAAGACGGGGCATGGAGGAGGTGGAACCTGTCACTGTGGAGGAAAGAGGGGGACGGAGGAGGTGGACCCTGTCATTGTGGAGGTAAGACGGAGCACGGAGGAGGAGGGCACTGTCATAGTGGAAGTAACAGGGGGCAGGAAGTTGGTGGACCCTCTCATTGTGGAGGTAAGACGGGGCACGGAGGAGGTGGACCCTGTCATAGTAGAGGTGAGAGGGGGAAGGGCGGAGGTGGACCCTGTCATTGTGAAGAGAAGAGGGGGCACGGAGGAGGTGGAACCTCTCATTGTTGAGGTAAGAGGGGGCATGGAGGAGGTAGACCCTGTCATAAAGGAGGTAAGAGGGGGCACGGAGGAGGTCGACACTGTCATGGTGTAGGTAAGAGGGGACACGGAGAAGGTAGACCCAGTCATTGTGGAGGTAAGTGGGGACACGGAGGAGTTGGACCCAGATATTGTGGAGGAAAGAGGGAGCACGGAGGAGGTGGACCCAGTCATTGTGGAGGTAAGAGGGGGCACAGAGGAGGAGGACCCTTTCTTTTTGTAGGTAAGAGGGGGCAAGGAGGAGGTGGCCCATGTCATTCTTTAGGTAAGAGAGGGCACGTTGGACGTGGACCCTGTCATAGTGGAGGAAAGAGGGGGCACGGAGGACGTGGACCCTATCTTTGTGGAGTTCAGAGAGGGCACGGAGGAGGAGGCAACTGTCATAGTGGAGGTAACAGGGGGCAGGGAGGTGGTGGACCCTCTCATTGTGGAGGTAAGAGGGGGCACGGAGGAGGTGGACCCTGTCATAGTGGAGGTGAGAGGGGGAAGGGAGGAGGTGGACGCTCTCATTGTGAAGATAAGACGGGGCACGGAGGGGGTGGAACCTGTCACTATGGAGGAAAGAGGGCGCACGGAGAAGGTGGACCCTGTCATTGTTGAGGTAAGAGGGGGCAAGGAGGAGGTAGACCCTGTCATAATGGAGGTAAGAAGGGGCACGGAGGAGGTGGACCCTGTCATTGTGGAGGTAAGAGGGAGCACGGAGGACGTGGACCCTATCATTGTGGAGTTAAGAGAGGACACGGAGGAGGAGGACTCTGACATACTGGACGTAACAGGGGGCAGTGAAGAGGTGGACACTCTCATTGTGGAGGTAAGAGGGGGCACGGAGGAGGTAGACCCTGTCATAATGGAGGTAAGAGGGGGCACGGAGGAGGTCTACACTGTCATGGTGTAGGTAAGAGAGGACACGGAGAAGGTGGACCCTGTCATTGAGGAGTTAAGAGGGGGCACGGAGGAGGTAGACCCAGTCATTTTGGAGGTAAGTGGGGACACGGAGGAGGTGGACCCATTCATTTTGGAGGTAAGAGGGGGCACGGAGGAGGTAGACCCAGTCATTGTGGAGGTAAGTCGGGACACGGAGGATGTTGACCCAGTCATTGTGGAGATAAAAGGGGGCAAGGAGGAGGTGGACCCTGTCATTGTGGAGGTAACAGGGGGGACGAAAGTGGTGGACCCTGTCATAGTGCAGGTAAGAGGGGGCAAGGAGTAAGTGGACCTCTCATTGTGGAGCTAAGAGGGGGCAGGGACGAGGTGGACCCTGTCGTAGTGGAAGTAAGAGGGGGCCGGGAGTAGGTGGATCCTGTTATAGTGAAGGCAAGAGGGTGCAGGGAGTAGGTGGACCCAATCATACTTCAGGTAAGGGGGCACGGAAGAGGTGGAGCCTGTCATTGTGGAGGTAAGAGGTGGCACGGAGGAGATCCCAGTCACTGTGGAGATAAGAGGGGGCACGGAGGAGGAGGACCCTTTCTTTTTGTAGGTAAGAGGGGGCAAGGAGGAGGTGGCCCATGTCATTCTGTAGGAAAGACGGGGCACGTAGGAGGTGGACCCTGTACTAGTGGAGGAAACAGGGGGCACGGAGGAGGTGGACCCTGGCATTGTGGAGGTAAGAGGGGGCACGGAGGAGGTGGACCCTGTCATAGTGCAGGTAAGAAGGGGCAAGGAGGAAGTGGACCTGTCATTGTGGAGGTATGGGGGGGCACGGACGAGGTGGACCCTGTCATTGTGGAGGCAAGAGGGGGCACGAAAGAGGAGGACACTGTCATAGTGGAGGTAACAGGGGGCAGGAAGTAGGTGGACCCTCTCATTGTGGAGGTAAGAGGGGGACGGAGGAGGTGGACCCTGTCATAGTGGAGGTGAGAGGGGGAAGGGAGGAAGTGGACCCTGTCATTGTGAAGAGAAGAGGGGGCACGGAGGAGGTGGAACCTGTTACTGTGGAGGAAAGAGGGGGCACGGAGAAGGTGGACCCTGTCATTGTTGAGGTAAGAGGGGGCATGAAGGAGGTAGACCCTGTCATAATGGAGGTAAGAGGGGGCACGGAGGAGGTCGACACTGTCATGGTGTAGGTAAGAGGGGACACGGAGAAGGTAGACCCAGTCATTGTGGAGGTAAGTGGGGACACGGAGAAGGTGGACCCAGTCATTGTGGAGGAAAGAGGGGGCATGGAGGAGGTGGACCCAGTCATTGGGGAGGTAAGTGGGGACACGGAGGAGATGGACCCAGTCATTGTGGAGGTAAGAGGGGGCACAGAGAAGGAGGACCCTTTCTTTTTGTAGGTAAGAGGGGGCAAGGAGGAGGTGGCCCATGTCATTCTGTAGGTAAGAGAGGGCACGTTGGAGGTGGACCCTGTAGTAGTGGAGGAAAGAGGGGGCACGGAGGACGTGGACCCTATCATTGTGAAGTTAAGAGAGGGCACGGAGGAGGAGGCAACTGTCATAGTGGAGGTAACAGGGGGCAGGGAGGTGGTGGACCCTCTCATTGTGGAGGTAAGAGGGGGCACGGAGGAGGTGGACCCTGTCATATTGGAGGTGAGAGGGGGAAGGGAGGAGGTGGACGCTGTCATTGTGAAGATAAGACGGGGCATGGAGGAGGTGGAACCTGTCACTGTGGAGGAAAGAGGGGGCACGGAGGAGGTGGACCCTGTCATTGTGGAGGTAAGACGGAGCACGGAGGAGGAGGACACTGTCATAGTGGAAGTAACAGGGGGCAGGAAGTTGGTGGACCCTCTCATTGTGGAGGTAAGACGGGTCACGGAGGAGGTGGACCCTGTCATAGTAGGGGTGAGAGGGGGAAGGGAGGAGGTGGACCCTGTCATTGTGAAGGGAAGAGGGGGCACGGAGGAGGTGGAACCTCTCATTGTTGAGGTAAGAGGGGGCATGGAGGAGGTTGACCCTGTCATAATGGAGGTAACAGGGGGCACGGAGGAGGTCGACACTGTCATGGTGTAGGTAAGAGGGTACACGGAGAAGGTAGACCCAGTCATTTTGGAGGTAAGTGGGGACACGGAGGAGTTGGACCCAGTCATTGTGGAGGAAAGAGGGGGCACGGAGGAGGTGGACCCAGTCATTGTGGAGGTAAGTGGGGACACGGAGGAGGTGGACCCAGTCATTGTGGAGGTAAGACGGGGCACAGAGGAGGAGGACCCTTTCTTTTTGTAGGTAAGAGGGGGCAAGGAGGAGGTGGACCATGTCATTTTTTAGGTAAGAGAGGGCACGTTGGAGGTGGACCCTGTCATAGTGGAGGAAAGAGGGGGCACGGAGGACGTGGACCCTATCATTGTGGAGTTCAGAGAGGGCACGGAGGAGGAGGCAACTGTCATAGTGGAGATAACAGGGGGCAGGGAGGTGGTGGACCCTCTCACTGTGGAGGTAAGAGGGGGCACGGAGGAGGTGGACCCTGTCACAGTGGAGGTGAGAGGGGGAAGGGAGGAGGTGGACGCTCTCATTGTGAAGATAAGACGGGGCACGGAGGGGGTGGAACCTGTCACTGTGGAGGAAAGAGGGTGCACGGAGAAGGTGGACCCTGTCATTGTTGAGGTAAGAGGGGGCAAGGAGGAGGTAGACCCTGTCATAATGGAGGTAAGAGGGGGCACGAAGCAGGTGGACCCTGTAATTGTGGAGGTAAGAGGGAGCACGGATGACCTGGACCCTATCATTGTGGAGTTAAGAGAGGACACGGAGGAGGAGGACTCTGACATACTGGACGTAACAGGGGGCAGTGAAGAGGTGGACACTCTCATTGTGGAGGTTAGAGGGGGCACGGAGGAGGTAGACCCTGTCATAATGGAGGTAAGAGGGGGCACGGAGGAGGTCGACACTGTCATGGTGTAGGTAAGAGAGGACACGGAGAAGGTGGACCCTGTCATTGAGGAGTTAAGAGGGGGCACGGAGGAGGTAGACCCAGTCATTTTGGAGGTAAGTGGGGACACGGAGGAGGTGGACCCATTCATTGTGGAGGTAAGAGGGGGCACGGAGGAGGTAGACCCAGTCATTGTGGAGGTAAGTGGGGACACGGAGGAGGTGGACCCAGTCATTGTGGAGGTAACAGGGGGCACGGAGGAGGTGGACCCTGTCATTGTGGAGGTAACAGGGGGCACGAAGGAGGTGGACCCTGTCATAGTGCAGGTAAGAGGGGGCAAGGAGTAAGTGGACCTCTCATTGTGGAGCTAAGAGGGGGCACGGACGAGGTGGACCCTGTCGTAGTGGAAGTAAGAGGGGGCCGGGAGGAGGTGGACCCTGTCATAGTGGAGGCAAGAGGGTGCAGGGAGTAGGTGGACGCAATCATACTGCAGGTAAGGGGGCACGGAAGAGGTGGAGCATGTCATTGTGGAGGTAAGAGGTGGCACGGAGGAGATCCCAGTCACTGTGGAGATAAGAGGGGGCACGGAGGAGGAGGACCCAATCATTGCGGAGTTAAGAGGGGGCAGAGAGGAGGAGGACCCTTTCTTTTTGTAGGTAAGAGGGGGCAAGGAGGAGGTGGCCCATGTCATTCTGTAGGTAACAGAGGGCACGTTGGAGGTGGACACTGTCATAGTGGAGGAAAGAGGGGGCACGGAGGAGGTGGACCCTGTCATTGTGGAGGTAAGAGGGAGCACGGAGGAGGTGGACCCTGTCATTGTGGAGGTAAGAGGGAGCACGGAGGAGGTGGACCCTGTCATTGTGGAGGCAAGAGGGGGCACGGAGGAGGAGGACCCTGTCATTGTGGAGGTAAGAGGGAGCACGGAGGAGGAGGACACTGTCATAGTGGAGGTAACAGGGGGCAGGAAGTAGGTGGACCCTCTCATTGTGGAGGTAAGAGGGGGCACGGAGGATGTGGACCCTGTCATTGTGGAGGTAAGAGGGGGCACGGAGGAGGTGGACCCTGTCATAGTGGAGGTGACAGGGGGCAAGGAGGAGGTGGACCCTGTCATTGTGAAGATAAAAGGGGGCACGGAAGATGTGGACCCTGTCACTGTGGAGGAAAGAGGGGGCACGGAGGAGGTGGACCCTGTCATTGTGGAGGTAAGAGCGGGCACGGAGGAGGTGGACCCTGTCATTGTGTAGTTAAGAGGGGGCACGGAGGAGGTGGACCCTGTCATTGTGGAGGTAAGAGGGGGCACAGAGGAGGAGGACCCTGTCATAGTGCAGGTAAGAGGGGGCAAGGAGGAAGTGGACCTGTCATTGTGGTGGTATGAGGGGTCACGGAGGAGGTGGACCCTATCATTGTGGAGGAAAGAGGGGGCACGGAGGAGGTGGACCCTGTCATTGTGGAGGTAAGAGAGGGCATGGAGAATGAAGACCCTGTCATAAAGGAGGTAAGAGGGGGCACGGAAGAGGTCGACACTGTCATGGTGTAGATAAGAGGGGACACGGAGAAGGTGGACCCTCTCATTGTGGAGTTAAGAGGGGGCACGGAGGAGGTAGACCCACTCATTGTGGAGGTAAGTGGGGAACCGGAGGAGGTGGATCCAGTCATTGTGGAGGAAAGAGGGGGCACGGAGGAGGTGGAACCAGTCATTGTGGACGTAAGTGGGGACACGGAGGAGGTTTACCCAGTAATTGTGGAGGTGAGAGGGGGCACGGAGGAGGTGGACCCTGTCATTGTGGAGGTAAGAGGGGGCACGGAGGAGGTGGACCCTGTCATAGTGCAGGTAAGAAGGGGCAAGGAGGAAGTGGACCTGTCCTTGTGGAGGTAATAGGGGGCACGGACGAGTTGGACCCCGTCATTCTGGAGGAAAGAGCAGGCACGGAGGAGGTGGTCCCTGTCATTCTGGAGGTAAGAGGGAGAACGGAGGACGTGGACCCTGTCATAGTGGATGTGAGAGGGGGAAGGGAGGAGGAGGACACTGTCATAGTGGAGGTAACAGGGGGCAGGAAGTAGGTGGACCCTCTCATTGTGGAGGTAAGAGGGGGCACGGAGGATGTGGACCCTGTCATTTTGGAGGTAAGAGGGGGCACGGAGGAGGTGGACCCTGTCATTGTGGAGGTAAGAGGGGGAACGGAGGTGGTGAACCCTGTAATTGTGGAGGTAAGAGGGGGCACGGAGAAGGTGGACCCTGTCATTGTGGAGGTAAGAGTGGGCACGGAGGAGGTGGACCCTGTCATTGTGGAGGAAAGAAGGGTCACGGAGGAGGTGGACCCTGTCAATGTGGAGGTAAGAGGGGACACGGAAGAGGTGGACGCTGTTATTGTGGAGATAAGAGGGGGCAGGGAGGATGTGGACCTGTCATTGTGGAGGTTAGAGGGGGCACGGAGGAGGAGGACCCTGCCTTTGTTGAGGAAAGATGGGGAACGGAGGAAGTGGACCCTGTCATAGTGGAGGTGAGAGCGGAAAGGGAGAAGGTGGACCCTGTCATTGTGAAGATAAAAGGGGGCACGGAAGAGGTGGACCCTGTCACTGTGAAGGAAAGAGGGGGCACGGAGGAGGTGGACCCTCTCATTGTGGAGGTAAGAGGGAGCACGGATGACGTGGACCCTATCATTGTGGAGTTAAGAGAGGGCACGGAGTAGGAGGACCCTGTCATAGTGGACGTAACAGGGGGCAGGGCGGTGGTGGACACTCTCATTGTGGAGGTAAGAGGGGTACGGAGGAGGTGTACCCTGTCATAGTGGAGGTGAGAGGGGGAAGGGAGGAGGTGGACCCTGTCATTGTGAAGATAAGAGGGGGCACGGAGGAGGTGGAACCTGTCACTGTGGAGGAAAGAGGGGGCAAGGAGAAGGCGAACCCTGTCATTGTTGAGGTAAGAGGGGGCATGGAGGAGGTAGACCCTGTCATAATGGAGGTAACAGGGGGCACGGAGGAGGTCGACACCGTCATGGTGTAGATAAGAGGGGACACGGAGAAGGTTGACCCTGTCATTGAGGAGTTAAGAGGGGGCACGGAGGAGATAGACCCAGTCATTTTGGAGGTAAGTGGGGACACGGAGGAGATGGACCCAGTCATTGTGAAGGTAAGAGGGGGCATGGAGGAGGTGGAACCAGTCATTGTGGAGGTAAGAGGGGGCACGGTGGAGGTGGACCCTGTCATAGTGCAGGTAAGAGTGGGCAAGGAGGAAGTGGACCTCTCATTGTGGAGGTAAGAGGGGGCACGGACGAGGTGGACCCTCTCATAGTGGAGGTAAGCGGGGGAAAGGACGAGGTAGACCCTGTCTTACTGGAGGTAAGAGGGGGCCGGGATGAGGTGGACCCTGTCATACTGCAGGTATGGGGGCACGGAAGAGATGGACCCTTTCATAGTGGAGGTAAGAGGGGTCACGGAGGAGGTGGATCCTGTCATTGTGGAGGTAAGAGGGGGCACGGAAGAGGAGGACTCTGACTTTCTGGAGGAAAGAGGGGTCACGGAGGAGGTGGACCCTGTCTTTGTGGAGGTAAGATGTGGCACGTAGGAGATCTCAGTCACTGTGAAGATAAGAGGGGGCACGGAGGAGGAAGACCCAATCATGGTGGAGGTAAGAGTGTGCACGAAGGAGAAGGACTCTGTCGTTGTGTAGGTAAGAGGGGGCACGGAGGAGGTGGACCATGTTATTCTGTAGGTAAGAAGGGGCACGGAGAAGGTGGACCCTGTCATTGTGGAGTTAAGAGGGGGCACGGAGGAGGTAGACCCAGTCATTGTGGAGGTAAGTTGGGACACGGAGGAGGTGGACCCTGTCATTGTTGAGGAAAGAGTGGGAATGGAGGAGGTGGACCCTGTCATTTTGGAGATAAGAGGGAGCAGGGAGGAGGAGGACCCTGTCTTTGTTGAGTAAAGAGGGGGAACAGAGGAGGTGGACCCTGTCATTGTGGAGGTAAGAGGGAGCAGGGAGGAGGAGGACACTGTCATAGTGGAGGTAACAGGGGGCAGGAAGTTGGTGGACCCTCTCATTGTGGAGGTAAGAGGGGGCACGGAGGAGGTGGACCCTGTCATAGTGGAGGTGAGAGGGGGAAGGGAGGAGGTGGACCCTGTCATTGTGAAGATAACAGGGGGCACGGAGGAAGTGGAAGCTGTAACTGTGGAGGAAAGAGGGGGCACGGAGAAGGTGGACCCTGTCAATGTTGAGGTAAGAGGGGGCATGGAGGAGGTAGACCCTGTCATATTGGAGGAAAGAGGGGGCACGGAGGAGGTTGCCCCTGTCATTGTGGAGGTAAGAGTGGGCACGGAGGAGGTGGACCCTGTCATTGTGGAGGTAAGTGGGGGCACGGAGGAGGTGGACCCTGTCATTGTGGAGGTAAGAGGGGGTACGGAGGAGGTGGACCCTGTCATAGTGCAGGTAAGAGGGGGCAAGGAGAAAGTGTACCTGTCATTGTGGAGGTATGAGGGGGCACGGACGAGGTGGACCGTGTCATTGTGGAGGAAGGAGGGGGCACGGAGGAGGAGGACACTGTCATAGTGGAGGTAACAGGGAGCAGGAATTTGGTGGACCCTCTCACTGTGGAGGTAAGAGGGGGCACGGAGGAGGTGGACCTTGCCATAGTGGAGGTGAGAGGGGGCACGGAGGAGGTAGGCCCAGTCATTGTGGAGGTAAGTGGGGACACGGAGGAGGTGGACCCAGTCATTGTGGAGGTAAGAGGGGGCACGGACGAGGTGGACCCTGTCATTGTGGAGGTAAGAGGGGGCACGGAGGAGGTGGACCCTGTCATAGTGGAGGTTAGAGGGGGATAGGAGGAGGTGGACCCTGTCATTGTGAAGATAAGAGTGGGCACAGAGGAGGTGGAACCTGTCACTGTGGAGGAAAGAGGGGGCACGGAAAAGGTGGACCCTGTCATTGTTGAGGTAAGAAGGGGCATGGAGGAGGTAGACTCTGTTATAATGGAGGTAAGAGGGGGCATGGAGGAGGTGGACACTGTCATATTGGAGTTAGGAGGGGGCAGAGAGGAGGTGGAACCTGACATATTGCAGGTAATTTGGGGCACGGAGGAGGACCCTGTCATTGTGGAGGAAAGAGGGGGAACGGAGGTGGTGGATCCACTCATTGTGGAGGTAAGAAGGGGCTCGGAGCAGGTGGACCCTGTCAGTGTGCAGGTAAGAATGGGCACGGAGGAGGTGGACCCTGTCATTGTGGAGGTAAGAGGGGGCACGGAGAAGGTGGACGCAGTTATAGTGGAGGTAAGAGGGGGCACGGAGGAGGTGGACCCTGTCATTGTGTAGGTAAGAGGGGGCACGGAGGAGGAGGACCCTGTCAAGGTGGAGGTAAGAGGGGGCATGGACGAGGTAGACACTGTCATTGTGGAGGAAAGAAGGGGCAGGAAGGAGGTGGACCCTGTCATTGTGGAGGTAAGAAGGGGCAGGGAGGATGTGGACATGCCATTGTGGAGGTAAGTGGGGGCACGGAGGACGTGGACCCTGTCATTGTTGAGGTAAGCGGGGGCACGGAGGATGTAGACCCTGTCATAATGTAGGAAAGAGGGGGAACGGAGGAGGTGGACACTGTCAGAGTGGAGGTAAGAGGGGGCAGGGAGAAGGTGGACCCTGTCACTGTGGTGGTTAGAAGGGGCACGGATGAGGTGGACCCTGTCATTTTGGAGGAAAGAGGGGGAACGGAGGAGATGGACCCTGTCATTGTGGACGTAAGAGGTGGCACGGAGGAGGTGGATCCACTCATTGTGGAGGTGAGAGGTGGCACAGAGGAGGTGGACGCTGTCATTGTGGAGGTAAGAGGGGGCACGGAGAAGGTGGACCCTGTCAGTGTGGAGGTAAGAGGGGGAAGGGCAGAGGTGGACCCTGTCATTGTGGAGGTAAGAGGGGGCACGGAGGAGGTGGAACCTGTCATAGTGGAGGTAACAGGGTGCAGGGAGGAGGTTGACCCTCTCATTGTGGAGGTATGATGGGGCACGGAGGAGGTGGACCCTGTTTTTCTGGAGGTAAGAGGGGGCACAGAGGAGGCGGAACCTGTCATTGTGGAGGTAAGAGGGGTTACGGAGTAAATGGACCCTCTCATTGTGGAGTTAAGAGAAGGCTGGCAGGAGGAGGACCCTGTCATTGTGGAGGTAAGAGGGGGCACGGAGGAGGAGGACCCTGTCATTGAGGTAAGTGTGGGCACGGAGGAGGAGGACCCTGTTTTTGTGGAGGAAAGAGGGGGCACGGAGGAGGTGGACCCTGTCATTGTGGAGGTAAGAGGGGGCACGGAGGAGGAGGACCCTGTCTTTGTGGAGGAAAGAGGGGGCACGGAGGACGTGGACCCTGTCATTTTGGAGGTAAGAGGGAGCACGGAGGACGTGGACCCTGTCATTGTGGAGTTAAGAGAGGGCACGGAAAAGGAGGAAAGTGTCATAGTGGAGGTAACAATGGGCAGGTAGGTGGTGGAACCTCTTATTGTGGAGGTAAGAGGGGGCACGGAGGAGGTGGACCCTGTCATTATGGAGGTGAGAGGGGGAAGGGAGGAGGTGGACGCTGTCATTGTGAACATAAGACAGGGCACAGAGGAGATGGAACCTGTCACTGTGGAGGAAACAGGGGGCACGGAGAAGGTGGACCCTCTCATTGTTGAGGTAAGAGGGGGCATGTAGGAGGTAGGCCGTGTCATAATGGAGGTAAGAGGGGGCACGGAGGAGGTGGACCCTGTCATAGTGCAGTTAATAGGGGCAAGGAGTAAGTGGACCTCTCATTGTGGAGTTAAGAGGGGGCACGGAAGAGGTGGACCCTGTCTTAGTGGAGGTAAGAGGGGGCCGGGATGAGGTGGACCCAGTCATACTGCAGGTATGGGGGCACGGAAGAGGTGGACCCTGTCATTGTGTAGGTAAGAGGGGGCACGGAGGAGGTGGATCCTGTCTTTGTGGAGGAAAGAGGGGTAACGGAGCAGGTGGACCCTGTCTTTGTGGAGGTAAGAGGTGGCACGGAGGAGATCCCAGTCACTGTGGAGATAAGAGGGGGCACGGAGGAGGAGGACCGAATCATGGTGGAGGTAAGAGTGTGCACGAAGGAGAAAGACCCTGTCGTTGTGTAGGTAAGAGGGGGCACGGAAGAGGTGGACCATGTTATTCTGTAGGTAAGAAGGGGCACGGAGAAGGTGGACCCTGTCATTGTGGAGGTAAGAGGGAGCACGGAGGAATTGGACCCTATAATTTGGAGTTAAGAGAGGACACGGAGGAGGAGGACTCTGTCATAGTGGACGTAACAGGGGGCAGGGAGGTGGTGGACACTCTCCTTGTGGAGGTAAGAGGGGTTACGGAGGAGGTGGACCCTGTCATAGTGGAGGTGAGAGGGGGAAGGGAGGAAGTGGACCCTGTCATTGTGAAGAGAAGAGGGGGCACGGAGGAGGTGGAACCTGTCACTGTGGAGGAAAGAGGGGGCACGGAGAAGGTGGACACTGTCATTGTTGAGGTAAAAGGGGGCATGGAGGAGGTAGACCCTGTCATAATGGAGGTAAGAGGGGGCACGGGGGAGGTCGACACTGTCATGGTGTAGGTAAGAGGGGACACGGAGAAGGTGGACCCTGTCATTGAGGAGTTAAGAGGGGGCACGGAGGCGGTAGACCCAGTCATTGTGGAGGTAAGTGGGGAAAAGGAGGAGGTGGACCCAGTCATTGTGGAGGAAAGAGGGGGCACCGAGGAGGTGGACCCAGTCATTGTGGACGTAAGTGGGGACACGGAGGAGGTTTACCCAGTCATTGTGGAGGTAAGTGGGGGCACGGAGGAGGTGGACCCTGTCATTGTGGAGGTAAGAGTGGGCACGGAGGAGGTAGACCCAGTCATTGTGGAGGTAAGTTGGGACACGGAGGAGGTGGAACCAGTCATTGTGGACGTAAGAGGGGGCACGGAGGAGGTGGACCCAGTCATTGTGGAGGTAAGAGGGGGCTCAGAGGAGGTGGACCCTTTCATTGTGGAGGTAAGAGGGGGCACAGAGGAGGAGGAACCTTTCTTTTTGTAGGTAAGAGGAGGCAAGGAGGAGGTGGCCCATGTCATTCTGTAGGTAAGACGGGGCACGTAGGAGGTGGACCCTGTCATAGTGGAGGAAACAGGGGGCACGGAGGAGGTTGCCCCTGTCATTGTGGAGGTAAGAGGGAGCACGGAGGAGGTGAACCCTGTCATTGTGGAGGTAAGAGGGGGCACGGAGGAGGTGGACCCTGTCATTGTGGAGGGAAAAGGGGGCACCGAGGAGGTGGACCCTGTCATAGTTCAGGTGAGAGGGGGCAAGGAGGAAGTGGACCTGTCATTGTGCAGGTAAGAGAGGGCAAGGAGGAGGTTGAACCTGTCATTGTGCCGGTAAGAGGGAGCACGGAGGAGGAGGACACTGTCATAGTGGAGGTAACAGGGGGCAGGAAGTTGGTGGACCCTCTCATTGTGTAGGTTAGAGGGGGCACGGAGGAGGTGGACCCTGTCATAGCGCAGGTGAGAGGGGGAAGGGAGGAGGTGGACCCTGTCATTGTGAAGAGAAGAGGGGGCACGGAGGAGGTGGAACCTGTCACTGTGGAGGATAGAGGGGGCACGGAGAAGGCGGACCCTGTCATTGTTGAGGTAAGAGGGGGCATGGAGGAGGTAGAACCTGTCATTATGGAGGTAAGAGGGGGCACGGAGGAGGTCGACACTGTCATGGTGTAGGTAAGAGGGGGCACGGAAAAGGTGCACCCTGTCACTCTGGAGGTAAGAAGGAGCACGGAGGAGGTGGACAATGTCATTGTGGAGGTAAGAGGGGGTACGGAGGAGGTGGACAGTGTCATTGTGGAGGCAAGAGGGGGCACGGAGAAGGTGGACCTTGTCAGTGTGGAGGTAAGAGGGTGAAGGGCAGAAGTGGACCCTGTCATTGTGGAGGTAAGAGGGGGCACGGAGGAGCTGGAACCTGTCACAGTGTAGGTAACAGGGGGCAGGGAGGAGGTGGACCCTCTCATTGTGGAGGTATGATGGGGCACGGAGGAGGTGGACCCTGTTTTTCTGGAGGTAAGAGGGGGCACAGGGGAGGGGGAACCTGTCATTGTGGAGGTAAGAGGGGGCACGGAGGAGCTGGAACCTGTCATAGTGGAGGTAACAGGGGGCAGGGAGGAGGTGTACCCTCTCATTGTGGAGTATGATGGAGCACAGAGTAGGTGGACCCTGTTTTTCTGGAGATAAGAGGGGGCACAGAGGAGGTGGAACCTGTCATTTTGGAGGTAAGAGGGGGCACAGAGGAGGGGGAACCTGTCATTGTGCAGGTAAGAGAGGGAACGGAGTAAATGGACCCTGTCATTGTGGAGTTAAGAGAGGGCAGGGAGGAGGAGGACCCCGACATTGTGGAGGAAAGAGGAGGCACGGAGGAGGTGGAACCTGTCTTTGTGGAGGTAAGAGGGGGAACAGAGGAGGTCCCAGTCACTTTGGAGATAAGAGGGTGCACGGAGGAGGAGGACCCAATCATGGTGGAGATAAGAGGGTGCACGGAGGAGGAGGACCCTGTCTTTGTGTAGGTAAGAGGGGGCACGGAGGTGGTGGACCATGTTATTCTGCAGGTAAGAAGGGGCACGGAGGAGGTGGACCCTGTTATTGTGGAGTTAAGAGGGGGCACGGAGGTGTTGGACCCTGTCATTTTGGAGGTAAGAGGGGACACGGACGAGGTGGACCTTGTGATTGTGGAGGTAAGAGGGGGCACGGAGGAGGTGAACCATGTTATGGGGGGGTCAGAGGGGGCAGGGAAGATGTGGAACACGTTACGGGTAGTCAGAGGGGGATACGGAGGAGGTGGACTCTGTCTTTGTGGAGGTAAGACGGGGCAAGGAGGAGGTGGACCATGTTATGGGAAGTCAGAGGGGCGCCCTGAGGAGGTGGACCGTGTAATGGGGGGTAAGACGGGGGCACGGAAGAGGTCCCAGTCACTGCGGAGATAAGAGGGAGCACGGAGGAGGAGGACCCAATCATTGTGGAGGAAAGAGGGGGCACGGAGGAGATACCAGTTACTGTGGAGATAAGAGGGGGCACGGAGGAGGAGGACCCTTTCTTTGTGTAGGTAAGAGGGGGCACGGAGGAGGTGGCCCATGTCATTCTGTAGGTAAGAAGGGGCACGTAGGAGGAGGACCCTGTCACTGTGGAGGTAAGAGGGGGCATGGAGGAGGTAGACCCAGTCATTTTGGAGGTAAGTGGGGACAGGGAGGAGGTGGACCCAGTCATTGTGGAGGTAAGAGGGGGCACAGAGGAGGAGGAACCTTTCTTTTTCTAGGTAAGAGGGGGCAAGGAGGAGGCGGCCCATGTCATTCTGTAGGTAAGACGGGGCACGTAGGAGGTGGACCCTGTCATTGTGGAGGTAAGAGGGGGCACGGAGGAGGTGTACCCTGTCATTGTGGAGTTAAGAGGGGGCACGGAGGAGGTGGACCCAGTCATTGTTGAGGTAAGTGCGGACACGGAGGAGGTGGACCCATTCATTGTGGAGGTAAGAGGGGGCACGGAGGAGGTGGACCCTTTCATTGTGGAGGTAAGTGGAGGCACGGAGGAAGTGGACCCTGTCATTTTGCAGGAAAGATGGAGCAAGGAGGAAGTGGACCTGTCATTGTGGAGGTAAGAGGGGGCACGGACGAGGTGGACTCTGTCATACTGGAGGTAAGAGGGGGAACGGACGATGTGGTCCCTGTCTTAGTGGAGGTAAGAGGGGGCCGGGATGAGGTGGAAACTGTCATTGTGGAGAAAAGAGGGGGCACGGAGGAGGTGGACCCTGTCAGTGTGGAGGTAAGAGGGGGAAGGGCAGAAGTGGACCCAGTCATTGTGGACGTAAGTGGGGACACGGAGGAGGTTTACCCAGTCATTGTGGAGGTAAGAGGAGGCACGGAGGAGGTGGACCCTGTCATAGTGCAGGTAAGAGGGGGCAAGGAGGAAGTGGACCTGTCATTGTGGAGGTAATAGGGAGCACGGACGAGGTGGACCCTGTCATTGTGGAGGAAAGAGGAGGAACGGAGGAGGTGGACCCTGTCATTTTGGAGGTAAGAGGGAGCACGGAGGACGTAGACCCTATCATTGTGGAGTTGAGAGAGGGCACGGAGGAGGAGGAAACTGTCATAGTGGAGGTAACGGGGCAGGGAGGTGGTGGACCCTCTCATTGTGGAGGTAATAGGGGGCACGGAGGAGGTGGACCCTGTCATATGGAGGTGAGAGGGGGAAGGGAGGAGGTTGACGCTGTCATTGTGAGGATAAGAGGGGGCACGGAGGAGGTGGACCATGTTATTCTGTAGGTAAGAAGGGACACGGAGAAGGTTGACCCTGTCATTGAGGAGTTAAGAGGGGGCACGGAGGAGGTAGACCCAGTCATTTTGGAGGTAAGTGGGGACACGGAGGAGGTGGACCCAGTCATTGTGGAGGTAAGAGGGGGCACGGAGGAGGTGGAACCAGTCATTGTAGAGGTAAGAGGGGGCACGGACGAGGTGGACCCTGTCATAGTGGAGGTAAGCGGGGGAACGGAGGAGGTGGACCCTGTCTTAGTGGAGGTAAGAGGGGGCCGGGATGAGGTGGACCCTGTCATAGTGCAGGCAAGAGGGGGCAGGGAGGAGGTGGACCCAGTCATACTGCAGGTATGGGGGCACGGAAGAGGTGGACCATGTCATTGTGGAGGTAAGAGGGGGCACGGAGGAGGTGGATCCTGTTATTGTGGAGGTAAGAGGGGGCACGGTGAGGAGGACCCTGTCTTTTTGGAGGTAAGAGGTGGCACGGAGGAGGTCTCAGTCACTGTGGAGATAAGAGGGGGCACGGAGGAGGAGGACCCAATCCTGTTGGAGGTAAGAATGTGCACGAAGGAGAAGGACTCTGTCTTTGTGTAGGTAAGAGGGGGCACGGAGGAGGTGGACCATGTTATTCTGTAGGTAAGAAGGGGCACGGAGAAGGTGGACCCTGTCATTGTGGAGTTAAGAGGGGGCACGGAGGAGGTAGACCCAGTCATTGTGGAGGTAAGTTGGGACACGGAGGAGGTGGACCCTGTCATTGTTGAGGAAAGAGGGGGAATGGAGGAGGTGGACCCTGTCATTTTGGAGATAAGAGGGAGCAGGGAGGAGGAGGACCCTGTCTTTGTTGAGTAAAGAGGGGGAACAGAGGAGGTGGACCCTGTCATTGTGGAGGTAAGAGGGAGCAGGGAGGAGGAGGACACTGTCATAGTGGAGGTAACAGGGGGCAGGAAGTTGGTGGACCCTCTCATTGTGGAGGTAAGACGGGGCACGGAGGAGGTGGACCCTGTCATAGTAGATGTGAGAGGGGGAAGGGAGGAGGTGGACCCTGTCATTGTGAAGGGAAGAGGGGGCACGGAGGAGGTGGAACCTCTCATTGTTGAGGTAAGAGGGGGCATGGAGGAGGTAGACCCTGTCATAATGGAGGTAACAGGGGGCACGGAGGAGGTCGACACTGTCATGGTGTAGGTAAGAGGGTACACGGAGAAGGTAGACCCAGTCATTTTGGAGGTAAGTGGGGACACGGAGGAGTTGGACCCAGTCATTGTGGAGGAAAGAGGGGGCACGGAGGAGGTGACATACTGGACGTAACGGGGCAGTGAAGAGGTGGACACTCTCATTGTGGAGGTAAGTGGGGGCACGGAGGAGGTAGACCCTGTCATAATGGAGGTAAGAGGGGGCACGGAGGAGGTCGACACTGTCATGGTGTAGGTAAGAGAGGACACGGAGAAGGTGGACCCTGTCATTGAGGAGTTAAGAGGGGGCACGGAGGAGGTAGACCCAGTCATTTTGGAGGTAAGTGGGGACACGGAGGAGGTGGACCCAGTCATTGTGGAGGTAAGAGGGGGCACGGAGGAGGTAGACCCAGTCATTGTGCAGGTAAGTGGGGACACGGAGGAGGTGGACCCAGTCATTGTGGAGGTAACTGGGGGCACGGAGGAGGTGGACCCTGTCATTGTGGAGGTAACAGGGGGCACGAAGGAGGTGGACCCTGTCATAGTGCAGGTAAGAGGGGGCAAGGAGTAAGTGGACCTCTCATTGTGGAGCTAAGAGGGGGCACGGACGAGGTGGACCCTGTCGTAGTGGAAGTAAGAGGGGGCCGGGAGGAGGTGGACCCTGTCATAGTGGAGGCAAGAGGGTGCAGGGAGTAGGTGGACGCAATCATACTGCAGGTAAGGGGGCACGGAAGAGGTGGAGCATGTCATTGTGGAGGTAAGAGGTGGCACGGAGGAGATCCCAGTCACTGTGGAGATAAGAGGGGGCACGGAGGAGGAGGACCCAATCATTGCGGAGTTAAGAGGGGGCAGAGAGGAGGAGGACCCTTTCTTTTTGTAGGTAAGAGGGGGCAAGGAGGAGGTGGCCCATGTCATTCTGTAGGTAACAGAGGGCACGTTGGAGGTGGACACTGTCATAGTGGAGGAAAGAGGGGGCACGGAGGAGGTGGACCCTGTCATTGTGGAGGTAAGAGGGAGCACGGAGGAGGTGGACCCTGTCATTGTGGAGGTAAGAGGGAGCACGGAGGAGGTGGACCCTGTCATTGTGGAGGCAAGAGGGGGCACGGAGGAGGAGGACCCTGTCATTGTGGAGGTAAGAGGGAGCACGGAGGAGGAGGACACTGTCATAGTGGAGGTAACAGGGGGCAGGAAGTAGGTGGACCCTCTCATTGTGGAGGTAAGAGGGGGCACGGAGGATGTGGACCCTGTCATTGTGGAGGTAAGAGGGGGCACGGAGGAGGTGGACCCTGTCATAGTGGAGGTGACAGGGGGCAAGGAGGAGGTGGACCATGTCATTGTGAAGATAAAAGGGGGCACGGAAGATGTGGACCCTGTCACTGTGGAGGAAAGAGGGGGCACGGAGGAGGTGGACCCTGTCACAGTGGAGGTGAGAGGGGGAAGGGAGGAGGTGGACGCTCTCATTGTGAAGATAAGACGGGGCACGGAGGGGGTGGAACCTGTCACTGTGGAGGAAAGAGGGTGCACGGAGAAGGTGGACCCTGTCATTGTTGAGGTAAGAGGGGGCAAGGAGGAGGTAGACCCTGTCATAATGGAGGTAAGAGGGGGCACGAAGGAGGTGGACCCTGTCATTGTGGAGGTAAGAGGGAGCACGGATGACGTGGACCCTATCCTTGTGGAGTTAAGAGAGGACACGGAGGAGGAGGACTCTGACATACTGGACGTAACGGGGCAGTGAAGAGGTGGACACTCTCATTGTGGAGGTAAGAGGGGGCACGGAGGAGGTAGACCCTGTCATAATGGAGGTAAGAGGGGGCACGGAGGAGGTCGACACTGTCATGGTGTAGGTAAGAGAGGACACGGAGAAGGTGGACCCTGTCATTGAGGAGTTAAGAGGGGGCACGGAGGAGGTAGACCCAGTCATTTTGGAGGTAAGTGGGGACACGGAGGAGGTGGACCCATTCATTGTGGAGGTAAGAGGGGGCACGGAGGAGGTAGACCCAGTCATTGTGCAGGTAAGTGGGGACACGGAGGAGGTGGACCCAGTCATTGTGGAGGTAACAGGGGGCACGGAGGAGGTGGACCCTGTCATTGTGGAGGTAACAGGGGGCACGAAGGAGGTGGACCCTGTCATAGTGCAGGTAAGAGGGGGCAAGGAGTAAGTGGACCTCTCATTGTGGAGCTAAGAGGGGGCACGGACGAGGTGGACCCTGTCGTAGTGGAAGTAAGAGGGGGCCGGGAGGAGGTGGACCCTGTCATAGTGGAGGCAAGAGGGTGCAGGGAGTAGGTGGACGCAATCATACTGCAGGTAAGGGGGCACGGAAGAGGTGGAGCATGTCATTGTGGAGGTAAGAGGTGGCACGGAGGAGATCCCAGTCACTGTGGAGATAAGAGGGGGCACGGAGGAGGAGGACCCAATCATTGCGGAGTTAAGAGGGGGCAGAGAGGAGGAGGACCCTTTCTTTTTGTAGGTAAGAGGGGGCAAGGAGGAGGTGGCCCATGTCATTCTGTAGGTAACAGAGGGCACGTTGGAGGTGGACACTGTCATAGTGGAGGAAAGAGGGGGCACGGAGGAGGTGGACCCTGTCATTGTGGAGGTAAGAGGGAGCACGGAGGAGGTGGACCCTGTCATTGTGGAGGTAAGAGGGAGCACGGAGGAGGTGGACCCTGTCATTGTGGAGGCAAGAGGGGGCACGGAGGAGGAGGACCCTGTCATTGTGGAGGTAAGAGGGAGCACGGAGGAGGAGGACACTGTCATAGTGGAGGTAACAGGGGGCAGGTAGTACGTGGACCCTCTCATTGTGGAGGTAAGAGGGGGCACGGAGGATGTGGACCCTGTCATTGTGGAGGTAAGAGGGGGCAAGGAGGAGGTGGACCCTGTCATAGTGGAGGTGACAGGGGGCAAGGAGGAGGTGGACCCTGTCATTGTGAAGATAAAAGGGGGCACGGAAGATGTGGACCCTGTCACTGTGGAGGAAAGAGGGGGCACGGAGGAGGTGGACCCTGTCATTGTGGAGGTAAGAGCGGGCACGGAGGAGGTGGACCCTGTCATTGTGTAGTTAAGAGGGGGCACGGAGGAGGTGGACCCTGTCATTGTGGAGGTAAGAGGGGGCACAGAGGACTAGGACCCTGTCATAGTGCAGGTAAGAGGGGGCAAGGAGGAAGTGGACCTGTCATTGTGGTGGTATGAGGGGTCACGGAGGAGGTGGACCCTATCATTGTGGAGGAAAGAGGGGGCACGGAGGAGGTGGACCCTGTCATTGTGGAGGTAAGAGAGGGCATGGAGAATGAAGACCCTGTCATAAAGGAGGTAAGAGGGGGCACGGAAGAGGTCGACACTGTCATGGTGTAGGTAAGAGGGGACACGGAGAAGGTGGACCCTCTCATTGTGGAGTTAAGAGGGGGCACGGAGGAGGTAGACCCACTCATTGTGGAGGTAAGTGGGGAACCGGAGGAGGTGGACCCAGTCATTGTGGAGGAAAGAGGGGGCACGGAGGAGGTGGAACCAGTCATTGTGGACGTAAGTGGGGACACGGAGGAGGTTTACCCAGTAATTGTGGAGGTGAGAGGGGGCACGGAGGAGGTGGACCCTGTCATTGTGGAGGTAAGAGGGGGCACGGAGGAGGTGGACCCTGTCATAGTGCAGGTAAGAAGGGGCAAGGAGGAAGTGGACCTGTCCTTGTGGAGGTAATAGGGGGCACGGACGAGTTGGACCCTGTCATTCTGGAGGAAAGAGCAGGCACGGAGGAGGTGGTCCCTGTCATTCTGGAGGTAAGAGGGAGAACGGAGGACGTGGACCCTGTCATAGTGGATGTGAGAGGGGGAAGGGAGGAGGTGGACGCTGTCATTGTGAAGATAAGAGGGGGCACGGAGGAGGTGGACCATGTTATTCTGTAGGGAAGAAGGGACACGGAGAAGGTGGACCCTGTCATTGTGGAGGTAAGAGCGGGAACGGAGGTGGTGAACCCTGTAATTGTGGAGGTAAGAGGGGGCACGGAGAAGGTGGACCCTGTCATTGTGGAGGTAAGAGTGGGCACGGAGGAGGTGGACCCTGTCATTGTGGAGGAAAGAAGGGTCACGGAGGAGGTGGACCCTGTCAATGTGGAGGTAAGAGGGGACACGGAAGACGTGGACGCTGTTATTGTGGAGATAAGAGGGGGCAGGTAGGATGTGGACCTGTCATTGTGGAGGTTAGAGGGGGCACGGAGGAGGAGGACCCTGCCTTTGTTGAGGAAAGATGGGGAACGGAGGAGGTGGACCCTGTCATAGTGGAGGTGAGAGCGGAAAGGGAGAAGGTGGACCCTGTCATTGTGAAGATAAAAGGGGGCACGGAAGAGGTGGACCCTGTCACTGTGAAGGAAAGAGGGGGCACGGAGGAGGTGGACCCTCTCATTGTGGAGGTAAGAGGGAGCACGGATGACGTGGACCCTATCATTGTGGAGTTAAGAGAGGGCACGGAGTAGGAGGACCATGTCATAGTGGACGTAACAGGGGGCAGGGCGGTGGTGGACACTCTCATTCTGGAGGTAAGAGGGGTACGGAGGAGGTGTACCCTGTCATAGTGGAGGTGAGAGGGGGAAGGGAGGAGGTGGACCCTGTCATTGTGAAGATAAGAGGGGGCACGGAGGAGGTGGAACCTGTCACTGTGGAGGAAAGAGGGGGCAAGGAGAAGGCGAACCCTGTCATTGTTGAGGTAAGAGGGGGCATGGAGGAGGTAGACCCTGTCATAATGGAGGTAACAGTGGGCACGGAGGAGGTCGACACCGTCATGGTGTAGATAAGAGGGGACACGGAGAAGGTTGACCCTGTCATTGAGGAGTTAAGAGGGGGCACGGAGGAGATAGACCCAGTCATTTTGGAGGTAAGTGGGGACACGGAGGAGATGGACCCAGTCATTGTGAAGGTAAGAGCGGGCATGGAGGAGGTGGAACCAGTCATTGTGGAGGTAAGAGGGGGCACGGAGGAGGTGGACCCTGTCATAGTGCAGGTAAGAGGGGGCAAAGAGGAAGTGGACCTCTCATTGTGGAGGTAAGAGGGGGCACGGACGAGGTGGACCCTCTTATAGTGGAGGTAAGCGGGGGAAAGGACGAGGTGGACCCTGTCTTACTGGAGGTAAGAGGGGGCCGGGATGAGGTGGACCCTGTCATACTGCAGGTATGGGGGCACGGAAGAGATTGACCCTTTCATAGTGGAGGTAAGAGGGGGCACGGAGGAGGTGGATCCTGTCATTGTGGAGGTAAGAGGGGGCACGGAGGAGGAGGACTCTGTCTTTGTGGAGGAAAGAGGGGTCACGGAGGAGGTGGATCCTGTCATTGTGGAGGTAAGAGGGGGCACGGAAGAGGAGGACTCTGTCTTTGTGGAGGAAAGAGGGGTCACGGAGGAGGTGGACCCTGTCTTTGTGGAGGTAAGATGTGGCACGTAGGAGATCTCAGTCACTGTGGAGATAAGAGGGGGCACGGAGGAGGAAGACCCAATCATGGTGGAGGTAAGAGTGTGCACGAAGGAGAAGGACTCTGTCGTTGTGTAGGTAAGAGGGGGCACGGAGGAGGTGGACCATGTTATTCTGTAGGTAAGAAGGGGCACGGAGAAGGTGGACCCTGTCATTGTGGAGTTAAGAGGGGGCACGGAGGAGGTAGACCCAGTCATTGTGGAGGTAAGTTGGGACACGGAGGAGGTGGACCCTGTCATTGTTGAGGAAAGAGTGGGAATGGAGGAGGTGGACCCTGTCATTTTGGAGATAAGAGGGAGCAGGTAGGAGGAGGACCCTGTCTTTGTTGAGGAAAGAGGGGGAACAGAGGAGGTGGAGCCTGTCATTGTGGAGGTAAGAGGGAGCAGGGAGGAGGAGGACACTGTCATAGTGGAGGTAACAGGGGGCAGGAAGTTGGTGGACCCTCTCATTGTGGAGGTAAGAGGGGGCACGGAGGAGGTGGACCCTGTCATAGTGGAGGTGAGAGGGGGAAGGGAGGAGGTGGACCCTGTCATTGTGAAGATAACAGGGGGCACGGAGGAAGTGGAAGCTGTAACTGTGGAGGAAAGAGGGGGCACGGAGAAGGTGGACCCTGTCAATGTTGAGGTAAGAGGGGGCATGGAGGAGGTAGACCCTGTCATATTGGAGGTAAGAGGGGGCACAGAGGAGGTCGATACTGTCATATTGGTGGTAGGAGGGGTCAGAGAGGAGGTGGACCCTGTCATTTTGGAGGTAAGTTGCGGCACAGAGGAGGACCCTGTCATTTTGGAGGAAAGAGTGGGAACGAACTAGGTGGATCCACTCATTGTGGAGGTAAGAAGGGGCTCGGAGCAGGTGGACCCTGTCAGTGTGCAGGTAAGAAGGGGCACGGAGGAGGTGCACCCAGTCATTGTGGAGGTAAGAGGGGGCACGGAGGAGGTACTTGTCACTGTGTAGTTAAGAAGGGGCATTGAGGAGGAGGACCCATTCATTTTCGAGGTAAGAGGGGGCATTGAGTAGGTGGAACCTGTCTAGTGGAGAAAAGAGGTGGCAAAGAGGAGGTGGACCATGTTATGCGGGGGTCAGTCGGGGCAGGGAGGAGGTGGACACTCTCATTGTGGAGGAAAGAGGGGTTAAGGAGGAGGTGGACCACGTTATGGGAGGTCAGAGGGGGGCAGAGAGGAGGTGGACACTGTAATGGGGGGAAAGAGGGCGGCAGGGAGGAGGTGGACCCTGTCATTGTTCAGGTAAGCGGGGGCACGGAGGATGTAGACACTGTCATAATGTAGGTAAGAGGAGGCACGGAGGAGATGGACACTGTCAGAGTGGAGGTAAGAGGGGGCAGGGAGAAGGTGGACCCTGTCATTGTGGAGGTAAGAAGGGGCACGGAGGAGGTGGACCCTGTCATTTTGGAGATAATAGGGGGCACGGAGGTCGAGGACCCTGTCATTGTGGAGGAAAGAGGGGGAACGGAGGAGGTGGACCCTGTCATTGTGGAGGAAAGAGGGGGCACGTAGGAGGTGGACCCTGTCATAGTGGAGGAAAGAGGGGGCACGGAGGAGGTGGACCCTGTCATTGTGGAGGTAAGAGGGAGCACGGAGGAGGTGGACCCTGTCATTGTGGAGGCAAGAGGGGGCACGGAGGAGGAGGACACTGTCATTGTGGAGGTAAGAGGGTGCACGGAGGAGGAGGACACTGTCATAGTGGAGGTAACAGGGGGCAGGAAGTAGGTGGACCCTCTCATTGTGGAGGTAAGAGGGGGCACGGAGGATGTGGACCCTGTCATTGTGGAGGTAAGATGGGGCACGGAGGAGGTGGACCCTGTCATTGTGGAGGAAAGAGGGGGCACGTAGGAGGTGGACCCTGTCAAGGTGGAGGAAAGAGGGGGCACGGAGGAGGTTGCCCCTGTCATTGTGGAGGTAAGAGTGGGCACGGAGGAGGTGGACCCTGTCATTGTGGAGGTAAGTGGGGGCACGGAGGAGGTGGACCCTGACATTGTGGAGGTAAGAGGGGGCACGGAGGAGGTGGACGCAGTTATAGTGGAGGTAAGAGGGGGCACGGAGGAGGTGGACGCTGTCATTGTGTAGGTAAGAGGGGGCACGGAGGAGGAGGACCCTGTCAAGGTGGAGGTAAGAGGGGGCATGGACGAGGTAGACACTGTCATTGTGGAGGAAAGAAGGGGCAGGAAGGAGGTGGACCCTGTCATTGTGGAGGTAAGAAGGGGCAGGGAGGATGTGGACATGCCATTGTGGAGGTAAGTGGGGGCACGGAGGACGTGGACCCTGTCATTGTTGAGGTAAGCGGGGGCACGGAGGATGTAGACCCTGTCATAATGTAGGAAAGAGGGGGCACGGAGGAGGTGGACACTGTCAGAGTGGAGGTAAGAGGGGGCAGGGAGAAGGTGGACCCTGTCACTGTGGAGGTTAGAAGGGGCACGGATGAGGTGGACCCTGTCATTTTGGAGGAAAGAGGGGGAACGGAGGAGATGAACCCTGTCATTGTGAAGACAAGAGGGGGCACGGAGGAGGTGTAACCTGTTACTGTGGAGGAAAGAGGGGGCACGGAGAAGGTGGACCTTGTCATTGTTGAGGTAAGAGGGGGCACGGAGGAGGTCGACGCTGTCATGGTGTAGGTAAGAGGGGACACGGAGAAGGTGGAGCCTGTCATTGTGGAGTTAAGAGGGGGCACGGAGGAGGTGGACCCTGTCATTGTGGAGGTAAGAGGGGGCACGGAGGAGGTGGACCCTGTCATAGTGCAGGTAAGAGGGGGCAAGGAGGAAGTGGACCTGTCATTGTGGAGGTATAAGGGGGCACGGAGGAGGAGGACCCTGTCATTGTGGAGGTAAGAGGGAGCACAGAGGAGGAGGACACTGTCATAGTGGAGGTAACAGGGAGAAGGGAGGAGGTGGACCCTGTCATTGTGAAAACAAGAGGGGGCACGGAGGAGGTGTAACCTGTCACTGTGGAGGAAAGAGGGGGCACGGAGAAGGTGGACCTTGTCATTGTTGAGGTAAGAGGGGGCATGGAGGAGGTAGAACCTGAAATAAAGGAGGTAAGAGGGGGCACGGAGGAGGTCGACGCTGTTATGGTGTAGGTAAGAGGGGACACGGAGAATGTGGACCCTGTCATTGTGGAGTTAAGAGGGGGCACGGAAGATGTGGACCCTGTCATTGTGGAGGTAAGAGGGAGCACGGAGGAGGAGGACACTGTCATAGTGGAGGTAAAAGGGGGGAGGAAGTAGGTGGACCCTGTCATTGTGGAGGTAAGAGGGGGCACGGGGGAGGAGGACCCTGTCTTTGTGGAGGAAAAAGGGGGCACGGAGGACGTGGACCTTGTCTTTGTGGAGGTAAGAGATGGCACGGAAGAGATTCCAGTCACTGTGGAAATAAGAGGGGGCACGGAGGAGGAGGAACCAATCATTATGGAGGTAAGAGGGGGCACAGAGGAGGAGGACCCTTTTTTTTGTAGGTAAGAGGGGGCAAGGAGGAGGTGGCCTATGTTATTCTGTAGGTAAGACGGGGCACGTAGGAGGTGGACCCTGTCATAGTGGAGGAAAGAGGGGGCACGGAGGAGGTTGCCCCTGTCATTGTGGAGGTAAGAGTGGGCACGGAGGAGGTGGACCCTGTCATTGTGGAGGTAAGTGGGGGCACGGAGGAGGTGGACCCTGTCATTGCGGAGGTAAGAGGGGGTACGGAGGAGGTGGACCCTGTCATAGTGCAGGTAAGAGGGGGCAAGGAGGAAGTGTACCTGTCATTGTGGAGGTATGAGGGGGCACGGACAAGGTGGACCGTGTCATTGTGGAGGAAAGAGGGGGCACGGAGGAGGAGGACACTGTCATAGTGGAGGTAACAGGGAGCAGGAATTTGGTGGACCCTCTCACTGTGGAGGTAAGAGGGGGCACGGAGGAGGTGGACCTTGCCATAGTGGAGGTGAGAGGGGGCACGGAGGAGGTAGACCCATCATTGTGGAGGTAAGTGGGGACACGGAGGAGGTGGACCCAGTCATTGTGGAGGTAAGAGGGGGCACGGACGAGGTGGACCCTGTCATTGTGGAGGTAAGAGGGGGCACGGAGGAGGTGGACCCTGTCATAGTGGAGGTTAGAGGGGGATAGGAGGAGGTGGACCCTGTAATTGTGAAGATAAGAGTGGGCACAGAGGAGGTGGAACCTGTCACTGTGGAGGAAAGAGGGGGCACGGAAAAGGTGGACCCTGTCATTGTTGAGGTAAGAAGGGGCATGGAGGAGGTAGACTCTGTTATAATGGAGGTAAGAGGGGGCATGGAGGAGGTGGACACTGTCATATTGGAGTTAGGAGGGGGCAGGGAGGAGGTGGAACCTGACATATTGCAGGTAATTTGGGGCACGGAGGAGGACCCTGTCATTGTGGAGGAAAGAGGGGGAACGGAGGTGGTGGATCCACTCATTGTGGAGGTAAGAAGGGGCTCGGAGCAGGTGGACCCTGTCAGTGTGCAGGTAAGAATGGGCACGGAGGAGGTGGACCCTGTCATTGTGGAGGTAAGAGGGGGCACGGAGGAGGTGGACGCAGTTATAGTGGAGGTAAGAGGGGGCACGGAGGAGGTGGACCCTGTCATTGTGTAGGTAAGAGGGGGCACGGAGGAGGAGGACCCTGTCAAGTTGGAGGTAAGAGGGGGCATGGACGAGGTAGACACTGTCATTGTGGAGGAAAGAAGGGGCAGGAAGGAGGTGGACCCTATCATTGTGGAGGTAAGAAGGCGCAGGGAGGATGTGGACATGCCATTGTGGAGGTAAGTGGGGGCACGGAGGACGTGGACCCTGTCATTGTTGAGGTAAGCGGGGGCACGGAGGATGTAGACCCTGTCATAATGTAGGAAAGAGGGGGCACGGAGGAGGTGGACACTGTCAGAGTGGAGGTAAGAGGGGGCAGGGAGAAGGTGGACCCTGTCACTGTGGAGGTTAGAAGGGGCACGGATGAGGTGGACCCTGTCATTTTGGAGGAAAGAGGGGGAACGGAGGAGATGGACCCTGTCATTGTGGACGTAAGATGTGGCTCGGAGGAGGTGGATCCACTCATTGTGGAGGTGAGAGGTGGCACAGAGGAGGTGGACGCTGTCATTGTGGAGGTAAGAGGGGGCACGGAGAAGGTGGACCCTGTCAGTGTGGAGGTAAGAGGGGGAAGGGCAGAGGTGGACCCTGTCATTGTGGAGGTAAGAGGGGGCACGGAGGAGGTGGAACCTGTCATAGTGGAGGTAACAGGGTGCAGGGAGGAGGTTGACCCTCTCATTGTGGAGGTATGATGGGGCACGGAGGAGGTGGACCCTGTTTTTCTGGAGGTAAGAGGGGGCACAGAGGAGGCGTAACCTGTCATTGTGGAGGTAAGAGGGGTTACGGAGTAAATGGACCCTCTCATTGTGGAGTTAAGAGAAGGCTGGCAGGAGGAGGACCCTGTCATTGTGGAGGTAAGAGGGGGCACGGAGGAGGAGGACCCTGTCATTGAGGTAAGAGTGGGCACGGAGGAGGAGGACCCTGTTTTTGTGGAGGAAAGAGGGGGCACGGAGGAGGTGGACCCTGTCATTGTGGAGGTAAGAGGGGGCACGGAGGACGTGGACCCTGTCATTTTGGAGGTAAGAGGGAGCACGGAGGACGTGGACCCTGTCATTGTGGAGTTAAGAGAGGGCACGGAAAAGGAGGAAAGTGTCATAGTGGAGGTTACAATGGGCAGGTAGGTGGTGGACCCTCTTATTGTGGAGGTAAGAGGGGGCACGGAGGAGGTGGACCCTGTCATTATGGAGGTGAGAGGGGGAAGGGAGGAGGTGGACGCTGTCATTGTGAACATAAGACAGGGCACAGAGGAGATGGAACCTGTCACTGTGGAGGAAACAGGGGGCACGGAGAAGGTGGACCCTCTCATTGTTGAGGTAAGAGGGGGCATGTAGGAGGTAGGCCGTGTCATAATGGAGGTAAGAGGGGGCACGGAGGAGGTGGACCCTGTCATAGTGCAGTTAATAGGGGCAAGGAGTAAGTGGACCTCTCATTGTGGAGTTAAGAGGGGGCACGGAAGAGGTGGACCCTGTCTTAGTGGAGGTAAGAGGGGGCCGGGATGAGGTGGACCCAGTCATACTGCAGGTATGGGGGCACGGAAGAGGTGGACCCTGTCATTGTGTAGGTAAGAGGGGGCACGGAGGAGGTGGATCCTGTCTTTGTGGAGGAAAGAGGGGTAACGGAGCAGGTGGACCCTGTCTTTGTGGAGGTAAGAGGTGGCACGGAGGAGATCCCAGTCACTGTGGAGATAAGAGGGGGCACGGAGGAGGAGGACCGAATCATGGTGGAGGTAAGAGTGTGCACGAAGGAGAAGGACCCTGTCGTTGTGTAGGTAAGAGGGGGCACGGAAGAGGTGGACCATGTTATTCTGTAGGTAAGAAGGGGCACGGAGAAGGTGGACCCTGTCATTGTGGAGGTAAGAGGGAGCACGGAGGAAGTGGACCCTATAATTTGGAGTTAAAAGAGGACACGGAGGAGGAGGACTCTGTCATAGTGGACGTAACAGGGGGCAGGGAGGTGGTGGACACTCTCCTTGTGGAGGTAAGAGGGGGCACGGAGGAGGTGGACCCTGTCATAGTGGAGGTGAGAGGGGGAAGGGAGGAAGTGGACCCTGTCATTGTGAAGAGAAGAGGGGGCACGGAGGAGGTGGAACCTGTCACTGTGGAGGAAAGAGGGGGCACGGAGAAGGTGGACACTGTCATTGTTGAGGTAAAAGGGGGCATGGAGGAGGAAGACCCTGTCTTAATGGAGGTAAGAGGGGGCACGGGGGAGGTCGACACTGTCATGGTGTAGGTAAGAGGGGACACGGAGAAGGTGGACCCTGTCATTGAGGAGTTAAGAGGGGGCACGGAGGCGGTAGACCCAGTCATTGTGGAGGTAAGTGGGGAAAAGGAGGAGGTGGACCCAGTCATTGTGGAGGAAAGAGGGGGCACGGAGGAGGTGGACCCAGTCATTGTGGACGTAAGTGGGGACACGGAGGAGGTTTACCCAGTCATTGTGGAGGTAAGTGGGGGCACGGAGGAGGTGGACCCTGTCATTGTGGAGGTAAGAGTGGGCACGGAGGAGGTAGACCCAGTCATTGTGGAGGTAAGTTGGGACACGGAGGAGGTGGAACCAGTCATTGTGGACGTAAGAGGGGGCACGGAGGAGGTGGACCCAGTCATTGTGGAGGTAAGAGGGGGCTCGGAGGAGGTGGACCCTTTCATTGTGGAGGTAAGAGGGGGCACAGAGGAGGAGGAACCTTTCTTTTTGTAGGTAAGAGGAGGCAAGGAGGAGGTGGCCCATGTCATTCTGTAGGTAAGACGGGGCACGTAGGAGGTGGACCCTGTCATAGTGGAGGAAAGAGGGGGCACGGAGGAGGTTGCCCCTGTCATTGTGGAGGTAAGAGGGAGCACGGAGGAGGTGGACCCTGTCATTGTGGAGGTAAGAGGGGGCACGGAGGAGGTGGACCCTGTCATTGTGGAGGGAAAAGGGGGCACCGAGGAGGTGGACCCTGTCATAGTGCAGGTGAGAGGGGGCAAGGAGGAAGTGGACCTGTCATTGTGCAGGTAAGAGAGGGCACGGAGGAGGTTGAACCTGTCATTGTGCAGGTAAGAGGGAGCACGGAGGAGGAGGACACTGTCATAGTGTAGGTA
Source organism: Eschrichtius robustus (assembly GCF_028021215.1). Classification (NCBI taxonomy): domain Eukaryota; kingdom Metazoa; phylum Chordata; class Mammalia; order Artiodactyla; family Eschrichtiidae; genus Eschrichtius; species Eschrichtius robustus. The sequence continues at coordinate 93,962,563 of NC_090838.1, read as the reverse complement.
ACAGGGCGCAGGAAGTTGGTGGACCCTCTCATTGTGTAGGTTAGAGGGGGCACGGAGGAGGTGGACCCTGTCATAGTGCAGGTGAGAGGGGGAAGGGAGGAGGTGGACCCTGTCATTGTGAAGAGAAGAGGGGGCACGGAGGAGGTGGAACCTGTCACTGTGGAGGATAGAGGGGGCACGGAGAAGGCGGGCCCTGTCATTGTTGAGGTAAGAGGGGGCACGGAGGAGGTCGACACTGTCATGGTGTAGGTAAGAGTGGGCACGGAAAAGGTGCACCCTGTCACTCTGGAGGTAAGAAGGAGCACGGAGGAGGTGGACAATGTCATTGTGGATGTAAGAGGGGGTACGGAGGAGGTGGACAGTGTCATTGTGGAGGCAAGAGGGGGCACGGAGAAGGTGGACCTTGTCAGTGTGGAGGTAAGAGGGTGAAGGGCAGAAGTGGACCCTGTCATTGTGGAGGTAAGAGGGGGCACGGAGGAGCTGGAACCTGTCACAGTGTAGGTAACAGGGGGCAGGGAGGAGGTGGACCCTCTCATTGTGGAGGTATGATGGGGCACGGAGGAGGTGGACCCTGTTTTTCTGGAGGTAAGAGGGGGCACAGAGGAGGGGGAACCTGTCATTGTGGAGGTAAGAGGGGGCACGGAGGAGCTGGAACCTGTCATAGTGGAGGTAACAGGGGGCAGGGAGGAGGTGTACCCTCTCATTGTGGAGTATGATGGAGCACAGAGTAGGTGGACCCTGTTTTTCTGGAGATAAGAGGGGGCACAGAGGAGGTGGAACCTGTCATTTTGGAGGTAAGAGGGGGCACAGAGGAGGGGGAACCTGTCATTGTGCAGGTAAGAGGGGGAACGGAGTAAATGGACCCTGTCATTGTGGAGTTAAGAGAGGGCAGGGAGGAGGAGGACCCCGTCATTGTGGAGGAAAGAGGAGGCACGGAGGAGGTGGAACCTGTCTTTGTGGAGGTAAGAGGGGGAACAGAGGAGGTCCCAGTCACTTTGGAGATAAGAGGGTGCACGGAGGAGGAGGACCCAATCATGGTGGAGATAAGAGGGTGCACGGAGGAGGAGGACCCTGTCTTTGTGTAGGTAAGAGGGGGCACGGAGGAGGTGGACCATGTTATTCTGCAGGTAAGAAGGGGCACGGAGGAGGTGGACCCTGTTATTGTGGAGTTAAGAGGGGGCACGGAGGTGTTGGACCCTGTCATTTTGGAGGTAAGAGGGGACACGGACGAGGTGGACCTTGTGATTGTGGAGGTAAGAGGGGGCACGGAGGAGGTGAACCATGTTATGGGGGGGTCAGAGGGGGCAGGGAAGATGTGGAACACGTTACGGGTAGTCAGAGGGGGATACGGAGGAGGTGGACTCTGTCTTTGTGGAGGTAAGACGGGGCAAGGAGTAGGTGGACCATGTTATGGGAAGTCAGAGGGGCGCCCTGAGGAGGTGGACCGTGTAATGGGGGGTAAGACGGGGGCACGGAAGAGGTCACAGTCACTGTGGAGATAAGAGGGAGCACGGAGGAGGAGGACCCAATCATTGTGGAGGAAAGAGGGGGCACGGAGGACGTGGACCCTATCATTGTGGAGTTAAGAGAGGGCACGGAGGAGAAGGCAACTGTCATAGTGGAGGTAACAGGGGGCAGGGAAGTGGTGGACCCTCTCATTGTGGAGGTAAGAGGGGGCAAGGAGGAGGTGGACCCTGTCATAGTGGAGGTGAGAGGGGGAAGGGAGGAGGTGGACGCTGTCATTGTGAAGAAAAGACGGGGCATGGAGGAGGTGGAACCTGTCACTGTGGAGGAAAGAGGGGGACGGAGGAGGTGGACCCTGTCATTGTGGAGGTAAGACGGAGCACGGAGGAGGAGGGCACTGTCATAGTGGAAGTAACAGGGGGCAGGAAGTTGGTGGACCCTCTCATTGTGGAGGTAAGACGGGGCACGGAGGAGGTGGACCCTGTCATAGTAGAGGTGAGAGGGGGAAGGGCGGAGGTGGACCCTGTCATTGTGAAGAGAAGAGGGGGCACGGAGGAGGTGGAACCTCTCATTGTTGAGGTAAGAGGGGGCATGGAGGAGGTAGACCCTGTCATAAAGGAGGTAAGAGGGGGCACGGAGGAGGTCGACACTGTCATGGTGTAGGTAAGAGGGGACACGGAGAAGGTAGACCCAGTCATTGTGGAGGTAAGTGGGGACACGGAGGAGTTGGACCCAGATATTGTGGAGGAAAGAGGGAGCACGGAGGAGGTGGACCCAGTCATTGTGGAGGTAAGAGGGGGCACAGAGGAGGAGGACCCTTTCTTTTTGTAGGTAAGAGGGGGCAAGGAGGAGGTGGCCCATGTCATTCTTTAGGTAAGAGAGGGCACGTTGGACGTGGACCCTGTCATAGTGGAGGAAAGAGGGGGCACGGAGGACGTGGACCCTATCTTTGTGGAGTTCAGAGAGGGCACGGAGGAGGAGGCAACTGTCATAGTGGAGGTAACAGGGGGCAGGGAGGTGGTGGACCCTCTCATTGTGGAGGTAAGAGGGGGCACGGAGGAGGTGGACCCTGTCATAGTGGAGGTGAGAGGGGGAAGGGAGGAGGTGGACGCTCTCATTGTGAAGATAAGACGGGGCACGGAGGGGGTGGAACCTGTCACTATGGAGGAAAGAGGGCGCACGGAGAAGGTGGACCCTGTCATTGTTGAGGTAAGAGGGGGCAAGGAGGAGGTAGACCCTGTCATAATGGAGGTAAGAAGGGGCACGGAGGAGGTGGACCCTGTCATTGTGGAGGTAAGAGGGAGCACGGAGGACGTGGACCCTATCATTGTGGAGTTAAGAGAGGACACGGAGGAGGAGGACTCTGACATACTGGACGTAACAGGGGGCAGTGAAGAGGTGGACACTCTCATTGTGGAGGTAAGAGGGGGCACGGAGGAGGTAGACCCTGTCATAATGGAGGTAAGAGGGGGCACGGAGGAGGTCTACACTGTCATGGTGTAGGTAAGAGAGGACACGGAGAAGGTGGACCCTGTCATTGAGGAGTTAAGAGGGGGCACGGAGGAGGTAGACCCAGTCATTTTGGAGGTAAGTGGGGACACGGAGGAGGTGGACCCATTCATTTTGGAGGTAAGAGGGGGCACGGAGGAGGTAGACCCAGTCATTGTGGAGGTAAGTCGGGACACGGAGGATGTTGACCCAGTCATTGTGGAGATAAAAGGGGGCAAGGAGGAGGTGGACCCTGTCATTGTGGAGGTAACAGGGGGGACGAAAGTGGTGGACCCTGTCATAGTGCAGGTAAGAGGGGGCAAGGAGTAAGTGGACCTCTCATTGTGGAGCTAAGAGGGGGCAGGGACGAGGTGGACCCTGTCGTAGTGGAAGTAAGAGGGGGCCGGGAGTAGGTGGATCCTGTTATAGTGAAGGCAAGAGGGTGCAGGGAGTAGGTGGACCCAATCATACTTCAGGTAAGGGGGCACGGAAGAGGTGGAGCCTGTCATTGTGGAGGTAAGAGGTGGCACGGAGGAGATCCCAGTCACTGTGGAGATAAGAGGGGGCACGGAGGAGGAGGACCCTTTCTTTTTGTAGGTAAGAGGGGGCAAGGAGGAGGTGGCCCATGTCATTCTGTAGGAAAGACGGGGCACGTAGGAGGTGGACCCTGTACTAGTGGAGGAAACAGGGGGCACGGAGGAGGTGGACCCTGGCATTGTGGAGGTAAGAGGGGGCACGGAGGAGGTGGACCCTGTCATAGTGCAGGTAAGAAGGGGCAAGGAGGAAGTGGACCTGTCATTGTGGAGGTATGGGGGGGCACGGACGAGGTGGACCCTGTCATTGTGGAGGCAAGAGGGGGCACGAAAGAGGAGGACACTGTCATAGTGGAGGTAACAGGGGGCAGGAAGTAGGTGGACCCTCTCATTGTGGAGGTAAGAGGGGGACGGAGGAGGTGGACCCTGTCATAGTGGAGGTGAGAGGGGGAAGGGAGGAAGTGGACCCTGTCATTGTGAAGAGAAGAGGGGGCACGGAGGAGGTGGAACCTGTTACTGTGGAGGAAAGAGGGGGCACGGAGAAGGTGGACCCTGTCATTGTTGAGGTAAGAGGGGGCATGAAGGAGGTAGACCCTGTCATAATGGAGGTAAGAGGGGGCACGGAGGAGGTCGACACTGTCATGGTGTAGGTAAGAGGGGACACGGAGAAGGTAGACCCAGTCATTGTGGAGGTAAGTGGGGACACGGAGAAGGTGGACCCAGTCATTGTGGAGGAAAGAGGGGGCATGGAGGAGGTGGACCCAGTCATTGGGGAGGTAAGTGGGGACACGGAGGAGATGGACCCAGTCATTGTGGAGGTAAGAGGGGGCACAGAGAAGGAGGACCCTTTCTTTTTGTAGGTAAGAGGGGGCAAGGAGGAGGTGGCCCATGTCATTCTGTAGGTAAGAGAGGGCACGTTGGAGGTGGACCCTGTAGTAGTGGAGGAAAGAGGGGGCACGGAGGACGTGGACCCTATCATTGTGAATTTAAGAGAGGGCACGGAGGAGGAGGCAACTGTCATAGTGGAGGTAACAGGGGGCAGGGAGGTGGTGGACCCTCTCATTGTGGAGGTAAGAGGGGGCACGGAGGAGGTGGACCCTGTCATATTGGAGGTGAGAGGGGGAAGGGAGGAGGTGGACGCTGTCATTGTGAAGATAAGACGGGGCATGGAGGAGGTGGAACCTGTCACTGTGGAGGAAAGAGGGGGCACGGAGGAGGTGGACCCTGTCATTGTGGAGGTAAGACGGAGCACGGAGGAGGAGGACACTGTCATAGTGGAAGTAACAGGGGGCAGGAAGTTGGTGGACCCTCTCATTGTGGAGGTAAGACGGGTCACGGAGGAGGTGGACCCTGTCATAGTAGGGGTGAGAGGGGGAAGGGAGGAGGTGGACCCTGTCATTGTGAAGGGAAGAGGGGGCACGGAGGAGGTGGAACCTCTCATTGTTGAGGTAAGAGGGGGCATGGAGGAGGTTGACCCTGTCATAATGGAGGTAACAGGGGGCACGGAGGAGGTCGACACTGTCATGGTGTAGGTAAGAGGGTACACGGAGAAGGTAGACCCAGTCATTTTGGAGGTAAGTGGGGACACGGAGGAGTTGGACCCAGTCATTGTGGAGGAAAGAGGGGGCACGGAGGAGGTGGACCCAGTCATTGTGGAGGTAAGTGGGGACACGGAGGAGGTGGACCCAGTCATTGTGGAGGTAAGACGGGGCACAGAGGAGGAGGACCCTTTCTTTTTGTAGGTAAGAGGGGGCAAGGAGGAGGTGGACCATGTCATTTTTTAGGTAAGAGAGGGCACGTTGGAGGTGGACCCTGTCATAGTGGAGGAAAGAGGGGGCACGGAGGACGTGGACCCTATCATTGTGGAGTTCAGAGAGGGCACGGAGGAGGAGGCAACTGTCATAGTGGAGATAACAGGGGGCAGGGAGGTGGTGGACCCTCTCACTGTGGAGGTAAGAGGGGGCACGGAGGAGGTGGACCCTGTCACAGTGGAGGTGAGAGGGGGAAGGGAGGAGGTGGACGCTCTCATTGTGAAGATAAGACGGGGCACGGAGGGGGTGGAACCTGTCACTGTGGAGGAAAGAGGGTGCACGGAGAAGGTGGACCCTGTCATTGTTGAGGTAAGAGGGGGCAAGGAGGAGGTAGACCCTGTCATAATGGAGGTAAGAGGGGGCACGAAGCAGGTGGACCCTGTAATTGTGGAGGTAAGAGGGAGCACGGATGACCTGGACCCTATCATTGTGGAGTTAAGAGAGGACACGGAGGAGGAGGACTCTGACATACTGGACGTAACAGGGGGCAGTGAAGAGGTGGACACTCTCATTGTGGAGGTTAGAGGGGGCACGGAGGAGGTAGACCCTGTCATAATGGAGGTAAGAGGGGGCACGGAGGAGGTCGACACTGTCATGGTGTAGGTAAGAGAGGACACGGAGAAGGTGGACCCTGTCATTGAGGAGTTAAGAGGGGGCACGGAGGAGGTAGACCCAGTCATTTTGGAGGTAAGTGGGGACACGGAGGAGGTGGACCCATTCATTGTGGAGGTAAGAGGGGGCACGGAGGAGGTAGACCCAGTCATTGTGGAGGTAAGTGGGGACACGGAGGAGGTGGACCCAGTCATTGTGGAGGTAACAGGGGGCACGGAGGAGGTGGACCCTGTCATTGTGGAGGTAACAGGGGGCACGAAGGAGGTGGACCCTGTCATAGTGCAGGTAAGAGGGGGCAAGGAGTAAGTGGACCTCTCATTGTGGAGCTAAGAGGGGGCACGGACGAGGTGGACCCTGTCGTAGTGGAAGTAAGAGGGGGCCGGGAGGAGGTGGACCCTGTCATAGTGGAGGCAAGAGGGTGCAGGGAGTAGGTGGACGCAATCATACTGCAGGTAAGGGGGCACGGAAGAGGTGGAGCATGTCATTGTGGAGGTAAGAGGTGGCACGGAGGAGATCCCAGTCACTGTGGAGATAAGAGGGGGCACGGAGGAGGAGGACCCAATCATTGCGGAGTTAAGAGGGGGCAGAGAGGAGGAGGACCCTTTCTTTTTGTAGGTAAGAGGGGGCAAGGAGGAGGTGGCCCATGTCATTCTGTAGGTAACAGAGGGCACGTTGGAGGTGGACACTGTCATAGTGGAGGAAAGAGGGGGCACGGAGGAGGTGGACCCTGTCATTGTGGAGGTAAGAGGGAGCACGGAGGAGGTGGACCCTGTCATTGTGGAGGTAAGAGGGAGCACGGAGGAGGTGGACCCTGTCATTGTGGAGGCAAGAGGGGGCACGGAGGAGGAGGACCCTGTCATTGTGGAGGTAAGAGGGAGCACGGAGGAGGAGGACACTGTCATAGTGGAGGTAACAGGGGGCAGGAAGTAGGTGGACCCTCTCATTGTGGAGGTAAGAGGGGGCACGGAGGATGTGGACCCTGTCATTGTGGAGGTAAGAGGGGGCACGGAGGAGGTGGACCCTGTCATAGTGGAGGTGACAGGGGGCAAGGAGGAGGTGGACCCTGTCATTGTGAAGATAAAAGGGGGCACGGAAGATGTGGACCCTGTCACTGTGGAGGAAAGAGGGGGCACGGAGGAGGTGGACCCTGTCATTGTGGAGGTAAGAGCGGGCACGGAGGAGGTGGACCCTGTCATTGTGTAGTTAAGAGGGGGCACGGAGGAGGTGGACCCTGTCATTGTGGAGGTAAGAGGGGGCACAGAGGAGGAGGACCCTGTCATAGTGCAGGTAAGAGGGGGCAAGGAGGAAGTGGACCTGTCATTGTGGTGGTATGAGGGGTCACGGAGGAGGTGGACCCTATCATTGTGGAGGAAAGAGGGGGCACGGAGGAGGTGGACCCTGTCATTGTGGAGGTAAGAGAGGGCATGGAGAATGAAGACCCTGTCATAAAGGAGGTAAGAGGGGGCACGGAAGAGGTCGACACTGTCATGGTGTAGATAAGAGGGGACACGGAGAAGGTGGACCCTCTCATTGTGGAGTTAAGAGGGGGCACGGAGGAGGTAGACCCACTCATTGTGGAGGTAAGTGGGGAACCGGAGGAGGTGGATCCAGTCATTGTGGAGGAAAGAGGGGGCACGGAGGAGGTGGAACCAGTCATTGTGGACGTAAGTGGGGACACGGAGGAGGTTTACCCAGTAATTGTGGAGGTGAGAGGGGGCACGGAGGAGGTGGACCCTGTCATTGTGGAGGTAAGAGGGGGCACGGAGGAGGTGGACCCTGTCATAGTGCAGGTAAGAAGGGGCAAGGAGGAAGTGGACCTGTCCTTGTGGAGGTAATAGGGGGCACGGACGAGTTGGACCCCGTCATTCTGGAGGAAAGAGCAGGCACGGAGGAGGTGGTCCCTGTCATTCTGGAGGTAAGAGGGAGAACGGAGGACGTGGACCCTGTCATAGTGGATGTGAGAGGGGGAAGGGAGGAGGAGGACACTGTCATAGTGGAGGTAACAGGGGGCAGGAAGTAGGTGGACCCTCTCATTGTGGAGGTAAGAGGGGGCACGGAGGATGTGGACCCTGTCATTTTGGAGGTAAGAGGGGGCACGGAGGAGGTGGACCCTGTCATTGTGGAGGTAAGAGGGGGAACGGAGGTGGTGAACCCTGTAATTGTGGAGGTAAGAGGGGGCACGGAGAAGGTGGACCCTGTCATTGTGGAGGTAAGAGTGGGCACGGAGGAGGTGGACCCTGTCATTGTGGAGGAAAGAAGGGTCACGGAGGAGGTGGACCCTGTCAATGTGGAGGTAAGAGGGGACACGGAAGAGGTGGACGCTGTTATTGTGGAGATAAGAGGGGGCAGGGAGGATGTGGACCTGTCATTGTGGAGGTTAGAGGGGGCACGGAGGAGGAGGACCCTGCCTTTGTTGAGGAAAGATGGGGAACGGAGGAAGTGGACCCTGTCATAGTGGAGGTGAGAGCGGAAAGGGAGAAGGTGGACCCTGTCATTGTGAAGATAAAAGGGGGCACGGAAGAGGTGGACCCTGTCACTGTGAAGGAAAGAGGGGGCACGGAGGAGGTGGACCCTCTCATTGTGGAGGTAAGAGGGAGCACGGATGACGTGGACCCTATCATTGTGGAGTTAAGAGAGGGCACGGAGTAGGAGGACCCTGTCATAGTGGACGTAACAGGGGGCAGGGCGGTGGTGGACACTCTCATTGTGGAGGTAAGAGGGGTACGGAGGAGGTGTACCCTGTCATAGTGGAGGTGAGAGGGGGAAGGGAGGAGGTGGACCCTGTCATTGTGAAGATAAGAGGGGGCACGGAGGAGGTGGAACCTGTCACTGTGGAGGAAAGAGGGGGCAAGGAGAAGGCGAACCCTGTCATTGTTGAGGTAAGAGGGGGCATGGAGGAGGTAGACCCTGTCATAATGGAGGTAACAGGGGGCACGGAGGAGGTCGACACCGTCATGGTGTAGATAAGAGGGGACACGGAGAAGGTTGACCCTGTCATTGAGGAGTTAAGAGGGGGCACGGAGGAGATAGACCCAGTCATTTTGGAGGTAAGTGGGGACACGGAGGAGATGGACCCAGTCATTGTGAAGGTAAGAGGGGGCATGGAGGAGGTGGAACCAGTCATTGTGGAGGTAAGAGGGGGCACGGTGGAGGTGGACCCTGTCATAGTGCAGGTAAGAGTGGGCAAGGAGGAAGTGGACCTCTCATTGTGGAGGTAAGAGGGGGCACGGACGAGGTGGACCCTCTCATAGTGGAGGTAAGCGGGGGAAAGGACGAGGTAGACCCTGTCTTACTGGAGGTAAGAGGGGGCCGGGATGAGGTGGACCCTGTCATACTGCAGGTATGGGGGCACGGAAGAGATGGACCCTTTCATAGTGGAGGTAAGAGGGGTCACGGAGGAGGTGGATCCTGTCATTGTGGAGGTAAGAGGGGGCACGGAAGAGGAGGACTCTGACTTTCTGGAGGAAAGAGGGGTCACGGAGGAGGTGGACCCTGTCTTTGTGGAGGTAAGATGTGGCACGTAGGAGATCTCAGTCACTGTGAAGATAAGAGGGGGCACGGAGGAGGAAGACCCAATCATGGTGGAGGTAAGAGTGTGCACGAAGGAGAAGGACTCTGTCGTTGTGTAGGTAAGAGGGGGCACGGAGGAGGTGGACCATGTTATTCTGTAGGTAAGAAGGGGCACGGAGAAGGTGGACCCTGTCATTGTGGAGTTAAGAGGGGGCACGGAGGAGGTAGACCCAGTCATTGTGGAGGTAAGTTGGGACACGGAGGAGGTGGACCCTGTCATTGTTGAGGAAAGAGTGGGAATGGAGGAGGTGGACCCTGTCATTTTGGAGATAAGAGGGAGCAGGGAGGAGGAGGACCCTGTCTTTGTTGAGTAAAGAGGGGGAACAGAGGAGGTGGACCCTGTCATTGTGGAGGTAAGAGGGAGCAGGGAGGAGGAGGACACTGTCATAGTGGAGGTAACAGGGGGCAGGAAGTTGGTGGACCCTCTCATTGTGGAGGTAAGAGGGGGCACGGAGGAGGTGGACCCTGTCATAGTGGAGGTGAGAGGGGGAAGGGAGGAGGTGGACCCTGTCATTGTGAAGATAACAGGGGGCACGGAGGAAGTGGAAGCTGTAACTGTGGAGGAAAGAGGGGGCACGGAGAAGGTGGACCCTGTCAATGTTGAGGTAAGAGGGGGCATGGAGGAGGTAGACCCTGTCATATTGGAGGAAAGAGGGGGCACGGAGGAGGTTGCCCCTGTCATTGTGGAGGTAAGAGTGGGCACGGAGGAGGTGGACCCTGTCATTGTGGAGGTAAGTGGGGGCACGGAGGAGGTGGACCCTGTCATTGTGGAGGTAAGAGGGGGTACGGAGGAGGTGGACCCTGTCATAGTGCAGGTAAGAGGGGGCAAGGAGAAAGTGTACCTGTCATTGTGGAGGTATGAGGGGGCACGGACGAGGTGGACCGTGTCATTGTGGAGGAAGGAGGGGGCACGGAGGAGGAGGACACTGTCATAGTGGAGGTAACAGGGAGCAGGAATTTGGTGGACCCTCTCACTGTGGAGGTAAGAGGGGGCACGGAGGAGGTGGACCTTGCCATAGTGGAGGTGAGAGGGGGCACGGAGGAGGTAGGCCCAGTCATTGTGGAGGTAAGTGGGGACACGGAGGAGGTGGACCCAGTCATTGTGGAGGTAAGAGGGGGCACGGACGAGGTGGACCCTGTCATTGTGGAGGTAAGAGGGGGCACGGAGGAGGTGGACCCTGTCATAGTGGAGGTTAGAGGGGGATAGGAGGAGGTGGACCCTGTCATTGTGAAGATAAGAGTGGGCACAGAGGAGGTGGAACCTGTCACTGTGGAGGAAAGAGGGGGCACGGAAAAGGTGGACCCTGTCATTGTTGAGGTAAGAAGGGGCATGGAGGAGGTAGACTCTGTTATAATGGAGGTAAGAGGGGGCATGGAGGAGGTGGACACTGTCATATTGGAGTTAGGAGGGGGCAGAGAGGAGGTGGAACCTGACATATTGCAGGTAATTTGGGGCACGGAGGAGGACCCTGTCATTGTGGAGGAAAGAGGGGGAACGGAGGTGGTGGATCCACTCATTGTGGAGGTAAGAAGGGGCTCGGAGCAGGTGGACCCTGTCAGTGTGCAGGTAAGAATGGGCACGGAGGAGGTGGACCCTGTCATTGTGGAGGTAAGAGGGGGCACGGAGAAGGTGGACGCAGTTATAGTGGAGGTAAGAGGGGGCACGGAGGAGGTGGACCCTGTCATTGTGTAGGTAAGAGGGGGCACGGAGGAGGAGGACCCTGTCAAGGTGGAGGTAAGAGGGGGCATGGACGAGGTAGACACTGTCATTGTGGAGGAAAGAAGGGGCAGGAAGGAGGTGGACCCTGTCATTGTGGAGGTAAGAAGGGGCAGGGAGGATGTGGACATGCCATTGTGGAGGTAAGTGGGGGCACGGAGGACGTGGACCCTGTCATTGTTGAGGTAAGCGGGGGCACGGAGGATGTAGACCCTGTCATAATGTAGGAAAGAGGGGGAACGGAGGAGGTGGACACTGTCAGAGTGGAGGTAAGAGGGGGCAGGGAGAAGGTGGACCCTGTCACTGTGGTGGTTAGAAGGGGCACGGATGAGGTGGACCCTGTCATTTTGGAGGAAAGAGGGGGAACGGAGGAGATGGACCCTGTCATTGTGGACGTAAGAGGTGGCACGGAGGAGGTGGATCCACTCATTGTGGAGGTGAGAGGTGGCACAGAGGAGGTGGACGCTGTCATTGTGGAGGTAAGAGGGGGCACGGAGAAGGTGGACCCTGTCAGTGTGGAGGTAAGAGGGGGAAGGGCAGAGGTGGACCCTGTCATTGTGGAGGTAAGAGGGGGCACGGAGGAGGTGGAACCTGTCATAGTGGAGGTAACAGGGTGCAGGGAGGAGGTTGACCCTCTCATTGTGGAGTTATGATGGGGCACGGAGGAGGTGGACCCTGTTTTTCTGGAGGTAAGAGGGGGCACAGAGGAGGCGGAACCTGTCATTGTGGAGGTAAGAGGGGTTACGGAGTAAATGGACCCTCTCATTGTGGAGTTAAGAGAAGGCTGGCAGGAGGAGGACCCTGTCATTGTGGAGGTAAGAGGGGGCACGGAGGAGGAGGACCCTGTCATTGAGGTAAGTGTGGGCACGGAGGAGGAGGACCCTGTTTTTGTGGAGGAAAGAGGGGGCACGGAGGAGGTGGACCCTGTCATTGTGGAGGTAAGAGGGGGCACGGAGGAGGAGGACCCTGTCTTTGTGGAGGAAAGAGGGGGCACGGAGGACGTGGACCCTGTCATTTTGGAGGTAAGAGGGAGCACGGAGGACGTGGACCCTGTCATTGTGGAGTTAAGAGAGGGCACGGAAAAGGAGGAAAGTGTCATAGTGGAGGTAACAATGGGCAGGTAGGTGGTGGAACCTCTTATTGTGGAGGTAAGAGGGGGCACGGAGGAGGTGGACCCTGTCATTATGGAGGTGAGAGGGGGAAGGGAGGAGGTGGACGCTGTCATTGTGAACATAAGACAGGGCACAGAGGAGATGGAACCTGTCACTGTGGAGGAAACAGGGGGCACGGAGAAGGTGGACCCTCTCATTGTTGAGGTAAGAGGGGGCATGTAGGAGGTAGGCCGTGTCATAATGGAGGTAAGAGGGGGCACGGAGGAGGTGGACCCTGTCATAGTGCAGTTAATAGGGGCAAGGAGTAAGTGGACCTCTCATTGTGGAGTTAAGAGGGGGCACGGAAGAGGTGGACCCTGTCTTAGTGGAGGTAAGAGGGGGCCGGGATGAGGTGGACCCAGTCATACTGCAGGTATGGGGGCACGGAAGAGGTGGACCCTGTCATTGTGTAGGTAAGAGGGGGCACGGAGGAGGTGGATCCTGTCTTTGTGGAGGAAAGAGGGGTAACGGAGCAGGTGGACCCTGTCTTTGTGGAGGTAAGAGGTGGCACGGAGGAGATCCCAGTCACTGTGGAGATAAGAGGGGGCACGGAGGAGGAGGACCGAATCATGGTGGAGGTAAGAGTGTGCACGAAGGAGAAAGACCCTGTCGTTGTGTAGGTAAGAGGGGGCACGGAAGAGGTGGACCATGTTATTCTGTAGGTAAGAAGGGGCACGGAGAAGGTGGACCCTGTCATTGTGGAGGTAAGAGGGAGCACGGAGGAATTGGACCCTATAATTTGGAGTTAAGAGAGGACACGGAGGAGGAGGACTCTGTCATAGTGGACGTAACAGGGGGCAGGGAGGTGGTGGACACTCTCCTTTGGAGGTAAGAGGGGTTACGGAGGAGGTGGACCCTGTCATAGTGGAGGTGAGAGGGGGAAGGGAGGAAGTGGACCCTGTCATTGTGAAGAGAAGAGGGGGCACGGAGGAGGTGGAACCTGTCACTGTGGAGGAAAGAGGGGGCACGGAGAAGGTGGACACTGTCATTGTTGAGGTAAAAGGGGGCATGGAGGAGGTAGACCCTGTCATAATGGAGGTAAGAGGGGGCACGGGGGAGGTCGACACTGTCATGGTGTAGGTAAGAGGGGACACGGAGAAGGTGGACCCTGTCATTGAGGAGTTAAGAGGGGGCACGGAGGCGGTAGACCCAGTCATTGTGGAGGTAAGTGGGGAAAAGGAGGAGGTGGACCCAGTCATTGTGGAGGAAAGAGGGGGCACCGAGGAGGTGGACCCAGTCATTGTGGACGTAAGTGGGGACACGGAGGAGGTTTACCCAGTCATTGTGGAGGTAAGTGGGGGCACGGAGGAGGTGGACCCTGTCATTGTGGAGGTAAGAGTGGGCACGGAGGAGGTAGACCCAGTCATTGTGGAGGTAAGTTGGGACACGGAGGAGGTGGAACCAGTCATTGTGGACGTAAGAGGGGGCACGGAGGAGGTGGACCCAGTCATTGTGGAGGTAAGAGGGGGCTCAGAGGAGGTGGACCCTTTCATTGTGGAGGTAAGAGGGGGCACAGAGGAGGAGGAACCTTTCTTTTTGTAGGTAAGAGGAGGCAAGGAGGAGGTGGCCCATGTCATTCTGTAGGTAAGACGGGGCACGTAGGAGGTGGACCCTGTCATAGTGGAGGAAACAGGGGGCACGGAGGAGGTTGCCCCTGTCATTGTGGAGGTAAGAGGGAGCACGGAGGAGGTGAACCCTGTCATTGTGGAGGTAAGAGGGGGCACGGAGGAGGTGGACCCTGTCATTGTGGAGGGAAAAGGGGGCACCGAGGAGGTGGACCCTGTCATAGTGCAGGTGAGAGGGGGCAAGGAGGAAGTGGACCTGTCATTGTGCAGGTAAGAGAGGGCAAGGAGGAGGTTGAACCTGTCATTGTGCCGGTAAGAGGGAGCACGGAGGAGGAGGACACTGTCATAGTGGAGGTAACAGGGGGCAGGAAGTTGGTGGACCCTCTCATTGTGTAGGTTAGAGGGGGCACGGAGGAGGTGGACCCTGTCATAGCGCAGGTGAGAGGGGGAAGGGAGGAGGTGGACCCTGTCATTGTGAAGAGAAGAGGGGGCACGGAGGAGGTGGAACCTGTCACTGTGGAGGATAGAGGGGGCACGGAGAAGGCGGACCCTGTCATTGTTGAGGTAAGAGGGGGCATGGAGGAGGTAGAACCTGTCATTATGGAGGTAAGAGGGGGCACGGAGGAGGTCGACACTGTCATGGTGTAGGTAAGAGGGGGCACGGAAAAGGTGCACCCTGTCACTCTGGAGGTAAGAAGGAGCACGGAGGAGGTGGACAATGTCATTGTGGAGGTAAGAGGGGGTACGGAGGAGGTGGACAGTGTCATTGTGGAGGCAAGAGGGGGCACGGAGAAGGTGGACCTTGTCAGTGTGGAGGTAAGAGGGTGAAGGGCAGAAGTGGACCCTGTCATTGTGGAGGTAAGAGGGGGCACGGAGGAGCTGGAACCTGTCACAGTGTAGGTAACAGGGGGCAGGGAGGAGGTGGACCCTCTCATTGTGGAGGTATGATGGGGCACGGAGGAGGTGGACCCTGTTTTTCTGGAGGTAAGAGGGGGCACAGGGGAGGGGGAACCTGTCATTGTGGAGGTAAGAGGGGGCACGGAGGAGCTGGAACCTGTCATAGTGGAGGTAACAGGGGGCAGGGAGGAGGTGTACCCTCTCATTGTGGAGTATGATGGAGCACAGAGTAGGTGGACCCTGTTTTTCTGGAGATAAGAGGGGGCACAGAGGAGGTGGAACCTGTCATTTTGGAGGTAAGAGGGGGCACAGAGGAGGGGGAACCTGTCATTGTGCAGGTAAGAGAGGGAACGGAGTAAATGGACCCTGTCATTGTGGAGTTAAGAGAGGGCAGGGAGGAGGAGGACCCCGACATTGTGGAGGAAAGAGGAGGCACGGAGGAGGTGGAACCTGTCTTTGTGGAGGTAAGAGGGGGAACAGAGGAGGTCCCAGTCACTTTGGAGATAAGAGGGTGCACGGAGGAGGAGGACCCAATCATGGTGGAGATAAGAGGGTGCACGGAGGAGGAGGACCCTGTCTTTGTGTAGGTAAGAGGGGGCACGGAGGTGGTGGACCATGTTATTCTGCAGGTAAGAAGGGGCACGGAGGAGGTGGACCCTGTTATTGTGGAGTTAAGAGGGGGCACGGAGGTGTTGGACCCTGTCATTTTGGAGGTAAGAGGGGACACGGACGAGGTGGACCTTGTGATTGTGGAGGTAAGAGGGGCCACGGAGGAGGTGAACCATGTTATGGGGGGGTCAGAGGGGGCAGGGAAGATGTGGAACACGTTACGGGTAGTCAGAGGGGGATACGGAGGAGGTGGACTCTGTCTTTGTGGAGGTAAGACGGGGCAAGGAGGAGGTGGACCATGTTATGGGAAGTCAGAGGGGCGCCCTGAGGAGGTGGACCGTGTAATGGGGGGTAAGACGGGGGCACGGAAGAGGTCCCAGTCACTGCGGAGATAAGAGGGAGCACGGAGGAGGAGGACCCAATCATTGTGGAGGAAAGAGGGGGCACGGAGGAGATACCAGTTACTGTGGAGATAAGAGGGGGCACGGAGGAGGAGGACCCTTTCTTTGTGTAGGTAAGAGGGGGCACGGAGGAGGTGGCCCATGTCATTCTGTAGGTAAGAAGGGGCACGTAGGAGGAGGACCCTGTCACTGTGGAGGTAAGAGGGGGCATGGAGGAGGTAGACCCAGTCATTTTGGAGGTAAGTGGGGACAGGGAGGAGGTGGACCCAGTCATTGTGGAGGTAAGAGGGGGCACAGAGGAGGAGGAACCTTTCTTTTTCTAGGTAAGAGGGGGCAAGGAGGAGGCGGCCCATGTCATTCTGTAGGTAAGACGGGGCACGTAGGAGGTGGACCCTGTCATTGTGGAGGTAAGAGGGGGCACGGAGGAGGTGTACCCTGTCATTGTGGAGTTAAGAGGGGGCACGGAGGAGGTGGACCCAGTCATTGTTGAGGTAAGTGGGGACACGGAGGAGGTGGACCCATTCATTGTGGAGGTAAGAGGGGGCACGGAGGAGGTGGACCCTTTCATTGTGGAGGTAAGTGGAGGCACGGAGGAAGTGGACCCTGTCATTTTGCAGGAAAGATGGAGCAAGGAGGAAGTGGACCTGTCATTGTGGAGGTAAGAGGGGGCACGGACGAGGTGGACTCTGTCATACTGGAGGTAAGAGGGGGAACGGACGATGTGGTCCCTGTCTTAGTGGAGGTAAGAGGGGGCCGGGATGAGGTGGAAACTGTCATTGTGGAGAAAAGAGGGGGCACGGAGGAGGTGGACCCTGTCAGTGTGGAGGTAAGAGGGGGAAGGGCAGAAGTGGACCCAGTCATTGTGGACGTAAGTGGGGACACGGAGGAGGTTTACCCAGTCATTGTGGAGGTAAGAGGGGGCACGGAGGAGGTGGACCCTGTCATAGTGCAGGTAAGAGGGGGCAAGGAGGAAGTGGACCTGTCATTGTGGAGGTAATAGGGAGCACGGACGAGGTGGACCCTGTCATTGTGGAGGAAAGAGGAGGAACGGAGGAGGTGGACCCTGTCATTTTGGAGGTAAGAGGGAGCACGGAGGACGTAGACCCTATCATTGTGGAGTTGAGAGAGGGCACGGAGGAGGAGGAAACTGTCATAGTGGAGGTAACGGGGCAGGGAGGTGGTGGACCCTCTCATTGTGGAGGTAAGAGGGGGCACGGAGGAGGTGGACCCTGTCATAGTGGAGGTGAGAGGGGGAAGGGAGGAGGTTGACGCTGTCATTGTGAGGATAAGAGGGGGCACGGAGGAGGTGGACCATGTTATTCTGTAGGTAAGAAGGGACACGGAGAAGGTTGACCCTGTCATTGAGGAGTTAAGAGGGGGCACGGAGGAGGTAGACCCAGTCATTTTGGAGGTAAGTGGGGACACGGAGGAGGTGGACCCAGTCATTGTGGAGGTAAGAGGGGGCACGGAGGAGGTGGAACCAGTCATTGTAGAGGTAAGAGGGGGCACGGACGAGGTGGACCCTGTCATAGTGGAGGTAAGCGGGGGAACGGAGGAGGTGGACCCTGTCTTAGTGGAGGTAAGAGGGGGCCGGGATGAGGTGGACCCTGTCATAGTGCAGGCAAGAGGGGGCAGGGAGGAGGTGGACCCAGTCATACTGCAGGTATGGGGGCACGGAAGAGGTGGACCATGTCATTGTGGAGGTAAGAGGGGGCACGGAGGAGGTGGATCCTGTTATTGTGGAGGTAAGAGGGGGCACGGTGAGGAGGACCCTGTCTTTTTGGAGGTAAGAGGTGGCACGGAGGAGGTCTCAGTCACTGTGGAGATAAGAGGGGGCACGGAGGAGGAGGACCCAATCCTGTTGGAGGTAAGAATGTGCACGAAGGAGAAGGACTCTGTCTTTGTGTAGGTAAGAGGGGGCACGGAGGAGGTGGACCATGTTATTCTGTAGGTAAGAAGGGGCACGGAGAAGGTGGACCCTGTCATTGTGGAGTTAAGAGGGGGCACGGAGGAGGTAGACCCAGTCATTGTGGAGGTAAGTTGGGACACGGAGGAGGTGGACCCTGTCATTGTTGAGGAAAGAGGGGGAATGGAGGAGGTGGACCCTGTCATATTGGAGATAAGAGGGAGCAGGGAGGAGGAGGACCCTGTCTTTGTTGAGTAAAGAGGGGGAACAGAGGAGGTGGACCCTGTCATTGTGGAGGTAAGAGGGAGCAGGGAGGAGGAGGACACTGTCATAGTGGAGGTAACAGGGGGCAGGAAGTTGGTGGACCCTCTCATTGTGGAGGTAAGACGGGGCACGGAGGAGGTGGACCCTGTCATAGTAGAGGTGAGAGGGGGAAGGGAGGAGGTGGACCCTGTCATTGTGAAGGGAAGAGGGGGCACGGAGGAGGTGGAACCTCTCATTGTTGAGGTAAGAGGGGGCATGGAGGAGGTAGACCCTGTCATAATGGAGGTAACAGGGGGCACGGAGGAGGTCGACACTGTCATGGTGTAGGTAAGAGGGTACACGGAGAAGGTAGACCCAGTCATTTTGGAGGTAAGTGGGGACACGGAGGAGTTGGACCCAGTCATTGTGGAGGAAAGAGGGGGCACGGAGGAGGTGACATACTGGACGTAACGGGGCAGTGAAGAGGTGGACACTCTCATTGTGGAGGTAAGTGGGGGCACGGAGGAGGTAGACCCTGTCATAATGGAGGTAAGAGGGGGCACGGAGGAGGTCGACACTGTCATGGTGTAGGTAAGAGAGGACACGGAGAAGGTGGACCCTGTCATTGAGGAGTTAAGAGGGGGCACGGAGGAGGTAGACCCAGTCATTTTGGAGGTAAGTGGGGACACGGAGGAGGTGGACCCAGTCATTGTGGAGGTAAGAGGGGGCACGGAGGAGGTAGACCCAGTCATTGTGCAGGTAAGTGGGGACACGGAGGAGGTGGACCCAGTCATTGTGGAGGTAACAGGGGGCACGGAGGAGGTGGACCCTGTCATTGTGGAGGTAACAGGGGGCACGAAGGAGGTGGACCCTGTCATAGTGCAGGTAAGAGGGGGCAAGGAGTAAGTGGACCTCTCATTGTGGAGCTAAGAGGGGGCACGGACGAGGTGGACCCTGTCGTAGTGGAAGTAAGAGGGGGCCGGGAGGAGGTGGACCCTGTCATAGTGGAGGCAAGAGGGTGCAGGGAGTAGGTGGACGCAATCATACTGCAGGTAAGGGGGCACGGAAGAGGTGGAGCATGTCATTGTGGAGGTAAGAGGTGGCACGGAGGAGATCCCAGTCACTGTGGAGATAAGAGGGGGCACGGAGGAGGAGGACCCAATCATTGCGGAGTTAAGAGGGGGCAGAGAGGAGGAGGACCCTTTCTTTTTGTAGGTAAGAGGGGGCAAGGAGGAGGTGGCCCATGTCATTCTGTAGGTAACAGAGGGCACGTTGGAGGTGGACACTGTCATAGTGGAGGAAAGAGGGGGCACGGAGGAGGTGGACCCTGTCATTGTGGAGGTAAGAGGGAGCACGGAGGAGGTGGACCCTGTCATTGTGGAGGTAAGAGGGAGCACGGAGGAGGTGGACCCTGTCATTGTGGAGGCAAGAGGGGGCACGGAGGAGGAGGACCCTGTCATTGTGGAGGTAAGAGGGAGCACGGAGGAGGAGGACACTGTCATAGTGGAGGTAACAGGGGGCAGGAAGTAGGTGGACCCTCTCATTGTGGAGGTAAGAGGGGGCACGGAGGATGTGGACCCTGTCATTGTGGAGGTAAGAGGGGGCACGGAGGAGGTGGACCCTGTCATAGTGGAGGTGACAGGGGGCAAGGAGGAGGTGGACCATGTCATTGTGAAGATAAAAGGGGGCACGGAAGATGTGGACCCTGTCACTGTGGAGGAAAGAGG
The DNA here is from genome assembly GCF_028021215.1 of Eschrichtius robustus. Classification (NCBI taxonomy): domain Eukaryota; kingdom Metazoa; phylum Chordata; class Mammalia; order Artiodactyla; family Eschrichtiidae; genus Eschrichtius; species Eschrichtius robustus. The sequence goes on along the minus strand of NC_090838.1, from coordinate 93,942,869 downwards.
GGGCACGGAGGAGGTGGACCCTGTCACAGTGGAGGTGAGAGGGGGAAGGGAGGAGGTGGACGCTCTCATTGTGAAGATAAGACGGGGCACGGAGGGGGTGGAACCTGTCACTGTGGAGGAAAGAGGGTGCACGGAGAAGGTGGACCCTGTCATTGTTGAGGTAAGAGGGGGCAAGGAGGAGGTAGACCCTGTCATAATGGAGGTAAGAGGGGGCACGAAGGAGGTGGACCCTGTCATTGTGGAGGTAAGAGGGAGCACGGATGACGTGGACCCTATCCTTGTGGAGTTAAGAGAGGACACGGAGGAGGAGGACTCTGACATACTGGACGTAACGGGGCAGTGAAGAGGTGGACACTCTCATTGTGGAGGTAAGAGGGGGCACGGAGGAGGTAGACCCTGTCATAATGGAGGTAAGAGGGGGCACGGAGGAGGTCGACACTGTCATGGTGTAGGTAAGAGAGGACACGGAGAAGGTGGACCCTGTCATTGAGGAGTTAAGAGGGGGCACGGAGGAGGTAGACCCAGTCATTTTGGAGGTAAGTGGGGACACGGAGGAGGTGGACCCATTCATTGTGGAGGTAAGAGGGGGCACGGAGGAGGTAGACCCAGTCATTGTGCAGGTAAGTGGGGACACGGAGGAGGTGGACCCAGTCATTGTGGAGGTAACAGGGGGCACGGAGGAGGTGGACCCTGTCATTGTGGAGGTAACAGGGGGCACGAAGGAGGTGGACCCTGTCATAGTGCAGGTAAGAGGGGGCAAGGAGTAAGTGGACCTCTCATTGTGGAGCTAAGAGGGGGCACGGACGAGGTGGACCCTGTCGTAGTGGAAGTAAGAGGGGGCCGGGAGGAGGTGGACCCTGTCATAGTGGAGGCAAGAGGGTGCAGGGAGTAGGTGGACGCAATCATACTGCAGGTAAGGGGGCACGGAAGAGGTGGAGCATGTCATTGTGGAGGTAAGAGGTGGCACGGAGGAGATCCCAGTCACTGTGGAGATAAGAGGGGGCACGGAGGAGGAGGACCCAATCATTGCGGAGTTAAGAGGGGGCAGAGAGGAGGAGGACCCTTTCTTTTTGTAGGTAAGAGGGGGCAAGGAGGAGGTGGCCCATGTCATTCTGTAGGTAACAGAGGGCACGTTGGAGGTGGACACTGTCATAGTGGAGGAAAGAGGGGGCACGGAGGAGGTGGACCCTGTCATTGTGGAGGTAAGAGGGAGCACGGAGGAGGTGGACCCTGTCATTGTGGAGGTAAGAGGGAGCACGGAGGAGGTGGACCCTGTCATTGTGGAGGCAAGAGGGGGCACGGAGGAGGAGGACCCTGTCATTGTGGAGGTAAGAGGGAGCACGGAGGAGGAGGACACTGTCATAGTGGAGGTAACAGGGGGCAGGTAGTACGTGGACCCTCTCATTGTGGAGGTAAGAGGGGGCACGGAGGATGTGGACCCTGTCATTGTGGAGGTAAGAGGGGGCAAGGAGGAGGTGGACCCTGTCATAGTGGAGGTGACAGGGGGCAAGGAGGAGGTGGACCCTGTCATTGTGAAGATAAAAGGGGGCACGGAAGATGTGGACCCTGTCACTGTGGAGGAAAGAGGGGGCACGGAGGAGGTGGACCCTGTCATTGTGGAGGTAAGAGCGGGCACGGAGGAGGTGGACCCTGTCATTGTGTAGTTAAGAGGGGGCACGGAGGAGGTGGACCCTGTCATTGTGGAGGTAAGAGGGGGCACAGAGGACTAGGACCCTGTCATAGTGCAGGTAAGAGGGGGCAAGGAGGAAGTGGACCTGTCATTGTGGTGGTATGAGGGGTCACGGAGGAGGTGGACCCTATCATTGTGGAGGAAAGAGGGGGCACGGAGGAGGTGGACCCTGTCATTGTGGAGGTAAGAGAGGGCATGGAGAATGAAGACCCTGTCATAAAGGAGGTAAGAGGGGGCACGGAAGAGGTCGACACTGTCATGGTGTAGGTAAGAGGGGACACGGAGAAGGTGGACCCTCTCATTGTGGAGTTAAGAGGGGGCACGGAGGAGGTAGACCCACTCATTGTGGAGGTAAGTGGGGAACCGGAGGAGGTGGACCCAGTCATTGTGGAGGAAAGAGGGGGCACGGAGGAGGTGGAACCAGTCATTGTGGACGTAAGTGGGGACACGGAGGAGGTTTACCCAGTAATTGTGGAGGTGAGAGGGGGCACGGAGGAGGTGGACCCTGTCATTGTGGAGGTAAGAGGGGGCACGGAGGAGGTGGACCCTGTCATAGTGCAGGTAAGAAGGGGCAAGGAGGAAGTGGACCTGTCCTTGTGGAGGTAATAGGGGGCACGGACGAGTTGGACCCTGTCATTCTGGAGGAAAGAGCAGGCACGGAGGAGGTGGTCCCTGTCATTCTGGAGGTAAGAGGGAGAACGGAGGACGTGGACCCTGTCATAGTGGATGTGAGAGGGGGAAGGGAGGAGGTGGACGCTGTCATTGTGAAGATAAGAGGGGGCACGGAGGAGGTGGACCATGTTATTCTGTAGGGAAGAAGGGACACGGAGAAGGTGGACCCTGTCATTGTGGAGGTAAGAGGGGGAACGGAGGTGGTGAACCCTGTAATTGTGGAGGTAAGAGGGGGCACGGAGAAGGTGGACCCTGTCATTGTGGAGGTAAGAGTGGGCACGGAGGAGGTGGACCCTGTCATTGTGGAGGAAAGAAGGGTCACGGAGGAGGTGGACCCTGTCAATGTGGAGGTAAGAGGGGACAAGGAAGACGTGGACGCTGTTATTGTGGAGATAAGAGGGGGCAGGGAGGATGTGGACCTGTCATTGTGGAGGTTAGAGGGGGCACGGAGGAGGAGGACCCTGCCTTTGTTGAGGAAAGATGGGGAACGGAGGAGGTGGACCCTGTCATAGTGGAGGTGAGAGCGGAAAGGGAGAAGGTGGACCCTGTCATTGTGAAGATAAAAGGGGGCACGGAAGAGGTGGACCCTGTCACTGTGAAGGAAAGAGGGGGCACGGAGGAGGTGGACCCTCTCATTGTGGAGGTAAGAGGGAGCAGGGATGACGTGGACCCTATCATTGTGGAGTTAAGAGAGGGCACGGAGTAGGAGGACCATGTCATAGTGGACGTAACAGGGGGCAGGGCGGTGGTGGACACTCTCATTCTGGAGGTAAGAGGGGTACGGAGGAGGTGTACCCTGTCATAGTGGAGGTGAGAGGGGGAAGGGAGGAGGTGGACCCTGTCATTGTGAAGATAAGAGGGGGCACGGAGGAGGTGGAACCTGTCACTGTGGAGGAAAGAGGGGGCAAGGAGAAGGCGAACCCTGTCATTGTTGAGGTAAGAGGGGGCATGGAGGAGGTAGACCCTGTCATAATGGAGGTAACAGTGGGCACGGAGGAGGTCGACACCGTCATGGTGTAGATAAGAGGGGACACGGAGAAGGTTGACCCTGTCATTGAGGAGTTAAGAGGGGGCACGGAGGAGATAGACCCAGTCATTTTGGAGGTAAGTGGGGACACGGAGGAGATGGACCCAGTCATTGTGAAGGTAAGAGCGGGCATGGAGGAGGTGGAACCAGTCATTGTGGAGGTAAGAGGGGGCACGGAGGAGGTGGACCCTGTCATAGTGCAGGTAAGAGGGGGCAAAGAGGAAGTGGACCTCTCATTGTGGAGGTAAGAGGGGGCACGGACGAGGTGGACCCTCTTATAGTGGAGGTAAGCGGGGGAAAGGACGAGGTGGACCCTGTCTTACTGGAGGTAAGAAGGGGCCGGGATGAGGTGGACCCTGTCATACTGCAGGTATGGGGGCACGGAAGAGATGGACCCTTTCATAGTGGAGGTAAGAGGGGGCACGGAGGAGGTGGATCCTGTCATTGTGGAGGTAAGAGGGGGCACGGAGGAGGAGGACTCTGTCTTTGTGGAGGAAAGAGGGGTCACGGAGGAGGTGGATCCTGTCATTGTGGAGGTAAGAGGGGGCACGGAAGAGGAGGACTCTGTCTTTGTGGAGGAAAGAGGGGTCACGGAGGAGGTGGACCCTGTCTTTGTGGAGGTAAGATGTGGCACGTAGGAGATCTCAGTCACTGTGGAGATAAGAGGGGGCACGGAGGAGGAAGACCCAATCATGGTGGAGGTAAGAGTGTGCACGAAGGAGAAGGACTCTGTCGTTGTGTAGGTAAGAGGGGGCACGGAGGAGGTGGACCATGTTATTCTGTAGGTAAGAAGGGGCACGGAGAAGGTGGACCCTGTCATTGTGGAGTTAAGAGGGGGCACGGAGGAGGTAGACCCAGTCATTGTGGAGGTAAGTTGGGACACGGAGGAGGTGGACCCTGTCATTGTTGAGGAAAGAGTGGGAATGGAGGAGGTGGACCCTGTCATTTTGGAGATAAGAGGGGGCAGGGAGGAGGAGGACCCTGTCTTTGTTGAGGAAAGAGGGGGAACAGAGGAGGTGGACCCTGTCATTGTGGAGGTAAGAGGGAGCAGGGAGGAGGAGGACACTGTCATAGTGGAGGTGAGAGGGGGAAGGGAGGAGGTGGACCCTGTCATTGTGAAGATAACAGGGGGCCCGGAGGAGGTGGAAGCTGTAAATGTGGAGGAAAGATGGGGCACGGAGAAGGTGGACCCTGTCAATGTTGAGGTAAGAGGGGGCATGGAGGAGGTAGACCCTGTCATATTGGAGGTAAGAGGGGGCACGGAGTAGGTCGATACTGTCATATTGGTGGTAGGAGGGGTCAGAGAGGAGGTGGACCCTGTCATTTTGGAGGTAAGTTGCGGCACAGAGGAGGACCCTGTCATTTTGGAGGAAAGAGGGGGAACGGACTAGGTGGATTCATTCATTGTGGAGGTAAGAAGGGGCTCGGAGTAGGTGGACCCTGTCAGTGTGCAGGTAAGAAGGGGCACGGAGGAGGTGGACCCAGTCATTGTGGAGGTAAGAGGGGGCACGGAGGAGGTGAACCTGTCATTTTGTAGGTCAGAGGCGGCACGGAGCAGGAGGACCCTGTCATTGTGGAGGAAAGAGGGGATACGGAGGAGGTGGACCCTGTCATTGTGGAGGTAAGAGGGGGCACGGAGGAGGTACTTGTCACTGTGCAGTTAAGAAGGGGCATTGAGGAGGAGGACCCAGTCATTTTCGAGGTAAGAGGGGGCATTGAGTAGGTGGAACCTGTCTAGTGGAGAAAAGAGGGGGCAAAGAGGAGGTGGACCATGTTATGCGGGGCTCAGTCGGGGCAGGGAGGAGGTGGACACTCTCATTGTGGAGGAAAGAGGGGTTAAGGAGGAGGTGGACCACGTTATGGGAGGTCAGAGGGGGGCAGAGAGGAGGTGGACACTGTAATGGGGGGTAAGAGGGCGGCAGGGAGGAGGTGGACCCTGTCATTGTTGAGGTAAGCGGGGGCACGGAGGATGTAGACACTGTCATAATGTAGGTAAGAGAAGGCACGGAGGAGATGGACACTGTCAGAGTGGAGGTAAGAGGGGGCAGGGAGAAGGTGGATCCTGTCATTGTGGAGGTAAGAAGGGGCACGGAGGAGGTGGACCCTGTCATTTTGGAGATAATAGGGGGCACGGAGGTCGAGGACCCTGTCATTGTGGAGGAAAGAGGGGGAACGGAGGAGGTGGACCCTGTCATTGTGGAGGAAAGAGGGGGCACGGAGTAGGTGGACCCTGTCATTGTGGAGGTAAGAGGGAGCAGGGAGGACGTGGACCCTATCATTGTGGAGTTAAGAGAGGGCACGGAGAAGGAGGACCCTGTCATAGTGGACGTAACAGGGGGCAGGGTGGTGGTGGACACTCTCATTGTGGAGGTAAGAGGGGGCACGGAGGAGGTTTACCCTGTCATAGTGGAGGTAAGAGGGGGAAGGGAGGAGGTGGACCCTGTCATTGTGAAGATAAGAGGGGGCACGGAGGAGGTGGAACCTGTCACTGTGGAGGAAAGAGGGGGAATGGAGGAGGTAGACCCAGTCTTAAAGTAGGTAAGAGGGGGCACGTAGGAGGTCGACACTGTCATGGTGTAGGTAAGAGGGGACACGGAGGAGGTAGACCCAGTAATTGTGGAGGTAAGTTGGGACACGGAGGCGGTGGACCCAGTCATTGTGGAGGTAAGAGGGGGCACGGAGGAGGTGGAACCAATCATTGTGGAGGTAAGAGGGGGCACGGAGGAGGTGGACCCTGTCATAGTGGAGGTAAGCGAGCGAACGGACGAGGTGGACCGTGTCTTAGTGGAGGTAAGAAGGGGCCGGGATGAGGTGGACCCTGTCATAGTGGAGGCCAGAGGGGGAAGGGAGGAGGTGGACCCAGCCATACTGCAGGTATGGGGGCACGGAAGATGTGAAACCTGTCATTGTGGAGGTAAGAGGGGGCACGGAGGAGGTGGATCCTGTCATTGTGGAGGTAAGAGGGGGCACGGAGGAGGAGGACTCTGTCTTTGTGGAGGAAAGATGGATCACGGAGGAGGTGGACCCTGTCTTCGTGGAGGTAAGAGGTGGCACGGAGGAGATCCCAGTCACTGTGGAGATAAGAGGGGGCACGGAGGAGGAGGACCCAATCATGGTGGAGGTAAGAGTGTGCACGAAGGAGAAGGACCCTTTCGTTGTGTAGGTAAGAGGGGGCACGGAGGAGGTGGACCATGATATTCCGTAGGTAAGAATGGGCACGGAGAAGGTGGACCCTTTAATTGTGGAGGTAAGATGGGGCACTGAGGTGGTGGACCCTGTCATTGTGGAGGTAAGAGGGGGCACGGAGGAGGTGGACCCTGTCATTGTGGAGGTAATAAGGGGCACGGAGGATGTGGACCCTGTCAATGTGGAGGTAACAGGGGGCACGGAAGAGGTGGAACCTTTCATTGTGGAGGTAAGAGGGGGCAGGGAGGATGTGGACCTGTCATTGTGGAGGTAAGAGGGGGCACGGAGGAGGAGGACCCTGTCTTTGTTGAGGAAAGAGGGGGAACGGAGGAGGTGGACCCTGTCATACTGGAGGTGAGAGGGGGAAGGGAGAAGGTGGACACTAGCATTGTGAAGATAAAAGGGGGCACGGAAGAGGTGGATCCTGTCACTGTGGAGGAAAGAGGGGGCACGTAGGAGGTGGACCCTGTCATTGTGAAGTTAAGAGAGGGCACGGAGTAGGAGGACCCTGTCATAGTGGACGTAACAGGGGGCAGGGAGCTGGTGGACCCTCTCATTGTGGAGGTAAGAGGGGGCACGGAGGAGATGGAACTTGTCAATGTGGAGGAAAGAGGGGGCACGGAGGAGGTGGACCCTGTCATTGTTGAGGTAAGAGGGGGCATGGAGGAGGTAGACCCTGTCATAATGGAGGTAACAGGGGGCACGGAGGAGGTCGACACTGTCATGGTGTAGGTAAGAGGGGACACGGAGAAGGTTGCCCCTGTCATTGAGGAGTTAAGAGAGGACACGGAGGAGGTAGACCCAGTCATTTTGGAGGTAAGTGGGTACACGGAGGAGGTGGACCCAGTCATTGTGGAGGTAAGAGGGGGCACGGAGGAGGTGGAACCAGTCATTGTGGAGGTAAGAGGGGGCATGGAGTAGGTGAACCCTGTCATAGTGCAGGTAAGAGGGGGCAAGGAGGAAGTGGACCTCTCATTGTGGAGGTAAGAGGGGGCAAGGACGAGGTGGACCCTGTCATAGTGGAGGTAAGCGGGGGAACGGACGAGGTGGACCCTGTCTTAGTGGAGGTAAGAGGGGGCCGGGATGAGGTGGACCCTGTCATAGTGCAGGCAAGAGGGGGCAGGGAGGAGGTGGACCCAGTCATACTGCAGGTATGGGGGCACAGAAGAGGTGGACCCTGTCATTGTGGAGGTAAAGAGGGGGCACGGAGGAGGTGGACGCTGTCATAGTGGAGTTAAAAGGGGCCAGGGAGGAGGTGGACCCTGTCATTGTGGAGGTAAGATGGGGCACGGACGTGGTGGACCCTGTCTTTGTGGAGGTAAGAGGGGGCACAGAGGAGGTGGAAGCTGTCATTGTGGACGTAGCAAGGGGCACGAAGTAGGCGGACTATGTCATTGTGGAGTTAAGAGAGGGCACGGAGGAGGTGGACCCTGTCACATTGGAGGTAACAGGGAGCAGGAAGGAGGTGGACCCTGTCTTTGTGAATGTAAGAGGGGGCACGGAGGAGGTGGACCCTGGGATAGTGGAGGTAAGAGGGGGCAAGGAGGAGGTGGACCTCGTTATTGGAGTTCTGAGGGGGGCAGACAGTAGGTGGACCCTTTTATGGGGTGGAAGAAGGGGCAGGGAGGAGGTGGAAACTATTATGGGGGGTAAGAGGGGTGCAGGGTGGAGGTGGACCCGGTCATAGTGGAGGCAAGGGGGGGTACGGACGAAGTGGACCCTGTCATTGTGGATGTGAGAGGGGGCAGGGAGGAAGTGGACCATGTTATAGTGGAGGTAAGAGGGGGCACGGAGCAGGTGGACCCACTCATAGTGGAGGTAAGATGGGGCAGGGAGGAGGTGGCACATGTCATACTGGAGGTGAGAGGCAGCACAAAGTAGGTGAACCCTGTCATTGTGGAGGTAAGAAGGGGCACAGAGGAGATGGACCCTGTCATAGTGGAGGTAAGAGGGGGCACGCAGGAGGTGGACACTGTCATAGTGGAGGTAAGAGGGGTCAGGGAGGAGGTGAAGCGTGCAAACGTGGAGGTAAGAGGGGACAAGGAGGAGTTGGACCCTGTAATTTTGGAGGTAAGAAGGGGCACGAAGAAGGGGGACCCTGTCATTATGGAGGTAGGAGGGGGCACGGAGGAGGTCGACACTGTCATGTTGTAGGTAAGAGGGGACACGGAGAAGCTGGACCCTGTCATTGTGGAGTTAAGAGGGGGCACGGAGGAGGTAGACCCAGTCATTGTGGACGAAAGAGGGGGCACGGAGGAGGTGGACCCAGTCATTGTGGAGGTAAGTGGGGACACGGAGGAGGTGGACCCAGTCATTGTGGAGGTAAGACGGGGCACAGAGGAGGAGGACCCTTTCTTTTGTAGGTAAGAGGGGGCAAGGAGGAAGTGGCCCATGTGATTCTGTCGGTAAGAGGGGGCACGTAGGAGGTGTACCCTGTAATAGTGGAGGAAAGAGGGGGCACGAAGGACGTGGACCCTATCATTGTGGAGTTAAGAGAGGGCACGGAGGAGGAGGAAACTGTCATAGTGGAGGTAACAGGGGGCAGGGAGGTGGTGGACCCTCTCATTGTGGAGGTAAGAGGGGGCACGGAGGAGGTGGACCCTGTCATAGTGGAGGTGAGACGGGGAAGGGAGGAGGTGGACGCCGTCATTGTGAAGATAAGACGGGGCACGGAGGAGGTGGAACCTGTCACTGTGGAGGAAAGAGGGGGCACGGAGAAGGTGGACACTGTCATTGTTGAGGTAAGAGGGGGCATGGAGGAAGTAGACCCTGTCATAATGGAGGTAAGAGGGGGCACGGAGGTGGTGGACCCTGTCATAGTGCAGATAAGAGGGGGCAAGTAGGAACTGGACCTGTCATTGTGGAGGTAAGAGGGGGCACGGAGGAGGTGGACCCTGTCATTGTGGAGGTAAGAGGCGGCACGGAGGAGGTGGACACTGTCATAATGCAGGTAAGAGGGGGCAAGAAGGAAGTGGACCTGTCATTGTGGAGGTAATAGGGGGTACGGACGAGGTGGACCCTGTCATTGTGGACGAAAGAGGAGGCACGGAGGAGGTGGATCCTCTCATTGTGGAGTTAAGAGAGGGCACGGAGGAGGAGGACTCTGTCATAGTGGACGTAACATGGGGCAGGGAGGTGGTGGACACTCTCATTTTGAAGGTAACAGGGGGCACGGAGGAGGTGTACCCTGTCATAGTGGAGGTGAGAGGGGGAAGGGAGGAGGTGGAACCTGTCACTGTGGAGGAAAGAGGGGGCACGGAGAAGGTGGACCCTGTCATTGTTGAGGTAACAGGGGGCATGGAGGAGGTAGAACCTGTCATTATGGAGGTAAGAGGGGGCCCGGAGGAGGTCGACACTGTCATGGTGTAGGTAAGAGTGGGCACGGAGAAGGTGCACCCTGTCACTCTGGAAGTAAGAAGGGGGACGGAGGAGGTGGATAATGTCATTGTGGAGGTAAGAGGGGGCACGTTGGAGGTGGACAGTGTCATTGTGGAGGCAAGAGGGGGCACGGAGGAGGTGGACCCTGTCAGTGTGGAGGTAAGAGGGTGAAGGGCAGAAGTGGGCCCTGTCATTGTGGAGGTAAGATGGGGAACGAAGGAGCTGGAACCTGTCATAGTGGAGGTAACAGGGGGCAGGGAGGAGGTGGACCCTCTCATTGTGGAGGTATGATGGGGCACGGAGGAGGTGGACCCTGTTTTTCTGGAGGTAAGAGTGGGCACAGAGGAGGGGGAACCTGTCATTGTGGAGGTAAGATGGGGAACGAAGTAAATGGACCCTGTCATTGTGGAGTTAAGAGAGGGCAGGGAGGAGGAGGACCCTGTCATTTTGGAGGAAAGAGGAGGCACGGAGGAGGTGGAACCTGTCTATGTGGAGGTAAGAGGGGGAACAGAGGAGGTCCCAGTCACTGTGGAAATAAGAGGGTGCACGGAGGAGGAGGACCCAATCATGGTGGAGATAAGAGGGTGCACGGAGGAGGAGGACCCTGTCTTTGTGTAGGTAAGAGGGGGCACGGAGGAGGTGGACCATGTTATTCTGAAGTTAAGAAGGGGCACGGAGGAGGTGGACCCTGTTATTGTGGAGTTAAGAGGGGGCACGGAGGTGTTGGACCCTGTCATGTTGGAGGTAAGAGGGGACACGGACGAGGTGGACCTTGTGATTGTGGAGGTAAGAGGGGGCACGGAGGAGGTGAACCATGTTATGGGGGGGTAAGAGGGGGCAGGAAAGAGGTGGAACACGTTACGTGTAGTCAGAGGGGGATACGGAGGAGGTGGACTCTGTCTTTGTGGAGGTAATACGGGGCAAGGAGGAGGTGGACCATGTTATGGGAAGCCAGAGGGGCGCCCTGAGGAGGTGGACCGTGTAATGGGGGGTAAGACGGGGGCACGGAAGAGGTCACAGTCACTGTGGAGATAAGAGGGAGCACGGAGGAGGAGGACCCAATCATTGTGGAGGAAAGAGGGGGCACGGAGGAGATACCAGTTACTGTGGAGATAAGAGGAGGCACGGAGGAGGAGGACCCTTTCTTTGTGTAGGTAAGAGGGGGCACGGAGGAGGTGGCCCATGTCATTCTGTAGGTAAGAAGGGGCAAGTAGGAGGTGGACCCTGTCATTGTGGAGGTAAGAGGGGGCACGGAGGAGGTGGACCCTGTCATTGTGGAGGTAAGAGGGGGCACGGTGGAGGTGGACCCTGTCACTGTGGAGGTAAGGCGGGGCATGGAGGAGGTAGACCCAGTCATTTTGAAGGTAAGTGGGGACAGGGAGGAGGTGAACCCAGTCATTGTGGAGGTAAGAGGGGGCACAGAGGAGGAGGAACCTTTCTTTTTGTAGGTAAGAGGGGGCAAGGAGGAGGCGGCCCATGTCATTCTGTAGGTAAGACGGGGCACGTAGGAGGTGGACCCCGTCATTGTGGAGGTAAGAGGGGGCACGGAGGAGGTGGACCCTGTCATTGTGGAGGTAAGAGGGGGCACGGAGGAGGTGGACCCTGTCATAGTGCAGGTAAGAGGGGGCAAGGCGGAAGTGGGACTGTCATTGCGGAGGTATGATGGGGCACGGACGAGGTGGACCCTGTCATTGTGGAGGTAAGAGGGAGCACGGAGGAGGAGGACACTGTCATAGTGGAGGTAACAGGGGAGAGGAAGTAGGTGGACCCTCTCATTGTGAAGAGAAGAGGGGGCACGGAGGAGGTGGAACCTGTCACTGTGGAGGAAAGAGGGGGCACGGAGAAGGTGGACCCTGTCATTGTTGAGGAAAGAACGGGCATGGAGGAGATAGACCCTGTCATAATGGAGGTAACAGGGGGCACGGTGGCGGTAGACCCAGTCATTGTGTAGGTAAGTGGGGAAAAGGAGGAGGTGGACCCAGTCATTGTGGAGGTAAGAGTTGTCACGGAGGCGGTACACCCAGTCATTTTGGAGGTAAGTGGGGACACGGAGGAGGTGGATCCAGTCATTGTGGACGTAAGAGGGGGCACGGAGGAGGTGGACCCAGTCATTGTGGAGGTAAGAAGGGGCTCGGAGGAGGTGGACCCTGTCAGTGTGCAGGTAAGAAGGGGCACGGAGGAGGTGGACCCTGTCATAGTGCAGGTAAGAGGGGGCAAGGAGGAAGTGGACCTCTCATTGTGGAGGTAAGAGGGGGCACGGGCGAGGTGGACCCTGTCATAGTGGAGGTAAGCGAGGGAACGGACGAGGTGGACCGTGTCTTAGTGGAGGTAAGAGGGGGCCGGGATGAGGTGGACCCTGTCATAGTGGAGGCAAGTGGGGGAAGGGAGGAGGTGGACCCAGTCATACTGCAGGTATGGGGGCACGGAAGAGGTGGACCCTGTCATTGTGGAGGTAAGAGGGGGCACGGAGGAGGTGGATCCTGTCATTGTGGAGGTAAGAGGGGGCACGGAGGAGGTGAATTCTGTCTTTGTGGAGGTAAGAGGTGGCACGGAGGAGATCCCAGTCCCTGTGGAGATAAGAGGGGGCACGGAGGAGGAGGACCCAATCATGGTGGAGGTAAGAGTGTGCATGAAGGAGAAGGACCCTGTCGTTGTGTAGGAAAGAGGGGGCACGGAGTAGGTGGACCATGTTATTCTGTAGGTAAGAATGGGCACGGAGAAGGTGGACCCTTTCATTGTGGAGGTAAGAGGGGGCACGGACGTGGTGGACCCGGTTATTGTGGAGGTAAGAGGGGGCACGGAGGAGGAGGACCCTGTCTTTGTTGAGGAAAGAGGGGGAACGGAGGAGGTGGACCCTGTCATAGTGGAGGTGAGAGGGGGAAGGGAGAAGGTGGACCCTGTCATTGTGAAGATAAAAGGGGGCACGGAGGAGGTAGACCCTGTCATAATGGAGGTAAGAGGGGGTACCAAGGAGGTGGACCCTGTCAAGGTTGAGGAAAGAGGGGGACTGGAGGAGGTGGACTCTGTCATTTTGGAGATAAGAGGGGGCACGGAGGAGGAGGACCCTGTCTTTGTTGAGGAAGGAGGGGGAACGGAAGAGGTGGACCCTGTCATTGTGGAAGTAAGAGGGAGCACGGAGGACGTGGACCCTATCATTGTGGAGTTAAGAGAGGGCACGGCGGAGGAGGACCCTGTCATAGTGGAGGTAACAATGGGGAAGGGAGCTGGTGGACCCTCTCATTGTGGAGGTAAGAGGGGGCACGGAGGAGGTGGACCCTCACATAGTGGAGGTGAGAGGGGGAAGGGAGGAGGTGGACCCTGTAATTGTGAAGATAACAGGGGGCACGGAGGAGGTGGAACCTGTCACTTTGGAGGAAAGTGGGGGAACGAAGAAGGTGGACCCTGTAATTGTTGAGGTAAGAGGGGGCATGGAGGAGTTAGACCCTGTCATAATGGAGGTAAGAGGGGGCACGGAGGAGGTCGACACTGTCATGGTGTAGGTAAGAGGGGACACGGAGAAGGTGGACCCTGTCATTGTGGAGTTAAGAGGGGGAACGGAGGAGGTGGACCCAGTCATTGTTGAGGTAAGTGGGGACACGGAGGAGGTGGACCCATTCATTGTGGAGGTAAGAGGGGGCACGGAGGAGGTGGACCCTTTCATTGTGGAGATAAGAGGAGGCACGGAGGAAGTGGACCCTGTCATTTTGCAGGAAAGATGGAGGAAGGAGGAAGTGGACCTGTCATTGTGGAGGTAAGAGGGGGCACGGACGAGGTGGACTCTGTCATACTGGAGGTAAGAGGGGGAACGGACGATGTGGTCCCTGTCTTAGTGGAGGTAACAGGGGGCCGCGATGAGGTGGAAACTGTCATAGTGGAGGCAAGAGGGGGCACGGAGAAGGTGGACCCTGTCAGTGTGGAGGTAAGAGGGGGAAGGGCAGAAGTGGACCCTGTCATTGTGGAGATAAGTCGGGAAACGGAGGAGGTGGACCCAGTCATTGTGGAGAAAAGAGGGGGCACGGAGGAGGAGGACCCAATCATGGTGGAGGTAAGAGTGTGCATGAAACAGAAGGACCCTGTCGTTGTGCAGGTAAGAGGGGCCTCGGAGTAGGTGGACCATGTTATTCTGTAGGTAGGAATGGGCACGGAGAAGGTGGACCCTTTCATTGTGGAGGTAAGAGTGGGCACGGACGAGGTGGACCCTGTCGTAGTGGAAGTAAGAGGGGGCCGGGAGGAGGTGGACCCTGTCATAGTGGAGGCAAGAGGGTGCAGGGAGTAGGTGGACCCAATCATACTGCAGGTAAGGGGGCACGGAAGAGGTGGAGCCTGTCATTGTGGAGGTAAGAGGTGGCACGGAGGAGATCCCAGTCACTGTGGAAATAAGAGGGGGCACGGAGGAGGAGGAACCAATCATTGCGGAGGTAAGAGGGGGCAGAGAGGAGGAGGACCCTTTCTTTTTGTAGGTAAGAGGGGGCAAGGAGGAGGTGGCCCATGTCATTCTGTAGGTAAGACGGGGCACGTAGGAGGTGGACCCTGTCATAGTGGAGGAAAGAGGGGGCACGGAGGAGGTGGACCCTGTCATTGTGGAGGTAAGAGGGAGCACGGAGGAGGTGGACCCTGTCATTGTGGAGGCAAGAGGGGGCACGGAGGAGGAGGACCCTGTCATTGTGGAGGTAAGAGGGAGAACGGAGGAGGTGGACCCTGTCATTGTGGAGGCAAGAGGGGGCACGGAGGAGGAGGACCCTGTCATTGTGGAGGTAAGAGGGGGCATGGAGGAGGTGGACCCTGTCATAGTGCAGGTAAGAGGGGGCAAGGAGGAAGTGGGACTGTCATTGCGGAGGTATGAGGGGGCACGGACGAGGTGGACCCTGTCATTGTGGAGGTAAGAGGGAGCACGGAGGAGGAGGGCACTGTCATAGTGGAGGTAACAGGGGGGAGGAAGTAGGTGGACCCTCTCATTGTGGAGGTAAGAGGGGGCACGGAGGAGGTGGACCCTGTCATAGCGGAGGTGAGAGGGGGAAGGGAGGAAGTGGACCCTGTCATTGTGACTAGAAGAGGGGGCACGGAGGAGGTGGAACTTGTCACTGTGGAGGAAAGAGGGGGCACGGAGAAGGTGGACCCTGTCATTGTTGAGGTAAGAAGGGGCATGGAGGAGATAGACCCTGTCATAATGGAGGTAAGAGGGGGTACGGAGGCGGTAGACCCAGTCATTGTGGAGGTAAGTGGGGAAAAGGAGGAGGTGGACCCAGTCATTGTGGACGTAAGTGGGGACACGGAGGAGGTTTACCCAGTCATTGTGGAGGTAAGTGGGGGCACGGAGGAGGTGGACCCTGTCATTGTGGAGGTAAGAGTGGGCACGGAGGAGGTAGACCCAGTCATTGTGGAGGTAAGTTGGGACACGGAGGAGGTGGATTCAGTCATTGTGGACGTAAGAGGGGGCACGGAGGAGGTGGACCCAGTAATTGTGGAGTTAAGAAGGGGCTCGGAGGAGGTGGACCCTGTCAGTGTGCAGGTAAGAAGGGGCACGGAGGAGGTGGACCCTGTCATAGTTCAGGTAAGAGGGGGCAAGGAGGAAGTGGACCTCTCATTGTGGAGGTAAGAGGGGGCACGGGCGAGGTGGACCCTGTCATAGTGGAGTTAAGCGAGGGAACGGACGAGGTGGACCGTGTCTTAGTGGAGGTAAGAGGGGGCCGAGATGAGGTGGACCCTGTCATAGTGGAGGCAAGAGGGGGAAGGGAGGAGGTGGACCCAGTCATACTGCAGGTATGGGGGCACGGAAGAGGTGGACCCTGTCATTGTGGAGGTAAGAGGGGGCACGGAGGAGGTGGATCCCGTCATTGTGGAGGTAAGAGGGGGCACGGAGGAGGTGGATTCTGTCTTTGTGGAGGTAAGAGGTGGCACGGAGGAGATCCCAGTCACTGTGGAGATAAGAGGGGGCACGGAGGAGGAGGACTCAATCATGGTGGAGGTAAGAGTGTGCATGAAGGAGAAGGACCCTGTCGTTGTGTAGGTAAGAGGGGGCACGGAGTAGGTGGACCATGTTATTCTGTAGGTAAGAATGGGCACGGAGAAGGTGGACCCTTTCATTGTGGAGGTAAGAGGGGGCACGGACGTGGTGGACCCGGTTATTGTGGAGGTAAGAGGGGGCACGGAGGAGGAGGACCCTGTCTTTGTTGAGGAAAGAGGGGGAACGGAGGAGGTGGACCCTGTCATAGTGGAGGTGAGAGGGGGAAGGGAGAAGGTGGACCCTGTCATTGTGAAGATAAAAGGGGGCACGGAGGAGTTAGACCCTGTCATAATGGAGGTAAGAGGGGCTACCGAGGAGGTGGACCCTGACATTGTTGAGGAAAGAGGGGGACAGGAGGAGGTGGACTCTGTCATTTTGGAGATAAGAGGGGGCACGGAGGAGGAGGACCCTGTCTTTGTTGAGGAAGGAGGGGGAACGGAAGAGGTGGACCCTGTCATTGTGGAAGTAAGAGGGAGCACGGAGGACGTGGACCCTATCATTGTGGAGTTAAGAGAGGGCACGGCGGGGGAGGACCCTGTCATAGTGGAGGTAACAATGGGGAAGGGAGCTGGTGGACCCTCTCATTGTGGAGGTAAGAGGGGGCACGGAGGAGGTGGACCCTCTCATAGTGGAGGTGAGAGGGGGAAGGGAGGAGGTGGACCCTGTAATTGTGAAGATAACAGGGGGCACGGAGGAGGTGGAACCTGTCACTTTGGAGGAAAGTGGGGGAACGAAGAAGGTGGACCCTGTCATTGTTGAGGTAAGAGGGGGCATGGAGGAGTTAGACCCTGTCATAATGGAGGTAAGAGGGGGCACGGAGGAGGTCGACACTGTCATGGTGTAGGTAAGAGGGGACACGGAGAAGGTGGACCCTGTCATTGTGGAGTTAAGAGGGGGAACGGAGGAGGTGGACCCAGTCATTGTTGAGGTAAGTGGGGACACGGAGGAGGTGGACCCATTCATTGTGGAGGTAAGAGGGGGCACGGAGGAGGTGGACCCTTTCATTGTGGAGGTAAGAGGAGGCACGGAGGAAGTGGACCCTGTCATTTTGCAGGAAAGATGGAGCAAGGAGGAAGTGGACCTGTCATTGTGGTGGTAAGAGGGGACACGGACGAGGTGGACTCTGTCATACTGGAGGTAAGAGGGGGAACGGACGATGTGGTCCCTGTCGTAGTGGAGGTAAGAGGGGGCCGGGATGAGGTGGAAACTGTCATAGTGGAGGCAAGAGTGGGCACGGAGAAGGTGGACCCTGTCAGTGTGGAGGTAAGAGGGGGAAGGGCAGAAGTGGCCCCTGTCATTGTGGAGGTAAGTCGGGAAACGGAGGAGGTGGACCCAGTCATTGTGAGAAAAGAGGGGGCACAGAGGAGGAGGACCCAATCATGGTGGAGGTAAGAGTGTGCATGAAAGAGAAGGACCCTGTCGTTGTGTAGGTAAGAGGGGGCACGGAGTAGGTGGACCATGTTATTCTGTAGGTAAGAATGGGCACGGAGAAGGTGGACCCTTTCATTGTGGAGGTAAGAGGGGGCACGGACGAGGTGGACCCTGTCGTAGTGGAAGTAAGAGGGGGCCGGGAGGAGGTGGACCCTGTCATAGTGGAGGCAAGAGGGTGCAGGGAGTAGGTGGACCCAATCATACTGCAGGTAAGGGGGCACGGAAGAGGTGGACCCTGTCATTGTGGAGGTAAGAGGTGGCACGGAGGAGATCCCAGTCACTGTGGAAATAAGAGGGGGCACGGAGGAGGAGGACCCAATCATTGCGGAGGTAAGAGGGGGCAGAGAGGAGGAGGAACCTTTCTATTTGTAGGTAAGAGGGGGCAAGGTGGAGGTGGCCCATGTTATTCTGTAGGTAAGAAGGGGCACGTAGGAGGTGGATCCTGTCATAGTGGAGGAAAGAGGGGGCACGGAGGAGGTGGACCCTGTCATTGTGGAGGTAAGAGGGAGCACGGAGGAGGTGGACCCTGTCATTGTGGAGGCAAGAGGGGGCACGGAGGAGGAGGACCCTGTCATTGTGGAGATAAGAGGGAGCACGGAGGAGGAGGACACTGTCATAGTGGAGGCAACAGGGGGCAGGAAGTAGGTGGACCCTCTTATTGTGGAGGTAAGAGGGGGCACGGAGGATGTGGACCCTGTCATTGTGGAGGTAAGAGGGCGCACGGAGGAGGTGGACCCTGTCATAGTGGAGGTGAGAGGGGGCAAGGAGGAGGTGGACCCTGTCATTGTGAAGATAAAAGGGGGCACGGAAGAGGTGGACCCTGTCACTGTGGAGGAAAGAGGGGGCACGGAGGGGGTGGACCCTGTCATTGTGGTGGTAGGAGGGAGCACGGAGGACGTGGACCCTATCATTGTGCAGTTAAGAGAGGGCACGGAGTAGGAGGACCCTGTCATAGTGGACGTAACAGGGGGCAGGGAAGTGGTGGTCACTCTCATTCTGGAGGTAAGAGGGGTACGGAGAAGGTGTACCCTGTCATAGTGGAGGTGAGAGGGGGAAGGGAGGAGTTGGACCCTGTCATTGTGAAGATAAGAGGGGGCACGGCGGAGGTGGAACTTGTCACTGTGGAGGAAAGAGGGCGCACGAAGAAGGTGGACCCTGTCATTGTTGAGGTAAGAGAGGGCATGGAGAATGAAGACCCTGTCATAACGGAAGTAAGAGGGGGCACGGAAGAGGTCGACACTGTCATGGTGTAGGTAAGAGGGGACACGGAGAAGGTGGACCCTGTCGTTGTGGAGTTAAGAGGGGGCACGGAGGAGGTAGACCCAGTCATTGTGGAGGTAAGTTGGGACACGTAGGAGGTGGACCCAGTCATTGTGGAGGTAAGAGGGGGCACGGAGGAGGTGGACCCAGTCATTGTGGAGGTATGAGGGGGCACGGAGGAGGTGGACCCTGTCATTGTGGAAGTAAGAGGGGGCACGGAGGAGGAGGACCCTGTCTTTGTGGAGGAAAGAGGGGGCACGGAGGACGTGGACCCTGTCTTTGTGGAGGTAAGAGGTGGCACGGAGGAGATCCCAGTCACTGTGGAGATAAGAGGGGGCACGGAGGAGGAGGACCCAATCATTGTGCAGGTAAGAGGGGGCACAGAGGAGGAGGACCCTTTTTTTTGTAGGTAAGAGGGGGTAAGGAGGAGGTGGCCCATGTCATTCTGTGTGTAAGACGGGGTACGTAGGAGGTGGACCCTGTCATAGCGGAGGAAAGAGGGGGCACGGAGGAGGTTGCCCCTGTCATTGTGGAGGTAAGAGTGGGCACGGAGGAGGTGGACCCTGTCATTGTGGAGGTAATAGGGGGCACGGAGGAGGTGGACCCTGTCATTGTGGAGGTAAGAGGGGGCACGGAGGAGGTGGACCCTGTCATAGTGCAGGTAAGAGGGGGCAAGGAGGAAGTGGACCTGTCATTGTGGAGGTATGAGGGGGCACGGAGGAGGTGGACCCTGTCATTGTGGAGGGAAGAGGGGGCACGGAGAAGGTGGACCCTGTCATTGTTGAGGTAACAGGGGGCATGGAGGAGGTAGAACCTGTCATTATGGAGGTAAGAGGGGGCCCGGAGGAGGTCGACACTGTCATGGTGTAGGTAAGAGTGGGCACGGAGAAGGTGCACCCTGTCACTCTGGAAGTAAGAAGGGGGACGGAGGAGGTGGATAATGTCATTGTGGAGGTAAGAGGGGGCACGTTGGAGGTGGACAGTGTCATTGTGGAGGCAAGAGGGGGCACGGAGGAGGTGGACCCTGTCAGTGTGGAGGTAAGAGGGTGAAGGGCAGAAGTGGGCCCTGTCATTGTGGAGGTAAGATGGGGAACGAAGGAGCTGGAACCTGTCATAGTGGAGGTAACAGGGGGCAGGGAGGAGGTGGACCCTCTCATTGTGGAGGTATGATGGGACACGGAGGAGGTGGACCCTGTTTTTCTGGAGGTAAGAGTGGGCACAGAGGAGGGGGAACCTGTCATTGTGGAGGTAAGATGGGGAACGGAGTAAATGGACCCTGTCATTGTGGAGTTAAGAGAGGGCAGGGAGGAGGAGGACCCTGTCATTTTGGAGGAAAGAGGAGGCACGGAGGAGGTGGAACCTGTCTATGTGGAGGTAAGAGGGGGAACAGAGGAGGTCCCAGTCACTGTGGAAATAAGAGGGTGCACGGAGGAGGAGGACCCAATCATGGTGGAGATAAGAGGGTGTACGGAGGAGGAGGACCCTGTCTTTGTGTAGGTAAGAGGGGGCACGGAGGAGGTGGACCATGTTATTCTGAAGTTAAGAAGGGGCACGGAGGAGGTGGACCCTGTTATTGTGGAGTTAAGAGGGGGCACGGAGGTGTTGGACCCTGTCATTTTGGAGGTAAGAGGGGACACGGACGAGGTGGACCTTGTGATTGTGGAGGTAAGAGGGGGCACGGAGGAGGTGAACCATGTTATGGGGGGGTAAGAGGGGGCAGGAAAGAGGTGGAACACGTTACGGGTAGTCAGAGGGGGATACGGAGGAGGTGGACTCTGTCTTTGTGGAGGTAAGACGGGGCAAGGAGGAGGTGGACCATGTTATGGGAAGCCAGAGGGGCGCCCTGAGGAGGTGGACCGTGTAATGGGGGGTAAGACGGGGGCACGGAAGAGGTCACAGTCACTGTGGAGATAAGAGGGAGCACGGAGGAGGAGGACCCAATCATTGTGGAGGAAAGAGGGGGCACGGAGGAGATACCAGTTACTGTGGAGATAAGAGGAGGCACGGAGGAGGAGGACCCTGTCATAGTGGAGGTGAGAGGGGGAAAGGAGGAGGTGGACCCTGTCATTGTGAAGATAAGAGGGGGGACGGAGGAGGTTGAACCTGTCACTGTGGAGGAAAGGGGGGGGCACGGAGAAGGTGGACACTGTCATTGTTGAGGTAAAAGGGGGCATGGAGGAGGTAGACCCTGTCACAAAGGAGGTAAGAGGGGGCACGGAGGAGGTCAACGCTGTCATGGTGTAGGTAACAGGGGACACGGAGGAGGTGGACCCTGTCATTGTGGAGGTAAGAAGGAGCCCGGAGGACGTGGACCATATCATTGTGAAGTTAAGAGAGGGCACGGAGGAGGAGGACCCTGTCATAGTGGACGTAACAGGGGGCAGGGAGGTGCTGGACACTCACATTGTGGAGGTAAGATGGTGCACGGAGGAGGTGTACCCTGTCATAGTGGAGGTGAGAGGGGGAAGGGAGGAGGTGGACCCTGTCATTGTGAAGATAAGAGGAGGCACGGAGGAGGTGGAACCTGTCACTGTGGAGGAAAGAGGGGGCACGGAGGAGGTCGACGCTGTCATGGTGTAGGTAAGAGGGGACACGGAGAAGGTGGACCCTGTCATTGTGGAGTTAAGAGGGGGCACGGAGGAGGTAGACCCAGTCATTGTGGAGGTAAGTGGGGACACGGAGTGGTGGACCCAGTCATTGTGGAGGTAAGAGGGGGCACGGAGGAGGTGGACCTTGCCATAGTGGAGGTGAGAGGGGGAAGGGAGGAGGTGGACCCTGTCATTGTGAAGACAAGAGGGGGCACGGAGGAGGTGGAACCTGTCACTGTGGAGGAAAGAGGGGGCACGGAGAAGGTGGACCTTGTCATTGTTGAGGTAAGAGGGGGCATGGAGGAGGTAGACCCTGTCATAAAGGAGGTTAGACCGGGCACGGAGGAGGTCGACGCTGTCATGGTATAGGTTAGAGAGGACACGGAGAAGGTGGACCCTGTCATTGTGGAGTTAAGAGGGGCCACGGAGGAGGTGGACCCTGTCATTGTGGAGGTAAGAGGGGGCACGGAGGAGGTGGACCCTGTCACAGTGCAGGTAAGAGGGGGCAAGGAGGAAGTGGACCTGTCATTGTGGAGGTATGAGGGGGCACGGACGAGGTGGACCCTGTCATTGTGGAGGCAAGAGGGGGCACGGAGGAGTAGGACCCTGTTATTGTGGAGGTAAGAGGGAGCACGGAGGAGGAGGACACTGTCATAGTGGAGGTAACAGGGGGGAGGAAGTAGGTGGACCCTGTCATTGTGGAGGTAAGAGGGGGCATGGAGGAGGAGGACCCTTTCTTTGTGGAGGAAAATGGGGGCACGGAGGACGTGGACCTTGTCTTTGTGGAGGTAACAGGTGGCACGGAAGAGATCCCAGTCACTGTGGAAATAAGAGGGGGCACGGAGGAGGAGGACCCAATCATTATGGAGGTAAGAGGGGGCACAGAGGAGGAGGACCCTTTTTTTTGTAGGTAAGAGGGGGCAAGGAGGAGGTGGCCTATGTCATTCTGTAGGTAAGACGGGGCACGTAGGAGGTGGACCTGTCATTGTGGAGGTAAGTGGGGGCACGGAGGAGGTGGACCCTGTCATTGTGGAGGTAAGAGGGGGCACGGAGGAGGTGGACCCTGTCATAGTGCAGGTAAGAGGGGGCAAGGAGGAAGTGGACCTGTCATTGTGGAGGTATGAGGGGGCACGGACGAGGTGGACCGTGTCATTGTGGAGGAAAGAGGGGACACGGAGGAGGAGGACACTGTCATAGTGGAGGAAACAGGGAGCAGGAAGTTGGTGGACCCTCTCACTGTGGAGGTAAGAGGGGGCACGGAGGAGGTGGACCTTGCCATAGTGGAGGTGAGAGGGGGAAGGGAGGAGGTAGACCCAGTCATTGTGGAGGTAAGTGGGGAAAAGGAGGAGGTGGACCCAGTCATTTTGGAGGTAAGAGGCGGCACGGAGGAGGTGGACCCTGTCACAGTGCAGGTAAGAGGGGGCACGGACGAGGTGGACCCTGTCATTGTGGAGGTAAGAGGGAGCACTGAGGACGTGGACCCTGTCATTGTGGAGGTAAGAGGGAGCACGGAGGACGTGGATCCTGTCATTGTGGAGTTATGAGAGGGCACGGAGGAGGAGGAAAGTGTCATAGTGGAGGTAACAGGGGGCAGGTAGGTGGTGGACCTTCTCATTGTGGAGGTAAGAGGGGGCACGGAGGAGGTGGACCCTGTCATTATGGAGGTGAGAGGGGGAAGGGAGGAGGTGGACGCTGTCATTGTGAACATAAGACGGGGCACGGAGGAGATGGAACCTGTCACTGTGGAGGAAAGAGGGGGCACCGAGAAGGTGGACCCTCTCATTGTTGAGGTAAGAGGGGGCATGTAGGAGGTAGGCCCTGTCATAATGGAGGTAAGAGGGGGCACGGAGGAGGTGGACCCTGTCATAGTGCAGGTAAGAGGGGGCAAGGAGGAAGTGGACCTGTCATTGTGGAGGTAAGATGGAGCACGGAGGGCCTGGACCCTGTCATTGTGGAGTTAAGAGAGGGCACGGAGGAGGAGGAAAGTGTCATAGTGGAGGTAACAGTGGGCAGGTAGGTGGTGGACCCTCTTATTGTGGAGGTAAGAGGGGGCACGGAGGAGGTGGACCCTGTCATTATGGAGGTGAGAGGGGGAAGGGAGGAGGTGGACGCTGTCTTTGTGAACATAAGACGGGGCACGGAGGAGATGGAACCTGTCACTGTGGAGGAAACAGGGGGCACGGAGAAGGTGGACCCTCTCATTGTTGAGGTAAGAGGGGGCATGTAGGAGGTAGGCCGTGTCATAATGGAGGTAAGAGGGGGCACGGAGGAGGTGGACCCTGTCATAGTGCAGTTAATAGGGGCAAGGAGTAAGTGGACCTCTCATTGTGGAGTTAAGAGGGGGCACGGAAGAGGTGGACCCTGTCTTAGTGGAGGTAAGAGGGGGCCGGGATGAGGTGGACCCAGTCATACTGCAGGTATGGGGGCACGGAAGAGGTGGACCCTGTCATTGTGTAGGTAAGAGGGGGCACGGAGGAGGTGGATCCTGTCTTTGTGGAGGAAAGAGAGGTAACGGAGCAGGTGGACCCTGTCTTTGTGGAGGTAAGAGGTGGCACGGAGGAGATCCCAGTCACTGTGGAGATAAGAGGGGGCACGGAGGAGGAGGACACAATCATGGTGGAGGTAAGAGTGTGCACGAACGAGAAGGACCCTGTCGTTGTGTAGGTAAGAGGGGGCACGGAGGAGGTGGACCATGTTATTCTGTAGGTAAGAAGGGGCACGGAGAAGGTGGACCCTGTCATTGTGGAGGTAAGAGGGAGCACGGAGGAGGAGGACCCTGTCTTTGTGGAGGAAAGCAGGTGCACGGAGGACGTGGACCCTGTCTTTGTGGAGGTAAGAGGTGGCACGGAGGAGATCCCAGTCACTGTGGAGATAAGAGGGGGCACGGAGGAGGAGGACCCAATCATTGTGCAGGTAAGAGGGGGCACAGAGGAGAAGGACCCTTTTTTTTGTAGGTAAGAGGGGGTAAGGAGGAGGTGGCCCATGTCATTCTGTGTGTAAGACGGGGTACGTAGGAGGTGGACCCTGTCATAGCGGAGGAAAGAGGGGGCACGGAGGAGGTTGCCCCTGTCATTGTGGAGGTAAGAGTGGGCACGGAGGAGGTGGACCCTGTCATTATGGAGGTAAGAGGGGGCACGGAGGAGGTGGACCCTGTCATAGTGCAGTTAATAGGGGCAAGGAGTAAGTGGACCTCTCATTGTGGAGTTAAGAGGGGGCACGGAAGAGGTGGACCCTGTCTTAGTGGAGGTAAGAGGGGGCCGGGATGAGGTGGACCCAGTCATACTGCAGGTATGGGGGCACGGAAGAGGTGGACCCTGTCATTGTGTAGGTAAGAGGGGGCACGGAGGAGGTGGATCCTGTCTTTGTGGAGGTAAGAGGTGGCACGGAGGAGATCCCAGTCACTGTGGAGATAAGAGGGGGCACGGAGGAGGAGGACACAATCATGTTGGAGGTAAGAGTGTGCACGAACGAGAAGGACCCTGTCGTTGTGTAGGTAAGAGGGGGCACGGAGGAGGTGGACCATGTTATTCTGTAGGTAAGAAGGGGCACGGAGAAGGTGGACCCTGTCATTGTGGAGGTAAGAGGGAGCACGGAGGACGTGGACCCTATAATTTGGAGTTAAGAGAGGACACGGAGGAGGAGGATTCTGTCATAGTGGACGTAACAGGGGGCAGGGAGGTGGTGGACACTCTCCTTGTGGAGGTAAGAGGGGGCACGGAGGAGGTGGACCCTGTCATAGTGGAGGTGAGAGGGGGAAGGGAGGAGGTGGACCCTATCATTGTGAAGAGAAGAGGGGGCACGGAGGAGGTGGAACCTGTCACTGTGGAGGAAAGGGGGGGCACGGAGAAGGTGGACACTGTCATTGTTGAGGTAAAAGGGGGCATGGAGGAGGTAGACCCTGTCACAAAGGAGGTAAGAGGTGGCACGGAGGAGGTCAACGCTGTCATGGTGTAGGTAAGAGCGGACACGGAGGAGGTGGACCCTGTCATTGTGGAGGTAAGAAGGAGCCCGGAGGACGTGGACCCTATCATTGTGGAGTTAAGAGAGGGCACGGAGGAGGAGGACCCTGTCATAGTGGACGTAACAGGGGGCAGGGTGGTGCTGGACACTCATATTGTGGCGGTAAGAGGGGGCACGGAGGAGGTGTACCCTGTCATAGTGGAGGTGAGAGGGGGAAGGGAGGAGGTGGACCCTGTCATTGTGAAGATAAAAGGGGGCACGGAGGAGGTGGAACCTGTCACTGTGGAGGAAAGAGGGGGCACGGAGGAGGTCGACGCTGTCATGGTGTAGGTAAGAGGGGACACGGAGAAGGTGGACCCTGTCATTGTGGAGTTAAGAGGGGGCACGGAGGAGGTAGACCCAGTCATTGTGGAAGTAAGTGGGGACACGGAGGAGGTGGACCCAGTCATTGTGGAGGTAAGAGGGGGCACAGAGGAGGAGGACCCTTTCTTTTTGTAGGTAAGAGGGGGCAAGGAGGAGGTGGCCCATGTGATTCTGTAGGTAAGACGGGGCAGGTAAGAGGTGGACCCTGTATTAGTGGAGGAAACAGGGGGCACGGAGGAGGTTGCCCCTGTCATTGTGGAGGTAAGAGGGAGCACGGAGGAGGTGGACCCTGTCATTGTGGAGGTAAGAGGGGGCACGGAGGAGGTGGACCCTGGCATTGTGGAGGTAAGAGGGGGCACGGAGGAGGTGGACCCTGTCATAGTGCAGGTAAGAGGGGGCAAGGAGGAAGTGGACCTGTCATTGTGGATGTATGAGGGGGCACGGACGATGTGGACCCTGTCATTGTGGAGGCAAGAGGGGGCACGGAGGAGGAGGACACTGTCATAGTGGAGGTAACAGGGGGCAGGAAGTAGGTGGACCCTCTCATTGTGGAGGTAAGAGGGGGACGGAGGAGGTGGACCCTGTCATAATGGAGGTGAGAGGGGGAAGGGAGGAAGAGGACCCTGTCATTGTGAAGAGAAGAGGGGGCACGGAGGAGGTGGATCCTGTTACTGTGGAGGAAAGAGGGGGCACGGAGAAGGTGGACCCTGTCATTGTTGAGGTAAGAGGGGGCATGAAGGAGGTAGACCCTGTCATAATGGAGGTAAGAGGGGGCACGGAGGAGGTCGACACTGTCATGGTGTAGGTAAGAGGGGACACGGAGAAGGTAGACCCAGTCATTGTGGAGGTAAGTGGGGACACGGAGAAGGTGGACCCAGTCATTGTGGAGGAAAGAGGGGGCAGGGAGGAGGTGGACCCAGTCATTGGCGAGGTAAGTGGGGACACGGAGGAGATGGATCCAGTCATTGTGGAGGTAAGAGGGGGCACAGAGAAGGAGGACCCTTTCTTTTTGTAGGTAAGAGGGGGCAAGGAGGAGGTGGCCCATGTCATTCTGTAGGTAAGAGAGGGCACGTTGGAGGTGGACCCTGTCATAGTGGAGGAAAGAGGGGGCACGGAGGACGTGGACCCTATCATTGTGGAGTTAAGAGAGGGCACGGAGGAGAAGGCAACTGTCATAGTGGAGGTAACAGGGGGCAGGGAAGTGGTGGACCCTCTCATTGTGGAGGTAAGAGGGGGCAAGGAGGAGGTGGACCCTGTCATAGTGGAGGTGAGAGGGGGAAGGGAGGAGGTGGACGCTGTCATTGTGAAGAAAAGACGGGGCATGGAGGAGGTGGAACCTGTCACTGTGGAGGAAAGAGGGGGACGGAGGAGGTGGACCCTGTCATTGTGGAGGTAAGACGGAGCACGGAGGAGGAGGGCACTGTCATAGTGGAAGTAACAGGGGGCAGGAAGTTGGTGGACCCTCTCATTGTGGAGGTAAGACGGGGCACGGAGGAGGTGGACCCTGTCATAGTAGAGGTGAGAGGGGGAAGGGCGGAGGTGGACCCTGTCATTGTGAAGAGAAGAGGGGGCACGGAGGAGGTGGAACCTCTCATTGTTGAGGTAAGAGGGGGCATGGAGGAGGTAGACCCTGTCATAAAGGAGGTAAGAGGGGGCACGGAGGAGGTCGACACTGTCATGGTGTAGGTAAGAGGGGACACGGAGAAGGTAGACCCAGTCATTGTGGAGGTAAGTGGGGACACGGAGGAGTTGGACCCAGATATTGTGGAGGAAAGAGGGAGCACGGAGGAGGTGGACCCAGTCATTGTGGAGGTAAGAGGGGGCACAGAGGAGGAGGACCCTTTCTTTTTGTAGGTAAGAGGGGGCAAGGAGGAGGTGGCCCATGTCATTCTTTAGGTAAGAGAGGGCACGTTGGACGTGGACCCTGTCATAGTGGAGGAAAGAGGGGGCACGGAGGACGTGGACCCTATCTTTGTGGAGTTCAGAGAGGGCACGGAGGAGGAGGCAACTGTCATAGTGGAGGTAACAGGGGGCAGGGAGGTGGTGGACCCTCTCATTGTGGAGGTAAGAGGGGGCACGGAGGAGGTGGACCCTGTCATAGTGGAGGTGAGAGGGGGAAGGGAGGAGGTGGACGCTCTCATTGTGAAGATAAGACGGGGCACGGAGGGGGTGGAACCTGTCACTATGGAGGAAAGAGGGCGCACGGAGAAGGTGGACCCTGTCATTGTTGAGGTAAGAGGGGGCAAGGAGGAGGTAGACCCTGTCATAATGGAGGTAAGAAGGGGCACGGAGGAGGTGGACCCTGTCATTGTGGAGGTAAGAGGGAGCACGGAGGACGTGGACCCTATCATTGTGGAGTTAAGAGAGGACACGGAGGAGGAGGACTCTGACATACTGGACGTAACAGGGGGCAGTGAAGAGGTGGACACTCTCATTGTGGAGGTAAGAGGGGGCACGGAGGAGGTAGACCCTGTCATAATGGAGGTAAGAGGGGGCACGGAGGAGGTCTACACTGTCATGGTGTAGGTAAGAGAGGACACGGAGAAGGTGGACCCTGTCATTGAGGAGTTAAGAGGGGGCACGGAGGAGGTAGACCCAGTCATTTTGGAGGTAAGTGGGGACACGGAGGAGGTGGACCCATTCATTTTGGAGGTAAGAGGGGGCACGGAGGAGGTAGACCCAGTCATTGTGGAGGTAAGTCGGGACACGGAGGATGTTGACCCAGTCATTGTGGAGATAAAAGGGGGCAAGGAGGAGGTGGACCCTGTCATTGTGGAGGTAACAGGGGGGACGAAAGTGGTGGACCCTGTCATAGTGCAGGTAAGAGGGGGCAAGGAGTAAGTGGACCTCTCATTGTGGAGCTAAGAGGGGGCAGGGACGAGGTGGACCCTGTCGTAGTGGAAGTAAGAGGGGGCCGGGAGTAGGTGGATCCTGTTATAGTGAAGGCAAGAGGGTGCAGGGAGTAGGTGGACCCAATCATACTTCAGGTAAGGGGGCACGGAAGAGGTGGAGCCTGTCATTGTGGAGGTAAGAGGTGGCACGGAGGAGATCCCAGTCACTGTGGAGATAAGAGGGGGCACGGAGGAGGAGGACCCTTTCTTTTTGTAGGTAAGAGGGGGCAAGGAGGAGGTGGCCCATGTCATTCTGTAGGAAAGACGGGGCACGTAGGAGGTGGACCCTGTACTAGTGGAGGAAACAGGGGGCACGGAGGAGGTGGACCCTGGCATTGTGGAGGTAAGAGGGGGCACGGAGGAGGTGGACCCTGTCATAGTGCAGGTAAGAAGGGGCAAGGAGGAAGTGGACCTGTCATTGTGGAGGTATGGGGGGGCACGGACGAGGTGGACCCTGTCATTGTGGAGGCAAGAGGGGGCACGAAAGAGGAGGACACTGTCATAGTGGAGGTAACAGGGGGCAGGAAGTAGGTGGACCCTCTCATTGTGGAGGTAAGAGGGGGACGGAGGAGGTGGACCCTGTCATAGTGGAGGTGAGAGGGGGAAGGGAGGAAGTGGACCCTGTCATTGTGAAGAGAAGAGGGGGCACGGAGGAGGTGGAACCTGTTACTGTGGAGGAAAGAGGGGGCACGGAGAAGGTGGACCCTGTCATTGTTGAGGTAAGAGGGGGCATGAAGGAGGTAGACCCTGTCATAATGGAGGTAAGAGGGGGCACGGAGGAGGTCGACACTGTCATGGTGTAGGTAAGAGGGGACACGGAGAAGGTAGACCCAGTCATTGTGGAGGTAAGTGGGGACACGGAGTAGGTGGACCCAGTCATTGTGGAGGAAAGAGGGGGCATGGAGGAGGTGGACCCAGTCATTGGGGAGGTAAGTGGGGACACGGAGGAGATGGACCCAGTCATTGTGGAGGTAAGAGGGGGCACAGAGAAGGAGGACCCTTTCTTTTTGTAGGTAAGAGGGGGCAAGGAGGAGGTGGCCCATGTCATTCTGTAGGTAAGAGAGGGCACGTTGGAGGTGGACCCTGTAGTAGTGGAGGAAAGAGGGGGCACGGAGGACGTGGACCCTATCATTGTGAAGTTAAGAGAGGGCACGGAGGAGGAGGCAACTGTCATAGTGGAGGTAACAGGGGGCAGGGAGGTGGTGGACCCTCTCATTGTGGAGGTAAGAGGGGGCACGGAGGAGGTGGACCCTGTCATAGTGGAGGTGAGAGGGGGAAGGGAGGAAGTGGACCCTGTCATTGTGAAGAGAAGAGGGGGCACGGAGGAGGTGGAACCTGTTACTGTGGAGGAAAGAGGGGGCACGGAGAAGGTGGACCCTGTCATTGTTGAGGTAAGAGGGGGCATGAAGGAGGTAGACCCTGTCATAATGGAGGTAAGAGGGGGCACGGAGGAGGTCGACACTGTCATGGTGTAGGTAAGAGGGGACACGGAGAAGGTAGACCCAGTCATTGTGGAGGTAAGTGGGGACACGGAGTAGGTGGACCCAGTCATTGTGGAGGAAAGAGGGGGCATGGAGGAGGTGGACCCAGTCATTGGGGAGGTAAGTGGGGACACGGAGGAGATGGACCCAGTCATTGTGGAGGTAAGAGGGGGCACAGAGAAGGAGGACCCTTTCTTTTTGTAGGTAAGAGGGGGCAAGGAGGAGGTGGCCCATGTCATTCTGTAGGTAAGAGAGGGCACGTTGGAGGTGGACCCTGTAGTAGTGGAGGAAAGAGGGGGCACGGAGGACGTGGACCCTATCATTGTGAAGTTAAGAGAGGGCACGGAGGAGGAGGCAACTGTCATAGTGGAGGTAACAGGGGGCAGGGAGGTGGTGGACCCTCTCATTGTGGAGGTAAGAGGGGGCACGGAGGAGGTGGACCCTGTCATATTGGAGGTGAGAGGGGGAAGGGAGGAGGTGGACGCTGTCATTGTGAAGATAAGACGGGGCATGGAGGAGGTGGAACCTGTCACTGTGGAGGAAAGAGGGGGCACGGAGGAGGTGGACCCTGTCATTGTGGAGGTAAGACGGAGCACGGAGGAGGAGGACACTGTCATAGTGGAAGTAACAGGGGGCAGGAAGTTGGTGGACCCTCTCATTGTGGAGGTAAGACGGGTCACGGAGGAGGTGGACCCTGTCATAGTAGGGGTGAGAGGGGGAAGGGAGGAGGTGGACCCTGTCATTGTGAAGGGAAGAGGGGGCACGGAGGAGGTGGAACCTCTCATTGTTGAGGTAAGAGGGGGCATGGAGGAGGTTGACCCTGTCATAATGGAGGTAACAGGGGGCACGGAGGAGGTCGACACTGTCATGGTGTAGGTAAGAGGGTACACGGAGAAGGTAGACCCAGTCATTTTGGAGGTAAGTGGGGACACGGAGGAGTTGGACCCAGTCATTGTGGAGGAAAGAGGGGGCACGGAGGAGGTGGACCCAGTCATTGTGGAGGTAAGTGGGGACACGGAGGAGGTGGACCCAGTCATTGTGGAGGTAAGACGGGGCACAGAGGAGGAGGACCCTTTCTTTTTGTAGGTAAGAGGGGGCAAGGAGGAGGTGGACCATGTCATTTTTTAGGTAAGAGAGGGCACGTTGGAGGTGGACCCTGTCATAGTGGAGGAAAGAGGGGGCACGGAGGACGTGGACCCTATCATTGTGGAGTTCAGAGAGGGCACGGAGGAGGAGGCAACTGTCATAGTGGAGATAACAGGGGGCAGGGAGGTGGTGGACCCTCTCACTGTGGAGGTAAGAGGGGGCACGGAGGAGGTGGACCCTGTCACAGTGGAGGTGAGAGGGGGAAGGGAGGAGGTGGACGCTCTCATTGTGAAGATAAGACGGGGCACGGAGGGGGTGGAACCTGTCACTGTGGAGGAAAGAGGGTGCACGGAGAAGGTGGACCCTGTCATTGTTGAGGTAAGAGGGGGCAAGGAGGAGGTAGACCCTGTCATAATGGAGGTAAGAGGGGGCACGAAGCAGGTGGACCCTGTCATTGTGGAGGTAAGAGGGAGCACGGATGACCTGGACCCTATCATTGTGGAGTTAAGAGAGGACACGGAGGAGGAGGACTCTGACATACTGGACGTAACAGGGGGCAGTGAAGAGGTGGACACTCTCATTGTGGAGGTTAGAGGGGGCACGGAGGAGGTAGACCCTGTCATAATGGAGGTAAGAGGGGGCACGGAGGAGGTCGACACTGTCATGGTGTAGGTAAGAGAGGACACGGAGAAGGTGGACCCTGTCATTGAGGAGTTAAGAGGGGGCACGGAGGAGGTAGACCCAGTCATTTTGGAGGTAAGTGGGGACACGGAGGAGGTGGACCCATTCATTGTGGAGGTAAGAGGGGGCACGGAGGAGGTAGACCCAGTCATTGTGCAGGTAAGTGGGGACACGGAGGAGGTGGACCCAGTCATTGTGGAGGTAACAGGGGGCACGGAGGAGGTGGACCCTGTCATTGTGGAGGTAACAGGGGGCACGAAGGAGGTGGACCCTGTCATAGTGCAGGTAAGAGGGGGCAAGGAGTAAGTGGACCTCTCATTGTGGAGCTAAGAGGGGGCACGGACGAGGTGGACCCTGTCGTAGTGGAAGTAAGAGGGGGCCGGGAGGAGGTGGACCCTGTCATAGTGGAGGCAAGAGGGTGCAGGGAGTAGGTGGACGCAATCATACTGCAGGTAAGGGGGCACGGAAGAGGTGGAGCATGTCATTGTGGAGGTAAGAGGTGGCACGGAGGAGATCCCAGTCACTGTGGAGATAAGAGGGGGCACGGAGGAGGAGGACCCAATCATTGCGGAGTTAAGAGGGGGCAGAGAGGAGGAGGACCCTTTCTTTTTGTAGGTAAGAGGGGGCAAGGAGGAGGTGGCCCATGTCATTCTGTAGGTAACAGAGGGCACGTTGGAGGTGGACACTGTCATAGTGGAGGAAAGAGGGGGCACGGAGGAGGTGGACCCTGTCATTGTGGAGGTAAGAGGGAGCACGGAGGAGGTGGACCCTGTCATTGTGGAGGTAAGAGGGAGCACGGAGGAGGTGGACCCTGTCATTGTGGAGGCAAGAGGGGGCACGGAGGAGGAGGACCCTGTCATTGTGGAGGTAAGAGGGAGCACGGAGGAGGAGGACACTGTCATAGTGGAGGTAACAGGGGGCAGGAAGTAGGTGGACCCTCTCATTGTGGAGGTAAGAGGGGGCACGGAGGATGTGGACCCTGTCATTGTGGAGGTAAGAGGGGGCACGGAGGAGGTGGACCCTGTCATAGTGGAGGTGACAGGGGGCAAGGAGGAGGTGGACCCTGTCATTGTGAAGATAAAAGGGGGCACGGAAGATGTGGACCCTGTCACTGTGGAGGAAAGAGGGGGCACGGAGGAGGTGGACCCTGTCATTGTGGAGGTAAGAGCGGGCACGGAGGAGGTGGACCCTGTCATTGTGTAGTTAAGAGGGGGCACGGAGGAGGTGGACCCTGTCATTGTGGAGGTAAGAGGGGGCACAGAGGAGGAGGACCCTGTCATAGTGCAGGTAAGAGGGGGCAAGGAGGAAGTGGACCTGTCATTGTGGTGGTATGAGGGGTCACGGAGGAGGTGGACCCTATCATTGTGGAGGAAAGAGGGGGCACGGAGGAGGTGGACCCTGTCATTGTGGAGGTAAGAGAGGGCATGGAGAATGAAGACCCTGTCATAAAGGAGGTAAGAGGGGGCACGGAAGAGGTCGACACTGTCATGGTGTAGATAAGAGGGGACACGGAGAAGGTGGACCCTCTCATTGTGGAGTTAAGAGGGGGCACGGAGGAGGTAGACCCACTCATTGTGGAGGTAAGTGGGGAACCGGAGGAGGTGGATCCAGTCATTGTGGAGGAAAGAGGGGGCACGGAGGAGGTGGAACCAGTCATTGTGGACGTAAGTGGGGACACGGAGGAGGTTTACCCAGTAATTGTGGAGGTGAGAGGGGGCACGGAGGAGGTGGACCCTGTCATTGTGGAGGTAAGAGGGGGCACGGAGGAGGTGGACCCTGTCATAGTGCAGGTAAGAAGGGGCAAGGAGGAAGTGGACCTGTCCTTGTGGAGGTAATAGGGGGCACGGACGAGTTGGACCCCGTCATTCTGGAGGAAAGAGCAGGCACGGAGGAGGTGGTCCCTGTCATTCTGGAGGTAAGAGGGAGAACGGAGGACGTGGACCCTGTCATAGTGGATGTGAGAGGGGGAAGGGAGGAGGAGGACACTGTCATAGTGGAGGTAACAGGGGGCAGGAAGTAGGTGGACCCTCTCATTGTGGAGGTAAGAGGGGGCACGGAGGATGTGGACCCTGTCATTCTGGAGGTAAGAGGGGGCACGGAGGAGGTGGACCCTGTCATTGTGGAGGTAAGAGGGGGAACGGAGGTGGTGAACCCTGTAATTGTGGAGGTAAGAGGGGGCACGGAGAAGGTGGACCCTGTCATTGTGGAGGTAAGAGTGGGCACGGAGGAGGTGGACCCTGTCATTGTGGAGGAAAGAAGGGTCACGGAGGAGGTGGACCCTGTCAATGTGGAGGTAAGAGGGGACACGGAAGAGGTGGACGCTGTTATTGTGGAGATAAGAGGGGGCAGGGAGGATGTGGACCTGTCATTGTGGAGGTTAGAGGGGGCACGGAGGAGGAGGACCCTGCCTTTGTTGAGGAAAGATGGGGAACGGAGGAAGTGGACCCTGTCATAGTGGAGGTGAGAGCGGAAAGGGAGAAGGTGGACCCTGTCATTGTGAAGAT
Organism: Eschrichtius robustus; assembly: GCF_028021215.1. Classification (NCBI taxonomy): domain Eukaryota; kingdom Metazoa; phylum Chordata; class Mammalia; order Artiodactyla; family Eschrichtiidae; genus Eschrichtius; species Eschrichtius robustus. Next base: position 93,908,667 of record NC_090838.1, on the reverse strand, counting down.
AAAAGGGGGCACGGAAGAGGTGGACCCTGTCACTGTGAAGGAAAGAGGGGGCACGGAGGAGGTGGACCCTCTCATTGTGGAGGTAAGAGGGAGCACGGATGACGTGGACCCTATCATTGTGGAGTTAAGAGAGGGCACGGAGTAGGAGGACCCTGTCATAGTGGACGTAACAGGGGGCAGGGCGGTGGTGGACACTCTCATTGTGGAGGTAAGAGGGGTACGGAGGAGGTGTACCCTGTCATAGTGGAGGTGAGAGGGGGAAGGGAGGAGGTGGACCCTGTCATTGTGAAGATAAGAGGGGGCACGGAGGAGGTGGAACCTGTCACTGTGGAGGAAAGAGGGGGCAAGGAGAAGGCGAACCCTGTCATTGTTGAGGTAAGAGGGGGCATGGAGGAGGTAGACCCTGTCATAATGGAGGTAACAGGGGGCACGGAGGAGGTCGACACCGTCATGGTGTAGATAAGAGGGGACACGGAGAAGGTTGACCCTGTCATTGAGGAGTTAAGAGGGGGCACGGAGGAGATAGACCCAGTCATTTTGGAGGTAAGTGGGGACACGGAGGAGATGGACCCAGTCATTGTGAAGGTAAGAGGGGGCATGGAGGAGGTGGAACCAGTCATTGTGGAGGTAAGAGGGGGCACGGTGGAGGTGGACCCTGTCATAGTGCAGGTAAGAGTGGGCAAGGAGGAAGTGGACCTCTCATTGTGGAGGTAAGAGGGGGCACGGACGAGGTGGACCCTCTCATAGTGGAGGTAAGCGGGGGAAAGGACGAGGTAGACCCTGTCTTACTGGAGGTAAGAGGGGGCCGGGATGAGGTGGACCCTGTCATACTGCAGGTATGGGGGCACGGAAGAGATGGACCCTTTCATAGTGGAGGTAAGAGGGGTCACGGAGGAGGTGGATCCTGTCATTGTGGAGGTAAGAGGGGGCACGGAAGAGGAGGACTCTGACTTTCTGGAGGAAAGAGGGGTCACGGAGGAGGTGGACCCTGTCTTTGTGGAGGTAAGATGTGGCACGTAGGAGATCTCAGTCACTGTGAAGATAAGAGGGGGCACGGAGGAGGAAGACCCAATCATGGTGGAGGTAAGAGTGTGCACGAAGGAGAAGGACTCTGTCGTTGTGTAGGTAAGAGGGGGCACGGAGGAGGTGGACCATGTTATTCTGTAGGTAAGAAGGGGCACGGAGAAGGTGGACCCTGTCATTGTGGAGTTAAGAGGGGGCACGGAGGAGGTAGACCCAGTCATTGTGGAGGTAAGTTGGGACACGGAGGAGGTGGACCCTGTCATTGTTGAGGAAAGAGTGGGAATGGAGGAGGTGGACCCTGTCATTTTGGAGATAAGAGGGAGCAGGGAGGAGGAGGACCCTGTCTTTGTTGAGTAAAGAGGGGGAACAGAGGAGGTGGACCCTGTCATTGTGGAGGTAAGAGGGAGCAGGGAGGAGGAGGACACTGTCATAGTGGAGGTAACAGGGGGCAGGAAGTTGGTGGACCCTCTCATTGTGGAGGTAAGAGGGGGCACGGAGGAGGTGGACCCTGTCATAGTGGAGGTGAGAGGGGGAAGGGAGGAGGTGGACCCTGTCATTGTGAAGATAACAGGGGGCACGGAGGAAGTGGAAGCTGTAACTGTGGAGGAAAGAGGGGGCACGGAGAAGGTGGACCCTGTCAATGTTGAGGTAAGAGGGGGCATGGAGGAGGTAGACCCTGTCATATTGGAGGAAAGAGGGGGCACGGAGGAGGTTGCCCCTGTCATTGTGGAGGTAAGAGTGGGCACGGAGGAGGTGGACCCTGTCATTGTGGAGGTAAGTGGGGGCACGGAGGAGGTGGACCCTGTCATTGTGGAGGTAAGAGGGGGTACGGAGGAGGTGGACCCTGTCATAGTGCAGGTAAGAGGGGGCAAGGAGAAAGTGTACCTGTCATTGTGGAGGTATGAGGGGGCACGGACGAGGTGGACCGTGTCATTGTGGAGGAAGGAGGGGGCACGGAGGAGGAGGACACTGTCATAGTGGAGGTAACAGGGAGCAGGAATTTGGTGGACCCTCTCACTGTGGAGGTAAGAGGGGGCACGGAGGAGGTGGACCTTGCCATAGTGGAGGTGAGAGGGGGCACGGAGGAGGTAGGCCCAGTCATTGTGGAGGTAAGTGGGGACACGGAGGAGGTGGACCCAGTCATTGTGGAGGTAAGAGGGGGCACGGACGAGGTGGACCCTGTCATTGTGGAGGTAAGAGGGGGCACGGAGGAGGTGGACCCTGTCATAGTGGAGGTTAGAGGGGGATAGGAGGAGGTGGACCCTGTCATTGTGAAGATAAGAGTGGGCACAGAGGAGGTGGAACCTGTCACTGTGGAGGAAAGAGGGGGCACGGAAAAGGTGGACCCTGTCATTGTTGAGGTAAGAAGGGGCATGGAGGAGGTAGACTCTGTTATAATGGAGGTAAGAGGGGGCATGGAGGAGGTGGACACTGTCATATTGGAGTTAGGAGGGGGCAGAGAGGAGGTGGAACCTGACATATTGCAGGTAATTTGGGGCACGGAGGAGGACCCTGTCATTGTGGAGGAAAGAGGGGGAACGGAGGTGGTGGATCCACTCATTGTGGAGGTAAGAAGGGGCTCGGAGCAGGTGGACCCTGTCAGTGTGCAGGTAAGAATGGGCACGGAGGAGGTGGACCCTGTCATTGTGGAGGTAAGAGGGGGCACGGAGAAGGTGGACGCAGTTATAGTGGAGGTAAGAGGGGGCACGGAGGAGGTGGACCCTGTCATTGTGTAGGTAAGAGGGGGCACGGAGGAGGAGGACCCTGTCAAGGTGGAGGTAAGAGGGGGCATGGACGAGGTAGACACTGTCATTGTGGAGGAAAGAAGGGGCAGGAAGGAGGTGGACCCTGTCATTGTGGAGGTAAGAAGGGGCAGGGAGGATGTGGACATGCCATTGTGGAGGTAAGTGGGGGCACGGAGGACGTGGACCCTGTCATTGTTGAGGTAAGCGGGGGCACGGAGGATGTAGACCCTGTCATAATGTAGGAAAGAGGGGGAACGGAGGAGGTGGACACTGTCAGAGTGGAGGTAAGAGGGGGCAGGGAGAAGGTGGACCCTGTCACTGTGGTGGTTAGAAGGGGCACGGATGAGGTGGACCCTGTCATTTTGGAGGAAAGAGGGGGAACGGAGGAGATGGACCCTGTCATTGTGGACGTAAGAGGTGGCACGGAGGAGGTGGATCCACTCATTGTGGAGGTGAGAGGTGGCACAGAGGAGGTGGACGCTGTCATTGTGGAGGTAAGAGGGGGCACGGAGAAGGTGGACCCTGTCAGTGTGGAGGTAAGAGGGGGAAGGGCAGAGGTGGACCCTGTCATTGTGGAGGTAAGAGGGGGCACGGAGGAGGTGGAACCTGTCATAGTGGAGGTAACAGGGTGCAGGGAGGAGGTTGACCCTCTCATTGTGGAGTTATGATGGGGCACGGAGGAGGTGGACCCTGTTTTTCTGGAGGTAAGAGGGGGCACAGAGGAGGCGGAACCTGTCATTGTGGAGGTAAGAGGGGTTACGGAGTAAATGGACCCTCTCATTGTGGAGTTAAGAGAAGGCTGGCAGGAGGAGGACCCTGTCATTGTGGAGGTAAGAGGGGGCACGGAGGAGGAGGACCCTGTCATTGAGGTAAGTGTGGGCACGGAGGAGGAGGACCCTGTTTTTGTGGAGGAAAGAGGGGGCACGGAGGAGGTGGACCCTGTCATTGTGGAGGTAAGAGGGGGCACGGAGGAGGAGGACCCTGTCTTTGTGGAGGAAAGAGGGGGCACGGAGGACGTGGACCCTGTCATTTTGGAGGTAAGAGGGAGCACGGAGGACGTGGACCCTGTCATTGTGGAGTTAAGAGAGGGCACGGAAAAGGAGGAAAGTGTCATAGTGGAGGTAACAATGGGCAGGTAGGTGGTGGAACCTCTTATTGTGGAGGTAAGAGGGGGCACGGAGGAGGTGGACCCTGTCATTATGGAGGTGAGAGGGGGAAGGGAGGAGGTGGACGCTGTCATTGTGAACATAAGACAGGGCACAGAGGAGATGGAACCTGTCACTGTGGAGGAAACAGGGGGCACGGAGAAGGTGGACCCTCTCATTGTTGAGGTAAGAGGGGGCATGTAGGAGGTAGGCCGTGTCATAATGGAGGTAAGAGGGGGCACGGAGGAGGTGGACCCTGTCATAGTGCAGTTAATAGGGGCAAGGAGTAAGTGGACCTCTCATTGTGGAGTTAAGAGGGGGCACGGAAGAGGTGGACCCTGTCTTAGTGGAGGTAAGAGGGGGCCGGGATGAGGTGGACCCAGTCATACTGCAGGTATGGGGGCACGGAAGAGGTGGACCCTGTCATTGTGTAGGTAAGAGGGGGCACGGAGGAGGTGGATCCTGTCTTTGTGGAGGAAAGAGGGGTAACGGAGCAGGTGGACCCTGTCTTTGTGGAGGTAAGAGGTGGCACGGAGGAGATCCCAGTCACTGTGGAGATAAGAGGGGGCACGGAGGAGGAGGACCGAATCATGGTGGAGGTAAGAGTGTGCACGAAGGAGAAAGACCCTGTCGTTGTGTAGGTAAGAGGGGGCACGGAAGAGGTGGACCATGTTATTCTGTAGGTAAGAAGGGGCACGGAGAAGGTGGACCCTGTCATTGTGGAGGTAAGAGGGAGCACGGAGGAATTGGACCCTATAATTTGGAGTTAAGAGAGGACACGGAGGAGGAGGACTCTGTCATAGTGGACGTAACAGGGGGCAGGGAGGTGGTGGACACTCTCCTTGTGGAGGTAAGAGGGGTTACGGAGGAGGTGGACCCTGTCATAGTGGAGGTGAGAGGGGGAAGGGAGGAAGTGGACCCTGTCATTGTGAAGAGAAGAGGGGGCACGGAGGAGGTGGAACCTGTCACTGTGGAGGAAAGAGGGGGCACGGAGAAGGTGGACACTGTCATTGTTGAGGTAAAAGGGGGCATGGAGGAGGTAGACCCTGTCATAATGGAGGTAAGAGGGGGCACGGGGGAGGTCGACACTGTCATGGTGTAGGTAAGAGGGGACACGGAGAAGGTGGACCCTGTCATTGAGGAGTTAAGAGGGGGCACGGAGGCGGTAGACCCAGTCATTGTGGAGGTAAGTGGGGAAAAGGAGGAGGTGGACCCAGTCATTGTGGAGGAAAGAGGGGGCACCGAGGAGGTGGACCCAGTCATTGTGGACGTAAGTGGGGACACGGAGGAGGTTTACCCAGTCATTGTGGAGGTAAGTGGGGGCACGGAGGAGGTGGACCCTGTCATTGTGGAGGTAAGAGTGGGCACGGAGGAGGTAGACCCAGTCATTGTGGAGGTAAGTTGGGACACGGAGGAGGTGGAACCAGTCATTGTGGACGTAAGAGGGGGCACGGAGGAGGTGGACCCAGTCATTGTGGAGGTAAGAGGGGGCTCAGAGGAGGTGGACCCTTTCATTGTGGAGGTAAGAGGGGGCACAGAGGAGGAGGAACCTTTCTTTTTGTAGGTAAGAGGAGGCAAGGAGGAGGTGGCCCATGTCATTCTGTAGGTAAGACGGGGCACGTAGGAGGTGGACCCTGTCATAGTGGAGGAAACAGGGGGCACGGAGGAGGTTGCCCCTGTCATTGTGGAGGTAAGAGGGAGCACGGAGGAGGTGAACCCTGTCATTGTGGAGGTAAGAGGGGGCACGGAGGAGGTGGACCCTGTCATTGTGGAGGGAAAAGGGGGCACCGAGGAGGTGGACCCTGTCATAGTGCAGGTGAGAGGGGGCAAGGAGGAAGTGGACCTGTCATTGTGCAGGTAAGAGAGGGCAAGGAGGAGGTTGAACCTGTCATTGTGCCGGTAAGAGGGAGCACGGAGGAGGAGGACACTGTCATAGTGGAGGTAACAGGGGGCAGGAAGTTGGTGGACCCTCTCATTGTGTAGGTTAGAGGGGGCACGGAGGAGGTGGACCCTGTCATAGCGCAGGTGAGAGGGGGAAGGGAGGAGGTGGACCCTGTCATTGTGAAGAGAAGAGGGGGCACGGAGGAGGTGGAACCTGTCACTGTGGAGGATAGAGGGGGCACGGAGAAGGCGGACCCTGTCATTGTTGAGGTAAGAGGGGGCATGGAGGAGGTAGAACCTGTCATTATGGAGGTAAGAGGGGGCACGGAGGAGGTCGACACTGTCATGGTGTAGGTAAGAGGGGGCACGGAAAAGGTGCACCCTGTCACTCTGGAGGTAAGAAGGAGCACGGAGGAGGTGGACAATGTCATTGTGGAGGTAAGAGGGGGTACGGAGGAGGTGGACAGTGTCATTGTGGAGGCAAGAGGGGGCACGGAGAAGGTGGACCTTGTCAGTGTGGAGGTAAGAGGGTGAAGGGCAGAAGTGGACCCTGTCATTGTGGAGGTAAGAGGGGGCACGGAGGAGCTGGAACCTGTCACAGTGTAGGTAACAGGGGGCAGGGAGGAGGTGGACCCTCTCATTGTGGAGGTATGATGGGGCACGGAGGAGGTGGACCCTGTTTTTCTGGAGGTAAGAGGGGGCACAGGGGAGGGGGAACCTGTCATTGTGGAGGTAAGAGGGGGCACGGAGGAGCTGGAACCTGTCATAGTGGAGGTAACAGGGGGCAGGGAGGAGGTGTACCCTCTCATTGTGGAGTATGATGGAGCACAGAGTAGGTGGACCCTGTTTTTCTGGAGATAAGAGGGGGCACAGAGGAGGTGGAACCTGTCATTTTGGAGGTAAGAGGGGGCACAGAGGAGGGGGAACCTGTCATTGTGCAGGTAAGAGAGGGAACGGAGTAAATGGACCCTGTCATTGTGGAGTTAAGAGAGGGCAGGGAGGAGGAGGACCCCGACATTGTGGAGGAAAGAGGAGGCACGGAGGAGGTGGAACCTGTCTTTGTGGAGGTAAGAGGGGGAACAGAGGAGGTCCCAGTCACTTTGGAGATAAGAGGGTGCACGGAGGAGGAGGACCCAATCATGGTGGAGATAAGAGGGTGCACGGAGGAGGAGGACCCTGTCTTTGTGTAGGTAAGAGGGGGCACGGAGGTGGTGGACCATGTTATTCTGCAGGTAAGAAGGGGCACGGAGGAGGTGGACCCTGTTATTGTGGAGTTAAGAGGGGGCACGGAGGTGTTGGACCCTGTCATTTTGGAGGTAAGAGGGGACACGGACGAGGTGGACCTTGTGATTGTGGAGGTAAGAGGGGGCACGGAGGAGGTGAACCATGTTATGGGGGGGTCAGAGGGGGCAGGGAAGATGTGGAACACGTTACGGGTAGTCAGAGGGGGATACGGAGGAGGTGGACTCTGTCTTTGTGGAGGTAAGACGGGGCAAGGAGGAGGTGGACCATGTTATGGGAAGTCAGAGGGGCGCCCTGAGGAGGTGGACCGTGTAATGGGGGGTAAGACGGGGGCACGGAAGAGGTCCCAGTCACTGCGGAGATAAGAGGGAGCACGGAGGAGGAGGACCCAATCATTGTGGAGGAAAGAGGGGGCACGGAGGAGATACCAGTTACTGTGGAGATAAGAGGGGGCACGGAGGAGGAGGACCCTTTCTTTGTGTAGGTAAGAGGGGGCACGGAGGAGGTGGCCCATGTCATTCTGTAGGTAAGAAGGGGCACGTAGGAGGAGGACCCTGTCACTGTGGAGGTAAGAGGGGGCATGGAGGAGGTAGACCCAGTCATTTTGGAGGTAAGTGGGGACAGGGAGGAGGTGGACCCAGTCATTGTGGAGGTAAGAGGGGGCACAGAGGAGGAGGAACCTTTCTTTTTCTAGGTAAGAGGGGGCAAGGAGGAGGCGGCCCATGTCATTCTGTAGGTAAGACGGGGCACGTAGGAGGTGGACCCTGTCATTGTGGAGGTAAGAGGGGGCACGGAGGAGGTGTACCCTGTCATTGTGGAGTTAAGAGGGGGCACGGAGGAGGTGGACCCAGTCATTGTTGAGGTAAGTGGGGACACGGAGGAGGTGGACCCATTCATTGTGGAGGTAAGAGGGGGCACGGAGGAGGTGGACCCTTTCATTGTGGAGGTAAGTGGAGGCACGGAGGAAGTGGACCCTGTCATTTTGCAGGAAAGATGGAGCAAGGAGGAAGTGGACCTGTCATTGTGGAGGTAAGAGGGGGCACGGACGAGGTGGACTCTGTCATACTGGAGGTAAGAGGGGGAACGGACGATGTGGTCCCTGTCTTAGTGGAGGTAAGAGGGGGCCGGGATGAGGTGGAAACTGTCATTGTGGAGAAAAGAGGGGGCACGGAGGAGGTGGACCCTGTCAGTGTGGAGGTAAGAGGGGGAAGGGCAGAAGTGGACCCAGTCATTGTGGACGTAAGTGGGGACACGGAGGAGGTTTACCCAGTCATTGTGGAGGTAAGAGGGGGCACGGAGGAGGTGGACCCTGTCATAGTGCAGGTAAGAGGGGGCAAGGAGGAAGTGGACCTGTCATTGTGGAGGTAATAGGGAGCACGGACGAGGTGGACCCTGTCATTGTGGAGGAAAGAGGAGGAACGGAGGAGGTGGACCCTGTCATTTTGGAGGTAAGAGGGAGCACGGAGGACGTAGACCCTATCATTGTGGAGTTGAGAGAGGGCACGGAGGAGGAGGAAACTGTCATAGTGGAGGTAACGGGGCAGGGAGGTGGTGGACCCTCTCATTGTGGAGGTAAGAGGGGGCACGGAGGAGGTGGACCCTGTCATAGTGGAGGTGAGAGGGGGAAGGGAGGAGGTTGACGCTGTCATTGTGAGGATAAGAGGGGGCACGGAGGAGGTGGACCATGTTATTCTGTAGGTAAGAAGGGACACGGAGAAGGTTGACCCTGTCATTGAGGAGTTAAGAGGGGGCACGGAGGAGGTAGACCCAGTCATTTTGGAGGTAAGTGGGGACACGGAGGAGGTGGACCCAGTCATTGTGGAGGTAAGAGGGGGCACGGAGGAGGTGGAACCAGTCATTGTAGAGGTAAGAGGGGGCACGGACGAGGTGGACCCTGTCATAGTGGAGGTAAGCGGGGGAACGGAGGAGGTGGACCCTGTCTTAGTGGAGGTAAGAGGGGGCCGGGATGAGGTGGACCCTGTCATAGTGCAGGCAAGAGGGGGCAGGGAGGAGGTGGACCCAGTCATACTGCAGGTATGGGGGCACGGAAGAGGTGGACCATGTCATTGTGGAGGTAAGAGGGGGCACGGAGGAGGTGGATCCTGTTATTGTGGAGGTAAGAGGGGGCACGGTGAGGAGGACCCTGTCTTTTTGGAGGTAAGAGGTGGCACGGAGGAGGTCTCAGTCACTGTGGAGATAAGAGGGGGCACGGAGGAGGAGGACCCAATCCTGTTGGAGGTAAGAATGTGCACGAAGGAGAAGGACTCTGTCTTTGTGTAGGTAAGAGGGGGCACGGAGGAGGTGGACCATGTTATTCTGTAGGTAAGAAGGGGCACGGAGAAGGTGGACCCTGTCATTGTGGAGTTAAGAGGGGGCACGGAGGAGGTAGACCCAGTCATTGTGGAGGTAAGTTGGGACACGGAGGAGGTGGACCCTGTCATTGTTGAGGAAAGAGGGGGAATGGAGGAGGTGGACCCTGTCATTTTGGAGATAAGAGGGAGCAGGGAGGAGGAGGACCCTGTCTTTGTTGAGTAAAGAGGGGGAACAGAGGAGGTGGACCCTGTCATTGTGGAGGTAAGAGGGAGCAGGGAGGAGGAGGACACTGTCATAGTGGAGGTAACAGGGGGCAGGAAGTTGGTGGACCCTCTCATTGTGGAGGTAAGACGGGGCACGGAGGAGGTGGACCCTGTCATAGTAGAGGTGAGAGGGGGAAGGGAGGAGGTGGACCCTGTCATTGTGAAGGGAAGAGGGGGCACGGAGGAGGTGGAACCTCTCATTGTTGAGGTAAGAGGGGGCATGGAGGAGGTAGACCCTGTCATAATGGAGGTAACAGGGGGCACGGAGGAGGTCGACACTGTCATGGTGTAGGTAAGAGGGTACACGGAGAAGGTAGACCCAGTCATTTTGGAGGTAAGTGGGGACACGGAGGAGTTGGACCCAGTCATTGTGGAGGAAAGAGGGGGCACGGAGGAGGTGACATACTGGACGTAACGGGGCAGTGAAGAGGTGGACACTCTCATTGTGGAGGTAAGTGGGGGCACGGAGGAGGTAGACCCTGTCATAATGGAGGTAAGAGGGGGCACGGAGGAGGTCGACACTGTCATGGTGTAGGTAAGAGAGGACACGGAGAAGGTGGACCCTGTCATTGAGGAGTTAAGAGGGGGCACGGAGGAGGTAGACCCAGTCATTTTGGAGGTAAGTGGGGACACGGAGGAGGTGGACCCAGTCATTGTGGAGGTAAGAGGGGGCACGGAGGAGGTAGACCCAGTCATTGTGCAGGTAAGTGGGGACACGGAGGAGGTGGACCCAGTCATTGTGGAGGTAACAGGGGGCACGGAGGAGGTGGACCCTGTCATTGTGGAGGTAACAGGGGGCACGAAGGAGGTGGACCCTGTCATAGTGCAGGTAAGAGGGGGCAAGGAGTAAGTGGACCTCTCATTGTGGAGCTAAGAGGGGGCACGGACGAGGTGGACCCTGTCGTAGTGGAAGTAAGAGGGGGCCGGGAGGAGGTGGACCCTGTCATAGTGGAGGCAAGAGGGTGCAGGGAGTAGGTGGACGCAATCATACTGCAGGTAAGGGGGCACGGAAGAGGTGGAGCATGTCATTGTGGAGGTAAGAGGTGGCACGGAGGAGATCCCAGTCACTGTGGAGATAAGAGGGGGCACGGAGGAGGAGGACCCAATCATTGCGGAGTTAAGAGGGGGCAGAGAGGAGGAGGACCCTTTCTTTTTGTAGGTAAGAGGGGGCAAGGAGGAGGTGGCCCATGTCATTCTGTAGGTAACAGAGGGCACGTTGGAGGTGGACACTGTCATAGTGGAGGAAAGAGGGGGCACGGAGGAGGTGGACCCTGTCATTGTGGAGGTAAGAGGGAGCACGGAGGAGGTGGACCCTGTCATTGTGGAGGTAAGAGGGAGCACGGAGGAGGTGGACCCTGTCATTGTGGAGGCAAGAGGGGGCACGGAGGAGGAGGACCCTGTCATTGTGGAGGTAAGAGGGAGCACGGAGGAGGAGGACACTGTCATAGTGGAGGTAACAGGGGGCAGGAAGTAGGTGGACCCTCTCATTGTGGAGGTAAGAGGGGGCACGGAGGATGTGGACCCTGTCATTGTGGAGGTAAGAGGGGGCACGGAGGAGGTGGACCCTGTCATAGTGGAGGTGACAGGGGGCAAGGAGGAGGTGGACCATGTCATTGTGAAGATAAAAGGGGGCACGGAAGATGTGGACCCTGTCACTGTGGAGGAAAGAGGGGGCACGGAGGAGGTGGACCCTGTCACAGTGGAGGTGAGAGGGGGAAGGGAGGAGGTGGACGCTCTCATTGTGAAGATAAGACGGGGCACGGAGGGGGTGGAACCTGTCACTGTGGAGGAAAGAGGGTGCACGGAGAAGGTGGACCCTGTCATTGTTGAGGTAAGAGGGGGCAAGGAGGAGGTAGACCCTGTCATAATGGAGGTAAGAGGGGGCACGAAGGAGGTGGACCCTGTCATTGTGGAGGTAAGAGGGAGCACGGATGACGTGGACCCTATCCTTGTGGAGTTAAGAGAGGACACGGAGGAGGAGGACTCTGACATACTGGACGTAACGGGGCAGTGAAGAGGTGGACACTCTCATTGTGGAGGTAAGAGGGGGCACGGAGGAGGTAGACCCTGTCATAATGGAGGTAAGAGGGGGCACGGAGGAGGTCGACACTGTCATGGTGTAGGTAAGAGAGGACACGGAGAAGGTGGACCCTGTCATTGAGGAGTTAAGAGGGGGCACGGAGGAGGTAGACCCAGTCATTTTGGAGGTAAGTGGGGACACGGAGGAGGTGGACCCATTCATTGTGGAGGTAAGAGGGGGCACGGAGGAGGTAGACCCAGTCATTGTGCAGGTAAGTGGGGACACGGAGGAGGTGGACCCAGTCATTGTGGAGGTAACAGGGGGCACGGAGGAGGTGGACCCTGTCATTGTGGAGGTAACAGGGGGCACGAAGGAGGTGGACCCTGTCATAGTGCAGGTAAGAGGGGGCAAGGAGTAAGTGGACCTCTCATTGTGGAGCTAAGAGGGGGCACGGACGAGGTGGACCCTGTCGTAGTGGAAGTAAGAGGGGGCCGGGAGGAGGTGGACCCTGTCATAGTGGAGGCAAGAGGGTGCAGGGAGTAGGTGGACGCAATCATACTGCAGGTAAGGGGGCACGGAAGAGGTGGAGCATGTCATTGTGGAGGTAAGAGGTGGCACGGAGGAGATCCCAGTCACTGTGGAGATAAGAGGGGGCACGGAGGAGGAGGACCCAATCATTGCGGAGTTAAGAGGGGGCAGAGAGGAGGAGGACCCTTTCTTTTTGTAGGTAAGAGGGGGCAAGGAGGAGGTGGCCCATGTCATTCTGTAGGTAACAGAGGGCACGTTGGAGGTGGACACTGTCATAGTGGAGGAAAGAGGGGGCACGGAGGAGGTGGACCCTGTCATTGTGGAGGTAAGAGGGAGCACGGAGGAGGTGGACCCTGTCATTGTGGAGGTAAGAGGGAGCACGGAGGAGGTGGACCCTGTCATTGTGGAGGCAAGAGGGGGCACGGAGGAGGAGGACCCTGTCATTGTGGAGGTAAGAGGGAGCACGGAGGAGGAGGACACTGTCATAGTGGAGGTAACAGGGGGCAGGTAGTACGTGGACCCTCTCATTGTGGAGGTAAGAGGGGGCACGGAGGATGTGGACCCTGTCATTGTGGAGGTAAGAGGGGGCAAGGAGGAGGTGGACCCTGTCATAGTGGAGGTGACAGGGGGCAAGGAGGAGGTGGACCCTGTCATTGTGAAGATAAAAGGGGGCACGGAAGATGTGGACCCTGTCACTGTGGAGGAAAGAGGGGGCACGGAGGAGGTGGACCCTGTCATTGTGGAGGTAAGAGCGGGCACGGAGGAGGTGGACCCTGTCATTGTGTAGTTAAGAGGGGGCACGGAGGAGGTGGACCCTGTCATTGTGGAGGTAAGAGGGGGCACAGAGGACTAGGACCCTGTCATAGTGCAGGTAAGAGGGGGCAAGGAGGAAGTGGACCTGTCATTGTGGTGGTATGAGGGGTCACGGAGGAGGTGGACCCTATCATTGTGGAGGAAAGAGGGGGCACGGAGGAGGTGGACCCTGTCATTGTGGAGGTAAGAGAGGGCATGGAGAATGAAGACCCTGTCATAAAGGAGGTAAGAGGGGGCACGGAAGAGGTCGACACTGTCATGGTGTAGGTAAGAGGGGACACGGAGAAGGTGGACCCTCTCATTGTGGAGTTAAGAGGGGGCACGGAGGAGGTAGACCCACTCATTGTGGAGGTAAGTGGGGAACCGGAGGAGGTGGACCCAGTCATTGTGGAGGAAAGAGGGGGCACGGAGGAGGTGGAACCAGTCATTGTGGACGTAAGTGGGGACACGGAGGAGGTTTACCCAGTAATTGTGGAGGTGAGAGGGGGCACGGAGGAGGTGGACCCTGTCATTGTGGAGGTAAGAGGGGGCACGGAGGAGGTGGACCCTGTCATAGTGCAGGTAAGAAGGGGCAAGGAGGAAGTGGACCTGTCCTTGTGGAGGTAATAGGGGGCACGGACGAGTTGGACCCTGTCATTCTGGAGGAAAGAGCAGGCACGGAGGAGGTGGTCCCTGTCATTCTGGAGGTAAGAGGGAGAACGGAGGACGTGGACCCTGTCATAGTGGATGTGAGAGGGGGAAGGGAGGAGGTGGACGCTGTCATTGTGAAGATAAGAGGGGGCACGGAGGAGGTGGACCATGTTATTCTGTAGGGAAGAAGGGACACGGAGAAGGTGGACCCTGTCATTGTGGAGGTAAGAGGGGGAACGGAGGTGGTGAACCCTGTAATTGTGGAGGTAAGAGGGGGCACGGAGAAGGTGGACCCTGTCATTGTGGAGGTAAGAGTGGGCACGGAGGAGGTGGACCCTGTCATTGTGGAGGAAAGAAGGGTCACGGAGGAGGTGGACCCTGTCAATGTGGAGGTAAGAGGGGACACGGAAGACGTGGACGCTGTTATTGTGGAGATAAGAGGGGGCAGGGAGGATGTGGACCTGTCATTGTGGAGGTTAGAGGGGGCACGGAGGAGGAGGACCCTGCCTTTGTTGAGGAAAGATGGGGAACGGAGGAGGTGGACCCTGTCATAGTGGAGGTGAGAGCGGAAAGGGAGAAGGTGGACCCTGTCATTGTGAAGATAAAAGGGGGCACGGAAGAGGTGGACCCTGTCACTGTGAAGGAAAGAGGGGGCACGGAGGAGGTGGACCCTCTCATAGTGGAGGTAAGAGGGAGCACGGATGACGTGGACCCTATCATTGTGGAGTTAAGAGAGGGCACGGAGTAGGAGGACCATGTCATAGTGGACGTAACAGGGGGCAGGGCGGTGGTGGACACTCTCATTCTGGAGGTAAGAGGGGTACGGAGGAGGTGTACCCTGTCATAGTGGAGGTGAGAGGGGGAAGGGAGGAGGTGGACCCTGTCATTGTGAAGATAAGAGGGGGCACAGAGGAGGTGGAACCTGTCACTGTGGAGGAAAGAGGGGGCACGGAAAAGGTGGACCCTGTCATTGTTGAGGTAAGAAGGGGCATGGAGGAGGTAGACTCTGTTATAATGGAGGTAAGAGGGGGCATGGAGGAGGTGGACACTGTCATATTGGAGTTAGGAGGGGGCAGGGAGGAGGTGGAACCTGACATATTGCAGGTAATTTGGGGCACGGAGGAGGACCCTGTCATTGTGGAGGAAAGAGGGGGAACGGAGGTGGTGGATCCACTCATTGTGGAGGTAAGAAGGGGCTCGGAGCAGGTGGACCCTGTCAGTGTGCAGGTAAGAATGGGCACGGAGGAGGTGGACCCTGTCATTGTGGAGGTAAGAGGGGGCACGGAGGAGGTGGACGCAGTTATAGTGGAGGTAAGAGGGGGCACGGAGGAGGTGGACGCTGTCATTGTGTAGGTAAGAGGGGGCACGGAGGAGGAGGACCCTGTCAAGGTGGAGGTAAGAGGGGGCATGGACGAGGTAGACACTGTCATTGTGGAGGAAAGAAGGGGCAGGAAGGAGGTGGACCCTGTCATTGTGGAGGTAAGAAGGGGCAGGGAGGATGTGGACATGCCATTGTGGAGGTAAGTGGGGGCACGGAGGACGTGGACCCTGTCATTGTTGAGGTAAGCGGGGGCACGGAGGATGTAGACCCTGTCATAATGTAGGAAAGAGGGGGCACGGAGGAGGTGGACACTGTCAGAGTGGAGGTAAGAGGGGGCAGGGAGAAGGTGGACCCTGTCACTGTGGAGGTTAGAAGGGGCACGGATGAGGTGGACCCTGTCATTTTGGAGGAAAGAGGGGGAACGGAGGAGATGGACCCTGTCATTGTGGACGTAAGATGTGGCTCGGAGGAGGTGGATCCACTCATTGTGGAGGTGAGAGGTGGCACAGAGGAGGTGGACGCTGTCATTGTGGAGGTAAGAGGGGGCACGGAGAAGGTGGACCCTGTCAGTGTGGAGGTAAGAGGGGGAAGGGCAGAGGTGGACCCTGTCATTGTGGAGGTAAGAGGGGGCACGGAGGAGGTGGAACCTGTCATAGTGGAGGTAACAGGGTGCAGGGAGGAGGTTGACCCTCTCATTGTGGAGGTATGATGGGGCACGGAGGAGGTGGACCCTGTTTTTCTGGAGGTAAGAGGGGGCACAGAGGAGGCGGAACCTGTCATTGTGGAGGTAAGAGGGGTTACGGAGTAAATGGACCCTCTCATTGTGGAGTTAAGAGAAGGCTGGCAGGAGGAGGACCCTGTCATTGTGGAGGTAAGAGGGGTCACGGAGGAGGAGGACCCTGTCATTGAGGTAAGAGTGGGCACGGAGGAGGAGGACCCTGTTTTTGTGGAGGAAAGAGGGGGCACGGAGGAGGTGGACCCTGTCATTGTGGAGGTAAGAGGGGGCACGGAGGACGTGGACCCTGTCATTTTGGAGGTAAGAGGGAGCACGGAGGACGTGGACCCTGTCATTGTGGAGTTAAGAGAGGGCACGGAAAAGGAGGAAAGTGTCATAGTGGAGGTTACAATGGGCAGGTAGGTGGTGGACCCTCTTATTGTGGAGGTAAGAGGGGGCACGGAGGAGGTGGACCCTGTCATTATGGAGGTGAGAGGGGGAAGGGAGGAGGTGGACGCTGTCATTGTGAACATAAGACAGGGCACAGAGGAGATGGAACCTGTCACTGTGGAGGAAACAGGGGGCACGGAGAAGGTGGACCCTCTCATTGTTGAGGTAAGAGGGGGCATGTAGGAGGTAGGCCGTGTCATAATGGAGGTAAGAGGGGGCACGGAGGAGGTGGACCCTGTCATAGTGCAGTTAATAGGGGCAAGGAGTAAGTGGACCTCTCATTGTGGAGTTAAGAGGGGGCACGGAAGAGGTGGACCCTGTCTTAGTGGAGGTAAGAGGGGGCCGGGATGAGGTGGACCCAGTCATACTGCAGGTATGGGGGCACGGAAGAGGTGGACCCTGTCATTGTGTAGGTAAGAGGGGGCACGGAGGAGGTGGATCCTGTCTTTGTGGAGGAAAGAGGGGTAACGGAGCAGGTGGACCCTGTCTTTGTGGAGGTAAGAGGTGGCATGGAGGAGATCCCAGTCACTGTGGAGATAAGAGGGGGCACGGAGGAGGAGGACCGAATCATGGTGGAGGTAAGAGTGTGCACGAAGGAGAAGGACCCTGTCGTTGTGTAGGTAAGAGGGGGCACGGAAGAGGTGGACCATGTTATTCTGTAGGTAAGAAGGGGCACGGAGAAGGTGGACCCTGTCATTGTGGAGGTAAGAGGGAGCACGGAGGAAGTGGACCCTATAATTTGGAGTTAAAAGAGGACACGGAGGAGGAGGACTCTGTCATAGTGGACGTAACAGGGGGCAGGGAGGTGGTGGACACTCTCCTTGTGGAGGTAAGAGGGGGCACGGAGGAGGTGGACCCTGTCATAGTGGAGGTGAGAGGGGGAAGGGAGGAAGTGGACCCTGTCATTGTGAAGAGAAGAGGGGGCACGGAGGAGGTGGAACCTGTCACTGTGGAGGAAAGAGGGGGCACGGAGAAGGTGGACACTGTCATTGTTGAGGTAAAAGGGGGCATGGAGGAGGAAGACCCTGTCTTAATGGAGGTAAGAGGGGGCACGGGGGAGGTCGACACTGTCATGGTGTAGGTAAGAGGGGACACGGAGAAGGTGGACCCTGTCATTGAGGAGTTAAGAGGGGGCACGGAGGCGGTAGACCCAGTCATTGTGGAGGTAAGTGGGGAAAAGGAGGAGGTGGACCCAGTCATTGTGGAGGAAAGAGGGGGCACGGAGGAGGTGGACCCAGTCATTGTGGACGTAAGTGGGGACACGGAGGAGGTTTACCCAGTCATTGTGGAGGTAAGTGGGGGCACGGAGGAGGTGGACCCTGTCATTGTGGAGGTAAGAGTGGGCACGGAGGAGGTAGACCCAGTCATTGTGGAGGTAAGTTGGGACACGGAGGAGGTGGAACCAGTCATTGTGGACGTAAGAGGGGGCACGGAGGAGGTGGACCCAGTCATTGTGGAGGTAAGAGGGGGCTCGGAGGAGGTGGACCCTTTCATTGTGGAGGTAAGAGGGGGCACAGAGGAGGAGGAACCTTTCTTTTTGTAGGTAAGAGGAGGCAAGGAGGAGGTGGCCCATGTCATTCTGTAGGTAAGACGGGGCACGTAGGAGGTGGACCCTGTCATAGTGGAGGAAAGAGGGGGCACGGAGGAGGTTGCCCCTGTCATTGTGGAGGTAAGAGGGAGCACGGAGGAGGTGGACCCTGTCATTGTGGAGGTAAGAGGGGGCACGGAGGAGGTGGACCCTGTCATTGTGGAGGGAAAAGGGGGCACCGAGGAGGTGGACCCTGTCATAGTGCAGGTGAGAGGGGGCAAGGAGGAAGTGGACCTGTCATTGTGCAGGTAAGAGAGGGCACGGAGGAGGTTGAACCTGTCATTGTGCAGGTAAGAGGGAGCACGGAGGAGGAGGACACTGTCATAGTGTAGGTAACAGGGCGCAGGAAGTTGGTGGACCCTCTCATTGTGTAGGTTAGAGGGGGCACGGAGGAGGTGGACCCTGTCATAGTGCAGGTGAGAGGGGGAAGGGAGGAGGTGGACCCTGTCATTGTGAAGAGAAGAGGGGGCACGGAGGAGGTGGAACCTGTCACTGTGGAGGATAGAGGGGGCACGGAGAAGGCGGACCCTGTCATTGTTGAGGTAAGAGGGGGCATGGAGGAGGTAGAACCTGTCATTATGGAGGTAAGAGGGGGCACGGAGGAGGTCGACACTGTCATGGTGTAGGTAAGAGTGGGCACGGAAAAGGTGCACCCTGTCACTCTGGAGGTAAGAAGGAGCACGGAGGAGGTGGACAATGTCATTGTGGAGGTAAGAGGGGGTACGGAGGAGGTGGACAGTGTCATTGTGGAGGCAAGAGGGGGCACGGAGAAGGTGGACCTTGTCAGTGTGGAGGTAAGAGGGTGAAGGGCAGAAGTGGACCCTGTCATTGTGGAGGTAAGAGGGGGCACGGAGGAGCTGGAACCTGTCACAGTGTAGGTAACAGGGGGCAGGGAGGAGGTGGACCCTCTCATTGTGGAGGTATGATGGGGCACGGAGGAGGTGGACCCTGTTTTTCTGGAGGTAAGAGGGGGCACAGAGGAGGGGGAACCTGTCATTGTGGAGGTAAGAGGGGGCACGGAGGAGCTGGAACCTGTCATAGTGGAGGTAACAGGGGGCAGGGAGGAGGTGTACCCTCTCATTGTGGAGTATGATGGAGCACAGAGTAGGTGGACCCTGTTTTTCTGGAGATAAGAGGGGGCACAGAGGAGGTGGAACCTGTCATTTTGGAGGTAAGAGGGGGCACAGAGGAGGGGGAACCTGTCATTGTGCAGGTAAGAGGGGGAACGGAGTAAATGGACCCTGTCATTGTGGAGTTAAGAGAGGGCAGGGAGGAGGAGGACCCCGTCATTGTGGAGGAAAGAGGAGGCACGGAGGAGGTGGAACCTGTCTTTGTGGAGGTAAGAGGGGGAACAGAGGAGGTCCCAGTCACTTTGGAGATAAGAGGGTGCACGGAGGAGGAGGACCCAATCATGGTGGAGATAAGAGGGTGCACGGAGGAGGAGGACCCTGTCTTTGTGTAGGTAAGAGGGGGCACGGAGGAGGTGGACCATGTTATTCTGCAGGTAAGAAGGGGCACGGAGGAGGTGGACCCTGTTATTGTGGAGTTAAGAGGGGGCACGGAGGTGTTGGACCCTGTCATTTTGGAGGTAAGAGGGGACACGGACGAGGTGGACCTTGTGATTGTGGAGGTAAGAGGGGGCACGGAGGAGGTGAACCATGTTATGGGGGGGTCAGAGGGGGCAGGGAAGATGTGGAACACGTTACGGGTAGTCAGAGGGGGATACGGAGGAGGTGGACTCTGTCTTTGTGGAGGTAAGACGGGGCAAGGAGGAGGTGGACCATGTTATGGGAAGTCAGAGGGGCGCCCTGAGGAGGTGGACCGTGTAATGGGGGGTAAGACGGGGGCACGGAAGAGG
Organism: Eschrichtius robustus; assembly: GCF_028021215.1. NCBI lineage: Eukaryota > Metazoa > Chordata > Mammalia > Artiodactyla > Eschrichtiidae > Eschrichtius > Eschrichtius robustus. Next base: position 93,889,132 of record NC_090838.1, on the reverse strand, counting down.
TCACAGTCACTGTGGAGATAAGAGGGAGCACGGAGGAGGAGGACCCAATCATTGTGGAGGAAAGAGGGGGCACGGAGGAGATACCAGTTACTGTGGAGATAAGAGGGGGCACGGAGGAGGAGGACCCTTTCTTTGTGTAGGTAAGAGGGGGCACGGAGGAGGTGGCCCATGTCATTCTGTAGGTAAGAAGGGGCACGTAGGAGGAGGACCCTGTCACTGTGGAGGTAAGAGGGGGCATGGAGGAGGTAGACCCAGTCATTTTGGAGGTAAGTGGGGACAGGGAGGAGGTGGACCCAGTCATTGTGGAGGTAAGAGGGGGCACAGAGGAGGAGGAACCTTTCTTTTTGTAGGTAAGAGGGTGCAAGGAGGAGGCGGCCCATGTCAGTCTGTAGGTAGGACGGGGCACGTAGGAGGTGGACCCTGTCATTGTGGAGGTAAGAGGGGGCACGGAGGAGGTGGACCCTGTCATTGTGGAGTTAAGAGGGGGCACGGAGGAGGTGGACCCAGTCATTGTTGAGGTAAGTGGGGACACGGAGGAGGTGGACCCATTCATTGTGGAGGTAAGAGGGGGCACGGAGGAGGTGGACCCTTTCATTGTGGAGGTAAGAGGAGGCACGGAGGAAGTGGACCCTGTCATTTTGCAGGAAAGATGGAGCAAGGAGGAAGTGGACCTGTCATTGTGGAGGTAAGAGGGGGCACGGACGAGGTGGACTCTGTCATACTGGAGGTAAGAGGGGGAACGGACGATGTGGTCCCTGTCTTAGTGTAGGTAAGAGGGGGCCGGGATGAGGTGGAAACTGTCATAGTGGAGGCAAGAGGGGGCACGGAGAAGGTGGACCCTGTCAGTGTGGAGGTAAGAGGGGGAAGGGCAGAAGTGGACCCTGTCATTGTGGAGGTAAGTGGGGAAACGGAGGAGGTGGACCCAGTCATTGTGGAGAAAAGAGGGGGCACGGAGGAGGTGGACCCTGACATTGTGGAGGTAAGAGGGGGCACGGAGGAGGTGGACCCTGTCATAGTGCAGGTAAGAAGGGGCAAGGAGGAAGTGGACCTGTCATTGTGGAGGTAATAGGGAGCACGGACGAGGTGGACCCTGTCATTGTGGAGGAAAGAGGAGGAACGGAGGAGGTGGACCCTGTCATTTTGGAGGTAAGAGGGAGCACGGAGGACGTAGACCCTATCATTGTGGAGTTGAGAGAGGGCACGGAGGAGGAGGAAACTGTCATAGTGGAGGTAACGGGGCAGGGAGGTGGTGGACCCTCTCATTGTGGAGGTAAGAGGGGGCACGGAGGAGGTGGACCCTGTCATAGTGGAGGTGAGAGGGGGAAGGGAGGAAGTTGACGCTGTCATTGTGAGGATAAGAGGGGGCACGGAGGAGGTGGACCATGTTATTCTGTAGGTAAAAAGGGACACGGAGAAGGTTGACCCTGTCATTGAGGAGTTAAGAGGGGGCACGGAGGAGGTAGACCCAGTCATTTTGGAGGTAAGTGGGGACACGGAGGAGGTGGACCCAGTCATTGTGGAGGTAAGAGGGGGCACGGAGGAGGTGGAACCAGTCATTGTAGAGGTAAGAGGGGGCACGGACGAGGTGGACCCTGTCATAGTGGAGGTAAGCGGGGGAACGGAGGAGGTGGACCCTGTCTTAGTGGAGGTAAGAGGGGGCCGGGATGAGGTGGACCCTGTCATAGTGCAGGCAAGAGGGGGCAGGGAGGAGGTGGACCCAGTCATACTGCAGGTATGGGGGCACGGAAGAGGTGGACCCTGT